>NC_140592.1:1290443088-1291643088 GCF_964204655.1 Triturus cristatus | reverse complement strand
GGAATCATTACAGGAGATTAAGGGTCGACGTCAGTGCCCGTTGAACGTTATCTCCTCCGGTTTCAGCCACGAGCATGATTGGTCGGAGAGATCAAAACGTGACAGGATGATGTGCCTTGCAGCAGCATCAGTAAGAACTTGGCAGACAGCATGAAAGGTGTGGAGGAGGCTTTCACTGGCAGGGTTAGAACGCCCTGTGTCATTGTGGTATACAGGCCTACGTCTTTTCTCAGGCGGCTGCTGTTTAGAAATGGAAGAATGTTTTCCTTAAATTGCACGGGCTGGCGCATTCTTCAGGCGGTGTGGTGAAAGATATTATACAGTCATTTTAGTCGGCGCTATTAGTATAGACCAGGTGCTTTGATTTTCCACAAACACGTGTGGATCAAGCTTCTCTGCATTATTGGACAGACGAGACGAAAGGGGCACCTTTATCTTTCTTTGTGTTTTTTGTTCTGTTTTTGTTTGTTCGTGGCTTTCTGCCTGAGTATAATAGTAGTTTCCTTAAGCTGCCCAGGGTGTCGATATTTCATAGCTAAATATTTTATAATGCACAGCGCACCATACCTTCCAACTGACTCTTGTTTGTTCTCAGCACAAAATGCCAGCACTCCAATATAAATGGCATGCACGCACATACACACACAAGTACAGGCGAAACAAAGACACGGAATCTTAAATAAAATAGAGGGTTTCACTTTTAAATGCTGGCATTGTTCACGAGCCAGCCACTGCGCTTGAAAGAGAGGTCTACTCTGCCTCTCTATGATTCCAGGCATGCGTGTTCAAAAGGAGTGTGTTCAAAGGCACTCTGACAGTCGAGGGAGAGCTCGGCAATGCCAGACCTCGAGTGCCTGCCTCGGCCTGACCTTGAGGGAGAACCATTAAACTGTTCTGCGGAAAGCTCGGGATGAGAGTTTTGTTGGACCGGGTCACGGCTCACCTGAGGCTGGGGATGGGGAATTCGCTCACGTGAAGTACCCGGACCCATCTGTGCTTCGGCTTTTTAAGACTTGTGCTTGAACGTATGTCAAGAGCTGACAAGCAGATGGGAGAGGATGTGGTATGAGAACCAAAGCTGCCGACGTTGGAACTGGGTAACCGGGTTCGAGTCTCTGCGTCGGCTCAACATCCTGTGAGCTAAGGCAGGGGGTCTGGCTTGGCTCTAAGACACCATGGATGCGCCGAGCCATAACAATATTTGGTATATAAATTATGCAACAAACATAATGCAAACATTTGACAAATTCTGTTCAAAATTCAATGTTTAACACACAAGCCTTTCACCTTAGTATACATCAATTTTATCTCCACCTTTAGAGATATTTATTATAAATGATAATTTCTAAGCATATACCTAGAAACATTCCTGCCCCTTGTCCTGAAGTCAATGCCATTAGTGGACTAAGAGGGGAGTCAGCCGTCATGTATTAACTATACATAGCCTACATTCGCATTATGCACGGAGCAACATTATACTCTATTAAATCAAATACAAGCATATTTTGTTCGGTGCACGTCATGATTTCATGTATTTGAAGGTGCTCCATTATGTGATAATGAAGAAAAAGGTGGCTCAGTGAGATAAAATATTTACATAGCATCACAAAATGTGCAAGCAGGGCAGCTGGGATCTATCACAGATTTCCATATTTCCCATTGTGCAGTTTATCCTCTAGATGGGTATTTTTTCTTGTTATGCCACACGTTCTGCTTCCTGCTTTCCTGTAAGCTTCACTACCATTACATGGTCCTCTAGCACTTTCTGAGGCTCGGCAGCCGTTAGAGCGACCCTTGACCTTCCTGGTAGGTCGCTCCCCCCCCCCCCGCTGCAGCTCCGCCTGCACCCCCGCTGAGGTGTTCTGATCGCCGCCAAAGTCGAGGCCCTCCACCACCCACAGGCTTCCACCTGCGCCTCATCCCTGGTGGCCAGTGGGGCCTTAGGTTCGTACACGTTCTGCTTCCTGCATTCCTGTAAGCTTCACTACCATTACATGGTCCTCTAGCACTTTCTGAAGCTCAGCAGCCTTTAGAGCGACCCTTGACCTTCCTGGTAGGTCGCTCCCCCCCCCCACTGCAGCTCCGCCTGCACCCCCGCTGAGGTGTTCTGATCGCCGCCAAAGTCTAGGCCCTCCACCACCCGCAGGCTTCCACCTGCGCCTCATCCCTGGTGGCCAGTGGTGGCCTTAGGTTCGTACACGTTCTGCTTCCTGCATTCCTGTAAGCTTCACTACCATTACATGGTCCTCTAGCACTTTCTGAAGCTCAGCAGCCTTTAGAGCGACCATTGACCTTCCTGGTAGGTCGCTCCACCCCCCCCCCCTCCCCGCTGCAGCTCCGCCTGCAACCCCGCTGAGGTGTTCTGATCGCCGCCAAAGTCGAGGCCCTCCACCACCCGCAGGCTTCCACCTGCGCCTCATCCCTGGTGGCCAGTGGTAGCCTTAGGTTCGTACACGTTCTGCTTCCTGCTTTTCTGTAAGCTTCACTACCATTACATGGTCCTCTAGCACTTTCTGAAGCTCTGCAACCTTTAGAGTTCTGGTATTCTGCTTTGCCAATGAGTCAATGTTGTCATTGATTTTGGTTGTGTGTCAAATTGTTTAGAGGTCAGCAATATTGTTTAGACTTCAATCATGCTGAGTAGACTGTTTTCCTGATTTTCGGTGTCTACATAGGGTAGTGGCTGGAAGGATACTTTAGTGGATGTTTGGAGCAATATGTTTACAGCTGTTTGTTCCCAAGGACTTTGCCATTTATTTCATTCGGTTTGGATGGCGGTTAATTTCAGATCTTTGCCTAATATGTTCCAATTGTGTGTGTTTGTGTGTGTGCGTGTGTCTTTGTTTGTGTGTGTATATGTCTGTTGGGGCATAGTCCTTTGCTCGAATTTCAGTGAACAAGCCTGACTTCTTCTAGGGGTTCTTTCACACTTGCTTGCACTCAGTCTTACTCATCACTCATTTTCACTCTGTCTCATTCACTATAATCACTTACTCTCAGTTCCACTTGCACTCAGGTTTACTCACTCTTACTTTCTCACTCTCAGTCAGCCTCACTCACTCACTCATTCTAAATCTGACTATGACAGATTATGATGAATTGTGACACGCAGCATAACCAATAGGTCTCGCTTTTGGGACCTTATAAGTATTTAGTTTTGCAGCACAATATCCTTGGTGCAACAACATCAAGTGTTACATGGCTAAACACTTATAAGGTCCCAAAGGCGAGACCTATTGGCTATGCCAATGCTTGTTTTATTGTGTAAATGTCTCCTGTGATACCGCGGCCAGGAATTTTCTGTGCTTGTGCTCCTTGGTGGACAGGATGATGCTGACACAATGTAAAAAATATCTTTTATTACAAATTTCTTATGCACTAGGTCTTTGTGCGTCGACCTCTCGCATACTATCTTCTGAATCATGCACACCTTAGTAGAAATTAATATGAAGTCACCAATTAATGATGAAGGTTTAGACTGGGAAGTGTAGTTAAATCCAGATCTGTGACCTAAGGCACGTGCTGGCTGGACCCGTAGAAAGTTCTATTATTATAACAAAAATCCCAGCAAATAACGTAGCAGAGCCCAGGCCAGTTTCCATGACAACCAGTCACCTCTCCATTACCTGAGCTCAGCTCAAGCTTCAATATGAAAGCTCTCTCATATGCCTAATGGGCAGAAAATTACTATCCACACAATAATATAGCGATACAATATGATAAAGTTAATCACCTTTCCCAACTTAAATCCAGTGCCAGGCAACTAATGATGACCTGCCTTGAGAGTATGGGCATCTCGGCCCGCCTACGCCATCCAGAGAAGAGAGAGGAACGACTGGTGAAAACTTGATGCTGGGCGCCTGGTGCAGCAGCAGGTGGGCCTCTAGAGTGCTCCGGAACTATTAAGTGGCGGCATCATGGGCATTGATATCCTGCCGTGCTTCGCCCCATGAGCAGAGCCCCACTTAACCACTGTGGCTCGCGTGGAGTGGCAGAGTGGGGGTTAAAAGCCTTAACCAGCCGGGGCCTGAAACTATCAAGTGTGGCGTATGCACCCTATTGCCTAGAAAGTAAAAGAAGGCAAGTGTGTACTGAACCGAGCCCCCGTGGATCCTCATGATTGCTAACGGCTTGTGACAGCAGGTGGTTCACAAGACAGCGAGCCGGTGGGGTCAGGTCCAAAACTTTATGAAAACCGCCGACGCCTGCCCATTCACACCGCACAAGACAGCAGGGGTGGAAGGACCCGCCTATTAGTGTGTGCCATTGGGCACTGACTCCGAACGTCCCAACGTGATTGATAATGCCGGGCCTGCGTCGGGTGGATAGTGTTACATTGTACCACTGGGCAGGCTGAGCTCAGCCAGGCCCCCAAGCCTGCCGGAAGCAGCGCCTAGTGTGCGCTGCCGCTGTAACTTGTATAGTGCAGTACTAAAGCAGCGCTCCAGGAGACAGCCGAGGAGTCGCTACTATAATGCGTGACATTGCATTTCAGTGCATTGATGCGGATCACGTCAATGAAAAGCGTCAGTCTAACGCCTTATGCGCGGTACTTGGCAGGGTTGCATCCACGTCCTTCTAACATGGAGGTTTCTTTGTGCCTCTGCCTCACATTCTCACCTCACTTTCTTCCTGCTATTCTTTCTCCTCCAATCACACGTGCCCTTTTAACCTTTGCCCTTTCTTCCCTCCCCCTCTAATCACTTCTTCCTTATTTTTTTATTTTTATTTAAAATTGTTTTATATAGCGCGAACAAGACCCATGAGGGCATCAGAGCGCTTTACAGGTGAGCGAAAAAGAGAGAAGATCTAAAAATCAAACAACAGGGTGGTCAGGAGAGCCTGGGCAGGAAAACTCTATGCCGGCATGGCATACATAATCATAAACAGTTTAAGGCATAGAGAATAAAGGAACAAGAATAAACAAAGCATGTTACAAGGTCCTAAAGGAGTGGCTGGGTAAAAACTGAGCATAAAATAAGTACAAAAGTGCATCCAATCAATACAATAAAAGACAGGTAAAAACAGAGAGGAGATTAAGTATTTGAGTGTGTATAAGGCAAGGGGATTCTAGGGATAAAATTTGATAATCAGAAGCGCTTTAACTTCCTTTTTCAAATTAATAGTAGAAGGGATCATCCTGATTTCCGGAGGCAGGGAGTTCCAAATTCTTGGGGCGATACCTGAGAAGGCTCAATCATGCGTTTTTGATTTACAGAATTTCTGCGGCTTCAGCAGAAGGGTGCTGGTACTTCTGGAGTACCTGGAGCCACCCAATAGTACATGTTTTTGTGCAAGGTATAGTGGGGTGTTGTAGTGTAAGGCTTTATGAGTCATGTAAGCAATTTTCAGTTGTATCCTTGCTTCATAGGGAAGCCAATTTAGAGATTTAGGCTCCGGTGTAATATGGTGGTATATTTTTGAACCGGTGATGAGTCTGGCAGCAGAGTTTTAGAGAGGACCTGAGTGGCGCCATCTTCGATCTCGGGAGTACACAGAGGGTTGCACTACCGTAGTCCAACTTGAAGATCACCAGAGATTGCACCACAGATTTGAAGTCGTTGGGGGGGCAGAAGGGAAGGTTTAATTTTTCTTAGGATGCTCATTTGGAAATTGGCTCCCTTGGTGAGGGCTGCAATATGCTTCTGCATGTTCAGGCTGTTGTCGAGCATTATGCCCAAGGAACTCATGCAGTCAATGATGTGTGGTATGCAGTTAAGAGCTGTTAGCTGATTCATCCATTCACAGATGACAGGAGAATGGTTGGGTGTGGCGATTAAAAGAAATTCTGTTTTCAGAGCATTAGGTTTGAGATGATTTAGAGTTAACCAGTTTTGGGCTTTCAGTAGGGTGGTGTTGAGAGAGCGGATATCATCAGAGGAGGAGACTTTCACGCACAGTTGGGTATCGTCGGCATACATATGATAGTGGATGTTGGATAGTTGTAAGATTTCAGTTCGAGGCTCCATGAACAGGTTTAATACTGTTGGAGAGAGTGTGGACCCTTGCAGAACCCCGAGATTGACTGAGGATGGGTAAGAAAGAGATTGGTTAACCTTGAATCTTTGAGTTCTAATGCACAGAAAAGATGCAAACCAATTAAGAATGGGCCCTGAAAACCCCATCCTATGTTCCAGTATGTCGAATAAGCAGTCATGCTTGACAGTATCCAAAGCTGATGATAGGTCGAGGAGGATCAGAAGTCAAGAGTCATTCTGATCCAGCATTTTGAGCGCATCATCAACAATGTGGGTGATGGCGGATTCTGTACTATGACTGTGACGGAAGCCAGATTCGAAATGGTCTAGTAGTTAGAAGCATTCTATATGATTGCATACCTGAAGGTGGACACATTTCTCAATGAGCTTGGCCATGGTCGAAATGTTAGAGATTGAGCAGAAGTTATTACGGTCGGCTTGATCGGACGACGGTTTTTTAAGAATGGGGGTAACCTGACCAGCTTTAAGACAATCTGGGATAGAGCCCTGAGTCTATGAGGCATTGACGATTTTGGCCCAAAGCGGGAGTAGGGCTAGTTTGATCTTCTTGAAGAAATTTGATGGAAGAGGGTCGTTGAAGTGGGTGGATGGTTTAAATGCTGAGAGCGTTTGGAGAATGATGTTATCGTCCCAGATTTCGAAAGCGCTCCAAGATGCATTGTTCTTGAGGGTAAGACCTGGAGTGAGCGACGGTGCCTGACAATGAGGGGGGTATGAACTGATAGGAGGTAAGATTGGCAAGAGCTCCAAAGCAGTCTGCAGCTCAAGTTCCATCTTAGATGTCTTTCCGATGAAGAAAGAGGAGAAATCATCAAAATTCGCCAAAGGGTGTGATCTGATCAGGGGGGATGTTGATATTGCTGTTCGATTGAGATTTAACAATTTCAAACTGTTTCTTTGGTCAATTTTTTGCTAGATTCAGTTGGTTTGTGGAAAAGTTAGCTTTGAATAGTTTTATGCGTGTGTTATAGATGTTCCTAAGTGATCTCAGATGTTTGAGATTAGCCAGGGACGGTGAGGATCTCCACAGTCTTTCCTTTCCTTGCCCACCTCAACTTCTCCAGCCCCGATGCCATGCTCCCTCCTCTATCAAAATACCATGGGCTGCCATGACCGGCCAGGCAGGTCTCAGTTGCCAAGCTCATTTAGGGTTACAGTTAGCTATTAGATTTTCACTTTTGAAAAGTAGTGGTCACGCAGGTAGCGTCCATATTTCTGATTTAAAATTCAGATGAATGCTCTGCTCCCAGGGTTAACAATATTACAGGGTTAGTTTTAAAGTTTATTTTATGTCAATAAATATTTTCATACTGAACTGCAAACTACTTTTATTTAGGACGGATGGATGGAGAGCATTCGTTTCTAGGGGGAGACCCAGAGTGGTTGATCACCAAGGATGCCATGTTACAATCCAGTGCATTCTGGGAGTAGTAGACCAAAGGCATTGTGGTTAATATAACTGACCTAAAGCACAGGAAAACATGATTTATATGATGGTATTCCACGCAGGCAGCCCGAGCAGCGAGTCGCGCTCTGCTCTTCGTCCCTGAATTCCAAAGTAATGAACCGGGTTCGACATCAATTGGAGAGACTACAGCCGCTGTTATCGCCGGGTGGGACTGCGAGGACCAGCCTGCTTAGCGCATCTACGACCATCGGCGCAGTTGGTGCCTCTTCCCTCCCACTTCTTCCAGCAGCGTGACAACGACTCACGGCCCCCGCTTCGCGGGTGACGCTCGTCGCCTTAAAAAGCCAACTCAAGCCTGGAACATTGGTGCTCTGCTTCCAATCTTGCCTGAATCCTGCAGGGAGAGACTACAGCCGCTGTTATCGCCGGGTGGGACTGCGAGGACCAGCCTGCTTAGCGCATCTACGACCATCGGCGCAGCTGGTGCCTCTTCCCTCCCACTTCTTCCAGCAGCGTGACAACGACTCACGGCCCCCGCTTCGCGGGAGCCGCTCGCCGCCTTAAAAAGCCAACTCAAGCCTGGAACATTGGTGCTCTGCTTCCAATCTTGCCTGAATCCTGCAGGGAGAGACTACAGCCGCTGTTATCACCGGGTGGGACTGCGAGGACCAGCCTGCTTAGCGCATCTACGACCATCGGCGCAGCTGGTGCCTCTTCCCTCCCACTTACTCCTATTTTAGAGAATCACGCTCCCTTCGCGCCAGCGGAACGCGTGCGGGACAAAGCTCGGGGCAAAGACCGGGCAAAGAGCGGGCCGTTTGAGGCCGTTCGAGGCCGTTCGAGAACGGGCGAGCCAGGGCCTGGGCCCATATCCCTTGCTTAAAGTCCCCACTCTATCCTTGGAACTGTGTTTGAGACCATGACGTCCAGAGAAACGAGGAGCAAAAGCGCATTGGCAACCGGGAGGACAACAGGTACTTTGGACACGTATTTTACCAAAGCGGGGTCCCTTCTCATTGATGAGATCACTATCCTTGAAAGGCGCATTTCGCAAGAAATTGATTGGGTTAGGAGATCTTCTTTGGGACCCCTCGCTCATGTCACTACTCCTGAACAAATGCCTAATTGTACACCATTAGTTTCAGGGGGGATAAATGGCATGCCTGTTTCACCTGACCCAAATTGCTCTGTTATTCCCTCCATTGATTGTGATATCTCTGCCACTGTAGAGTTCAGCATATTACCCCTTCCAACATGTAAGGCCCCTTTACCCCAAACTAATGCCGTAGGGGGTGTTTTTAATATGAATATAATTACTGACAGGGCTCATCAGCCCATGCAGCCATTACAGGGAGAGAAGGAGGGAGCTATTCTGAAAAGAAAAAAAAGGGTTTATACGACAGGGGGCAGAAAACCCAAGATTTCCAAGCCTAATTTTAGGGGTGAGGGCAACCAATCGGGTTTAGCTAATAAAGGGCTAAATTTGTCTTTTAAAACAGGGGCTTTGCCCCCCCAGACTCCGGCTAAAATTCTCCCCAGTCAACATATTCCAGCAGGAGTGGGGGAATTCACTCTCTTAGGTTTTCGCACTCTACTGAGGGAAATGCTTTCCCCCCTAGAAGACCGCTTGGTTAATATGGAAATGTGTTTACTGGAATTGCAAAAGGGACTTTTAGACTTAGTAGCAGGCCAAAGAGCAAGTTCACATGGAGCTCATGGGACTATTGTTAGGACCTCTCACACACCTACTAATCCAGTTACTTTGGCCCCTGCACTCCCAACAGTTATCTCTCTAGAAAACACCACTCCATTCCCACTGTCAAAACCTGTCCCTGTATCTCCTCCTAGGCAACTACCCCCGATAGCAACAGTCAGGAGGTCGAATTTATCTGCCCCGGCCTTTACATCAGGCCAGGAGAAACCAACAAATGACACAGTAAACTGCTCATTCCGGCAAGTTAGCCCCCACAATTGGCGAAAAATAGTCAATCTGCCTCCGGAGGCGGCAGTCTATACTGTGATTTTGAAGGGGGTACCTGTGCTCCGCGGTAATGTGGTGGAACCTTATGACTCCTTATGTAATAGGGTTATTAGCTGGTTAAACATCCATAGGCCCTAACCACCTAATCTCAGAGGAGAAATCCTTATGGTCAGAAGGGTTCCATGGGTTGGATACACCGTTAAGAAAAGCGTGGGAGACTGTATAATTGTAAGCTTTAAGAATCCGCAGGTTGTGCCTTACATCTGTAACTGGTTTGGGAGTACAGGAGCCACATCCATTGAATTGGTCCATCTGTCACATTTTTACCCCAACACATGTGACACTACTATGAGTAGGGACGACGGTTGGACTAGGGTGGGATCTATCGACGACGGGTCTAGATTTAGGCCCACCCGCAATGTTATTACTAACTACGGCAACTATATACACCCTAATAGATATAGTTGTCTTGACCAGGTTGATTGACCATATAAGGGACAGGGGATCGTGAGAGGCGAGACAGATATCATCGCTCGAGAATTTGATGCCCCCCGAGGGGAGAATCTAACCTCTACTAGCTCCCACGGTCAAGTAACCAATTTACTCCAGAGTCCACCGGGTAATAATAATAATTTAACTTTGATAGTCTCGCCTGCTTCCATTGTTGCCCCTATTGTCCCATCCATTTTGGAAATACCATTGCAAGTGCCCACAGCCCCAACATTGGACACTGTATCCGAGGAAACTGGGGGATTTGGACTAAAACCTCCAGTTGAAACCTTAAAGGTTCTTTCTTGGAACGTGGCGGGCATTGCTAATAAATTACATACAAATGATTGGGACTCCCTAGTAGGCAATAGTGATATCTGTCTTTTTCAGGAGACCTGGGCGAGGGAACCGCTGTGCAGAGCAGGATATGCAGTGTTTGAAATTAATGCCGCTTGGACTGGTAAAGGTAGGCCATCAGGTGGTCTGGCGGTTTGGGTAGCCAGTCACATTGGGTGTAACACGGAGAGTGTACCCACGCTCTCGCAGGACATACAGTGTGTCCTACTCAAGTGGCCTAATGCTTTAAATCTGGCAATTATTAATGTGTATTCCCGCCCAGTTAGTGCGGCCATGGAATCACCCACACTAGACGATCTTTCGTTTTTTTTGGGTCATCTTCCAAATGACTGCAAGATAGTGATGGGCGGTGATTTCAATTGCCACTTCGAACCCTTGGAAGGCCTAAAGGAAGGTGCCCTTACGGCTGAAGATGACTTCTGGGGTGTCCCGCCATGTCAATCTCCCCATGCTAAATCTTGGTCCCCTCTCGCAGTACAAATTACGTCCTTAACACTAAATTTTTCTCTAAGGGCCTGCAATGGCCGTACCAACTCTGATATCCCTTCATCATGTACCTTCAATAGGAAGGACCACGAATCGAGGTTGGATTATATTTTTGTAGATACCGGCCTTTGGTCTAAGGTCCAGGACTTTAGAGTAATTGCAAGAACGGACAGTGACCACAATGCACTCCTATTGGATATGGTGCACCCCATACGCGTTGGTGGATCACTCTCCGTCGAGCCCAGTGAGGACCTAGAGAATCTGGATCTTAGCTCCAATAGACGCGGGGTTAAATGGGGGAAACTGGAAAACTCAGAAGAGACTATAAGTAAAATTTATCAGCTAATATTCCCCAAGCTAAAAGAATTGGACGTATTAATTAATCAGCCAAGACCCCTGGAATTTAATGAGAAGTTAGCCCTAATTCATGAAGAATTAGTGGGAGCTTTAGGCGAAGTTTTCTATCCAGTGGTACCGCTGCGGAAGAAAAAGACTCGAACCCCAACCTGGTATAATTCTTCTTGCAAAAAGATTAAGTCAGAACTATTAAATACAATAAAAGCAGGTTCTGAGAAGGGCAAGGTAACTGAGCTCAGGCGGAACTACAGGAAAGCTATGGCATTAGCACGATCGGAATGGGATAGGAATAGATGGCAGGACCTCTCACTAGCACTTGAGGCGAGGGACCCGAGAAAATTCTGGTCCTTGGTAAATACTGGCGCAGGAGAACCCAAAGCTGCGGTGGAGCCAAACATTGCAGCTTCTGTCTGGGAGGCCCACTTTGGCAAATTGTACCAAGAAACCTTTGGATTTGCCAATGATGTAGCCTCCACTGTTTTTACCTATTCCTGTAGCTGGTCTGGAATTTACCCTTGGTGAGGTGGTCAGTGTAATAGAGGGTTTGGTGAGTGGGAAGGCCCCAGGTCTCGATAGATTGCCCGGTGATCTTTTTCGCCTTTACCCAGAAATCTGGGGCCCTTACCTCCTCATTCTCTTTAATTCCATTGCGGGAGGTATGGAGATCCCCTATACTTGGCTGGGGGCAGAGATAGTACCTATTTTTAAAAAGGGCTCTCCTCTTCTCCCGGCCAACTACAGGCCGATCAGCCTTATAGATGTTCCCCAAAAAATGTATTCTCGCCTCCTCCTGAACCACCTTTTAGATTGGATGGAGGAAAATGAAATCCTCAGCCCCCTTCAGGCTGGCTTCAGGAAAAACACGTCCACCATGGACCAGATCTTCCGTCTCGTTCTCCTCTACTGGAAAACCGTGAGTATCGAGAGGGGGAGGCTGTACATGGTGTTCGTGGACCTGAGGTCAGCCTTTGACTTGGTCCCCCGTAAGAAATTATGGGAGGTCCTAAAGGAGGTGGGCGTTCCGATCCATCTATTAAATGCCATAATCAGGCTTCATGATAACAACTTCGCTCAGGTCAGGTGTGGGAGGGATGGAGCATTGTCATCAAGGTTTCCAGTCCTTAGAGGGGTGAGACAGGGTTGCGTTTTGGCGCCAACCCTATTTTGCCTCTATGTCAATAATGTCATATCCCATCTTGACACTATCGGGCACAATGACACTCCATCCTTGGCAGGCAGGAGGGTACCAGCCATTATGTTTGCGGATGATACCCTCCTGCTCTCAAAATCCCCGATGGGGATTCAACGGATTCTAGATGGATTTCGTCTTTTCTGTAGTCAATATGGTCTAGAGATCAATACAGAGAAGACCAAGTTCATGATATTTAATCCATCATCCAAAACTAGACCTAATCCATTATTGAGTTCAGTAAGACTGGAGAGGGTAAAAACTTTCCAGTACTTGGGGGTAACCCTGCAAGAGAATTTATCATGGGAACCCCAAATAGCAAGATGTCGGCTAAAGCTGTCCCAAATATCTGGGGCAATTTTGAAGGTTGTAAGCACTTCCACTTACAAGCCCATTAGTCCGGCAGTGGAAGTGTATAAAACCCAAGCTAAAGCGGCCGCATCCTATGGTGGAGAGCTATGGGGGTATAAGGCAGGGGTAGAAATTGTTAATGTGGAAAATTACTTCCTCAGGCGTCTCCTTGCTCTTCCCCGTGGTACACCCTTTTTTCCCCTAAGATTAGATATGGGTCTTCCCTCTATAAGAGAGGACTTGGAATTAATGCCTTTAAGATTTTGGCATAGGCTTTGGTCCACTGGTGAGCTTGTACACTATAGGCTAGAGCTCACTCATGTAATGAATTTGAACCAGTGTGACAAAATCCCGTGGTTGGCCTTTATAAAGAAAGAACTGTATCGGTTGGGACTCCCAGAATTATGGGAGTCACCTGAACAAGGCTGCCATAGGGTTTCACGAAAAAGCGTCGTGGAGATACATAAGGAGACAAGTCTTGCTTCCTTGGTCTCTGCACCCAACAAAGGTATTCTAACCGATCGATTTTTGGATTCCAAGGATTCATTTCAGTTCGAAGGTTTTATGGACATTATCTTCCCCATTATATCAAGAAAATTGTTCATTCAATGGAGGTTAGGGACTTTGCCTATCAAAACTTTTACCTACAAATGGACAAAGAGGGATAATAAAATCTGTCCAGGGTGTTGCATCCATGATGAGGAGGAAATTCACCTTCTGTTTTTTTGCCCAGCTTACAATAGACCAAGGAAATACTGGTTAGCTCCACTTTGCAGAAATCTGGGTATAAGGAGCCACTTGCATTCGTATAGAATATTGAAAACGAGTACCGCCCCCCACATAGTCTTTGCAGTTGCCAAATTTATAATGGCTATGTGGCAGATAAGGACCAAATTATTAAAAGATTGACTAATGCTGTAATGAATTGTAATTGCTCTTTGTGATTAGAAATGCTATGTATATGGATTTTACGGGTTTTTATGGAATGATTTTATATATAGCGGATGTTTTATGTTGATATTGTATTACTGCATCTTTTATGGCCAAAATGGCCGAAATAAAGAAAGAAAGAAAGAAAGAAAGAAAGAAAGAAAAGAACATAGTTGTCAAGTTCTCAGTTTGCTTCTGTGACGTTTCCCTTTTTACAATGTCGGTGTGCGTGATAATTCAAAGCTGGAAGTGGGGCAGTTTATCGAGAGTTGAAGCCTGGCACTGATACTGCCCCCCTGGTATTTCTTTCACCATAGGATTCCTGGAATTTAGGAATTCCACGGGGGGATTCACCTGAAGTCTTAGCCCTCCCTCTAGTAGTCATAATCCCTTGCCGTGCCCGAAGGCCATCTGCCGTCATTATCAGTGGCCCAGTGAAATCTTGTGATTGGTCCAGCTCCTTGCAGGCCTTGGCTTAGTAGCGAACACAAGAGAAGTTAAAATAACAAATGCAGCTGTACACTCGCACTCTGGGAGCTACCAATATGAAAACACAAACGTAACCAAGTGGACATAAAGAAGGAGAAGGCTCATGTGCCCCACGGATGTCCAAGAAATCTTGCTGTAGACCAGACATATAAACCTCACTTTGTTTAATTTCTGGTGCAAATAGTTGATCATGTGCACATATATCCATCAAATTTTGATACTTGTAGTTTTGCATTTATATTAGGAAAAGCAAAACTATCATGACTTGAATGTAACAAATAAAGATAGGGGCAGCATCTGACATGCAGCTACTTGAGATCTGTGCTTTACAGTCCTCAGGCTTGTATATGCTATTCACTGAAGCATTGCATGTGAAGCTGCATCATTCTGATGTATACATCTGCCTGTGGATTCCTAACCGTTAAGGAGGCCGTTTGGTCGAACAACATTTTTTGTAGGGTACTGTTGAGTACAGGGCTTCCGTTAAAGCAGATTTAAACATGTACAGCGTGTTATTGACCTCCGAAAATTTGTCCGGCAAGCAGAAGTGAAATGATCCATTAAATGATCCATTAAAAGCTTCAGGAGAGAGCAGGTGCCAGGGTCTGCTAAAGTTTTTAGTCGTGCTACTATTTCCCTTTGTGTTAAGTGATTTGAGATGACTGAGCATAGAAGGGAATTAAAACGTGTTCAGTCCAGGTTAGAAGCATAGGAACCTCACATTTAATGTGCTCAGAATTAGTAAATAGTAGATCCAGCGAGTGACCTGCTATATGAGTAGGACCTCTGATTTGTTGTGTTGCAGGGATTCTGCACATACACAGGAAACCTGTGTATGTATCTTGCTTGCACTGAATCCCTGAGGCGGAAAGCCGGGGAAGCTCTCTTCATTTTAAACTTGTTATTATTGTAAAAGTGTAATTGACCATTGTACTGTTTCATGTAGTTTTAAACATACCCCCTGCTGCGATCTATGCCGCACGGCTCCCCACGCACAAAGTACCCTCTGTAAACTTTTAATCTGTGCCTGGTAGGGAAGGAACCTCTCCTAACTAATACCTGTTGCCGCGATTTATGCCGCACTGGTCTCCAAGCGCCTGACGCTTATCTCTCACCGCCGCAGCTGAGTTGGGGCTACTGTCAGGTGGGGGTCGCCATATTGGACGAGGAGTGGGTCGGCAGACTAGTGCTCGCCCCTCGTGCCAATCCCCAGTACAAATGGCCACACCCCTCAGGAAGCGCAGCGGACGAGCGCAGCGGGCGCGCCGTCAGTGTGCCGAAGGTGCGCCTAAGGTAAGCTCGTCTGCGCCCGTCCGCGCCAGACCGGGCCTAGGGCCCAGGACTCCTGCACCCTCCACCCCAGCACCAATTAGCTACTCGCAAAAGACCCTCCTCCAGCTCAGGAACCCCACTTCGGATTCATGCTTCCACTCGCTCTCCCCAGCAGACCAACAAACAAGCTGCCATCAAGATGGCCCTACTTAACTGTAGATCCCTCCCCAAACATAGGGCAGAAATCAACCTACTCCTGCTAGAGACAGACCTCGAGATTCTGTTCCTCACAGAGACTTGGATTAATACAACATCGGACCCTGACATAGTCCAATCACTGCCACCGGGGTATCTAATCAAACACCATAATAGACCATCCGGGATAGGGGGGGGAGTCGCCATCATCTTTAAAACGCATTTGTCCTGCCATTTTAAAGACAGCCCGATCCAAGATTGCGAAAACATCCACTTTTCGATCCACCTCTCCCCGCTTAAAACACTCTCAGGCATCCTTGTCTACCAGCCGCTGGGACCGCTAGGTCAGTTCGTTAACTCCCTAGTGGAAACTATCACGTCCCTAGCCTGTCTCTCCCCCAACTTCACGGTTCTAGGAGATCTCAACGTCCACTTTGACGACCCGTCAGACAAATTAGCGGTAGACCTTAAGGAAGACTTAACTTCCCTTAACCTTGCTTTGAAAAACCAACATACTACCCACATCAAGGGCCACCTCCTGGACCCCATTTTCACGAATGTTCCCGAACTGACCGCAACCGAGCCCCTCCCTATCCCCTGGTCAGATCATCACCTGATCCCCTTCAAGTATCCGATCTCCACGGAAGCCCCAACCAGATCCCCCCCCCAGGCTCCATCCCGCCCTTGGTCAAAACTAGATATAGAAGTCTGGACCGGCAAATTATCAGCCTCCACTCCTATTCTCGATCCAGACCCAACTTTGGCGGACCACCAATTCCGTTCCTGGATCGTTAAATCCCTCGATTCAGTTCTTCCCAATAAATCGCTCCCCAGTAAGAAGGAAACATTTAAATCTCCCTGGTTTACACCTGAGCTGCGCGAACTAAGAAAGAGCTGTAAAAAACTCGAACGCCTTTGGAGAAAAGACTGGGAAACAAAGAGTAAAGGAGAATACAAATCAGCGATGAAGCATTATAAAACTTGCTTAAAAAATACCCGAGCCACCTATTACGAAGGTAAAATACGAGCTGCAGCCAACTCCTCCAAAGAAACATACCGGATCATCCGTTCTTTAATGAAAGCACCAGATCCTCTGCCCACTACCGATCCCTCAGGCTCCAGATGTAACCAATTAGCTGAGTTTTTCTTCTCCAAAATCACCAATATTTTAAAAACACTCCCCTCCCATACCACCCTTCTAGACCCGTTACACACTCCCACTCGCCCTGACGTCCCTCACCTTGACGCTTTTTCTCCAGTATCCACAGAGACATTACTTACTACCCTAAACTCAGTAAAGAGCGGAGCCCCTACAGATCCAGCCCCCATGAATAAACTAAAATTGGTTGCCCCCACGATATCTCCCCTACTCACCAAACTTATTAACGCCTCCCTTACCCAAGGTATTGTTCCTACTAACTGGAAAAGAGCCATAGTCCGTGCCCTCTTGAAGAAACCCCACCTCGACCCCTCTGACCTGGCAAATTTTAGGCTAATCTCTCTCCTTCCAGGCATTAGCAAGGTGGCTGAAAAAATTGTTAACCAACAACTCTCCACCTTCCTAGAGTCCAACAATCTCCTCCGTCACTCCCAGACAGGGTTCAGACCAGGGCAGGGCACCGACACCGCCCTTCTAGCCGTGATCGAAGAAGCAAGAACCATCTTGGATACAGGAGGATCAGTGGCAGTGATCCTCCTGGACTTAAGTGCTGCCTTCGATACGGTGGACCACACCATCCTTGTCCACCGTCTCTTCAGGGCAGGAGTCACCGGCACCGCACTGGCCTGGCTCAAATCCTTTTTGGTACACAGGACCTTCGAGGTGGCTGACGGACATGTACACTCCAGAGCACTCCCCCTCCAGTGTGGGGTCCCCCAGGGCTCCTCCGTGAGCCCCACACTTTTCAACGTGTATATGTCCCCCCTTGAAGACATCGTGTCACCTTTCGGAATAAAGGTAGTCATGTACGCCGACGACACACAACTAGTCATCGCCCTAAATCAGTCTGCCCATTGCATGGAGAACCTGGCCTCCTGCCTTCAGAACATATCCAAATGGATGTGTGACTCTCGCCTCAAATTAAACGGAGAGAAGTCTGAGATCTTACTACTTGGTGATCCACGCAAACTTCCCATTTCTCTCTCTTGGCCGCCCTGTATGGGGAGCCCCCCCACCCCAAAAAAGGAAATCAAGAGCTTAGGCATTTGGCTAAACCAAGACCTTAACTTCAAAGTCCAAGCAAGGAAAACCGCCGGCACCTGTTTCGGCCTTATGCGGACAGCGAGGAAAATCCTCCCCCTAATCCCCCCTCAGTCCAGAAAGCTCCTAATTCAAGGCCTGATCATCTCAAGACTGGACTACGGAAACGCACTGTACCTAGGTGCCCCAACCTCAGTCATCAACAGATTGCAGCACGTCCAGAATGCAGCCGCCAGGCTCCTCACTGGGACAAAACCCAGATGCTCTGTGAAACCTGCCCTTAAATCACTACACTGGTTCCCAATCCAGGAACGAATTGCCTTTAAAACCCTCTGTATCACACACAAAATATTCCACGGTAGAGGCCCACCCATACTGAGACCTCTCATTAAACCCTATCAATCCACTAGGCAGTTGAGGTCGAATACCCTTTCCCTGGCCAGCGTCCCTAGAATAAGAAGAGCACGCTTAGGAGGCCGTCTCTTCGCATTCAACGCCCCGAAGCTATGGAACGCCCTTCCCCTCCCCATTCGAATGGAAACTGACCTGCTGTCCTTCCGTAGGCGATTGAAAACCTGGTTATTCCCTTAAATGACTTCTCTTCTGCATCTTGACATTCTGACCATTCCCCCCCTCAACCCCCCTCCTGGATCTGGCAGGTCGAGTATTAGCGCTGGGACGCCCCCGGGTAGCTACGCGCTCTATAAATCCGATTCAAATTCAAAATTCAAATTCAAATTTAAACCAGGACCTCGGTGTATTGTGGTGTGCCAAAAGCACACCTCAGTGCCCAGAACCCCTATCCGGCTAGCTATAGTATCTCATTCATTCTCCGTACTACAGCAGAGCTACCAATGATTGGATATCCTAGAACAGGCGACTCAGGGCCTCTCAGAGTTTGTGGGAACAAGACACTCTTTCGCTTAGACACTCATACCTGTTCACAATGTGAGTAACCAGGACACTGTATAGTTTAAAATTTTTATTTCAACTAACGTTCTCTGTAATGCAGTACACGTGCTAACACTAGCAAAGAAATGCATAAAAACAATATAATCAGCATAGTTACAATTCCATATAATACGAACGGGGAAAGCATATTATAATGACAGTTGATAAAGCCATATAGCACTTTACCACCCTCCCCGTGCTAGAAACAATGTTTATTATATCAGTGGAAGACCTCTGGGCTTGGACTGCGGAACCCCCTACCTCAAGTCTTAGATGATCGGATTTACATCTCCGGACAAGCACAGCTCTTTCTCTGGAAAGGTTTTCTCCAAGTGTTTTTAACTTGCATCCCGTGCAATATTAAAAGCACCTGAAAATTCAGAAGCGCAACTGTGTTCCATGTTATGTCTATATGTGTGTGGTGTGGTAAATATTTCGTTACCGGTACTATTTTTTATGCGGTAAAGTCTATCAAGAATAACTCAGTAAATATAAGAGGCAGAATCCGTGGTATTAGAGGTTTAAAAATGCTTTATTCCTATAAAAAGGAAGACAATTCGAATTGTGGGCCTTCTATTCCATCACCACGAAAGTTCAGGAAGGAAGGGAGCATATATTATTAACAGATAGGCAGTTTTATAGAAAATACATTACAGTGAAACAGATGCAAGAGGCGTAACAGCTGATAAAAGGTGCATACGTAGCTAATAGAGGGCGTAATTCAAGAAACGTCATTAAACATGATGTCACAAGTGGGTGGATCCATAAAAGAATCCTGCAATGTCAGCAGAAATGTTTGGCAAAGATGCGCACGCAGCCGCATGACGTGTGATTGACGTGCAACTAGAGGGTGAAGGGGACTTGACATTTAGCTCTACATGTGGAGACAGAAGTCTGGGGTTATGTCAACCTAATTCCAAATCATATCTAATATCCTATGTTTAAATAACTGTGTTATCCAAAAGGAAAGGTCTCTTAGGATAGAATCTTATTCTATACTGACTATACTGACTGTTAGTGCGTGTACAAGCGTCTAAGTGTCTACACTAGATGCGAGGGGGTAGGAATATTTCATGGTACCGGGGCTATGAATTACTTGCATGAAGACAGCGAGGCCTGGCCCCTTTGCACGGTAGCTGGAGGAGTGTTTACCTAAACTACTAGACAGGAATGCATCGGATGGGGAGCGGAGGAGATAATCTTGAAGGTGAAATACAGTTTTTGGCAGGCGACAGGCTGGATCAGGCACCGTTAGCCGCGCAAGGAGTAAGACAAAGTTCATGGTCACAGATGCAGGCTCAGACTGGAGCTTTCAGAGGCAGAAGGCAGGAAAAGGCTTGATGACAGAATTCGGGCCTACTCACCTGAATCTGTGAAATGTGGAAAGTGAACCACATAAAGTCGGTGGCCTTTCATACTTAGGAATGGAATATCTGACCCATTCATGGCGGATCTGAAAGAGGACATGTTGACGGTGGACGCACATATGTTTGCGTCTTCAGAACTGGAGCAGGAGGGAACATACATGTACTTATAGCATGCACATGGAGCCGTTGGGGTCTACGATAGGGGACATAACTGATCACAAAATTCATATTTCCTCATTCCCTCCTTGTCCCCTTCGGACCCTCAGGAGATATCGATCTTCATCAATCCATCGATCTGTTCATATAGCATCATTTGTTCTTCTTTCTTCTTCCGGGATCTCGAACGAAAACTTGGATGTGGGATACACGAGGTGGCACACAGACCACAAATCGCTGGCCCACATTGTAGACATAAGCAGCAACTGAATAGTATGAGAAAGCCAATACCTAGGAAGGATAGGATTCTCCATCCCCAGGCTGACAACACGCCCCAGAACCAACCGGACCAAGTCCAGGTGCCTGGACTCTGGTGTATCTGGCTTATAATCTTATGAAGGCGGGTTATGGCTTTATATACAGACGGTGAATTTTCTGGTATGAAAATGCAACAACTTGATCCGATGACCCTACAAGCTCCGCCCCTATCGGCCAGGATGACGTCAAGGACAAGACGATTTTGAAGCACAACAATCCGCATAGCAGACTGCTCTTCTGTTAAATTGCCTAAGGCGGAAATAGTTTCGTTCACTACTGCTTCAAGGGTTCTGGTTAATCTACGTATCAGCTTACTATTAGTGACTGTACCTATATAGGGAAAGAAACCTTTATTGAAATCTGTGTATTTCTCCCATGCTGTTTCAGTGTAATCGACAATTGGGAGATCTCTCTGCTGTCTATTGTGTACTAAATGGGTATTTCTGTGATAATCAGGAGGAGCTAGGAAAACAGGTGGCAGAAGGAATGCTATGTAACAGGTACCATCCCAATCTAAAGGTAGACATATATATGCGGTCTGGCCACATATGAAGTAGGAATGATGGGAAGCTCTAAATGTAGACTTGCCTTGATCACTGAATTTTATTACAGTGGTGCATTTACTATGGCCCATGTGTATGGAACCATTCTTTCTTATACATAATTCACCTTTTACTGGGAATACTGACATGGCGGGCAAGATTGGTGTAGCTTCAGATTCAACGTTCAGGATCATGAGGTTAAGTGTAAAGTTACCTAATCCATATACTTCATTTTCTAGATCAGTTCCTGTTCTTTTGGGAAGTCCCTCCTTGTTAGGGTAGCAGACTTTAAGTAAAACTAGGTTCAGGTTTCCCCATACCCAGTTGTCTTGATAAACTGCGGAATTTGAATCTAGGGTATTAATCAAACTAAACCATGCTCCACAGGAGCCATTGTGTGTGAACGGATAGGGAAAGAGGGGCAAGACTCCCTTATAGTTCTGATAGGGAGGGAGTCGGCCACATATCCAACAATTTGTGGCATTGCTGGTTTGATGGGAATGATGTAACATACTAATGAATGTGTTGTTGCGCAGCGCAAATCTATATGACAACTCATGCGGAGGAAATTCGCTAAAAGAATGTTCTGCAGTTATATTATAAGCACGTTTAAGAATAGGGTAATACATGTGCAATAGTATGCTGATAATGATGATCAGAAGACTTAGAGAAAACAAAATTAATAATGTTACTGTGCAGTGACTACGAAATGATTTACAATACGCATGCTTCTTGAGCTGCATCTGATGATTTCTTTCTCTATTCCGGTCTAGAGGATACATGTCAGGGACAAATTCAACCGATTCACCTTGGAGAGGACTTAAACAATCAAATTGTCTGACTTACTAGACCTCAATTTTAGTTTATAAATTTCTGAGTTCGATTGCTCAACCAAGGGGAGCTTTGAGTCTGTTTGTGAGGGAATACAGGGTTGAGTATCTACACCGGGTGGTAGTCCATAAAATTTCTTGATATGACTCGAGTGCAACCACCCTTTTCTTCCCTCGATTTTCACGGCTGTCCTTGTGGTGAGTAAAACCAACTTCGGTGACTTCCACCTAGGATCCAGTTGGGTCTTCCGGTCAAAATTCCTGACCAGCACCAGGTCACCAGGAACCACGTCATGGGGCTTCACCTCAGTATTGTCGGGAAAAGCTGCGGATACCTGTGAACGACAAGATTGTAGTGCAGACATCAAGGAAGCTAGGTAATCTGTCAGCATATTACAGTCAACGTCAGTGATTTTACGAGGTATAGGCGTCCCCCACATATTTGGTGGTCTACCGAAGATCACCTCATACGGGGATAGCCCTGTTCGAGAATGTGCTACCATTCTCATGTAAAAGAGCGCAACTGGTAAGGCTACTATCCAATCGACTCCTTTTTCTCTACATATTTTGGACAATCTAATTTTCAAAGTTTGATTATGGCGTTCTACGAGACCTGCTGCCTCGGGATGTCGGACACAGTGAAATTTCCATTGATAGCCTAATAGAAGGGAAACGTGTTTCATTAGTTCGGATGAGAACGGCTGGCCGTTATCTGAGTAGACAACACGTGGTAAACCGTACCGTGGGAAGAATTCTCGAACTAACTGTTTGGCAGTAGTCGGGGCAGTGTAATCTGAAACCGGGTATGCTTCTGTCCAACGGGAAAGAGCACAGACAACTACGAGAACATATTTGAATCCTCGACATCGTTCCATCTGGATATAATCCATCTGGAGGACTTCAAAAGCATGATCGGGAGTTTGAAATCCACCCTGCTCTACGGGGATGCTTTTACCTGGATTAAACTGACAACATATCATACAGGTACGAACTTTTTGTTTAGCTGCGGCTCGCAAGTGTTTGTTGAACCAAATGTGTTGAATGCTGTCTAGCATAGCTTTTTCTCCTAGGTGCGCTGGACTATGTATAGTGTTAATGATGACTTGGACCATTGAGTCGGGAAGAAACCATATAGATTTTTCCTTCGTCATCCATCCCTGATCTGTTTGGATCCCTCCTAATTCAGTCCATTTCTTTATTTCTTCTGGTGTAGCATGTGTCTGTATGTCAATTACATCAAGGGCGGGATCCTTAACTGTCATGCAATGTGTTAGTGTCGGGACTATTGTCTTTGTCGCGTCAATTGTGAGAGTCTGATTCTGAGCAGTCTGTTTAGCTGTTCTGTCAGCTAGGTCATTACCCTGAAAAATGATATCGGTAACTTTTGTATGGGCTTTGCATTTCATAATCGATATTGCAGTAGGTAGATGAATCGCATCTAATAGGGCTTGAATAAGGGGTCCGTGCTGGATGTGGGCACCGTGAGAAGTTAAATAACCTCTCTCTCGCCACAGTACGCCGAAGTCATGGACGACTCCGAAGGCATAACGTGAATCTGTGTATATGTTGACCTTTTTGTTTGTGGCTTGAATACAGGCTTGTGTCAGAGCGGTGAGCTCTGCTGCTTGAGCTGACAAAGTGTTAATACAATTTGTTTCAATGACTTCAGTGTCTGTTGTGACTGCGTAAGCGGCCACTAGCTCTCCTGTACTTGTTCTCATACATGACCCATCTACATACAATGTCAAGTCTGGATCTGACAAAGGGATGTCTGTCAAGTCTTGTCTGGGTTTCGTCGTGATAGTAATAACTTCAACACAATCATGTGCCAATGGATCTGTTCCGCTCACTGGTAACAGTGTGGCAGGATTTAACGTATTACAACGTCTGATTTCTATATGTGGCTGAAACAATGTTAATTCGTAACCGGTGAGTCTCGCTATAGTCAAGTGTTGTGTTTGTGTGCGGTTCAAGAGAACCTCTACTGCGTGGGGTACTTGTACTGTCAATTGATGTCCTAACACTATGGCATCGCTTTGTCTGATTGCTAAAGCTGTTGCTGCCACCGATTTCAGGCACGCAGGAAGAGCCTGAGCTACGGGATCTAATGTACTAGAGAAATAAGCACATGGTTTGTGTGATCCTGCTTGTTCCTGAGTGAGTACTGACAAGGCAGTACCTTCGCGTTCTGTAACAAAGAGTGTAAACTGTTTGCTGTAACATGGTGTTGCTAAAACAGGTGCTTGGCATAAAGCTTTCTTTAAGCTTTCAAAGGCGTGTGTATGTTCTTGAGTCCAAGGGAGGACAGTCGATGTGGCTGCCTCCTGTGTTGTCAACTGGATGAGTGGTTTTGCTAGAAATGCATATTGAGGGATCCACTGCCTACAGTATGAAGTGAGGCCTATAAAAGCCCGTACCTCCTTTTGTGTCTTGGGTGGTGGCATGTTAGCGATTAACTGGATGCGGTCGGATGTAAGCTGCCTTCCCTCCTTGGACAGCGAGTGCCCAAGGTAAACAACTCGCTGGACACAGAATTGCAGCTTAGAAGGGGACACCTTGTGCCCCTTGTCGGCCAGAAATTTCAAAACCGTCAGTGACGCTTTTTCACAGTCAGGTTCGCTTCGGGCGGTGATCAGCAGATCATCGACATATTGAAGCAAGGCAGTGTTAACTGGCATGTGGATACTGTCGAGTTCTCGTTTCAGTGCTTGGCTATAGATGCTGGGGCTTTCTGTAAATCCTTGAGGTGCGCGTGTGAATTTAAAACTTCGTCCATTTAAACTGAATCCGAACAAATATTGGCTTTCCGGATTAATTGGGACACTAAAGAAAGCATTCTTGAGATCAACTACAGTGAAAAACGTTGCTTCTGAGTCAATAGCTGTGAGTAATGAAGAGATATCTGGGACCACAGGGTATTGTGGTACAATACATTTATTTAATTCGCGTAGATCAATAACTAATCGATATACTGGTGGAGCTTTTGGATCCGTTCTTTTAAGAATCGGAATTATCGGAGAATTACATACATTGGAGTCGGTTTCGACAACCACTCCTTGTGCAATGAGCTCGTCAATGATTTGCAGTAAAGCCACAACAGCATCGGGTGGTAACTTGTATTGTCGTATTCGTGGTAGTATTACTCCTGTTTTTAGTGTGACACGATATGGTGTAATATTCATGTAACCTACATCAGTGGGGCCTTGTGCCCATAAATGTGTAGGTAAATTCTGCAGTCGGTGATCCATGTCTCTGGATACGTAGTGACCTTTAAAGTCACGTAGAAATAGTCGTACTCCTTCCGGAGAACAACAGATTATATCTCCTAGAGCTTTCAATGTTTTTATGCCTAACAAGTTTTCTGGACATGATTTAGTAAGCAATAAATCTGTAGTATGTGTCAATGGACCGACTGTAAGTGGAAGAGGTTGTGTTACGTCATTAATTATAGGTTTTCCTGAGAATCCAAGGGAAATATTCTGTGAGCCTGAGAGGGGTGCCCCTGGAACTTCACTACGTCTTATAGTTGTTCTGCTTGCCCCTGTATCAAGTAAAAACTTTCTGTCTTCCCCTAATAGTTCACTATGTACATAAGGTCCCTCTTGGTCTACAGGAACCTCAATAAGGGGTAAGTCAACTTCCCTCTCTAGGCTATTTCATGTGTATCGCTGATAATCGGGATAATCTGCTTGTGCATACTGATACATCTGTTGCGTCGTTGCTTGTGTTGCAGCAATAGGCTGCGCTTGTGGTGGTGCTACAATTTGTTGTGGAACTTCCTGTTGCGGAGCTAGCTGTTGCGGAGCTAACCTAGGTTGTGCATGCTGAGGGATTTGTTGTTGGTTCTGATCCTGTCTAGGTGGACGTGGTCTCTCATGTGTTCTACCTGTAGCAATATTATGTTTCAGGACTGGACAATCGTGTATATAATGACCTGGTTGTTTACAATAGTTGCATGTCCCTTTCGCAGGGCCTGCGGAATCACCCTTTTGATGACTATCGGCTGGAACTGACTGTGCAACAAGCATTTTCATTTTTGTATCTTTCATACGTCTTTGTTCGTGTTCTTGTTCTTCTCTAATTCTATTGTGGTGATATTGTAACATCTGTAGCATCTGTGATGGGGTATTACCTTGCCAGGTACTTTCAAATTTCAATACTCTATTCTTAACTTGTATCAGAGAATTTTCAACTAATTTTGTCACAAACAGATGTGGGTATGACTCACTACTTGCTTTTATGCCACTATTTATACCAAAACATTTTTCAAATCGGGAATAGAAATCACTAGTGTCTTCATCTGGCTTTTGTTTACAGGCTGAGATTGCACCCCAGTCTTCCTTTTTCGTAGTTAATAAACGTGGCAGTACCTGTATTAGTAATCCTGCTAGTGCTGTAGTCTTTTCCCCAAGCCCTGCTCCTGCAGCTCGGGCCTTTTCTTCGTTTTCCAACGCTGTCCAATCTATCTTTTGGTCTCCCACCTCCCATTCTTTTTCTTTGAGTTTTTCATAAACACCGGCGGGTAATAGGACTTTTAATATTTTCATAATGTCGGGGTAGGTATACTCTCCCATGAGTAACATGTCTTTTATCTCACGGTGGAAACCTGCTGGGTCCTTGTCATGGCTGGGTACTACTTTCTTCATTTCTAATAATTCTAGTTTAGTTATAGGCGTGTACACAAATACGCGTGTAAAATTATCACCGGCACCTCTAATTGGGTGCACTTCGCGTAACGGGTTCTGTCTATCTATGTGATACATTTTTCTTCCCATGATGGGAACTGGAACGTGTTCTGGGCATACGAAATTTAAATATTGGTTTCGGGATTCTAGAATTTCCTTAATCAAATCAGTACCTGACCCTCTCCATATATTCGTGAGTAGTTCTGTCAATATGTCAGGTAAGGGTCCTGGATCGGAGTGTTGGCTTTTATATAATATAAGGAGGTGTTGAATCATGTATATACTAGCTAAACGCTGTTCATATGGGTCTAGATTCAGAAACGTGTGTGTGAGTACATCATCATTGTATTCGCCGGGACTGTCAGCCCATTGTACTGCTGACCTGGCTAATTCTTGTTCGTCCAATGAATCAAGCATGTGGTACCCCCTTCGATCTCGGAGTAATTTATCAGCGGCTTGGAATAAGTGTTCAGGGGATTTTGTATTTAGCCTAGGGTTTGGAAAATGTCTATTATATTCTGGACGTATTGGACGTACCGGATCATTAAAACCTCTGGTATTATTATGGGGTTTTCCTCTACTTACATAAGCTATCGTTTCTACTTGCTCTGACTCTTGCTCCTCCTCCTCTCTGTTTAGGTCAGCGGCGTCTACCTCTAATCTTTCTTCGTGTATTCGTTCTACTTCTTTGCGGATCTTTCGGTACATGGCGACTATACATAACTGTTTATCATGTCTCCCTTCTGATATATTCTGGCCCCAAGTGACAAGTTTTTGCATTTCTTCCGGATTTACCCCAGGCCGGTCTTGATTTCTGATTACACAATTTATGAGGAAACGTAACAGTTGTCCCTGTACCTCCGCTTTCTGGTACTCCATGGCTCTGCTAATACTTTCAGGGCCTCGCCCTGACTGGACAAAGTGATATATATTTTCTAAATGTGTAGTCATTCCTGGTAGCTTCGTTAAATATATTGCAGCTCGTCGAATACGTAATGATGACAGCAGCATTTCGTCCCGTTTACCGGGCACAGGATCATATCTACAATCTACTAGAAGTTCCTTAAGCATGTCGGGAGTTGCTAGTTTGGGCGTACGTTGGTGTGCTAATTCTCTAAGGGAAAATTTATTTCCTCTGGGTGGCGTAGAAAAAATGTCTGTCGTACCTCCTGTAGCACCGTCTGGGGTGCTGGACGTGAAAGGATTTGTTGAAGGTGAGACAGAGATTGTAGATGCGGGAAAAACTGTAGAGACGGACGGGCCTGTTGGAACTTGTGTAGGAGTTTGTAGTTGCGGGGGTACAGACGTATGCTCTTGGTGTTGAACACCATCGGCAAGCGATGTGGGTGGTATGGCATTAGCATACTCGGGAGCTGCATCATCTAAATAGGAGGAAAGAAAAACGTCCTTTGCTGTTTTGGGATGTGATTTGGGATGCGCTTTTATCGGAAACAATGGAGGTGGCAGGTCTTTTGGTATTTCCTGAGTAGCCTTAGGTAACCCTTCGGCCAGAAGTGGATACATACCATTCATAAGGGCGTTTCTTTGTCTATCTACTTGTTCTGAGTTTACTCGAGTACCTTCCTCAAGTAATAGATTTTCTCGAGTTTTATTTGAATTCTCTCTACCTTTCTCTTCCTGTCTGTGTGCTTTTTCTGTACGTCTGTATGATTCTTTACGCCATAATTCAATGGCATCTTTCTGTGACTGTCTGGCTTTCTTTTTCCATAATTCTTCTTCTACTCTCATGATGCAATCTGCATCCCAGGTCCCCGTTGGGGGCCATCTCTGACTCTCTGGTAATTCTTTGGTGTAGTCCACCCATAAATCAAGAAATAATACGGCATCTAGACCATGCTTATGATACATAAAGTATCCTGGAGTGTCCCTAGGTGGAATGGGAACAGCTTCTTCGAGTACACCTTTTCTAATTTTAATCTGTCTTAGTTTCGAAAAGAGCGGCATCTTTAGATCTTGTTTCTAGAACACACTTTATACGAGAAAGCACAATAATGAACAGTCATTCACACCACAATATATAGAACGTATTTAAAACATTTAACGCTTAACAGTTTTACGAACAATGATAACTAATAGAAAACTAGTTACTGACATTATACTGACACTAGATAATACTTATTTATATGCGAAACATACTATATATACTGCTAAACAGTACAGATACACTGCTAAAACAGTGCAGACCGGATTTGTGTACCCAAACCCGTCTTGACCGGCACAGACTATGTGCACGTAAAATGCCTCCCCGGTAATGGTACTCACCGGGTAGCTCGGAACGGAAGGCCTCGGAACGGAACTGAAACTGGACCGGACTGGACTCGACTCGACTGGACTCGGAACTTCGGAACCTGGCGGGACTCTGTATACCTCGGATCTTGCTCTCTCAGCTAGGCTCTGGTCGGGATACTTCGCACTTCTCACCGCCTCGTCTGGGTGTTGATCGCAGCCTCAGTCGTCCCCGCTTGGCCGGAGGGAGATACAGGAAATCCTGCAGGTACGCGTTTTTGTCCGTTCAGCTGTGGCAGGAGACCGGGCCTGCAACGCACCGCCGGCGCGTGAGATGAGAAAGTGTCCCTGTTCGGGCGCCAATTTATGTGGTAAATATTTCGTTACCGGTACTATTTTTTATGCGGTAAAGTCTGTCAAGAATAACTCAGTAAATATAAGAGGCAGAATCCGTGGTATTAGAGGTTTAAAAATGCTTTATTCCTATAAAAAGGAAGACAATTCGAATTGTGGGCCTTCTATTCCATCACCACGAAAGTTCAGGAAGGAAGGGAGCATATATTATTAACAGATAGGCAGTTTTATAGAAAATACATTACAGTGAAACAGATGCAAGAGGCGTAACAGCTGATAAAAGGTGCATACGTAGCTAATAGAGGGCGTAATTCAAGAAACGTCATTAAACATGATGTCACAAGTGGGTTGATCCATAAAAGAATCCTGCAATGTCAGCAGAAATGTTTGGCAAAGATGCGCACGCAGCCGCATGACGTGTGATTGACGTGCAACTAGAGGGTGAAGGGGACTTGACATTTAGCTCTACATGTGGAGACAGAAGTCTGGGGTTATGTCAACCTAATTCCAAATCATATCTAATATCCTATGTTTAAAGAACTGTGTTATCCAAAAGGAAAGGTCTCTTAGGATAGAATCTTATTCTATACTGACTATACTGACTGTTAGTGCGTGTACAAGCGTCTAAGTGTCTACACTAGATGCGAGGGGGTAGGAATATTTCATGGTACCGGGGCTATGAATTACTTGCATGAAGACAGCGAGGCCTGGCCCCTTTGCACGGTAGCTGGAGGAGTGTTTACCTAAACTACTAGACAGGAATGCATCGGATGGGGAGCGGAGGAGATAATCTTGAAGGTGAAATACAGTTTTTGGCAGGCGACAGGCTGGATCAGGCACCGTTAGCCGCGCAAGGAGTAAGACAAAGTTCATGGTCACAGATGCAGGCTCAGACTGGAGCTTTCAGAGGCAGAAGGCAGGAAAAGGCTTGATGACAGAATTCGGGCCTACTCACCTGAATCTGTGAAATGTGGAAAGTGAACCACATAAAGTCGGTGGCCTTTCATACTTAGGAATGGAATATCTGACCCATTCATGGCGGATCTGAAAGAGGACATGTTGACGGTGGACGCACATATGTTTGCGTCTTCAGAACTGGAGCAGGAGGGAACATACATGTACTTATAGCATGCACATGGAGCCGTTGGGGCCTACGATAGGGGACATAACTGATCACAAAATTCATATTTCCTCAGTGGGATGGACCAAAGCCGATTAACCAGTGGGGTTGTTTTCTGGCCTTGAACACGATGTACAGATGAGCACAACAGAAATAGTGAAAGGCAGACAGTTCCCATGTGAAGCAGCAGGAGCAAAAGTGTTTACAAGAACCAAGGCATGTAGTGTTGTGTGCATAAGCGGCAAGATGGCGGCGATGCAAAGCAGAAACTAATGCTAACGTAGCAACGTCCGCTGGCACTCCTAAACCCTCACGACACCCTCCCCTTGGGCAGTCCTATGCACAGTGATCAAAATAGAACACAGAGTTCATAAAGTCTGAGCAATAAGAGCATATATCCAATATAGGAACGATCTGTACGCTAAGAATGTCAATTGGGTGAGAAAAGACCAAAAGGTTTTTCATTTTTTTTTCTTAAAAAAATAAAATGTCCTTGTGGTAAATAAAAAAAAATGTGGCCTGGCCAAATCAATCCATCAGTGTGTAAGCGCAATAAGTGGCAACAGCTTCCAACAGGAAATCATGTTATCGTCTGGAAAAAGTAGACGCCATCCAGTTTAGTAATTCAAAGGAGCACACATGCTCATTAATGATGGCTGACTTCCAGCACCATCATTGGGCAACTTGCGTGGTACTCGATGTAACTCCGTCGCAGGAAATCATGTGCTGCCGCACCGATATCCCACTGAGCTAGCACTCCGAGCGCAGCTGCACAGCCCATCAAACCCATACTGGAACATTCCTGCTCATGAGACACGAGGGCTCGTCAGTGAGGCAAAATCCGGGTCAGGAGACGCTTGTTTGTGAGGCAGAGATCCAAAGCCCATTGAAAAGGACATTCCAAGCACGAGAAAACTGGATGCAAGCAAGTGTACCATGGAAAGTGAAAAGACAGATTGTAAGCCACGCTTAGAGTGGCCAGTGGCAAGGTACCGTAGCATTGAAGCATGCGGTTACGAAGCAGCTGTAGCAGGGCCGGGTTGTGAACACCCACAAGAGGAGCAGCCATTTCTGAGCAGGCAAACCAACAGGAATACCCCAGCAGCTTAGGCGAGTATTAGTGGCAACCCACCGAAGACGCTGAAAAAAATAGAATGAATAAAAGCTGGGATCACACCAAAAATAGTTTGAAAAGAAGTTACAAAGCCAGAGCCCACAACTTTAAAAAAATGCGCCAGCCCCCTTGTATGCGAAGCATTGAAAATAGAATGAATTAGCTCACCAAAATGTTGTGGGAGGTCTGTGTTTAAAAGTGCTTGAACTTCAGTTCTTGTATTAGCCACCTACAGGACATAGGTCTCATGGGCACAAGTGAGAGAAACTTTTTTCTGGGGCAATGAAGCTCTTATTCGGCTCAGTTTGTCAAACTCTGCCTTCAAGGTCGGAATGGAAGGCCAAATTGAGGTATCGAGACTCCCACGTGGTGGAGGAAAGAGCACATTTTTGCAGCAAACTAAACGTTGTTACACAGTCACAATGTACGGGATGCCTATTAACATGCCGCAGCATTTTTCATAATTCAGAAGTAAATAACTGCCGTTAGACAACAGTGTGAAAGTTGGCTTAATCGAGGGGGCGGGTTTTCCTTTTAAAATGTACGCCAAATTCGGCTCCTCTAAATTACAAGCGCCATGCAACTGTATATTTTTGCTCACAAGGGAGTGTCCAATGGAAGAATCACAAGATTCACCAGTCAGATACACCTCTGTGTCATCACACAAACATCTAAACATGAAGGGGAGTGACCAAACTTCATGAAGGAAAGAGTTTCCTAATGGTTCAAAGCGGCCTAGGGGAAAAGTTTCATGCATGATGTGAATTTAAATAAGGAGAAAGGCAGTGTTATTACCCCAGGAATGAGCCAAACGGCAGAGTTTTTTTCCGCTACTGAGAAAGGTAAAGGGTCTAATTCCTCTATTTGTAAAAGGGTATAAGTGGCTTCTTTCATGGCCATAGACTGCTGTCTTTCAGTCAAATTAAATGGCAAAAACAATGAGGACGCATTCACATAGTCCCATGGCACTCACCCATTTTAAGTGTCTGCAAGGTCCATGCTAACTGCATAATAGAGCGCAATTGGCTCTGACCATGATACAACACAGATACATCATCTTGTACAATATCAACCACAGATGAAACAATATTGTCCAGTGTGTATATCCTGGAAGAAAGGGTATTAATACTGTTATCCACCACAGCAAGAACCTTTACAAGATTAGCTTGGTCTATTGCCCTTAAACGTGAAGCTGCTTCAATTTGAGACAATTTCCAAATTTCATTGTAAATAGCATATATCCATCGTTTAGGCCTAGGGCAAATCGGGCCTTTTATGAAATCTGATAAATCCACATCATTTGATAACATTGACAAATGCTGTTTAACAGAAGCTAAGGTAGAGTGTTGTGACCAATTTTGACATAATTTACCAACAGAATACGTCGTAACTGAATGTGTTGTTGAAAATCGTGGATCAGAACTATCCTGTGTAGAACCTGGAGCCCTGTTATGAAAACGCATTTGATATGCATCTGCACTAACCTGTCAAACCAACCATCCCACAGAGTCAAGATTCGAGATATTAAATGTCACATTTGTAAACAAAGACTGCAACTCCTCAATGGTGTAATTGGTAGAAATATTCCAGTTTGGATATTCAGCAAGTGATGGAAAAGCAGGAGCCTTCACATGTTTAGCTGTAGCTAAGCCCAAGCATGTAGTTTGATAGATTGAATCATTTAAAACAATATTTGTGTGGGTGTAAGACATGCACGATACAAAGCTTCTGTGCCATGCACCTGCCAGGTTTTGGAACCCCAAACTGATTTTAAATCTACTGTATTTTTCCAATGATCATAGCCACCCACCGCCAATTTAAGGAGGAAGGAATCAGAGTATAACATTTTAGTGTGGGTAAGCATAACTTTCGTATACGATTTAGAATTCAATTTGAAATAGTAAGATTCAGGGTTTGATTTATCAAAACTCGTAAAATATGTAGATTTATTCAACAGGGTTTTTGAACTTCCTATTGATGGGGCGAGGCAGTGTTCCCATTGCGTGTAATTAAAAACAGCTCTAAATTTAGTTGCTTTATGCAAATAATGGTGGCCATAATGCTAGTAACAAAATAAGTCAGCATAATTTGCAGAATTCAAATACAAGTCTTTAGCATCGAATGCTGCATAGTATTTTAAATCTGAAAACAGAGATTGTATTGCTCACACATTCCAGTCATCAGAACGTATGTTATATTTAACCACATCACCCATTGAAACACGAAGTACATTCGGAATGTTAATAATCTCCGTTGGACCATGAATTTGAAACGGGACTGTATCCCAAACTATGCCATCCGCATTAGCAGCTGAGGACTGTAGGACCAGCAAAGGATTAGCAACAGAGTCCATCTCTATGGCAGTGTCCGGCAGTGTGTTTTCTAATGAGCACAACACAGGATTACTTGGAATAGAGGCATACGATAACGCAGGAGGCAAACTATTCAAAATTAGCCAGATGTTGTAGCTTGACATTGTCAATTGAGACATATCTGTTGACTTTGCAACCAGGAAGTGGTGGTAAAATGACTGTACAAGTTCCTTGCATGCCCAGCACTGGAACCAGAGCTCGATAGGATGGACAAATTATTTTTTGTTCTCCACCTTCTCTCTGACCAGTTCTCCGACTTTAGGCAGCCAGCCGACTACCGGAATCTGCAGTGCACCATCAGCGGCGGAGGGTAAATGTTCCTTTGCTAGACTGTCTCTTGTTTCTTGTAGGTTTTGTAATACAGCAGAATTTTTATCTACATCAAAAGGGACGGCTTGAGCCGTCAAGTCTAGACCATCAAGGTCTGGCACAAACATTTTCATGCCAAAGAGCAATTCGTAAGGGGTCCGCCCACCCAGAGGTCTTCTAGGGAGATTATTAAGTGCACGTTGTACGCTATACAAATGGGCGAGCCAGTTCCTGCCTGTGCCTAGGACTATAGCTGTTAAGGATTGCTTTAAGTCACGGTTCATTCGCTCCACAACTGAATTGCCCTCAGGCCTGAATGGAGACGAAAATTTGACTTGCACACCCGCATGGATTCTTTGTATGCCTTAGAGGCGAATGCCGGACCCTGGTCTGAATGTAAAGTGCCCATTGCAAAAATTCCCACAAAGACACGCAAATCCCTGATTACAGTTCGAGCGCCAGCGCTGCGTTGTGGCCAAACTCATAGAAAACGTGTGCACGAATCAACTGCAACTAAGATGTATTTATAGGCAGTATCAGAGGAAAATGGACCGCAGTGATCCAAATAAACACAAGCAAATGGTCTATTGGATATGCATAATGGTGTTTGTGGTGGATGGGTCACAGTAGATGGCTTAATTTGCTGACAAATGTCACAAGAAAGCACATAAGTATGTGTTTGTTTATATAAGCCGCGCCACCAGTAACGTTGTTGCAAGATACAGACTGTAGCAGACACACCAGCATGCGCCGAGGCCATGCCCTCGTGTGCTACGATTATCAGTGTAAGCGTGTGTAGGAGAGTAGGGTCTGCAATCCTATGATCACCCAGATTTTTTTGCTTTTGCTTCATTGGTTTACGACTTTCTCCGGCTGTGGGCCTGCCAATCAGACCCACAGCCTAGCTGTTCTCTCTCGAAATTAACACACATGTACGTTAGGTGCATCCACTAATTGGAACTGGGCCACCTTGTCAGTCCCTGTCTCAGCATACCACAGGTATCCAGGGCATCGGTGTACCCAGGGCCTACCAGGGGCTGAAGCATGTATTATGCCCCCCCTGGAATGGCCGCCCAAATCTGACACAACTGGCTGCACGACAGCTGGGGCCACGTGGTGTAATCACCCGTTGCTGTAGGTGTAGTATTCCTACACCTAAACCCTAAAAATGGACACATGGATTCCTATCAGTCACTCCTATAGCAGGCCTTATCAATCCTGAAGGCAGAGTGCAGGGAATCATGTGGGACGGTGCTCTGGCGCGAGCTGAGCCCGTCGACGGCTTGCGGAACCAAACCCTAATAGCCGTTCCATGGTGACGCGGGCCAACTACTTTTAAGGCATTATAATCCTCGCGGTTATCTGCTAACTTTGGCATCGCATCACCTATACATGTCGAGTAAGGTGTCATACGAATGGGAATACGAACCCCTCGCCAGTCCTGGTGACGGGGTTAGCATTCCCCCCTTTTAGAGGGGCACGACATGGAAGTAACCTTGAACCCCGGTTAAAGTTGACTCAAGCCTCAGCATCACAAAATGGATGCTGCCACCAGACACAAGTCTGACCTCCTGCTGCTGGGGGACCTTCCAGCAAGGGGAGCTTGGACAAAGGGTTTCCTGTCGAGGGCGGTGTTAGCACCGTCCCAGACAGGGTTTGTGTATCCCAGGTAGGCAGGGCTGAAAGGAAGGTGACTGCAAGTGGCACCCCGGTGCTCACTGTGCATAGCCCGGCTCAAACCAGTTTCGGGGGCACACCAGCCCCTGAGCTGGCGCGAAGCCGGACAAAGGATAGGGGTGTAACCACCCCCCTCCTGGCTCCACCCATAGGTAGAACCTAGTCACGGGCCAGCCCCTTTCTCTTAGAATAAAGGTAGGAGCGAGTCCCCTTCCCAAATTGGATAATCAGATAATCGGATAACTCCGAATCACGAACCACTTTCCACGAAAGGAACTCTTGACTATTTCTGAAGACTCTCCCTTGTGGCTAAGGAGTAGCCACCCTGCACCAGCAGGCACCATCTAAGCGCTTGCGGTTTGCTGTAAGTCTCTCCTACGGATCAAGACTGCCCAGCTCGACGAGACCCGAGTTCCCTGCCATCTCTGACCTTTTACCTCCCTCATCAGCTCAGCTGAGAGTCGTAGGTGTGACGAGACCTGCGGGACCGGCTATCTTCAGAACCTGCACGACGCTTATCTAGCACGCCCACCGAGGGACCCTCGAGTGAGTGCACCTAGGGTTTGAGAAGCCCTAACCCTGAGCAGCTCCAGCATCGAAGTCTGTCTCCCCAGCATCCACGAGATCTGCGTGGGGGCCCTTCCGCTCCTTGCTGTTCACCGCGTTGTTCGACCACTTGCCGACCGGCTTGTGGCCCTCTTCACGACGCACCACGATTGTTTCATCACGAGTCTGGTTGCTCCAGACTGGCTCTTGCTCCCCTTCAACAGAGGAGTACCACGGACCCTCCTGGTCCACTCCCGACGCCATCTTGACTCCCCCGCCTGGGTGGCCACTGCCAAGACCCGCTGCCCCTTCCTGGGCCCAGCATCATCGACAGCAGACACCTTCGTGGGACAGCTCGCCCTCCATCCTGGTCGCCGCCGCGCCTCCTGGTCCGAGGAACAGCCGAGTCCGACGTCACCCACTCACCTGGTCGAGGTGACTTCAGCCGGTACCCTCCTGGTACCCACACGATCGCTGGCTAGCGGTTGAGAACTGAGTCCCCTCTGCTTTCAGGTTTTCCTTCACCACCGATCCAGGCTTGGATCGCTCTGAACATCGTCACTGGTCGCCTGCCAGCAACTTCTTCTTTCAGGCTCCTGAGACTACACGAGGACTCCCGACATCTTGACGAACTTCACGCAGCCGCAGCCTCCGGGCTAGGTAACTCGAGCATCTCGGTGCTCCATCGCAGGTTCGCTCTACAAGTGTCCAGTTCCTTTTTCGTTTAGTCCCACTGATCGGATCACTCCGGAATCAGTATCTCCAGACTCTAACCATTCGCATTTCACTGTTAGTGTAGATGGTTTCTCGTGCCCCTCGGGCATTTGTGTAAATTGTGCAACTGAAGTATTTTCCTAAGAGTTTTGTAGTGTGCTTAGCTCCCTGACTCATAAAGAGCCAGGGTAGTCTTGTCATAAATAAATATCCTTTTATTTTCATAACAACTTGTGTGGTGTCCTTTCACTTGGTGTTCAAGGGGTATATGTGATGGTAAACAGCTGGCTTAACACGCCCTCTAGAGTTTAGCCTAAGACTGCTCGTATCCACGCTACTAGGATAGCTGGTCTAAAAGGTTGACTTACAACCAATCATCAATAAGGGTCGTTTGGAATGATACACAGTGATCACTAGAATAGTGAGCACTACATATCAGGCCAACTTCTCACATTGGTGAGCAGCGGTTGGGATTTGAGCTTGCTGTTGTTTTACCACACACGTATCCTAAGAATATCGCAGTGAAAGATCACATAAGTACCCAGGTACATATAACTTAACTTAGAATACTCCGAGTTCTACTGAACCGGCTGTTGTAGTGTAACAGGGCTTAGCACACCCTGACTACAACTCTTAGCAAGGGATCAGTAGGTAAACCCATAGTGTAGGTAGGTGCAACACTTACACCTCACTAGAAAAGCATGTCGGTCCACGGAGAGTCTGCAGGGACTCCCCTAGTGGTCAGTGACCCTCCACAGGTCGTGTCACGGTATGCAACTCTTAGCTTCAAGGAGATGAGACAACTGTGTGCCTCCAGGAAGCTAAACCAGGGTTCTAACCCTACCATCGCAATACTGATAGGTCTCTTAGAGGCGTACGATGCTAGGAGGTCCTCTAACCCAGGTCCCCCCAGTGCAGATGGGAACATGCCTCCCTTAGAGGGAACCCTCGGTGACCCAGACCTCGACCTCCACACAGAGGAGGAGGACGAGGACGAGTTATCGGGAGACGAGGCAGACAAAGGTCCAGTGGTAGTCGGCAGGCTTACAAGGACCAACTTAAGCAGGCATGAGAATGGAACTGGGGGAGCCCCGGGCCCACGCTCAAGCAGGCTTAACCTTGGGAACGGACGAGCTAGGTCTCTCTCCAGAGGCTCTGGCAGATCGGTTCATACACATGTCTCTCAGGCACCTTCTCAGAGAGGAATGACTTCCCCTCAGAGGAGGGAGCATGAAGCGAAGATGCGGGAGGTCAATCTGAGGATCGAGCGGGAAGAACTTGCCCTCGCCAAAGAAAGACTTGCCTTAGCCCGAGAGCAGAAATTAAGTGGGTTAGATCCCACTGGTGGCAGCGTTCTCAATAGAGAGAAAGACAGGGGTATAGACACTAGACACCTGAGTAAAATAGTGCCCCCCTTTAAACAAGGGGACGACATCCACAAGTGGATAACTGCCTTGGAGAGGGCCTGCACTGTCCAGTGCGTCCCCCCAAGTCAGTGGGCAGCTATACTGTGGCTTTCCTTTGAAGGTAAAGGAAGGGACAAGCTCCTCACTACAAAAGCTGAGGATGCTAACAACTACCAAGTCCTGAAGAACACACTGATTGATGGGTTCGGCTTAACCACGGAACAGTACCGGGTGCTGTTCCGAGACACCCAGAAAATTCAGTCTCAGGATTGGGCTGACTTTGTCGATTGTGCCACTAAGGCTTTGGAAGGCTGGTTGCTGGGTAGCAAGGTTACTGATTACACAGGATTGTACAATCTTATCATGCGAGAACAGATTTTAAACAACTGTCAGAACCAATTGTTGCATCAGCACCTTGTCGACTCGGATCTGACCTCTCCCCAAGAATTGGGAAAGAAGGCAGACAGATGGGTCAGAACAAGGGTCAAGCAGAACCAGAATCAGAACCAGGGTGGTCAGAAGAAAGCAGACCAAAAGGGTAACAAGAACGAACAAAATGACCAGAAGTCTTCGACAGGTCCCCAACAAACCAAAGAGGGTGGGGGTCAGGCTTCACAGAAGAAGAAGACTCAAGAAGGCCAGTCCAAAAGGTGGTGCCAATACTGTAAAAGTAAGACTCACTGGTTTAGTGAGTGCACCATGAAAGGAGGGCAAACTCCTACCACTGCAGCCCCTAAGGCACCTGCGCCCCCTAGTACAGTCAGCAGTGGTAGTGCGCCTCCCAAGGCCTTAGTTGGGTTAACCTTGGGAACCGAGGGGAGTGACGACTTAGTCGGCACGCTCACTCAGGCCGTCCTTGTCTGTACAGGGGATATGGATATGTCCCCTGATGCCAGTCCCAATACTTTGGGCAAATACAGACAGACACCTTTGATAAATGGAAGAGTGGCCCAGGCCTACAGGGACACGTGTGCCAGTGTCACCATGGTGACGCCTAACTTCGTGGACCCTGGACAGATCATGCTAGGTACCAGTTACCTAGTGACCAATGCCAGCAACGTCACTACCAATCACAGTATGGCAGTTGTTGATTTCTCCTGGGGAGGGGTAAGTGGCCCGAAAAAGGTTGTGGTTAGTTCAGACCTCCCCGTAGAATGTCTGTTGGGCAATGATTTGGAAACGTCACAATGGTCAGAAGTGGAGCAGAGGACTCACATGGAGATGTTAGGCTTGCCAGCACATGTCCTTGCTGTGACCAGGTCACAGGCCAAAAGATGCCCCACTGAACAGGTGCTGGATCCTGGAAGAACGGACCAGACACCTTCCAAGAAAAGGAGCAGTAAGGGTAAGGCTTCGCCTTCCCCCTTGCCCCAGGTCGTGGATCAAGTCTCCGAGGAGGCTGACCTTAAAGAACTGAGGGAAACTGAGCCGCAAGAGCTTGAACCTGGTCAGGTTGAGTTTCTGGGCTCAGGGGGACCCTCCAGGGAAGACCTGGGGAAGGCACAGTTAGACTGCCCCTCACTTGAACCCCTCAGACAGCAGGCCGCTGCTGAGGCTGCAGGGAACGCCACGGGTACCCACAAAGTGTACTGGGACGATGGACTCCTGTACTCTGAGGCAAGAGACCCCAAACCTGGTGCGACCAGGAGGCTGGTCATCCCCTTGTCTCTGAGAGGTTTCCTTCTCACCTTGGCCCACGAGATTCCCCTTGCAGGTCACTTAGGCCAGAATAAGACTTGGGACAGAATTGTTCCACACTTTCACTGGCCCCACATGTCCGAAGATACGAAGGAGTTTTGCCGCTCCTGTGTCACTTGCCAAGCCAGTGGTAAGTCAGGTGGCACGACAAAGGCCCCCCTCATACCACTACCAGTGGTGGGGGTACCCTTTGAACGAGTGGGGATCGACATTGTCGGACCAATGGAACCCCAGACAGCATCAGGGCACAAGTTTATACTGGTGGTGGTGGACCACGCCACCAGGTATCCTGAAGCTATTCCCCTTAGGACCACTACGGCACCTGTGGTGGCACGGGCCCTACTTGGAGTGTTCTCCAGAGTGGGCTTCCCTAAGGAGGTCGTCTCAGACAGAGGTGCAAACTTCATGTCGGGATATCTGACTGCTATGTGGAAGGAATGTGGTGTCAACTACAAGTTCACCACACCCTATCACCCACAATGCAATGGGCTGGTTGAGAGATTCAACCGGACCCTAAAAGGGATGATTCACGGACTACCTGAAAAGCTTCGGCGGAGATGGGATGTCCTGATACCCTGCCTCTTGTTCGCCTACAGAGAGGTCCCGCAGAAGGGGGTTGGCTACAGCCCTTTTGAGCTTCTGTTCGGACATCCTGTAAGGGGACCCCTTTGTTTGGTAAAGGAAGGATGGGAGAGACCTCTCAGAAAGCCGGCATCAAACATTGTGGACTATGTGCTCGGTCTCCGCTCGCGGATGGCGGAGTACATGGAAAAGGCGTCTAAAAACCTTGAGGCGAGCCAAGAATTACAGAAAGCTTGGCACGACCAAAAGGCTGTCCTGACTGTGTATCAGCCTGGACAGAAGGTGTGGGTGCTGGAGCCAGTGGCCCCAGCAGCACTCAAAGACAAATGGTCTGGGCCCCACACGATCATTGAGCAAAAGGGAGAGGTCACCTACCTGGTAGACCTGGGAACTCCCCGGAGCCCCCACAGGGTGCTCCACGTAAACAGGCTCAAGGCATATGTCGACAGGGAGGGCATGGGCTTGCTCATGGCCACAGATGAGGGACAGGAGGAGGAGAGTGACCCTCTCCCGGACCTGCTCTCTCAGAACCCTGACGATGGATCAGTAGATGGTGTTGTCTTTTGTGGCAGCCTCTCTGGACATCAACAAGAGGATTGTAAACAGGTTCTTCAATCCTTTCGACATATGTTCTCTCTGACACCCAGTCAGACCAAGTGGTGTACCCACGAGGTCGACACTGGGGACAGTCTGCCCGTAAAGAGTAAAATCTATCGGCAACCTGATCATGTCAGAGACTGCATCAAGACAGAGGTGCAGAAAATGTTGGAGCTGGGAGTCATTGAACCCTCGGACAGCCCCTGGGCTAGTCCCGTAGTGCTCGTGCCGAAACCTCACACCCAGGGCGGTAAGAAAGAGATGAGGTTTTGCGTGGACTACAGAGGTCTCAATGCGGTCACTAAGACCGACGCCCACCCGATACCAAGAGCAGACGAACTTATCGACCGGTTGGCCTCGGCCAACTACTTAAGTACGTTTGACCTGACAGCTGGGTATTGGCAAATCAGGTTAGCTGAGGAGGCCAAGCCCAAAACAGCATTTTCTACCCCGGGTGGGCATTATCAGTTCGTGGTAATGCCCTTTGGTTTGAAAAATGCACCTGCCACCTTCCAAAGGCTGGTGAATCGAGTTCTCACTGGGTTGGACGACTTCTGTGCGGCGTATCTGGACGATATCGCTGTCTTTAGCTCCACCTGGGAGGATCACCTGGTCCACCTGAGGAAAGTGTTAGAGGCCCTGCAGAAGGCAGGCCTCACTATCAAGGCCACCAAGTGCCAGATAGGGCAGACACAGGTTGTATACCTGGGCCACCTTGTAGGTGGAGGCCAGGTTCAACCATTGGAGAGCAAAATACAGGCCATCCAGGACTGGGCTCCTCCAACCACCCAGACTCAGGTTCGAGCTTTCTTGGGCCTGACTGGTTATTACCGGAAATTTGTCAGAAATTATGGATCCATTGTGACCCCGCTAAACGACCTGACAAGTAAAAAGATGCCAAAAAAAGTTCAGTGGACAGCAAGCTGTCAGAAGGCGTTCGATGACCTAAAGCGGGCCATGTGCACAGCACCTATCCTAAAGAGTCCAGACTACTCCAAACCATTCATTGTCCAGACAGACGCTTCGGAGCTGGGTGTGGGAGCTGTTCTATCGCAACTGAATTTTGATGGTCATGACCAGCCCATAGCTTTTATTAGCAGGAGGCTGACCCCCAGAGAGAAGAATTGGTCAGCTATTGAGAGGGAGGCCTTTGCTGTGGTTTGGGCCCTGAAGAAGTTGAGGCCATACTTGTTTGGCACTCACTTCAAGATTCAGACCGACCATAAGCCCCTCTTGTGGCTAAATCAAATGAAGGGTGAAAACCCCAAACTACTTAGGTGGTCCATTTCCCTACAGGGGATGGACTTCACAGTGGAGCATAGACCTGGCACTGATCATGGCAATGCAGATGGGCTCTCCAGGTATTTCCACTTAGAGCAAGAAGACTCACCTGGTCAAGGTTAGCTTATTGTCCCAAAGTTTGGGGGGGGGTCATGTAGGAGAGTAGGGTCTGCAATCCTATGATCACCCAGATTTTTTTGCTTTTGCTTCATTGGTTTACGACTTTCTCCGGCTGTGGGCCTGCCAATCAGACCCACAGCCTAGCTGTTCTCTCTCGAAATTAACACACATGTACGTTAGGTGCATCCACTAATTGGAACTGGGCCACCTTGTCAGTCCCTGTCTCAGCATACCACAGGTATCCAGGGCATCGGTGTACCCAGGGCCTACCAGGGGCTGAAGCATGTATTATGCCCCCCCTGGAATGGCCGCCCAAATCTGACACAACTGGCTGCACGACAGCTGGGGCCACGTGGTGTAATCACCCGTTGCTGTAGGTGTAGTATTCCTACACCTAAACCCTAAAAATGGACACATGGATTCCTATCAGTCACTCCTATAGCAGGCCTTATCAATCCTGAAGGCAGAGTGCAGGGAATCATGTGGGACGGTGCTCTGGCGCGAGCTGAGCCCGTCGATGGCTTGCGGAACCAAACCCTAATAGCCGTTCCATGGTGACGCGGGCCAACTACTTTTAAGGCATTATAATCCTCGCGGTTATCTGCTAACTTTGGCATCGCATCACCTATACATGTCAGTAAGGTGTCATACGAATGGGAATACGAACCCCTCGCCAGTCCTGGTGACGGGGTTAGCATTCCCCCCTTTTAGAGGGGCACGACATGGAAGTAACCTTGAACCCCGGTTAAAGTTGACTCAAGCCTCAGCATCACAAAATGGATGCTGCCACCAGACACAAGTCTGACCTCCTGCTGCTGGGGGACCTTCCAGCAAGGGGAGCTTGGACAAAGGGTTTCCTGTCGAGGGCGGTGTTAGCACCGTCCCAGACAGGGTTTGTGTATCCCAGGTAGGCAGGGCTGAAAGGAAGGTGACTGCAAGTGGCACCCCGGTGCTCACTGTGCATAGCCCGGCTCAAACCAGTTTCGGGGGCACACCAGCCCCTGAGCTGGCGCGAAGCCGGACAAAGGATAGGGGTGTAACCACCCCCCTCCTGGCTCCACCCATAGGTAGAACCTAGTCACGGGCCAGCCCCTTTCTCTTAGAATAAAGGTAGGAGCGAGTCCCCTTCCCAAATTGGATAATCAGATAATCGGATAACTCCGAATCACGAACCACTTTCCACGAAAGGAACTCTTGACTATTTCTGAAGACTCTCCCTTGTGGCTAAGGAGTAGCCACCCTGCACCAGCAGGCACCATCTAAGCGCTTGCGGTTTGCTGTAAGTCTCTCCTACGGATCAAGACTGCCCAGCTCGACGAGACCCGAGTTCCCTGCCATCTCTGACCTTTTACCTCCCTCATCAGCTCAGCTGAGAGTCGTAGGTGTGACGAGACCTGCGGGACCGGCTATCTTCAGAACCTGCACGACGCTTATCTAGCACGCCCACCGAGGGACCCTCGAGTGAGTGCACCTAGGGTTTGAGAAGCCCTAACCCTGAGCAGCTCCAGCATCGAAGTCTGTCTCCCCAGCATCCACGAGATCTGCGTGGGGGCCCTTCCGCTCCTTGCTGTTCACCGCGTTGTTCGACCACTTGCCGACCGGCTTGTGGCCCTCTTCACGACGCACCACGATTGTTTCATCACGAGTCTGGTTGCTCCAGACTGGCTCTTGCTCCCCTTCAACAGAGGAGTACCACGGACCCTCCTGGTCCACTCCCGACGCCATCTTGACTCCCCCGCCTGGGTGGCCACTGCCAAGACCCGCTGCCCCTTCCTGGGCCCAGCATCATCGACAGCAGACACCTTCGTGGGACAGCTCGCCCTCCATCCTGGTCGCCGCCGCGCCTCCTGGTCCGAGGAACAGCCGAGTCCGACGTCACCCACTCACCTGGTCGAGGTGACTTCAGCCGGTACCCTCCTGGTACCCACACGATCGCTGGCTAGCGGTTGAGAACTGAGTCCCCTCTGCTTTCAGGTTTTCCTTCACCACCGATCCAGGCTTGGATCGCTCTGAACATCGTCACTGGTCGCCTGCCAGCAACTTCTTCTTTCAGGCTCCTGAGACTACACGAGGACTCCCGACATCTTGACGAACTTCACGCAGCCGCAGCCTCCGGGCTAGGTAACTCGAGCATCTCGGTGCTCCATCGCAGGTTCGCTCTACAAGTGTCCAGTTCCTTTTTCGTTTAGTCCCACTGATCGGATCACTCCGGAATCAGTATCTCCAGACTCTAACCATTCGCATTTCACTGTTAGTGTAGATGGTTTCTCGTGCCCCTCGGGCATTTGTGTAAATTGTGCAACTGAAGTATTTTCCTAAGAGTTTTGTAGTGTGCTTAGCTCCCTGACTCATAAAGAGCCAGGGTAGTCTTGTCATAAATAAATATCCTTTTATTTTCATAACAACTTGTGTGGTGTCCTTTCACTTGGTGTTCAAGGGGTATATGTGATGGTAAACAGCTGGCTTAACACGCCCTCTAGAGTTTAGCCTAAGACTGCTCGTATCCACGCTACTAGGATAGCTGGTCTAAAAGGTTGACTTACAACCAATCATCAATAAGGGTCGTTTGGAATGATACACAGTGATCACTAGAATAGTGAGCACTACATATCAGGCCAACTTCTCACAGCGTGCATTCCACGTTGAGAATCAACCTCTCACCAACGTTATTAATTTTCACATAAGGAACGTTATCAGTAATTAAATGATAAGAGTATTTGGAAGGGAATCCTTGTAGATAATCACCTCCCTTCTCTGTAGCAGCTATAGTTGCCAAAATGCCATCATCAATCTTACTCATGGATCTTGTAACTGCTGCTACTAAGCACGTGTCCACTGCTGACCTAGCTGCTTCATCAGCTAAGCTGTTACTCACCGCGTGTACTCCTACACGTTGGTGGCCAAGAGTATGAATAACATGTGTGGGCGGTAGGCGTTCCTTCAGTTCTGCTACTTGAACCCATAGCATTTTATGCTTAATCGTCTTGCCTTTGGAATCAAGGTAGTCATTTTGAGACCAAAAGAATAAATTGTCATTAAAAGATTGTACACAGTAATAGGAATCGCTTACAATTAAAGTAGTCACATTAGGGTCTGCAAACTCCAGTGCGAGTTCCAAAGCACGCAGTTCAGCCAATTGGGCAGTACAGTCGCCGAGTGCCTATGTGTGGACCACACTGGACTTAAACTCGTCATTCACTGTAGAACCAGCCACAATCGCAAAGGCTGCAGAATAAGAATGTTTAGATCCAATCGCCGGTTGCGCCGAACGTCAGTGTAAATGATACAACGGTATTCCTCGAGCGGTCGCATAGACAGAGGAGCTGGATGAACGAATTCATATTGTAGGGACTCCTGAGTCCGTAACGAGGAATCATAGATAAATGTGACATCGGGAGATGTCAACGATGTTGCCCATTGTATCTACCGTGGATGTAAAGCTTTGGAATTGGGAACACTCGCCTTTGTCACTGCTTCTAGAGCAGGATATGGTGTCACCACCAACATGCGTTTTCCTTGTGCCAAGGCACGTTCTTTTAGGATCGCCATCTAGACCGCCGTCAAGACTTTTTCGACAGAGGAAAACCGCAGTTCAGCTGAAGTGTATACGTGTGACTTATAAGCAATAGGAACTGTGTCACCTTCATTAAAAGTCAAGTAAGTGAAACCCACCGTGCCTGGGACGATTCTTTTCACCAGGTTAGTATGGTTGTCCCGGGTTAACAAGAGTTTAGAGTCCAGTAGATCAGACTGCAAAGACTGCAGTATATTCGTATGTTCCGGAAGCCAGCACGCTTTCGCAAATGTGGGTTGTATCAAAGCATAAAGAGGCTTGATACGCTGGGCATACTATGGTATGTAAGTACGACCAAAGTTTTAAAAAAACAGCAAGGATTGTAATTTTTTCTGGGTTGTAGGAGGACGCAAACGTGCGCACTTCTCCCGGAAGTGCGGTGCTAAGCCTCGTCCTTCATTATTTAGCTCGTCGCTTAAGAACAACACTGCGAACTCAGCAATGAGTGATTTTGCTAAATTAAATTTATAACCGTAGTCCGCAAACAATACTATGATGCGGTCCACGCGACAAAGATGCGGCCATAACTCGTCGTCTGTGAGATAAATGTCATCCACGTACGAACATGCTTCAGAGTCGATTGTGTCTAACAATGAGACTACACATGTGGCGAAAACACCCGGGCTGTTTTTGTAGCCCATCGCTAATCTTGCAAATTGTTTTTGTTTGCCGCCGTGGGTAAATGCTGTCCACTGACTTGAAATGGGTGACAGATTGTGGCTAAAAAAGCCATTGGATATATCTAGCGTCGTTTTATATTTTCTGTTAACTAGGGCCGAACTATGGGTTTTCTGGACCGCATTCGTCCGACAATGAGAGTTCAAATGTCGGTAATCCAAAACTATGCGGTACGACCCGTCTGGCTTGGTCACAGTAAAAAGAGGGTTATTCATAGGTGACACACATGTCTCAATTACCTCCTGATACTCCAATTGGTCGAGTATTTCCGCTACGGGAGCCTTTGCCTCCCGTCGGATGGGATATTGTGGTTGTGCCTGTGGCATGGACCGCAATGGAATCTCGCGTTGGGGAGATGTTTTATCCCATCCCACCTGAGTACGGTACAAAGCCAACGCAAGCACCAAAGCCCACTGTTCTGCAAAATGTTGCGCATGCTCCTTTGAAACACTGTGTGAAAAACAAGGGAGGATTACCTCCTCCGCTCTCGGAGCTGCCAGAACAAAAGACGGGGGCCAGTCTGCCTCTTTTAATAGGATGTAATACAAAGAAGTCAGATTTCCCCCAAAAAAAACCTTGATAATGAGTTTAATGTCACCTTCAATGAGAATACTAATTTCATATAGTCTGTCAGGGGGAGCCACTCGGGTGTCAGCAGTTTCAACTGTAATGAAAGTATCAGTTGCTTTCGCCTCCAGAAATGGACGCAGCGCTTGCCGCACTACTGTAATCTCCGCTGCGCTGTCTAGCAGCGTTATCGCCCATGTTAGATTCCGGAGCTGGGTTCTCACCGTCCGTGGCATACCTCGCAGTTAAAGCGGCCACTTTCTTATTCTGAAAAGGAGGGCACTGACCATTAAAGTCATCCTATTTACCCTTTCCGTCACTTGCACGTGGCTGCTCATGTCCCTGCGGGGCACCTCGACCTCTTCCTCGCTCCTGGCGATCACTTCCACTGGCTTGTGAGCCTGATGCTTCCTGTGAAGAACTAGCAGAACGCGTTTCAGGAACCTGAAATCGATCAGGAGATCTAATTCTCGCGCGGTTACATATTCATAAGTGCGTTCCGAAGACCGAAGGTGCAGGGGACGCTGCACGCCCCCCTTGCTTCTGCTGTGACTTCCCCTGTTTTTTATTCTTCCAATTCTTTTTAGGGAATGTCGGACGGTCTCCTTGATCAGATGGAGACGTCCACTGAGCCTGCGGTTGTGCAGGCACTCTAGCAAAAGGCTTAACACCCAAACTATTACGCCCAACTGTTTTATAAGCCTGGGCTATAATTTTAGGTAATTCGCGTGGCTTGTCTACATCCAGGACCAGAGCCAAAGCATTCGACACTTGAAAGTTGGCTGCATCTCCTTTAACGTTGGCATGGATCAGATCAGCAATTACATCATACGCTCCAACTAACCTCATCCCCAGTTCTACTGCCCCCTCTGGTCCGTGCTCATCCTGAACACGCTTGATCACAGAGGGGAGTACTGTCATGGATGGTGTGCCGAAACACTTTGCATAAACCGCCGCAAATATTTTACCCCAACTCTCACAATCGGAGACTTCGGGTACCAGGTCTGTCTGCAAACTAATCAATAAAATCCTGTGTTTCTCCACAGGAGTGGTATGCGGAAACACTGCTTCCAGCTGGTCAAATTTCAAAGCAAGCCAATAAGGTAAATCCTCTTTATTTTGGGGAGGCTTGCCCATGACCGAATTAATCATGACGGGGCTAATAGTAACACCGCCAGCACCAGCTGATTTCTGTGCAACCCCAGGTGCTCCCAGCTGGACGTTGCGATTAACAAATTGTACCAGCTCTCTATACACACGGACTATCGTAGTGTGCATGACGCGGAGCGCCTGCACATCACACGTTAAATACCATGGATGCGGCGTGTATCCTGTCAACACGGGCCAAGTGGCCCCATCAATAGATAAAAGGCCTAACCTGACAGGTGTCAGGGGTTGGTGGAGGGCGCCATCAAACCAAATGCGATGTTGCCATGCCGACAATGGAACTTCCGGAGTTCTATGTGGCCGGTATATACCAGGAATTTGGGTAGGACTATATTTATGCCATAAATTATCCACCCCTTCCACCGCTGGAAAGGTCACCCAAGAATAAAACACCTCATATGTATATAATGGGTCGGCTTCGACCACACCCAAAAATCAGATTGACACCTGCGTCCAGGACTCCAAATGACGTCAAGTGTTGCCGGACTGCTGACACTATGTCAACGTCAGCCATAAAGAAATGTGAAAAGAAAACTCAACTTAAAAGGCGGCAAGACTAAGTTGGGTTGTAATGCAAAATACTAACGATACCTTTTTGTATATTTCAAGCTTGAGTCACCTATAAAAGCGACAATAAAGGCAGGTTATACCGTCACCAATGTTTTCCGGAAACAGAGGCGAGGGGATTGTGAACAACCACTGAGTACTACTAAAGTGCCTCGTAAATAAGTACCAGATCAAACGTTAGGTGCACCATGTTGCTGGGATTCTGCACATACACAGAACTATGCACAGGAAACCAGGACCTCGCTGTATTGTGGTGTATCACAAATACGCCTCAGTGCCCAGAACCCCTATCCGGCTAGCTATAGTATCTCATTTGTTCTCCATACTACAGCGGAGCTACCAATGATTGGATATCCTAGAACATGCGACCCAGGGCCTCTCAGAATTCGTGGGAACAAGACACTCTTTCGCTTAGACACTCATAGCTGTTCACAATGTGAGTAACCAGAGGCACTGTATAGTTTAAAATGTTTATTTCAACTAACGTTCTCTGTAACGCAGTACACGTGCTAACACTAGCAAATAAATGCATAAAAACAATATAATCAGTATAGTTACAATTCCATATAACACGAACGGGAAAGCATATAATAATGACAGTGGATGAAGCCATATAGCGCTTTACCACCCTCCCCGTGCTAGAAGCCATGTTTATTATATCAGTGGAAGATCTCTGGGCTTGAACAGCGGAACTCCCTACCTCAAATCTTAGATGATCGGATTTACATCTCCGGACAAGCACAGCTCTTTCTCTGGAAAGGTTTTCTCCAAGTGTTTTTAACTTGCATCCCATGCAGTATTAAATCACCTGAAAATTCAGAAGCGCAGCTGTGTTCCATGTTACGTCTATATGTGTGTGGGATGGACCAAAGCCGATTAACCAGTGGAGTTGTTTTCTGGCCTTGAACACGATGTACAGACGAGAACTCAGAGCACAACAGAAATAGTGAAAGGCAGACAGTTCCCATGTGAAGCAGCAGGAGCAAAAGTGTTTACGAGAACCAAGGCATGTAGTGTCGTGTGCATAAGCGGCAAGATGGCGGCGAAGCAAAGCACAAACTAATGCTAACATAGCAATGTCCGCTGGCGCCCCTAAACCCTCACGACAGTTGAGCTAGGCCAAGCATTTGCAGACCTGCTGTTAACTTCGCCACTTCTGTGTTGATATGATCATCCCCAAGGTAATTAAAGTCACCCAGGAGAAGAAATATTTTAGTAGCTAAGACATGGGGGCAATTTCTTCCACCATTCGTTGGCTGAAGCCAACCTTGTATCCAGGGGGACGGTTAATCAAGGCTCCTTTCCAGCTGTCCGTGGCGGACAGATTTATTTTAAAAATGCCTAGTTCCATAGAGTTAGTGGTCATAATCCATGTCACATTGAGAGAGTTTTTAAAGATGAAGAAGAGCACCAGGAGAAACATGGAGCGGCTGAGGAAGGAGAGATTGTAGATCCTGACCTGGATTTTGAGGGTTTACAGGAGGCTAGTCGTCTGGACACCTCTCCTGAGTGGGAGCTTTCATCACCAAAGGGCTTGTCGACTCAAGAGGTGACAACATATCACGCTGTGATCAGAAAGGCTGCAGACCTCTTGGAGTTGCCTCTTCCTACAGCAGAGTTGAGGTCTAATGTTCAGACGGATGTGCTCCATTCTCCTTCCTCTATTTCGGAACCTTTACTTCCCTTCAATGAGGCGTTGGGAGAGCCCACTCTCGATGTCTGGCAGAAGCTAATGTCCACTCCAGCGTTTTCCAGGACCGTGGCAAGGAGGTACAAGGGGGCTCCGGGGGATCCTGCTTTTCTGTCCACCTATCCTTTGCCGGAAAGCCTGGTGGTCCAGACTTCGTGCTCTTCGAGGCTGTCAGCATGTTCCTTCCCATTTACGCCTGTAAATAGTGAGTCAAAGCGGAAGGAGCAATCGGCAAAGAAGGTGTTCTCTTCGGGTAGTATGGCCCTTAAATCCACAAATCCCACATGCCTTATGGATTGCTACATCCATGCCCTCATGGACTCAGCCAGGGAGGTTGTCCCAGAGTTGCCTGAGGAGGTACAAGGGCATTTCTCAGACGTGTTATAGGATGCCCACGCTGCTACCCGCCAAGTGAAACAATCTGGTCTGGACATGAATGATTCGGTACCTAGGGCAATGGGATCGTCTGTAGCTACTAGGAGGCAAGCATGGTTGCGTGGTTTGGGATTCTCGCCTGATGTCCAGGCTACATTGCCTCACCTGTTTGGGGCTGAAGCGTATTCAGCGCTGCAGCGCTTTAAGGACAGTAAAGCCACAGCAAGTGTGAGAAGTTACCCTGGTATATGCTGTCCACTAGTTATAGTGGGCACCTTGTACCAGTCCAAACAACCCCTTATTGATGATCAGGTTAAAGACAACCTTTATTGAAAGCTATCCTTGTGGTAGCTATGGGGAGCAGCCTTCAGGCTAAGTCTCGAAGGAATGTAAAGCAGCTTGTTTTACCAGATCTGAACCTCCTGAATAACCAAATGAAAGGAGAACCACACAAGAAATATAAAAATACATGTATTTAATACTAAACACTCTCTACTAACCTCTTATGAAATTAGAGCACAAAGCATACAATATTAAATCACTAGAACGACAGTAAATAGCACAATACACAGCGGGCTCCAGGCGAAGAACAAACCATACACTGAGAAAGTGGTATAACAACCACGACTTAACTAGGCACAGTGCCTAGAGCAGGTAGAATCGCTGGGACCCCAAGGAACCACCCAAAGTAGTGACACAGGGGACCCACGGAGTACGGGTGCAGTGAGTGAACACAGGCGCGAGCTCCGTACAACTCTATGGGAAAGTCGCGGTTGGAATTTTAGAGTTTAAGGACACTTTGGAGAGGACTTTAAGCAAACCATTTCAAACATAGAAGGTTCTAAAGCCAGCACCCTTGAGAGTACCGAGATACCCGTGTTACCTATCCCAGAGGTACCGGGTGTATAGGGGTCAAGTGATGTCGTAAACCTTTGTTGTTTTCAATGGCGTGATGCGAAAAAGTGCTGCTGCCGGGAAGACAAAAAGTGTCCGGTGGAATCCAAGCCTGGATCCAAGGTGAGAAGAACCTGAAAGCAGCGGGGACAGAGTCTGGGTCACTTCAGAGTGACCAGGGGCATGATAGACGAATGCCCACCGATGTCGGGTGCTTCAGGTGAGAAGATGCAATGCTTGACTCTGCAGCCACGGGGACCAGGAGACGTTGGCGACGACCAAAGTCCGGACGTAAGTTGTCCCACGAAGGATGTCGAGTGCTGGGGGTCAGTGTCCGGATTGAACACCAACAAACCTTGGCAACTGCAACCCACACGGGCAGGGGAAATAAGCTTCGGTGTGGACCAGCAAGGTGCTGGGGACTCTCCAAGCAATGGAAAATCAGGGCACACCTGGAGCAACCAGGAAAGCCCAAGAAAGTCAAAGTTACCTTCACAGGGATCCACAGGCCAACGGACCAGGGATCGCGAAGGGACCTCGAGCTGAATCACGAAATACCAGCCCGTGGAGTGTAGGCCAGAAATCTTTCGTGGAAATAGTGCTCGGGGTCAGGACTACAAGTAGCCCAAAGCACAGCCTCAGGGATTGCCGAAAAGTATATGCTGCTGCAAAAGTACACAGTGAACAGGGGTTTGGGTTGCACGGTCCCCACGAGGGATACTGGTCTCAGAATTGGTGAGAGATCAGATCGACCTCAGAGACCTCGGGAATCCACCTCCTGTCTGAGAAATCTGGAGTCCTCAGGAGCTTGGGAGATGCAAACCGGTCAGATGCGTTTAGGTGCCTGCTGCTGCAGGGGAGTAACTCCTTTACTCCAAGGGAGATTCTTAAGTCATCCAGCGTAGTGTAGATCATCGAAGTACTTGGTTTCTGTAGCAGAGATTAGTCCAGGTAAAATCTAAAGCCCTGTAGCGAGGGTTCCTACTTAATACCCAAGGAAGGGGTGTGACAAACTCTGGGGACCCACCTATGGGAGGGTCAGGACAGAGGGGTGGCTACACCCATGTCCTTTGTCCAGTTTCACGCCAGAGCAGGAGCAAATTGGCTCCTGCAACCAGTTTGAACTGGGCTATGCACAGGGACACCAAATGTGCCCCCAGTGCAGACTTCAAACACTTTTAGAGTGCACCCACCCAGCCCCAATACACTAAATCCTGTCTGGGAGGTGGTCACACCTCCCTGTGACAGGAAACCTATTTTCAAGCTCTCCCCTGCTCGAGCTTGGCTCAGCAGGAGGAGGGCAGACTTGTGTCTGTGGCTGGTAGCATCCATTTTGTGATGCCCAGGTTGAGAAAGCTGGTACCGGGTGTACCGGTGTTTCACAAAAGTCCCTCTAGAAGGGTGGAATCATACTTCTCACACCAGTTAGTTACTGGTGTGGAGGTATGATTCCAAGGTGTTTGACACCAAACACAACATGTTTCTAAGCAGGCATTTTAAAGTTAGCATTTACCGCAAGGTCATAATGCACTTAAATATATATGGTTGGCTGCATCACAAACAACCCTGTAAAATAGGTTCCGAAGGCTGCAGAGGGGCTCTGCTCATGCAGGTGCACCTTCTCACATAAAACCCAACACCCTGTCTTCTGGATTGATAAGGCCTGCCATAGGGGTGACTGATAAGTTTATATGTGCAGTGATTTAGAATCGATATAGTGAACCTATATCTAAGTAAAGGGTGCATGCACCACCTTACACAGGCTGCAGTAGCAGACCCGTGGTGTCAATTTGAATGGTCTCTCAGGGGTGGCGTAATACATGCTGCAGCCCGTGGGAGTGCTCTGGGGTAACTATGCCCTGGGTACATAGTATACCATATACTAGGGACTGATAGGGGTACCCTAGAATCCAATCTGGAGTGTACCTAAAGTACATGCAATCAGTTTAGAGGAGAAAGCAGCTAGACTGGGTTCTAAGTCGAAAACAGTGATACATCAGCAAACAGTGGGGATAACCATAAGAAGCAGATCCTACTCTCCTACAGCAAGGTTTTTGGGACTTCAATCTTACCTCAGGAACTTTGGACAGTTCTGCAAGTTTCGTGGCTTTGGAAGAAACTTTTCCTTTACTTGCCAGTCAACAGCCACAGCAGCAGCAGAAAAATCCCTTGTACAGGTCCTACAGGGGAAAGGGCAGAGGTCGTCTGTGGGCAGCTCCATGAGAGCAAGTCTCCTCCTCCTCTTCTACCCCTCCAGCTGGTGTGGCAAGGAAGCAGCTCCAGCTTCACCATCCTAGAGCATACTTGTCCCGTGCGAGAACGGGTGTCCCATTCCCTACAGCTTTGGAGGTCTGTTACTACAGATCTCTGGGTGTTGAACATTGTAGAGAATGGGTATGCCCTACCCTTCCGGGAGTCACCCCCTCCTTTCCCTCCCCTTCAGGGCTTTTGCTCAGAAGAGCATCTTCTGCTTCTCCAGAAGGAGGTTCTGTCATTTCTGCACAAGGGTGCAACCGAGGTGGTTCTGGACCAGGAAAGGGGTCAGGGGTGCTACTCTCTATACTTCCTGATTCCCAAAAAGGATGGTTGTTTACAACCGATCCTCGACCTCAGGGTTTTGGATCTTTACTTCAAACAGGAGAAATTCAAAATGTTGACCCTGGCTCAGGTTCTTTTTGCGCTGGAGAAGGAAGACTGGTGTTGATCGATTTACAGGATGCATATTTTCACATTCCCATCCTGAAGTCGCATCGTAAGTATCCTCTTTTTTATGTGGGCTCTCAACATTGCCAGTTAACGGTCCTTCCGTTTGGCCTTACCTTTCACACCGCGAGTCTTCAAAAAAGTGATGAGGGTGGTGGCAGCTCATCTGACAAAGTCATGGATTCTTGTTTTTCCCTATCTGGACGACTAGCTGCTCAAAGCAAAGTCGCCAGAGATGGTGTGGCATCATTTGCAGGTAACAACACAACTGTTGTTCGAGTTGGGGTTTCGATAAATGTACCCAAATCTCACCTGGTGCCCTCTCAGCACAACCTGTTCATAGGGGCAGTACTGGACACTACTGGGGAGCCCATCTGGGGGATCTGGAGGTCAAAGGTCTTTGGTCTCCAGACAAAAGTTTGTTTCACATTAATATTCTGGAAGTGCGGGCGATACGTTTGGCTCTCAAGGCCTTCCTCCCTTCCCTTTGTGGGCAGTCGGTTCAGGTCCTAACGGACAACACCTCCGTGATGTGATACGTCAACAAGCATGGAGGAGTGGGGTCATATCTTCTCTGCAGAGAATCTCTATGACTCTGGTCCTAGGCTCGGGACCATCAGATTTGCGTAATCGTAAATCATCTGGCCAAAGAACTGTCCATGCGGACAGTGTCAGTCTGCAGTATTCGGCCGATCACGAGTGGTGTCTCCATCCGGAGGTGGTCCTTTACATTTACAGGATGTGGGAGTTTCCTCAGTTGGACCTGTTTGGCACTCACGACAACACGCACTGCCCGCATTCTGCAGTCTCCAGTATCCGATGCGGGGAGCATTGGGTACCCATTTCAGTTAGATTGGGGCTCACAGCATCTTTATGCATTTTCTCCCATACCCTTGATTCCTCGAGTTCTGAGGAAGATTCGCAAAGATCGGGCCCAAGTGATACTGATCTGCCGATATTGGCCGTGAAGGGTTTGATACACAGACCTCCTTTACCTCTCATTGCACCCTCCGATCCGTCTCCCTCTCAGGGCAGACCTCCTCTCTGACGCAGGGGCAGGTTCTACAGCCCCACCTCTAGATCCTGCACCTTCATGCCTGGAGATTGAACGGGCAACCTCAGTTTCTCTCTCCCACCGGATATAGTGGACGTTATATTATCAGCCAGAAGACACTCCACCAAATCTGTTTTTTCTGGTAGGTGGGCCAAGTTTGTTAAATTGTGTGGAGAGAGGACAATTGATCCTTTGCAAGCCATTAATCTGATGTCCTGAGTATCTCTCTTTCCCCAGCGCAACAGGATTGTGCGGTAGCTACTGTTAAAGGCTACTTGTCTGCCTTGTCTGCTTTTTTCTGTTTAATCAATGATTTTCGACAAATATAAAATGTGGTTTTAAAATACCTACACCAGTGTTGTTCTTATCTCTTTCTCTATGAGAATGTTTGATTCATTGACTAAGTAACCAAATTGTTTATGGAGTGAACTAACTGTAAGCGATTTTTACAGAGCTTACTCAATTGTAATTTCTTAATTGGTATAAATAGACATCATTAAACCAATCCCTTGTAGGCACACATACCTGCTCATTTAACTGCCCAAGTGTCCAAGGGTTTATTGGGCTCCCATTGTTCGAGATATTACCTTTTACATACTGGCACCTGGGTTCAAGTGAAGCTCAGAGTTGGCGACTACCTGACCAGAAAAATACCAACTACAAAGGGGCTGAAACAAGGGTGTGTGCTGGCCCCGACTTTGTTCAACTTCTTCATGGCAGACTTATCTACAGAATTGGACAATTGTAACTCACACGCCCCAAGGATTAGTGGTCTTGCCCCCTCCCATCTACTCTACACTGTCGACCTTGTACTGATCAGCCGAATTCCGATTGGTCTCCAACATCTAATAGACACCACCCAAAATGTTTCTGCTAATAATGGTCTAAGCATTAACTTATATAAGCTTAAAGTGATGCGATTAAACAAAAAAAACCCATCTAGTTAACGCTGGCGTCTGGCAGGTCAACTATTAGAAATAGTCGAAGAATGCAAATACCTGGGGGTCATAATAGACAACAAATGCACATTTCTGGCACAAAAAGAGGCCGTCAAGAAAAGAGGAAGCTCAATAGCGGTAGCATTACAAACATCAAACACAAAAATGCAGGCTCAAGCCTTTTGCCACTGCTCCAGGTGTTCCAAGCAAAGCTCATCTCAACCATTACTTATGGGAGCGAGTGTCTGAGGGGAAGGGTTGCGGGCATGCTGGACTGTATAGTTTCAAGAGTATTAAGAATGCTATTCATCTACCTAAATATACTTCTCCAGCCCAAATAAAATTGAAATTTGGCCTGCAGGTGCAAGAAATTGCCCGCAAAGGCGCTTTTGTCAAATGCTGGCATAAAATCAAAAGTGCTGAGTCTAGGTCGCTGAATGCACATTTGTGGAAGGAACTACAGTCAAAAAAAGAAAGTGCAGCCATGACCTACTTGCTAGCCTCGATAGACTGACTGGGCCTATGGGAACTTTGGGAGGCCTCGGGGATGAATAACAGCTTCAAATATCTTGTTAAGACAGTGAAAAGGGTCTCCTTAGTGGAAGACAAGGCAGCACTAAATGAAAGGACCCACGGATGGTACGTCCTGCAGAGCTACATTAATCCCTCCTTCCAACCTTAGTTAGGAGCAGGATTTACAAAGGCGATAAAGGGAAAATATCTTCAATATCAACTGGGTATCTCCCGGCCCTGCTGCCCCGTGGAAACGAATACAGACATCTACTAACTGCTGCCAATGTGGGAAAGCAAAAGAGGATGTGCTTCATCTATTGTGCATCTGTGGGAGGTTAGAATATAAATGCCGACTGCTAAAACCCATTTTTAAGATCAAGGAGATAAGAACATGCAGGTAGGCAGTAAACGCATGTTTTGAAGGTGGAGAAGTTCAGTTGACTTGACTCGCCGTTTTGTACGATTCATGGATATAGTGGGGAAAAAAACTTTAGTAACTACCAACTAATGGGCTAATATCTTTCTGCAGTGCAACCAAAGGTTCTCCACAGAGATGCTGATTGACAACGACTAGCAACTGAGCAGAATGATCCAACCTCCTTCTCAAGCTGCATAACCCTTCTGCTCATCCCCCCATCGCTGATATACACCCCTTACTCAGCAACTGGGTCCAAGGAGTCTGCTGTCTTCCCTTTTATGCTCTGGCCAACTCACTCTGAGACTCTCAAACATTCATCAGGATCTGGAGCAAGAGACCAACTGAACTGCAGTCACCAGCAAACATCACCTTGGTTCTCTAGAGGACTGTTTTTCAGATTGCTGGCCCTTCATAACATACTCTTTACAATTGACTTCTACATTATCGCATTGTGGGATCTTTTTATTCTTCTCCTTTTTGAAAACAATTTTTAATTACAACAAAAGTCTGTTTTAACAACTTTTTTTTTACAGTGTGCAAATTCAGTATAATCTCTGATATAAAAATCAAATTATAACTTTTGGTCTTAATTTTGGAGAAGTTAAGACACTACTGTTACTCTTTTATTGCAGTGGTTTTAAGTAATCATGCAAATAAAGTTATCTATCAATCCTTTTACCAGCCAAGATGGAAAGCACAAAAATGGACAGGCAGAACGCACTCACAGCAGAAGCATGGCTGGACCATACAGCAGAAATTTACACAATGAAACCCAGAGGCCAAAACATCAGAAGGTCCTTCAGGTCAGAAGAGGATGAAGTGGAGGAAGAAGACCAGACACACGAGGTGGGCCAAGCCCAGGACCCAAAAGAGATCATAAAGGTCCTAAAAAGGATAAAAAGGGACGGAGCCCCAGGACCCAATGGGATACCTGGTGGACGGAGTTGCTATATCCTCTCATTCAAAAACAGTCTATGCTAGGTAAGCCCATCTGGTTGATTCAGCCAAAGGATGTCAGCAACTGTGTCAGTCTGCACTGTCAGGTGGTCACTTCGGGGTTGGGAGCTCCCACTCCCTCACGGCCCCACTCAGACACAGGCACACACACGCAGGGCAAGGACATCAGGTACACCAACACTTCGCAGTATGATCTAGAAAAGAAGCAAGCATCACCCGTCTTGCAAGAAAACAGTTTTCAGAAAGCACATGTTCTCCTTTTTAGGTCAAGCCTGGGCAACGCATGCACTGCTCTGCGAGCCATGCTGTATTGGAGTATGGAATAGAAGCCCCACCCAATCTCCGCCCATATTTGTGATTGGCTTGTATAATTGTCCTTCGTAAATGCTGGCTTCTGATTCGTTAATAGGCTTGTTAGTCCCTCCTTAGTACCGCCTTGTCTTCATTTGTAACCTCCCATGAGGACTGGCCCTTTTACTTAGGTTGTTACACTGTGATTTTTTATCTGAAAGAAACACGTTAGTTAGATTCCTCACCTTAGAATATCCCCAGGCATTAGGCTGGATCCGGAAAGTTTTTCGGCAGCAATACCCCTGCGCGTCGCTAGGCGTCGTCTGCGGCTCCGCGTCCGTCGTCGGCGTCGTGCGCTGGGATGACGTCGTCGGAGTACTTAGACGCTGCACTCGCGCGCTGACGTCAGTTTTTCCGCGCAAGACGGCGCCGATCCGGGAAGAGCTTACCCCTTAGTCATTTTTTGACTAAACTTTTCTGACTCTTTTTGGTCTCTTGTCAACTCGACTCAACTCTGGTGCCGGTAGGATGCCTGGTTTCAAACCCTGCGACTCCAGTCACCGACTGATGTCGGTTACGGACCATCATCGCTGGTGTCTTTTCTGCCTGGGGGCCGACCACGATTCCGAGTCGTGCCTCGACTGCTGGGCCCTGACTTCGAAGGCTAGGCGGAAGCGGTCCCGCAAGCTCCTGGAGTACCGGCAGTCGACTCCGCGACGTTCACGGTCCCAGTCGAGGAGGAGGTCGAGGGACCGGTCGCGGAGCCGCAGTCACTACCACTCGTCCGGTTCCAAGTCTTCGGGTAAGTCGAAGCATGGTAAGAAGTCCAAGAGGCGACATCGCTCTTCAGGCTCCCCTCGCCTGTCGCGCGACTCGGCTGAGGGCTCGGGTGGTACCACCCACACGGCTCCGTCGGAGCCGCAGGAGTCGCGTCCGTCCCCATACCCGCCGGTCCCTGGGACCGACGCGACTCCGGTGGAGATCAGTGCCTTCCTCGGGCCCCGCGGGCTCGACTGGGGGGGCCTAGCGGGCCGGCGGCTCCGGCTCTGGCGCCATCGTCGATTCCGGTCCCGACGCCGCAGGTCCCCGTGGGATCCAAGCCTGGATCCCAGACGACGCCGGTCGACCTCACGACCCCTCCGCCGGCATCGCCTCCGGTGCCGCCTTCGGACGACGCCATTCCCCGGTTCAATCCCGGTCCGGGCCCGGCATTGGAGCGGCGCCGTCCGGCACCGCCTCCGACGCCGATAGGTGGCAATCTCATCTTTCGCCCGGCTCCAATCATTTCACCTGTCTACCATGAATCTGATGACGGTGACGACTGGGAGGGGTCTGAGGACCCTCTGGCCTTGCAGGCCAACTTATCACAGGACTGGGCAGTTGAGCTGGGGGATGCCAGTGGTCTGGACACCTCCCCTGACACTGGCTTCATCTCTCCTCCGACTGTGGCTTCGGAGGAAGGTGCTGCATTTTCCGTGGTGCTGCGCAAGGCGGCCGAAGCCCTTGGGCTGGAGCTGCCTGCTGTGGCCGTGAGGACTAACCTCCTCACTGAAGTGCTCCAACCGTCAGCAAGCTCCTCGGAGCCTCTCCTGCAGTTTAATAAAGCACTAGTGGACGTTCTGAATGGCCCCTGGTCCAAGCCCTCCACAGTACCTCCTGTGGATCGGAACGTGGTCCAGCGCCACCGCCCTGCACCGGGCGACCCCAGCTTTCTGTCCCAACACCCCACGCCCGAGAGTCTGGTTATCCAGGCCTCTACTTCCCAGTCCTCCTTCCTGTCCACTACCCCGGATCGGGAATCCAAGAGGCTTGAACAGCTCGGTAAGAAGCTGTTCTCTTCCCTTAGTTTGGGACTGCGTCCTTGAACACCGCTTGCCTCTTGGACCGTTACTCTCACTCCCTGTAGGATACAGTGGAGGACGTGCTGCCCCAGTGTCCGGAGGAGGCCCGGACACGGCTCGCTCAGGCTCTTCCGACGGGCGGGATGCAGCGCGACACGCTATCCGATGTGGACTAGACACTACAGACTCGCTGGGTAGGGTGATGTCAACCACAGTGGCGCTCCGCCGCCACGCCTGGCTGCGGTCCACATCTTTCTGAGGGGATGTCCAGAGCACTCTCATGGATATGCCCTTTGATGGCTGTCACCTTTTTGGTGAAAAAGCGGATAGTGCGCTGGTGCGCTTCAAGGACTCCCGGGCTACGGCCAAGTCTTTGGACCTCTCGGCCCCGCGACCGCAAACTTCCGCTTTTCGTCCCTTTCGTGGCCAAGGAAGGGACGCCCCCTCACGTCCGCCTAACCACCGGCCGCAGACCCAACCTGCACGCGGTCGCGTACGTGGATTCCGCCGAGGCGGTACTGGGGGACAACGTGCCCCGGCAGCATCCACCTCAAAGCCCTCCTAGTCCGTGCTTTCAGGCCCATTCCACGCCAGTGGGAGGAAGAGTTCGGCATCACCTGCTCCACTGGCGTTCCAGCACGTCGGACAGGTGGGTGCTGCAAATCGTCCGAAGGGGCTGCTCCCTCCCCTTCGAGATGACCCCTCCAGCCATGCCACCGCAGTACCACCGTATGTCGGGGGATCACTTGCATCTTCTGCGGGAGGAAGTTATGGCCCTCTTGGCCAAGGGGGCCATCGAGCGCGTTCCTGGTCCAGAAGTAGGTCGCGGTTGCTATTCCCTCTACTTTCTGGTTCCCAAGAAGGGCAAAGGGGGCCTGCACCCTATCTTGGACCTCAGGAGCGTCAACGTCTTCCTCCGGAAGGAACGGTTCAAGATGCTCACCTTAGCTCAGGTTCTGGCTGCCCTCGACCCAGGAGACTGGATGGTAGCGTTAGACTTGCAGGACGCTTATTTTCACATTCCCGTCCTGCCGGCCCACCGGCATTACCTGCGGTTCACGGTGGGCCAGGAGCCTTTTCAGTTTACCGTGCTCCCCTTCGGCCTCACCAGTGCCCCTCGGGTGTTCATGAAAGTGGTGGCGGTGGTCGCAGCTCATCTGCGCAGATTAGGGGTTCCGGTCTTCCCCTATCTCGACGACTGGTTGTTGAAGGCGGGCTCGTCCCAGGCAGTCATCTCCCACCTCCAGACTACGGCCGACCTCCTGCATTTGCTGGGGTTCTCCATCAATGTGCCGAAGTCGCATCTGAGCCCCTCCCAGAAGCTCCTCTTCATCGGAGCGGTTCTGGACTCGGAGCAGTTCCGGGTTTATGCTCCGGAACAGCGGCCTGATTCCCATCTTTCGGCCTCTATCCCGGGTTTCGGTCAGGTTGGTGCTGCGGCTTCTGGGTCTGATGGCCTCCTGCATCCTGCTGGAACATCTCGCCAGGTGGCGGATGCGGGCACTGCAGTGGGACCTGAAGTTTCAGTGGGCCCAGCATCGGGGCAACCTGTCCGACCGTGTCTTAATCTCAGAGGGCACTGCAAGACAGTTACAGTGGTGGATCACGGACCGCGATTGGGTCAGTGGCAGATCTCTCTCCCTACCCCACCCGGAGCACGTAATAGTGATGGGGGGGGCCAAATGTAAATGCAGGTGGAACAAATTTGTGGCATGGTGCACAGCAAAGGCTATGGATCCCCTTTCCGCCCCTCTTTCTGAGGTTCTCCTCTTTCTTCTTTCTTTGGCCCAGCAGGGCTCTGCTCTGGGCACCCTGAAAGGTTATCTTTCTGCTATTTCTGCTTTCTTACGGCTTCCTGATCAGCCTTCTCTTTTCAAATCCCCTGTTGTTTCTCGCTTTCTTAAGGGCATTACTCACATGTTTCCTCCTGTACCTTTTGTAATGCCTCAGTGGGATTTGAATCCGGTCTTGACGTTTCTGATGTGTGCTCCCTATGAGCCACTTCATAATTGTCCTCTTCGTCTTTTGACGCTTAAAACTGCTTTCCTGGTGGCCATCACCTCTGCTAGAAGGGTGAGAGAGCTCCAGGCTCTCTCTTCTAAGCCTCCTTTCCTTTCTGTCCATCCGGACAAAGTTGTTTTCAGGACTCGTCCTTCTTTCCTTCCTAAGGTTGTGACTGCCTTTCACATTGGGCAGTCTGTCACGTTGCCCACCTTCTTTCCGCCTCCGCATCCCTCGAAAGAGGAAGAGAGGCTCCACCGTCTGGACCCAAAACGGGCGCTGTCCTTCTATTTGGATCGCACCAACCAGTTCCGGGTGGACGACCAACTCTTTGTAGGTTACGTGGGCGCTAAGAAGGGTTGTGCGGTGCACGAACGGACCATCTCTCGGTGGGTCGTTTTGTGTATCAAGGCATGTTACTCATTTGCTAAAAAGGAACCTCTTGTAGGGCTGAGGGCCCATTCTTCTCCGGCCACTGCGGCTTCCACTGCACTGGGACGGGGAGTCCCCTTGCAGGACATCTGTCAGGCGACAACGTGGGCATCGCTGCACACGTTTGCTAAGCATTATTGCCTGGACAGCCAAGTCCGGAGGGACGGCTTCTTTGGCCATTCTGTTCTCCAGGACTTTTTGGTGTGCTCTTGGTTCGCAGACCCACCACCGGGGTTGGTATTGCTGGGGTATCTATTCTAAGGTGAGGAATCTAACTAACGTTTTTCTTTCAGATGTACAAGTTACTTACCTTCGGTAACGATGTATCTGTAAGAAACATTAGTTAGTTAGATTCCTCACCGACCCACCCATCCTCCCCGTTCTGCGAACCGATATCTAGGGTTAAGGTTTTCCCTTTCAGTGCCCTAGCATTTTTTGGCACCAGTGTCGGTCTCTTGCATGGCTCTGCTTCCTGGTGCGGAAAGCTATGTACAAGAACTGACGTCAGCGCGCGAGGGCGGCGTCTAAGTACTCCGACGACGGACGCGGAGCCGGAGAGGACGCCTAGCGACGCGCAGGGGTATTGCTGACGAAAAACTTTCCGGATCCAGCCTGACGCCTGGGGATATTCTAAGGTGAGGAATTTAACTAACTAATGTTTCTTACAGATACATCGTTCCCGAAGGTAAGTAACTTGTTCATCAGAGGCAACTTCCCACTCCAATTGCTCAGTTTACATCTGGGAATCTACAACTGAAAACATTGACTTTTTAGAAGACATTTTCCCCTTTCCTTTTTAAAATCGCACTCCACCCCTTTTAAAATTGTTACCCTCTTCTGGTACAAATTTGTCCTGCTTCTCACTCCCAAATAATAGTATAAAATGCCAGCACTCCCCCACGAAGGCACACACACACACCGCGAAACAAGGAAACACCTAGAAAGGGGTTTCAGTCTCATAAAATGAGGCACTTCAAAAGACAGTTTTCAGAATAAAGCGTGGGGTTTTATTTGTGCAACACTCTATATATGTGTGTATGTGCAAGCGATAATAACACACTTACAAGTAAGCAAATGCAACTGTTAAATGCATGGAACAAAATACAAGCACAAGCAGATAATGATAATAATACTGGACGTCCGCTGCAAGAAATAAGTTAAGTGCAATTAATCAGACACAAGGAATTAAAGGAAAGCATGACAGATATAAAGAAATATACACAGAATACATCAGATGATTATGACCACTGGAGACTTGAATGTGCACACAGACTCACTCACACATCACAATGCCAATAATCAGAGAAAATACATCACCGGCTGCTGTAACTTCATCTAGGCCCATACCAGACTGGGGGATTCACAGCCGGGATCAAGAGACTCAGCAAGCCGGGAACTCCCACACTGAATAAGACGCATCCGTCCCTTCAGGTCAAAACAAAATCCCGCTTTCCACGTCAACAGGCCCCAGTTTTATAATCTCAAAATCTCAATGCATAAGAAGTTTCTGAGAAGACTTCATCTGCACCAAGGAAACTTACAGGAGTTCCCGATCTCTCACAAGCATTCCAAATGCAAAGGAGTTCTTGCGTATTCTTCTGCGCTCCTACATGTTCTAGCCCCTTTTCTTGGTGAAGCTTGAGAAAGTGGAACAAATCCCCAAACGTACTGCAAACAATCTTGAATGTGAATATTGTGAGTGATCTGGGGGCCTGCTTGTGTGTGCAAAACTCAAGCTATACAGTCAGAATTCAAAATGGCATGAGGGCATGTCAAAGCCAATAGTAAAAACATCATTAAACTTCCAGTGTACAACCTAATGCACATTTTGGGCACTACTGCCTTTAACGCTACACTCCGAGACAGAGAAGTACATTCCACACCTTTCTCTCTCTCATTCTCTTAAACGCACATCCTGTAGGAGAGTAAGATCAGCTTCACATGGGTACCCTCACATTTTGCTGGTGTTTCACTGTTTTTCAACCTTAGTATGGCTGTGGCCCTGCTAATCAGGACCACAGCCTAGCTGCTTCCTCTCTAAAATGGTTTCCATGTACATTAGGTACATATCTAATTGGATTCTGGAGTGCCTTATAAGCCTCTTGTATATGGTATACTATGTACCTGGGCATAGGTACCTCAGAGGCCTACCAGGGGCTGAAGAATGTATTATGCCACCCCTGGGAAGCACTCCAAAATGGCACCACAGATCTGCTACTGCAGCCTGGGTAAGGTGGTGCTTGCACCCCTTACAGTGGTATAGGCTACCTATATCACTACCATTGCACACACATATAAAACCTATAAGTCACTCCTATGGCAGGCCTTAACAATCCGGAAGGCAGAGTGCTTGGTTTTTATGTGAGAGGGTGCCCCTGCATGAGCAGAGCCCCTCTGCAGCGTTCGGAGTACCTCCTCTGATGCTGGTTGTGGTGCAGCCTGACCATATACTCTTAAGTGCATTATAACCTCGCGGTAAATGCTAACTTTGGACTGGCTGCACAGAAACATGTTATGTTTGGTGTCAAACGCTTTGGAATACTACCCCCCCCCCCCCAGCCAGTTCTGGCGGGGGGGGGGGTAGCATTCCACCCTTCTAGAGGGAGAGACATGTTCACACTGGTCTAAAATGGATGGATTCACAAAATGGATGCCTCTGACACACACATGGGTTTGGCCTCCTGCTGCTGACTGAAACTCCGGCAGGGGAGGCCTCGACAATAGGTTTCCTGTCCCAGGGAGGTGTAACCACCTCCCCAGGCAGATAGATGTGTATTGGGGCTGGGCGGGAGCACTCTCTGGGGCTTTGAAGTCCTGCACTGGTGGCACACTTGGTGTCCCTGTGCATAGTCCAGTTCAAACTGGTTACAGGGGCTACCTGTCCCTGCTCTGTCGCGAAACTGGACAAAGGAAATGGGTGTAACCAACCCTCTTTCCAAACCCTCCCATAGGTGGGTCCCTAGAGTATGTCCAACCCCCAAACTTAGTATAAGTATGGAAACCCAGTCCTTGTGACTTTAGATTACCCTGGACGAAACTCTGCAATATATATCCTGGACCTTCGACTTTCTGTTTTGACTAGAAGACGGAAGAAATCTCCCTTGGAGTCAAGGAGTGACTCCCCTGCTTGGCAGGCACCAAAGAAGCAACTGTCCGGTCTCGAATTCCGAAGCTCCCGTTGGACCCCGAAGTCTCTGCATCACCAGAGGTGGATTTCCTGACTTCTCCGAGGCTACCCTGAGTCCACAGCAAAGCTTAGGCCCATGGCTATTGTGGGTGACGAGGAACCGTGACCCTTGGGCACCGCGTACTATTGCTGGTACATCGACTTCTTGTGTTTCCCTGAAGTTCTGCTTTGGGCTCCGAGTAGCCCCAGCCTTGAGCACTGACTGCACCGAAGACCTCTGGCCTCCACTCCACGAGTGACCCGTGGGCCAGTTTTCAGTGCGACCGCTCGAGGCTCCTTCGCGATTGCTAGCCCGTTGGCTAGTGGGTCCCCACGAAGGCAACTCCACTTCTGCTTGGGCTTTACTGGTTGCTCCAGACATGCCCTGACCTACCCTCGCTGGGTGAGTCCCTCAGACTTTGCTGGTCTGCACCGACGTCCTTCTTCTCTTTCCATGAGACTTGCCGTTGCCAAGGCTTGTTGGGTCCATTCTGGTCGCCGACACCGCAGCACTCGACAGACTTCGTGGGACAGCTCGAATCCGGCTTGTGAACTTCGTCGACGCCTCCTGGACCTCGTGGCTGAACAGTCAAGACACCCGTCAACTCACCTGAAGCACCCGACATCTGTGGACATTGGTCCATCCTGCCCTCGGTCACTGGCAAGTGACCCAGACTCTGTCCCCTCTGCTTTCAGGTTCCTTACATCCTAGATCCAGGCTTGGATCTCTTCGGACACTTCTCCTCTTCACAGCAGCAGCACTTCTTTGCCAGCTTCCATTGAAATCGACGACGCGACCCAACACCAAAAGACACCCATGCACCCGGCTTCCCTGGGTGAGGTAACACGAGTACTCTGTTGCTCCCGTCGGTGCTAGCCCTAGAACTGCTTAAGTCCAAAAGCGTTTGGTCCGGTTTCCGTTCTAAGTGTCCCTAATCTTTAAATTTCCAACTGCGACATTGCCCATAGAAGCTAACGGGAACCCGCGGCTGTGTTCACACACTGCACACGGCCCCCGTGGGTCCCCTGTGTCACTAACTTGGGTGGTTCCTTGGGGTCCCAACGATTCTACAGGCTCTAGGCCTTGTGCCTAGTTCAGTTGTGGTTCTTATACCACTTTTTTGGTATATGGTTTGGTACGCCCCTAGGGCCCAAACGTGTATTTGTGCTAAAATTGTTGATAACTAACTTGTACCCTAAGTACTTCGAACTCCAGTCTCATAAAGAGACTAGAGGGGTGTATTTTATCTTAAATACATATAATTTAAATATATACCTGGTGTGGTTGTCCTTTCATTTGATCATTCAAAAGATTATAGACTGGTAAAACAAGCTGCTTTACATTCCTTCAAGACTTAGCCTAAAGGCTGCTCTCCATAGCTACCACTAGGACAGCTTTCACATAAGGTTGTCTTTAACCAATTCACCATAAGGGGTTGTTTGGACCGATACAAGGTGCCCACTAGAACTAGTGGACAGCATACATCAGGCCAACTTCTCACACATCCGACACGTTCTGTTCCTGGGAAGGCTGTATAAAGCAAACACTCCCACTCTGAAGCTACAAGGAGATACAAAAGAAATCATAAATCCATGCAAGTGCAGAAACCATTATGTGATACATTTAATAAAACACCTAAAGTTAATTAAAACAATGGTAGTCAAAGGTCATCATGTGGTCCCAATATATGGGAGTTCCTCTGGCACTACAGTCACGACACTCTACTCTGGCCCACTGTACTGTGCACCACTGCTCTCCACAGCACTCTACTCTGCAAAACTGCACTCTACACCACTGCACACTACACCAATGCAGTCTACACCACTGTACTGTGCAAGGCAGCACTCTCTTCCCCTGAACTCTACTCTACTCTGCAACACTGCATTCTACTCTGCACCACACTCAACTGCACTCTGTGTCAATGTGTTTCAATCGTTTCAATCAAAAGATGCTTTATTCGACAGTACATGTCATAAAAGCGTTACAGAGAAAAAGTTAAAAACAGTATAAAGATAAAACGTGAATACAACTTTTTGTGAAAAAGTAGCAAGAATTCTCAATATAACCAGACATTTAGTTCATGGGTGAATGGACATAAAAAAGCAATATTTACAAAAGATCTTAATTGATCACAAGAAAGGCATAAAGGAGCAAGTTGGAGCCCACACTTCACAATAGGCATCAATGCCCTCTAGGCCACTCTACACCACTGCATTCTATGCCACTCTACTCCTCTGTACTCTATCCTGCACCACTCCACCCTACCCTGCACTACTTCAGTCCACTCGAAAAAAAATGTACTCTACGCCATTGCACACTATGCCACTCTGCTCCACTCCACCCTGTACCATTCCACTCTGTGCTATTGAACTCTACACCACTACAAACTAAGTTGCGTCAGTCTGTTCTACTCTACACCACTGTAGTCTACTCCAATGCACTCCACACCACTTTACTCATAACCAATGCACTCTACCGCATATTTTAGTGCACTTCCCAGGCGTTGCTTCTTTTCATTTCATTCTATTTATTAAAGGTGCAGTACCTTATTTGGTGAATAGAGGCCCCTTTACAACTCCACAGGGACACCTAGTAGCCTGTGGTACTGCACCCTTTCCTTGCTACGTGGATTTTTGTTTATTTCTTATGCTGCTCGTCAGGAGGCCACCGTAGTTTGCTCCACACATTGCCCGTCAGCACTGCCAATGGCAGTACTTACAAATCTACTAACAATCACACTGATGCAGTGCCACAATTCAGATTGTTTGAGGCCCTCAAAGCTTTAAGAATGGCTTGGGTGGCCAGTATTCGTTGATTTTTATGTGTATTAAGTTAACAAACAACTGTTTTTCCACTTATTTTTAAATTACACAAACAGCACCACCATGAGACAGCTATCATGAGTGCTGTTGCTGGCAATTATATTACTGATGCCGGCTATTAAGTGACTGTCCCAAACACCAGAAACCACTGGCTCAAATTATGCACTGATGCTACCGCTGGGATATTTATTGACAACATTTGTTTTAACAAGCATTATCATTTGCAACATCAGTAGCTCAAACTTTCACCAATCCGAGACCTATTGCATTGCAAATGCTTTTTTTTAACTCCCAGCAATCTCCAATGCATAATCCCTAAGGAATGTGCTTGGTTGCCAGTTTGTTATTCATCTGTATACACTCACTCCCACAGACCTGATTGTATCAATTCAACCCAGTGACAAGTGTATCCCCTGGGTGCCATTTGTAATCAACCAATTTACACCTTCCACAAGCCCATTGAACTATGGATAATACAGGTCTGTTCAACAATAGTCTTCATTCCCTCTGTGACAATCTGGGACAGATTGTCTCAAGACAAAATTATATGCCATTTCCTAAAACAATCGTTTGTGCAGCCCCTTTTGACAAAGAGTTGAATCCATCATGCAGCCAATCCCGCACTGCATATGGCCTTTGCTCGTGGGCACCATGGGGTTGGCCACAAAGACAGCCAAGATGCAGGCCCCTTCCCGCACTCCTGGGAGTCTTATGTTTTTTTTTAGAGGGGGGGGCACACAGCCCCCATCCACCAGAACCCAGCACATTTTGGGGGTTAGGGAGGCACATGTCGTCCTCCGTGGGCCAATTTTGTCCCTATGGAAACCCATCCCCCGGAGTACGGCACATTTGTTATAGGAGGAGTCCATGGCACCCCACCTCCCTGGACTTTTTTTGGCCCAAGGAGTGCCATCACCCCGGACCCACCACTATATTTACAGGGATCATTTGAGAGGTCATTAGTGATGTCATCAGTGATGTCACTGACCATGTCATGAGTGATGTAATATGTGACATCATCAGCAGTGCATTGTGGGGGCGCAAGTTATATTTAGCTGAGGTAACTATAACTGCTGAATTTCTATGGTTTTATGTGAGTGAAAACTAATTATAACGAGCCTGTAACCTTTGTGTTTTTTCTGTGAATCTCTAAGGTTTTTTCAATTCTATTTCCTGACTATAACGTCCCTCTAAGCAAACACAAGGAGATGATGGACGGAGCGCTGAAACATTTCAGACACTCACCCCCAGTCACAGATCTGGGTTGAATCCATCATCATTCTTTAGCTCACATCGCCCCCTCAGTTCAGACCCAGCTATATGCAAATCAGTCTTGACCCTGTGCCTTATGGGTCCAGTCCAGCCCGAACTGCCAAGCCACGTCTTCCCTGAACCGGAAACAAGCATCCTGGGACCTGTTTCTGGGTAACACCCTTCATCAGCCAGGCTAGCTTAAATCCAGTGGCAAAGTGAGCAAGGTACCCACGTCTGGTCATACCCTGCCAACTTAGGGCGAACAAAGCAAACGTCCCTCTAACCTTTGGTTTTTTCAGTGAATATCTAGGATTTTTAATGCTATTTCCTAACTTTAACCTGTATCATTTGAGAGTGAGTGTGTGAGTGAGTGGATGAGTGTCTCAGTGGGTATGTGAGTGTATGAGTGTCTCACTGGGTGTGTGCGTGGGTGTGTGAGTATCTCAGTGGGTCTGTGAGTGAGTGCGTGAGTGGGTTCATGAGTGTCTGAGTGGGTGTGCAAGTGGGTGTGAGTGTCTGAGTGGGTTTGTGAGTGCCTCCCAGAGTGTGTCAGTCAGTGTGCAAGTGACTGCATGAGTGTGTAAGTATTGTATTGTAATTGCATTTATGTAGCGCTTACTACCTCTGACGAGGTGTCAAAGTGCTTTTTCGGCGAGTAGCATGCTACTCCATTACCCATAAAGGATTAGTGGTGAATTAGTATAGTGAAAATATGAAAGTAATTTAGGTCTGTGTGTAGGCGCATGAAAATATGAGGGGGTCTGTGAGTGGGTGCAAGAGTGTCTGTGGGGACATCTGAGTGGGTGTGAAATTCTGACTGGTTCTCCGAGGAGGTGCACGAGTCACTGACTGGGTCTCATAGTGGCTGCATGAGTCTCTGAGTGTGTCTGAGGGGGTGCATGAGAATATGATTGGGTCTGTGAGTGGGTATATAAGTGACTGAATGGGTCTGTGGATACTGCGTAAGTCTCTGACAGGGTCTCCGAGTGGCCGTATTAGTGTCTGAGTGGGCTTGTAAATTAGTGCATGAGTCTGACTGGATCTCAGAGTGGCTGAATGAGTCTCTGAGTGTGTCTGTGAGTGGGTGTATGAGAATATGAGATGGTCTTTGAATGAGTACATAAGTGTCTGAGTGGGTCTCTGACTGGCTCCATAAGTATCAGTGAGTCTATGTGTGAGCATATGAGAGTATGAGTGGGATGGTGAGTGGGTGTATGAGTCTCTTAGTGGGTCTGTAAGTGGGCGCATGAGTCTGAGAGTGGGATTCTGAGTGTGTGTAAAACTCTGTGTGGGTATGTGAATGGCTGCATGAGTGTCTGAGAAGGCCTGTGACCAGTTGCACAAGTCTCTAAGTGGTCTTGTGAGTGGCTCCATTACTCATTGTGGGTCCGTGAGGAGGTGTATGAGTCTCTGAGTGGGTGCATGACACTTTGAATGACTATATGTGAGACTGTATGACTCTTTGAGTGGGTCAGTAAGTGGGTGCATGAGTCTTTGAGTCAGTGTGTCAGTGGGTCTATGTGTGTGCACTTGAGAAAACGAGGGTGCCTGTGAATGGGTGCATAAGTGACAGAGTGGACGTCTGAGGGGGTGCATAACTGAATGGGTCTGTGAAAGTGTACATGAGTCACTCACTGGGTCTCAGAGTGGCTGCTTGAGTCTCTGAGTGTGTCTGTGAGTGGGTGCTTGAGAATATGAGTGGGTCTGCGAGTGGTTACATGAGTTTCTGAGTGAGACTGTGAGTGCGTACATGAGTCTTTGAGTGGGTCTGTAAGTGGATGCATGAGTTTCTGAGTGGTTCTGTGACTGTGTGTGTGTCTAAGTGGATCTGTGAGTGGGTGCATACATCTCTGAGTGGGACTGTGAGTGGGTGCATGAGTATTTTGTTGTAGGAAAATCTATCAATAAAGTAAGACAAACAGTTTCACACAATAATAGGGTTTTAATCAATCAGTCAGTTGGGAAATCAACCAGTCTCAAACAGAGACCAAAGCCTGAAGTTCAAAGTTCTGGATTAAACGCAGTAGTAATATGTATACTGGAAAAGCCACACACAAAAAAACACGGGTTACAAATTCTTCTACAACTCAAATAGCAAGCTGGGCAGATATGATAGTACCTGAACACTATACATGCCTATGTTTAGCAGAATTCCCCTCTTCTGGGTTTTTCTTTTAGTTCTCAGAATAAGAGTAAGATAATCATAGAAACACATTTTTGTCTTCTGTATAGCGAGTAATTAGCTCTTGGGCACAGCCCAGCCTATCTGACTTTAACATATTCTCAACAGACTTGGGATATGGCAGAATCTACCCTCAGTGCTCCTTGATAATACAAAATAAAGTGATTTCTACTGTTGGCCTCTTGTAGTGTTTGGTTAATAGATAGAAATGTGGTCACCTTTTCTGTGATGTCTCTACTATTTATTGAAGTCCTGTCAAGTTTGAAACCTGCAAAGAAATATAATCTTTTATGTATGTTTCCTAAAAGTAATGTGCACTGTGACCTATGTATTCCTGTGTAACCCACAGTTACCTTTTTCAGCGCATCCATTTATTGGCCTTGGCCGGTTCACTACTTACATAGGTTGAAAACTATCCCTCACCTGAAATGTTTGTATTGGGGTTTGGGATGTTATATTTGTGTGTATATGTCTATAACATGTATTCCTATTATTTCCCTACATTATTTCCCCCTCTAGCTGATTCTCCAACTATTTTTGCTACCTTCTCATTTACTAGGGGGATCACCCTATGCTCACTACTCTATCCCTCAACATCCTTAGGGCTTTTCCTAACCAATCTGTGGGAAAGTAGGATCTGCTTTCATGGTTACCCCCACTTTTTACTGTGTCAATCTGCTTTTCTGACTAGTCTGACTAGGATCCTGCTAATCAGGACCCCAGTCACTGTGATCTCGCTGCCTAAATTGGACTACGGTAAGTACGTTGGTACCTTCTTAATTGGCTACTGATGTATCCTTCTAACTCCCTAGTATATGGTACTAAGGTACTCAGGGCATAGGTACACCAGGGGTCTCACATGGGCTGCAGCATGTATTATGCCGCCCATGAAAGACCATTCAAACTGACACCACAGGTCTGCTACTGCAGCCTGTGTAAGGTGTTGCATGCACCACTAACGAAAGATACAACTTTCCTTATATTTGAGGTTACTGTACTTAAAACCTATGTCACTCCTAAGGTAAGCCTTTCAATCCTGAAGGCAGGGTGCTTGGTTATAAGTGTGAGGGTGCCCTGCATGAGCAGGACACCCCCTACAAACTTAGGAGTAAATTCTCCCGGCTTTGTAAGTGCGGTCAGCCATTTTAGACATATAGTAGACATCAAGTCAATTACGAAATGTCTAACTATATGTAGGTGAGACCACCTAACAGACTGGACTTAGTGTATTGGGCTGGGGTGGGGGCACTTGCCAGTGCCACCATACTGCTTTGAAGGGCATATTTGGTGCACTCCTTGCATACTCCAGTTGGAACCAGTTCAGGGAGCCATCGGCTCCCACTCTGGCGCGAAAGTGGACAAAAGTATATGGGAGTATCCTCCCCTCTGACCGGCCTCTTCTCTGGGAGGGACCCAACCCTTTCACCAGGGTATTTAAGGGCTTACCTGTGGGTGGCTCTCCAGATTTGTCGTGGGACAAGATTCGGATCCGAAATCACTTAATCTTCACCGTCTGGGCACTTTGAACTTCATTGGACTTTTCTTTGGGAACCGAGACTGCATCTGGAAGACTCCCGCTGCTCCCAGTCTCGTCCTCCTGCCAGTCTTCTGCGTCGTCTGTGCCTGTACTACATACAGGTTCTTCTTCAGGCCTGTGGACATCCAAGACATCTGAAGGAATTTCCCTTGGAGTGAAGGAGTCACTCCACTGCATCTAAATGCAGTCGCAACTAAGCTGATAGGTCTGCTGTTTCTGATGTCCCACAGTCTCCGAAAGGTTCATCATCCCAGGTGGTGGTTCTGCAACTCCCTCAAGGCCTGCACTGTCTTCTCACCGAGTTTGGGCCAGTATCCCTCCTCGAAACCGCTGGAACAGCACCCTTGGGCAGTGAGTCGACTTGCCGTTTCCAAAGGTTGTTGACTCTCTTCACCAGAAATCTTTGAGTTCCAAGAAGCTCCAGCCTCCAGCATCTCCTGCTACTAAGATCTTCGTCCTCACCTCATCCGCTGCACCGTGGACCTGCATTCCTGGTGAGCTGCTCGAAGTCTTCTTGCGACTCCTCTGCTTTCAGCCTGTGGGTCCTCTTGGGGGTCCTCTTTGGCTCCAGTGGGCTCCCCTGCTTGCTTGGGGCCTGCAGTGACTCTCCTGCACTTGGTGAGTCCCTTGGACCTTGTTGGTTCCGACACTGCACCTTCTTCTCTTTCTTAGTCTGTTGCTGTTGCCAAGGCTTGTTGGTGCTCCAACCGGACACCGACCCCCTGGCTCTCGACTTCCGACCGACGAAGGACAGCTCGTGAACAGCTCCTGGTCTTCTGCAGCATCTCCTAGTCCTTCCCAGTTGGCTTCTTGTGTATCCCTGTAAGTCCCTAGTGTATGGTATTAAGGTACCCAGGGCATAGGCACACCAGGGGTCTCCCATGGGCTGCAGCATGTATTATGCCACCCATGAGAGACCACTCAAACTGTGACTACAGGCCTGCCATTGAAGCCTGGGTAAGCTGGTGCTAGCACTGCTTACGACAAATATACGTTTCCTTATATCTGAGGTCACTGCACTTAAATCCTATAAGTAACCCCTATTGCAGGCTCTTCAGTCCTGAGGGCAAGGCGCTTGGTTACAAATGTGAGGGTGCCTCTGCATGAGCGGGCCCCTCTACAAACCCCGAAGTCGATTCTCCAGGCTTTGTAAGTGTGGTCAGCCATTTAATACATATAGTGGACATCAAGTCAAATACGAGATGTCTAACATTATATTGTTATATTGCACCGACACCGGGCATGTTTGGTATCAAACATGTTGGAATCCTAACCCCACACTGACGATACGAGTGTTGGCTGTAGGATCCCATGTACTGGGGGGCTCCCATAGTGAGCCCCCCTGTATTTCCGGTACCAGCCTTTCAGGGTCTAACAGCAAGCTAGTGCTGCTGCTGACCACAGACACTGTTCTGCTCTTGTGCTGCAGGGAAAGGTAGAACAATAGCTTTCCTGTTGGACTTCGCCTAGGAACCAAAACTGCACCAAGGAAGATTCCTGCTGCTCCTGGTCTTGTCGTCCTGCCAGTCTTCTGCATTGTCTGTGCCTGTGCTTCATCGAGGTTCCACTCTAGGCCTGGAGCCATCAAGAACACCCAAAGTAATCTCCCTTGGAGTGGAGGAGTCACTCCCCTGCATCTGTAGGCACCGCAACCAAGCTGACTGGTCTGCTGCTTCTGATGTCCTACGGATTCCGAAAGGCTCAACAACACAGCTGGTGGTTCTGCAACTCCCTCAAGGCCTGCACTGTCTTCTCAGCAAGTTTGAGGCCAGTTTACCTTGTCGGAACTCCTGGAACAGAACCCCTGTGCACCACGTCGACTTGCCATTGTCAATGGTTGGTTTCTCTGTCCTCCAGAGATCTTCGAGCTAAAAGAAGCTCCAACCTCCAGCATCTCTTCCTGCCAAGATCTTCGGCCTCACTGCATCCTTTGCACAGTGGGCCTGCATCTTTGGTGAGCTGCTTCAGGTCCTCTTGTGACTTTTGTGCCTTCGACCTGTGGGCCCTCTTGAGGGTATTCTTTGGCTTTAGTGGGCTCCCCTACTTGCTCAGGACCTGCTCCGACTCTCCTGCACTTGATGAGTCCCTTGGACCTTGCAGGTCCCAACGCTGCACCTTTTACGTTTACCGCATCTGTTGCTGCTTCCAAGGTTTGTTGGTGATTTCCGGGCACTGACCCCCTGGTTCTTGACATTCAACTATATGATTGGTTCTGGTGAAACAAGCTGCTTAACACTCCTCCTGAACTAAGCCGGATTGCTGCTCTCCACTGCTACCACTTAGAGATCTTTCTATGTTTGTCTAAGACCACTAACATTACTGTTAGACGGCGACCTCAGAGGAGCCTGGAAGGGGTCCGGACTACCCTGAGACCCACCCTCGAAGTATCGTAGCCGGGCACTGGCGGGAGACTCCCCAGGGGAAGGAATCTCGTATCTAGGATCGTACTTCTGGCACCACACGACACAGAGTGACCACACCGGGTATTCTTAGAAATCAATCTTTATCAAGTAGGTTATCACTGCAAATATGTACAAGGTGAGCACGAGCTCAATGAGTCTCGGAAGGGGTAGGGGGTAGCGGGACAGTCTCTGGTAAAGGTTCAAGGCAGGGACGTATCCGGCGCACAGCTCACAATCCTCGAGCTGGGGGCTACGTGGTTGTAGTCGGGGTCCGGCGGGACCGTGAGAGTCCGTTGGAGCCGCGAGTCACTCAGCGGGCTCAGGTGCAGGTTCGGAGGTCTTACGAGGTTCAAGGAGCCGCGAGTCACTCAGCAGGCTCAGGCACAAGTTCGGAGGTCTTACGATCTTCAGGAAGCCGCGAGTCACTCAGCAGGCTCAGGTACGAGTTCGGAGGTCTTACGATCTTCAGGGAGCCGCGAGTCACTCAGCAGGCTCAGGTACAAGTTCGGAGGTCTTACGATCTTCAGGAAGCCGCGAGTCACTCAGCAGGCTCAGGTACGAGTTCGGAGGTCTTACGATCTTCAGGGAGCCGCGAGTCACTCAGCAGGCTCAGGTACAAGTTCGGAGGTCTTACGATCTTCAGGGAGCCGCGAGTCACTCAGCAGGCTCAGGTACAAGTTCGGAGGTCTTACGATCTTCAGGGAGCCGCGAGTCTCTCAGCAGGGCTCAGGAGGGTCCAAGTTCCAGGAGCCGCGACCACGTCGGCAGGCTCTCATTGTTCCAGCGTCGAATCTGCCGGACAGATCCAGAGCACCCCCTGTTATAGGTCGACCCCTCTTTGATGTCCGGAGTCTGTGCAGGCAGGGGTCTTGTCACCTGGGGGTCGCTTGTCGGGATTTCCTGCTATTGTCTTTTGATCCTTTCGGGGCCGGGTCGGGAGGAGTCCCAGACACCCAGCAGGCACGGAGCCAGCCCTCAGGGAGGCCGGAGGGCCGATCGAAACCCATCGTCCCAGGGGAGTTCAGAGGTGCGATAGAAACTGTTCCTCCCTCTCTCATCCCCTGGAAGCGTGATGTCCTCCAGCCGGAGTGGCGCCTCTAGGCCCGGGTCGCGCTGGGGCCGGCGGCCATCTTGGTGCATGAAGTGGGCACGCGGGCCCGGGGTGGCCGAAAGGAGAGAGGCCATGGACGGGGACGTCCGGGTCGGTGCGTGTGTCCTGGTGGGGAAGGTCGGCTGGGCCGTGTGCTTGGGCTGCAGGTACCAGGTTTCGGGGGTGCGGGGGCACGTAGGGCCATTCTACGAGGCCGGGTCCAACACGCGTCCCCCCCAGCTGAAAGCTGGAGAGAACTGCCCATCATCTTGGGGGGTTCTCTTCGCTGAGGCGGAAGTACCGGGAGAGGCCGTCAGCGTTGGCGTGGTCCGTACCAGGGCGGTGTTCTACGGTGAAATCCATCCCCTGGAGGGAGATTGACCACCGCAGTAGCTTGGGGTTTTCTCCTCGCATCTGCATGAGCCATCGCAAGGGCCGATGGTCAGTTTGGACTCTGAAATGGGTGCCGAACAGGTAGGGTCGTAGCTTTTTGAGTGCCCAGACCACGGCAAAGGCTTCGCGCTCTATGGTGCTCCATCTCTGTTCTCGGGGCAACAGTCGCCGACTGAGGAAGGCGACGGGCTGGTCTAGGCCTTGGTCATTCACTTGGGACAGGACGGCCCCAATGCCATGCTCGGAGGCATCGGTCTGGACTATGAACTCCTTGGTGTAGTCGGGAGCCTGGAGGATGGGGGCAGTACACATGGCCTTTTTTAGGGCATCGAAAGCTTCTTGGCAGGCAGCCGTCCACTGCACTTTCTTTGGCTGTCTTTTAGACGTGAGTTCTGTGAGAGGGCCGACAAGGCTGCCATACCCCCGAATGAATCTTCGGTAGTAGCCAGTGAGTCCCAGAAAGGCTCGGACCTCCGTTTGGGTGATGGGTGGTTCCCAGGCCAGGATGGCGTCGATCTTTGGCTGTAGAGGGGCGACCTGGCCGCTCCCGACCTGGTGCCCCAGGTAGACTACGGATCCTTGCCCGATCTGGCACTTGCTGGCTTTTACTGTGAGGCCTGCCTGGCGCAGGGCGGTTAGCACCCTCCGGAGGTGCTCACTCCATTCTGAACTGAAAACAGCGATGTCGTCCAGATATGCCGCGCTGAATTGCTCTAGCCCGGCCAGGACCCTATTCACCAGTCGCTGGAAAGTGGCCGGGGCATTTTTCATCCCGAAGGGCATCACGCGGAAGCGGTAGTGCCCATCGGGGGTGGAGAAAGCGGACCACTCCTTGGCCCCTTCAGTGAGCGCAATCTGCCAATATCCGCAGGTGAGGTCGAAGGTGCTGAGAAACCGGGCTGCCCCTAGTCTGTCAATGAGTTTGTCGGCTCGTGGAATGGGGTGGGCATCGGCTCGGGTAACGTCATTGAGCCCCCGGTAGTCCACGCAGAATCGGAGCTCGGGGGCGACACCGGGGGCCGCTGCCTTCGGGACCAGGACCACGGGGCTGGCCCAAGGACTGTCAGAGGGCTCGATCACCCCTAGGGTCAACATCTTCGAGACTTCAGCTTGAATGCAGGACCGAACCCGGTCAGGAACCCGGTAGGCTCGGTGTCTCACCGGCGGGCTGTCCCCGGTGTCCACGTCGTGAACACACCAGTTGGTGACCCGGGGGGTCAGGGAGAAGAGGTCGGAAAATTGTCTTAGGAGCTGGTGGCAGTCCGCTTGTTGCTGGGCAGTGAGGGCTGGGGAGAGGTTCACTCCCTCCACGGAGCCATCCTGCTCCTTGACACACAGGAGGTCCGGGAGGGGATCCGACTCATCTTCGGCCCCGTCATCGGTGGCCAGCAGGAGGCTCAGTTCTGTCCGCACGAAGTGAGGCTTGAGGCGGTTCACGTGCAGGACCCGGAGGGGATCCCGAGGCGACTGGACGTCCACCAAGTATGTGACTTGACTCTTCCTCTCAACCACTTTGTAGGGCCCAGTCCATCGGTCCTGGAGGGCGCCAGGCTTCACGGGGGCCATGACCCACACCTGCTGGCCCGGCTGGAACTCGACCAGAGTGGCATTCTGGTCGTACCAGCGCTTCATTTCTTCTTGACTCGCCTCCAGGTTGGCCTCGGCCAGTTCTCGGAACTTCCTGGTCTGGTTCCGGAGGGCCAGGACGTATTGGAACACATCTCGGGGGGTGGTCTGGGGTGCTGCCTCCCACCCTTCCTTAACCAAACTGAGGGGACCTCGGACGGGGTGTCCATAGAGTAATTCAAACGGGCTGAAACCTAAGGACTTCTGGGGGACCTCCCGGTAAGCGAACAAGAGGCAGGGGAGCAGGACGTCCCACTTACGCCGGAGGGGCTCTTCTAGGCCAGCGATCATCCCTTTCAAAGTCCTATTAAACCTTTCTACTAGGCCGTTCCGCTGGGGATGGTACGGGGTGGTGAACTTATAGGACACCCCACATTGTTGCCACAGGGACGTCATATATTTTGAGATAAAATTAGTGCCGCGATCGCTCACGACCTCGCGGGGAAAACCCACCCTGGAAAAGATCCCCATCAGGGCCCGGCCCACCACGGGGGCCGTAATGGTGCGTAGGGGAATAGCCTCAGGATAGCGGGTGGCGTGGTCCACTAGGACCAAGATGAAACGGTGACCTTGGGAGGTGGGGGGGTCCAGTGGTCCCACGACGTCGATTCCGACTCGTTCAAAAGGGGTACTGACGACCGGGAAGGGTTGGAGGGGAGCCTTGCGCTTCCCCCCACTCTTCCCACTGGCCTGGCACGTGGGGCAGGACTTGCAGTGGGCTTCTACCGCTGCTCTCATTCTAGGCCAGTAAAAATGGGTCACGAGACGGCTGTAGGTCTTGTCCTGACCCAGGTGGCCGGCGAGGGGGACGTCGTGGGCTAAGCCCAGGAGGAAGTCTCGGAAGCGGAGGGGTACCACCAATACCCGTCCGGATCCCAGCTCCACCGACTTCTGCTCACTGTACAAGATGTTATTTTCCCAATAGATTCGGTGCGTCCCGGTCTGGTCCCCTGCGGCTTGGCCCTCGGCCTGGCGCCGCAGCCCGACCAGGGAAGGACAAGTGGCTTGTTCCCGGCAAAATTCTTCCCGGGTGGGCCCCCCCTCGTGGCGCCACTGGGCCAACTCGGGTAGATCTCCCAACTCGGGGACCGGGGCGGGGTCGGATGGTGCGGGTTCGTCGCGGGCGACGGACCCTTCTGATGGGGGGACGGGAGGACCCTCGGCGGGGACCGTTCTGGTCTCTTCGATCGGGGTGCTTTCGACTTCTCTCCGGGGAGTGAGTCGGGCTGACATAGATCGGGTGGTGGCGCACACCCACTCGGGGAGTCCCATCATTCCTAGGTGGGCCTTGCGCTCGACGTGCTTCCAGGGAGAACTCTCCAGGTCGTTCCCTAAGAGGCAGTCGACCGGCTGGGAGGTTCTTACGGCCACCTTGAGCTTACCTATCACCCCTCCCCACTCAAACGGCACCAGGGCTACCTGACACATACTTTCTCTATTGTCTGCGGATATTACGGGGCAAAAGACGTTGGGGAGGATTTGCTCCTCGGGGACTAGGTGCCTGAGGACACCGGTGATACTGGCCCCGGTGTCCCGCAGGGCCTCGACTTGGTGGCCATTGATCTTGACGAGCTGCCCGTATTTCTGGGTGTTGGAGGGTAGGAGGCTACCAGGGATCATCTCCCTGTCTCCCAGGGATACTAGGGCCATCGCTGCGGGTTCCCACTCCTCGGCTTCCTCAACCTCCTCCCCTAGGGCTACGTTGGCTATCTGTCTCGCAGGGGTGGTAGGGGAGACTTGGGTGGCCATGGGGCACTCTGGGTCATTGGCGTAGTGCCCGGGTTTCTGGCAACGGAAACATGTGACGGTCACCCGGTGTCCCCGTCTCCCAGGGGGCCCTGTCACTGGTGGGGGGGGCGCCGGGAAAGGTGGAGGTTGTGTCTTCGGGGGGCTAGGCTGGGATTCTCTCGGCCCTCCCTGGTTCCCTCCCCCTCTCTGGCGGGGTGGTCCCTGACTGGCTCGGGGGTACTCTCCTACCATGCCCCGGGAGACCCGGGTGTTGGTCCAGCGGTCGGCCTCCACAGCCAGCTTCCGGGGGTCTGTGAGCTTGCTGTCAAGCAGATGCTGACGTAGTTCTATGAAGCAGTTCGCAGCCAGGTGTTCCCACAACATGAGGTCAGTGAGTTCGGCAAGGGTGGTGACTTTGCTGCCCTTGATCCACCCATCGAAGGCCCGACTGAAAAAGTTTACATACTCCACCCAGGTGGTGCCCGGGATCTTCCTGCAGTCCCGGAATCGCTGACGGTACATTTCTGGGGTGAGGCCGTATCTTGTGAGTAGAGCCTCTTTCATGTGGCTGTAGGAGGTCTGCAGGGAGAGGGGTAGGTCGAGCAGGGTGTCCCTTCCTTCGCTCAGAAACCGCCCCCACAACCCCGCCCCCCAGTCCTTCTGCGGGATCCGATGGGAGGTCATGGCGACCTCGTAGGCCCTGAACCATTGCTGAATGTCATCGTTTTTATAATATTCCTTGACCACATCCTTGGGGATGTGGACCTTCTGTTCCGCTGGGGAGACCGTCTCTCGGTTTCCCGGGGGCCTCCCTTCCTCATTTCTGGCCTTGAGCTCGAGTTCCTTCAAGCTGCGTTCGTGCTCCAGTTGGAGCTTCCTTCCTTCGTGCTCCCGTTGGAGCTTCTTTTCTTCTAGTTCGCCTTGTACACGCATTTGTTCTACTGCTAGCTTTTTTTCCGCTAACTTTAATTCGCCCTCGATTTTGAGTTTGGCTAACTCGAGTTCATGATTGCGACTTCTCTCTCTGTCCGCGAGCTCTTCCGGGGATAGGCCCCCGTCTGGTACGATGCCTCGCACCTGATTGCTGCTGCTTTCACTCTGGGGGGGTTCGGCTTCGTCGGGGCGCTCCCCCGTGCCTTCCGGGCGGGAGGCCCCGGTCTCCACCCAAGTTTTCAGTGCTTTCTGCAAATCTTCTTTAGTGTTGAGACCAGTGGTAGCGATTTTAAGTTCTTTGCAAAATTGCTTTAGCTCTTTGTGTGTATATTCTTCTAGATGCTCCACCTGGAACACCCTGTTGGCGTTGGTTTCTGCGGGGCTCACGGTGCTTCCTTCTGCCATCTTTGTCGGTAGTGCTTGCGTTGTTCACGGTACGATCTCTAGGTGATGGGCCCGAATCCCGTCGCTTGCCACCAATGTTAGACGGCGACCTCAGAGGAGCCTGGAAGGGGTCCGGACTACCCTGAGACCCACCCTCGAAGTATCGTAGCCGGGCACTGGCGGGAGACTCCCCAGGGGAAGGAATCTCGTATCTAGGATCGTACTTCTGGCACCACACGACACAGAGTGACCACACCGGGTATTCTTAGAAATCAATCTTTATCAAGTAGGTTATCACTGCAAATATGTACAAGGTGAGAACGAGCTCAATGAGTCTCGGAAGGGGTAGGGGGTAGCGGGACAGTCTCTGGTAAAGGTTCAAGGCAGGGACGTATCCGGTGCACAGCTCACAATCCTCGAGCTGGGGGCTACGTGGTTGTAGTCGGGGTCCGGCGGGACCGTGAGAGTCCGTTGGAGCCGCGAGTCACTCAGCGGGCTCAGGTGCAGGTTCGGAGGTCTTACGAGGTTCAATTAGCCGCGAGTCACTCAGCAGGCTCAGGCACAAGTTCGGAGGTCTTACGATCTTCAGGAAGCCGCGAGTCACTCAGCAGGCTCAGGTACGAGTTCGGAGGTCTTACGATCTTCAGGGAGCCGCAAGTCACTCAGCAGGCTCAGGTACAAGTTCGGAGGTCTTACGATCTTCAGGGAGCCGCGAGTCACTCAGCAGACTCAGGCACAAGTTCGGAGGTCTTACGATCTTCAGGGAGCCGCGAGTCTCTCAGCAGGGCTCAGGAGGGTCCAAGTTCCAGGAGCCGCGACCACGTCGGCAGGCTCTCGTTGTTCCAGCGTCGAATCTGCCGGACAGACCCAGAGCACCCCCTGTTATAGGTCGACCCCTCTTTGACAGACCCCCCAGGATATAGCGGCATGGATTCGCAAATTTAGCGGCACAAATATGGAAATTTAGCGGCACAAATATGGAAATTTAGCGGCATTTTTGCGGCACTTTATTTTACTCATAATCATTCATTTTCAGCCTTAAATCATTAGAAACTCTTTCAGCAGAGTATTCCACTTTGAATAGGGAACCTGGAATATGGAACAGAGGAAGCAGTGCACAGGTGAAGGCTGTTATCCTTTGGAAATGCAATTCTCCATTTGCTTTAGTATAGGTTGGTAGCAGTTATCACACCTTTTGACACATTGCGGGACCGGTGTTTGGCACATCCTTAACCCTTTTCTCGCCTGAAAGTCTGAGGGCGGCTGGACACCGCTTTCGTGGACAAGCCATGGCCCTTTGAGCAGGTCCGAGAAGGTCCACTGTGAGAAAAATAACTGACTTTATTAGTATGCAAACCTTTTGAAATACTACCACTGCCCATTTATTTTAAAGCTGGAAATGATTCTGGTTTCTTCTTCCCACATCCTAAAGCTCACTTCCTGATTTGCAGAAGGGAAGAATATTTGTAAAAAGTCCTCACGTTTGCCTCAATTTGTAACAAGCTAATATACAGAATTTAGAACACAAGAAAGAAAACCCCTCACTGTTGGCTTCTGTTTGTATTTGTCAAGCTCCTCAATGGTAAATTGTGCGGAGCGTTTCGAGACCCGGTTGTAATCCCAAGGCTCTCTTCAGTGCTGTGGTTTGGTGTGGTCTACAATAAAAAATAAAAAAGGGAGATTGTTGCTAATTTCTACCCACAAATGCTTGCCATATTTTTTACATTTCACATTATAGACACTTCCTGTGCTAAACTTTATCGATGCTCAAAGTGAGATTAATGCACGTTTTATCCGTCATGAATGTAGGAATGTAAAAGATCACAGGTTGATTTGTTGAACAATAAGAAATGATATAAAAAAAGATGTCTTGAATTTGTGGGGTTACTACTGCATTTGCCTGAGCTATATAAATTTGAAAATGTCTCACTTTGTTGTGCAGGGCGGTGGGCAATGGAAGCCACTAAGTCATTTTGTCGTGATAGCAGACAGTAGTTCATATTTGTTTATGTACTCAAGGTAGTGAAGATGCAAGCACCCCCTGGCTTGCTCTGCGAGGGACCGTTTTGCCAGTGAATACCTCCGTATTTCTGTTCTAGTTAAAGAGATGCGGCACATAATTAGGAAAAGCGTTCTTTTTTGTGTTGCAAAATTGTGTCAAAGTACAGCTGCATGTTTAGTTCAGTTTCTGCTTGTTCAAACAATACTACATCGGTCGGACTCAAGCTTGCTTGTGAGCTGGTGGGCTGTCAGACTCCTCAAAATGATATATAAGACATATACTACAGTCACTCACCACAGAACAAACGTTAAGGTTCCGAAGTTGAATCATCTCTGAACAGGTAATTTTACGGCTGTAAGAGCAGTTCTAAAAGTCCATTAGGACAGTGCACTGATCCCAACAATTAACGCAAAAAATAAATACCTCCAGAATAGGAGAGTTCTTCCTTCTGTGAGGAGGGGAATCCTCAGACTGCCAAGAATTGCCAGAGGCGAACACCAAAGGAAAAAATATCCCAAAATAGCTGCTGATTCCTCACAACGCGCCAGGGAAGAAAAATGAAGTTTCCTTAAGGGAAGTGTTGAGGAACCACACCTGTAATCCTTAAATAATGTTGCGGTGTAGTACAGCAAAGACTGTACTATAATGTGGCTACAACAAAGAGGAACCGCTCCTGTGGTCTTTGAAAACTGCGTAGCAGTGCTCGCAGCTGCCGCCGGGCACCGTGAAGACAAGCGAAAAAAAAAGGAACCACTCCTGCGCTCCTTTCAATGGCGTAGCAGTGCTTGCGGCTGTGGCCGGACAACAGAGCTAAAATTAAAAATAGAAATACTTTTTGCCGATTTCGCAGGCACTTTTGTAAAAATTGCGGCATTTTTACAAAAGTGCCGATTTCGCGGGCACTTTAGTAAAAATCGCGGCATTTTTACAAAAGTGCCGATTTCGCGGCAAGCCGCGAAATCGCGAAATCCTGGAGGGTCTGCTTTGATGTCCGGAGTCTGTGCAGGCAGGGGTCTTGTCACCTGGGGGTCGCTTGTCGGGATTTCCTGCTATTGTCTTTTGATCCTTTCGGGGCCGGGTCGGGAGGAGTCCCAGACACCCAGCAGGCACGGAGCCAGCCCTCAGGGAGGCCGGAGGGCCGATCGAAACCCATCGTCCCAGGGGAGTTCAGAGGTGCGATAGAAACTGCTCCTCCCTCTCTCATCCCCTGGAAGCGTGATGTCCTCCAGCCGGAGTGGCGCCTCTAGGCCCGGGTCGCGCTGGGGCCGGCGGCCATCTTGGTGCATGAAGTGGGCACGCGGGCCCGGGGTGGCCGAAAGGAGAGAGGCCATGGACGGGGACGTCCGGGTCGGTGCGTGTGTCCTGGTGGGGAGGGTCGGCTGGGCCGTGTGCTTGGGCTGCAGGTACCAGGTTTCGGGGGTGCGGGGGCATGTAGGGCCATTCTACGAGGCCGGGTCCAACAATTACCATAAGGGTTGCCTGGATTAGTGCAGGGTGCCACACTTACATAAGTGTACACCATATGCTAAACCAGCCTCCTATCATCTCCTCCCCTCAAAACATCAGACAATCTATGATCAAGATCTTCTTTGGTCACAAACCAATTAGCCATTTTGTACCAAGGGTCAGCCTTTTACCCCCCATATGACTCTTACAACGCTGCCAGACACAGCCTTCACCTGTATCTTACAACGCTGCCGGACACAGCCTCCACCTGTGTCTTACAACGCTGCCAGACACAGCCTTCACCTGTATCTTACAAAGCTGCCAGACACAGCCTCCACCTGTGTCTTACAACGCTGCCAGACACAGCCTTCACCTGTGTCTTACAACGCTGCCAGACACAGCTTCCACCTGTTCACACATCATAAATGAGAATGAATGGGCTTTTCCCTTCTTGAATGGAAAGTAAAATGCAAAAGTTTTGTTTGAACAGTAACTTTAATGAAGTTACTTTACACTAAACATACATCAACTGAACACCAATCCCCTCTGTTCTGGATATATACTTTCTCACTGCATGATTTTTCTAGTTGAAATGCAACTATGGATTAATGCTTAAGAAAACGTTAGGAAACTGCCTTTTACAATGAAATGCATGACCTTTCATATTTTTCCATATCCATAGTCTGCAATATCTCCTGAGGTTCCACAGACCCACGAGGAGACTTTAAACACAAGAAAGTTTCTCGCTCTCACCCCTCAAGCGCGAGATGTGACAGGTGAGTAGCTACTGATAATACATGTGACATTGTCGTTGTCTGTGATGCCACTGGGACAGGGTTTAGTGGTGTATGTTCACTAAATCACTATCAGTTTAGGAATATCCATTCTGTGCTTTCTTCATAGATATAGAGCTAATGCTTTCTGTTTGAAGATGAAAGCGACCAATATTTATTCAGAGATGTTAGTAGGCAAGAAAGCCCTATCTAAAGTTACCAACATAGGTTCCATTTTTATCTGGAAACCTAGGGGAACAATGAGTGGTAGGAAATTTGTGTCAGCCCGTTGATCCTACAGCTTTCCTACACAAAAATGTGAGAAATATTTTTTTTTTTCAGTAAAATTTGAGGTTTGCAAAGGATTCTGGGTAGGGAAACGTTGGGGGATCTTCGTAAGCCATACCTCACTGGACTCCCCAGGATATCTAGTTTTCAGAAATGTGTGGGTCTGATAGATTTCCCTAGATGGCCGCTGAGCCAGGGGCCAAAAACCCAGGTTGCCCCCCCTGCAAAACCAGGCCGTTTTATGATAGAAAATTTTGAAGTCTCCACAATACATTTAGGGCCCTTGCCTGTCGGGGGCACTAGGCCTACCCACACAAGTGAGGTACCCTTTTTGTCGGAAGACTTTGGGGAACGCGGGGTGGGTGAAATTTTGTGTGGATCCCTGCAGATTCCAGAACTTCCCATTGTGAGAAGTTGGCCTGATGTATGATGTCACTAGTTCTAGTGTACACCTTATATCAGTCCAAACAACCCTTATGGTGATTGGTTGTAAAGTCAACCTTATAGACCAGCTATCCTAGTGGTAGCATGGACAAGAGCAGTCTTAGGCTAAACTCTGAATGGCATGTGAAGCCAGCTGTTATACCATTTGTAACCCCTTGAATACCAAATGAAAGGACACCACAACAGATATATATATAAAATAAAGTGTATTTATTCTAGTCAAACCCTCAGCACTCTTTATGAGATTCGAGGTAAGTACAACACAGTCTTATTCAAGCATACATTAAGTCACACAGGTAAGTAATACAGTTAGGCCCTAGGGGCCACGCAAACCATATACTAAAGAAGTGGTATAAGGACCACTGTCACGGAAATAAGATAGGCCTAGGCCTAGGGAATCGCTGGGGCTACACTATACTACCAAAGGTTAGGAAGTGGGAGGCCCACGGGATTCAGGTGCAGAGTGGAAACACTCACGCGTAATGCGTATAATCGATAGAAATAGTACAGTTTAGAATTAATAGGATTTAGGACACTTCTGGAGTAACTAGGAAGTCGAGACTTGAGAATTAGACACTAGGATAGTCAGTACCCTGATGAGCACCGGAGTACCCAAGTTACCTAGCCCACGGGCTGCGGGTGCATAGGTGTGAAGTTGCGTCGGGTTTCGTCGTCGACTCCTATGGATGCCTGAAGGAAAGATGCTGACAGGCAGTCAGTACAGAGTGTCCGGTGGATCCCAAGGCCGGGATCAAGAAGGAAGGATACCTACAAGCAGAAGGGACAGAGTCTGGGTCACTAGCCAGTGACCGCGTGGAACCAGGAAGGAACCAGGCGATGTCGTGAAGATTGCAGGTGAAGAGGTGAAGCTTGTCGCAGCAGCCACGGGTACCAGGAGACGTCGAGGACGACCAGGACCAGGAGGCGAGCTGTCCCACGAAGGCTCTTGCTGTCGGCGGCGTCGAAGTCGGACTAGGACTCACCAAGCCTTGGCAAGCGGAACCCACGAAGAACGGAGGACTTGCTTCTGGTGCAGACCAGGAAGGTCTGGGGTGCTTCTCTTTTGCAGAGGAGCAGGAGCCAGTCTGGAGGAGCCAAACCAGCAGTGGAAAATCAAAGGTGTGTCGTCACAGAGGTTACTAGCCAACGGCAAGTAACCGGACAGATGCGGCAAGCAGGAAAATGCAGAAGGGCCCCACGCAGGACTCGTGGAGTGTGGAGGGCTGATCTTCGGTGCAGATGGTGCTTGGGGTTGGGGCTTCTCAATCCCCGGTGCACAACTTCGAGGGTGCCTCAGAAGCTGCGCTGGAAGATACTCGCCACCTTTCCCAGGTAGCCGGTCCCACGTCTCTCGTCGCCTCCACGGATCTCAGCTCAGCTGTGGATGTGGATCAGGGTCAGAGAAGTCTGGAAGTCGAGGCTCTGGTCAAGCTCTGCAGTCGGTCCCTCGTAGAACTTCAGCAAAGCAAAGGGTAAGTCTCTTGATGGTGCCTGTTTGCACAGGGTGGCCACTCCTTGGCCACAAGGGAGATTCTTCAGTCTTCTTCTTTCTTCGAATGTCGAAGGTCCAGAGTTTCTGTTCAAGTTGCAGGTTCAGGATAATCTAATCTCCTGGGGCCCAGCTACCATACGTATACTAATCTGGGGGGCTGGGTTGCCTGCTAGGTCACGCCTTATGGGTGGGACCTGGGAGGGGGGTGGTTACACCCCCTTCCCTTTGTCCAGTTTCGCGCCAGGACTGGGGCTGGAGTGCCCCAGCACCGGTTTGAACTGGACTATGCATGGGACACCTTGTGTGCCCCAGGCAGTGTCTCGTTTCTTTCATCCCTCCCTGCCCCAATACACTAAGGCCTGTCTGGGGTGGTGCTCGCACCTCCCAAGGCAGGAAACCTATTGTCCAAGCCTCCCTTGCCTGGATCACTCCCAGCAGCAGGAGGTCAGACTTGTGTCGTGGCAGCAGCATCCATTTTGTGATGCTGGGGCTCTGGTTAACTTTAACCGGGTAAGTAGGTTTCAACATGTCTTCTCCCTCTAGAAGGGAGGGATAATATCCCCATCACCAGAAATGGTATGGGGGTATTATTCCAAAGTGTTAGACACCTTACACGACATGTTTTGATAAAGCCAAACCATAGTTACCACAACCGTTTAAGATTATAAGGTACTTTAAGAGTATATGGTAGGCTATATCATAGAACAGCTATAAGGACATGGTTTCGAAAGCTGCAGACAGGCTCAGCTCATGCTAAAGCACCATCTCACATGTTACCAAGCACTCTGCCTCCAGGATTGTTAAGGCCTGGCTGATAGGTACACATGTGTCTATATTAAGGGTAGATATAGGTATACTATATCTAAGCAAGGGGTGATTACACGACCTTGCCCCACCTGAGTGATCAGCCAGTTGTGTCTGATTGGAAGGCCAGACCAGGGGTGGCATAATACATGCTGCAGCCCCTGGAAGGCCTAGGGTACACCTATGCCCTGGGTACCTAGGGTACACTGTACAGGGTCCAATAAGGTGATACTTCCCAATTGGGTATGTACCTAGGGTACATGGAGTCCATTTCAAAGAGAGAGCAGACAGCCTGAGACCCTGAATGGCAGGATCTCAGGCCAACTAAGTCGAAAAACCAGCTAGACACTAGGCAAAAAGTTGGGGGTAACCATAGTCAGATATCCACCTTCCTACACCCATCACAGAAATGTGAGGAAAATGTGTTTTTTGTTTACAAAGTTTGAGGTATGCAATGGATCCTGGGTAACAGAACCTGGTGAGAGCCAGACAAGTCACCCCATCCTGGATTCCCCTGGGTGTCTAGTTTTAAAAAAATGTATAGGTTTGCTAGGTTTCCCAAGGTGCCCGCAGAGCTAGGGTTAAAAAACTACAGCTAAGCACTTTGCAAAAAAGGGGTCAGTTTTCACCGTAAAATTGTGGTGTATCCATTTTGCGTTTCAGGCATTTTCCTGTTGTGGGCACTAAGCTCACCTACACAAGTGAGGTACCATGTTTCTCGGAAGACTTTGGGGAACGCGGGGTGGCAGGAATTTTGTTGATCCATGCAGATTCCAGAACTTCCCATCACAGAAATGTGAGGAAAATGTGTTTTTGTTTACAAAGTTTGAGGTTTGCAAGGGATTTGGGGTAACAGAAACTGGTGAGAGCCAGACAAGTCACCCCATCCTGGATTCTCCTGGGTGTCTAGTTTAAAAAAATGTATAGGTTTGCTAGGTTTCCCTAGGTGCCGGTAGAGCTAGGGTTCAAAATCCGCAGCTAGGCACTTTGAAAAAAAGGGTCAGTTTTCACTGTAAAAATGTGGTGTGTCCACGTTGCGTTTTGAGCCGTTTCCTGACGCGTGCACTCGGCCTACCCACACAAGTGAGGTACCATTTTTATCGGGAGACTTAGGGGAACACAAAAATGTAGAGCAACTGTTATTACCTATTAACTTTCAATGCATTTCTGCCTTCCAAATGTAAGGCAATGTGTAAAAAAGAAGTCACAAAATAGCTGCTGTTTCTAAAATCTATTTTTGGTTCCCATTTCAGAAATACATAGGTGTCTTTCATACCGATTTTTCACAGTTTTTATTTTCCCAAATGAATTGCTATATACCCGGTACACAACAAAAAACCATTGCAAGACACTGCTCAATTATTGGCTCTGGGTTCCTCGGGTTCTTGGTAAACCTACAAGTCCTATATATCCCCACAACCAGAAGGGTCCAGTGGATGTAACGGTATATTGCTTCCAAATAGCTGTCAGGCTTGGAAGAAGTTACAGGGGAAAGCGTTGGCACAAATGGCTGTTTTTTTCAACTCATTTTCAATTTTTCCTATTTTCACCTGTTAGTTTCTATAAAAAAACCTTGAAGGATCTACATAAATGACCCCTTGCTGAATTCAGAATATTGTCTACTTTTCTGAAATGTATAGCTTTCCACGATCCATTATTGATTTCATACCCATTTCTGCCATTAACGTGGAGGAGGTTGAAAGCACAAAAAATAGCAAAAACAGGCTATGTCCCTGTAAATGCCAAAACTGTGTAAACAGTTTTGGTTTTCTGACAAAAGTCTGTCAGTCCCTGAAAGCTGGGTAGATGGTAATTTCAACAACACAAACCCTTTGTTGATACCATTTGCAGGGAGAAAAAACACACTCTTTCTTCTGCAGCAATTTTTTGTTCTCTCCCCCCCCCCCCCAAAAAAAAAACAATTCAGCTGTATTTTGGCTCATTTCTGGGTCTGGGATTCAGCAAACACTGGGTACCTTTACAATCCCCATGATGTTGGTAGAAAAAGACGCAATTTGGAATGGATACCTTATGTGGTCAACAGGTTACAGGGGCCTAAGCGCGAACTACCCCAAATAGCCAAAAAAAGGCTTAGCACGGGGGGGGTGGGGGGGGGGAAGGCCTAGCAGCGAAGGGGTTAAATGCATAGATAATAATATGAAATGAAACATAAGCAGATTATGCTGGACGTCCTGCCAGAAATCAGAATGCTATATACAATAAATACATCAGATGTTATAACCACTGCAGACTTGGATGTGTACACAGACTCACACATATCAAAGTCAATACTTAAAGAAAACACCTTAGATGATTACAGCCACTGGAAACTTGAATGGGCACACAGACAGTCACACATCACAATAGCAATAATCAAAAATAAAACACATCACCTGGTGCAAACTTCATCTTGGCCCACTCCAGACTGGGGGATTCACAGCCGGGGTCAAGAGACATAGCAACCAGATTCCTTCACTGAAGACGCGTCTGCCGTTCAGGCTCAAATCACAGTTTCTAAGTCAACAAACTCCAGATTTATAGTCTCAAAACACACAAGAAGATCGAATGTCAAACCTAGGTATGGTGCTAACATGTTTGATGTCCGAAGTTGGATCTCTGTCGGTGCCAAGATAATACCACTTGACGTTGGGAAGATCTAATACATTGAAGCACTCCTGCCGCTCGATGTCACACCACTCTACATTGAGACCTTCGCTACAAAAGAGACCTTCAACCTCGAATCGGCATTGCTTTAACGACAGTCGATATCAAGACACTTGATGTTGGAGCTTTACAGCAGATCAAAGTCAAGACTTTCCTTCATAATAGAAGTTCCTTCTCTTAGAAAAGGCAGAGAGTGGCTCTATACTTGACACCAGCAAGCGTGCGGGCCCTGTCTTGTACCATTTTACCCTAGAACCAGTACTAACATCCTTGAGGTCTTTGAATCTGCTTCCACCCATAACACTGAGGTTGATGGGCTTTAGACTTGCACCCATATCTCCTATTAGCAAGAGACCGCCTTCTTCAAGTCAGTCACCTTATCAGGAGCCTTCACCTGTCTCTCTGTAGGACTATCAACCTCCACGGAAATGCAAAAGAGATGGCTTTCCTTCCCGGCCTCTTTCAAGGATGTCTGGATGCAACACACTCATGTCAACTTCGACATCCTACACACTAACCTCTTTAGCCTTTAAAATTGGACGTTCATTTGAAGATGCTTAATTCTCCTTACTCTGTATCATCCTTCTTCAACCAACTAACAGAGGATGAAATGGTCTGCAGGAGCTACAAGGCAGAGACCTTGAATGCAGTCAGACTAGAGGAGAAATAATTCTTCTTCAAACTATTTTACCACAAAGACCGCTAGTATTTCCAGCAGCAGAGGGTTCAATCCCCTTATTGACCCTCCCAGCTCCAGCAACAGCCTCAATAACCATTTCCAAGGTTTTCATACCGCCAGAAGTGATGGGCCAAGTCTACGCCTTCTAATCAGCAGTCCGGTACCTCTGGGAGGTCTTCATCTACTGAAAGCCACTGACTTGGCTGTCCGCTCTACTCTACTCATCTACTGCGGGAGAGGAGTTGTATTTCACAACACCTGGAAGAGTGGAAACTAACAAGTGGAAAGTGGGTCTTAACGGTTTTGCTGGAAGGTTATTTGATTTGTTTAACAAAAAAATCGCTACCCATTGCACAGGGATCTATGTGCAACAACGCATCATCTACCTACACAAGGAAATTCATAAATTGTTTGAGAAGAAAGCAATAGACCTGGTACCTCTTTTCCATGAAGGAAAAGGCCTCTCCAAAGAAGGATTTCAGACCTACCTGTTGTAGACCTAGTTCTAGCAACAAATACCTCAGAAGTTTTGATTGCTTGCTTGACGTCAAATCTATCTACATCTTAGAATAAGGTATTGGATGTTCATGATCAACCTTTGGAGTGTATATTTTCACATACCTTTTGCGAAGAAGCAGATGAAATTCCTTTTTTTTCTGGTGGAGAAGACACATTTTTAATATGCTGTTCAGCCTGAAATCCACTCCTCAGGCTTTCTTCAAATGTACGTTAGTATAAGTAATAGACCTATGACACCAGAAAATGTACATGTTCTGGTTTCTGGAGCACTGGCTTCTAAAAGCTAACTGCACTGCTAATCTGAGAAAATCCTTACAAGTTTCAGCCTCTTTCCTTCATGGATTAGGTCTCCACATCAGTTACCTTACTTGAAATTCAGACTCTGAACTACATAAGAGCAAAATTGGAGCAAAATTGGACACAAAACAAAAAAAAGTGTTTCCTTCTGGGGACAGAGATTCTTCCATTCTGAAAGATGTATTTGAATTCTGTTGTGACCCCCACACCCAAAAAAAGATCAATCTCCTGATGTGCAAATGCGTTTTTGGTTTGTGGTTAAGGACTCCTAAGCCATATCTCCAATTATACTGTTGAGGAGAGTTGGAATCCCAGCACCCACAATGCTTGTTATGTAGTAATTCTTACAGAGTATATTTGATTTAATGAAAATAGATAGACAATGCATTAAAAGAGGGATTACTTCTTATTCCAGATGATTTTCTCCAATCATCATTCAAAAATATACATCCACATGTGTTTTGTCCCCTGGCAATGCACATGCCTGGACTTTTTCAAGGCCAAAAGTTGTATATAGTGATGCAAGTATTAAAGTCCATTTCTAAATCATTTACATTCACTTGTAGTATCCTTTTTTAAATTTTAGTATTTTTAGTTGTTTATATTTTGTACTCATTTTATCCATGAATACACATTAGTTTGCACTGGGTGAGGCTCAGAAACATGGTTTGTTCATTTGTAGTAGGCGAGAAAAACAAGTGACGATGACTGGGTGAGTGAGAATACATACTTTTCCTTCTCCAGTATTTTTAGATGGCTCAGGTGGAACTTTATGAACTTTCTCATGACCGCTTCCATACTTTTTCTTTTCTATCTACACCTCAGTAACAATCTAGAACAATTCCCCTTAAAATGGGACCTATTCTTTAGGGTAACTAGCATACATTTTATTGCTCACCCTGCCTTTTACCCGTTGTAATTAAGGGTCCTTCTTATTTTCAGAGAAGCCATCAACTCACCCTCCAAGAAATGAAAAAAACTAATATCTAAAAGAGCTTAAGTTGGAAATGCTAAAGTTATTAAACGTGCCAGCTTCAGGGAAAGGGCTGGAATTTTGTACTCAAATCTGTATCATATTTTTTTTATATCTGCCGATTGGCTACCAGTATTGAATTGACATGTTCACACTTCAGGAGTTACTGCCATTCCCAAAGGAATTGGAGGAAACCTAGCCATCGTCCACAAGTCCACCCTTCAGTGCTACACCCACGCAAACGACACCCTCAACACCGCCGAACACCTGCACTTCCGGATCCACATCGACCCCAACACCACCCTCAGAGGAACACTCGTCTACAAACCCCCCGGACCCCGAGCTCAGTTCTGCGACTCCATCGCCGACCTCGCCAGCACCTACGCACTCGCCTCCACGGACTACATCCTCCTCGGGGACCTGAATTTCCACCTCGAGAACAACAACGACGCCAACTCCGCCACCCTCATCGACAACCTCACCAACCTCGGCCTCAGACAACTCGTCACCGCACCCACGCCGCCGGCCACACGCTTGACCCGGTCTTCGCCACAACCACCCACGTCGCCTTCAACCACACCACCGAACTCCACTGGACCGACCACCGCTGCATCCATTTCACCATCCAGAAACCAACCACGCACCACCACACCTAACAGCTGCCCCGCCACTGCTGGAGCAAAGTCACCGAAGACCAGCTGACCTCCACCCTTGCCCAGAACCCTCCCACCAACCCCACCGACCCAGACGCCGCTGCCAGCAACCTCAGACAGTGGATCTACGACTGCGCCAACACCCTCGCCCCGCTCAAGAAACCCTCCCAACAACCACACCAGTATGAAAGCCACATGGTTCACCGAGGAGCTCCAGACCTCCAAACGCACATGCCGGAAACTGGAGAAGAAATGGCTCAACGAACGTACACCGGGCAGCCACGCAGCCCACAAGGACGCCATCCGCAGACATCACCACCTCATCAGAACAGCCAAGAGATCCTCCTTCAAAGCCCGCCTGGACAACAACGCACACAACAGCAAAGAGCTATTCAACATAGTAAATGAACTCTCCAACCCCAGCGCCAACACCAACGACATCCCGCCCTCACAAGATCTGTGCGACTCACTAGCCACCTTCTTCCACCGCAAGATAGCTGACATCCACGACAGCTTCAACACCACGACCACCCCGACAACGCCAGACTACAACACCCCCTCGAACACCACCAGCACCAACCACCAGACCTTCTGGTCCAACGTCAACGAAGACGAGACGCGCAAGGCCATGAACTCCATCCACTCAGGTTCACCATCGGACCCCTGCCCACACCACGTATTCAACAAAGCGGACGCAACCAACGCACCCCAACTACGGAAGGTCATCACATCTCCTTCGAAACAGCGACATTCCCGGAAAGCTGGAAGCACACCGAAATCACCGCCCTCTTCAAGAAGCCCAAGGCGGACCCCAAGGACCTCAAGAACTTCCGGCCCATCTCCCTGCTCCCCTTCCCGGCAAAGGCCATTTCGAAAATCGCCAACATGCAACTGACCCGCCACCTTGAGGACGACAACATCTTAGACCCGTCCCAGTCCGGATTCAGACGAAACCACAGCACCGAGACAGCCCTCATCGCCGCCACAGACGACATCAGGTGCCAAATTGCCAACGGCGAGACATCAGCCCTCATCCTTCTGGACCTGTCAGCCGCCTTCGACACAGTCTGCCACCGCACACTAAAGACACGCCTCCATGAAGCTGGAATCTGAGAGAAGGCACTGGACTGGACCACGTCCTTCCTCTCCGGCAGAACCCAGAGAGTCCGCCTCCCACCCTTCCGATCTGAAGCCACCGACATCATCTGCGGCGTACCCCAGGGCTCATCCCTCAGCCCGACCCTGTTCAATATCTACATGGCCCTCCTCGCATAAGTGGCCCGCAAACACGACCTCAACATCATCTCCTGCGCCGACGACACTCAGCTCATCCTCTCCCTCACCAAGGACCCGCACACAGCCAAAACCAACCTCCACGAGGGAATGAAGGCCATCGCCGAGTGGCTGAGGAGCAGCCGTCTGAAACTGAACTCGGACAAGACAGAGGTCCTCATCCTTGGCCCCATCCCCTCTGCCTGGGACGACTCCTGGTGGCCGACCACACTGGGAACAGCACCGACACCCACGGACCACGCACGCAACCTAGGATTCACCCTCGACTCCTCCCTCTCCATGTCGAAGCAGGTCAACGCCATCTCCTCAGTCTGCTACAACACCCTCCGCATGCTCCGTAGGATCTACAAATGGATCCCGACCGAAACAAGAAGAACGGTGACCCAAGCCCTCGTCAGCAGCTGGCTGGACTACGGCAACGCACTCTACACAGGAATACCTGCCAAACACCTACGACGACTACAACTCATCCAAAACGCCTCCGCCCGACTGATCCTCAACATCCCTCGTCCCAGCCACATCACTCCCCACCTGAGACACCTGCACTGGCTCCCCTTCAACAAGAGGATCACCTTCAAGCTCCTCACTCATTCACACAAAGCACTCCACAACACCGGACCAGCCTACCTGAACAGCAGACTCAGCTTCTACACCCCCACCCGCCAGCTCTGCTCCGCCAGCCTCACCCTCGCAGCCATCTCCCACATCCAACGAACAACCTCCGGCAGCAGATCCTTCTCCTTCCTCGCCGCCAAGACCTGGAACACCCTCCCCACCCACCTGCGACAGACCCAAGACCTGCCCACCTTCAGAAGACTGCTCAAGACCTGGCTCTTCGAGCAGTAGCAGCACCCCCCTCCCCTCAGCGCCTTGAGACCCTCACAGGTAAGTAGTGCGCTTTACAAGTGACTAATTGATTGATTGATTGAAAGGAAGGAGAATTTTGGCATCCTGGGATCTGGAGGCTGCCTATATCCACATTTTGATTCCTGTGAAACGTAGGAGGTTCCCTCGATTTATGGTGGCAGGTTGGCATTACAAGTTCAGGGCACTGCTGTTTGGTCTAAACTTGCTGCTGTCTGCTTTCACCAAATGTATGGCTTCAGCAGTAGCTTTGTTTAGAAGAAAAGGATATGTAACCTACGCATATCTGGACAACTGGTTTATAAGGACAACGACTCTGCACGAAGCTTCGCATATGCTAAAACTTGTTAGAATGTTGCCTTCGCATGAGGATGATTCAGGAGCAACTAAACTTTCGGTGGCAACAGGTGAATGGAGATTAGGACTATGTAGTTTCCACAACTTCCCAGACGAAAGGAGCCTTAAGACGAAAGAAGCCTTACATTGGAGGAAAAAGAAAGGAAATGTTTTCAAAGGTCAACCCTTGTTGCTGACCATGGTGCAAGTGTACATAGCAACATTTACGTCTTTATTGGGGTCGGGCGCACACATCCTGGATCTCCACGTCAGTGGCCCTAAGAAGAGTTGCTGCTTCAAATCAACCTGCTCAAGCTCATGGCTGTCAGATTGGCTCTTAAAGTCTTTATCCAATCAGTGAAACGCTCACAAGTCATGATTCGAATGAACAGCATCACAATTGTATATTACATCTGCAAACAGGGAGGAACTAGATCTCTCCTGTTGAAAGAAGCTCATAAGCTATGGGTGTGTGAAATAAAATACGAGCACCTTCCTCCTATTCAAGTCGATGTGGTGGATCGTCTTAGCAGGCAGTTGGACCTGGTATGCTCCAGTGGGAGATGGTCACACAGACACACCTAGTGTCCTCAGTTTAGGAGCTGGTGGTGCTGCATGTGATCACAAGGGGGAACTGTATTGATATTCAGAGCATTCCTCTAGTTCCCAGAGTGTAGTGCAGGACAAGGCCAGAGCACTTGCAAATTACTTTTAGAAGTACCCGTCTACCACATCAACATTGGTGAATAGAGTTGTGAAACATGTCCAGTCAAACTCTGGAACAATTCATTTGATATATACATCTACAGTCCAAGAACAAGGGATAACTATTTAACCACAGCTCGCAATCCCTACAGTTGACAGCTTTGGCAAATCAAGACATAGAATTTCTTCACCTGACCAAGCAGTCTCTTCGAAAAACTATTGCTCCATCTACAATTACTACAAATACACTAAAATTGAAGTGATTTGTGGCATACCCAAGGAGAGAAAAACGGTATGTGCCATGCGTAACCCTATACCAGTTCCTTCATTTTCTCTTAAACTTAGCTAATGGCATCTCAGACATTCTTTGATTTAAGCACCTCTTGCGGCGCTCTATGTGGGCATTCTTTGATTTAAGCACCTCTTGCGGCACTCTATGTGGGTATTCTTTGATTTAAGCACCTCTTGCGGCGCTCTATGTGGGCATTCTTTGATTTAAGCACCTCTTGTGGCGCTCTCTGTGGGCATTCTTTGATTTAAGCACCTCTTGCAGCACTCTCTGTGGGCATTCTTTGATTTAAGCACCTCTTGCGGCGCTCTATGTGGGCATTCTTTGATTTAAGCACCTATTGCGGCGCTCTATGTGGGCATTCTTTGATTTAAGCACCTCTTGCAGCACTCTCTGTGGGCATTCTTTGATTTAAGCACCTCTTGCGGCGCTCTATGTGGGCATTCTTTGATTTAAGCACCTCTTGCGGCACTCTATGTTAGCATTCTTTGATTTAAGCACCTCTTGCGGCACTCTCTGTGGGCATTCTTTGATTTAAGCACCTCTTGCGGCGCTCTCTGTGGGCATTCTTTGATTTAAGCACCTCTTGTGGCGCTCTCTGTGGGCATTCTTTGATTTAAGCACCTCTTGCAGCACTCTCTGTGGGCATTCTTTGATTTAAGCACCTCTTGTGGCGCTCTATGTGGGCATTCTTTGATTTAAGCACCTCTTGCGGCGCGCTCTGTGGGCATTCTTTGATTTAAGCACCTCTTGCGGCACTCTCTGTGGGCTTTCTTTGATTTAAGCACCTCTTGCGGCGCTCTCTGTGGGCATTCTTTGATTGAAGCACCTCTTGCGGCGCTCTCTGTGGGCATTCTTTGATTTAAGCACCTCTTGTGGCGCTCTATGTGGGCATTCTTTGATTTAAGCACCTCTTGCGGCGCTCTCTGTAGGCATTCTTTGATTTAAGCACCTCTTGCGGCGCTCTGTGTGGGCATTCTTTGATTAAAGCACCTCTTGCGGCGCTCTCTGCGGGCATTCTTTGATTTAAGCACCTCTTGCGGCGCTCTCTGTGGGCATTCTTTGATTTAAGCACATCTTGCGGCGCTCTTTGTGGGCATTCTTTGATATAAGCACCTTGTGCAGCGCTCTCTGTGGGCATTCTTTGATTTAAGCACCTCTTGCGGCGCTCTATTTGGGCATTCTTTGATTTAAGCACCTCTTGCGGCGCTCTATGTGTGCATAATTTGATTTAAGCACATCTTGCAGCACTCTCTGTGGGCATTCTTTGATTTAAGCACCTCTTGTGGCGCTCTATGTGGGTATCCTTTGATTTAAGCACATCTTGCGGCACTCTCTGTGGGCATTCTTTGATTTAAGCACCTCTTGCGGCGCGCTCTGTGGGCATTCTTTGATTTAAGCACATCTTGCGGCACTCTCTGTGGGCATTCTATGATTTAAGCACCTCTTGCGGCGCTTTATGTGGGCATTCTTTGATTTAAGCACCTATTGCGGCGCTCTATGTGGGCATTCTTTGATTTAAGCACCTCTTGCGGCACTCTATGTGGCACTCTATGTGGGCATTCTTTGATTTAAGCACCTCTTGCGGCGCTCTCTGTGGGCATTCTTTGATTTAAGCACCTCTTGTGGCGCTCTATGTGGGCATTCTTTGATTTAAGCACCTCTTGCGGCACTCTATGTGGGCATTCTTTGATTTAAGCACCTCTTGCGGCACTCTCTGTGGGCATTCTTTGATTTAAGCACCTCTTGCGGCACTCTCTGTGGGCATTCTTTGATTTAAGCACCTCTTGCGGCGCTCTCTGTGGGTATTTATTTGATTTAAGCACCTCTTGCGGCACTCTATGTTAGCATTCTTTGATTTAAGCACCTCTTGTGGCACGCTCTGTGGGCATTTATTTGATTTAAGCACCTCTTGCGGCACGCTCTGTGGGCATTTATTTGATTTAAGCACCTCTTGCGGCACTCTCTGTGGGCATTCTTTGATTTAAGCACCTATTGCGGCGCTCTATGTGGGCATTCTTTGATTTAAGCACCTCTTGCGGCACTCTCTGTGGGCATTCTTTGATTTAAGCACCTCTTGCGGCACTCTATGTGGGCATTCTTTGATTTAAGCACCTCTTGCGGCACTCTTTGTGGGCATTCTTTGATTTAAGCACCTCTTGCGGCACTCTCTGTGGGCATTCTTTGATTTAAGCACCTCTTGCGGCACTCTCTGTGGGTATTCTTTGATTTAAGCACCTCTTGCGGCGCTCTATGTGGGCATTCTTTGATTTAAGCACCTCTTGCGGCGCTCTCTGTGGGCACTCTTTGATTTAAGCACCTCTTGCGGCGCTCTATGTGGGCATTCTTTGATTTAAGCACCTCTTGCATCGCTCTATGTGGGCATTCTTTGATTTAAGCACCTCTTGCGGCGCTCTCTGTGGGCATTCTTTGATTTAAGCACCTCTTGCGGCGCTCTCTGTGGGCATTCTTTGATTTAGGCACCTCTTGCGGCACTCTCTGTAGGCATTCTTTGATTTAAGCACCTCTCGCAGCGCTCTATGTGGGTATTCTTTGATTTAAGCACCTCTTGCGGCGCTCTATGTGGGCATTCTTTGATTTAAGCACCTCTTGCGGCACTCTATGTTAGTATTCTTTGATTTAAGCACCTCTTGCGGCACTCTCTGTGGGCATTCTTTGATTTAAGCACCTCTTGCGGCACTCTCTGTGGGCATTCTTTGATTTAAGCACCTCTTGCGGCACGCTCTGTGGGCATTTATTTGATTTAAGCACCTCTTGCAGCACTCTCTGTGGGCATTCTTTGATTTAAGCACCTCTTGCGGCGCTCTTTGTGGGCATTCTTTGATATAAGCACCTTGTGCAGCGCTCTCTGTGGGCATTCTTTGATTTAAGCACCTCTTGCGGCGCTCTATTTGGGCATTCTTTGATTTAAGCACCTCTTGCGGCGCTCTATGTGTGCATAATTTGATTTAAGCACATCTTGCAGCACTCTCTGTGGGCATTCTTTGATTTAAGCACCTCTTGTGGCGCTCTATGTGGGTATCCTTTGATTTAAGCACATCTTGCGGCACTCTCTGTGGGCATTCTTTGATTTAAGCATCTCTTGCGGCGCTCTCTGTGGGCATTCTTTGATTTAAGCACATCTTGCGGCACTCTCTGTGGGCATTCTTTGATTTAAGCACCTCTTGCGGCGCTCTCTGTGGGCATTCTTTGATTTAAGCACCTCTTGTGGCGCTCTCTGTGGGCATTCTTTGATTTAAGCACCTCTTGCAGCACTCTCTGTGGGCATTCTTTGATTTAAGCACCTCTTGTGGCGCTCTATGTGGGCATTCTTTGATTTAAGCACCTCTTGCGGCGCGCTCTGTGGGCATTCTTTGATTTAAGCACCTCTTGCGGCACTCTCTGTGGGCTTTCTTTGATTTAAGCACCTCTTGCGGCGCTCTCTGTGGGCATTCTTTGATTGAAGCACCTCTTGCGGCGCTCTCTGTGGGCATTCTTTGATTTAAGCACCTCTTGTGGCGCTCTATGTGGGCATTTGTTGGACAGGCCACACGAAGGGCTTGCTCCCTCCCCGCACGACAGGGCCCGAGCTCCGGCCCACCAGGCATAACCCACGAAAAGCACCCGTACCCCGTCTCCCGACGGATCTTCTGCCCTCGGACCTCTACTCATCACGGGGCCCAGCCCCACCGGCTTCCCCGGCCGGTTCAAGCCGCCATCTTGGGCCCTGCACCACGAGGCCGCGTGGCCTCGCCCCGACCCTAACCCCGGGCCTGACCGGCCCCGACATCCCGGCACCACCATCCACCCAGGAGGTGAGCGGACCACTTGGCAGGTCAATGGGAGGACGAAGTGTCAAGAGCTCTTCCCCCGCCAGGTACCGATCGCCCCCAGCTCCCCCAGGCGCTGGCTCCACCCCCTGCTGGGTGTCTGGACACCTTCATCCCGGGCCCTCCGACCTCCAAGTGCGAGGGTCCGGACATCAAAGAGCGCCTGCCCTATAACTGGGGCAACTCCGGAGCAGGAAGGCAGTTGTATCCTGGAGTCGAGAGACACCGAGAGAACTCAGCCTTGACGGACTACTGGCGCTGCCGTAGCCCGCTCTTGTGAACCATCGTCCTGCCTGCTGGCGCTGCCGCGGCCTTCTACAACATCCATCCTCGTTGGGACCTGCTGGCGCTGCCGCGGCCCGTTGTAACGACCATCCTCACCGGGACCTGCTGGCGCTGCCGCGGACCGTACATCGACCATCGTTCCGGGACCTGCTGGCGCTGCCGCGGCCCGCACCAACTAAGCTCGAGGATTGTGAGCTAATCACCATCTCATCCAAACTACCTGACTGGTAGACAGACTGTCCCGCTACCCCTTACCCTGCTTTGAGGGACTGGAATCGAGGGGACCCCTGAGTCCAGACCTCCTTGTACCATTCAACCGTACCTTAAGAAGTGCTTATAAAGAACACTGAACCTTATCCGTGTGTGGTATCTGTCTGTGGGGGGGAAGTTACTTATCTGTACGATCGCTGGAGACGGCTCTCCCCGGAGACCTCTCCTCCTGACCCCGGCCGACCCTCCCGGTCCGTCTATCCTTTCTAACATTGGTGGCCAGCGGCGCGATCCGAATCAACGCGTAATCGTACAGAGAGTAGCTCACCCCACGACAACAACACGATGTCAGCCAAAGATAGCAACTCCACCGAGAAATTCCAAATGGAGAAATTAGAAGAATACAACCACCGCGAACTGAGACAATTCTGCATAGAACTTGGCATTGCTACCACCGGCCTGAGTACCAAAGAGGATCTAAAGCACGCCCTAGAGTCGTGGGCAGAAACTGGGGTCGCCGGACCCTCCGACCAAAGCAGCATCACACCAGAGGGGAACGCCACGGCTCCCGAGGAGCGGGGAACGGGCCTCTCGCAGGAGGAGATCCGAGAAAGAGAAAGAACCAGATTGCACGAGTTGGAAATGGCACGACTCAAGATGGATGGGGAACTCAAGTTAGCTGAACAGAAACTCAACCTCGAGCACATGCGGCTCCGAGATGAACGAGAAGAGAAGCAGAGACAGAGAGAGCTGGAGGAGAAAAAAATAACGCTCGAGCACGAGCGCAAACTGGCGGAAATAGAACTTCGGAAACAGAATAAAGAACTGGGGGTGCCTGAGCGACCACACACCCCGGGGCCAATCGAGAAAAAAGTCCACATCCCCAAGGATGTTGTCCGCGAGTATGTCCGAGAAGACGACATACAACAGTGGTTTAAAGCCTACGAGATCGCCATGACCTCCCACCGGATCGACCGGAGTGATTGGGGAGCCGGACTCTGGGGAGGTTTATCAACGAGGGGCGTGATGCCCTACTGCAGCTCCCAGATCACCAAATGTCGTCCTACGACCACATGAAGGCTGCCCTCCTCACCCGCTACGGCCTCACACCCGAGATGTACCGCCAGAGGTTCAGAGATTGCACCCGGATCCCAGGTACAACTTGGGTAGAATACGTGAACTATTTCAGCCGTGCCTTCGAGGGTTGGATAAAGGGGAGCCAGGTCACCACCTACGAACAACTCTTTAACCTGATGGTATGGGAGCACCTGTCGAACAACTGCTTCGTCGAGCTCAGGCAGCACCTCCTCGACAGTAAGCTGACTGACCCCCGGCAGCTCGCCGCCGAAGCTGACCGATGGGAAAGCACCCGAGTGGGCCGGAGGGGGCCACACGAACAGAACAGAAACAACCAAGGCCAGCACCGTCCTCGGGGAGGAGGAGGGGGCCAGGGGCGAGGGAGAGACGCCTTGCCCGCAACACCCGTGGCCAGCACCCCGGCTCCGGCCGGTCGGGGCAACCCCCCGTGGCGTCCTGGGGTCCGAGCCAACGTCACGTGCCACCGATGCCAGCGAGTCGGCCACTACGCCAATGACCCGAGCTGCCCGCAGAACCAAACACCCAAGCCCCGCCAGGTAGCTGCCGCCGCCCTGGGGGAAGAGCGATCATTGGAGGAACCAGAGGAGTATGAGCCGGCCCAGCAAGAGTGGGAACCGGCCGCCATGGTCCTGGCGTGCTTAGGGGGAAGAGACATGGTCCCGCGGGCTCCCCTACCCGCTAACACCAGGAAATACGGTCAGTGGGTGACCATTAATGGACAGCGAGCCGAGGCCTTGCGTGACACAGGCGCCAGTGTGACGGCCGTCCGCTGTCACCTGGTGAAGCCCGAGCAGATCCTGCCGAACATTCTCTGCCCCGTCCGCTCGGCAGACAACTCTGAAAGTATGTGTCAAATGGCCTGCGTTCCATTCGAATGGGGAGGGGTCTCCGGCCTATTGAAGGTGACGGTCCGGGACGATGCCCCCGTGGACTGCCTCCTGGGAAATGACCTCGAGAGTTCCCCGTGGGCCACCGTTGAGAGAAGAGAGCACCTGGGGATGCTGGGCCTCCCGGACTGGGCCTGCATAACCACCCGGTCCATGGCCGCCCGTGCCGTCCCTCGATCAGAAGAACCAGAATGGCCAGCACCTCCGCCCCCAGTCGCCCCAGTAGAAGACACCGACGAGGCCAGCCTCCCAGACCCGACGGCCGAAGGGGACGCGCAACCCCAGGACCTTCCTGACCTGGCTCAGTGGCGTCAAGAGGGGGGGCCCACCCAAGCACAGTTCCGCCAGGAACAAAAGACCTGTCCCTCCCTCGAGGGACTCCGCCAACAAGCCAGCGCCCAGAACGCAGGGGACTCCACCGGAACTCACTGGGTCTACTGGGATAACGACCTGCTATACAGCGAGCAAAGAATCGCCGAGCTGGGGGCCGGTCGAGTACTGGTGGTACCTCTCCGCTTCAGAGACTTTCTGCTCAACCTGGCCCACGATGTCCCCCTGGCTGGACACCTGGGCCAAGATAAAACGTACAGCCGCCTAGTGACCCACTTTTTCTGGCCGAAGATGAGGAATGACGTCCTGAACCACTGCCGATCTTGCCCCACATGCCAAGCCAGCGGGAAGAGTGGTCGGAAGCTGAAAGCCCCTCTGCAACCCTTCCCTGTGGTCACCACCCCATTCGAGAGGGTGGGGATAGACATCGTGGGGCCTCTGGACCCCCGCACGGCACAAGGACACAGGTTCATCTTAGTACTGGTGGACCATGCCACCCGCTACCCCGAGGCGGTGCCCCTACGGACCGTGACAGCTCCGGTGGTTGGCCGGGCCCTAATGGGGATCTTCTCCCGGGTAGGCTTCCCCCGAGAAGTCGTCAGCGACCGAGGCACGAACTTTATATCCAAATACATGAAGTCCCTCTGGCAACAATGCGGGGTCACCTACAGATTCACGACCCCCTATCACCCCCAAGGGAACGGACTAGTGGAGCGTTTTAACCGCACCCTCAAGGGGATGATTGGGGGATTGGAAGAGCCCCTCCGTCGCCAGTGGGATGTACTACTCCCGTGCCTCCTCTTCGCCTACCGCGAAGTTCCCCAGAAGTCCCTCGGTTTTAGCCCTTTCGAACTCCTGTACGGGCACCCTGTGCGAGGGCCCCTCAGCCTAGTAAAAGAAGGTTGGGAGATGGCCCCCCTAAAGACCCCTCCAGACGTCTTCAAATACCTCCTGGCCCTACGCAATCAGACCCGGCGCTTCAGAGAGATGGCCAAGGCGAACCTCGAGGCCAGCCAGGAGGACATGAAGAGGTGGTATGATCACAATGCCTCCTCCGTTGAGTTCGAGCCTGGACAACAAGTATGGGTGATGTCCCCCACCGAACCATGTGCCTTGCAAGATAAGTGGACGGGGCCCTTCAAAGTGGTCGAGCGCAAAAGCCCCGTCACTTACCTCATCGACCTGGGGACCTCCCGGAACCCCCTTCGGGTCCTCCACACCAACCGACTCAAACCACACTTTGTGCGCTCAGAACTCAGCCTCCTGATGGCTACGGACAGTGGGGCAGAGGAAGACTCCGAACCCCTCCCGGATCTTCTGAAGACTCAGGAGAATGACGGCTCCGTGGACGGGGTCCGGCTCTCTGACACCCTCACTTCGGAGCAACGCCAGGGCTGCCGGAACCTCCTGCTGCAGTTCGCTACCCTGTTCTCCCTCACCCCCGGGGTCACCCCTTGGTGTTTGCACGACGTGGACACCGGGGACAGTCCCCCTGTCCGACACCGGGCCTACCGCGTACCAGATCGGGTACGGGCCTGCATACAGGAGGAGGTGGCCAAGATGCTCACAATCGGGGTCATCGAGCCCTCGGACAGTCCCTGGGCCAGTCCGGTTGTATTGGTCCCCAAAGCCGCTGCCCCCGGCACCGCACCTGAACTGAGATTCTGCGTCGACTACCGGGGCTTGAACGCTGTCACCCGGACCGACGCTCATCCGATCCCCCGAGCAGACGAGCTGATCGACCGGCTGGGGGCCGCCCGCTACCTCAGTATCTTCGACCTAACAGCGGGCTACTGGCAGATCGGCCTCACACCCAGGGCTCAGGAACGGTCAGCCTTCTCTACCCCCGATGGCCACTACCAATTCAAGGTCATGCCCTTCGGCATGAGGAATGCCCCCGCCACGTTTCAACGCCTCGTGAACCAGGTCTTGGCGGGGCTCGAAGAGTTCAGCGCTGCCTACCTGGACGATATCGCTGTGTACAGCCACCACTGGCCCGACCACCTCCGTCACCTCCAAGAGGTCCTACAGGCCCTCCAGCGGGCCGGCCTCACAATTAAGGCCGGCAAGTGCCAAATTGGCCAAGGGTCTGTGACCTACCTTGGGCACCAAGTGGGAAGCGGGCTGGTGGCCCCGCTACAACTTAAGATTGCTGCCATCCAGTCCTGGCAGCCCCCCGTCACCCAGACCGAGGTCCGAGCCTTCTTGGGGATCACCGGCTACTACCGGCGGTTCGTGAAAGACTACGGCAGCATCGTGGGGCCCCTCACGTGTCTCACGTCCAAGAACCAGCCGAAGCGGATTAACTGGACCCCCGATTGTCAAGCGGCCTTCGAGAAGCTGAAGGCCGCTCTATGCACCGCCCCTGTGCTCCAGGCCCCCGATTACAGTCGGGAATTCATGGTACAGACCGACGCCTCCGACCACGGCATTGGAGCCGTCCTTTCTCAGTTAAACCCCGAAGGTCATGACCAGCCGGTGGCCTTCATCAGTCGACGTCTCCTGGCCCGAGAACAGCGCTGGAGCACCATCGAGAGGGAGGCCTTCGCAGTGGTGTGGGCCCTCAAAAAGCTCCGGCCCTATCTCTTCGGTACCCACTTCCGGGTACAAACCGACCATCGACCCCTGCAGTGGCTGATGCAGATGCGGGGGGAGAACCCAAAACTCTTGCGCTGGTCCATTTCCCTGCAGGGAATGGACTTCACTGTGGAGCACCGACCAGGCCAAGACCACGCCAACGCGGATGGCTTGTCCCGCTTTTTCCGCCTCGACGAGGAGAGTCCCCAAGGAGATGGGTGACTCTCCCCGTCTTCAGCTGGGGGGGACGCATGTTGGACAGGCCACACGAAGGGCTTGCTCCCTCCCCGCACGACAGGGCCCGAGCTCCGGCCCACCAGGCATAACCCACGAAAAGCACCCGTACCCCGTCTCCCGACGGATCTTCTACCCTCGGACCTCTACTCATCACGGGGCCCAGCCCCACCGGCTTCCCCGGCCGGTTCAAGCCGCCATCTTGGGCCCTGCACCACGAGGCCGCGTGGCCTCGCCCCGACCCTAACCCCGGGCCTGACCGGCCCCGACATCCCGGCACCACCATCCACCCAGGAGGTGAGCGGACCACTTGGCAGGCCAATGGGAGGACGAAGTGTCAAGAGCTCTTCCCCCGCCAGGTACCGATCGCCCCCAGCTCCCCCAGGCGCTGGCTCCACCCCCTGCTGGGTGTCTGGACACCTTCATCCCGGGCCCTCCGACCTCCAAGTGCGAGGGTCCGGACATCAAAGAGCGCCTGCCCTATAACTGGGGCAACTCCGGAGCAGGAAGGCAGTTGTATCCTGGAGTCGAGAGACACCGAGAGAACTCAGCCTTGACGGACTACTGGCGCTGCCGTAGCCCGCTCTTGTGAACCATCGTCCTGCCTGCTGGCGCTGCCGCGGCCTTCTACAACATCCATCCTCGTCGGGACCTGCTGGCGCTGCCGCGGCCCGTTGTAACGACCATCCTCACCGGGACCTGCTGGCGCTGCCGCGGACCGTACATCGACCATCGTTCCGGGACCTGCTGGCGCTGCTGCGGCCCGCACCAACTAAGCTCGAGGATTGTGAGCTAATCACCATCTCATCCAAACTACCTGACTGGTAGACAGACTGTCCCGCTACCCCTTACCCTGCTTTGAGGGACTGGAATCGAGGGGACCCCTGAGTCCAGACCTCCTTGTACCATTCAACCGTACCTTAAGAAGTGCTTATAAAGAACACTGAACCTTATCCGTGTGTGGTATCTGTCTGTGGGGGGGAAGTTACTTATCTGTACGATCGCTGGAGACGGCTCTCCCCGGAGACCTCTCCTCCTGACCCCGGCCGACCCTCCCGGTCCGTCTATCCTTTCTAACAGCATTCTTTGATTTAAGCACCTCTTGCGGCGCTCTCTGTAGGCATTCTTTGATTTAAGCACCTCTTGCGGCGCTCTGTGTGGGCATTCTTTGATTAAAGCACCTCTTGCGGCGCTCTCTGCGGGCATTCTTTGATTTAAGCACCTCTTGCGGCGCTCTCTGTGGGCATTCTTTGATTTAAGCACCTCTTGCGGCGCTCTTTGTGGGCATTCTTTGATATAAGCACCTTGTGCAGCGCTCTCTGTGGGCATTCTTTGATTTAAGCACCTCTTGCGGCGCTCTATTTGGGCATTCTTTGATTTAAGCACCTCTTGCGGCGCTCTATGTGTGCATAATTTGATTTAAGCACATCTTGCAGCACTCTCTGTGGGCATTCTTTGATTTAAGCACCTCTTGTGGCGCTCTATGTGGGTATCCTTTGATTTAAGCACATCTTGCGGCACTCTCTGTGGGCATTCTTTGATTTAAGCACCTCTTGCGGCGCGCTCTGTGGGCATTCTTTGATTTAAGCACATCTTGCGGCACTCTCTGTGGGCATTCTATGATTTAAGCACCTCTTGCGGCGCTTTATGTGGGCATTCTTTGATTTAAGCACCTATTGCGGCGCTCTATGTGGGCATTCTTTGATTTAAGCACCTCTTGCGGCACTCTATGTGGCACTCTATGTGGGCATTCTTTGATTTAAGCACCTCTTGCGGCGCTCTCTGTGGGCATTCTTTGATTTAAGCACCTCTTGTGGCGCTCTATGTGGGCATTCTTTGATTTAAGCACCTCTTGCGGCACTCTATGTGGGCATTCTTTGATTTAAGCACCTCTTGCGGCACTCTCTGTGGGCATTCTTTGATTTAAGCACCTCTTGCGGCACTCTCTGTGGGCATTCTTTGATTTAAGCACCTCTTGCGGCGCTCTCTGTGGGTATTTATTTGATTTAAGCACCTCTTGCGGCACTCTATGTTAGCATTCTTTGATTTAAGCACCTCTTGCGGCACGCTCTGTGGGCATTTATTTGATTTAAGCACCTCTTGCGGCACGCTCTGTGGGCATTTATTTGATTTAAGCACCTCTTGCGGCACTCTCTGTGGGCATTCTTTGATTTAAGCACCTATTGCGGCGCTCTATGTGGGCATTCTTTGATTTAAGCACCTCTTGCGGCACTCTCTGTGGGCATTCTTTGATTTAAGCACCTCTTGCGGCGCTCTATGTGGGCATTCTTTGATTTAAGCACCTCTTGCGGCACTCTTTGTGGGCATTCTTTGATTTAAGCACCTCTTGCGGCACTCTCTGTGGGCATTCTTTGATTTAAGCACCTCTTGCGGCACTCTCTGTGGGTATTCTTTGATTTAAGCACCTCTTGCGGCGCTCTATGTGGGCATTCTTTGATTTAAGCACCTCTTGCGGCGCGCTCTGTGGGCACTCTTTGATTTAAGCACCTCTTGCGGCGCTCTATGTGGGCATTCTTTGATTTAAGCACCTCTTGCATCGCTCTATGTGGGCATTCTTTGATTTAAGCACCTCTTGCGGCGCTCTCTGTGGGCATTCTTTGATTTAAGCACCTCTTGCGGCGCTCTCTGTGGGCATTCTTTGATTTAAGCACCTCTTGCGGCACTCTCTGTAGGCATTCTTTGATTTAAGCACCTCTCGCAGCGCTCTATGTGGGTATTCTTTGATTTAAGCACCTCTTGCGGCGCTCTATGTGGGCATTCTTTGATTTAAGCACCTCTTGCGGCACTCTATGTTAGTATTCTTTGATTTAAGCACCTCTTGCGGCACTCTCTGTGGGCATTCTTTGATTTAAGCACCTCTTGCGGCACTCTCTGTGGGCATTCTTTGATTTAAGCACCTCTTGCGGCACGCTCTGTGGGCATTTATTTGATTTAAGCACCTCTTGCAGCACTCTCTGTGGGCATTCTTTGATTTAAGCACCTCTTGCGGCGCTCTTTGTGGGCATTCTTTGATATAAGCACCTTGTGCAGCGCTCTCTGTGGGCATTCTTTGATTTAAGCACCTCTTGCGGCGCTCTATTTGGGCATTCTTTGATTTAAGCACCTCTTGCGGCGCTCTATGTGTGCATAATTTGATTTAAGCACATCTTGCAGCACTCTCTGTGGGCATTCTTTGATTTAAGCACCTCTTGTGGCGCTCTATGTGGGTATCCTTTGATTTAAGCACATCTTGCGGCACTCTCTGTGGGCATTCTTTGATTTAAGCACCTCTTGCGGCGCTCTCTGTGGGCATTCTTTGATTTAAGCACATCTTGCGGCACTCTCTGTGGGCATTCTATGATTTAAGCACCTCTTGCGGCGCTTTATGTGGGCATTCTTTGATTTAAGCACCTATTGTGGCGCTCTATGTGGGCATTCTTTGATTTAAGCACCTCTTGCGGCACTCTATGTGGCACTCTATGTGGGCATTCTTTGATTTAAGCACCTCTTGCGGCGCTCTCTGTGGGCATTATTTGATTTAAGCACCTCTTGTGGCGCTCTATGTGGGCATTCTTTGATTTAAGCACCTCTTGCGGCACTCTATGTGGGCATTCTTTGATTTAAGCACCTCTTGCGGCACTCTCTGTGGGCATTCTTTGATTTAAGCACCTCTTGCGGCACTCTCTGTGGGCATTCTTTGATTTAAGCACCTCTTGCGGCGCTCTCTGTGGGTATTTATTTGATTTAAGCACCTCTTGCGGCACTCTATGTTAGCATTCTTTGATTTAAGCACCTCTTGCGGCACGCTCTGTGGGCATTTATTTGATTTAAGCACCTCTTGCGGCACTCTCTGTGGGCATTCTTTGATTTAAGCACCTATTGCGGCGCTCTATGTGGGCATTCTTTGATTTAAGCACCTCTTGCGGCACTCTCTGTGGGCATTCTTTGATTTAAGCACCTCTTGCGGCGCTCTATGTGGGCATTCTTTGATTTAAGCACCTCTTGCGGCACTCTTTGTGGGCATTCTTTGATTTAAGCACCTCTTGCGGCACTCTCTGTGGGCATTCTTTGATTTAAGCACCTCTTGCGGCACTCTCTGTGGGTATTCTTAGATTTAAGCACCTCTTGCGGCGCTCTATGTGGGCATTCTTTGATTTAAGCACCTCTTGCGGCGCTCTCTGTGGGCACTCTTTGATTTAAGCACCTCTTGCGGCGCTCTATGTGGGCATTCTTTGATTTAAGCACCTCTTGCATCGCTCTATGTGGGCATTCTTTGATTTAAGCACCACTTGCGGCGCTCTCTGTGGGCATTCTTTGATTTAAGCACCTCTTGCGGCGCTCTCTGTGGGCATTCTTTGATTTAAGCACCTCTTGCGGCACTCTCTGTAGGCATTCTTTGATTTAAGCACCTCTCGCAGCGCTCTATGTGGGTATTCTTTGATTTAAGCACCTCTTGCGGCGCTCTATGTGGGCATTCTTTGATTTAAGCACCTCTTGCGGCACTCTATGTTAGTATTCTTTGATTTAAGCACCTCTTGCGGCACTCTCTGTGGGCATTCTTTGATTTAAGCACCTCTTGCGGCACTCTCTGTGGGCATTCTTTGATTTAAGCACCTCTTGCGGCACGCTCTGTGGGCATTTATTTGATTTAAGCACCTCTTGCGGCACTCTCTGTGGGCATTCTTTGATTTAAGCACCTCTTGCGGCACTCTCTGTGGGCATTCTTTGATTTAAGCACCTCTTGCGGCACTCTATGTGGGCATTCTTTGATTTAAGCACCTCTTGCGGCACTCTTTGTGGGCATTCTTTGATATAAGCACCTTGTGCAGCGCTCTCTGTGGGCATTCTTTGATTTAAGCACCTCTTGCGGCGCTCTATGTGTGCATAATTTGATTTAAGCACATCTTGCAGCACTCTCTGTGGGCATTCTTTGATTTAAGCACCTCTTGTGGCGCTCTATGTGGGTATCCTTTGATTTAAGCACATCTTGCGGCACTCTCTGTGGGCATTCTTTGATTTAAGCACCTCTTGCGGCACTCTCTGTGGGCATTCTTTGATTTAAGCACATCTTGCGGCACTCTCTGTGGGCATTCTTTGATTTAAGCACCTCTTGCGGCGCTCTATTTGGGCATTCTTTGATTTAAGCACCTCTTGCGGCGCTCTTTGTGGGCATTCTTTGATATAAGCACCTCGTGCGGCGCTCTCTGTGGGCATTCTTTGATTTAAGCACCTCTTGCAGCACTCTCTGTGGGCATTCTATGATTTAAGCACCTCTTGCGGCGCTTTATGTGGGCATTCTTTGATTTAAGCACCTATTGCGGCGCTCTATGTGGGCATTCTTTGATTTAAGCACCTCTTGCGGCACTCTATGTGGCACTCTATGTGGGCATTCTTTGATTTAAGCACCTCTTGCGGCGCTCTCTGTGGGCATTCTTTGATTTAAGCACCTCTTGTGGCGCTCTATGTGGGCATTCTTTGATTTAAGCACCTCTTGCGGCACTCTATGTGGGCATTCTTTGATTTAAGCACCTCTTGCGGCACTCTCTGTGGGCATTCTTTGATTTAAGCACCTCTTGCGGCACTCTCTGTGGGCATTCTTTGATTTAAGCACCTCTTGCGGCGCTCTCTGTGGGTATTTATTTGATTTAAGCACCTCTTGCGGCACTCTATGTTAGCATTCTTTGATTTAAGCACCTCTTGCGGCACTCTCTGTGGGCATTCTTTGATTTAAGCACCTCTTGCGGCACTCTCTGTGGGCATTCTTTGATTTAAGCACCTCTTGCGGCACGCTCTGTGGGCATTTATTTGATTTAAGCACCTCTTGCGGCACTCTCTGTGGGCATTCTTTGATTTAAGCACCTATTGCGGCGCTCTATGTGGGCATTCTTTGATTTAAGCACCTCTTGCGGCACTCTCTGTGGGCATTCTTTGATTTAAGCACCTCTTGCGGCGCTTTATGTGGGCATTCTTTGATTTAAGCACCTCTTGCGGCACTCTTTGTGGGCATTCTTTGATTTAAGCACCTCTTGCGGCACTCTCTGTGGGCATTCTTTGATTTAAGCACCTCTTGCGGCACTCTCTGTGGGTATTCTTTGATTTAAGCACCTCTTGCGGCGCTCTATGTGGGCATTCTTTGATTTAAGCACCTCTTGCGGCGCTCTCTGTGGGCACTCTTTGATTTAGGCACCTCTTGCGGCGCTCTATGTGGGCATTCTTTGATTTAAGCACCTCTTGCATCGCTCTATGTGGGCATTCTTTGATTTAAGCACCTCTTGCGGCGCTCTCTGTGGGCATTCTTTGATTTAAGCACCTCTTGCGGCGCTCTCTGTGGGCATTCTTTGATTTAAGCACCTCTTGCGGCACTCTCTGTAGGCATTCTTTGATTTAAGCACCTCTTGCGGCGCTCTATGTGGGTATTCTTTGATTTAAGCACCTCTTGCGGCGCTCTATGTGGGCATTCTTTGATTTAAGCACCTCTTGCGGCACTCTATGTTAGTATTCTTTGATTTAAGCACCTCTTGCGGCACTCTCTGTGGGCATTCTTTGATTTAAGCACCTCTTGCGGCACTCTCTGTGGGCATTCTTTGATTTAAGCACCTCTTGCGGCACGCTCTGTGGGCATTTATTTGATTTAAGCACCTCTTGCGGCACTCTCTGTGGGCATGCTTTGATTTAAGCACCTATTGCGGCGCTCTATGTGGGCATTCTTTGATTTAAGCACCTCTTGCGGCACTCTCTGTGGGCATTCTTTGATTTAAGCACCTCTTGCGGCACTCTATGTGGGCATTCTTTGATTTAAGCACCTCTTGCGGCACTCTTTGTGGGCATTCTTTGATTTAAGCACCTCTTGCGGCACTCTCTGTGGGCATTCTTTGATTTAAGCACCTCTTGCGGCACTCTATGTGGGCATTCTTTGATTTAAGCACCTCTTGCGGCGCTCTATGTGGGCATTCTTTGATTTAAGCACCTCTTGCATTGCTCTATGTGGGCATTCTTTGATTTAAGCACCTCTTGCGGCGCTCTCTGTGGGCATTCTTTGATTTAAGCACCTCTTGCGGCGCTCTCTGTGGGCATTCTTTGATTTAAGCACCTCTTGCGGCGCTCTATGTGGGTAGTCTTTGATTTAAGCACCTCTTGCGGCGCTCTATGTGGGCATTCTTTGATTTAAGCACATCTTGTGGCACTCTTTGTGGGCATTCTTTGATTAAAGCACCTCTTGCGGCGCTCTTTGTGGGCATTCTTTGATTTAAGCACCTCGTGCGGCGCTCTCTGTGGGCATTCTTTGATTTAAGCACCTCTTGTGGCGCTCTATGTGGGCATTCTTTGATTTAAGCACCTCTTGCGGAGCTCTCTGTGGGCATTCTTTGATTTAAGCACATCTTGCGGCGCTCTCTGTGGGCATTCTTTGATTTAAGCACCTCTTGCGGCGCTCTCAGTGTGCATTCTTTGATTTAAGCACCTCTTGCGGCGCTCTCTGTGGGCATTCTTTGATTTAAGCACATCTTGCGGCGCTCTTTGTCGGCATTCTTTGATTTAAGCACCTCTTGCGGCGCTCTATGTGGGTATTCTTTGATTTAAGCACCTCTTGCGGCGCTCTCTGTGGGCATTCTTTGATTTAAGCACCTCTTGCGGCACTCTATGTGGGCATTCTTTGATTTAAGCACCTCTTGCGGCGCTCTCTGTGGGCATTCTTTGATTTAAGCACCTCTTGCGGTGCTCTATGTGGGCATTCTTTGATTTAAGCACATCTTGCGGCACTCTCTGTGGGCATTCTTTTATTTAAGCACCTCTTGCGGCGCTCTCTGTGGGTATTCTTTTATTTAAGCACCTCTTGCGGCGCTCTCTGTGGGTATTCTTTGATTTAAGCACCTCTTGCGGCACTCTCTGTGGGCATTCTTTGATTTAAGCACCTCTTGCGGCATTCTTTGATTCAAGCACCTCTTGCAGCGCTCTATGTGGGCATTCTTTGATTTAAGCACCTCTTGCGGCGCTCTATGTGGGCATTCTTTGATTTAAGCACCTCTTGCGGCACTCTCTGTGGGCATTCTTTGATTTAAGCACCTCTTGTGGCACTCTCTGTGGGCATTCTTTGATTTAAGCGCCTCTTGTGGTGCTCTATGTGGGCATTCTTTGATTTAAGCACCTCTTGCGGCGCTCTCTGTGGGCATTCTTTGATTTAAGCACCTCTTGCGGTGCTCCATGTGGGCATTCTTTGATTTAAGCACCTCTTGCGGCACTCTCTGTGGGCATTCTTTGATTTAAGCACCTTTTGCGGTGCTCCATGTGGGCATTCTTTGATTTAAGCACCTCTTGCGGCACTCTCTGTGGGCATTCTTTGATTTAAGCACCTCTTGCGGCGCTCTATGTGTGCATTCTTTGATTTAAGCACATCTTGCGGCACTCTCTGTGGGCATTCTTTGATTAAAGCACCTCTTGCGGCGCTCTCTGTGGGCATTCTTTGATTAAAGCACCTCTTGCGGCGCTCTATGTGGGCATTCTTTGATTTAAGCACCTCTTGCGGCACTCTCTGTGGGCATTCTTGGATTTAAGCACCTATTGCGGCGCTCTCTGTGGGCATTCTTTGATTTAAGCACCTCTTGCGGCGCTCTCTGTGGGCATTCTTTGATTTAAGCACCTATTGCGGCGCTCTCTGTGGGCATTCTTTGATTTAAGCACCTCTTGCGGCGCTCTGTGTGGGCATTCTTTGATTAAAGCACCTCTTGCGGCGCTCTCTGTGGGCATTCTTTGATTTAAGCACCTCTTGCGGCACTCTCTGTCGGCATTCTTTGATTTAAGCACCTCTTGCGGCGCTCTATGTGGGCATTCTTTGATTTAAGCACCTCTTGCGGCGCTCTCTGTGGGCATTCTTTGATTTAAGCACCTCTTGCGGCGCTCTATGTGGGCATTCTTTGATTTAAGCACCTCTTGCGGCACTCTCTTTGGGCATTCTTTGATTTAAGCACCTCTTGCGGCGTTCTATGTGTGCATTCTTTGATTTAAGCACATCTTGCGGCACTCTCTGTGGGCATTCTTTGATTTAAGCACCTATTGCGGCGCTCTCTGTGGGCATTCTTTGATTTAAGCACCTATTGCGGCGCTCTCTGTGGGCATTCTTTGATTTAAGCACCTCTTGCGGCACTCTTTGTGGGCATTCTTTGATTTAAGCACCTCTTGCGGCGCTCTCTGTGGGCATTCTTTGATTTAAGCACCTCTTGCGGCACTCTCTGTAGGCATTCTTTGATTTAAGCACCTCTTGCGGCGCTCTGTGTGGGCATTGTTTGATTAAAGCACCTCTTGCGGCGCTCTCTGTGGGCATTCTTTGATTTAAGCACCTCTTGCGGCACTCTCTGTGGGCATTCTTTGATTTAAGCACCTCGTGCGGCGCTCTATGTTGGCATTCTTTGATTTAAGCACCTCTTGCAGCACTCTCTTAGGACATCAACTAACTTTTGATTCTCTCAGACGGGCTCAGTAAGGAGTTCATGAAGGGTTTGTGCAGATCTTTACCTGTAAAAAAGAAATTGTTACCAATTTGGGAGCTCAATACTGGTTTGAAAGCATTGATGAGCCCGTCCTTTGACCCATTTCACAGGGCTTCTCTTCACCACCTTTCTTGAAAACTGTGATTTTCCCAGCCGTAAAATCAGATAAAAGAGTTAGTTGGCAAGCTCTATCATCTAAACAACCATATTTGTGTTTTTCCAAGGACAAAGTAACATTATGTACAACTCCCAGATTCATTGTGAATGTTCCAATTACTTTTATTTTAAATCAAAATGTCCAAACCCAAGACTGGTATCAATGGGAACATGGCACTCACTAGACAGTAAGAGGTGTCTTAAATTCGGTGTACAGAATTCCAAGAATTTCCATCAAACAGGCCAGTCCTGGTTTACAGACTTTTTTTAATGAGGGCAAACCTATTGCAAAGCAACCATTAGATGGATTGTTTCATGTTTAACTCTGGCATAATTCTCTGAGAACAGACCAATTTCACGAACTATCAGAGTTAATTCATCAAAAAGTATGGTAGCTGCAGCTGCTCTCTTTTCTAGAGTCTCGTTTAAGAAATTTGTAAAGCATCAATGTGAAGGATAACAGATGCTGACATGAATTGCTAGTGCATCGATATTCAGACAAGAAAGCAGAAGTGGGACTTGTGGTGCTCTGGAACCTGTTTCTATAAAGAGAGCTTCACTCCCGCCTCTCACTTTTTATTGTACTGCATGTGAATCTATGAAAGGTCCAAGCCTGTAACATTGATTCTCCAACATTAACCTCTTTCATAGATTCACATTCGGCCTGCCATCCTCTTCTTCCTTTCCATGAGCTCTAGCTTGCATAATTGCTCGCTATGACGAGCTGGACATTCTGGCAGTTAAGGTAATAGCTTTGGATTCTGAATGCTCCTTGTCTGTCATTTGGGTCAGTTATAAGGATGTGGACGGGAGGTATGCGGCCTATGTCTTTATCAAAGTTATAGATTGTGGCGGTACATTGCAATGGTGACATTGATTATTGTTTGTTCCCAGCATGTGAACCCCTGAGAGATACTAAGGTTGATAACTGAAGTTGCAAGTAGGTGACCCTTGTCCTTCTGGAGCATCTGCATATCCAGGTAGTCTTTTTTGATATAGACTGGAGCTTTTTTTTGTATTAGACGCTGGTTCTTTGGAGTAGCTTCTTGAGGGGTAGGTTGCTATTTTTCAGGGATTAATTAGTGTTGTCTTCCAAAGTTAAATATCACAATAGCTTAACCCACAAACCTAACTTGGACACCACTACTACCACCCTTGAACCAACTGCCCTAACCTTGCCAGTGAATTCTAATATGAAATTTAAACCTTTCAAATGTTGATTTTTCAAGTTTTATTTGAACTTTTTCGACCTACCACTGTTTTTAAGTAGCAAGCCATTCATAATACTGACCCCTGGTCAGTCCTTGCTGAGGCTGTTTGGGCAACGTGAATACTGTTGAGAATCATTCGCCGGCTAGAAGAGCCGCCCCCGTGGCAGGTTCGATGTCCAGGGCAGGCTGCTCCTGCTGCTTGAATCCCCGTCGAGGCCTTACCTGGCCTCGCATTGCTGCAGCTCCTGGGTCAAGCTAGCGACACCGTCTCAGATTTCAGAATGCACAGTGACAAATCTCTTTTCACACTTCCTGATGTTGTAGTGAACGCAGCGTTTTAGATGCATACATTGCTATGTTGGCATAAGTGCGTTAGATGTTAGAAAGGCCATCTTGCTGCTTTTGCACACGACACTGCAGATACATGTTATTATTTGAAAACTGCTTGCTCGCCTTTTCTTCACATGAGAATTGTCTGTTGTTCACATCCCTAGACGTGCACGGCGACCTTGGTCTGAACATTGTGTGCAGAAACAGTGTGAGCCGCCAGATAATGCATGTTTTCGATCTCAGGTTGATCGGCTCACTCTCTAGCCATAACACGCACACAGCTGCAAATACCTGAAAGTCGAGAGCCTTTAATATTGCTGTTTGCATGCATTACACACACATTCTGGAGAATAACTTTTCCAGGGGCAGAAGCAAAGCTGATCCTGTGATGTGATTCACCTAAGCTGATCTTTACGGTATGAGGTTCCCCATTCAAGCCTAGAGACCTTCTATATTCTGTATTCCACTGTCATTTATAATATGATTTCTCCCTTCATTTTCTATGGTATTGTAACAATGCTGATGGTTTTAATTGTAATCATTTGTCTGCTTATGTTAGGTAAAGTACTGCATCTTAGGACACGTAGTTTTTAAAATAAACATTTTAAACTTTACCGTGTCTCTGATTACTCTTGTTGTGGACGGATATGAGAATAATAACGAATAGGTATGTCTGATTCCCACCATTCCTGAGAGTACTCTAAGTCTCTTGTTCTGGGTTGTCTATACATTGGGAGCTCCGAGAGAATACGGATAACGAATGGGACACTGATGCTAGTCGGATTGGGTTCTGGGTACTGAGGTGAGTTTTTGGTACACCACAATTCACTGAGGTCCTGGTTTCCTGCGCATAGTTCTGTGCATGATCAGAATCCCTGCAACATGGTGCACCTAACGTTTGGTCTTCTGATTTGAGACGCCTTAGTAGTGCTTATATTAGTCCACAACACCCTCACTGTTGTTTCTGGATAGCGGGAGTGACGGTTTTAACCTACCTATTAGTACGATAGGTTCCCTCAAGCTTGTTAATTAAAAAGGTTTTTTATATTTCTGAACCCTTGTGCTACTGTAAGAGCCATTGTTGTTCCTCTCTGTGTCCTTATGGCAGTCGAAATTGCAGCGCATAGCCGTATGCCTCTGCTGCGTCATTTGACGCACTATGGGGTGCCGGACGATTGGATGGCCATTATTTTTGTGGTGAGTGCCGATGCGTCTTACCCCTACGAGTTATTTTACTCCTGGGTGACACTGCCGGCAGTGAATGCGGATGATAATACGTGGGCATTCTTTGATTTAAGCACCTCTTGCGGCGCTCTATGTGGGCATTCTTTGATTTAAGCACCTCTTGCATTGCTCTATGTGGGCATTCTTTGATTTAAGCACCTCTTGCGGCGCTCTCTGTGGGCATTCTTTGATTTAAGCACCTCTTGCGGCGCTCTCTGTGGGCATTCTTTGATTTAAGCACCTCTTGCGGCGCTCTATGTGGGTAGTCTTTGATTTAAGCACCTCTTGCGGCGCTCTATGTGGGCATTCTTTGATTTAAGCACATCTTGTGGCACTCTTTGTGGGCATTCTTTGATTAAAGCACCTCTTGCGGCGCTCTTTGTGGGCATTCTTTGATTTAAGCACCTCGTGCGGCGCTCTCTGTGGGCATTCTTTGATTTAAGCACCTCTTGTGGCGCTCTATGTGGGCATTCTTTGATTTAAGCACCTCTTGCGGAGCTCTCTGTGGGCATTCTTTGATTTAAGCACATCTTGCGGCGCTCTCTGTGGGCATTCTTTGATTTAAGCACCTCTTGCGGCGCTCTCAGTGTGCATTCTTTGATTTAAGCACCTCTTGCGGCGCTCTCTGTGGGCATTCTTTGATTTAAGCACATCTTGCGGCGCTCTTTGTCGGCATTCTTTGATTTAAGCACCTCTTGCGGCGCTCTATGTGGGTATTCTTTGATTTAAGCACCTCTTGCGGCGCTCTCTGTGGGCATTCTTTGATTTAAGCACCTCTTGCGGCACTCTATGTGGGCATTCTTTGATTTAAGCACCTCTTGCGGCGCTCTCTGTGGGCATTCTTTGATTTAAGCACCTCTTGCGGTGCTCTATGTGGGCATTCTTTGATTTAAGCACATCTTGCGGCACTCTCTGTGGGCATTCTTTTATTTAAGCACCTCTTGCGGCGCTCTCTGTGGGTATTCTTTTATTTAAGCACCTCTTGCGGCGCTCTCTGTGGGTATTCTTTGATTTAAGCACCTCTTGCGGCACTCTCTGTGGGCATTCTTTGATTTAAGCACCTCTTGCGGCATTCTTTGATTCAAGCACCTCTTGCAGCGCTCTATGTGGGCATTCTTTGATTTAAGCACCTCTTGCGGCGCTCTATGTGGGCATTCTTTGATTTAAGCACCTCTTGCGGCACTCTCTGTGGGCATTCTTTGATTTAAGCACCTCTTGTGGCACTCTCTGTGGGCATTCTTTGATTTAAGCGCCTCTTGTGGTGCTCTATGTGGGCATTCTTTGATTTAAGCACCTCTTGCGGCGCTCTCTGTGGGCATTCTTTGATTTAAGCACCTCTTGCGGTGCTCCATGTGGGCATTCTTTGATTTAAGCACCTCTTGCGGCACTCTCTGTGGGCATTCTTTGATTTAAGCACCTTTTGCGGTGCTCCATGTGGGCATTCTTTGATTTAAGCACCTCTTGCGGCACTCTCTGTGGGCATTCTTTGATTTAAGCACCTCTTGCGGCGCTCTATGTGTGCATTCTTTGATTTAAGCACATCTTGCGGCACTCTCTGTGGGCATTCTTTGATTAAAGCACCTCTTGCGGCGCTCTCTGTGGGCATTCTTTGATTAAAGCACCTCTTGCGGCGCTCTATGTGGGCATTCTTTGATTTAAGCACCTCTTGCGGCACTCTCTGTGGGCATTCTTGGATTTAAGCACCTATTGCGGCGCTCTCTGTGGGCATTCTTTGATTTAAGCACCTCTTGCGGCGCTCTCTGTGGGCATTCTTTGATTTAAGCACCTATTGCGGCGCTCTCTGTGGGCATTCTTTGATTTAAGCACCTCTTGCGGCGCTCTGTGTGGGCATTCTTTGATTAAAGCACCTCTTGCGGCGCTCTCTGTGGGCATTCTTTGATTTAAGCACCTCTTGCGGCACTCTCTGTCGGCATTCTTTGATTTAAGCACCTCTTGCGGCGCTCTATGTGGGCATTCTTTGATTTAAGCACCTCTTGCGGCGCTCTCTGTGGGCATTCTTTGATTTAAGCACCTCTTGCGGCGCTCTATGTGGGCATTCTTTGATTTAAGCACCTCTTGCGGCACTCTCTTTGGGCATTCTTTGATTTAAGCACCTCTTGCGGCGTTCTATGTGTGCATTCTTTGATTTAAGCACATCTTGCGGCACTCTCTGTGGGCATTCTTTGATTTAAGCACCTATTGCGGCGCTCTCTGTGGGCATTCTTTGATTTAAGCACCTATTGCGGCGCTCTCTGTGGGCATTCTTTGATTTAAGCACCTCTTGCGGCACTCTTTGTGGGCATTCTTTGATTTAAGCACCTCTTGCGGCGCTCTCTGTGGGCATTCTTTGATTTAAGCACCTCTTGCGGCGCTCTCTGTAGGCATTCTTTGATTTAAGCACCTCTTGCGGCGCTCTGTGTGGGCATTGTTTGATTAAAGCACCTCTTGCGGCGCTCTCTGTGGGCATTCTTTGATTTAAGCACCTCTTGCGGCACTCTCTGTGGGCATTCTTTGATTTAAGCACCTCGTGCGGCGCTCTATGTTGGCATTCTTTGATTTAAGCACCTCTTGCAGCACTCTCTTAGGACATCAACTAACTTTTGATTCTCTCAGACGGGCTCAGTAAGGAGTTCATGAAGGGTTTGTGCAGATCTTTACCTGTAAAAAAGAAATTGTTACCAATTTGGGAGCTCAATACTGGTTTGAAAGCATTGATGAGCCCGTCCTTTGACCCATTTCACAGGGCTTCTCTTCACCACCTTTCTTGAAAACTGTGATTTTCCCAGCCGTAAAATCAGATAAAAGAGTTAGTTGGCAAGCTCTATCATCTAAACAACCATATTTGTGTTTTTCCAAGGACAAAGTAACATTATGTACAACTCCCAGATTCATTGTGAATGTTCCAATTACTTTTATTTTAAATCAAAATGTCCAAACCCAAGACTGGTATCAATGGGAACATGGCACTCACTAGACAGTAAGAGGTGTCTTAAATTCGGTGTACAGAATTCCAAGAATTTCCATCAAACAGGCCAGTCCTGGTTTACAGACTTTTTTTAATGAGGGCAAACCTATTGCAAAGCAACCATTAGATGGATTGTTTCATGTTTAACTCTGGCATAATTCTCTGAGAACAGACCAATTTCACGAACTATCAGAGTTAATTCATCAAAAAGTATGGTAGCTGCAGCTGCTCTCTTTTCTAGAGTCTCGTTTAAGAAATTTGTAAAGCATCAATGTGAAGGATAACAGATGCTGACATGAATTGCTAGTGCATCGATATTCAGACAAGAAAGCAGAAGTGGGACTTGTGGTGCTCTGGAACCTGTTTCTATAAAGAGAGCTTCACTCCCGCCTCTCACTTTTTATTGTACTGCATGTGAATCTATGAAAGGTCCAAGCCTGTAACATTGATTCTCCAACATTAACCTCTTTCATAGATTCACATTCGGCCTGCCATCCTCTTCTTCCTTTCCATGAGCTCTAGCTTGCATAATTGCTCGCTATGACGAGCTGGACATTCTGGCAGTTAAGGTAATAGCTTTGGATTCTGAATGCTCCTTGTCTGTCATTTGGGTCAGTTATAAGGATGTGGACGGGAGGTATGCGGCCTATGTCTTTATCAAAGTTATAGATTGTGGCGGTACATTGCAATGGTGACATTGATTATTGTTTGTTCCCAGCATGTGAACCCCTGAGAGATACTAAGGTTGATAACTGAAGTTGCAAGTAGGTGACCCTTGTCCTTCTGGAGCATCTGCATATCCAGGTAGTCTTTTTTGATATAGACTGGAGCTTTTTTTTGTATTAGACGCTGGTTCTTTGGAGTAGCTTCTTGAGGGGTAGGTTGCTATTTTTCAGGGATTAATTAGTGTTGTCTTCCAAAGTTAAATATCACAATAGCTTAACCCACAAACCTAACTTGGACACCACTACTACCACCCTTGAACCAACTGCCCTAACCTTGCCAGTGAATTCTAATATGAAATTTAAACCTTTCAAATGTTGATTTTTCAAGTTTTATTTGAACTTTTTCGACCTACCACTGTTTTTAAGTAGCAAGCCATTCATAATACTGACCCCTGGTCAGTCCTTGCTGAGGCTGTTTGGGCAACGTGAATACTGTTGAGAATCATTCGCCGGCTAGAAGAGCCGCCCCCGTGGCAGGTTCGATGTCCAGGGCAGGCTGCTCCTGCTGCTTGAATCCCCGTCGAGGCCTTACCTGGCCTCGCATTGCTGCAGCTCCTGGGTCAAGCTAGCGACACCGTCTCAGATTTCAGAATGCACAGTGACAAATCTCTTTTCACACTTCCTGATGTTGTAGTGAACGCAGCGTTTTAGATGCATACATTGCTATGTTGGCATAAGTGCGTTAGATGTTAGAAAGGCCATCTTGCTGCTTTTGCACACGACACTGCAGATACATGTTATTATTTGAAAACTGCTTGCTCGCCTTTTCTTCACATGAGAATTGTCTGTTGTTCACATCCCTAGACGTGCACGGCGACCTTGGTCTGAACATTGTGTGCAGAAACAGTGTGAGCCGCCAGATAATGCATGTTTTCGATCTCAGGTTGATCGGCTCACTCTCTAGCCATAACACGCACACAGCTGCAAATACCTGAAAGTCGAGAGCCTTTAATATTGCTGTTTGCATGCATTACACACACATTCTGGAGAATAACTTTTCCAGGGGCAGAAGCAAAGCTGATCCTGTGATGTGATTCACCTAAGCTGATCTTTACGGTATGAGGTTCCCCATTCAAGCCTAGAGACCTTCTATATTCTGTATTCCACTGTCATTTATAATATGATTTCTCCCTTCATTTTCTATGGTATTGTAACAATGCTGATGGTTTTAATTGTAATCATTTGTCTGCTTATGTTAGGTAAAGTACTGCATCTTAGGACACGTAGTTTTTAAAATAAACATTTTAAACTTTACCGTGTCTCTGATTACTCTTGTTGTGGACGGATATGAGAATAATAACGAATAGGTATGTCTGATTCCCACCATTCCTGAGAGTACTCTAAGTCTCTTGTTCTGGGTTGTCTATACATTGGGAGCTCCGAGAGAATACGGATAACGAATGGGACACTGATGCTAGTCGGATTGGGTTCTGGGTACTGAGGTGAGTTTTTGGTACACCACAATTCACTGAGGTCCTGGTTTCCTGCGCATAGTTCTGTGCATGATCAGAATCCCTGCAACATGGTGCACCTAACGTTTGGTCTTCTGATTTGAGACGCCTTAGTAGTGCTTATATTAGTCCACAACACCCTCACTGTTGTTTCTGGATAGCGGGAGTGACGGTTTTAACCTACCTATTAGTACGATAGGTTCCCTCAAGCTTGTTAATTAAAAAGGTTTTTTATATTTCTGAACCCTTGTGCTACTGTAAGAGCCATTGTTGTTCCTCTCTGTGTCCTTATGGCAGTCGAAATTGCAGCGCATAGCCGTATGCCTCTGCTGCGTCATTTGACGCACTATGGGGTGCCGGACGATTGGATGGCCATTATTTTTGTGGTGAGTGCCGATGCGTCTTACCCCTACGAGTTATTTTACTCCTGGGTGACACTGCCGGCAGTGAATGCGGATGATAATACGTTTCACTCCTATACTCACACGCGGGTCCCAGCAAATTATACGCCATATAGGACGCAGGAGATTCCCCTTTCAGCCTGGCAGCATCGCATTTGGTTTAATGGCTCCCTTCCCCATGCGGTTACACCGGCTAGAATGGACCCTTTGTCAATTCCAGGGGCCACGTGGATTTACGCCTCATCCCCGCTATCTGACTGTTGCGGTGGATGAGTTGCGTGTACTCCATACAGCCCTTATTACATTATATAGGGCTTTAGTGCAATACGTTTCACGCAACGTGCAGGTGGGGGCACCTGCTGTTGCGGGACAACCAGCTGGACAAGCCGCGGTTGTTGTTAGTCCCATCATGGTTAATTCGGTAATGGGCAAGCGCCCCCAAAATAAGGATGATTTGCCTTGTTGGCTTGCCGAGAAATTTGACCAACTGGAAGCGGTATTTCCGCACTCTACCCCTGTGGAGAAGCACAGGATCCTCACCATTAGTTTGCAGAAGGACTTAGTCCCAGAGGTGTCCGATTGTGACAACTGGGGTAAGGTTTTTGCGGCAGTCTACTCGAAGTGCTTTGGCACCCCGTCTATGGCTGTGCTTCCCTCCGTCATTAAACGTGTTCAAGATAACCACGGTCCGGAGGCGGCTGTCGAGTTGGGAATGCGGCTTGTCGGTGTGTTCGACGTAGTTGCCTCTCTCATCCTTGGTAATCTCAAGGGAGGTGCGGTACAGTTCCAAGTGGCTAATGGCTTAGCCCGCGTCGATGAGCTCGACAAGCCCAAGGAGTTGCCTAAAATTATTGCGGAAGCTTATAGAACTATTGGCCGCAGTAGCTTAGGGTTTAAGCCGACTATAGTCATTCCTGACTTAATACAGCACACTAAGGTGAGCTCGTCTGTTAAAGACGATCGTCCAACTTTTCCTTAGCAAAATTGGCGAACAAAGAAACAGGGGAAGCAGCAACAGAAACAGGGGTCTCGTCCTGCCTCTCCCATACAGGCGACTGGTGAACGCACATACGATTTGCGCGATCGCACTAGTATTAGGTCACCTGATAGGTTTCAGGTTACTGAACAACGTTCTCCTCGTTCTTCACAGGAAACATCGGCCTCACAGTCCGTTGGCGGAGAACGTGGCAAAGGTCAGGGTGCCCAACAAGGACGTGAGTAACCCCGTCAGCCTGACGGTAAAGGCAAGCAGGACGAGTTTGCACGTCAACGTCCCCCGTTTCAGAAGAAGAAGGTTGCTGCACTAACATCGAGGTATGCCACAGATAGTGAGAACGCAGCTTCGGAACCTGACATGGGCACTAACGCTGCTCGACAGCGCAGCGGAGGTTACAGTAGTGCGGCAAGCACTGCGTCCATATCTGGAGGCGACAGCAACTGACACGTTCATTACTGTAGAAACTGCTGACACTAGAGTGGCTCCCCCTGATAGACTATATGACATATTCATTTTAATTGAAGGTGACATACAACGTACAATACAAGGGATTTTTTGGGATAATCTGACCTCTTCCTATGATATTATTTTAGCGGAGGCAGACTGGCCCCCGGCTTTCATTTTGGATGCTCCTAGAGGCGAGAAGGTAATCCTCCTGTCCTTTGCGCACACAGTGCCAAAGGAGCACGCTGAAAAGTTTGCCGAGGAGTGGGCTCAGGTGCTTGCTCCGGCATTGTATCATACTCAGGTAGGCTGGGATAGATTGTCCCCCAGCCATGAGATTCCCTTGCGGTCTATGCCACAGCCACAGCCCCAATATCCCATGCGCCGCGAAGCTAGATCTCACGTCGCGGAAATCCTTGATCAATTGGAATATCAGGGTGTTATTGAAACGTGTGTCACCAATGAATAATCCTTTATTCACTGTAACGAAGCGTGATGGGTCGTACCGCCTAGTTTTGGATTACCGGCATTTGAACTCTCATTGCCGGACGTGTGCGGTACAGAATACCCACAGTTCTGCCCTCGTTGATAGTCTTGTGAGGAAAAGGTTTAAAACCACACTTGACATTTCTAATGGCTTTTACAGCCATAACCTGTCCTCTATTAGTAGTCAGTGGACAGCGTTTACTTCTGGCGGCAAACAAAAACAGTTTAAGAGATTAGCCATGGGCTATAAAAACAGCCCTGTTGTCTTTGCCGCCCATGTAGTCTCTCTGTTAGAGAGCATCGACCCTGATGCGTACTCGTATGTTGATGATATCTATCTCACAGACGACGAGTTGTGGTCGCATCTGTGTCACGTTGATCGCATCATTGTTATGTTTGCAGACTTCGGTTACAAATTCAACTTTGCGAAGTCTCACATTGCAGAGTATACAGTGTTGTTTTTGGTCTACGAGCTCAACAGTGAGGGTCGAGGATTAGCTCCTCACTTTCTGGAGAAGTGCGCATGCCTGCGTGCTCCTACAACATTGAAAAAATGACAGTCTTTGCTGGGCTTTCTAAATTTCGGTCGTACGTACATTCCCGATTATGTCCAGCGTATCAAGCCACTATATGCCTTGGTACAACCTACTTTTTCCAAATCGTGCTGGCTGCCAGAGCATTCAGCTATTTTGCAATCTTTGCAGGCTGATCTTCTTGCTTCGAAATACTTACTGACACGTGATAATCACACTAACCTGGTGATAAGAATTGTGCCGGGTGCAGTGGGTTTCATGTACTTAACGTTCAATGAGGGTGATTGCCTACAAATCACACTTGTACACTTCGGCTGAACTACGCTTTTCCACGGTTGAAAAAGTTTTGACTGCGGTGCAGATGGCGATTCTTAAAGAACAACCGCTGTCGCAAGGAAAACGCATGTTAGTGGTTACACCATATCCTGCTCTACAGGCAGTGACGAAAGCCAGTGTTCCTAATTCTAAAGCTTTGCATCCGCGTTGGATACAATGGGCCACTTCATTGACATCGCCAGATGTCACCTGTATCTTTGATGCCTCATTGCAGACTCAGGAGTTTTTGCAGTATGAATTTGTTCATCCGGCTCCTCTGTCTTTGCGCCCGCTCGAAGATTACCATTGTGTCATTTACACCGACGGTTCGGCGCAACCGGTGACGGGATCGAAGCATGCCTATTCGGCGGCCTGTGCAATTGTGGCGGGTACTTTCGTGAATGGTGAATTCCAATCTGATGTCGTGCATACGCAGTCATTGGGTGATTGTACCGCACAGTTGGCAGAGCTCCGTGCTCTGGTGCTTGCACTGGAGTTTGCTGATCCACGGGTTACTACTCTTATAGTGAGTGACTCGTTTTACTGTGTTCAGTCTTTTAACGACATTCTTTTCTTTTGGTCTTAAAATGAATATCGTGATTCCAAAGGTAGCACAATTAAGCATAAAATGCTTTGGGTTCGAGTGGCAGAACTTAAAGACCATCTGCCTCTCGTGAATGTAATTCACACTCTTGGGCACCAGCGAGTTGGTGTCCACGCTGTCGGCAACAGCTTGGCTGACGAGGCAGCGAAAACAGCGGTGGCAACATATCTAGTAGCAGCAGTTACAAGATCCAAAGTAAGATCGATGATGACATCTTGGCAGCTATTGCTGCTACAGAGAAGGGAAGTAATTACCCAAGAGGTTTCCCCTCTCGGTACCATTATCACTTAAGTCCTGATAACGTCCCATTAGTGAGAATTAACGACGTTGGTGACAGATTGATTCCCAACGCGGACTACAGACCATCCTTGATAACAGCGGCTTACGAGGGTATAGCCTCAGCCCATGCCGGCGTTGCAGCAACTGTTACTCTGTTACAACAATGTTACTGGTGGCGCGGGTTATATAAACAGGCCCGCACTTATGTTCTTGACTGTGACATTTGCCAGCAGATTAAACCTTCAACTGCTGAGCGCCCACCACAAACTCAGTTGTACATATCTAATAAACCACTTTGGTATGTTTATTTGGATCACTGCGGTCCTTTCTCCTCTGATACTGCGTATAAGTATATCTTAGTTGCAGGGGATTCGTCCACACGTTTTCTTTGGGTATGGCCACAAAGGAGTGCTGATGCCCGTACTGTCATCAGGGATTTGCGTGTCTTTGTGGGAATTTTTGCGTGTGGTACCTTTCATTCTGATGGATACATCTGCCAGTGGATTCCTCACCTTGTGAATATCCCCTGCGCCAGCATTCCACAGAACTTTTTTCCCCAGCTCTCTGCGCCGACGTGGACGTCATAATTCCTCGGCTCCGCTCGCGACTCCGTATGACGTCACCGGAGCCATAAGAGAGCCACGTCGGCGTGATGACGTCAGTTCCCTTTTTTCCGCGCCGTCGACGCGTAACGTTTTTCCAGCACTCTCCTGCTACTTTGTAGTCTTGTAGTGGGTTACTGTTTATGGATTCGCCATGTCTTCGACTAGGAAATCAGGTTTCAAACTTTTAGGGAATGTGGGGGCCACATGTCAATGACTGACCCCCATGAGGATTGTTTGTGGTGTCTTTCTTCAGACCACGACGTGGAGGACTGTTACAGCTGCAGAAGAATGAGCCCCAAGGCCTTGAAGGAGAGAGAGGCGAAACTCTTCATGGCCAAGGCGAAGAAGGAAAGGAGAGGTAGAAAGAAGGAGAAATCGAGGCCGGAGTCGTCGACTTCGTACTCTTCGAAGTCGAAGAAGCATCACAAGAAAAGAAAGCATAGCTCTCGGACGCCGGTCATCGAGAAGTAAGACTTCGAGATCGCCGTCGCCTCGACGTCGAAGTAAGGATGTTATATCTCCTTCTCCATCTCCTAGGAAGTCTCCAGAGAGGTCACCTTCGCCGAAGCGGACTCCGGCGCGGTCCCCGGCGTGGTCCACGGCGCAGTCTCCGGCGCAGTCACCGGCGCAGTCTCCGGCGCCAGTGGAGTCTTCTGCTTCTGACGCCGAACAGGAACAAGAGAAAGAGCTTTCTCCAGAACCGGCTGATCCTGCGGCACCTGTTGAGGACACTTCGGCTCCTGTTCCAGGTACTCCTCGACCGGATTCAGAGTCAATCCCTTATCCGCAGTTCCCGGCTCCGGGTGCGGATTCGACGCATTCCCTTAATGCGATGTATAGGATTTTTCAACGGGCTGCCTCCCCATCCGGCGCACCATCTGGTCCCGTGGGTCCTATGGCATACACCTTGGGAGTGCCGCAGCATTATGCTCAGGCCCCATTTATGCCCTTTTTGCCGATGGCTCCTTCGTGGCAGTTTCCGGCGCCGTCTGGTGATCCATCTCGGCTTCGTTTGGATCGGCCTTCTTCGGAGCCTTCCTCAACGCCGTTGCTGACTCCTTCGGCTCCACGTCCGGCACCGCCGACCCCGGCGCCACCGACTCCGACGCCGCCGACTCCACGTTCGGTTCCACCGACTCCAAGTACGGCGCCGCCGTCGCCGGTTCATCGGATCTGTTCAAGGAGAGAGGCCCAGAGAGTCTTGGAAGAGGAGCGTTATAGGGAGGAAGTGGAAGAAGGTGAGGTGGATGCATCTTCTGACGACTTTGAAGGCATTCAGGATGCTACTGGTCTTGATACCACTCCGGAGTGGGAGCATTCATCGACTAGATCTTCACCACCACAAGAACTGGCTCCCTATCATTCAGTTATTAAGAAGGCCGCAGACTTGCTGGACTTGCAGTTACCCTCTGCTGAATATAAGCCAAACCTCCTAACTGAAGTCCTACATTCGCCAACTTCGAATGTTGAACCCTTGTTGCCCTTTAATTAGGCTATCTTGGAGCCTGTTATGGACGTTTGGCGTAAGCCACTCTCTTCGCCTGCAGTCTCCAGACAAGTGGCAAGGAGGTACAGGGTGGCTCCTGGGGATCCAAGTTTTCTTTCTTCCCACCCTTCTCCAGAAAGCCTTGTGGTGCAAGCTTCATGTTCGAAGCATTCTTCAGGCGCCTTCCCTCAGACTCCTGTGGATAGGGAGTCTAAAAAAACTGATCAAGCAGCCAGAAAGATCTTTTCTTCAAGGAGCATGGCTCTTAAATCTACCAATGCCACTTGTTTGCTGGGGCGCTACGTTCATGCACTGATGGACTCTATGTAATTATTAGTCCCTAAGCTGCCAGAAGCAGAGAAAGCTTCTTTTATGGAGGTGGTCACTGACACTCGGGCTGCTGCAAGGCAGGTAATTCAGTCGGGACTTGACACGGCTGATTCTGTGGCAAGGATAATGGGGTCTTCGATAGCCACTAGGAGGCAAGCGTGGCTTCATTCTTCCATCTTCTCTATTGATTTTCAAGCCACTTTGGTAGACTTGCCTTTTGACGGAGAAAAACTTTTTGGCGAGAAGGCTGATTCCGCCTTGCAAAGATTTAAAGATAGCAGGGTAACGGCGAAATCTATATGATTACAGACTCCTACTAAGGGATTTGGTCTTAGGAAATTCAGAGGCTTTGGGAGGTCCTCATTTCGCTCCTTCCGGCAGCCTCAGCAGCAGCAGCAACAGCAGCAGCAGAATCCTCTCTATAGGTCCTATAGAGGAAGACAAAGAGGACGGAGAGGTTCTGGCCGCAACCCTTCTTCATCTTCTGCCTCCTCTGCTTCCAATGAAGCTTCAGGGAAGCAGCCCTAGATCCCCCATCCTAGATCATGTGAGACCTGTGGGGAGTCGGGTGTCCCACTTTCTGCGTTGTTGGATATCTGTTACAACCGACCTTTGAGTTTTAAACCTCTTGGAGAATGGGTACGCCCTTCCCTTTCGGGAGTTTCCTCCCCCTTACCCTCCTTGCCAGGGTTTCTGCTCAGAAGACCATCTGCTTCTTCTGCAGAAGGAGGTTCTTGCTTTGCTTCAAAAAGGTGCGATAGAGGTGGTTCCGGAGTAGGAAAGGGGTCAGGGATGCTACTCCCGGTATTTCCTGATTCCCAAGAAGGACGGCAGATTGCGTCCGATCCTGGACCTTAGAGTCTTGAATTTTTACCTGAAACAGGAGAAATTCAAGATGCTGACCCTTGCACAGGTTTTTCAAGCGTTGCAGCAAGGAGACTGGATGGTGTCGATCGACTTGCAGGATGCGTACTTCCACGTCCCAATCCTGAAGTCGCACAGGAAGTATCTCCGTTTTACGGTTTGGTCGCAACACTACCAGTTTGCGGTCCTCCCGTTTGGTCTTACTACTGCACCTCGAGTCTTCACGAAGGTGATGGCAGTGGTGGCTGCTCATCTCAGGAGGTCGGGGGTTCCAGTTTTTTCCTACCTGGACGACTGGCTTCTGAAAGCGGAGTCCCCAGAGATGGTGCAACATCATCTGCAGGTAACATCTCAGCTGTTATTCGACTTGGGTTTTTCAATCAATGTGCCCAAATCTCACCTGGTTCCCTCTCAACGCAACCTGTTCATAGGGGCGGTACTGGACACTACTGTGTGTCGAGCATTTCCTCCTCCTCAAAGAATTCTCGACATTCAGGAGATGAACCCTTTATTCCACAATGGAGCGGTTGTTCCAGTTCTGGAGGTCCTTCGTCTGCTCGGTCTGTTCGCCTCCTGCATTCTGTTAGTCAATCATGCACGTTGGCATATGAGGGCGCTCCAGTGGTGCCTCCGCAGGCAGTGGTATCAGCACAACGGAGATCTCAGGGAGTCGATCAAGATCTCCAGAGAAGCTGCAGCGAATCTATCTTGGTGGAGCGTGGGGGGCAATCTATCGCAAGGAAAGCCCTTCCATCTACCTCCATCGGTGGCCACAGTGATAACGGATGCCTCCACCCTGGGGTGGGGTGCTCATCTGGGGGATCTGGAGATCAAGGGTCTTTGGTCGCCAGAGGAAAGGTTGCTTCACATCAACCTTCTGGAATTGTGGGCGATTTGTTTGGCGCTCAAGGCCTTCCTCCCTTCCCTTCGCGGTCAGTCGGTTCAAGTCCTGACGGACAACACTACCGCGATGTGGTATGTCAACAAGCAAGGAGGAGTGGGGTTGCATTGTCTCTGCAGAGAGGCTCTACATCTCTGGTCCTGGGTTCAAGATCATCAGATTTTCTTAATGGCAAATCATCTGGCCGGGGTGCTGAACGTACGTGGGGACAGTCTAAGTCGGTAGTTCTCCGCCTCATCCAGAGGTAGGTCAGCACATCTTCCAGACATGGGGGACTCCTCAGATAGACCTATTCGCCATAAGAGAGAACGCGCATTGCCCGTCATTCTGCAGTCTCCAGTTTCCGATGCAGGGGGCGTTGGGGGACGCGTTTCAGTTGAGATGGGACTCACATCTCCTTTACGCGTTTCCTCCCATACCCTTGATTACTCGGGTTCTGAGGAAGATTCGCCAAGACCGGGCCCAAGTTATTTTGGTCGCCCCGGATTGGCCAAGAACGGTGTGGTACACAGATCTTCTCCACCTCTCCTCGTGCCCTCCGCTCCGTCTCCCTCTGAGGGCAGACCTCCTCTCGCAGTCGGAGGGGCAGGTTCTACACCCCCACCTCCAGAGCTTACACCTTCATGCCTGGAGATTGAACGGGGCAACCTGAATTTATTCTCTCTCCCGCCTGATGTGGTGGATGTTATTTTATCGGCCAGGCGACACTCCACCAAGTCCATTTACTCATATAGGTGGTCTAAGTTTGTTAAATGGTGTAGAGAGAGATCCATTAACCCTTTAAAAGCCCATCTTTCTAATGTGCTTCAGTTTGCTCTTTCCTTGGCTTAGCAGGGCTGTGCTGTGGCCACGGTCAAGGGCTATCTATCGGCCTTCTCGGCTTTTCTATGTCTTCCAGATCAACCGTCATTATTTAAATCTCCTATTGTACTAAGATTTATCAAAGGCCTTACAAACAGGTTTCCACCTACTCCTTTTGTAATGCCACAGTGGGACCTTAATCTTGTCTTAACTTTTCTGATGGGGTCCCCGTTTGAGCCTCTTCATAGTTGTCCTCTGAGGCTGTTGTCCTTTAAGACGGTCTTTCTTGTAGCCATAACCTCGGCAAGGAGGGTGAGTGAGCTTCAAGCTCTTAGTTCTAAACCCCCGTTTTTAACATTACATGCTGAAAGGATGGTACTCAGGACCAGGGTTGCTTTCCTACCTAAAGTAGTTACTCTGTTTCATCTGGGGCAGTCTATTACTCTCCCTGTTTTTTATCCACCTCCTCATCCCTCCAAGGAGGAGGAAAGACTTCATCGTCTGGACCCAAAAAGAGCTGTGAGCTTTTACTTGGACAGAACGAAAGTCTTTCGTTTGGACGATCAGCTCTTCGTGGGTTATGTTGGACATTCTAAAGGAAAAGCTGTGCACAAGCGCACTCTGTCCAGATGGATCATCCTTGCCATCAAGATCTGCTACGCCCTTGCTGGTAAGGTTCCTCCTGAGGGTATTAGAGCTCATTCAACTAGAGCTAAGTCTTCTACCTCTGCTTTGGCCAGGGGTGTTCCTGTGGCAGACATTTGTAAAGCCGCGACTTGGGCCTCCCTCCATACTTTTGCAAAGCATTATTGCTTAGACTCTGAGATGAGGAGGGAGGGCCACTTTGCGCGCTCTGTTTTGCAAGATTTTTTTGTATAGGAAGGTGGACACCCTCCTCCGGGAGTGGGACTGCTGTGGGAATCTATTCACAAGGTGAGGAATCCACTGGCAGATGTATCCATCAGAAGAACAAGTTACTTACCTTCGGTAATGCTTTTTCTGGTGGATACAGTATCTGCCTGTGGATTCCTCACTGGCCCACCTGCGTCCCCGTTGTCCACCTTTGTATACCTAAAAAGTTGTCTTGCTTGAGATGTTGTTATACTTTGTAGAATCTTTCTTTCTGGTACATTGGTAGGAAATGCTTATTTTCTTTAGCTTTCCTTTTGTATATGTACTATGTATATTTGATTGAATGTTGTATACTGTGTATACTGTGAATCTGTCGTTGGTCCACCTGTTCGCCTCGGAGGCACGGAAAAAATGGGTGGAACTGACGTCATCACGCCAACGTGGCTCTCTTATGGCTCCGGTGACGTCATACGGAGTCCCGAGCGGAGCCGAGGTATTATGACGTCCACGTCGGCGCAGAGAGCTGGGGAAAAAAGTTCAGTGGAATGCTGGCGCAGGGGATATTCACAAGGTGAGGAATACACAGGCAGATACTGTATCCACCAGAAAAAGCGTTACCGAAGGTAAGTAACTTGTTCTTCTGATTAGGGCCCTGCGTTCGCCTCTAAGGCGTACAAAGAAGCCATGAAATCTTTGGGGGTCCAAGTCAAATTTTCGTCTCCATACCGACCTGAGGGTATTAGTGTAGTGGAGAGAATGAACCGTGACTTAAAGCAATCCTTGACAGCTAGGGTTTTAGGCACAGGCCGGAACTGGTTAGCCCATCTGAATAACGTCCAACGTGCACTTAATAATCTCCCTAGAAGGTCTCTGGGTGGGCGGACCCCATACATGATGCTCTTTGTCATAACATTTTTTGTCCCAGACCCTGATGGTCTAGACATGGCGGCCGCGGCCGCACCCTTTGACGTAGATGATCACTGTGCTGTATTACATAATCTACAAGAAGCCAGAGACAGTCTCGCGAAGGAACACTTGCCCTCCACATCTGATGCTGCGCTTCAGATTCCGGTAGTCGGCTGGCTACCACGAGTTGGAGACCTGGTCCGTGAAAAGGTGGAGAACAAAAAGGAGTTTGGCCCCTCTTATCGTGCCCCAGTTCCAGTGCTTGGCGTGCAGGGTACAAGAACAGTCATTTTACCTCCACTTCCTGGTCGCAAGGATAACAGGTACATCTCCATTGACAATGTCAAACTACAGCGAGTGGCCGATTCTTCTTAGTATGACTCCAGTGGTTTCTTGCCCTGCGATGCTGAGAAATTCTGTTTTGGCTCCGGCTTCTACCACCATGCCTGATATTGCCATCGAGATGCATTCAGTTACTGATCCTTTGTTGCTACCACCGGCTGGTGGTCCACCTGAAGATACTGAGTATGCTTATCCTGCAGATGTAGCAATGCCTGTTTTACAATCAACCGCAGTTAACCAGTCACGATTCTCCTTTGACACTAACTCAATGACTTCCAATGCCCCATCAAAGTTTCTATTTTTGCTGTTTGGTTTAAAAGACATTTTTTGATTCCCCCTTGGACCTACATTTGGCTGATGCTCATATGTATTTTTTTGTTTATGTCCATTGGATTTGTGGTGGTATTTTTCCGTCTGGTGAATGGACACTACCTAAAAGAAAGATCTACAATTAGATTAATTGATGGAACTTTGGCCCCCCACTCCTCATCACACATCATGAAGAGGGACCAGACTTTTGTGAATATTACTGCCTGGCCTGTGTTAGATGGGATTGCGTGGGATGCAGTTAAATTTCAAATTCATGGACCCACTGAGGTTATCAATGTTCCGAATGTATTTCGTGTTTCTATGGGTGATGTTGTTAAACAAAACATCCGCTCTGATGATTGGGACGTTCAGGTCATAGAAGCACTGTTTTCTGATTTGCAATATTATGCCGCGTTTGATGCTGAGGATTTGTATTTAGATACTGCTAATTACGGAGAGCTGTTTTGCTATCAACATTATGGCAATCATTTCCTACATAAAGCCAATACGTATCGAAATTTTGTAAATTATACGCAATGGGAACATTGTCCAACGCCAATGCTAGGCAGCTCCGGCACATTAGTGAACAAATTTGCCTATTTTACTGATTTCAGTGTTTCGAAACCTGCCGCCTTTTATTTTAAAGTGGCAGCAGAGTCTGCCTCGAAGGTTCGGCTGACACACACTAAATTGTTGTATTCCAAATCCTTTATGGATGATTTGTCAATCAGGGGTTATGATCTGTGGAAAGCTACTATTGATCTTAAATCTGTTTGGGGTTCTAAACCATGGCAGGTACAAGGAACAGATGCTTTGCATCGTGCCTGCCTCATCCCATACCACATATTATTTTTAAATTCAACTATTTTTCAGACCACCTGCTCTGGATTGGCTACTTGCTGAATTCCCCCTCTATTCTAGATCTGGGTGCCTATCCAAATTGGGATAATCATACAGATCTGTCCCTTGATGCGTTGCAGTCATATATTGCTAACACATCCTTCAATATTTCCAAATTAGATTCAGAAGGATGGTTAACTTGGCAGACAAGCTCAGATTCCTGTCAACATCGTTTTTCGTTTTTTTGGGTCTGCAGCCTTGGTATACGCAAGTTCGCGTAGACACCCGCTTTGAATCATCTCATTCTGTTACTATCTACTCTGTGGGGAAGTCTCGGAAGTCTTGGCTGCAACATTCCACCTTGGCATCTGTTAAACTTCATTTATCTAAATTACATGACAAAATTGATTTGAATGATTTTGTTAAGGGTCCTGTGGGTGGCAGGTCCAAAAGATGGGTGTATGCTATTTATAACGAGGTTTGGAAGTTATCACAAATTGAAGCAGCTTCCAGATTGAGAGCCATTGTTCAAGCCAATTTGGAAAAAGTACTAGCTGTTATAGATAATAGTATTAACACCCTTTCTTCCAGAATTTACACATTAGATAATATTGTTTCATCTGTTGTTGATATTGTGCAGGATGATATGTCTGTTTTGTTTCATGGTTAGAATCAATTGCGTTCTATAATGCAGTTTGCATGGACGTTGCAAACGTTAAAGGCTGGGAAAGTCCCATGGGACTACATGAATACATCGTCTTTGTTCCTTCCCTTTAATCTAACTGCGAAACAACAATTCATGTCCATGAAAGATTCAACTTACTCATTGCTGCACATTGAGAAGCTAGAACCTTTGCCTTTCTCTGTGGCCGAATTGAACTCCGCTGTGTGGCTTATCCACAGGTTAATCATATTGCCATTTCCTTTATTTACGTTCAGTTCTTGCATGAAACATTATGCCCTAGGCAGATATGAACAATTGGGTACTGCTTTCCTGCATGAAGTTTGGTCACTCCCATATACATACAGGTGCATGAGAGATAGTAAAGAAGTTTATTTGAAGGGCGAGGAATGCACTTCCACACCTGATCACTCTGTAGTCTGTAGGCACATCTAATTGCACGGCACGTGCAATGTGCTAGCTCCTAATTTAGCATGCGTCCTGAAAGGGATTCCAGTGCCAGCTATCACACCCTCCTTCACGTTGCTAGCTAACGGTAGTTATTTGCTTTTAAATCACGAGGCTTGCTGCGGGATGCTAGTGGGAATTCCCTACATTGTGACTGTATTGCAGAGAGTAGTCTGCTGTAAAAATGTCCTTTTCCCACCTCCGCATGGGTGGTTGGATGTGGCCTTCCATTCCGACCTTGAAGGCAGAGTTCAACAAGATGAGCAGAATAAGGGCTCTGTTGTCTCAAAAAGAAGTCGCCCTGACTTCTTCCCGTGAAACATTTGTCCTTCACGTAGCCAACACCCGCACCGAGGTGCATGCGCTTTTAAATACTGATCTCCCACTTCATTTTGGTGCCCTGATTCACACTATATTCAATGCCTCGTCAACAGCTGGCTTGGCGCATTTTTTCAAAATTGTAGGCTCCGGCCTCGTGCCCTCCTTCCAAACAATTTTTGGTGTGATACCGGCATTTTTTCATTCTATTTTTTCCAGCGTCTTTTGGCGGCCTCCCGTTGATTCTCGCCCTCGCTGCTGGTGTGCTGTTGTTGATCTGCTTACTGCGCAATGGCTGCACAATTTGTGTCATACGGCAGCCTGTCCCGGCTGCTCCATCTTCGTAACCGGATGCTTGAATATTATGGAACATTACCACTGGCAACCCTGAGCATAGCCTATGGATTGTCCTTCCGGTTTTCCTACTTTACTTGCGTGCAACCTGTTTTTCATTGCCTAGACTGTCCATTCGAATGGGCTCTGGATTTGTGCTTATCTAACTCGGTGTCTCCTGCCCCGGATTATGATCGACTAATATGTCCTTTAGTGGCTCATGAGTTGGACTGTTCTGGTGTCAGGAGTATGGCCTGTGGAGCGGCACATGGAGTCCTGGGGAATTAGGACATCGGTACGGCTGCATATGACTTCCTGGCAGGAAGTTATCTTGAAGAACACGCCAGTTGTCCTCTGATTGTCCTAGAGACCCCAGTTGTTGAAGAACATGTATGTTCATTTACCTTGCTAAACTGGATGGCGGACACTTTTACAGAACATTCCAATGACTTCCTCTTGGAAGCAGTTGCTACTTACTGTGCTTATACATTGATGGATTAACCTGGATGTTGTCCAACTTCCGTTGCACAAACTACACCTTTTTTGTGTGTTCCATCATCTGGGCTCGTTGAGCCTTTGCGAGATGTAATGACTCACCATTTTCCTTTTTCCCCTTCCTTTTAGTTTTTTTAACGTTTTTTTTCCTCAAACTTTCACTCCCCTTTATTTAGATTTCCAATACATGCACTTGGTTCCTCTCTATCGAACTTGAACTCTGCGTTCCTTTTCTTGTATCCCTAATGATTCGTGGTCCGACCAAGGGGGGGTGTAGTGAAGGCAGCGTTTTAGATGCATAAATTGCTATGTTGGCATAAGCGCGTTAGATGTTAGAAAAGCCATCTTGCCACTTTTGCTGCTTTTGCACACGACACTGCAGATACATGTTAATATTTGAAAACTGCTTGCTCGCCTTTTCTTCACATGAGAACTGTCTGTTGTTCACATCCCTAGACGTGCACGGCGACCTTGGTCTGAACATTGTGTGCAGAAACAGTCTGAGCCGCCAGACAATGCATGTTTTCGAGCTCAGATTGATCGGCCCACGCTCTAGCCATAACACGCACACAGCTGCAAATACCTGAAAGTCGATAGCCTTTAATATTGCAGTTTGCATGCATTACACACACATTCTGGAGAAGAACTTTTCCAGGCGCAGAGGAAAGCTGATCCTGTGATGTGATTCACCTAAGCTGATCTTTACGGTATGGGGTTCCCCATTCAAACCTAGAGACCTTCTATTAGTTTAATAATACTAGCTTACTAGTGAAGGGAAGGTGGCTGTATTCCACTGTCATTTATAATATGATTTCTCCCTTCATTTTCTATGGTATTGTAACAATGCTGATGGTTTTCATTTTAATCATTTGTCTGCTTATGTTAGCCAAAGTACTGCATCTTAGGACACGTAGTTTTTAAAATAAACGTTTTAAACTTTACTGTGTCTCTGATTACTCTTGTTGTGAACTGATGTGAAAATAATAACAAACAGGTATTTCTGATTCCCACCATTCCTGAGAGTACTCTAAGTCGCTTGTTCTGGGTTGTCTATACATTGGGAGCTCCGAGAGAATACGGATAACGAATGGGACACTGATGCTAGTCGGATTGGGGTTCTGGGTACTGAGGTGAGTTTTTGGTACACCGCAATTCACTGAGGTCCTGGTTTCCTGCGCATAGTTCTGTGCATGAGCAGAATCCCTGCAACAATGTTGACAATCTACTAAGGATGGAGCTGTGGAAGGTATTCAAAGTAAGTGTATCAGAAACTGTCAGAGAGTGGGTGGAGTCTCACTGTCGCAAATGTCATTGTTATTCCAAAAAGCCTCCCACACCAGTCCTCTTCCTTTTAAAGTCAGACAGTGATTGTGGTTATGAAGAAACCTATTGTAGGGAAGCCAGGTCTGCTGCCATGTTGTTCTTTTATACACTCAGGGCCCGGTTCACAAAGGTAAACTGAGACAAAAGTCTAACTTTACGACTCTGGGTATTCACAAGGATGAATGTGTTGCTAGTGATGCCTTTGTAAATGGTGCAGCTAGTTTTGAGGATAGTGCGGACTGGCAAGGGAAGCCAATGGAGTTCCAACAGGATAGGGGTGACATAATCATATTGTGTTTTTGGCACCATGTTCCTTGACTGAGAGGTTGATATCCAGGGGGAATGTAAGTGATTTGACATTCAGTGAGAGTTAGGTTTTGAAGCATATTACATTTCATGTCATTGAGCCAGGGTTTTGCTATATCTAGTTTGTTGTTGATGGCATTCATATAATAGGAGTTCTGTCTTAGTTGGATTAAGCTTCAGGTAGGTGCTGGACATCCAGGTCTGAGGCTCTGGAGGTCTGAAGTAGACGAGACTTTCCAATGAAGCCAAGTACTATCAATATATTGGTGAATCTGGATGCTGTCATCTTTGAGTAGACAACCAAGTGGCTTCATGTAGAGGCTGAAGGTGAGAGCCATTTGGGATGGTAGGATTGTTGTGAATGTGTGATGGTCAATCCTTTCAAAGGCAGGGGAGAGGTCCTGCAGTATCGGGAGGACGTACTGGAGTAGAGGGCAGCCCATCTAGCTGTCAAGGGCTTCCTGCCTTCAGGTATACCAGTGTGAAGAAAATTCTTCAGCAGTGAATCTTTCGCAGATTCCCATGTTTGAACACTTCCCCTGTCGTCAGGCTGGCAGTACTCGCACACAGGCCCAGATTTACTCAATTATCACGCAGCGCAGTGCAGCAGCCGCAAATGTTGCGCTGCGTGAGAAGGAGAGAGCAGGAGAGCGCCATATTTACCGAAATATGGCACTCTCCTCTGCTCTCCCTAGCGCCGTTGCAGAAATGTGCTGCCATGTGCCATGCATACGCCTTTGCACCATAGTGCAAGGGTGTCTACAAGAGTCTAGCATATGTTTGGTATTACGTAGGATACCCTTCCAGTACAAAATACTATGCTTGGATTAACTTTAAAACTTTTCTCACCTTGTATGTGTGCTGTACAGTGCAGCACACATGTAAAGTCGGAAAAGAAAGGAGAAATAAAAGCATCTCCATGGTAGCGCCTGGTTGGAGTGGGTTCTATTTTGTTACGCAAAACTGTCTACTTTTTTTAAGCAAATAGAGTTTTGCTTCAGAAACCTTTTGTGGTTGCAGGGGAATGCCCACGCACCACCCATGGAACGCCCCCTGGCACTAAGGAATGCAAAGCAGCACTATGCGCGGCTTTGCACCACTTTCAAGTGATTTTCCAGCACAAGTTTTGCACTGGAAAGCAAATAATAAAAAAAAAAAAAAGATTTTGCGTTGATTTGCATCACTTTTGTGACGCAAACACAGCCTGAATCTTAGTAAATTTAAAGCACAGTGTTTTAAAGCAGCGCATCTGCACATAGAGCAATATTGGAAAAATCTCCTATAACTTATTAGTCTATGTTTATGACCTGAAGTCTAGCCAGTCAGAAGGTTTTCCAACCCTCTGAACTCCTTCCAGAGATGTTTCACCACCCATCGGAGTGAAGGCGCTATCAGAAACAATGCTTCATTCATCATCAAGGGAAGGCTCATCCTCCCACTCCAGGGATGAACGGTACATAACCTCTATCATTTCCCGCACCTCCTTCTACAGGACTTACATCCTCTGAGCCTGCTGTGAGGGTTCAAGCTTCTGGTCGTCCACAAGAGGGGGATGAGAGGCAGCAGGATAAGCCGGAAAGTGGCAGAGAAAATGATGGCCCTCATTACTCGCTTAAAAAGGACGTGCAGTTGCAACTCCTTGGAGTCGCAAACATGGACCCTCAGACTTTGGGATTTTGCATTAGAAGCCAAAGATCAGCCATCAACAGGATTGTTGATGGCGTCATTGACGATCTTGTCATCGAGAACTACAGTGGCTCAGATTCCTGTGACCTAAGACTCAAGAAGGGGGAATAGAGAGCTCTTACAATCAGACTTAAAAGAAATCAAGGGAGAACTTTTGTGCCTACCCCCAAGCATTACCAAGCCAAACACATGAAAGTAAAATGTTAATTCCTGGTGATGACAGCTGTTTTCAGTTCGCATGGACAATTAGATGCTGTATGTAAAACATCACAAAACTAGTTCAGTTTCTGAAGAGTCATGGTATCTTTATTCTTCAAAGGAAATAAAGGGCGAGCTGGTGGTTGTTGATGTTTGCAATTGTTTGTCGCTTCCTCAGGGCCAACAAGATTCCATAAACATACTATGCTCCTTAAAGGGTTCAATACCAGATCATTCTTCTTCATTTTATTTAATTGGTGATAGTTCAAGAATAAACAATCTCTTTCTAATGAAATATCGGGAGCCCTCTGGCTCAAACGCAGAACACGCACTTCCTTTCAAGGCCTCAGATGTTTGTGTGTGGGGCAATATCATTAGTTGTGACTTCGGCACAGTCTTCAAAAAAACAGTACGTCGCTCCAATGAAGGAAGTCATCTATTCTCAGAGCACTGTCTACAACTAGTAACACTTATTCTGCTCCTGTCATTGAAAACCGATTTGTTGATGACTAAGAAAGTAGGATCTGCTTTCATGTCACCCCTACTTTTTGCTGGTGACATTATGTTTTTCTGACAAGTCTGACTGGGATCCTGCTAATCAGGACCCCAGTCTCTGTGCTTCTTCACTAAATTGGACCCTGGTGAGTACCTAGGTACCCCCCAGATTGGCTACTAGTGTACCCTTGTGAGCCCCTAGTATATGGTAATAAGGTACCCAGTACATAGGTACACCAGAGGTCCGCCTTGGAATGAAGCATGTATTATGCCACCCATGGGGGACCACTCAAATTGTGACCACAAGCCTACCATTGCAGCCTTTGTAAGCTGGTGCTAGCATCACGTACAACAGATATATGGATTCTTATATCTGAGGTCACTGCACTTAAGACCTATAAGTCACCCATAAGGCAGGCCTTTCAATCCTGAAGGCAGGGTACTTGGCTATAAATGGGAGGGTGCCCCTGCATGAGCAGGATACCCCTAGAATCCACGGTGCCCATTCTCCTGGGTTGTAAGTGCATCAGCCATTACAATACATAGAGTGGCCATGCGTCATTATGCGATGGCTAACTCTAAACTAGCTGGAACGAACCCTGTCGTGTTTGGCATCAAACATGTTGTAATCATACCCCAACCCTGTGAACGGTTTTGGAGGTATGATTCCATGCACAGTAAAGCTCCTCTGAGACCCACAGTGCTCCCAGTACTAGTCTTCTACACCTGGACGGCAAACTATGGCTGCTGCCGACCAGAGACACAATTCTGTCCTCCTGCTGCTTAGCCAAGTTCGAGCAGGGGAAAGCAGGACAATAGGTTTCCTGTTACAGGGAGGGGTAACCATCTCCCAGACAAGAATTAGTATGTTGGTACAGGATGTGGGTGCTTGCCTGCGCCACTAGACTGCTTTGCAAATATGGTGCGCTTCTTGCATACTCAAGTTGAAACCAGTTCAGTAAGCCGTTGGCTCCCGCTCTGGCGTGAAACTGGACAAAGGACATGGAAGTATCCTCCCCATTGTCCAGCCCCTCCTCTGAATAGTCCCAACCCTTTCCTTAGGGTACTTAAGGGCTTACCTATGGGTTGGTCCCTAGATTCGCCGTGGGACAAGATTCAGTTCCGAAACCACTTCATCTTCATCCGTCTGGGCACTTTGGACTTCACTGGACTTCGCTTTGGGAACCGAGACTGCAACTTGGAAGACTCCTGCTGCTCCTGGTCTCATCGTCCTGCCAGTCTTCTGTGTCATCTGTGCCTGTGCTCCATGCAGGTTCTTCTATAGGCCTGTGAACATCCAAGACACTCGAAGGAATCCCCCTTAACGTGAAGGAGTCACTTCTCGGCATCTAAAGGCACAGTAATGAAGCTGATCAGTCTGCCTTTCCTGAGCTCTTACGGACTCCGAAAGGTTCAGCAACACAGGTGGTGGTTCTGCAGCTCCCTCGAGGCCTGAACTGTCTTCACTGCAAGCTTCAAGCCTGTATCCCTCATTGGAACCACTGGAGCAGTACCCCTGTGCACCGCGTCGACTTACCGTTGCCAAGGCTTGTTAAGTCTCTCACCAGAGATCTTCGGGCTCTAAGAAGCTCCAGCCTCAAGCATCTTCTGCAACCAAGATATGTGCCTGCACCGCATCCTCCTCACCGTGGGCCTTCATCCTTTGGTGAGCTGCCTGATGTCCTCTTGCAACTCCTGTGCCTTTGGCCCGTTGGTCCTCTCGAGGGTCTTCTTTGGCTCCAGTGGGCTCCCCTGCTTGCTTGAGGCCTGCTCTGTCTTACCTGCTTGTAGTGAGTCATTTGGACCGTGCTGGTCCCAACACTGCACCTTTTTTGATTACTACGTTGGTTGCCATTGCCAAGGCTTGTTGGTGTCCCTGGCGGATACTGATCCCCTTGCTCTTGGCATCCGACATGGGACAGCTCGTGAATGGCTCCTGGTCTTCCACAGCATCGCCTGGTCCGCACAGTTGCAACTTCAAGGGCACCTTCAACTCCTGCATCCCGACATCGGTGGGCATTCATCTTCCATGTCTCCTGGTCACTCCTGAGTGGCATAGACTCTGTCCCCTCTGCTTACAGGTGCCTCTCATCTTCAATCTACCTTTGGGTTCCACCGGACTCTTTCGCCTTCTTTGCTAGCGGCATCTTAACTGAAGTCCTCCATTGCAGTCTACGGCGGTTTCTGACAGCATTTCGCACCTTTGCACACAGCTTCCCTGGTATAGGTATCCTGGTTCCTGGGGTATCCACGGGTGGGGTGACTCTCCAACCTTCCATCTTCCACGGGGTTTCTTCAGGGTCCGCTGGGAAGGGTCCTTCTTTAGAACTGCAACTGCAACTTACCCTTTGACTTGTATTGAGCATGCTGTTGTTTTCCCACTCTGCACACAGCCCCTGTGGGGTTCCTGGGAACCTACCTTGGGTGGTTCCTTGGGTCCCTGGCTCTTTTACATCTGCTGAGTCCAGTCCCGACTTAAGCCATCGTTCCCATTTCACTATTTTCGTATATGGTTTGGTCTCCCCCCGGAGACCACTGTGTATTTGTGCTACTCATGTGTTCTATTATCAAAGTATTTTGTGTATTGTGTATTGTGGTTATAACTCCGGGTATGCGATATTGCAATGTGTTAGTGAGTGTTCATAATTAAGGCTCCCCGTTTTACGTTTTTATTGATTTTTACAGATAAATACAGACAGAAAACAATTGGTTTCCTGTCTGCATTTATTTTTAAAAGTGGAAAAATACAGAAAATTGTGATTCATGTGAGGGACTCTCTACACTATTCTTCATGAATTCCAGGCCATCGGTTGAGCAGATAGACAGCATGGAGAGTTAAAAAGCAGGATGAGATTTCCTTAAATATCGGTATATATATTAACATATATATGTATTTAATGTTAATATTTACTTGTGGGTACAGTGTTTTGTTGTATATGGCTGCTTAATTTGCTAAAATGCGACAGGCATCAAAGTAGGAGTGCATATTTATCAGTTAAATAGCATGGTTATCAATTAAATAAATATGGAAATTTACTTTTTTATGACTATTCGGAAAACACAACATAATTATGGATAAATACCAATAAGATGGCTAAAAAAGAAATATGGATAAATGCAGACGGAAATGTTAAAAAAATAAATACCATAAAACCGGGAGTCCTATTTATAATGAATGCATATTTTTATAACTACACTGTGTGGTTCTTTTTCACTTAACCTACACCATAAGATTAAGTAATGATAAAACAAGTTGTTTTACACTCCTTCTGGACTAAGCCTGAAGGCTGCTCTCCACAGTTACCACTTAGAGAGCTTTCTGTGGTTGTCTAAGACCACTAAAATCACCATAAGGGTTGTCTGGATTAGTGCAGGGTGCTACACTTACATAAGTGAGCACTATATACTAAGCCATGCTCTTACACAGTGGCACTCCAGAATTCTGCTGTTTGCTGCACCCTATTGTGAGGAAGACCGGGATATCGCCCCGCCCATGACCCTTGTGAAAACCCCTAACATAACGAAGATACCTCTTGCTAACCAGGGTCCAGCACAGAAAGAGTTAACCTCCTTCGGCTCCTCTCCTTCGCAGGTCCAAGAACGCCCTTCCCGAGGCGTCGGCCAATGGCGGAAGACGTCGTGGGCTGTAGGGGCGGATCCTTGCGTTGAAAACCAGGAAGACGCCGAGATAGAGGCGCGAGAGAAAAGTGCCGGGAGAAGAAGAGCGAAGCAGGGGAGCGGAGACAGGACCAGGGTGTGCCAAGCCAGGACGAGAAGCAGACGAAGAGCCAGGACGAGAAGCAGACGAAGAGCCAGGACGAGAAGCAGACGAAGAGCCAGGACGAGAAGCAGACGGAGAGCCAGGACGAGAAGCGGACGAAGAGCTCCAGCCATCCGGAGGAAAAGGCGACGCCGAGCGGGAAGAGTGGTCCGAAGAGTGGTGGACACCCCCTGAGGACGCCATAACACCGCCACAGCTCCGGAGAGCTGTGGCTCCAGCGAGGAGAAGACTACCCCTCACCAAACCAACGGGAGAAGACGACATCCAAGCCCCAACCTCCATAATCCTCCGATTAATTGATTTTGTTGATTTGACTTCTGTTAATAAATGCAGCCATCATTCAGCCCTACCTAAGACCTCCTCGCTTTACTCTCCGCCCATCCCTCTCACATCTGGTGTCAGAAGTGGGATCGGGAAAGATAGAGGCAGTTTTGCGCAAGATGGCTGAAAGCCAGGAAAAGTTGGAGCGCTGCATGGAAAGGTTCTTGACAGTCGCAGAAGAGGACCGAGCAAGCTTACATAAATCTCTTGCCGAATAAACCCAGACCCAGGAGGCGGTCATAGGGAAGCTGGCCGACACACTTAGCCAACAAAAAGGGGTAGCGGGGTTCCCCTCTGTGGTCCTACAGAAATATGTAGAAGGGGAGGATCCCGATTTCTTCTTTTCCAACTTAGAGCGTATGGCCAGGGCCGCAGGATGGGGCCAAGATAAGTGGGGACAGTACCTGGGCCCGCTGTTGTCCGGGGAACTCCAAGCGGATTACCAAGCGGTCAATCCATTGGGCGTAACACCGTACGAAGACGTCAAGAGGAGTATACTGGAGAGAATGAGTATAGACGAAGAGACTTTCCGTTTGCGTTTGAGACAGATGAAGGATGGCCCTCAAGAAACGCCTCGTGCCCTGGCCTACCGAGTACGGGACATGGCCGATAGGTGGTTGAAACCTCAGTTTTCAACAAAAGATGAAATAATGGAGAAGGTATACTTGGAGCAATACTTATCCTCCCTGTACCCAAATATACAGAACTGGGTAAGACAACATTCGGGTCTCACCCTGGACCGCGCCCTTGACATTGCCAGCGCTTTCTACAGGGCCCACGAGTCCCCACGGGGACGGGATGACGTACACTGGAAACATCCTGGAGCCCCTATGAAACCCAACAAACCACCACACCGAGCACACAAGCCTGACACTGTTACACTCCTACCAGGACCCTCCATCCCACCAACCCGAATCCCAGTACAGCAGGGACCACAATGTTACAATTGTGGAGCCCTAGGCCATATAGCCCGTTTCTGCCCCCAGAAGGAGGAACCTATGGAGGTGGGCTTGGGGCGCAACTATTATTGTAACCCTTCTGGCACCCGTCCCCCCTACCATAGAACAGTGCAGGTTAACGGAGAAGAAATACAAGCGTTAATCGATACGGGCTGTTTACAAAGCGTGATGCAACCACAGGCGATCCCGGGAGGGCACCCAAGGCTTACGGGACAGGTCACCATACAATGGCACTGGGACAGTCGTCAGTATCCCACCACGGAGGTTGAAATCCAGCATGACCCTTCCCTGAAAGCAGAACCTGTGAGAGTAGGGCTTATTCCTCGTTTACCTGAACCTCTAGTCTTAGGAAACGATTACCCACATATGTCACAACTGATTCAAGAGACCTGGGCAGAAGGAGAGGAATGGAGGAAATCAGCACCTTTTTCCCAAGAGGTGGAACCCGATTGTCCCCCAGGGAAATGCCGGAAGAGTGCAAAGCAGAAAAAAAGAGAAAAAAGGGACTGGACAAGAGTCGCCTTAACCAAAAGCAAGGAGATCCCCATATGGCAGTACGAACGGGAATTTCAAGAAGCCCAACGGGAGGACCCGACTTTACGGGAAGCCTGGTGTGAGAAGTTGGCCTGATATGTAGTGCTCACTATTCTAGTGATCACTGTGTATCATTCCAAACGACCCTTATTGATGATTGGTTGTAAGTCAACCTTATAGACCAGCTATCCTAGTAGCGTGGATACGAGCAGTCTTAGGCTAAACTCTAGAGGGCGTGTTAAGCCAGCTGTTTACCATCACATATACCCCTTGAATACCAAGTGAAAGGACACCACACAAGTTGTTATGAAAATAAAGGATATTTATTTATAACAAGACTACCCTGGCTCTTTATGAGTCAGGGAGCTAAGCACAATACAAAACTCTTAGGAAAATATTTCTGGTTGCACAATTTACACAAATGCCCGAGGGCACGAAACCATTACACTGCAAGTGGAAGGGGAGAGGTTAGAAAGTCTAAAGTTACTGATTCCGGAGTGATCCGATCAGTGGGACTAAACGAAAAAGGAACTGGACACTTGTAAAGCGAACCTGCGATGGAGCACCGAAATGCTCGAGTTACCTAGCCCAGAGGCTGCGGCTGTGGAAGGTTCGGCAAGATGTCGGAAGTCCTCGTTGTAGTCTCAGGAGCCTGAAAGAAGAGTTGCTGGCAGGCGACCAGTGTCGATGTTCAGCGAGATCCAAGCCTGGATCGGTGATGAAGGAAACCTGAAAGCAGAGGGGACTCAGTTCTCAACCGCTAGCCAGCGATCGTGTGGGCACCAGGAGGGTACCGGCTGAAGTCACCTCGACCAGGTGAGTGGATGACGTCGGACTCGGCTGTTCCTCGGACCAGGAGGCGCGGCGGCGACCAGGATGGAGGGCGAGCTGTCCCACGAAGGTGTCTGCTGTCGATGATGCTGGGCCCAGGAATGGGGCAGCGGATCTTGGCAGTGGCAAGCCCACGCGGTGGAGTCAAGATGGCGTCTGGAGTGGACCAGGAGGGTCCGTGGTACTCCTCTGTTGAAGGGGAGCAAGAGCCAGTCTGGAGCAACCAGACTAGTGATGAAACAATCGTGGTGCGTCGTGAAGAGGGCCACAAGCCGGTCGGCAAGTGGTCGGACAACGCGGTGAACAGCAAGGAGCGGAAGGGCCCCCACGCAGATCTCGTGGATGCTGGGGAGGCAGACTTCGGTGCTGGAGCTGCTCGGGGTTAGGGCTTCTCAGACCCTAGGTGCACTCACTCGAGGGTCCCTCGGTGGGCGTGCTAGATAAGCGTCGTGCAGGTTCTGAAGATGGCCGGTCCCGCAGGTCTCGTCACACCTACGACTCTCAGCTGGGCTGATGAGGTAGGTAAAAGGTCAGAGATGGCAGGGACTCGGGTCTCGTCGAGCTGGGCAGTCTTGATCCGTAGGAGAGACTTACAGCAAACCGCAAGCGCTTAGGTGGTGCCTGCTGGTGCAGGGTGGCTACTCCTTAGCCACAAGGGAGAGTCTTCAGAAATAGTCAAGAGTTCCTTTCGTGGAAAGTAGTTCAAGATTCAGAATTATCCAATTTGGGAAGGGGACTCGCTCCTACCTTTATTCTAAGAAAAGGGGCTGGTCCGTGACCAGGTCCTACCTATGGGTGGAGCCAGGAGGGGGGTGGTTACACCCCTATCCTTTGTCCGGCTTCGTCCCAGCTCAGGGGCTGGTGTGCCCCCGAAACTGGTTTGAGCCGGGCTATGCACAGTGAGCACCGGGGTGCCACTTGCAATCACCTTCCTTTCAGCCCTGCCTACCTGCGATACACAAACCCTGTCTGGGATGGTGCTAACACCGCCCTCGACAGGAACCCTTTGTCCGAGCTCCCCTCGCTGGAAGGTCTCCCAGCAGCAGGAGGTCAGACTTGTGTCTGGTGGCAGCATCCATTTTGTGATGCTGAGGCTTGAGTCAACTTTAACCGGGGTTCAAGGTTACTTCCATGTCGTGCCCCTCTAAAAGGGGGGAATGCTAACCCCGTAGCCAGAACTGGCGAGGGGTTCGTATTCCAATTCGTATGACACCTTACTCGACATGTGTAGGTGATGCGATGCCAAAGTTAGCAAATAACCGCAAGGATTATAATGCACTTAAAAGTAGTTGGCCCGCGTCACCATGGAACGGCTATTAGGACTTGGTTCCGCAAGCCGTCGACGGGCTCAGCTCACGCCAGAGCACCGTCCCACATGTTTCCCTGCACTCTGCCTTCAGGATTGATAAGGCCTGCCATAGGAGTGACTGATAGGAATCCATGTGTCCATTTTAGGGTTAGGTGTAGGAATACTACACCTACAGCAACGGGTGATTACACCACTTTGCCCCAGCTGTCGTGCAGCCAGTTGTGTCAGATTTGGGCGGCCATCCAGGGGTGGCATAATACATGCTGCAGCCCCTGGTAGGCCCTGGGTACACCGATGCCCTGGATACCTGTGGTATGCTGAGACAGGGACTGACAAGGCGGCCCAGTTCCAATTAGTGGATGCACCTAATGTACATGTGTGTTAATTTCGAGAGAGAACAGCTAGGCTGTGGGTCTGATTGGCAGGCCCACAGCCGGAGAAAGTCGTAAACCAATGAAGCAAAAGCAAAAAATCTGGGTGATCATAGGATTGCAGACCCTACTCTCCTACATGACCCCCCCCCCAAACTTTGGGACAATAAGCTAACCTTGACCAGGTGAGTCTTCTTGCTCTAAGTGGAAATACCTGGAGAGCCCATCTGCATTGCCATGATCAGTGCCAGGTCTATGCTCCACTGTGAAGTTCATCCCTGTTAGACGGACCGGGAGGGTCGGCCGAGGACAAGGGGAGAGGTCTCCGGGGAGAGCCGTCTCCAGCGATCGTACAGGTGAGTAACTTCCCCCCCACAGATATACACCACACAAGGATAGGATTTAACGTTCTTTATAGGTGATTTCTTAAGGTACGATGAAATGGTACAAGGAGGTCTGGACTCAGGGGTCCCCTCAATTCTAGTCTCTTGGTTTGGGAAAAGGGGGTAGCGGGACAGTCTGGTTACCAGTCTGGTAGCTGAGATGGTATGGTGGATAGCTCACAATCCTCGAGCTCGGTGTTCTAGCTTGGACAGGCCGCGGCAGCGCCAGCAGGTCCCGGTGAAGGTGGTCGTTACACGGTCCGCGGCAGCGCCAGCAGGTCCCGATGAAGGTGGTCGTTACACGGTCCGCGGCAGCGCCAGCAGGTCCCGATGAAGGTGGTCGTTACAACGGTCCGCGGCAGCGCCAGCAGGTCCCGACGAGGATGGATGATGCAGAAGGCCGTGGCAGCGCCAGCAGGCAGGACGATAATTCACAGGGCAGAGCTACGGCAGCGCCAGTAGTCCGTCAAGGCTGAGTTCTTCTCGGTGTCTCTCGACTCCAGGATACAACTGCCTTCCTGCTCTGGAGCTGCCCTAGCTATAGGTCTGGCGCCCTTTGATGTCCGGACCCTCGCACTTGGAGGTCGGGGGGTCCGGGATGAGGGAGTCCAGACACCCAGCAGGGGGTGGAGCCAGCGCCCGGGGGAGCTGGAGGGCGATCGGCACCTGGCGGGGGAGAGCCATCGACACTTCTTTCTCCCATTGACCTGCCAAGTGGTCCGTTCGCCTCCTGGGTGGATGGTGGTGCCGGGATGTCGGGGCCGGGCCAGGCCCAGGGTTAGGGTCGAGCTGAGGCCACGCGGCCTCGTGGCGCAGTGTCCAAGATGGCGGCTGATCCGGCCGGGGGAGCCGGTAGTGGTTCGGCCCCATGATACATGGATGTCCGGGGGCAGGAGTTCCGTCGGGAGACGGGGTGCGGGTTGCTCTTGTGGGTAACACCTGGGAGTCCGGGGCTTGGGCCGTGTCATGCGGGGAGGGAGCAAGCCCTTCATGTGGCCTGTCCAACATGCGTCCCCCCCAGCTGAAGGCGGGGAGAGTCACCCATCCTCTTGGGGACTCTCCTCGTCGAGGCGGAAAAAGCGTGACAGGCCATCTGCGTTGGCGTGGTCTTGGCCCGGTCGATGTTCCACAGTGAAGTCCATCCCCTGCAGGGAGATGGACCAGCGCAATAGTTTTGGGTTTTCCCCCCGCATCTGCATTAGCCACTGCAGGGGTCGATGATCGGTCTGCACCCGGAAGTGGGTACCGAAGAGATAGGGCCGGAGCTTTTTGAGGGCCCACACCACTGCGAAGGCCTCCCTCTCGATTGTGCTCCAGCGCTGTTCTCGGGCCAGGAGGCGTCTGCTGATGAAGGCCACCGGCTGATCAAGACCCTCGGGGTTCAGCTGGGAGAGAACCGCCCCGATGCCGTGGTCGGAGGCGTCCGTTTGCACAATGAATTCCCGACTGTAATCGGGGGCCTGGAGCACAGGGGCGGTGCACAGGGCGGCTTTCAGCTTCTCGAAGGCCGCTTGACAGTCGGGGGTCCAGTTAATCTTCTTCGGGTGGTTTTTGGACGTGAGACCCGTGAGGGGCCCCACAATGCTGCCATAGTCCCTCACGAACCGCCGGTAGTAGCCGGTGAGTCCCAAGAAGGCTCGGACCTCGGTCTGCGTGACTGGGGGTTGCCAGGACTGGATGGCAGCGATTTTGAGTTGCAGAGGGGCCACCAGACCGCTTCCCACCTGGTGTCCGAGGTAGGTCACGGACCCCTGACCAATTTGGCACTTGCCGGCCTTGATGGTGAGGCCGGCCCGCTGGAGGGCTTGCAGGACCTCTCGGAGGTGGTGGAGGTGGTCGGACCAGTGGTGGCTGTACACAGCGATATCGTCCAGGTAGGCGGCGCTGAACTCTTCGAGCCCCGCCAAGACCTGGTTCACTAGTCGCTGAAAAGTAGCTGGGGCATTCTTCATGCCGAAGGGCATGACCTTGAAGTGGTAGTGGCCATCGGGGGTAGAGAAGGCGGACCGTTCTTGGGCACGGGGTGTGAGACCGATCTGCCAGTAGCCCGCTGTCAGGTCGAAGATGCTGAGGTAGCGGGCAGCCCCCATGCGGTCGATCAATTCATCCGCTCGGGGGATGGGATGAGCGTCGGTCCTGGTGACAGCATTCAAGCCCCGATAGTCGACGCAGAATCGGAGTTCAGGAGTGGTGCCGGGGGCAGCGGCTTTGGGGACCAGCACAACCGGGCTGGCCCAGGGGCTGTCCGTGGGCTCGATGACCCCGAGCGTGAGCATCTTGGACACTTCCTCTTGGATGCAGGCCCGCACCCGATCTGGTACGCGGTATGCCCGGTGTCTGATAGGGGGACTGTCCCCCGTGTCCACGTCGTGCAAGCACCAGGGGGTGACCCCTGGGGTGAGGGAAAACAGAGTAGCAAACTGCAGCAGGAGGTCCCGGCAGCCTTGGCGTTGCTCTGGGGTGAGGGCATCGGAGAGCCGGACCCCGTCCACGGAACCGTCTTTCTCCTGAGTCTTCAGGAGATCAGGGAGAGGCTCGGAGTCTTCTTCCGCCCCACTGTCTGTAGCCATCAGGAGGCTGAGTTCCGAGCGCACAAAGTGGGGTTTGAGTCTGTTGGTGTGGAGGACCCGGAGGGGGTTCTGGGGAGACTCCATATCGATGAGATAGGTGACGGGGCTCTTGCGTTCGACCACTTTGAAGGGCCCCGTCCACTTGTCCTGCAAGGCACATGGTTCGGTGGGGGACATCACCCACACTTGTTGACCAGGTTCGAATTCGACGGAGGAGGCATTTTGATCGTACCATTTTTTCATGTCCTCCTGACTGGCCTCAAGATTCGCTTTTGCCATTTCCCTGAATCGCCGGGTCTGATTGCGTAGTGCCAGGAGGTACTTGAAGACGTCTGGAGGGGTCTTTAGGGGGGCCATCTCCCAACCTTCTTTGACTAGGCTGAGGGGCCCTCGCACAGGGTGCCCGTACAAGAGTTCGAAAGGGCTAAAACCGAGGGACTTCTGGGGAACTTCTCGATAGGCGAAGAGGAGGCACGGAAGTAGTACATCCCACTGGCGACGGAGGGGCTCTTCCAATCCCCCAATCATTCCCTTGAGCGTGCGGTTGAATCGCTCAACTAGTCCGTTTCCTTGAGGATGATAGGGGGTCGTGAATCGGTAGGTGACCCCGCACTGTTGCCAGAGGGACTTCATATATTTCGAGATAAAGTTTGTGCCTCGGTCGCTGACGACTTCTCGGGGGAAGCCCACCCGGGAGAAGATCCCCATTAAGGCCCGGCCGACCACCGGAGCTGTTACCGTTCGCAGGGGCACCGCCTCGGGGTAGCGGGTGGCGTGGTCCACCAGTACCAGGATGAACCGATGTCCTTGTGCTGTGCGGGGGTCCAGGGGCCCCACAATGTCTATTCCCACCCTCTCGAACGGGGTGGTGACAACTGGGAAGGGTTGCAGAGGTGCTTTGAGCTTGCGGCCGCTCTTCCCGCTGGCCTGGCACGTGGGGCAGGACCGGCAGTGGTTGAGGACGTCGTTTCGCATCCTCGGCCAGAAAAAGTGGGTCACCAGGCGACTGTAGGTTTTGTCCTGGCCCAGGTGTCCAGCCAGAGGGACATCGTGGGCCAAATTTAGCAGGAAGTCTCTGAAACGGAGGGGCACCACCAGCACTCGACTGGCCCCTAACTCCGCGATTCTCTGTTCACTGTATAGCAGGTCGTTATCCCAATAGACCCAATGGGTTCCGGTGGAGTCCCCTGCGCTCTGGGCGATGGCTTGCTGGCGGAGTCCCTAGAGGGAGGGACAGGTCTTCTGCTCCTGGCGGAACTGTTCCTGGGTGGGCCCTCCTTCTTGACGCCACTGAGCCAGGCCGGGAAGGTCCTGGGGCTGGGCGACCCCTTCGGGGGTTTGCTCTGGGGGGTCGGTATAGTCGGTGTCCTCTACTGGAGCGATCGGGGGAGGAGGTGCAGGCCATTCTGGTTCTTCTGGTCGGGGGATAGCACGGGCGGCCATGGACCGGGTGGTTACGCACGCCCAGTCCGGGAGGCCCAGCATCCCCAGGTGCTCTCTTCTTTCGACGGCGGCCCACGGGGAACTCTCAAGATCATTCCCCAGGAGACAGTCCACGGGGGCATCATCCCGGACCGTCACCTTCAACATGCCGGAGACCCCTCCCCATTCGAAGGGGACGCAGGCCATCCGACATAGACTCTCGGAATTGTCGGCTGAGCGGACGGGGCAGAGAATGTTCGGCAGGATCTGCTCTGGTTTTACCAGGTGACAGCGGACGGCCGTCACACTGGCCCCTGTGTCACGTAGGGCTTCGGCCCGGCGCCCATTAATGTTTACCCACTGGCTATATTTTCTGGTGTTGGCGGGTAGGGGGGCCCGCGGGACCATGTCTTTTCCCCCTAGGCACGCTAGAACCATGGCGGCCGGTTCCCACTCTTGTTGTGCCTGCTCGTATTCTTCTTGTTCTTCGGAGATTTGTTCTCCCCCCAGGGCGGCGGCAGCTACCTGGCGGGGTTTTGGAGTTTGGTTCTGTGGACAGTTCGGGTCATTGGCGTAGTGGCCGACTCGCTGGCATCGGTGACACGTGACGTTGGCTCGGAACCCCGGGCGCATCGGGGGGTTCCCCCGGCTGGCCGGGGGCGGGGTGCTGGCAGCGGGAGTGGCCGGGACGGTGTCTCTCCCTCGCCCCTGGCCTCCTCCTCCTCCTCGGGGACGGTGCTGACCTTGGTTGTTCCGGTTCTGCTCGTGTGGCCCTCTCCGGCCCACTCGGGTGCTTTCCCACCGGTCAGCTTCGGCGGCGAGTTGCCGTGGGTCAGTCAATTTACTGTCGAGGAGGTGCTGCCTGAGCTCGACGAAGCAGTTGTTAGACAGGTGCTCCCACACCATGAGATTAAAAAGTTGCTCGTAGGTCGTTACGTGGCTTCCCTTGATCCAACCCTCGAAGGCTCGGCTGAAATAGTTGACATATTCCACCCACGTTGTACCCGGGATCCGGGTGCAGTCCCGAAACCTCTGGCGGTACATTTCGGGTGTGAGCCCATATCGGGTGAGGAGGGCAGCCTTCATGTGGTCATAGGATGACATCTGATGGTCTGGGAGCTGCAGTAGGGCATCGCGGCCTTCGTTGACGAACCTCCCCCATAGGCCGGCTCCCCAGTCACTTCGATCGATCCGGTGGGAGGTCATGGCGATCTCGTAGGCCTTGAACCACTGTTGTATGTCGTCCTCTCGGACATACTCTCGGACAACATCCTTGGGGATGTGGACTTTCTTTTCTGTCGCTCCCGGGGTGCGCGGTCGCTCGGGCACCTCCGGTTCTTTGTTCTGCTTCCGTATTTCTATTTCTGCCAGTTTGCGCTCGTGTTCGAATGTCAGTCTTTTTTCTTCGAGCTCTCTCTGTCTCTGTTTTTCCTCCCGTTCTTCTCGGAGCCGCAGATGTTCTAGGTTCAGTTTCTGCTCGGCTAATTTTAGTTCACCGTCCATTTTGAGTCGTGCCATTTCTAACTCATGTAATCTGTTTTTTTCTCTTTCTTGGATCTCTTCCTGCGAGAGGCCCGTTCCTCGCTCCTCGGGAGCCGTGGTGTTCCTCTCCGATGCTGCACCGTTTTGGTCTGGGGATCCGGCGACCCCGGTTTCTGCCCACGACTCAATGGCGTGCTTAAAATCGTCTTTGGTACTCAGGCCGGTGGTAGCAATGCCTAGTTCCATGCAGAATTGTTTCAGTTCACGATGGCTATACTCTTCCAATTTATCCATCTGGAATTTCTCGGTGGATCCGCTCTCTTTGGTTGACATCGTGGTTTTGTCGTGGGGTGAGCTACTCTCTGTACGATTACGCGTTGATTCGGATCCCACCACTGCCACCAATGTTAGACGGACCGGGAGGGTCGGCCGAGGACAAGGGGAGAGGTCTCCGGGGAGAGCCGTCTCCAGCGATCGTACAGGTGAGTAACTTCCCCCCCACAGATATACACCACACAAGGATAGGATTTAACGTTCTTTATAGGTGATTTCTTAAGGTACGATGAAATGGTACAAGGAGGTCTGGACTCAGGGGTCCCCTCAATTCTAGTCTCTTGGTTTGGGAAAAGGGGGTAGCGGGACAGTCTGGTTACCAATCTGGTAGCTGAGATGGTATGGTGGATAGCTCACAATCCTCGAGCTCGGTGTTCTAGCTTGGACGGGCCGCGGCAGCGCCAGCAGGTCCCGGTGAAGGTGGTCGTTACACGGTCCGCGGCAGCGCCAGCAGGTCCCGATGAAGGTGGTCGTTACACGGTCCGCGGCAGCGCCAGCAGGTCCCGATGAAGGTGGTCGTTACAACGGTCCGCGGCAGCGCCAGCAGGTCCCGACGAGGATGGATGATGCAGAAGGCCGCGGCAGCGCCAGCAGGCAGGACGATAATTCACAGGGCAGAGCTACGGCAGCGCCAGTAGTCCGTCAAGGCTGAGTTCTTCTCGGTGTCTCTCGACTCCAGGATACAACTGCCTTCCTGCTCTGGAGCTGCCCTAGCTATAGGTCTGGCGCCCTTTGATGTCCGGACCCTCGCACTTGGAGGTCGGGGGGTCCGGGATGAGGGAGTCCAGACACCCAGCAGGGGGTGGAGCCAGCGCCCGGGGGAGCTGGAGGGCGATCGGCACCTGGCGGGGGAGAGCCATCGACACTTCTTTCTCCCAGTGACCTGCCAAGTGGTCCGTTCGCCTCCTGGGTGGATGGTGGTGCCGGGATGTCGGGGCCGGGCCAGGCCCAGGGTTAGGGTCGAGCTGAGGCCACGCGGCCTTGTGGCGCAGTGTCCAAGATGGCGGCTGATCCGGCCGGGGGAGCCGGTAGTGGTTCGGCCCCATGATACATGGATGTCCGGGGGCAGGAGTTCCGTCGGGAGACGGGGTGCGGGTTGCTCTTGTGGGTAACACCTGGGAGTCCGGGGCTTGGGCCGTGTCATGCGGGGAGGGAGCAAGCCCTTCATGTGGCCTGTCCAACAATCCCCTGTAGGGAAATGGACCACCTAAGTAGTTTGGGGTTTTCACCCTTCATTTGATTTAGCCACAAGAGGGGCTTATGGTCGGTCTGAATCTTGAAGTGAGTGCCAAACAAGTATGGCCTCAGCTTCTTCAGGGCCCAAACCACAGCAAAGGCCTCCCTCTCGATAGCTGACCAATTCTTCTCTCTGGGGGTCAGCCTCCTGCTAATAAAAGCTATGGGCTGGTCATGACCATCAAAATTCAGTTGAGATAGAACAGCTCCCACACCCAGCTCCGAAGCGTCTGTTTGGACAATGAATGGTCTGGAGTAGTCTGGACTCTTTAGGATAGGCGCTGTGCACATGGCCTGCTTTAGGTCATCGAATGCCTTCTGACAGCTTGCTGTCCACTGAACTTTTTTTGGCATCTTTTTACTTGTCAGGTCGTTTAGCGGGGTCACAATGGATCCATAATTTCTGACAAATTTCCGGTAATAACCAGTCAGGCCCAAGAAAGCTCGAACCTGAGTCTGGGTGGTTGGAGGAGCCCAGTCCTGGATGGCCTGTATTTTGCTCTCCAATGGCTGAACCTGGCCTCCACCTACAAGGTGGCCCAGGTATACAACCTGTGTCTGCCCTATCTGGCACTTAGTGGCCTTGATAGTGAGGCCTGCCTTTTGCAGGGCCTCTAACACTTTCCTCAGGTGGACCAGGTGATCCTCCCAGGTGGAGCTAAAGACAGCGATATCGTCCAGATACGCCGCACAGAAGTCGTCCAACCCAGTGAGAACTCGATTCACCAGCCTTTGGAAGGTGGCAGGTGCATTTTTCAAACCAAAGGGCATTACCACGAACTGATAATGCCCACCCGGGGTAGAAAATGCTGTTTTGGGCTTGGCCTCCTCAGCTAACCTGATTTGCCAATACCCAGCTGTCAGGTCAAACGTACTTAAGTAGCTGGCGGAAGCCAACCGGTCGATAAGTTCGTCTGCTCTTGGTATCGGGTGGGCGTCAGTCTTAGTGACCGCATTGAGACCTCTGTAGTCCACGCAAAACCTCATCTCTCTCTTACCGCCCTGGGTGTGAGGTTTCGGCACGAGAACTACGGGACTAGCCCAGGGGCTGTCCGAGGGTTCAATGACTCCCAGCTCCAACATTTTCTGCACCTCCGTCTTGATGCAGTCTCTGACATGATCAGGTTGCCGATAGATTTTACTCTTTACGGGCAGACTGTCCCCAGTGTCGACCTCATGGGTACACCAATTGGTCTGACTGGGCGTCAGAGAGAACATATGTCGAAAGGATTGAAGAACCTGTTTACAATCCTTTTGTTGATGTCCAGAGAGGCTGCCACAAAAGACAACACCATCTACTGACCCATCGTCAGGGTTCTGAGAGAGCAGGTCCGGGAGAGGGTCACTCTCCTCCTCCTGTCCCTCATCTGTGGCCATGAGCAAGCCCATGCCCTCCCTGTCGACATATGCCTTGAGCCTGTTCACATGGAGCACCCTGTGGGGGCTCCGGGGAGTTCCCAGGTCTACCAGGTAGGTGACCTCTCCCTTTTGCTCAATGATCGTGTCGGGCCCAGACCATTTGTCTTTGAGTGCTGCTGGGGCCACTGGCTCCAGCACCCACACCTTCTGTCCAGGCTGGTACACAGTCAGGACAGCCTTTTGGTCGTGCCAAGCTTTCTGTAATTCTTGGCTCGCCTCAAGGTTTTTAGACGCCTTTTCCATGTACTCCGCCATCCGCGAGCGGAGACCGAGTACATAGTCCACAATGTTCGATGCCGGCTTTCTGAGAGGTCTCTCCCATCCTTCCTTTACCAAACAAAGGGGTCCCCTTACAGGATGTCCGAACAGAAGCTCAAAGGGCTGTAGCCAACCCCCTTCTGCGGGACCTCTCTGTAGGCGAACAAGAGGCAGGGTATCAGGACATCCCATCTTCGCCGAAGCTTTTCAGGTAGTCCGTGAATCATCCCTTTTAGGGTCCTGTTGAATCTCTCAACAAGCCCATTGCATTGTGGGTGATAGGGTGTGGTGAACTTGTAGTTGACACCACACTCCTTCCACATGGCAGTCAGATATCCCGACATGAAGTTTGCACCTCTGTCCGAGACGACCTCCTTAGGGAAGCCCACTCTGGAGAACACTCCAAGTAGGGCCCGTGCCACCACAGGTGCTGTAGTGGTCCTAAGTGGAATAGCTTCAGGATACCTTGTGGCGTGGTCCACCACCACCAGTATAAACTTGTGCCCTGATGCTGTCTGGGGTTCCATTGGTCCGACAATGTCGATCCCCACCCGTTCAAAGGGTACCCCCACCACCGGTAGTGGTATGAGGGGGGCCTTTGTCGTGCCACCTGACTTACCACTGGCTTGGCAAGTGACACAGGAGCGGCAAAACTCCTTCGTATCTTCGGACATGTGGGGCCAGTGAAAGTGTGGAACAATTCTGTCCCAAGTCTTATTCTGGCCCAAGTGACCTGCAAGGGGAATCTCGTGGGCCAAGGTAAGAAGGAAACCTCTCAGAGACAAGGGGATGACCAGCCTCCTGGTCGCACCAGGTTTGGGGTCTCTTGCCTCGGAGTACAGGAGTCCATCGTCCCAGTACACTTTGTGGGTACCTGTGGCGTTCCCTGCAGCCTCAGCAGCAGCCTGCTGTCTGAGGGGTTCAAGGGAGGGGCAGTCTAACTGTGCCTTCCCCAGGTCTTCCCTGGAGGGTCCCCCTGAGCCCAGAAACTCAACCTGACCAGGTTCAAGCTCTTTCGGCTCAGTTTCCCTCAGTTCTTTAAGGTCAGCCTCCTCAGAGACTTGATCCACGACCTGGGGCAAGGGGGAAGGCGAAGCCTTACCCTTACTGCTCCTCTTCTTGGAAGGTGTCTGGTCCGTTCTTCCAGGATCCAGCACCTGTTCAGTGGGGCATCTTTTGGCCTGTGACCTGGTCACAGCAAGGACATGTGCTGGCAAGCCTAACATTTCCATGTGAGTCCTCTGCTCCACTTCTGACCATTGTGACGTTTCCAAATCATTGCCCAACAGACATTCTACGGGGAGGTCTGAACTAACCACAACCTTTTTCGGGCCACTTACCCCTCCCCAGGAGAAATCAACAACTGCCATACTGTGATTGGTAGTGACGTTGCTGGCATTGGTAACTAGGTAATTGGTACCTAGCATGATCTGTCCAGGGTCCACAAAGTTAGGCGTCACCATGGTGACACTGGCACAAGTGTCCCTGTAGGCCTGAGCCACTTTTCCATTAATCAAAGGTGTCTGTCTGTATTTGCCCAAAGTATTGGGACTGGCATCAGGGGACATATCCATATCCCCTGTACAGACAAGGACGGCCTGAGTGAGCGTGCCGACTAAGTCGTCACTCCCCTCGGTTCCCAAGGTTAACCCAACTAATGCCTTGGGAGGCGCACTACCACTGCTGACTGTACTAGGGGGTGCAGGTGCCTTAGGGGCTGCAGTGGCAGGAGTTTGCCCTCCTTTCTTGGTGCACTCACTAAACCAGTGAGTCTTACTTTTACAGTATTGGCACCACCTTTTTGACTGGCCTTCTTGAGTCTTCTTCTTCTGTGAAGCCTGACCCCCACCCTCTTTGGTTTGTTGGGGACCTGTCGAAGACTTCTGGTCATTTTGTTCGTTCTTGTTACTACCCTTTTGGTCTGCTTTCTTCTGACCACCCTGGTTCTGGTTCTGGTTCTGCTTGACCCTTGTTCTGACCCATCTGTCTGCCTTCTTTCCCAATTCTTGGGGAGAGGTCAGATCCGAGTCGACAAGGTGCTGATGCAACAATTGGTTCTGACAGTTGTTTAAAATCTGTTCTCGCATGATAAGATTGTACAATCCTGTGTAATCAGTAACCTTGCTACCCAGCAACCAGCCTTCCAAAGCCTTAGTGGCACAATCGACAAAGTCAGTCCAATCCTGAGACTGAATTTTCTGGGTGTCCCGGAACAGCACCCGGTACTGTTCCGTGGTTAAGCCGAACCCATCAATCAGTGTGTTCTTCAGGACTTGGTAGTTGTTAGCATCCTCAGCTCTTGTAGTGAGGAGCTTGTCCCTTCCTTTACCTTCAAAGGAAAGCCACAGTATAGCTGCCCACTGTAGGAGAGTAGGGTCTGCAATCCTATGATCACCCAGATTTTTTGCTTTTGCTTCATTGGTTTACGACTTTCCCTGGCTGTGGGCCTGCCAATCAGACCCACAGCCTAGCTGTTCTCTCTCGAAATTAACACACATGTACATTAGGTGCATCCACCAATTGGAACTGGGCCGCCTTGTCAGTCCCTGTCTCAGCATACCACAGGTATCCAGGGCATCGGTGTACCCAGGGCCTACCAGGGGCTGCAGCATGTATTATGCCACCCCTGGATGGCCGCCCAAATCTGACACAACTGGCTGCACGACAGCTGGGGCAAAGTGGTGTAATCACCCGTTGCTGTAGGTGTAGTATTCCTACACCTAACCCTAAAATGGACACATGGATTCCTATCAGTCACTCCTATGGCAGGCCTTATCAATCCTGAAGGCAGAGTGCAGGGAAACATGTGGGACGGTGCTCTGGCGCGAGCTGAGCCCGTCGACGGCTTGCGGAACCAAGTCCTAATAGCCGTTCCATGGTGACGCGGGCCAACTACTTTTAAGTGCATTATAATCCTTGCGGTTATTTGCTAACTTTGGCATCGCATCACCTACACATGTCAAGTAAGGTGTCATACGAAGTGGAATACGAACCCCTCGCCAGTTCTGGCGACGGGGTTAGCATTCCCCCCTTTTAGAGGGGCACGACATGGAAGTAACCTTGAACCCCGGTTAAAGTTGACTCAAGCCTCAGCATCACAAAATGGATGCTGCCACCAGACACAAGTCTGACCTCCTGCTGCTGGGAGACCTTCCAGCGAGGGGAGCTCGGACAAAGGGTTCCTGTCGAGGGCGGTGTTAGCACCATCCCAGACAGGGTTTGTGTATCGCAGGTAGGCAGGGCTGAAAGGAAGGTGATTGCAAGTGGCACCCCGGTGCTCACTGTGCATAGCCCGGCTCAAACCAGTTTCGGGGGCACACCAGCCCCTGAGCTGGGACGAAGCCGGACAAAGGATAGGGGTGTAACCACCCCCCTCCTGGCTCCACCCATAGGTAGGACCTGGTTACGGGCCAGCCCCTTTTCTTAGAATAAAGGTAGGAGCGAGTCCCCTTCCCAAATTGGATAATTCTGAATCTTGAACTACTTTCCACGAAAGGAACTCTTGACTATTTCTGAAGACTCTCCCTTGTGGCTAAGGAGTAGCCACCCTGCACCAGCAGGCACCACCTAAGCGCTTGCGGTTTGCTGGAAGTGTCTCCTACGGATCAAGACTGCCCAGCTCGACGAGACCCGAGTCCCTGCCATCTCTGACCTTTTACCTACCTCATCAGCCCAGCTGAGAGTCGTAGGTGTGACGAGACCTGCGGGACCGGCCATCTTCAGAACCTGCACGACGCTTATCTAGCACGCCCACCGAGGGACCCTTGAGTGAGTGCACCTAGGGTCTGAGAAGCCCTAACCCCGAGCAGCTCCAGCACCGAAGTCTGCCTCCCCAGCATCCACGAGATCTGCGTGGGGGCCCTTCCGCTCCTTGCTGTTCACCGCGTTGTCCGACCACTTGCCGACCGGCTTGTGGCCCTCTTCACGACGCACCACGATTGTTTCATCACTAGTCTGGTTGCTCCAGACTGGCTCTTGCTCCCCTTCAACAGAGGAGTACCACGGACCCTCCTGGTCCACTCCAGACGCCATCTTGACTCCACCGCGTGGGCTTGCCACTGCCAAGATCCGCTGCCCCATTCCTGGGCCCAGCATCATCGACAGCAGACACCTTCGTGGGACAGCTCGCCCTCCATCCTGGTCGCCGCCGCGCCTCCTGGTCCGAGGAACAGCCGAGTCCGACGTCATCCACTCACCTGGTCGAGGTGACTTCAGCCGGTACCCTCCTGGTGCCCACACGATCGCTGGCTAGCGGTTGAGAACTGAGTCCCCTCTGCTTTCAGGTTTCCTTCATCACCGATCCAGGCTTGGATCTCGCTGAACATCGACACTGGTCGCCTGCCAGCAACTCTTCTTTCAGGATCCCGAGACTACAACGAGGACTTCCGACATCTTGCCGAACCTTCCACAGCCGCAGCCTCTGGGCTAGGTAACTCGAGCATTTCGGTGCTCCATCGCATGTTCGCTTTACAAGTGTCCAGTTCCTTTTTCGTTTAGTCCCACTGATCGGATCACTCCGGAATCAGTAACTTTAGACTTTCTAACCTCTCCCCTTCCACTTGTAGTGTAATGGTTTCGTGCCCTCGGGCATTTGTGTAAATTGTGCAACCAGAAGTATTTTCCTAAGAGTTTTGTATTGTGCTTAGCTCCCTGACTCATAAAGAGCCAGGGTAGTCTTGTTATAAATAAATATCCTTTATTTTCATAACAACTTGTGTGGTGTCCTTTCACTTGGTATTCAAGGGGTATATGTGATGGTAAACAGCTGGCTTAACACGCCCTCTAGAGTTTAGCCTAAGACTGCTCGTATCCACGCTACTAGGATAGCTGGTCTATAAGGTTGACTTACAACCAATCATCAATAAGGGTCGTTTGGAATGATACTTAAAAAGAGGAGGAACAGGGGCTGTTTATGACAGGTCCAGCATACATAGCCCAGATGTATTCGAATAAGTAAGAAAGTATGCTGTTCCTAAAGAGAATTACTGGTGAAAGAAGAGATAAATGAGTCCCTGAGGTCAGGAGGAAAATCCTCCTTTAGGAAAAAGACCCTCACACACCCGGCAGACTAGCTGTCATATGTCGTCAGCATGTGGCCCAGATGTAAAGTGTCATCATCGGGTCTGCTCCGAATCGGGGCGGCGCTGCAATCCCCGATCGGCGACCCCAATGGCGCCTTTTAATGGAGATCTTTATTCCATAGTTGCCGGTGGGTGAATGCAGGTAAGGGCCTTCAAGTGAGAAGTGTGTGGTGAGGGGAGTGTATTAAAAATAAGTAGTGGGGAACCTGAATGGTGTTTATTAAATGACTGTGGTCCCACTCTTACAATAAAAACAATAGAGTGCGTAATATTACAGTTAGATTGACTGTATTACGCTGTGGTTATAGATGGTCAACATGTTTCTTGCTTAAGTAAAGTAACCGCAATTCTTCAGGATCAGGTGATTCACACACTCATTGGTAGTGGTAGTGGCTTAATTTTGACACTTACCACACATACAGCACCCTAATAAGTGGTGACTAGTGCAGGTTAGGAAAAAATGCCTGAAAGAGAAAAATATATACAGGGACACAAACATATAAATAACAATCACATTGTGACAAGCATTATAGATCTTATCTCTTAACAACTACGATAATCAGTTGTCATGCAAATTCAATACTGCCAAGTGTTCAGCTATAAGGTGGTACTAGTGGTGAACACCCTATAGAAGTGGACTAAAAACAGGAGAATTCGAAAAAAATTTCAGGCATTTTTTCCTAACCTGCACTAGTCACCACTTATTAGGGTGCTGTATGTGTGGTAAGTGTCAAAATTAAGCCACTACCACTACCAATGAGTGTGTGAATCACCTGGTCCTGAAGAATTGCGGTTACTTTACTTAAGCAAGAAACATGTTGACCATCTATAACCACAGCGTAATACAGTCAATCTAACTGTAATATTACGCACTCTATTGTTTTTATTGTAAGAGTGGGACCACAGTCATTTAATAAACACCATTCAGGTTCCCCACTACTTATTTTTAATACACTCCCCTCACCACACACTTCTCACTTGAAGGCCCTTACCTGCATTCACCCACCGGCAACTATGGAATAAAGATCTCCATTAAAAGGCGCCATTGGGGTCGCCGATCGGGGATTGCAGCGCCGCCCCGATTCGGAGCAGACCCGATGATGACACTTTACATCTGGGCCACATGCTGACGACATATGACAGCTAGTCTGCCGGGTGTGTGAGGGTCTTTTTCCTAAAGGAGGATTTTCCTCCTGACCTCAGGGACTCATTTATCTCTTCTTTCACCAGTAATTCTCTTTAGGAACAGCATACTTTCTTACTTATTCGTTTGGAATGATACACAGTGATCACTAGAATAGTGAGCACTACATATCAGGCCAACTTCTCACACCCACTGACTTGGGGGGACGCACTGGACAGTGCAGGCCCTCTCCAAGGCAGCTATCCACTTGTGGATGTCGTCCCCTTGTTTAAAGGGGGGCACTATTTTACTCAGGTGTCTAGTGTCTATACTCCTGTCTTTCTCTCTATTGAGAATGCTGCCACCAGTGGGATCTAACCCACTTAATTTCTGCTCTCGGGCCAGGGCAAGTCTTTCTTTGGCGAGGGCAAGTTCTTCCCGCTCGATCCTCAGATTGACTTCCCTCATCTTCGCTTCATGCTTCCTCCTCTGAGGGGACGTCATTCCTCTCTGAGAAGATGCCTGAGAGACATGTGTATGAACCGATCTGCCAGAGCCTCTGGAGAGAGACCTAGCTCGTCCGTTCCCAAGGTTAGGACTGCTTGAGCGTGGGCCCGGGGCTCCCCCAGTTCCATTCTCATGCCTGCTTAAGTTGGTCCTTGTAAGCCTGCTGACTACCACTGGACCTTTGTCTGCCTCGTCTTCTGATAACTCCTCCTCGTCCTCCTCCTCTGTGTGGAGGTCGAGGTCTGGGTCACCGAGGGTTCCCTCTAAGGGAGGCATGTTCCCATCAGCACTGGGGGGACCTGTGTTAGAGGACCTCCTAGCATCGTACGCCTCTAAGAGACCTATCAGAATTGCGATGGTAGGGTTAGAACCCTGGTTTAGCTTCCTGGAGGCACACAGTTGTCTCATCTCCTTGAAGCTAAGAGCTGCATATCGTGACACGACCTGTGGAGGGTCACTGACCACTAAGGGAGTCTCCGAAGACTCTCCGTGGACCGACATGCTTTTCTAGTGAGGTGTAAGTGATGCACCTACCTACACTATGTGTTTACCTACTGATCCCTTGCTAAGAGTTGTAGTCAGGGTGTGCTAAGCCCTGTTACACTACAACAGCCGGTTCAGTAGAACTCGGAGTATTCTAAGTTAAGTTATATGTACCTGGGTACTTATGTGATCTTTCACTTCGATATTCTTAGGATACGTGTGTGGTAAAACAACAGCAAGCTCAAATCCCAACCGCTGCTCACCAATGTGAGAAGTTGGCCTGATATGTAGTGCTCACTATTCTAGTGATCACTGTGTATCATTCCAAACGACCCTTATTGATGATTGGTTGTAAGTCAACCTTATAGACCAGCTATCCTAGTAGCGTGGATACGAGCAGTCTTAGGCTAAACTCTAGAGGGCGTGTTAAGCCAGCTGTTTACCATCACATATACCCCTTGAATACCAAGTGAAAGGACACCACACAAGTTGTTATGAAAATAAAGGATATTTATTTATAACAAGACTACCCTGGCTCTTTATGAGTCAGGGAGCTAAGCACAATACAAAACTCTTAGGAAAATACTTCTGGTTGCACAATTTACACAAATGCCCGAGGGCACGAAACCATTACACTGCAAGTGGAAGGGGAGAGGTTAGAAAGTCTAAAGTTACTGATTCCGGAGTGATCCGATCAGTGGGACTAAACGAAAAAGGAACTGGACACTTGTAAAGCGAACCTGCGATGGAGCACCGAAATGCTCGAGTTACCTAGCCCAGAGGCTGCGGCTGTGGAAGGTTCGGCAAGATGTCGGAAGTCCTCGTTGTAGTCTCAGGAGCTTGAAAGAAGAGTTGCTGGCAGGCGACCAGTGTTGATGTTCAGCGAGATCCAAGCCTGGATCGGTGATGAAGGAAACCTGAAAGCAGAGGGGACTCAGTTCTCAACCGCTAGCCAGCGATCGTGTGGGCACCAGGAGGGTACCGGCTGAAGTCACCTCGACCAGGTGAGTGGATGACGTCGGACTCGGCTGTTCCTCGGACCAGGAGGCGCGGCGGCGACCAGGATGGAGGGCGAGCTGTTCCACGAAGGTGTCTGCTGTCGATGATGCTGGGCCCAGGAATGGGGCAGTGGATCTTGGCAGTGGCAAGCCCACGCGGTGGAGTCAAGATGGCGTCTGGAGTGGACCAGGAGGGTCCGTGGTACTCCTCTGTTGAAGGGGAGCAAGAGCCAGTCTGGAGCAACCAGACTAGTGATGAAACAATCGTGGTGCGTCGTGAAGAGGGCCACAAGCCGGTCGGCAAGTGGTCGGACAACGCGCTGAACAGCAAGGAGCGGAAGGGCCCCACGCAGATCTCGTGGATGCTGGGGAGGCAGACTTCGGTGCTGGAGCTGCTCGGGGTTAGGGCTTCTCAGACCCTAGGTGCACTCACTCGAGGGTCCCTCGGTGGGCGTGCTAGATAAGCATCGTGCAGGTTCTGAAGATGGCCGGTCCCGCAGGTCTCGTCACACCTACGCTTAGGTGGTGCCTGCTGGTGCAGGGTGGCTACTCCTTAGCCACAATGGAGAGTCTTCAGAAATAGTCAAGAGTTCCTTTCGTGGAAAGTAGTTCAAGATTCAGAATTATCCAATTTGGGAAGGGGACTCGCTCCTACCTTTATTCTAAGAAAAGGGGCTGGCCCGTGACTAGGTTCTACCTATGGGTGGAGCCAGGAGGGGGGTGGTTACACCCCTATCCTTTGTCCGGCTTCGTCCCAGCTCAGGGGCTGGTGTGGCCCCGAAACTGGTTTGAGCCGGGCTATGCACAGTGAGCACCGGGGTGCCACTTGCAATCACCTTCCTTTCAGCCCTGCCTACCTGCGATACACAAACCCTGTCTGGGATGGTGCTAACACCGCCCTCGACAGGAAACCCTTTGTCCAAGCTCCCCTCGCTGGAAGGTCTCCCAGCAGCAGGAGGTCAGACTTGTGTCTGGTGGCAGCATCCATTTTGTGATGCTGAGGCTTGAGTCAACTTTAACCGGGGTTCAAGGTTACTTCCATGTCGTGCCCCTCTAAAAGGGGGGAATGCTAACCCCGTCGCCAGAACTGGCGAGGGGTTCGTATTCCAATTCGTATGACACCTTACTCGACATGTGTAGGTGATGCGATGCCAAAGTTAGCAAATAACCGCAAGGATTATAATGCACTTAGAAGTAGTTGGCCCGCGTCACCATGGAACGGCTATTAGGACTTGGTTCCGCAAGCCGTCGACGGGCTCAGCTCGCGCCAGAGCACCGTCCCACATGTTTCCCTGCACTCTGCCTTCAGGATTGATAAGGCCTGCCATAGGAGTGACTGATAGGAATCCATGTGTCCATTTTAGGGTTAGGTGTAGGAATACTACACCTACAGCAACGGGTGATTACACCACTTTTCCCCAGCTGTCGTGCAGCCAGTTGTGTCAGATTTGGGCGGCCATCCAGGGGTGGCATAATACATGCTGCAGCCCCTGGTAGGCCCTGGGTACACCGATGCCCTGGATACCTGTGGTATGCTGAGACAGGGACTGACAAGGCGGCCCAGTTCCAATTGGTGGATGCACCTAATGTACATGTGTGTTAATTTCGAGAGAGAACAGCTAGGCTGTGGGTCTGATTGGCAGGCCCACAGCCAGGGAAAGTCGTAAACCAATGAAGCAAAAGCAAAAAATCTGGGTGATCATAGGATTGCAGACCCTACTCTCCTACATGACCCCCCCCAAACTTTGGGACAATAAGCTAACCTTGACCAGGTGAGTCTTCTTGCTCTAAGTGGAAATACCTGGAGAGCCCATCTGCATTGCCATGATCAGTGCCAGGTCTATGCTCCACTGTGAAGTCCATCCCCTGTAGGGAAATGGACCACCTAAGTAGTTTGGGGTTTTCACCCTTCATTTGATTTAGCCACAAGAGGGGCTTATGGTCGGTCTGAATCTTGAAGTGAGTGCCAAACAAGTATGGCCTCAACTTCTTCAGGGCCCAAACCACAGCAAAGGCCTCCCTCTCAATAGCTGACCAATTCTTCTCTCTGGGGGTCAGCCTCCTGCTAATAAAAGCTATGGGCTGGTCATGACCATCAAAATTCAGTTGCGATAGAACAGCTCCCACACCCAGCTCCGAAGCGTCTGTTTGGACAATGAATGGTTTGGAGTAGTCTGGACTCTTTAGGATAGGTGCTGTGCACATGGCCTGCTTTAGGTCATCGAATGCCTTCTGACAGCTTGCTGTCCACTGAACTTTTTTTGGCATCTTTTTACTTGTCAGGTCGTTTAGCGGGGTCACAATGGATCCATAATTTCTGACAAATTTCCGGTAATAACCAGTCAGGCCCAAGAAAGCTCGAACCTGAGTCTGGGTGGTTGGAGGAGCCCAGTCCTGGATGGCCTGTATTTTGCTCTCCAATGGTTGAACCTGGCCTCCACCTACAAGGTGGCCCAGGTATACAACCTGTGTCTGCCCTATCTGGCACTTGGTGGCCTTGATAGTGAGGCCTGCCTTCTGCAGGGCCTCTAACACTTTCCTCAGGTGGACCAGGTGATCCTCCCAGGTGGAGCTAAAGACAGCGATATCGTCCAGATACGCCGCACAGAAGTCGTCCAACCCAGTGAGAACGCGATTCACCAGCCTTTGGAAGGTGGCAGGTGCATTTTTCAAACCAAAGGGCATTACCACGAACTGATAATGCCCACCCGGGGTAGAAAATGCTGTTTTGGGCTTGGCCTCCTCAGCTAACCTGATTTGCCAATACCCCGCTGTCAGGTCAAACGTACTTAAGTAGTTGGCCGAGGCCAACCGGTCGATAAGTTCGTCTGCTCTTGGTATCGGGTGGGCGTCGGTCTTAGTGACCGCATTGAGACCTCTGTAGTCCACGCAAAACCTCATCTCTTTCTTACCGCCCTGGGTGTGAGGTTTCGGCACGAGCACTACGGGACTAGCCCAGGGGCTGTCCGAGGGTTCAATGACTCCCAGCTCCAACATTTTCTGCACCTCTGTCTTGATGCAGTCTCTGACACGATCAGGTTGCCGATAGATTTTACTCTTTACGGGCAGACTGTCCCCAGTGTCGACCTCGTGGGTACACCACTTGGTCTGACTGGGTGTCAGAGAGAACATATGTCGAAAGGATTGAAGAACCTGTTTACAATCCTCTTGTTGATGTCCAGAGAGGCTGCCACAAAAGACAACACCATCTACTGATCCATCGTCAGGGTTCTGAGAGAGCAGGTCTGGGAGAGGGTCACTCTCCTCCTCCTGTCCCTCATCTGTGGCCATGAGCAAGCCCATGCCCTCCCTGTCGACATATGCCTTGAGCCTGTTTACGTGGAGCACCCTGTGGGGGCTCCGGGGAGTTCCCAGGTCTACCAGGTAGGTGACCTCTCCCTTTTGCTCAATGATCGTGTGGGGCCCAGACCATTTGTCTTTGAGTGCTGCTGGGGCCACTGGCTCCAGCACCCACACCTTCTGTCCAGGCTGGTACACAGTCAGGACAGCCTTTTGGTCGTGCCAAGCTTTCTGTAATTCTTGGCTCGCCTCAAGGTTTTTAGACGCCTTTTCCATGTACTCCGCCATCCGCGAGCGGAGACCGAGCACATAGTCCACAATGTTTGATGCCGGCTTTCTGAGAGGTCTCTCCCATCCTTCCTTTACCAAACAAAGGGGTCCCCTTACAGGATGTCCGAACAGAAGCTCAAAAGGGCTGTAGCCAACCCCCTTCTGCGGGACCTCTCTGTAGGCGAACAAGAGGCAGGGTATCAGGACATCCCATCTCCGCCGAAGCTTTTCAGGTAGTCCGTGAATCATCCCTTTTAGGGTCCGGTTGAATCTCTCAACCAGCCCATTGCATTGTGGGTGATAGGGTGTGGTGAACTTGTAGTTGACACCACATTCCTTCCACATAGCAGTCAGATATCCCGACATGAAGTTTGCACCTCTGTCTGAGACGACCTCCTTAGGGAAGCCCACTCTGGAGAACACTCCAAGCAGGGCCCGTGCCACCACAGGTGCTGTAGTGGTCCTAAGGGGAATAGCTTCAGGATACCTGGTGGCGTGGTCCACCACCACCAGTATGAACTTGTGCCCTGATGCTGTCTGGGGTTCCATTGGTCCGACAATGTCGATCCCCACTCGTTCAAAGGGTACCCCCACCACTGGTAGTGGTATGAGGGGGGCCTTTGTCGTGCCACCTGACTTACCACTGGCTTGGCAAGTGACACAGGAGCGGCAAAACTCCTTCGTATCTTCGGACATGTGGGGCCAGTGAAAGTGTGGAACAATTCTGTCCCAAGTCTTATTCTGGCCTAAGTGACCTGCAAGGGGAATCTCGTGGGCCAGGGTGAGAAGGAAACCTCTCAGAGACAAGGGGATGACCAGCCTCCTGGTCGCACCAGGTTTGGGGTCTCTTGCCTCAGAGTACAGGAGTCCATCGTCCCAGTACACTTTGTGGGTACCCGTGGCGTTCCCTGCAGCCTCAGCAGCGGCCTGCTGTCTGAGGGGTTCAAGTGAGGGGCAGTCTAACTGTGCCTTCCCCAGGTCTTCCCTGGAGGGTCCCCCTGAGCCCAGAAACTCAACCTGACCAGGTTCAAGCTCTTGCGGCTCAGTTTCCCTCAGTTCTTTAAGGTCAGCCTCCTCGGAGACTTGATCCACGACCTGGGGCAAGGGGGAAGGCGAAGCCTTACCCTTACTGCTCCTTTTCTTGGAAGGTGTCTGGTCCGTTCTTCCAGGATCCAGCACCTGTTCAGTGGGGCATCTTTTGGCCTGTGACCTGGTCACAGCAAGGACATGCGCTGGCAAACCTAACATTTCCATGTGAGTCGTCTGCTCCACTTCTGACCATTGTGACGTTTCCAAATCATTGCCCAACAGACATTCTACGGGGAGGTCTGAACTAACCACAACCTTTTTCGGGCCACTTACCCCTCCCCAGGAGAAATCAACAACTGCCATACTGTGATTGGTAGTGACGTTGCTGGCATTGGTCACTAGGTAACTGGTACCTAGCATGATCTGTCCAGGGTCCACGAAGTTAGGCGTCACCATGGTGACACTGGCACACGTGTCCCTGTAGGCCTGAGCCACTCTTCCATTTATCAAAGGTGTCTGCCTGTATTTGCCCAAAGTATTGGGACTGGCATCAGGGGACATATCCATATCCCCTGTACAGACAAGGACGGCCTGAGTGAGCGTGCCGACTAAGTCGTCACTCCCCTCGGTTCCCAAGGTTAACCCAACTAATGCCTTGGGAGGCGCACTACCACTGCTGACTGTACTAGGGGGCGCAGGTGCCTTAGGGGCTGCAGTGGTAGGAGTTTGCCCTCCTTTCTTGGTGCACTCACTAAACCAGTGAGTCTTACTTTTACAGTATTGGCACCACCTTTTTGACTGGCCTTCTTGAGTCTTCTTCTTCTGTGAAGCCTGACCCCCACCCTCTTTGGTTTGTTGGGGACCTGTCGAAGACTTCTGGTCATTTTGTTCGTTCTTGTTACCCTTTTGGTCTGCTTTCTTCTGACCACCCTGGTTCTGATTCTGGTTCTGCTTGACCCTTGTTCTGACCCATCTGTCTGCCTTCTTTCCCAATTCTTGGGGAGAGGTCAGATCCGAGTCGACAAGGTGCTGATGCAACAATTGGTTCTGACAGTTGTTTAAAATCTGTTCTCGCATGATAAGATTGTACAATCCTGTGTAATCAGTAACCTTGCTACCCAGCAACCAGCCTTCCAAAGCCTTAGTGGCACAATCGACAAAGTCAGCCCAATCCTGAGACTGAATTTTCTGGGTGTCTCGGAACAGCACCCGGTACTGTTCCGTGGTTAAGCCGAACCCATCAATCAGTGTGTTCTTCAGGACTTGGTAGTTGTTAGCATCCTCAGCTCTTGTAGTGAGGAGCTTGTCCCTTCCTTTACCTTCAAAGGAAAGCCACAGTATAGCTGCCCACTGACTTGGGGGGACGCACTGGACAGTGCAGGCCCTTTCCAAGGCAGTTATCCACTTGTGGATGTCGTCCCCTTGTTTAAAGGGGGGCACGATTTTACTCAGGTGTCTAGTGTCTATACCCCTGTCTTTCTCTCTATTGAGAATGCTGCCACCAGTGGGATCTAACCCACTTAATTTCTGCTCTCGGGCTAAGGCAAGTCTTTCTTTGGCGAGGGCAAGTTCTTCCCGCTCGATCCTCAGATTGACCTCCCGCATCTTCGCTTCATGCTCCCTCCTCTGAGGGGAAGTCATTCCTCTCTGAGAAGGTGCCTGAGAGACATGTGTATGAACCGATCTGCCAGAGCCTCTGGAGAGAGACCTAGCTCGTCCGTTCCCAAGGTTGAGCCTGCTTGAGCGTGGGCCCGGGGCTCCCCCAGTTCCATTCTCATGCCTGCTTAAGTTGGTCCTTGTAAGCCTGCCGACTACCACTGGACCTTTGTCTGCCTCGTCTCCCGATAACTCGTCCTCGTCCTCCTCCTCTGTGTGGAGGTCGAGGTCTGGGTCACCGAGGGTTCCCTCTAAGGGAGGCATGTTCCCATCTGCACTGGGGGGACCTGGGTTAGAGGACCTCCTAGCATCGTACGCCTCTAAGAGACCTATCAGTATTGCGATGGTAGGGTTAGAACCCTGGTTTAGCTTCCGGGAGGCACACAGTTGTCTCATCTCCTTGAAGCTAAGAGTTGCATATCGTGACACGACCTGTGGAGGGTCACTGACCACTAGGGGAGTCCCTGCAGACTCTCCGTGGACCGACATGCTTTTCTAGTGAGGTGTAAGTGTTGCACCTACCTACACTATGGGTTTACCTACTGATCCCTTGCTAAGAGTTGTAGTCAGGGTGTGCTAAGCCCCGTTACACTACAACAGCCGGTTCAGTAGAACTCGGAGTATTCTAAGTTGAGTTATATGTACCTGGGTACTTATGTGATCTTTCACTGCGATATTCTTAGGATACGTGTGTGGTAAAACAACAGCAAGCTCAAATCCCAACCGCTGCTCACCAATGTGAGAAGTTGGCCTGATATGTAGTGCTCACTATTCTAGTGATCACTGTGTATCATTCCAAACGACCCTTATTGATGATTGGTTGTAAGTCAACCTTTTAGACCAGCTATCCTAGTAGCGTGGATACGAGCAGTCTTAGGCTAAACTCTAGAGGGCGTGTTAAGCCAGCTGTTTACCATCACATATACCCCTTGAACACCAAGTGAAAGGACACCACACAAGTTGTTATGAAAATAAAGGATATTTATTTATAACAAGACTACCCTGGCTCTTTATGAGTCAGGGAGCTAAGCACACTACAAAACTCTTAGGAAAATACTTCAGTTGCACAATTTACACAAATGCCCGAGGGGCACGAGAAACCATCTACACTAACAGTGAAATGCGAATGGTTAGAGTCTGGAGATACTGATTCCGGAGTGATCCGATCAGTGGGACTAAACGAAAAAGGAACTGGACACTTGTAGAGCGAACCTGCGATGGAGCACCGAGATGCTCGAGTTACCTAGCCCGGAGGCTGCGGCTGCGTGAAGTTCGTCAAGATGTCGGGAGTCCTCGTGTAGTCTCAGGAGCCTGAAAGAAGAAGTTGCTGGCAGGCGACCAGTGACGATGTTCAGAGCGATCCAAGCCTGGATCGGTGGTGAAGGAAAACCTGAAAGCAGAGGGGACTCAGTTCTCAACCGCTAGCCAGCGATCGTGTGGGTACCAGGAGGGTACCGGCTGAAGTCACCTCGACCAGGTGAGTGGGTGACGTCGGACTCGGCTGTTCCTCGGACCAGGAGGCGCGGCGGCGACCAGGATGGAGGGCGAGCTGTCCCACGAAGGTGTCTGCTGTCGACGATGCTGGGCCCAGGAAGGGGCAGCGGATCTTGGCAGTGGCCACCCAGGCGGGGGAGTCAAAATGGCGTCGGGAGTGGACCAGGAGGGTCCGTGGTACTCCTCTGTTGAAGGGGAGCAAGAGCCAGTCTGGAGCAACCAGACTAGTGATGAAACAATCGTGGTGCGTCGTGAAGAGGGCCACAAGCCGGTCGGCAAGTGGTCGAACAACGCGGTGAACAACAAGGAGCGGAAGGGCCCCCACGCAGATCTCGGGGATGCTGGGGAGGCAGACTTCGATGCTGGAGCTGCTCAGGGTTAGGGCTTCTCAAACCCTAGGTGCACTCACTCGAGGGTCCCTCGGTGGGCGTGCTAGATAAGCGTCGTGCAGGTTCTGAAGATAGCCGGTCCCGCGGGTCTCGTCACACCTACGACTCTCAGCTGAGCTGATGAGGGAGGTAAAAGGTCAGAGATGGCAGGGAACTCGGGTCTCGTCGAGCTGGGCAGTCTTGATCCGTAGGAGAGACTTACAGCAAACCGCAAGCGCTTAGATGGTGCCTGCTGGTGCAGGGTGGCTACTCCTTAGCCACAAGGGAGAGTCTTCAGAAATAGTCAAGAGTTCCTTTCGTGGAAAGTAGTTCGTGATTCGGAGTTATCCGATTATCTGATTATCCAATTTGGGAAGGGGACTCGCTCCTACCTTTATTCTAAGAGAAAGGGGCTGGCCCGTGACTAGGTTCTACCTATGGGTGGAGCCAGGAGGGGGGTGGTTACACCCCTATCCTTTGTCCGGCTTCGCGCCAGCTCAGGGGCTGGTGTGCCCCCGAAACTGGTTTGAGCCGGGCTATGCACAGTGAGCACCGGGGTGTCACTTGCAGTCACCTTCCTTTCAGCCCTGCATACCTGGGATACACAAACCCTGTCTGGGACGGTGCTAACACCGCCCTCGACAGGAAACCCTTTGTCCAAGCTCCCCTTGCTGGAAGGTCCCCCAGCAGCAGGAGGTCAGACTTGTGTCTGGTGGCAGCATCCATTTTGTGATGCTGAGGCTTGAGTCAACTTTAACCGGGGTTCAAGGTTACTTCCATGTCGTGTCCCTCTAAAAGGGGGGAATGCTAACCCCGTCACCAGGACTGGCGAGGGGTTCGTATTCCCATTCGTATGACACCTTACTCGACATGTATAGGTGATGCGATGCCAAAGTTAGCAAATAACCGCAAGGATTATAATGCCTTAAAAGTAGTTGGCCCGCGTCACCATGGAACGGCTATTAGGGCTTGGTTCCGCAAGCCGTCGACGGGCTCAGCTCGCGCCAGAGCACCGTCCCACATGATTCCCTGCACTCTGCCTTCAGGATTGATAAGGCCTGCTATAGGAGTGACTGATAGGAATCCATGTGTCCATTTTAGGGTTAGGTGTAGGAATACTACACCTACAGCAACGGGTGATTACACCACGTGGCCCCAGCTGTCGTGCAGCCAGTTGTGTCAGATTTGGGCGGCCATTCCAGGGGTGGCATAATACATGCTTCAGCCCCTGGTAGGCCCTGGGTACACCGATGCCCTGGATACCTGTGGTATGCTGAGACAGGGACTGACAAGGTGGCCCAGTTCCAATTAGTGGATGCACCTAACGTACATGTGTGTTAATTTCGAGAGAGAACAGCTAGGCTGTGGGTCTGATTGGCAGGCCCGCAGCCGGAGAAAGTCGTAAACCAATGAAGCAAAAGCAAAAAATCTGGGTGATCATAGGATTGCAGACCCTACTCTCCTACAGTCACCTGTTAGGGGGTCACTTTGGGGAGGACAAACCAGAGAAGACAATATTGGAAAGGTTTTATTGGCCTGGCGTCTATTCTCAGGTGCGGAAATATTGCAAAGAATGTGCTACCTGTCAAAAAAATAGCAGGTTCCTACAACCAAGAGTACCCTTGCGTCCCATGCCCATCATACAAGAACCTTTTTCTAGGGTTGGAATGGACATCATAGGACCCTTGTTACCCTCTCGCAGTGGTTGCAGATACGTGTTGGTACTGGTTGATTATGCCACTCGCTTCCCGGAAGCCGTGGCCTTACGCCAGCCGAACGCCTCACAAATAGCCAAAGCCATGATTACCATCTTTGCAAGAGTAGGTTTTCCCCGGGAAATAGTTACAGATCAGGGCTCACCCTTCATGTCACGCCTCATGAAACAGGTATGCCACTCCCTGGACATCAAGCAAATCCGTACCTCAGCATACCACCCCCAAACAGATGGGCTAGTGGAACGCTACAATGCCACCCTCAAGGCGACGTTAAAGAAACTACTGAACCTTGAGTCATGGAAATGGGAAGATATGCTCCCTCTGGCTCTCTTTGCAATACGTTGCAAAGTCCAGAAAAGCACTGGGTATTCACCCTTCGAGTTGCTTTATGGTAAACAACCGCGTAGTTTGCTTGGCATGTTAAAGGAGGAGTGGGAGGAGGAGCCAGAAGGGGCAAAACCCCTACCCAAATATGTAATGAACCTAAAAACCCATCTAGGACAGGTTCGCAGTATTGTTCACACCCACCTAGAACAAGCCCAATTAGCCCAGAAGACACAGTACGATAAAAAGGCCAAAGCCCGCTCCTTTGCCGTTAATGATTACGTACTCTTAATGATGCCATCCTCGGACCATAAGATGTCGGGACAATGGCAGGGCCCTTACCGTATTATAGAAAAGGTCACTCCAGTTACCTACCGTCTGGAAATGGATCCCCAGAAAAATACCAATACTCAGATATATCACGTTAACTTGCTTAAAAAGTGGGAGGGGGCTCTCCCAGTACAGATAGGGCTTGTCCGGGATCCCGAACCCTTGTTTATACAAAGCATAGATGGGGATCTTCCTGAAACCAACAGAAGAGAATTAATGATACAGCTTCAGTCCTTGCAAGACGTGTTCTCGCTACAACCTGGTAGAACACAACTGATAGAGCACGCCATTATAACTCCACCCAATACAAAAGTGAAATTACGCCCTTATCGCATGCCGGAATCCCGTAGTCAAGCAACAGAGGGAGAAGTACAACAAATGCTGCAAATGGGTATCATTGAGCCCTACAATAGTGAATAGAATTCCCCAATTGTATTATTATTATTATTATATTTAAGTTTGTAAAGCGCTCAGCTACCCGAAGGTTTCCCGGCGCTAAAACCAGAGTGAGAAGAGGAAAGTCAGAGGGGGCTGTTACATATTGAATAACCAATTTTTTACCTGTCTGCGAAACTTAAGGTAGCAGGGTTCAGTTCGCAACCGGAGAGGAAGGGAATTCCAGAGAGAGGGGGCCAGCCAGGTGAAGGAGCGGCCACCCATTCTGGATCTTTTAATTATAGGAACCTAGAACAAAAGCTGATTAGATGAACATAGAGTGCGGGGGGGACAATAGTGCTGTACCAAGCAGTTAAGATAGGGTGGGGCCAGGCCGGCATTTATTTTGTACATGAAGCAAAGGGCCTTAAACTTTGTACGGCTTTCAATGCGGAGCCAGTGTAGAGTGCGTAGAGAGTAGGAGGTGGGGGAAGGATTGGGGAGTTTACAGAGCAGTCGCTCTGCCATATTCTGGACTGTCTGTAGTTTACGAATCACCTCTTTGCAAGCTCCCAGGAAAAGAATATTCCCGTAGTCCAGTCTAGAGGTGATTAAGGCCTGGACCACGGTTTTCTGAGAATCCTGGGGGAGCATCCAGATGATCTTACGCAGCCACTTAATGATAGTGATGCAAGTGGAGGAAATCTTAACCACGTGGTTTTTCATAGATAACTGGTCGTCAAAAATGATACCGAGGTTGCGTGCTGTTTTAGATGGAATAGGTAGGGTGCCCATTTGAGAGGGCCAGTGTTGTGGTCCCCATAAGGTGGTATTATGGCCAAACAGAAGAAGCTCTGTTTTCCCCGCGTTCAGTTTCAGTTTGTTATTATACATCCAAGCTGCGATGTTACTGAGTCCAGTACAGAGGGAAGAGGGGGAGGAGTGAGAGTCCGTAGAAAGAGAGTAGATGATCTGGGTATCATCGGCGTACGAGTAAATAGTAAGCCCAGCTTGCTCCGCAATAGTAGCCAAAGGTCTGACATACAAATTAAAGAGCAAGGGGCTCAAGATGGAACCTTGTGGAACACCGTACGCCGATTTAAAGGTTAGGGAAGCAGATGAGGAAGAGAAAACTTGAAAGGTACGGTCTGTTAGAAAGCTAACAAACCAGTTGAGTGCAGAGCCGGTAATGCCAGATGATCTAAGGGCATTGATAAGAATAGGATGGGAAACCGTGTCGAATGCGGCACTCAGATCAAGCAAGATGAGTGCCACGGTTTCCCCCCTATCTACTCGGCATCGTATGTTTTTAGAGACCCCTAATAGAGTCGATTCCGTCGAGAAACCTGCCCTAAAACCGGATTGGGATGGATGTAAAATTCCCCTGGATTCAACATGGGAAGAGAGTTGAGTATGTTTTTCCATAATTTTTTGAGAAAACTGGGAGAAGTGAAATGGGACGGAAATTAGATGGGATATTAGGGTCGGCATTAGCCTTTTTTAACAAAGGCACTATCATCGCATGTTTCCATGCAGAGGGTACTGTAGCTTCTCTAAGAGAAGAGTTGAGGAGATCCACAATAAGTTCAAGGGAAGAATTATCCAGCAATTTTAATATTTGAGGGGGAAAAGGATCAAGTGGAGAGCCGGATTTAATTTTACTGATATTAGGGGATCCCATGTGTCGATCAACTGTAAAGCAGAAGGACAGGTATCTCGTGGGACCCCTGAATCACAGGAAGTCGCAGGGTTGGATACTATAGGGGGGGTCAGCTGAGCAGGGGTAAGGGACCTATCCTCTAAAGTCACTTGCTCAGAGGATGTGATAGGGGCTGGTAGGTGAGACAGAGAAGGAGGAGGGGCAAGTTTTTCAAAATCAGAATATATGGTATCAATTTTGGCGATAAAGAATTCAGCCAGAGAGTTGCACTGTGCGGTATCGAGACAAGGTGGTTTGGGTTGACAAAGTGCACCCGAAAGTTTTTGTACTACCTTAAAAAGTGCTTTAGGGCGATTTTGTGCCTCAAGGATAGTTGAATTGACATGTTCAATTTTTGCAGTTTTGCATAAAGAGTGATATTTAGTTAAGGCAGCTTTGTAAATTTGCTTAGAACACGGGTCATAATTTATGCGCCATTTGCGCTCGAGGTTTTTACAGATGGTTTTTTCTTTTTTTAACGCAGCTGTAAACCAGGGCGCGGGTGGGTGGTGGAAGTTGTGTTTTTGCATTCGCAGCGGTATGCAGGCATCGGCAGTATGTACCAGCCAGGTTTTAACAGCATCAGCTGCGTCAATCCTAGTGACTTCCGTAAAAGGTCTAGAATTCTCTAAACATAAGTTGAGTTTCTTAACGTCCAATTTGTTCCAATTTCTGGATAGTCTGGATTCTGTAAAGTTAGGGAGGGTATTCGATGGACAGCCAATGGTGACAGAAAAAGTCACCATATAGTGGTCAGACCATACAATAGGTAAAGGCACCTCACATGTGATGGTGTCTAAATTAGAAAGAATGGGGTCTAACAGGTTCCCTGCTTTGTGAGTAGGACCGGAATTAAGTAACAAAATATTTAGAGCAGCCAAATCCTGTAAAAGATTGCTGCTGATGGAGCATGAGGGATCATTCAAGTGCAGGTTTAGATCACCAATGATTGAGAAGTTAGTAGAATACTGAATCAGAGGAGCTACATACTCAGGAAAGGAGGTGGCCCAGGAACTCGCTGGGCCTGGAGGGCGATAAATGAGCATCCCAGAGAAAGTAAAGTTGGGAGATAGCGACAGTTTGAAGAGGCCGGCTTCACTGTTAGGAAGTTCAAGGTCTTCCCATTTGCAGGAAAACAGTCTATTGTAGATTATGGCTATTCCTCCACCATCCTTCATTAATCTGTTTTTCCCAACATAAGTATAGTTGTCAGGGAGAGCAGCAGCAATATCCGGGCCAGAGTAGTCTTTCAGCCATGTCTCAGTGAGGAATAAGGCTGCGGGTTTCACCGAGACGAGTATATCAAAGATCTCTCTCTTATGTTTGACTAATGATCTACAATTTAAGCTGATCAGCGTCCGAGTCTGAGCCAGAACTAAAGGTGTAGGTTTAGGGCGTGATGGGTGAGATGGCGGAAAATCAGATGAGGCTATATTAGTCAGGGAGGGGAAAGAAGTAAGGGAAAGAGAACAGACCGAGCAGGTTAAGGGAGCACAATGAGGATTCATTTTAGTGCAGTAAGAACACTGTGACGGCATGAAGCTAAGAAGAGCCTCCCTAGAGTAAGTATGAGGTGGACCAGAGAATGTAATACCAGGGGTCATAGCCCCTAGTCCCGGCCCTTGCGGACGGGCGCAGACGGGCTTGCCTTCGGCGCGCAAACGGCGCGCCCGCTGTGCTCGTCCGCTGCACTTCCTGAAGTTACACATTTTTATATGTGACGGAGGGCGGTAAAGGGGGGCGTGGCCTCGGAAGGGGCGTGGCCAGCGGCCTCGCTGGTGATGGCGGCGGGGCGTGCAATGCAAGCACGCGAGTCAAGATCCAGTCAGGTAGGTCATTTTAATAAAACACACACAAGTTTTAAAAGATAGCAGCGTAGATAGCAGATAGCAGCGCAGCCTACTCCCGGCTTTCCGCCTCAGGAGAATGGTTTCGAGCGCTCGTGGAACAGCGTGAGCTAAGTACCATGGGCGGGGGGCGTGGCCTCGGAAGGGGCGTGGCCAGCAGCCTTGCTGGAGATGGCAGCGGGGCGTGCAATGCAAGCACGCGAGTCAAGATCCAGTCGAGTAGGTAATGGATCCATCCGGTTCTGCATCGACTTCCGGGAGGTGAATAAGATCTCTTGTTTTGATTCCTAGCCCCTCCAGGGAGTCGATGAATTGGTGGAGCGTCTAGGAACTGCCCGATATATTAGTACCCTTGATCTATGCAAAGGATATTGGCAGGTGCCCTTGAGACCTGAAGACCGGGAGAAAACCGCCTTTTCGACACCGAATGGCCTGTATCACTTCACTGTTCTTCCCTTTGGTCTCCACGGGGCCCCTGCTACATTCCAACGCCTAATGAACACCGTTTTAAGGCCTTATTCCGACTTCTCAGCAGCCTATATAGATGACATCGTCATCTATAGCTCCACTTGGACAGACCACCTTACCCACCTACGGAAAGTCATTCAAGCATTGAGAAAAGCTGGACTAACTATAAACCCAGCTAAAAGTAGACTCGCGGCCCGTTCAGTGAAATACTTAGGGTATCTTTTAGGAGAGGGATACATCAAACCGCAAGCAGAAAAAGTAGCAGCTATCACCAACATCCCATTCCCAAAGACAAAAAAGGAGCTAAGGGCATTCCTTGGGGTCTTGGGGTATTATCGCCGATTTATATCCAATTTTTCGCAAATAGCCTCCCCCCTGACAGACCTTTTGCAGAAGAATGCACAAACCGAGAAAGAACTGAGACGTCCTACTCCCTCTCTTCTCCAGGCTTTTCACCGACTGAAACAGGCCTTGACGTGTCACCCGGTGCTGCTCAGCCTGGATTATTCACAGCCATTCATTCTGCAAACAGATACGTCCGACAGTGGCTTGGGAGCAGTGTTGTCTCAAGTCGACTCCCGGGGACAAGAAAGACCCATCCTATATATAAGCAGGAAGTTATTCCCTCGAGAGAAGAACTACGCGGTCATCGAAAAAGAGGCACTAGCCATCAAATGGGCGGTTGATTCCCTTCGGTATTACCTAGAAGGAAGGGAATTCACGTTATTCACAGACCATGCCCCTTTAGAATGGCTATCTAGAAACAAGGGACATAACGACAGGATACTAAGGTGGTTCCTAGCCCTACAACCCTATCATTTTCACACCAAACACAGGAAGGGAAAAGACCAAGCTAACGCTGACTATTTATCCCGGTATCCTCTTGATGGGATTCTTGCCAACAAGAATGTTAGGGAAGGGGGATGTGAGGAAGACCAGGATATCACCCTGCCCATGACCCTTGTGAAAACCCCTAACATAACGAAGATACCTCTCGCTAGCCAGGGTCCAGCACAGAAAGAGTTAACCTCCTTCGGCTCCTCTCCTTCGCAGGACCAAGAACCCCCTTCCCGAGGCGTCGGCCAATGGCGGAAGACGTCGTGGGCTGTAGGGGCGGATCCTTGCGTTGAAAACCAGGAAGACGCCGAGATAGAGGCGCGAGAGAAAAGTGCCGGGAGAAGAAGAGCGAAGCAGGGGAGCGGAGACGGGACCACAGTGTGCCAAGCCAAGACGAGAAGCAGACGAAGAGCCAGGACGAGAAGCAGACGAAGAGCCAGGACGAGAAGCAGACGAAGAGCCAGGACGAGAAGCAGACGGAGAGCCAGGACGAGAAGCGGACGAAGAGCTCCAGCCATCCGGAGGAAAATGCGACGCCGAGCTGGAAGAGTGGTCCGAAGAGTGATGGACACCCCCGGAGGACGCCATAACACCGCCACAGCTCCGGAGAGCTGTGGCTCCAGCGAGGAGAAGACTACCCCTCGCCAAACCAACGGGAGAAGACGACATCCAAGCCCCAACCTCCATAATCCTCAGATTAATTGATTTTGTTGATTTGACTTTTGTTAATAAATGCAGCCATCATTCAGCCCTACCTAAGACCTCCTCGCTTTACTTTCCGCCCATCCCTCTCACACCTATATTTGTGCTGGAGCTGGCTGTAGAACTGTGTGCACTTTACCCCTTCTAACCAGGGATAAAGTGTCTATGCTCCCCCTTTTAAGATGATAACATTGTTCCACCCCTAATTGGCATATTTAACATTTCTTTTAAGTCCATAGTATATGTTACAAAGTGTACCCAGAGCCTGTAACTTAAATGTCACTAGTGGACTGCAGCACCCATCGTACCACCTGCTTAAGTGACCATGCAAAAATGACTGCTGGCAAATTTGACCTGTCAAAATAACCCCTTTTGACGGGTCAAAACCTTACTTTTAAATATTTATACGTCAACCCTCTGTCGGCCCTATTGCCCATAAGAGAGGATACATGGTTTTTTAAAGTAGGACATGTAGGAATTTAATGTTGAACATGTCCTTACTGTAAAGAAGTCCCAAAACTTATTTTTACTGTAGCAACGCTGGCTGCTCCATAGGAAAACATTAGGTTACATTATCATAGTTAATAATGCGAATTTCGGTTAGAAATGAGCTTGAAAAAATAATTAAACAACTATTTTAATAATTATTTAAAATCCAATATAATGGTGAAGTCTATTTTTTAAATAAATATTACAAAAAAGGCGGTTTTAATAAGTTGCAAACACAAGTAGATGATGGACGGAGCACTGAAACTTTTCAGACACTCACCCCCCAGTCACAGATCTGGGTTGAATCCATCATCATTCTTTAGCTCACTTCGCCACCCCAGTTCAGACACAGGTATATGGAAATCATTCTTTACCCTGTGCCTCATGGGAACAGTCCTGACCGAACTGCCAAGCCATGTCTTCCTTGGACCGGAAACAAGCATCCTGGGACCGGTTTCGGGCTAACAGCCCTCATCAGCCAGGCTAGCTTGAATCCAGTGGCAAAGTGAGCAAGGGACCCACGTCTGGACATACCCTGCCAACTGAGGGCGAGCAAAGCAAACACAAAGATGATGGACGGAGCGCTGAAACTTTTTAAACACTCATCCCCAGTAGCAGATCTGGGTTGAATCCATCATCGTTCTTTAGCTCACTTTGCCACCCGAGTTCAGACTTAGCCATATGCAAATCAGTCCTGAACCTGTGCCCCATAGAAACAGTCCAGCCCAAACTGCCAAGCCAGGTCTTCCCTGGACCGGAAACAAGCATCCTGGGACTGTCTTAGATGTAACACCCCTCAACCAGGCTAATTTGAATCCAGTGGCAAAGTGAACTAGGGACCCATGTCTGGGCAAACCCTGCCAACTTAGGGCAAACAAAGCAAACACAAGGAGATGATGGACTGAGTGCTGAAACTTTTCAGACACTCACTCCCAGTCACAGATCTGGGTTGAATCCATCATCGTTCTTTAGCTTACTTCCCCACCCTAGTTCAGACCCAGCCATATGCTAATCCGTCTTGACCCTGTGCCTCATGGGAACAGTCAAGCCCGAACTTCCAAGCCAAGTTCCTTGCTCACTTTGCCACCGGATTCAAGCTAGCCTGCCTGATGAGGGGGTGTTACCTGGAAATCGTCCCTGGATGCTTATTTCCGTTCCAGTGAAGACCTGGCTTGGCAGTTCGGGCTTGACCTTTCCCATGAGGCACAGGGTCAAGACTGATTTGCATATGGCTGGGTCTGAACTGGGAAGGCGAAGTGAGCTAAAGAATGATGATGGATTCAACCCAGATCTGTGACAATGGGTGAGTGTCTGAAAAGTTTCAGCTTTCCGTCCATCATCTCCTTGTGTTTGTTTTTAGAAGGTTTCCTTATACCTGCCTAAAGCCTCTGGAGGTCCATTTGCATTTCCTCTCCCACTTCTGCGTGCCAGTTATTAGCATTCAAATAGGTGTGGATGGTTATGGAATGCCTCCCAGGAGTAAACAGTGGGCTGACCTGAATGGTCCGAGACGACTCCTCTCAATCTGACAGAATATACAAGGTGGGGTTGCGGGCATCCTTTTTGACATTACAATGTCATATCCTGCTTGACAGGGCTGCTGGGGGTTCCATGTACTGGTTGGGCACACTTTAAAGAAGGAGAAAAAGGATGCCAAAACAATTCTTACGTACCTGCTGTCTGATTGTTGAAAAACTTTGCTTTGTTCTATCAGACCTCTCTCCTGGGGTTTATTGGGGGTACAGTGACTGTCCCAAACTTGGTTTTAGTGTTAGATGTGTGAGGATACTAGGATTACCATAGTACATGCCCCACTCACTCCCTCAGCCCTCAGAACCCACATCTAGTGTGGCCAAAGGCTTCAACCATGTTGAAAATGTGCAACGTGGGTAGGGTTGCCCCAAGAATGTTTACTCCATTGGTTAGGGCGTGCCCAGGAGTGATTCCCACCAAATAGCTCGTACCAGGAATACATATGGCGTCTCCAGGCACCCACTGAGAGCACTCTCAGACTTGTGGAAGATCAGAAGAGGACTGAACCTGCTGTCTGAGAGCCTAGAAGGCTGGACCTGCTCTTGTATCCACAACTAAGACATGAACTCCAAGTGTCTTAAAGCTGACCTCCTGTTAAAGCTGCCGACACGCAAGCTGCAAGAGGTCTTTTCTTACAATTGCCCAGCTGACCAGTTGTAATTGCACCTGGACTGGACCCTGCTGTTCAGTCTGTGCCTGACACCCTGTGAGTCTCAGTCTCCCAGTTCCACATATTGGATTTTTGTCATTCTGTTATTTTGTCTATTACATTTTAATGTATTTTTCTAACTTGGCTTGGGATTTTTTTTTTATAATTCTTTTTATTAAACCAAGCTTCGGTACACCATTACAGTACATTTAGACATTGAGTAGTGCCGGTTGGGTACATAGCAGGGTCATCTACACATCACATACAGGCAATTTACAGTAATTTGGTCCATAGTCTCTCTTTTGTGTTTCGTGGTCCTTTGTAACTTTTACCCTGTTTCCATCCTAAATGTCTCCCAGGCAGACCAGATCATTTTCCATTTGGCTGGGCATCCTCTACCTTGATAAACAGTTTTTTTCAGCCTGTTGACACCAATCGAGATCATCCCCCTAGGCTTTAATTTGTGGAGGGTGAGTGCTCCCCCAGTTCCTTTTGGCCTCTACGGCCACCAGCATCAGCTATGTTTTGGTATGTGTGGGCCAGTTAATTTCTCCCGTCACCCCGAATAGGAGTCACCATGCGTCCATTCAAATCCTTTGTCGCTCTACCTCTGTCATGATCCGAGTCAGCCCACTCCAGTGGCTCTGCAGTTCAGGACAGGACCAGAGTATATGGAAAAAGGGTCCTTTCTCTCTACACCCCCTGATGAAATGCTCAGTATCACTCCAGCCCAACTTATGCTGAAGCGTTCTAGGGGTGTAGGACCTATGCCAAATCCAAAGCTGAACTAACCTGAACCTTGCCCTCATGGCACTTTCCCTGGGACTCTGGATGACCTCCTTCCAATCCTCGTCTTCTAAGAGTCAGAGGTCCGACTCCCATGACTCCCTCAAGGGGACCAACAGGTTCGGAGAATTGTTCATAATTTTCTGGTAGGTAAGGGACACTGCTTTGTATATCATCGGGTCTAACAATAGTCTGTCCTCCAGCGTGGAGTATTTCGGCAGTGAATCCCCCTCTCCTATGTGTTTCCTCAGGGCATGTCTAAGCTGGAGTTAACTAAACCTTTCGGATTCTGCCAGTTGATATTCTGTTTGTAGCTCTTCAAACGTAATCATAGTGCCCTTCTTCCATAGTTCCCCCAACCTCTCTATCCCAATAACATTCAATTTCTGGAATCCCTGTAGCTACCCCACTTCCCTAAGCATATTACTTTCTGTTAGACCTGGCACCTTGGCGTGAGTTTCCCTTCCACTTTTTGAGGGTGTGCCTCGATTGTTTTGCTGGTGTTGTCCGCTCAGGGCGCAGCGCCACGGCTAATCCGTGCCGCAGCGCAAGTGCTCCCTAGATAAAGTGTGCATAATTGATATACATGATTGGGTTATTGGATTCACTGTCAGTCCCCAGTAAAGTGCACCCGGCGTGCCAGGGCTTGTGGATGCCAATGCCGCTAGTGGGCTGCAGCGCTGGTTGCGCCACCCACAACAGCGGCCATGAAAAATGTGTCCTGGGTCTGCCACTGCAGACCCCGCGTGCAGTCCCGTACTGTCCCGGCGGCTCGGCAAGTGCCCACACTTGCCAGCCTCCAGAACCTTCCCTTAGCCTCATGTTAGTCACCCCTATGGTAGGCCCGCGGGCAGGGTGCGTTGTAGGTGTAAGGTAGGACAAGCCCTGGTTGTGTGGCCTGTCCTAGTAGTGAATTACCGCCATATTCGTAGTTCACTACTGCAAGGCTACCTGTTCCCATTAGGCCAGATGAGCTGCGGGAATTATTACACCCTATAATCCCAGCAGGCTCAGGGAACATGGTAGAGAGATATGTTTCGTATGCCTGAACTCGGAATGATAAAATACTTCTTGTAGCCAAGTTTATTTTACTATCCTGGGTTTGTAAATACGACTTTTAGAAAGTCAGTATTTACTCGCTTAATCATTTCAGATAGATGCGTGAGCCGCGGTAGGCCTGAAGTAAGTCAAGACTGGAATCCCCCAAGTGACATTGGTAAAGGACTAAAGAAGCATCCGCTTAAGGAACCGTTTGCCTGCTTTATAATCGGGTGGCATAGAAACAACGTTACTGGTCTTGTGATAAGTCTGCGTATTGAGATAACTATTTTTATATAAAGAAGCGTATTTTCACATACCTAAGCCTGGTGTCCGTTTCTGGGGGGATTGATGTATTTACTGTGTGTGTGATTATAATTGCTCAACCAACAACGCCTGAAGAATCGCCTTGGCTGCTCACGCCACGCACCTAGAGGGTGAGCAAGGGTCATTCCAAAAGGGGTTATCCTTTGCCCTGACGTGGAGGAGAGGGTCCCTGCTTGACACAAGGACATCCTTGCGCCAATCAGAGATCCCTGAATCTAACACTTTCCCAGAGTGGGGTCTGTTCGGTCAGTTTTGCTTCCCACCCTACTCTCTTCATGGTCTCCCACCAAGCCCGTCTTACTGTCTGTGTGTGCGGTGGATAGGGCGTCCCTGTTTTCTTACCATATACCATACAAGGCACACAAGTAGCCCCCTTTCCCCATAGCTTGCCTATCTACCCAGTATGCCGGCTCTGATACCGCCGGGAAGACCCAGTTGTTGATGTTGATGAGTTGGAACGCCAGATAGTAGCCCCTGACGTCTGGGATCGCCAGCCCACCATCATATACACCTTGTTGTAGTTTTTTCAGCGCAAGGCGCGGGATCCCCCTACCCATAATAGACTTTGAAGTTCTACGTCGATTGTCTTGAAGACAGTATTTTGGATCTGATACGGAGTGTTTTGCAACACGTACAGCAGGCGGGGGACCGCAATCATTTTAAATAACACCGCCTGGCCCATTAGTGGGACTGGAAGTCGCCGCCAACAAATCACATCCTCTCGCAGTCTCTTGAGCTGTGGGTCTAAGTTCAGGGCCATTCAGTCATCTTCGGACTTAGTTATATGTATTCCCAAATATTTAAATTCGTCCCTCTGGTTCAACTCCGCACAAGCCGATGTCAAGGGCGGAAATTCCAGCGTTAGTGGGAATATCAACGATTTATCCCAGTGATCTGGTAAGCAGAGTAGCTACCAACTAGCTGAAATATGGGGATAAGTCTATGCAGTGTCTGTCTGGGTTTATGAGCGTAGAGAAGCACATTGTCTGCATAAAGAAAGATCTGTTCCTCCCACCCACCTCCCATGTCAATGCCATATATCACTGGGTCATTGTGCACCCACGCTGCGAGCGGTTCCAATGCCATTGCAAAGATCAGGAGAGAGAGTGGACACCCCTGTTGTGTCCCTATGTGTTAACTTAAAGGGTCTAGATACTGTCCAGTTTACTCTTACTCGTGCTGTTGGGTCCCTATACAGAAGGGCGATCCACGCCCGAAATCGGAGCCCGAAACCCAACCTGGATAATACCTTGAATAAATATGGCCACTCAATGCTGTCAAACGCCATTTAGGCATCCAGCACCAATACTGCAGCTGCCGCCTCCAGTCGTAGCGCTGTTTCATGTATTACTCCGAATAGCCTTCTAAGGTTCAACCTCGTACTTCTGTGTGGTATAAAACCGGACTGATCAGGGTGCATTATTGTAGAAATTATCGTTTGTATCCTATTTGCTAAGGCCTTAGCTAGCACCTTTGCTTCGAAGTTTATTAGCGATATGGGCCTCTATGAACGGCACTGTTCCGGGGGCTTGCCCCCTTTAGGTATTACTGCTATTGTAGCTAGTCTTAGATCCTCATGTAGCGTTCCAGCATCGGTTGTGCTATCTTATCTGCTACACATTTAAACAGTTCTGCGGGTAGCCCATTGAGTCCCGCCGCTTTGCCGGACTGCAAGTCTCGCACAGCTCCGGCTATTTCCTCCACTGTCAGCTCCCTGTCTATATAATTTCTGTCTTCTGGTAGAGCTCCGTTAATCTGATGTCCCTCAAAAGCTCTGCACTATCGCCCACAGTTCTGGTCGTGGCCGACTGATATATCTTCTCATAGTGAGTGTCAAAGGCCTCAGCTATTTCCTCATTCGACTTGCCCATCAGGCCGTCTACCTTCTGTATTTCAAGGACCCAATTTTGCACTGCATCTCTCTTTTCCAGCTATGCAATTAATTGTTTTCTTTGTCCCCTATATTGTACAAATGCCTTTGTGTGGCTATTGCCTGGGACCTATCAGTGCTCTCTTCCAAATCCTTAGGTTCAGATTGCCGTAATCTCAATTTGTGCCCCAGGGTGGGATTTAGTGTCCCCTCTCGCCCTATTAGTTCCTCCATGTCCATTATCTCCTGCTCCAGCTCCTCATATTTAGCCCGTCTTTCTTTCTTTTGCCCCCCCCACCAATGCCTGGGCGTGTCCTCTAGCCACAGCCTTGTATGCTTCCCATAAAATAGATGGTAAACTAACTGTCACTGTGTTTTCCTCGAAATATTGTTCCGTCCATTCCTAAACTTGTCCACAAATTCTTTGTTTCTGAAGTGCCAGGATTGAACTCGTGGCAGGAGCGTACAGTCCTTTACAGGGCCCCAGGGCACCACCTCTACTTGCGAGTGATCCGATATCCCTCTAGCTTTGTGTCTCGCAGCTCCAAAAAAAAAAGCATATATACTCTGGGTGAATATGTAATCCAGGCGAGCTCCACTAGAGTGCGCTGCTGAAATGTGTGTGTACTGTCCATTGGGGTTATGAGCTCTCCATGGATCGGTTAGTCCCTTTGCTACCGTAAACGCTTGCAGCGGACCTGGTCCAACCGTTTTCTCTGTTCTCACACTTTTATGTACCACTAGGGACATAACCGTATTCATGTCACCTCCCAGTCCATGAAGCCATTGTGGCATTTCTAATAGTACTCCTATTAATCTCTGGGAAGGTTTCCAAGTGGAGTTTTGGCGGCACGTAGATAGAGCAAACATTATTAGTTCTGCCCTCCATTGTCCCGGACAGTGCTACTTATCTGCCCTCAGGATCTCGCCAAACTCGGCCCGCCACAAAAGGTGTCATGTTTTTACTTAGTATCGCCACCCGCCCTCCAGAACAGGTCGTGAATCCTGCATGAGCTAGAAGCGTGTAGCCGTATCGGTTCAACGCTAAATTGTGGTTACCTTTTAAATGAGTCTCTTGGAGCAGCACCAAGTCAGGGAACTGTCTATGCAAGTACTGAAGGGCCATTGTTCATTTGATTCGGTTGCCTAGACCATTGACGATCCAATCCAATCCAATCCAATCCAAGAAAGCTTTATTCGACAATTGTCATAAAAGCGATACAAAACAAGTACAAAATCTATAGCAGCAATACCACATATATACAATTCATAATTGCATAAGGGATCTTAAAAAATGAGTTACTTAAAAATAGAATTAAAAACCAGACTTTAAAATTTGTGGAAGAATTAAAAAAATAAACATATTTCAAACATACTCGAGGTTAAATACAGATACGCATCCCGGAACAGCTAGGACATCACTCTCGAATGCTGCGATTTCTTATAATCCACACCCATCCTAAAAATGTTGCCACAGCCACAACAATAACCGGTGCTGTACTAGTACATAGGATCCTTCTTGCCTCACCACTTTGCCTAGTGCCCAATAGTTTACAAATTGGTCTCAACCACACCCACATTGGAGATAAATAGGCAGGACATACAAAAAGCATGTGAGTTATTGTTTCTTCGTGAGACTTACAGAATGGGCATAAGTTATTAACATTACTAGACCACCGGGCAGTGAATGAGTTCAGGAGCAATGATCCCACCCGTAACTGAAAGTACAACTTCCTATCTAATACTTTAGTGACGAGGTCCCAAAAGGGCTCCAACCTTGGGACAGATTTTATATTAAAAAAACCATCAGTTAAAGAAAGGGTGTTACAATCAGTCATTATCTTTGTATTAATCAACTCCCAGTATTTTTCTTTCAACAGGTTTTTTGGTGGGAAAGAAACACCCAAGGGCTTCACCCCTAGATCACTCATACCCAAAGCCTCAAAAAAAATTCGGAGATCCTTGAACCACCCAATTTTATGGGATCCAGCCATGGACAAAACCTCTAGGAAACCCGCTGCATACTGAGCTAATGCCGGGGTTGACCACAGTGTACGCCAATATAAAATTGGACGCAGTCTAGCTACATCTGCAATAGAACTCTTCCCCAGATCATACCTAAGGTGAACTAGGGGCATGCTCTGAGGGAGTGATGTGATGCCTCGAAAGAACTTGTTCTCTGAGATGGTTAAATAGGACAAGTTCTCGAAGCCCCACAATTCAGCTCCATACAGTGCTGCACTAACAGCTTTAGCACTATAAACCTGGAGCACAGGTTTGATTGGTTTCGTTAAAGATTTCTTAAATTCACCAATTATTACTCCAGTGAGCTGTCTATGTTTTAAAGCTGCCAATTCTTTCTGATGCGTCCACTTAGGATTATTTTGGATATTAACCCCTAAATAAGTAAAAACCTGTACTTGTTCTAAGAATTGGTTAAACAATAAAAACTTATTTTTAAAATGTCTATTAGGGTTAAAAGCCATGAACTTGGTTTTCTTTACATTTACTTCAAGTCCACGTTCCACACAAAAGTTCTCAAAAATACCTAATGCCCGCTGTAGACCGCTAGGAGTCTTAGCAATTAAAAGCGTGTCATCCGCGAACATTAGGATCGGTATTTTCACACCTGCAAGGGAAGGGGCATCAGTGCTTGCTTCTAGAAGACGATCAGCTATACCATTAATGTATAGGGAAAATAAAGTAGGGGCCATTGCACAACCTTGACGAACCCCCCGTTCAACCGGGAAGGCCTCTGTTGTCTCACCCTGCCCTCCCCACCTAATTCAGGACAGGATCGTCATGTTGCTAAACGTTCCTGATGTCATTGCAAATGTTTGGGTGCCCTCCCTCCCTCCCGCCCATCCTGTACCTAGGTCCACTGTGTCTGCGAATTGCGTACTGTGTGCATTGGTGCTCCAAAGTCTAACCTAAACGTTGCGAAAATAATGCATTTCAAACAAATATAAAAATGACACAATGACTCTACCCCCCCCCCCCCACCTCGCCAACACCCCCCTCCCTGCCACCCTGCACTGTAGGTCTAAAACTACCCACTGCCCCAATTTGCAGAGTGCCTGTCGCCCTTTCTTAATCATTCTACTAAATGGGGTTTGTTGACACCGTTGTAGGAGAGTAGGGTCTGCTTTCTATGTTCACCCCCACTTTTTGCTTTTGCTTCGCTGGTTTTCGACTTAGATGTGGCTGTGGGCCTGCTAATCAGACCCACAGCCCAGCTGTTCTCTCTCTAAATTCACACTATGTACTTTAGGTGCATAACCCAATTGGTAGGGATCACCTTATTGGCCCCTGTATAGTGTACCCTAGGTACCCAGGGCATAGGTGCACCCTAGGCCTACCAGGGGCTGCAGCATGTATTATTCCACCCCTGGCCTGGCCTTCCATTATGACACAACTGGCTGATCACTCAGCTGGGGCAAGGTCGTGTAATCACCCCTTGCTTAGGTGTAGTATTCCTATACCTACCTTATATAGACACATGTGTACCTATCAGCCACTCCTATGGCAGGCCTTAACAATCCTGTAGGCAGTGTGCTTGGTAACATGTGAGATGGTGCTCTAGCATGAGCTGAGCCTGTCTGCAGGTTTCGGAACCATGTCCTTATAGCTGTTCTATGATATAGCCTACCATATACTCTTAAAGTACCTTATAATCTTAAACGGTTATGGTAACTATGGTTTGGCTTTATCGAAACATGTCGTGTAAGGTGCCTAACACTGTGGAATAATACCCCATACCATTTCTGGCAATGAGGATATTATTCCTCCCTTCTAGAGGGAGAAGACATGTTGAAACCTACTTACCCGGTTAAAGTTAACCAGAGCCCCAGCATCACAAAATGGATGCTGCTGCCGCGACACAAGTCTGACCTCCTGCTGCTGGGAGTGATCCCGGCACGGGAGGCTTGGACAATAGGTTTCCTGCCTAGGGAGGTGCGAGCACCACCCCAGACAGGCCTTAGTGTATTGGGGCAGGGAGGGATGAATGAAACTAGACACTGCCTGGGGCACACAAGGTGTCCCATGCATAGTCCAGTTCAAACCGGCGCTGGGGCACTCCAGCCCCAGCTCTGGCGTGAAACTGGACAAAGGAAAGGGGGTGTAACCACTCCCCTTCCTGGTCCCACCCATAGGATGGACCTTGCAGGTAGCCCAGCCCACTAGCCCAGTATATCAGTAGGTAGCTGAGCCCTGCTAAATTAGATTAACCTGAATCTGCAACTTGAACAGAAACTCTGGACCTTCGACATTCGACCTCAGGAAGAAGACTGAAGAAATCTCTCTTGTGGCCAAGGAGTGACCACCCTGGGCAACCAGGCACCATCCAGCGACCGCTGCTTGCTTTGCGACTGATCCTACGAGGGACGACTGCAGAGACTGACCAGCGCCGAGACTTCCAGACACCTCTAAACCAGATCCACATCTCCAGCGAAGCTGAGACTCGTGGAGGCGACGAGGGACGTGGGACCGGCGACTTGGGAAAAGTGGCTAGTAACTGACTAGCGTGACTTCCGAGGCTTCCTCGAGGCTGTGCTTGGGGAATTGAGAAGCCCCAATCCCGAGCACCATCTGCAAAGAAGATCAGCTCCCCCCACTTCACGTGTTCTGCGTGGGGCCCTTCTGCACCTGAGTTGCTCGACGTGTTGTCCGGTTGCTGGCCCGTTGGCTAGTAGCCTCTGCGACGACGAACCTTTGTTTTCATCTTGCTGGTCCGGCTCCTCCAGACTGGCACCCGCTCCTCTGTGAAAGAGAAGCACCCCAGACCTTCCTGGTCTGCACCAGAAGCAAGTCCTCCATCCTGCGTGGGTTCCGCTTGCCAAGGCTTGTTGGGTCCTAGCTCGACATCGACGCCGCCGACAGCAAGAGCCTTCATGGGACAGCTCACCTCCTGGTCCTGGTCGTCCTCGACGTCTCCTGGTACCCATGGCTGCTGCGACAAGCTTCACCTCTTCACCTGCATCTGCACGACATCGCCTGGTTCCTTCCTGGTTCCTTCCCGGCTCCTGGCTGGTGACCTAGACTCTGTCCCTTCCGCTTGCAGGTTCCTTCCTTCTTGATCCCATCCTTGGGATCCACCGGACACTCTTCACTGACTGCCTGTCAGCAACTTTCCTTCAGGCATCCATAGAAGTCAACGACGAAACCCGACGCGAGTTCACACCTATGCACCCGCAGCCCGTGGGCTAGGTAACTTGAGTACTTCGGTGCTCACAAGGGTATTGACTATCCTAGGGTCTAGTTTCCGAGTCTCGACTTTCTAGCTATCCCAGAAGTGTCCTAAAACTGTTAATTTCTAATAACTACTATTTCTATCGACTTTTACGCATTACGCGTGAGTGTTTCCACTCTGCACCTGAATCCCGTGGGCCTCCCACTTCCTAACCTTTGGTAGTATAGTGTAGCCCCAGCGATTCCCTAGGTCTAGGCCTATCCTGTGTTCGTGACAGTGGTTCTTATACCACTTACTTAGTATATGGTTCGCGTGGCCCCTAGGGCCTAACTGTATTACTTACCTGTGTGACTTAATGTATGCTTAAATAAGACTGTGTTGTACTTACCTCGAATCTCATAAAGAGTGCTGAGGGTTTGACTAGAATAAATACATTCTATTTTTATATATATCTGTTGTGGTGTCCTTTCATTTGGTATTCAAGGGATTACAAATGGTATAACAGCTGGCTTCACATGCCATACAGAGTTTAGCCTAAGACTGCTCTTGTCCATGCTACCACTAGGATAGCTGGTCTATAAGGTTGACTTTACAACCAATCACCATAAGGGTTGTTTGGACTGATACAAGGTGTACACTAGAATTAGTGACATCATATATCAGGCAAACTTCTCACAACCGTGTCTCTCGTTTCCATCCCTCACCTCCCCTCCTACCCGTCCCTCTTATGATATCGTGTAGGTCCCATCTTTTGTCCCTTTATGCCCGGCACTTACAGTTCTCTGCATGGGGGAGACCGCCAGGCCTGGACTCTGTCCTCTCCCCTTTCCAACGCTCTCCCCTGACCGAAGTCCGTTCAGGTTCCATTTCATTCCCAGTTCCAGTTATAAATAGTTTCACTGTCTCACCCTTCATTTGGTGGCTGGTTGTGCTTCAGATAAGCCTTGTTTGTGCTGAGATCAATTATTTGCGGTTGTTTCTGGCCCCTCTTCGGGCGGGTTGTCGTCCTGCCTTGCCTGTTGCTTCCTGCCTCTGTTCTGCTGCTGTTGTGTTTCGCTGCTCCTGCCTCTTTCAAGCCAGTCCCATACTTCTTCTGGTGAGGAAAAGTACCAAGATTTGCCATTCTCCATCACCCTTAGTTTAGCCGGGAGCAGCATTGCATATTTGATGTTTTCCTCCCTTAGCATTCTTTTGACCTCATCAAAGGTCCGTCTTTGCTGCTGCGCCAGCAGGGTGTAGTCCGGGAAGAACCTTATTGTTGCATTCTCATAGAGCAGATCACCTCTGTTCTGGACCGACTACAAGATGGCGTCCCGGTCTTGATAGTTCAGTATCCGGGCTATTATTGTTCGTGGCGGCACACCTGGTTTAGGCAGGGGTACCGGTGCTCTGTGGGCCCTCTCAACGATGAATTATCCAGAGAGACGCTTGGGTTTCAGCGGATTCATTACTAAGTCCTCCAGGAAGAGGTCCAGCGAGGGCCCCTCCATTCCCTCCATTCCCTCCGGCACCCCCACCACCCTGATCTTGTTTCTTCGGGCCCTCCCTTCCTGATCTTCCAGCTTCGCAGCCATAGCTTTCTGTTGCTGTGATAGTCGTTTCACTTGCTCTTCTAACTTCCTAGTGACGGCCTGTAGGCTCCTAATGTTAGTTTCTGCTATCTTTACCTTCTCCGAGCTTTTGTTCATGTCTGTCCGGAGCAGGTATACATCAATATGGACCATGTCGATTTTGGTCTTCAATGTTGCTCCCAGGCTGTGGATTGCTTCCATTATGCCCCCCAGTGACGGCTCCTCCGTCTCCTGATTCCCGGCTGATTTGGCTCCGTCCGCCATCTAGCTCCGCGGTACAGCGTACGTATCCAGCTTATTACTCTATGGGATCGGTGCCTCCTTTGGTCGCATTTTAGCAGTATTGTTTGGTTATTGCGCTCCCTTCACGCTCTGACTTTAGTACCCCCAAATATCTTCGGAGTAGGCCCACCCGGGATATGTTAGACCGTCTCTCAGGTCCACCGCCGTCTTATGGGTCGTTCGCTCTTCTTTCCAGCCTCTCGGCAGGCAAGCCAGGCCCCTCCCGGGCCTGTTCTTCTACTGCACCTTCCCAGGCTTGACAGAGCAGAGACTCTGCTCTCCTCGGCTTCACTCTGATTTTCGCGGCCCTTCCCCCTTTGTTATGGCCGGTCTTTGTCTTTGTTGGGGTTCGGGCACTTTGTCTCCCCCGCGTTTACCTCTTGCTTCCTCTTCCCCCTGGAGGTCTGTCAGCCCGCCCGGGCCCTGCGCCTCGCCTTCCTCCCGCTGCTTGTTTGCTGTGCGACTCGGGCCTCAATCAAAACTGCCGCGGTGAATGCCTGGTGGAGCCGCTCTGGGCGCCCCTTCCGAGTTCTCCACTCTGGCCGTCCCGCTCTTAATTCTGGGCCGTTGAACTGCTACCGCCTCTTCCACCAGCGGAGAGGCCCGGGGCAGCTCAAGGATTCCCACCTCCGTCACTTCTCCACAGTCGGCCTCAGATCATCTCATGGGCCCAGCCTCAAGCCTCGGGAAGCACCAAACTCGGGCGCCGGGTCCGCCTGTAGCTCGCCGACCCTATGCCGCTTGGGGGTCCCCCAGTCGCGCCGCTCACCTCCACGGATCCTGTTATAGTTAGCGCTCTAGCCTTCGGCTAGAGCGCAAGAGGAGAACGCGTAGTTTGCACTCACGTTGGCGGACGTGAGCGCGTGAGTATAAAATAAATGGGCGGGCGAACGAGAGGCAGTTCGCGCCCGACTAATACACTGGGTCCGTGTGTTTATTGCGCGCTGCCCGCGCTAGGCCCCCCATGCACGTGGCGCGCACCAACATGCCCCCAGCACCTGCTGCATAGCAGAGCCCCAGAGTGTAACACTGGCGATGAGGTGGGCCCCCATCCCATCCCCTCCCTGCACTGATCTCCGAGGCTACGACCAGCCCAGTAGCCCGCTCCAAAGGACAGCTGCAGTAACCGGAGACACACACGCGACCTGCCTGGAGGTCGCGAGGCTGCACCACCAGCCGACGGAGCAACAGAAGCCCTGCAGGCCAGAAGGGTGCATCGCCCAGCAAGGCGGCGCGGCGCGCCAGCATAAAAGTGGACAAGTTTGTTAAGGAGGTCAGTGGCCATTGTACTGGTGCACCGAGCACGTGGTTCCTGTGCCACGATGAGTGACACTGAACAACAGGACCAAGCCAGGGTGCTGCCCCATCACCCCCCGACAGGGTGATGGGACGACATCCTCATATACTCCCAAGACGGTGGAAGAACACTACACGACCGAGCCACATTATCACGGCTGCAAGAACATGGTGTCACTCTGCACAGGGAGAAGTGCCAGCTATTTCGACAAACCATCGAATTCTTCGGCTACGTCTTCACCAAAGAAGGCATCCAAGTGGATCCCCGGAAGTCCCATGCCATCAAAGCGGCCGCAGCTCCGGCGTCAGTGGCAGAGGTCCGCAGCTTCCTGGGTATGGCCACTTACTGTGGGCGGTTCATCCTGAATTTGGCCACTCTAGCCGAACCTCTCAGGCACCTCACCAAAACCGATGTAATGTGGCGATGGACAGATACAGAAGAGGAAGCGTTTGAGGCAATCAAGAAAGCTCTATTGGATCAGACCACACTGGTCTACTTTGACCCGAGCAAGAAGACTGAAGTCCTAGTAGATGCGAGTCCGGTAGGGCTAGGGGCGGTCCTAATGCAAGAGCAGGAACCGGGGCAGTGGGCAGCCCTAGCATACGCCAGCAAGGCCCTCACGGACACGGAGAAGCGCTATTCCCAAATTGAGCGCGAGGCACTAGCGATTCGTTGGAGCTGCCGTCACTTCCATCTGTACGTGCGGACACCCATTCACGGTGGTGATGGACCATCAGCCGCTAGTGCCACTCTTCCGAGGAACGGCGCCACATCCTCCCCCACGAATAGAACGATGGGTCATCAACCTTCAACAGTACCACCTCACTGTGGTATACAGGCCAGGGGCCAAAAACCCAGCAGACTTTCTATCCCGACACCCCGAGACCCATAGCAAACCGATACCGATGGATGGGGAGGAGGAGGCTGAAGGTCATCTAGACATGGTAGCTGCTCTGGCGTGCCCCTGGGCCTTAACGCTAGAAGAAATCTTGGAGGCGGCCGAACAAGACCCGGTGCTAATCAAGGTCAAGAACACCATACTCGCAGGAACCTGGCAGCATTTTCTCCAGGCAGCGAACTCATGGTCTCATGAAGGGAGAGACGACCTCCAACACATGTGGAGAGTGCGTCACGAGCTAAGTGTGACTAGAGGGGGGCTCGTCATACGAGGCTCCAGAGTCGTCATCCCGGCCGCCCTCAGGACCAGGGCCACGCAACTGGCGCACAAAGGACACCAGGGAACGGAGAGAATGAAGGCTCGGATGAGGGAGAAAGTATGGTTCCCGAGCATGGACACCTATGTAGACGACGCGGTTCGCAGCTGCCAGTCATGCCAGTTGACCAGCGGAGCCCAACCGCCGGCTCCTATCATCATCGAGGAGCATGGGAGAGGCCCGTGGGAGAAAATCAGTGTGGACTTCGGAAGCCTACCTGACGGACGAGTCACGCTAGTGATCATTGACAGCTACTCGAAGTACCCACTAGCTGAGGCGTTGCCGTCCACAGCCTTCGTGCACGTGGGCCCCGCCCTGGAAAAAGTATTTGGGATGTTGGGTGCCCCGAGGAACTGCGGAGTGACAACGGGCCCCCATTTCAAGGACACGAGTTCGGAGAGCTCCTAAAGTCACATGGCATCCGCCATCGGCGCATCACCCCACAGTGGCCACAGGCCAACGGAGAGGTAGAGAGGCTCATGCGCACCATCAAAAAAATACTGCGCATCGCCGTATCTGAACAATCAGACCCAGAACAAGAACTGCAGCGGTTTCTGGGGGAGTACCGCAGCACTCCCCACTGCTCCACTCGTCAAGCACCTTGGGCACTGATGTTCAAAGGGGCTCGCCGAGACGGGCTACTAGTTGGCCCAGGCTGGACAGCCCCGCCGTTCGACGCGGAGAGTGCGTTACGGAGGCGCCAGGAACGCAACGACAAAGTCAGCAAAGTGCGAAGGGCGGTGCCCAGGGAGATCCACGCCGGGGATATGGTGGTTCTAAGAGAGCGGCGACCCGGAGGAAAGTTCAAGACTCGGTATGAACAGGGCTACTGGAGAGTAGTCGACCGGCAGGGGACCATGGTGACAGCACGCCGGGGAGGCGAGCTGGTCACCCGAAATATATCATGGTTCAAGGTGGTGAGGAGGCCCGCGGTTGACCATGAAGCTACAGTTGTTGGTGAAGAGCCTGAGCCAGGGGTCCTCCCAGCGAGTGTGCCTAGCCCCGTCTCGCAGGGTAACCCAGGGGCCGGTCCGGGCAATGCCGAGCGCCCGGACAGCGGACCAGAACAAGGGGCCGCACCAACGACCCAAGCCCCGGCTCCTCGGGGGACTGCGAGATATGGGCTAAGAGAAAACGCCAGGCCCAGCAGCCGATTGCGAGACTTTGCATGCCAAGTAAGTGGCGCCGCGAATTAAAGTTTGAACTGTTGTCAAGGACTAGCTTGGAGAGGGATGTTACAGTTAGCGCAGAACGCGTAGTTTGCGCTCACGTCGGCGGACGTGAGCGCGTGAGTATAAAATAAAGGGGCGGGCGAACGAGAGGCAGATCGCGCCCGACGGATACACTGGGTCCGTGTGTTTATTGCGCACTGCCTGCGCTAGGCCCCACACGCTCGTGGCGCGCACCAACATGCCCCCAGCACCTGCTGCATAGCAGAGCCCCAGAGTGTAACAGATCCGATGCAGGAACCGGCACGCCTCTCACGCCGCCCCAGAGCCTCCAATCCAGCTACCGCCACTCTCCCACCAGCTGGCAGGCTGCTCTCCGCCCCAGAGCTCGCTCCGATCTAAGCAGCAAGACCCCCACAGCTGTCCGCCTTGGGCCTCGGTGGTCGTCGCTGTCTGCCTCCTCTCTTCCGTTTGTTTTTCAGAGCTGCAATTGTATTGTCGGGCTCACCTCGTTGTGGGGGACTCCCGATGTGTTTTACTTCGATTTCAGGATGATATATGTCGGATTACAAACGGTTGGGAGAGACGCGCACGGAGCTGTTGGATTATGCAGCCATCTTGGTTGGTGCCAAGCCATGCCCGAGCGGAGGGTTTGGGATTTTTATTATGTCACATTTCAACGTTATTCCTGTTCTGGCTTGCATAATCAGTTTATACAATGCCCTAAGTTAAGCCTGTCTGCCCTGTGACCTGGCTACTGGGAGAATGGAGGGACCTCAAGTTAATTTAGTGACTTTGAGAGTTCACTCTGGCAAATGTGGTGATTATTCCTTGATGCGGTTGGGAACATCCCCCAAATAAAAGTTCAGTTTCTTACACAGCACAATTGAGGGCTCTGTATGGGTGTGTTATTAGAGCACAGACTTCCCATGGATGTACATGATAACTTAAAAATTGAGTGTACTGAGTCCCCGAACACTAAGTGTACGACTTTAGAGAAGATACCTAGTATGCAGAAGTTGGATTAGAAGTAAGTAACATTTCCTTCCACTATTCTGATCAGCACCTTTCTTGTGGCCATGTCAATATATCTCAGATCACTTGGACACTTCACCATCAGCTTGCTAGCCATGGGTCTTGCCACTCTGTGTGCTATGTACAATGTTAGCACTAACATGTTTGTGCACCTGGACCATCGGTGAAAATCCATTATCACGAATAAAGACAATGTTCATGAACTTCCAGTACAGGGCATTTAAAACGAGAACTTTAGCACCCTTGAGTCATTAATGTCACACTGTATTGAACAGTTGTGGGTTAATCTGCTTTTATTGTATCTTTGTTAAATGCCATCTCTGGAACATCATTGCTTTATGCTTCTGTCTGTTTGCAGCATTGGTATCTCTGAATTGCAGCTGCCTTTCCTTTAAAAAGCAAATACTTTGTTAATTAGAGTCAGACAGAGCATGTGGCATGTGCTAAGAGGTGAGTACATCCCTCTTGGTGTCCCAAGGCCTGCGGAATCAGATGCTGCCTCAGGAATTGAACAGCTTAGATATGTGAAGAATAAAGTCTTAGGAGATGGTGGGCACATGGGAAATAAATGCTGCACTATTTGAAGAACTCTCTTTCAATCCGCAGACGCAGACTCTTTGGAAGAAGAAGAGACATTCACACCAGTGTTTCACACGCAGATTCCTGCTGAGGAAGGCGATTGGCCCAGAGCCCCCAATAATCTGGGTAAGAAGGATCCAGGGAGCACTGAGTGCCTTTCATTGTTCGTTAATTTACAAAACGGATCTTTCTAAGCCACTTTAAATGTATTCTTACCCTGTGCAAGGCCCAAAGTGCTTCCTAGGTGGTGAAGTAAGTAGCTACTTCATTGATATCATTATGTACTGCTGTTGATGGCTGGTGAGGTCGTGAAGCCCTCCTATGTGCATTGGGTACCTGGGCGCCGCAGGCGTGTGTTATTGAAAGGTTGTTGTTGTAGATTGGTCTGTGTGCAGCGTGCTAGGTGAGGTCAGGAGGCATGGTGGAAGGATGTTTCATCAAGCATTGCTGCACGTAAGCATGTGGAGGGGAGTCCTGTTCTTGAACTATAAAATGAGAGGTGTAGTGAGAGGATTGTGATGGACCCGATCCGCAGCTGAATAAACTGATCTGTGTTTTGTTCTGGGTTTGGTAAGTAACCATAAGTTATAAAGAGCCCGATATTATTTGCCATTCTAAACTCAAGATTTGTACGTATTCTCATATTTTGCGAGTTCCAGAGCTTTGCTGTCTGTATGAAGAAAGATCTCCCAGCCATTCATGTTTTTTATTTTTTTTTTAACTGCCCAGGCACCAAATATTCATTTGAATCGCACATCCAAGGTGACACGTAAAGTTTCAAACATCAGCAATAGCAAGTCTACTTCTTATCTCTGAGAGGAAAGTTATTTATCTAGTAGTGGTTCTTTCTCATTTTTAAAACCTCTTTGATGCTGTCCATGTGTTGACTTGGATTCTACCAGATTAGTAGGTGTGTTCATGATCTCTGACATGGTCAGCTCATCTGCTTCTTCACCTAGAGCATGGTTAGAGCTGACAAGCTGGACATGTGCTGATGTCTGGCTGTGTCTGGGGAAGGCTTCTGATAATCCGACCACTATGGACGGCAGGAGCTTCATGTTAGAGTAGAGAAGGACATAACTTTGTCCCAGGTTAGTCCCAGCTGGAGTCGAATGGCAGGATCCAGCTTCAGTATCCACGGGACTACTCAGACCTTCAGGGACTGACTAACATAGCTCTTCTAAGGGTCCTCTTGGACCTTCAGAGAACGACATAGCTCTTCAACAGGTCTACTCAGACATTCAGGGACTGACTGACGTAGCTCTTCAAAGGGTCCACTCGGACCTTCAGAGACTGACTAACATAGCTCTTCTAAGGGTCCTCTTGGACCTTCAGGGACTGACTGACATAGCTCTTCAAAGGGTCCACATAGACCTTCAGAGACTGACATAGCTCTTCAACAAGTCCACTCAGACATTCAGGGACTGACTGACGTTGCTCTTCAACAAGTCCACTCGAACCTTCAGGGACTGACTGACATAGCTCTTCAAAGGGTCCTCTTGGACCTTCAGAGAACGACATAGCTCTTCAACAGGTCTACTCAGACATTCAGGGACTGACTGATGTAGCTCTTCAAAGGGTCCACTCGGACCTTCAGGTACTGACTGACATAGCTCTTCAAAGGGTCCACTTAGACCTTCAGAGACTGACATAGCTCTTCAACAGGTCCACTCAGGCATTCAGGGACTGACTGACGTAGCTCTTCAAAGGGTCCGCTCGGACTTTCAGGGAATAACTAATATACCTCTTCAAATGGTCTGCTCGGACCTTTTGGGTCTAACTGACATAGCTCTGCAGAGGTTCCACTGAGACCTTCTGGGACTGACTGACGTTAGCTCTTCGAAGGGTCCACTCTAACCTTTAGGGGCTGACTGATATAGCTCTTGAAATGGTCCACTCAGGCTTCGGGACTGATTGACATAGCTCTTCAGAGTATTGGCTCTAGTTACCCATTACTAATATATTTTCAGACATAGCTAGGAATGGGACAGCTTCCTATCAACGATTTTGTGTTGAATTTTAGTGTGCCAGCTACTTAGAGGTGAGAGTGTGTGCTCCTTCCTGGGCATACAAGTTGAACTGGCGTTGCAAGGATGAATGTGCATTGCAGTTCTAAGCCAGGTACCTAAATACTGCTCCATGTCTCGTCACACTGGAAGCAGACCATGCCTCCAAAAGCAAAGGACCATGTCATCTGGACAGACATTCTTGTGCAGGGACAACCGCGCAGCACTCCAACATCACTGAAGCAGACACGCACGACATTTATTGACACACTATTATTATTACACACTTTAAGGTAAACGGAGGGGTGTCGTTTTGGAAGACTGCATGGATTATACACACAGGAGTCATCACACATCATCTTAAGAGATGTGTGTTTTGTTTTTCTGATGCTAACCATAAACCCCCTTTGTGTGAATTCTGTCAGACACCATTTGTAAGCTATCTCTGTAAACAATGTCAGATACCACGAGTAAGTCTGACTGACGCCATGAGTAAGATCCTATTGAGTGACTTCTGACCAACGCCACAAGTAATCTCTTAAAATGAGTGGCCTCTGTTCTACGCCCTGGTTGAGCTCTTAACGAGCGACCTCTGACTGATGCCACGAGTAAGCTCTAAATGAGAGACCTCTGACTGACGCCACGAGTAAACTCCTAATGAGTGACCTCTGACCGACGTCACGAGTAAGCTCTCAACGAGAGACCTCTGTTCTACACCCAGATTGAGCTCTTAATGAGCGACCTGTGACTGACGCCACAAGTAAGCTATCAATGAGAGACCTCTGTTTTACACCCTGAGTGAGCTCTTAATGAGTGACCTCTGACCGACGCCACGAGTAATATCTCAATGAGTGACCTCTGTTTTACACCACAAGTGAGCTCTTAATGAGCGACCTCTGACTTATGCCACAAGTAAACTACACTATCTGACTGATACCACGAGTAAGCTCCTAATGAGTGACCTCTGGCTAATGCCACAAGTAAGCTCTGTAGGGAGGTAGGATCCTTCCAACGTGATTACCCCCACTTTATGCATGGTGTCACCCCTATGGCAGACTCTTCAGTCCTGAGGGCAGGGTGCTTGGTTATAAGTTTGAGGGTGCCACTGCATAAGCGGGACACCTCTCCAAATCCTGGAGTCGATTCTCCAGCCTTTGTAAGTGCGGTCAGCCATTTTTAGGTTGAGCTTAGAGGCAGCATGCCAGTGCTGCCCTGCTGTATTGGAGTATGCACTTGAAGCCCAGCCCACTCTCCGCCCATATTTGTCATTTGCTTGTGTCATTGTCCTTCCTAAATGCTGACTTCTGATTCGTAACTAGTCTTTTTAGTCCCTCCTTAGTACCACCTTGTCTTCATTTGTAATCTCCCATGGTGACTGTCCGTGTTATTTAATCTGTAAGGACTATTTTCTTTATTGAGTTTCTCTTACTGCAGGTAGAACATGCACTGCTTCAGCCGGTACCCCTTGTGTTTTTTTAAGCAGCACAGCCGCGCTTTATCTTATTTTATGTGTTTTTAAATTAACAACATGGGCGCCCGCTTTCTCCTTAACAAGTGCGCCTGCTTTCAATAACAACATGGGCGCCCGCTTTCACTGTCACCCGGGCACCCGCTTTCACTGTAACACGGGCGCCCGTTTTCACATGCTCTCGCACCCCACTCTTTCTAGTTTGCTAGTAGGATTCCGTATGGCTGGCTGCTTTTAAAATCCCGCCATTATCTCAATTCCCCCACCCACTTCATCGCTGCTTAATCTCGCTCCGTCGCGCTCGTGTCTGTCTCCCCCCCCCCCCACCTACCCACCATCCAGGCCTAAGGCCCCGCCTCCTCCACGAGACCATCCACGTTGCCCCTATCCTTGACTGTTTGGTCTACGCTTTCAAAAAGGCAACTCACAACAGTGTTGGAAAACATTGATCAACATGTATCTTTTTCTGATGAGTAGTTTTACAAAATGTGTAAGACAACAGCACATAGGAAAGAAGTGGGTTTGTGAGTAAAGATAGTGAAACATTATTTGTATAGTCACCGGAATCCCAACCAAAAGTTTTTTTTTTTGCCATTTTCTGCCAAAATGTCTGCTTCTAAGAACCCTTTACATTAAATCCACATTACATTTTTGTCAAAATCTTTAGTCAGCATTTGGTGTTTGAAGTAGGACACACGTTCTCCCACAAGCTTCTGTCACAGAAATGAACAGCGCAGTTAAAGTTTTATTATTCACTGAAAAGCAGCAACAAGTTTTCACTTTTTTAAAGCAGATACGCGTTTTAGGGTTTAGCCAGAGTGTTATGCTTTCCATCTTTGATGAGAGCCATTATTCCTCAAGAGATGTTGATGTCCTCTGTGCTCACCATGAGAACAATTCTATGTATAACTGCTATATTAAGAAGCCAAGCGTCTGTTAAAATATAACCATGATGACATAATATGTAAATCTTACCTATATTTCAGTGTTGTATACAATACTCTCGGAACCCTCCTTGTAAAAAAAACAAGCATTTGCAATGCAATAGGTCTCGCATTCGCGAGAGTTTGACTTACTGGCATTGCAAATGACAGTGCCTTTTATTCATGTGTTTTGAAACCTGCACACGGTGTGTAAGCATCTACATTGTACTTATAGTCCTTGCTTACCAGAAGCAAGGCTGGCAGTAAAACAGGCGCAGTTGCTGCCAGTCTTGCTTCTCGTAAGCAAGAACTATAAGTACAAAGTGCATGTTTACACACCGCTTGCAGGTTTTCAAGGCACTTAGATAAAATACATTGTCATTTACAATGCCAGTAGCTCAAAATCTCGCAAATGTAAGACCTCTTATGTTATGTTATGTTAGCCTCCATTTATAACGTGCACGGCTACTCGAAAGTTTCCCAGCGCGAAAGCCAAATGGTAGAGGAGGGAAAGAAATGGCCTAGCAAAAGATTACTTAAATGGCTGGGTTTTTTACTTTTTTAAACATCCTGAGGCTCTCAATGTTTCCTAATTCAAAGGACAGGGCATTCCAAGCCCTGGCCGCTTTAACGGAAAGAGAGCTACCGCCTAACCTAGTCTGGCGGAACCTAGAAACCACAGCAAGGCACTGGCCTGTAGAGCGAAGATGTTGAGACAGCTCAGGGAACGAAAACCGTCTCCTAAGTTATTAAGACCCCACCTAGTAGAGGGCACCATGGAATAATGTCAGAGCCTTGAACCGTACCCGCTGCTCAACCGGGAGCCAAGGTAGATCTCAAAGGTTCTGACTAGCGCTGGATCTGCCTGGCATACCCAACAAGGTTCTAGCCGTCACGTTCTGGACAATCTGTAGCTTTTTTTTTTTTTTTTTTTTTTTTAAAACCTTTATTACAATTTCAGAGAAATACAAGTATGGGCCTACAACCAACAGGCCGGCCGCTAAAATGCAGTGTAACCCTAGGCACAGCTGAACATTCACATCGATGAAGCAACAAAAAAGGGGTCACTGGAGAGTTAATCATCGCAGTCGGCCGCAGCTGCAGTCCATAAACAAACAAGAAAGGTTTCATATTTTTAGGAAACGAAAAACAGCAAACACACAAGGCAGAGGAAATTAATAGCAGTAGCATGTGCCCCTCGTATCGAGGGAGTAATCCAACCCGGGTAGACAGAGGGGGGGGGGGGGCAAGGCCGAAGAAACCAAATTCGCATGTCGCAGGAGCATACAGGAATGCGCGGGCTAGGGAGACAGAGCGGCATCTATCTCACGCATCTGAGGCGGGGCGCATATACCTCCACGATAGGAGTTCCAGGGACCCCACACCTTAATCCACTTCCCAGGCTTGCCTCTCGCCACATACACCGTTTTCTCTCTGAACATACACCAGTCCATGTGTTCTTTCCACTCGGAGACCGTGGGTGGCCTCTGGGAGCCCCACAATTGTGCAATGTTACGCTTCGCTACCATATAGCCCAGAGTCACCCATTGCGTCTGCGTCACATTGTAATCAGTCGGCTCCCAGACATTCAGCAAACATCTTCGTGCCTCCGGCAACAAGGCAACATGCATGACTTCTTCTAACACCGCATGCACTCTGCACCAAAACCTCCGGACACTCCCACAGGATATGGAGGAAACTCCCCAGGAGTCCACAGCCTCGCTTACACAAACCATCCACCGAATACCCCATGCGCATCAGAGCAGGCCCCGTGACGTACACTCTATGGAGTATTTTAAGCTGGACGAACCGCAACCGGGCCGGGATAGCCACCTCTTTCGGGGAGGCCACCGCCGACACCCAATCCTCGTCGTCCAGTTCTAAACCGTCGGCAATCCATGTCTCCCGCAATGAAGCCAGCAAACCCATCCGATCATTAATAAGCTTCTTATAAATCAGCGAAATTGTGCTATCCGGCACATAGCCGTCCAATATCCTGTCCTCCAACGGGGAATGCTCCGGAATAGCCGCCACGTCCGAAAACACGGAACACAAGGCATGATGGACCTGAGCATACCGATAGTATTCCCTATCATTCAACTGGTATTCAGTTTTCAGCATGTCGAACGTCTTAAATTTCCCTTTCGTCCAGAGATCCCCTACCGTGCTGATACCAATCGTATCCCACTTATCAAAGCCTTTCGTAGTATACAGATAACCCAAACGCTGGGACGCATACAATGGCGTAGCCCGAGTCAAACGATCCCTCCACCCCATCGCCGCATTTGCTGCATGCCACACCTGTACCGCGACCCGCGTCGGGCCCGTCAACCGCGCATCAAGGGACCCCGAGTATAGCGCTCGATTATAGTCTCCGCCCGGCAATAGCAATTTGTCCATCTCAAAACCCGGGTTCAAAGCAGGGCCATACATCCCGTGATTGACGGCAGCCAACTGGGAGGCCCAGTAGTATCGCTTAATGTCAGGGAGGGCGACCCCCCATCATACCACGGTAGAGTTAGTTTGGCAAGAGCAATCCGCGGCCGCCCATCCCAAAACAATCGACGCTGGAGACACTCCACCTCCCGAAAATAACGGGCCGGCACTACGTCCATGGTGTTCTGCAGGGCGTACAAAAAGCGTGGCAGCGACATCATTTTGAACAGTGCTGCCCGGCCAAGTGGCGAGAGCGGCAACCGCCGCCAACCCGCCACATCCGCCCTTAGGCGCTGAAGGGGGGGGAGAAGATTCCGTTCGTAGCGGGCCACCGGGTCCAGTGTTATAAAAATTCCCAAATACGTAAATCCCGACGGCGCAATCTGGATAGGGCACCCCCGCGGAAGGGGGGGGGCCTCCCCGGAAAGAACGTATACACAGGACTTAGCCCAGTTGATGACCAATCCGGAATTGCAACCAAAGGAGCTCAAAACATCCACCAACACAATGAGCGATTTGCGCGGTGATGCAAGATACAAAAGGATATCGTCCGCGTATAGGGAGACCCGATCCTCGTATTCCGGCGTCCATCTAAGGCCACGCATCGAGGGTTCCCACCGCAACCACTCCGCAAGGGGCTCCAGACAAAGCGCAAAAAGAAGAGGCGACAGTGGACATCCCTGTCGGGTGCCCCTACCCAAAACAAAGGGAGCCGACACACGTCCGTTGACCACCACCTGTGCCAGTGGATTGTCATAAAGCAATTTCACCCAACCGATAAAACCCGGGCCAAAACAAAACTTCGCCAATGCTGCCCAGATGTACGGCCATTCCAAGGTATCAAACGCCATGGTAGCGTCCAAGGACGCCAAAATGGCCGGCTCACGAATGAATGGAGCGCGTGCAAGGACGCCATGCAATCGCCGCAGGTTCAAAGCGGTATTGCGATGGGGTATAAAGCCGGATTGATCCTGATGAATCAGGTCGCCCACAACCCGGATCAGACGATTGGCCAGTACCTTGGCGAGGATTTTGGGCTCCGCGTTTAACAAGGAGATGGGCCTGTAAGAAGTACACCGATCCCGCGGCTTCCCCTCCTTATGGATAACCACAATAGTAGCAAGACGTTGGTCAGGGGGGAGGGAGCCCGCCGCCTTAGCCTCAAGGAACATGTCTCGGAGATAAGGCGCAATCACATCTGGGCGCAACTTGTATAATTCGATGGGAAGTCCGTTAGGACCCATGGCCTTACCCGAGGCAATAGAGCGAATGGCCAAAGCAATCTCATCTGGCGACAGTGCCGCATCCATCAATACTTTATCCTCATCAGATAGGGAAGGCAGAGTAATGTCTCGAAGCAGCAGTCGAGAGCCTTCCTCCGAGCGCTCTGAGACCGGAGAGTAGACCCCGTGAAAATACTCCGCCAAGCAATCAACTATATCACCGGGGTTCGTCACACACACACCGTCCACCCTCTCAACCTCCGGTACCACTCGACTCGCTCTCTCCTTCTTATCCAACCAAGCAATCAACTTCCCGGCCTTATCACCCATATCATACAAACGCCCCTGTTGCTCCCTGCTCATACTCCTAGCAGATTCAGTAACCAGCGCCTTATAGTCGGCCTGCTTAAGCTCCAACACATGCAATCTATCATCCGTAACACCTTGCTCCAAATCACTCTCCAACTCAGTGATCTCATCTTCTAGCCGAACAACCTCCTGCGCAGCGCATTTTTTGGTGTAGGAAATGAGAGATAGGGCCTGGCCCCGGAGCACCGTCTTAAAGGCCTCCCAAAGGGAGATGGCGGAAGACACCGACCCCACGTTGTCATTAAAGTAGTGTTCCAGAGACTTAACCAGGTCTGCAGGAATCATGGGGTTTCGTAGGTACCAGGGGTTGATCGGCGCCACCCTCCCCTCCGCCCCCAGGGCGATATCTAGGTGTAACAAGAGGGGGGAGTGATCTGATATACTGCGTGCCAAATGTCGCACCTCCCCGATCATCCCAGCTTGGGCCGCAGGCACTAGCATATAGTCAAGCCTCGAAAGACTACCATGGGCCCCGGAATGGAAGGTATACTACGCCTGTCCAGGGTGTTTCAACCGCCAGCAATCTATCAGTCCCAGGGTATCCAGAAAGCCCCCCAGCCAGTTCTGGGCCCGAGGGAGGTCCCTAGGGGGGTATCGATCCTCAACTCCGGAAACCACAGCGTTAAAGTCCCCCCCCAGGACCAACACCCCCCCCCCCCGGAAGCCCAAGCAGCAGGCGTCCCAAATCGGCATAGGTGGCCGTCTGCAGGCCCGGCGGCACATAGACCGTGACCAGCGTAATCAACCTACCCTCCCACCTCCCCACCAGCGCAGTGTAGTGCCCTCTGTCATCGTGGAGCACCTCATCCACCACCAACGGGAGAGAGGTCCTGACTAAAATGCCCACTCCCCTCGAGCCAGAGGTAAAACCAGAATGGGCCAGAAGGCGATACCCTCGTCTGTTCATGGCATGGAAAGAGTTCCCTATGAGGTGCGTTTCCTGCAGGAACACAATGTCAGGCGAAATACGTTTCAAGAACTGCAGGACTACCCCCCGCTTTATCCTGTCCCCCAGACCATTCACATTCCAGGAAAGAAGTTTCAGCCCCCTACCCCCCATCCCTCCCAACACAAAACATCCCTCTCCCGGGGAGCACAATCATAGTAGCACAACATGAAATATTACCCCGCCTTGTGAAACAAACAAACAACCCCCAACCCCACCCCATCAACCCCAACAAAACTCCCCCCTCCCTGCACCCCTGCGTGAGCCCGAACACCCCCCCAACCTGCAGTGTGCCTGTCGCCCCAATATAAAATTCACTACAAAAAGGACAAAAAAAGAACCCCCAGAAGGGGGAAAGGGCCCCAGCAAGCCCCCCGCAACCTCCAAACACCACGGGGCAAAGTGTCACAAACTGGAGTCCAGTGCAGCCACAGGTGCAAAACGTTACCAGTGCAGTCCAGCGCCAAAATCACTGTTCCATTCCTACTCCGTCAGACCCTCTCCGCTCTCCGTCATCCGACCCTCCGGCTCCCGACTCTTGGGCAGGGCATCCAGCCACTCTCCCACCGCCTCCGGCCGGTCGAAGAAGTGTGAGCGACCATCTAGCTCGACCCGCAGCCTAGCCGGGAATAGCATCGCATACTTGAAGTTCATGTCTCTCAAGCGCCGTTTGATGGCCGAGAAACCCATCCGTTGCTTTTGAACCGCTTGCGTAAAGTCTGGGGAAAAGCTAACATTAGAGTTCTCAAATCGTAATGGCCCAGCCACCCTCGACGCCTGCAGGATAGCGTCTCTATCCCGAAAATTAAAAAGTCGGGCAATGATCGGCCGCGGGGGGGGCCCCCACCTTAGGCGCACCCCCTGGAATCCTGTGGGCCCGTTCAACAGCGAAGAACTTGCTCAGCCCTTTGGGTGCTAGATGAGTCACCACTAGATCCTCCACAAAGAGATCCACAGCAGACTCCTCCGATCGTTCGGGCACGCCGATAATGCGGACGTTGTTCCGCCTGGCCCTGCCTTCAGAGTCCTCGAGGCGACGCTCAGTCAGGTCACTAGTGAGCTGTTACCTCCGCACCGTCGTCTGCAAAGCGGCCACATCTACCGTTAGGCTCGACGACGCTTGGGCCAACGAGTCGACCCGGTCATTGGTTTTCAACAGGTCCGCTCTGACCAAGGTGACATCAATCAGCACCGAGTCCAATTTGTTGGCCAGAGTATCCAGTTGTTGGTTCACAGTCACCTTCATCTCCTCAATGGCCCCCATGACATCCAGCAGAGTCAATTCGGGTGATGCGCCCGAGGCCTCCTTGGGCAGCTCAGGCGATTTACGTGATCCACTAGGGGATCCCTTTGGCTGCGCATAGCGGTCCATATTGTTGGCCTGGGAATAGGCTCCCCTCCGGGTAGATTTGGGTTTCAGTTTGTCGCCATCCACCCTTGTCGTCATCGTCAGCGATCAGCAAAGTCAGCACCCTCCAGCACCCGGAGGAAGGCTAGGAGATCCGGGCCGCTAGCTGAAGCAGGCCCGTTTACAGGTCAAGACTAGGCTTTGCACTCCGTACTCGGCGCAGCTCTCCCAATGTCTTCTCATCAGTGTCAGTGGACCAACTCGAAACCGAAAGTGAAAGTGCGGGGTCCGGGGCAGGCCCAGCACCTCACCAACCCGAGTCCGGGACCAAGGCCGGAGAAGGCCGCAAACTTCAGATCGCCAAAAAACCCGTTCCCGGAGTCCAATTTCGATTCGGAAAACGAGTGGCACCTGAGCGCAAGATCATAAACAAAAGCCCGTCGAAAAAATCAGGATTATGACAGGATAGACGTGGGAGGTTGCGGAGGCCCTCGGGAGCCACAAGCCTACGCGGCCATCTTGGTTGCGCGCTAGGCTCCTCCCTCCAATCTGTAGCTTTTTTAGCTGATATGCCTGGGAAACCAATGTACAGGGCGTTGGCATTAGCTAACCTTGACAGGATGAGCACGCGGGTCACCATTTCCTTAGCCCTTTTCGGTAAAAGCGGCAAAAACTTCTTTAGGAGTTTCAGTGTGCCGAAGCACACACCCGCCAGTTTGTTAATCTGAGGCAGAAATCTCAAATCCTAACCGAACCTCTTGCATTGCAAATGCTTGTTTAGACATATAGTGGATATCAGTCATTACGTGTTGTCTAACTATATAGTGGCTGCACCGAACCTGGTCATGTTTAGTATCAAACATGTTGCAGTAATACCCCAACGCCGATTCCAGTGTTGGAATTATGATCCCATGTACAGGGGGCTCCTTAGGGACTGCCCTGTACTCCTGGTAACTTAGTTTTAGGGTCTGCAAGCCAGCTAGTGCTGCTGCAGACCACAGACATGATTCTGCCCTCCTGCTGCTGAGCCAAGCTGGAGCCGGGGAAGGTAGAACAATAGGTTTCCTGTCACAGGGAGGTGTGGCCACTTCCCAGACAGGACTTACAGCCTCATGCATCAAGCCAAAATCCAGTCGGTAAAATACCGAATCGCAAAAACCGCCCGTTACCGATTAAAAAATACCCACTTCAAATGCATGAACCAAAAACGTGAGCAAATAACGAATCGCTAAAATAAATCCGCCAAAATACCGAATCGCTAATAACCAAAATGCAAAATTACCGAATCGCTAAATACCGCTTTAGCAGTTACCGAAATCACCATTAGCTCCTGGAAAGTGCCATTAGCAAATAACGAATCGCACCCCAATGCAACAACAGTCGCTAATAACGAAAATCCCCAAAATCGCTATTTTGCATGAGCTAAATAAGGGGAATCAAAACCTGGAGGTAAAGTTAAAAAAAAAAAAAGCAAATGCAAAAAAACAATTTCAACATGTGCAAATGATTGAGGCAATCACAAGACCCTTAAATGTGGCCCAGGAGACCCTGTTGGCTCCCACAAAATGGCTGCCCTCTACGTGCTTGCAAGGAGGATGCGTATCAATGCAGAAGGACAGCGCAGGAGAAGGGTCCAGGAGCGAGTCTTCAGACTGCGCATAACCTTGCTGGGGCAGAATGAGGACGAGGTGTACGCGGAGTATCGCCTCAATCGTGCAATGATCATGCGCCTGATTGCAGACCTGGAACCATTACTGCAGCACCAGACACACCGGACCAATGCAATCCCTGCGCACGTTCAGGTCCTATGCAGCCTGCACCTACTGGCCTCAGGGAGTTTCCAGGGGGTAATTGCGGTTGCCGGAGGCGTATCGCAAAGCGCACTGTCACGCTTCTTCAAGAAATTCCTCGATGCCATGCTGACAATGCTACACACCCACATCAGCTTCCCCACAACCCCACAGCAGTTGGACCGCACCAAACAGGCATTCTACCAGGTGGCACAATTCCCACATGTGATTGGATGCATCGACTGCACGCATATCCCCATATGTCCACCCGCAGCAAATGAGTACATTTTCCGGAACCGCAAGTCATACCACTCAATCAACGTGCAGGTTGTGTGCGATGCCAATAACATCATAACGGACCTAGTGGCACAATTCCCAGGGAGCACACACGACTCCTACATCTTCCGCAACAGTGGAATGCACAGGCGACTAATCAACGGAGAATTTGGAGAGGGACTCCTGCTAGGTACGTAAAAATTACGCTTCCCCACACCAACACCACACATGTATGTACATCACCAATGCTAAGTCTATGCTTCTATCTTCTAGGTGACAGTGCTTACGCCCTGCGTGAATACATACTCACCCCATACATCAATCCAGCCACCCGACAGGAACATCGCTACAACGCTGCACACATCAGCACTAGGAATGTCATAGAGAGGACATTTGGGATTCTGAAGAGTCGCTTCAGAATCCTACATAAGACCTGAAACATGCTGCCGGATAATTGCTGTATGCGCAATGCTGCACAACATAGCGACCAGAAGGGGGATACCCATAGAGGTGGACAGGAATGAGGACCAACGGGACGACCAACCACCCGCCCAACAACGACAGGCACACGTCCCGAACACAGCAGAGGGCCATAGGAGGCGGACATACATAATGCAAAATCATTTTTGAAACATGTGAGAATGAAACATGACAATTTAGTTTGGGGTGCAACTGTTTAATGCACAGTAGCACTGAGGTTTGTGCAACAAAACTAGCAATGCAAATCATGCTCCAATTGCCAAAATAAAAATCAAATGTGCCTTAAACTCACGCCTGTGCATACTCAGTAAGTGGCTGTCCATGGTTGCCCCACCATGGTCCTGTATGCATGTTCAACTGTCTAGTGGCGCTTGCCACGTAACCCAAGCCTCCGCTCAGGTGTCTCCATTGCCTCACCACGGCCTGTCCCCGTGGATGCCCGCGAACTGCGGCGCCTGGTGCTGGCCTCTGCCAGTGACACGCTGCTGACACTGGAGGCAGCCTCACAAGCGTCATCCCCCCCCAAGCTGCAGCACTGCATGTGCTGCTCTGGAAGTGTTCCACAGCAGTGGTCAACTGCCCCAGTGCCTTTGCCACATCCCCGCAGAAGTGCCCAAGGTCGACCTGCAAGGACACAGTGCGGCGTGCCAACACTGCGGTACTGTTGCTGTGGCGCGTGTTAGCCTTAGTAGCGGCAGCGGAACGCAACAATTGCTATCGGTGCCTCCTCTTCTGGCACTCATGGCCCTCCCTCATGGCACTGGTGAGCTCCTGTACATCTTCCCTGAGGTGAGCATTGCCCTCTGCCACCACAGTGCTCATGTCCCTGACCGCCGTGCCCATGGCCGTTACTGCGGCAGTCATGGCTCGCATTTCACGAACAAGGTGCACGATGTTGGTGCTGATGGTTGCCATGTGGCGGCTCTGCACGCGCTGTACAGACAGCATCCTCTCCTCAATGCCAGGAGTGTGTTGGAGATCCAGGTTGCCTGATGAGACCGAACGTTGGCCAGACCTGCGCCGCTGTGTTAGCCTGGCGCGGACAGGTGGTGCATCAGGTGGTGTGATGGCGCGCTGACCGTGTCCCGTTTGTGTGGTGGGTGTTTCCATCACCGGCAAGGGTGCAACCTGGGACCTGCGCCGCGGCGCTTTGGTGGCTGTCGTGGCAGCAGCTGGTGTGGCTGGTGCTGGTGGTGCTGGTGTTGCTGGTGTTGCTGGTGCTGGTGTTGCTGGTGCTGGTGGTGCTGGTGGGGTGGCAGGTGTAGGTGATGTGAGGGCATTCTGCACTATCTCAAGGTCTGAATCAACCGGTGTTTCGGAGATTACCAGCTGCCCGCTGTCATCTGAATCCCCAGGTGATGCATCTGTGTGTGAAACAGTGCATGGTTAGTGGGATGGTTAGACCTACGTAGTGTTGTGCACATACATGTCCCTCCGTGATCCACTAAATATACTGTCTATACCCAGCTTCTACTGATCTGGTGAATGGTTATTGCATTTACCCCTTTACATGCACACTTGCCTGAGTAGACTACAACTCCCATGATGCACTAGTGTTAGGAGTCAAGCTGTGTGTTGCAAAGCTGCATGCACACTCAGATCCTGCTGGGGGCCTTGAATGGGATTTACGCTATGCTGGGTATGGGCACAGGCATGCATCTTACCTTGGGCACTTGTGGCTGCGCCGGACGTGTCCAACTGGGTCACTCCCACGACGGCTTCCCGCTCAATTGTTCCTTCCACCAGCTCCTCCAGGGCAGTGTTAGCCTGGACCGTGGAATGGCCGCCTCCCGTTCTGCTTGCGTCCCGGAGCCTCTCTGCTATCCTCTCCTTCGCACGCTTCCGCAGGTCGTACCACCTTTTTTTGAGGTCGTCGATGCTGCGGGGCGTCACACCTACTGCATTCACCCTCTCGCGGATGCGCAGCCATATGCGGCGCTTCTCCGCCTCAGGCACCTTGAGGGACAGCTTCCCGAAGAGGCGATCGTGCTTGCTGGAGACTCCCTCTATTAGGTGCTCCAGCTCCCTGTCGGAGAACTTGCGCTTCGTAGCCTCAGCGCTGGATGGGGCTTCCTTTCTCCATGGATGTAGTTCTTTTGCTGATGGAACAGTCTGTGTGGCTTCAGTCTGCACAGGCAGTCTGCAGTCAGTGCTCCTGTTTGCTCCTCTGTCGATGCAATGAGGGTGGGGCTGCTGTATTTCCTGGTTGGTGATGTCATCTGCACGTTCCCGGTGCGACGCGGTCATTTGCGATTTCGCTAATACCGAATTCGCTATTTGCTAATTCGGAATTACCGAACTCGCTAATAGCTATTCGGAGTTTGCATGCCCCGCTATTGTATAATCGGTAAAAATAGCGATTTTTACGGAATCGCTAATATTTACCGAATCTGTTGATGCATACCCAAAAGCGATTCCTTAATAACGATTCCTTATTTCTTGCTATTAAGGAATCGCTTTTGGTTAGCTTGATGCATATGCCCCTTAGTGTTTTAGGGCTGGGGTTGGCGCACTTGCCAGCGCCACCACACTGCTTTGAAAGCCACATTTGGTGCCCTCCTTGCATACTACAGTTTGAGCCAGTTCAGGAACCCTTGGTTTCCGCTCTGGCGCAAGACTGGACAAAGGACATGGGAGTATCCCCCGTCTGTCTAGCTCCACCTCTGGGAAGGACCCCCAAATTTTTCCAACCCTTTCCTTAGTTCTCCAGTATTGTATCTTTTATAGATTCACATGGTTGAATCGTCCCCGTCGTCATGGTGGGAGTCCCACGGTAACAGTAGAAATAGTAGTACTGAATACATTGCATAGACCTCCATAGAGAAAAAATTCAATTGAGCACTCTATCAACCTCATTTTATAACACCCACAGTTCAGCCAATCACAGCAGAGACCTCAGAGTAACCCTCTTCACAGAGCCACCACACCTCAAATTTCTTACAGCACGTCGTGTGATTGGGAGTCTCGTTGAGCTCTGCTCAGTGACAGTTGGCTTTTTCAACTTTTGACCTGCAGCTTTCAGCTCAAGGTATTTCTTTCTGTGACTTTCATAATGCCAGATAAAAAGTGTTGTTTAGGCCCTGTAAGTCTTGTGGCAAATCCAGACTTTTCTCAGAAGATCCCCACAAGCAATGTCTTTATTGCCTCTACCCTGACCATAATCCCAGGGAATGCAAATACTGCCTCACCTTCTCGGCCCAAACCCTCAAGTATAGGGAAGGAAGTCTGCTCCTTTGGCTCCAGAAGAAAAAGGCAGTTTCTGAATCTGACACTGAAGAAAAGCCCCACTCTTCCTCCAGGAAAAGGAAAGAAGGTAGCTCCTCTTCTATCCAAGGGGACTCCAAGAGGTCAAAATCACAGGAGCAGGAAAAGATATAAAGAGAAACGCCACAGAAAGCAGACTGAAGGAACTCTTAACAACATCTTCTGCTCCAGTTTCTGCTTCTTTAACACCAGTGAGAGATCTTTCTTCTCGTCCGTCGACGGCGGTCCCTGTTAGACCTGAGGTAATTCCAGGACAATGTTCACTACGTCAACAGCCGCTGCGTCAATGGGCCCGCAGTGAACCCTGACGACGGCGTCACCATCGACGAGACCATCTCCGATGACGAGACCTTCGTCGACGAGCCTGGATAATTCACCCACATGCCTCGTCGGTCATCCTAGACCAGATTCGGTAATCGTGCAGGCTGCTCAAAGAAGAGCTAAAAATCCGGCATCTCAATGTTCTGCACCTCCGGATAAAGAAGGACATCGGCTAGACAACATAGGGAAGAGGTTTGCCGCCCTGGCGGCTACCTCTATAAGAGCCTTTAACGCTATGACCATTCTGGGTAGATACGACCGACAGAGGTGGTCGGACATCTCCTCGCTTTTAGAACATACTCCTGAAGATAAGAAAAATGAAGCAAAGGATATCTTATCAGAAGGAGAAAGAGCTTCCACTGAGATGTTAGAGATTGCGACGGATATCTCTTCGACTTGACTCTTGACGGCAAATGGCAGGAGTAGCTGTGTTGAGGACTTCAGGGGTGGCTGAAGGCAACTACCTTCCGTCCTGATGTTCAGGCTAAGGTGCTAGATATGCCTTTTGACGGCGAATGCCTATTCTGAAATCATATAGACGAAGCTCTTCAGTCTATAAAGGACACAGACACGGCTAAATCCCTGGCAACGCTACAACAACATCATTTCCAGTCATTTCGGGGCAGAGTTCAAGGGCAGGATGCATCCAGACCGCAGTTCCAACAGCGGTTCCAACAGTACACTCGAACATCCTATCAGGCGTACAACCATCCTTACAGGTCCGGCACTGCATCGTCCAATTTGTGACCTGCCGGTCGTAAAAGACGGCAATCTGCCGGAAGGCAACAGGATTCTCACAAGAAGCAATAATTTTCTCCAGGCCCCCACCACTACAGTCCCACAACAATTCGGACCAACCTGCTCAAAATTCTTAAAAAATTTGACATCTATCTTGTCGGACAGATGGGTTTTGGATGTCTTACATCACGGTCATACCCTACAGTCTGTTCAGTATCCTCCAACTACCCCTCCTCCGAAGGTATTTCATCGTCATCTGCCAGATCTCAAGAGTCAAATAAAAAACTCTTCTCTCCAAACGCGCCATCGAAAAGGACCCTTACATCAGCGCAATCGAGGATTTTATTCCCACTTTTTCTTAAGCTTAAACAGGAAAATGGAGTCAGGTCTTGGACCTTCCGGTTACTGAACAAATTCATCAAAAACCAACTTTTCAAGATGTTGTCTCTGCAGAATATCTCTCGATCTTCTCAATGCTTATTTTCACATCCCCATTCACCCCAAGCATCAAAGATATCTCATGTTCGAAGTGGTGGAGTGCCATTATCAGTTCAGAGTGCTTCCCTTCGGTTTGAATTAGGCTCCCAGGGTCTTCACAAAATGCATGGCACCGATAGCTGCCTTTCTGAGACGCTCACGTCACCAGGTAGTCCCCTACCTGGACGATTGGTTAATAAAAGCTCCTTCGTTTCAGGCAGCCAGGAACTGTCTACCTGTAAACATTAGAATGTAAGTCAAATATACTAAATTGCAGCAAACAATTAACCTGTCTTTACTCACTACCATTACTCCATTCACATAATCTACTTCCCATCAATTTGGAAATCAAAAGACTGTCTTGACTTATTTTAATCCAGATTTCATAAAATCATGTAAACCTGAAGTTCAACTTATTATTTTTGTTTATATTGACCATATTAAGCTTTACGTTCTGTGTACAAGAAATAGCAACAAATCGCAATGAACACGCCAGTGTTTCAACTTTACATGGAGCGAGCAACCTCATGCACATGCTTCCAAGGATCCAGCGGTATGTGAGAGTCAAAAGTGCAGTCTCGTTGATGGGCTCCAGGATAGAACAACATAACATAAAATACGCTTTGGAACTGTAACAATGATGGAGGAAAAAAAGGGCGAGAGGATGTTGAGGAGGGTGGATGAGAGATGGTTGGGGCAAGATGAGGCAAAAGAAGGAAAGGATTGGTGGGCGGGAATGGAGGGGGGTTTGAGGGGGTAGGAGAGGGGGGAGATGGGCAGTGAGCATCATTAGGTCCAAGAACAGCAGTCCTTCTGTGTCCAGATATGTAAGATCGAAAAAGTCCTAATGGATGTGTCATGTAGTCCTTGGCACAGAGTTGTCAGGTCAAGTTTGGGATCTTTTAATGGGCACATCATTAACACCAAGAGTTGGGTCCCCTGTAAAATGCCACTAGTATCACGTATGAGCAGTGCCAAGGGCCTTTGAAGGACCCTCCAGAAATTCTCCAGACGGTCATTTAGTCTTGCAAGAAGGACACCGTTTTGTGCATTTCCTGAAGCCAGGAGTCGTATGATGGTCAATCATTCGTACGCCATAACCGGGGGATACACATCTGTGCAGCCATCTGGATTGTTGGCTGGTGATATTGGTGCATTGTATGGTGTCCTTAAGGAGGATCAGCTGGGGTGTGGTGGGTCCTCGAAGAGGGACTGTTTTCCTGATTGTTGCTGTCCTAGAAGTCAAGTTATGAGCCAGTGAGGGGCATTTCCACAGCAGGTGGACAATATCTCCCTCCCAGACCCGCAGGGCCAGCAAGTAGAAGAGGGGGGAATATAGAGGGCAGAGGACTTACTTGAGACAAGAGTGTTCTGTTTACCTTTCTGTGTTCTTGAAAGATTCTTCATTCTCTTGTTCTTTAAAATGCAGCAGGGTGAATAAAAGTGATAATGCATAATGTTAACCATTCCCCCGTTCGATAGTACTGTAACTAGCAATGGTTATTATTATCGGCCTCTGCATTATTCAACCTTACGAGGATGAGATGCTGATTCTTCTGTGGTACAAAATCCGTTCCGTGTGCATTGAGAACCGCACCTTGTGATCCTCAGAAGTGAATGAGGTGCTGGTTGGCTTTGGGAATGGCTGTCGTGAGATAATTGAGCCCTACATGCGGGAAGAGCAGCACCTCTGGGTTTTCGGCTGCCTGATCTGAGCACGCCTCTGGACATAAGGCTGCTTGGGCTGTGCGGCAACACTGGTTTTTCGGCTGTCTGGTCTGAGCGGCCCCTCTATGGACATCCGGCTGCCTGATCTGAGCGATATCCTTCGACTTCCGGCTGCCTGGTCTGAGCAGCACCTCTGGACTTCCGGCTGCCTTGCCTGAGCAGCACCTCCGGACTACTGGCTGCCTGGTCTGAGCTCCTGGTGTGCATTGGGCAGTTGTAGCACACTTTACCTACCTGTGTGCAGTAAACTTGTACTGTATTGTGAACCTTCTGAAGGTCCTCTATGGATTGTGTAAATCACGTCCTTTGTCATGCCAGCCATCCATTCCTTAGTTGTTTGTGTGCAGGACATGTCTTGTGTTGTGCGCCTTATGCAGGTCCTGTCTGGGTTGTGCTCCTGTCCTGCGCTTTATGCTGTTGTGCAGGACCATTTCTAAGTTTTGCACCTTGTGTATATCCTCCAAGCCTTAGTTGTTTGTGTCCTGTGCTCTGAGCTGCTGGTCCTGTCCTGTGTTGTGTGCCTTGTGCTGGTCCTCCATCCCCTAGTTGGTTTTGTGCAGGTTCTTTTCTATGTTGTGCACCTTCTGTAGGTGCACCATGCCATAGGTGTTTGTGTGCAGTTTACCCGCCCTATGTTGTGCACCTCGTGCAGGTCCTCTCTGCCCTAGCCTCCATGTCCTACATGGTTGTGTGTCTATCCTATGTTGTGTACCTTGTGCAGGTCCTCTGTGCCTAAACCTCCATGTCCTACATGGTTGTGTGTCTATCCTATGTTGTGTACCTTGTGCAGGTCCTCTCTGCTCTAGCATCCATGCCCTGACTAGTTGTCTGCAGTCAATCAATCACGGTTTGTAAAGCACGGCTTCTCGCCCATGAGGGTCTCAAGGTGCTGTGGGGAAGGGGGCTCAGCGGATCAGACTAAGTGCTGAGTTCATCCAAAGAGCTAGGTCTTGAGGTCCTTCCTAAATTGCATCAGCGAGGGTGATTTCCTGAGGTGGATGGGCAGGGTGTTCTATGTCTTGGAGGCAAGGTAGGAGAAGGACATTCCTCCGGTTCTGGTCTTGCAGATTCGTGGGACGGTAGCCAGGGAAAGCTGGGCGGAGCAGAGGTGTCTGTTGGGTATGTGGAATGTGAGGCTGTGATTCAGGTATGCGGGTCCGGCGTTGTGAAGGGCCTTGTATGCGTGGGTGAGGAGTTTGAAGGTTATTCTTATGTCGAATGGGAGCCAGTGGAGGTTGTTTAGGTGTTGAGTGATGTGGCTGCGATGGGGTATGTTGAGAATTAGTCTTGTTTCTGGGTTTTGGACATTCTGGAGTCTTCAGAGGAGTTTCTGGGTGACGCCGGCGTAGGGTGAGTCTGCTGCTGATGAAGGTATGGGTGACTGTCTTCCTGGATTCGGTATGGATCCATCTGAAGGTCTTTTAAAGCAGGCAGAGTGTATTGAAAAAGGCTAAGGAGACGGTGTTTATCTGGCGGTCCATTGTGGGTGAGGAGTCCAGTACGATGCCGAGGTTTCGTGCATGGTTCGTGGGGGTAGGGTCACCAGGATACGTTCCAAGCAGAGGGGTAGGCTCCCAGGATGAATGAGAACTTCTGTCTTGTCTGAGTTGTGCTTCAGGCAGCTCTCCTTCATCCAGGCGGTAACAGCTTTCATTCCTTTGTGGAAGTTGTTCCTGGCGACAGTGGGTTCTTTGGTGAGGGAGAGGATCATCTGAGAGTCGTCGGCTTATGAAACGATGTTGAGCCCATGGTTCCTGACGATGGCTGCAAGGGGGGCCATGTAGACGTTGAAGAGAGTACTCAGTCAGTTTCGAGAGGTACATTGGGAGTTTAACCTGTGGTGTTCTGCCAGTGCAGAAGGAGCGGATCCCATTGAGAGCCTTGTCTCGGATACCAGCATTCTTGAGTCTTGTGTCTAGGGTGCGGTCGGGGACGGTGTTAAAGGCCGCCAAGAGGTCCAGTAGGAGGAGGGCCGTGGTTTTGTGTTGGTCGTGGAGGGAGCGGATGTCGTCAATGGCGGCGAGGAGGGTGGTCTCGGTGCTGTGATTGCTTCAGATTCTGGATTGGGAGATGTCCAGGACGTGGTTGGATTTGATAAAGTCGGCGAGCTGGCTATTGATGGCTTTTTCGATTACTTTGGCTGGGAAGGGGAGCAGGGAGATGGACCTGAAGTTCTTGAGGTCCGTCGGGTCCGCATAGGATTTCTTCAGGAGGGGGTTGATCTAGGTGTGTTTTCAGTCGTTGGGGAAGGTGGCGGTCTTGAGGGAGCTGTTAATGGTCTGGCATTGCTCGGGTGCGATGGCGGAGGTGGCTCTGTGGAAGATGTGGTGCAGGCAGGGTTCCGAAGGAGTGGATGCTTTTCATGGTCTTTAAGGTGTCGTCCGTGGTGAGTGGGGACCAGCTGTGTAGAGTCGGTCGGGGTGGTCAGAGTCGGTTGTGGTGGTTGCTGGCGTGGTGGGGTGGTCCTGGGTATCAAAGTTGTTGTAGATAGGCTTGATCTTGTGGTAGTAGGTGCTGAGTATGTTGAGGAGGTCTTGAGAGGGTGGGACGTCTGTGTCCTTGCTGTTGTGTTTGGCAAACTCCTTGATGATGCTGAAGAGATCTTTGCTATTGTGTACGTTGTTGGTGATTCTGTCTTGGAGGACCTTCTTCCCTGTGGTATTGATGAGATGGTGGTGTGCGGTGGTGGCTGCTTTAAAGGCGGCGTGGGCTTCTAGGGTTTTGTTGTTCCTCCATGTTGGACCTGGCCTCGTGGCGTGGTCCCGAACCCTCCTACCCGACCCGACGAGGGCAGCCCCCACCCTTCAGGGGCCCTCCGGATTGTACCTTGCTACCTGCACCAGCCTACGCGACACGGCTCGCCCCGGCCCCAGCGAAGCCCCGACATCGAGGCACCAAGATCCGGCCAGGGGGCACCAAGTGGCCACTCCACCGATTCCGGAGGAGGGGAGTTTCGATGGGACCCCCAACCGGTCCCCAACGCCTGCTTTCGATCGCCCTCCGGTCTTCCTGGGCGCTGGCGCCTCTCCCGCTGGGTGTCTGGCCTCTCCCATCCCGGCCCCTCCGCCCCCCAGGCGCAAGGGTCCGGACATCAAAGGGGTCCAGACCTATATCTGGGGCAGCCTCAAACCAGGATGGCAGTTGTATCCTGGAGTCAAGAGCCCTGCTGATCGGATCGCGGCTGACCCTACGGAGAAAGACTCATTACTGGGAACTTGGACCTCTGAGCCCTGCTGACTGCGTCGCGGCTCCCCCCTTTGCTGAGAAGAAGACCCTCCCGGAACATCGGAGCCCTGCTGACCTCGTCGCGGCTCGACCTCGCAGAAGTAGACCATCGGAGCCCTGCTGATCTCGTCGCGGCTCGACCTCGCAGAAGTAAACCATCGGAGCCCTGCTGACCTCGTAACGGCTCGACCTCACCGCAGCAATCCCCCGAACCGTGCGTATGACGTCCCGGCTCCCGGAACCCCCCCCCCCGGCTCGAGGATTGAGAGCTAGGCGCAGGGTGTCCAGTACCAGGCTAAGACTGAGACTGTCCCGCTACCCCATCCCAAACCAGACTTTGAGACTGTCTTGGATCCCTCGATCCACCTGTAAATATTGCCACAGAAACCTGCCTTGATAACCGATAAAATCCTATAAGAATAAATACCCTGGCTGTGTCCCTTTGTGGTGGTGGGGTTGCTTGGCTGATACGATCATAGGAGAAGGACCTCGCCCAGGAGGCTTCTCAGCGGCGCTCGGCTACTCGCCTACGGAACGGTGGTCCTCGGGGTGGTCAGTCCGACACCATCGGGCTCCCTGAGGGCGCCCTTCTAACATTGGTGGCCAGCGGTGCGATCCGAGCCCGACGCAGATCGTACAGCGAGTAACTCACCCACTACCTACCTAGACACAGGGTAACCATGAACGACCAGCAGACCACCCCAACCACGGAATTCCGACAAGAACGGTTGGAGGAATATACACATAAGGAACTAAAACAGTTTTGTAAAGACAAAGGCATCGCAACCACTGGATTAAACACAAAAGAGGACCTGCAAAAAGCCCTAAAGGCCTGGGTAGAGTCCGAAGCGGCCTCCCCCCAAACCGAAGAAAACCCGGTGCCAAACGTACACCGGCAACCAACCGCAGCCCCGGCAGAGGGGAGGACAACCAGCATAGAGACCGGCCTCTCCCCGGAAGAGATACGAGAACGGGAGAGGGTCAGGACCCACGAGTTAGAGCCCGCCCGACTCCGCCTGGACGGCGAACTCCTACTAGCCGAAAAGAAATTGGCCCTAGAGCAACTGCGGCTGCAGGAAGAGATAGAGGAGAAAAAGCGACACCGAGAACTGGAAGAGAGGAGGCTAACCCTCGAGCATGAGCGGGGCCTTAAAGAACTTGAAATCAAGTCCAGAAATGGAGAGACCGGCACCCCCGGAAACCGAGACACCCCCACACCGGTCGAGGCGAAAGTACATATCCCCAAGGATGTCGTCAAAGAATACTACAAGAACGACGACATCCAACAATGGTTCAAGGCCTACGAAGTAGCCATGACCGCCCATCGGGTACCCCGGAAAGATTGGGGTGCCGGCCTATGGGGACGGTTCCTCAGCGAAGGCAGAGACACCCTGCTACAGCTTCCAGACGCAGTGATGACCTCCTGTGACCATATGAAGGAGGCCCTGCTCACCCGCTATGGGCTCACCCCCGAGATGTACCGCCAACGCTTCCGGGACTGCAAGAAGCTCCCCGGTACCACCTGGGTGGAATACGTAGACTTTTTTTAGCAGAGCCCTGGAAGGTTGGATCAAGGGCAGCAAGGTCGCCTCCTACGAACAACTGTTCGACCTCATTGTATGGGAGCACCTCTCCAACAACTGCTTCATCGAGCTGAGACAGCACCTCCTCGACAGCAAGCTGACCGAGCCGCGGAAGCTCGCCGCGAGGCCGATCGATGGGTGAACACCCGGGTCCCTAGGAACTCGATGGGGGAGTACCAGCGGAACCCCACGGGCCCCCCCGCCAGCGGGGCAGAGGAGGGGGATCGAACAGAAACAGAGACTTTCCAGCGGGGCCACCCCGGAGTCCTCCCCGGGGACCGCCCTCAAACCGCACGTCCCCGTCCCTCGCCCGAAGAGGGGCCCGACCAGGGCCTCGACCGACAGTGACGTGCTACAACTGCCAACAACCAGGGCACTATGCCAGCGACCCTACCTGCCCCGTGAACCGACGGGCGGGGACCACCGGGCCACCCCCCCGCCAGCTGGCGGCCGCTGCCCTGGGGGAAGGGGGAGAAGAGGAAGAGAACTACGACGCGGGACCAACCGAGTGGGAACCCGCCGCCATGACATTAGTCTGCCTGGGTCGCCGGGAGATGGTACCCCGGGCTCCCATCCCGAGCAACACCCAGAAGTACCAACAGTGGGTCACCATTAATGGACGCCGGGCTGAAGCCCTCCGAGACACCAGAGCCAGCGTGACAGCCGTCCGCTGCCACTTGGTGACCCCCGAATAGATCTTGCCTAATGTACTGTGCCCCGTCCGGTCGGCAGACAACACTAAGAGCTTGTGCCAGATGGCCCGGATCCCCTTCGAGTGGGGGGGAGTGTCGGGCATGCTGAAGGTCACCGTCCGCGACGACACCCCCGTGGACTGCCTCCTCGGGAACGATCTGGAAAGTTCCCCCTGGGCCCACGTTGAGCGCCGAGAGCATCTGGGGATGCTGGGACTGCCCGAATAGGTCTGCGCGACCACCCAGTCCACGACCGCCCGGGCCATCCAACCGAGCGTCGAGGCCCCCCCCGAAGAGCCGGAATGGCCCGAACCACCAGCCCCCTCCGTCGAAGATGAAGCCGACACCAAGGCCGGGCCGCCAGAACTCGCCCCGTACGAGGTCGCCGCACTCGGCGACCTCCCCAAACTCGCCCAATGGCACCAAGAAGGTGGCCCCACAAGGGAGCAGGTCCGCCAAGAACAAAAGACCTGCCCCTCCCTCGAAGGGACCCGACAGCAAGCAGCCGCCCAGGCCGCCGGAGACCAGGCGGGGACCCACTGGGTCTATTGGGACAATGACCTCCTCTACAGCGAGCAGAAGACCGCAGAATTGGGGGCCAGCCGCGTGCTGGTGGTCCCCCTCAGATTCCGGGACTTCCTCCTCAATCTGGCGCATGATGTGCCCCTCGCCGGGCACCTGGGACAGGACAAAACATACAGCCGCCTGCTGACCCACTTCTACTGGCCCCGCATGCGGAAAGACGTGGACAATCATTTCCGGACCTGCCCGACCTGCCAAGCCAGCGGGAAGAGCGGGGGAAGGGTCAAAGCCCCTCTCCAGCCCTTTCCAATAGTCAACACCCCGTTCGAGCGAGTGGGGATCGACATCGTGGGGCCCCTGGACCCCTGAACCTCCCAGGGGCATCGCTTCATCCTCGTCCTGGTCGACCGTGCCACCCGATACCCCGAGGCCATCCCTCTCCGAACAGTGACGGCCCCTGCGGTGGGCCGGGCCTTGATGGGAATCTTCTCCCAAGTAGGCTTCCCCCGGGAGGTGGTGAGCGACCGAGGCACCAACTTTATCTCGAAGTATATGCGGTCCCTGTGGCAACAGTGCGGGGTCATCTACAAATTCACCACCCCATACAACCCCCAGGGTAACGGTCTAGTCGAACGATTTAACCGGACATTGAAAGGGATGATCAAAGGCCTGGAGGAGCCCCTGAGACGCAAGTGGGACGTCCTGCTGCCCTGCCCCCTGTTTGCCTATCGGGAGGTCCCGCAAAAGTCCCTGAGGTTCAGCCCCTTCGAACTCCTGTACGGACACCCTGTCCGAGGCCCTCTCAGCCTGGTCAAGGAAGGCTGGGAGACCACCATCCAAGATGCTCCCCCCGACGTCTATCGGTACCTCCTGACCCTGCGAAACCAAACCCGGAAATTCAGGGAGCTGGCCGAAGCCAACCTCGAGGCCAGCCAGGAGGAGATGAAATGCTGGTATGACCAGAACGCCTCCTCCATCGAGTTCGAGCCCGGCCAGCGGGTCTGGGTCATGTCGCCCGTTGACCCCTGTGCCCTCCAAGACAAGTGGACCGGGCCCTTCAAGGTGGTCAAGAAGAAGAGCCCCGTCACCTACCTGGTCGACCTGGAATCCCCCAGGAACCCCCTCCGGGTCCTCCATGCCAACAGGCTCAAACCCCACTTTGCCCGAACAGAACTTAGCCTGTTGATGGCTACGGACGATGGGGCCGAGGACGACTCCGAGCCCTTACCCGACCTCCTGAAAACCTCCGAAAAGGACGGCTCCGTGGAGGGAGTCATCCTCTCCGCCACCCTGACTCCCGATCAGCGCCGAGAGTGTCAAGGACTGCTGCATCGCTTCGCTGCTCTCTTCTCCCTCACTCCCGGAGTCACCCGATGGTGCGTCCACGACGTCGACACCGGGGACAGCCCCCCAGTGCGACACCGAGCCTACCGGGTCCCCGAGCGAGTGCGGGCCTGCATCCATGCCGAGGTCGCCAATATGTTGGCCCTGGGGGTCATCGAACCCTCCGACAGTCCCTGGGCCAGCCCTGTGGTCCTGGTGCCGAAAGCTGCTGCCCCCGGCACCACCCCGGAGCTCCGGTTTTGCGTGGACTATCGGGGATTGAATGCCGTCACCAAAACCGATGCCCATCCCATTCCTTGGGCAGATGAACTGATCGACCGCCTAGGAGCAGCCCGTTACCTTAGCACCTTCGACCTCACCGCCGGATACTGGCAGATCGGGCTCACCCCCGGCGCCCAAGAGCGCTCCGCTTTCTCCACCCCCGATGACCATTACCACTTCTGAGTGATGCCCTTCGGCATGAAAAATGCCCCGGCGACCTTCCAGAGGCTGGTAAATAAGGTACTGGCCGGCCTAGAAGCGTTCAGCGCCGCCTACCTGGACGATAGTGCGGTGTTCAGCAGCCACTGGGCCAAGCACCTGAGGCACCTCGGGGAGGTCCTGACCGCCCTCCAAAGGGCCGGACTTACCGTAAAAGCCAGCAAGTGTCAGATAGGCCAAGGATCAGTAACCTATCTGGGACATCAAGTGGGGAGCGGCCATGTGGCTCCCCTCCAGCCAAAGATCGACGCTATCGTAGCCTGGGAGCCCCCAACCACCCAAACTGCTGTAAGGGCCTTCCTGGGACTCACGGGCTATTACAGGCGGTTTATTCAGAACTATGGAAGCATTGTGGGCCCCCTCACGGAGCTCACATCAAGGAAACAGCCCAAGAAGGTGCACTGGACGCCCCGCTGTCAGGCGGCCTTCGAGACCCTCAAGACAGCGATGTGTACCGCTCCCGTGCTACAAGCCCCCGACTACAGCAAGGAGTTTGTGGTGCAGACGGATGCCTCGGAGTACGGAATCGGGGCTGTCTTGTCCCAAGTGAATTCTGAGGGGATTGACCAGCCGGTGGCCTTCATCAGCCGGCGCCTGCTGCCCCGGGAGCAGAGATGGCGCACCATCGAACGAGAGGCCTTCGCCGTGGTGTGGGCCCTTAAGAAGCTCCGGCCCTACCTCTTTGGCACCCACTTTCGGGTCCAAACCGACCACCGACCCTTGCGGTGGTTGATGCAGATGAGAGGCGAGAACCCGAAGTTGTTGCGATGGTCCATCTCTCTGCAGGGGATGGACTTCACTGTAGATCATCGGCCCAGCAACAACCACGCCAACGCCGACGGCCTGTCCCGCTTCTTCCGCCTCTGCGAGGAGACTCCCCAAGACGATGGGTGACTCTCCCTGCCTTCAGCTGGGGGGGACGCCTGTTGGACCCGGCCTCGTGGCGTGGTCCCGAACCCTCCTACCCGACCCGACGAGGGCAGCCCCCACCCTTCGGGGGCCCTCCGGATTGTACCTTGCTACCTGCACCAGCCTACGCGACACGGCTCGCCCCAGCCTCGGCCCCAGCGAAACCCCGACATCGAGGCACCAAGATCCGGCCAGGGGGCACCAAGTGGCCACTCCCCCGACATGGAGGAGTGGAGTATCGATGGGACCCCCAACCGGTCCCCAACGCCTGGTTTCGATCGCCCTCCGGCCTTCCTGGGCGCTGGCGCCTCTCCCGCTGGGTGTCTGGCCTCTCCCATCCCGGCCCCTCCGCCCCCCAGGCGCAAGGGTCCGGACATCAAAGGGGTCCAGACCTATATCTGGGGCAGCCTCAAACCAGGACGGCAGTTGTATCCTGGAGTCAAGAGCCCTGCTGATCGGATCGCGGCTGACCCTACGGAGAAAGACTCATTACTGGGAACTTGGACCTCTGAGCCCTGCTGACTGCGTCGCGGCTCCCCCTTTGCTGAGAAGAAGACCCTCCCGGAACATCGGAGCCCTGCTGACCTCGTCGCGGTTCGACCTTGCAGAAGTAGACCATCGGAGCCCTGCTGACCTCGTCGCAGCTCGACCTCGCAGAAGTAAACCATCGGAGCCCTGCTGACCTCGTCGCGGCTCGACCTCACCGCAGCAACCCCCCGAACCGTGTGGACGACGTCCCGGCTCCCGGAACCCCCCCCCCCGGCTCGAGGATTGAGAGCTAGGCGCAGGGTGTCCAGTACCAGGCTAAGACTGAGACTGTCCCGCTACCCCATCCCAAACCAGACTTTGAGACTCTCTTGGATCCCTCGATCCACCTGTAAATATTGCCACAGAAACCTGCCTTGATAACCGATAAAATCCTATAAGAATAAATACCCTGGCTGTGTCCCTTTGTGGTGGTGGGGTTGCTTGGCTGATACGATCATAGGAGAAGGACCTCGCCCAGGAGGCTTCTCAGCGGCGCTCGGCTACTCGCCTACGGAACGGTGGTCCTCGGGGTGGTCAGTCCGACACCATCGGGCTCCCTGAGGGCGCCCTTCTAACACTCCATGTCTTCTCGAGTCGTCTACAGGTGCGTCTGGACACTTGAAGCGCGGGGATGAACCATCTTGCTTTCTAGATGTGTTGTTTGCCAGTGGCTTTTCTGAGGGAGGGTAAGGGTTTCAGCGCAGTGTGCGATCCATTGGTGGAGGTTGTGTGCTGTGGTGTTGACTGAGGATGTCAGTGGTGATGTGTCGTTGAAGGTAGTGAGTTGATCTTCTGTGACTCTGTTCCAGCTTTTGCGGGGTAAACGGTGGGCGTGCAGGTGTGCGGTGGGTTTGTTTGAAGAGAAGTGGATGCAGTGGTGATCAGTCCAGAGGAGTCTGATGGTGTGGCTGCAGGAGATGCTGTTTCCTGTGGCGAAGACAGGGTCGAGTGTGTGTCATGCTGTGTGCGTGGGAGAGGTGACTTAGGGCCAGATGTAGGTAAATGTGAAATACTGATTTCTTAATACCGAATTTTACTGATTTGGTATTAAGAAATCAGTATTTCCTATGTAGGTAAAGATTCGGTAAAAAATACCGAATCCTTAATATTCCTTATTACCGAATCGGTAATTGAGATTCGGTAATGAGGAATTCCTACCCATTCATTCCTATGAGCTTGGAGGCCCATAGGAATGAATGTGAAAACATTCAATATTAGCGATTCGGTATAACCGAATCAGTAATACTGGGAGGTATTTCAAGGGTGCCAAGGTGTCCAAATTACACCCTGTTGCACCCCTGAAATGTGCATGTGTGCACATGTGGCGCACAATCATGCCCTAAGGGCATGGATGTGTGCCACATGGCTCTCTTAAAAAAGCAAAAAAGTGCTTTTTTAAAGGAAATCGGTAATTAACACCAACTTGAAGTTGGTGGTAATTACCGATTCCTTAAGGCCCAAAAGCACTCTTTAATGTGCTTCCTACATTGCATTTAAGGAATCGGTATTACCGATTCCTTAAATGCAAGAGCAATAAGGAATCGGTATTTACCGATTCCTTTTTTACCGATTCCTTACCTACATTAGGAATGGCTAAATACCGGTCGGTAACGCTGAAATTTACCGAATTTCGGAGTTACCGACCGGCATTTAGCCACCTACATCTGGCCCTAGCTGTTTAAGTCCTAAGTTTGCAATGTTCTCAAGGAGGAAGGAGGTGTTGGGATTCTTTTGGTTTTCCAGGTGGAAGTTGAGGTCTCCAAGTAGGACATAGTCGGTGGATGCGTAGGCTTGGGGAGGGATGAGGTCAACAATGGCGTTGGTGAAAGAGGTACGGGGACCGGGTGTCTGTAGACGAGGGTGCTGCAGAGGGTAGTTTTCGGGTTGGTTGAGATCTCGAAGTGGAGGTGTTCCATGTTGGTGAGTGGGTGATTAGGCGGAGGGAGCGTTTGTGGGTGATGGCGATGCCACCTCCTGGCTGGATGGGACAGTCCTTGTGGATGATCTTGTAGCCATCAGGGATGGCGGTGGCTATGTCTGGCGCTGAGCTGGAGTTTGTCCAGGTTTCTATCAGGAAGGCGATGTCGGGGCAAAGCGGTGTCGCGGAGGTCCCAGATCGCTATGGTGTGTTCGTTGAGGGATTGTACTTTGAGGAGGGTGCACTTGAGCGGCTTGGGTGCTGTGAGGGTCGGAAGGTTGGTTGAGGGAGCCAGGGTACAGAGGTGGGTGAAGGTGAGGCCGCAGTGAAGGCAAGGTAGTGGGCCGTGGGTGTTGGTCGGCGTAGAGAGCTGGCAGTTTTTGTTGCGTCCGGAATTAAGATAGTGGAAGATGCTGGTGTCGCAGCGGTGGTAGACCAGGGTCCCGGCACTGGGCGCCGTCAGGTCACGGATGGGGGCAGATGAGCTTGCCTTTGACCCGCCTATAGCGCCAGCGCACGGGCCGTGTGGTGGCCGCCATTAAGTAGTGTGAGGGTGAGAGCTTGGAGGTGGGAAGTAGGGAGGAGGAATAACGGTGTGCTGGAAGGACGAGGGTCCGCAGGGGGTCGGCAGTGGTGGGAAAAATGGGAAAACACTGAAGGGCAAAAAAGAGGAAATAAGAGAAAAGAGGCAATAGGAACAAAACTGAGAAAAAGGCAAGAAGAGAATAAAGGCACAAAGAGTAGGAGGAAAGAAAAAGAGAGAGCAAAGAAAAGACAGAAGCAGTAGAGGGACATAGGGCAGAGGAGCAGAATGCTCTTCCACTGGACCACCAGGTAAAAGGCCCAGTCAGGAGCCTGTGGGTGGTTGAGGGCCCCGAACACCTGACCCAGAAGGGTCAGAGTGCACTCAGGAGGCAGCTACTTAGGGGTGGAGCTGCGCGGGGAGTGCAGGTACACTGACCAGGTCAGTGGGCTTGCAGGATCGCTTCTGTGTTGTGCTTCTTATGAAGGTCCTCCATGCCCTAGCTGGTTGTGTGCAGTGTATCTGTCCTATGTCGTGCACCTTGTGCATTTCCTCCCTACCATAGCCTCCATGCCCTAGCTGGTTGTGTGTCTATCCTATGTTGTGTAGCTTGTGCAGGTCCTCTCTGCCCTAGCCACCATGCCTTAGCTGGTACTGTGCAGGTTATTTCCTATGCTGTGTACCTTGTGCAGGTCCTCTCTGCCCTAGCCGCCATGCCCTAGCTGGTACTGTGCAGGTTCTTTCCTATGCTGTGCACCTTGTGCATGTACTCTCTGTCCTAGCTGCCATGCCCTAGCTGGTAGTGTCTTGTGTACGTTGTGCACCTTGTGCATGTCCTCTCTGCCCTAGCCGCCATGCCCTAGCTGGTAGTGTCTTTCCTGCATTGTGTACCTGGTGCCTGTCCTCCCTGCCATAGCCGCCATGCCCTAGCTGGTTGTGTGTCTATTCTATGTTGTGTACCTTGTGCTGGTCCTCTCTGCCCTACCCACCATGCCCTAGCTGGTACTGTGCAGGTTCTTTTTTTCTATGCTGTGTACCTTGTGCATGTCCTCTCTGCCCTAGCCGCCATGCCCCAGCTGGTAGTGTCTTTTCTACGTTTTGCACCTTGTGCATGTCCTCTCTGCCCTAGCCGCCATGCCCTAGCTGGTAGTGTCTTTTCTACGTTTTGCACCTTGTGCATGTCCTCTCTGCCCTAGCCGCCATGCCCTAGCTGGTAGTGTCTTTCCTGCATTGTGTACCTTGTGCCTGTCCTCCCTGCCATAGCTGCCATACCCTAGCTGGTAGTGTCTTTCCTGCGTTGTGTACCTTGTGCATGTCCTCCCTGCCAGAGCCGCCATGCTCTAGCTGGTTGTGTGTCCTCTCTACCCTAGCCATCATGCCCTAGCTGGTTGTGTGCAGTGTGTCTGTCTTATGTTGTGTACCTTGTGCATGTCCTCCCTGCCATAGCCGCCATGCCCAAGCTGCAGGTGTCTTTCCTGCATTGTGTACCTTGTGCCTTTCCTCCCTCCCATAGCCGCCGTGCCCTAGCTGGTTGTGTGTCTATCCTATGTTATGTACCTTGTGCAGATCCTCTCTGCCCTAGCCACCATGCCCTAGCTGGTACTGTTTAGGTTCTTTCTTATGCTTTGCACCTTGTGCATGCCCTCTCTGACCTAGCCGCCATGCCCAAGGTGGTTGTGTTTCTTTCCTATGTTGTGTACCTTGTGCATGTCCTACCTGCCCTAGCCGCCATGCCCTTGTTGGTTGTGTGTCTATCCTATGTTGTGTACCTTGGGTATGTCCTCTCTTCCCTAGCCGCCATGCTCTAGCTGGTTGTGTGTCTTTCCTATGTTGTGCACCTTGTGAAGGTCCTCCATGCGCCAGCTGGTTGTGTGCAGGTTGTTTACTATGTTGTGCACCTTGTGAAGGTCTTCTCCGCCCTAGCCTCCATGTCCTAGGTGGTTCTGTGCAGTTTGTCTGCCCTATGTTGTGCACCCTATGCAGGTGCGCCATGCCCTAGCTTATTAGGCGTGGTTTCTTTCCTGTGTTACACATCACCTGCTGCCGCCCCCCCCCCCCCGCATTAGCTGGCTGTGTACAGTGTCTCTGTACTGTGTTTAAACTATGCTTGGTGAGTGTTTCAGGGCTGAGGTGATGAGGGCAGGAGCTTCCATTGCTACCAGGGACAGCAGAGAACATAGGCTTTAGGTTTCCTTACCTTTTCAGTTAAAGAGTGTTTCACTGGGGCAGAATCAAAGTATGTGTTAAATGAGGCTGAATTAATATGTGGCCCTTGTTTGTGCAGGGCTCTGGATCTAGTCCTCAGCTTCTAACTGGGCCTTAGTGAACATCTGGCTGACTATTTCCAGGAGAAGATCTCCAACATCCCAGCCAGCCTCCCCTCCCCTCCCCAGGACGGAGAGTGGAGAGGATGGATACCAGTCACCAAACTAAGCAATCCTCCAACTTAACATGGTCTCTGAATAGTTTTGACCCAACTCCCTTGGAAGACTCTCTCCACGCTATTGGGAGTCTCAAATCAGGCTCTCCGTCTGATCCATGCCCCACTAATCTTTTGTCCATGGGAGCGAAGGCCATTAACCCTCCTGCTAACCAGTTCATGAACACCTCACTCGCCTCAGCCACTGTCCCCAAGTCATGGACACGGGCTCAAATCCTATCACTGCAAACAATATTTCAGGCGACGGTCAGGACCGGTCTAATTATCGGCCCATCTCGATTCTCCCAGCCCTCTCCACAGTGCTGGAGAAACATGCTAATCAACAACTTTCCCGGTTCCCAGAAAGCAAAACGGATGCTGAGGAAGTTTCAGCACTATCCATCGTCGTCTGCTAGACAACTGGTGGTCCAAGCTCTGATGACATATAGACTGGACTATGGGAACGCTGTATACTTGGGCCTGCCCGACTATCTGGTTAATAAACTGAATGCGAATGCGTGCATGGTTCTCAGCCTTCCCATAGGAGCACATGTCCTCAGCTCTCCGAAAACTCCACTGGCTTCCCGTAAGCAACAGGATTGCCTTCAACACGTCACTACTAATTCACAGGGCACTGTATTGAGCATGTCCAACATACTTGAAAGCAAGAAAAGTGCCTCTACATCCCTCTCTGAAATCTTCGCTCAGGAAACCTTGTTCGAGCCAAAATTCCACGGTTCTGTAAATCCAGAACAGGTGGCAGATCTAATAATTCCCACATCCAACACTCTGTTAAGGAAGAGGGTAAAAACTAGGCTCTTTTACAACAACTAATCAGTTCACGTCCCGCTCCTTAGTGTCACACCTGACTGTGTAGAGCACCAGGACACTCTACAGAGTAAAAGTTGTGCTGTATAAGTTCCATTTACAGTGCATTACATTACAGTGTGGTGTATTTTACGCTCCAGCTCAGTCCCTCTTGTATCGAACAACTTGTTGGATAAGGAGAACAGAGACTATCATGCATTAATATTGACTAAATAGTTGTAATTGTTTGCAAACGTGTATCTAGTTCTAAATGATAACTGCTTTGTTGTTCCCTCAGCGTTATATTCTTTAAAAAGGTGACGTTTTAAAAAACTCTGTTTCAGACTCGCATCACAGAAATGATTTGAGCGACGCGTCAAATGCCAGTGATAAAGTAACCAGTGTCCCTAGGAAAAGGAGCCGAGTAAAGATGAACAAACGGGATTTTATTAAAAGGAACATTGAGGTGAGTGGCACTGTGGAGTAAAGAAACAGCAGCGTTCTCAGTGTGGTCGGGCCATGTCCTAAGGGTTGTCTCCTTGTGTTCACAGTTGGCTCTGGGGAGTAGAGAGGCAGCAGTTGCCTCAGTGTGGTCAGGCCAAGTCCTAAGGGTTGTCTCCTTGTGTTCACAGTTGGCTCTGGGGAGTAGAGAGGCAGCAGCTGCCTCAGTGTGGTCGGACCATGTCCTAAGGGTTGTCTCCTTGTGTCCACGGTTGGCTCTGGGGAGTAGAGAGGCAGCAGCTGCCTCCGTGTGGTTGGGCCATGTCCTAAGGGTTGTCTCCTTGTGTTCACAGTTGGCTCTGGGGAGTAGGGAGGCAGCAGTTGCCTCAGTGTGGTCGGACCATGTCCTAAGGGTTGTCTCCTTGTGTCCACGGTTGGCTCTGGGGAGTAGGGAGACAGCAGCTGCCTCCGTGTGGTTGGGCCATGTCCTAAGGGTTGTCTCCTTGTGTCCACGGTTGGCTCTGGGGAGTAGAGAGGCAGCAGCTGCCTCAGTGTGGTTGGGCCATGTCCCAAGGGTTGTCTCCTTGTGCCTACAGTTGGCTCTGGGGAGTAGGGAGGCAGCAGCGTTCTCAGTGTGGTCGGGCCAAGTCCTAAGGGTTGTCTCCTTGTGTCCACGGTTGGCTCTGGGGAGTAGAGAGGCAGCAGCTGCCTCAGTGTGGTCGGGCCATGTCCCAAGGGTTGTCTCCTTGTGCCTACAGTTGGCTCTGGGGAGTGTCAAGGCAGCAGCTGCCTCAGTGTGGTCGGACCATGTCCTAAGGGTTGTCTCCTTGTGTTCACAGTTGGCTCTGGGGAGTAGGGAGGCAGCAGCTGCCTCCGTGTGGTTGGGCCATGTCCTAAGGGTTGTCTCCTTGTGTTCACAGTTGGCTCTGGGGAGTAGGGAGGCAGCAGCTGCCTCCGTGTGGTTGGGCCATGTCCTAAGGTTTGTCTCCTTGTGTCCACGGTTGGCTCTGGGGAGTAGAGAGGCAGCAGCTGCCTCAGTGTGGTCGGACCATGTCCTAAGGGTTGTCTCCTTGTGCCCACAGTTGGCTCTGGGGAGTAGGGAGGCAGCAGCTGCCTCAGTCTGGTCGGGCCATGTCCTAAGGGTTGTCTCCTTGTGTTCACAGTTGGCTCTGGGGAGTAGAGAGGCAGCAGCTGCCTCAGTGTGGTCGGGCCATGTCCTAAGGGTTGTCTCCTTGTGTTCATAGTTGGCTCTGGGGAGTAGGGAGGCAGCAGCTGCCTCAGTGTGGTCGGGCCAAGTCCTAAGGGTTGTCTCCTTGTGTCCACGGTTGGCTCTGGGGAGTAGAGAGGCAGCAGCTGCCTCAGTGTGGTCGGGCTAACTCCTAAGGGTTGTCTCCTTGTGTCCACGGTTGGCTCTGGGGAGTATGGAGGCAGCAGCTGCCTCAGTGTGGTCGGACCATGTCCTAAGGGTTGTCTCCTTGTGTTCACAGTTGGCTCTGGGGAGTAGGGAGGCAGCAGCTGCCTCCGTGTGGTTGGGCCATGTCCTATGGTTTGTCTTCTTGTGTTCACAGTTGGCTCTGGGGAGTAGGGAGGCAGCAGCTGCCTCCGTGTGGTTGGGCCATGTCCTAAGGGTTGTCTCCTTGTGTCCACGGTTGGCTCTGGGGAGTATCAAGGCAGCAGCTGCCTCAGTGTGGTCGTACCATGCCCTAAATGTTGTCTCCTTGTGTTCACAGTTGGCTCTGGGGAGTAGGGAGGCAGCAGCTGCCTCCGTGTGGTTGGGCCATGTCCTAAGGTTTGTCTTCTTGTGTTCACAGTTGGCTCTGGGGAGTAGGGAGGCAGCAGCTGCCTCCGTGTGGTTGGGCCATGTCCTAAGGGTTGTCTCCTTGTGTCCACGGTTGGCTCTGGGGAGTAGAGAGGCAGCAGCTGCCTCAGTGTGGTCGGGCCATGTCCTAAGGGTTGTCTCCTTGTGTTCACAGTTGGCTCTGGGGAGTAGGGAGGCAGCAGCTGCCTCAGTGTGGTTGGGCCATGTCCTAAGGGTTGTCTCCTTGTGTCCACGGTTGGCTCTGGGGAGTATCAAGGCAGCAGCTGCCTCAGTGTGGTCGTACCATGCCCTAAACGTTGTCTCCTTGTGTTCACAGTTGGCTCTGGGGAGTAGGGAGGCAGCAGCTGCCTCCGTGTGGTTGGGCCATGTCCTAAGGTTTGTCTTCTTGTGTTCACAGTTGGCTCTGGGGAGTAGGGAGGCAGCAGCTGCCTCCGTGTGGTTGGGCCATGTCCTAAGGGTTGTCTCCTTGTGTCCACGGTTGGCTCTGGGGAGTAGAGAGGCAGCAACTGCCTCAGTGTGGTCGGACCATGTCCTAAGGGTTGTCTCCTTGTGTCCACGGTTGGCTCTGGGGAGTAGAGAGGCAGCAGCTGCCTCAGTGTGGTCGGGCCATGTCCTAAGGGTTGTCTCCTTGTGTTCACAGTTGGCTCTGGGGAGTAGGGAGGCAGCAGCTGCCTCAGTGTGGTCGGGCCAAGTCCTAAGGGTTGTCTCCTTGTGTCCACGGTTGGCTCTGGGGAGTAGAGAGGCAGCAGCTGCCTCAGTGTGGTCGGGCTAACTCCTAAGGGTTGTCTCCTTGTGTCCACGGTTGGCTCTGGGGAGTATGGAGGCAGCAGCTGCCTCAGTGTGGTCGGACCATGTCCTAAGGGTTGTCTCCTTGTGTTCACAGTTGGCTCTGGGGAGTAGAGAGGCAGCAGCTGCCTCAGTGTGGTCGGACCATGTCCTAAGGGTTGTCTCCTTGTGTCCACGGTTGGCTCTGGGGAGTATGGAGGCAGCAGCGTTCTCAGCGTGGTCGGACCATGTCCTAAGGTTTGTCTCCTTGTGTTCACAGTTGGCTCTGGGGAGTAGAGAGGCAGCAGCTGCCTCAGTGTGGTCGGGCCATGTCCTAAGGGTTGTCTCCTTGTGTTCACAGTTGGCTCTGGGGAGTAGGGAGGCAGCAGCTGCCTCCGTGTGGTTGGGCCATGTCCTAAGGGTTGTCTCCTTGTGCCCACAGTTGGCTCTGGGGAGTAGAGAGGCAGCAGCTGCCTCAGTGTGGTCGGACCATGTCCTAAGGGTTGTCTCCTTGTGCCCACAGTTGGCTCTGGGGAGTAGGGAGGCAGCAGCTGCCTCAGTCTGGTCGGGCCAAGTCCTAAGGGTTGTCTCCTTGTGTCCACGGTTGGCTCTGGGGAGTAGAGAGGCAGCAACTGCCTCAGTGTGGTCGGGCCATGTCCCAAGGGTTGTCTCCTTGTGCCCACAGTTGGCTCTGGGGAGTATCAAGGCAGCAGCTGCCTCAGTGTGGTCGGACCATGTCCTAAGGGTTGTCTCCTTGTGCCCACAGTTGGCTCTGGGGAGTAGGGAGGCAGCAGCTGCCTCAGTGTGGTCGGGCCAAGTCCTAAGGGTTGTCTCCTTGTGTTCACAGTTGGCCCTGGGGAGTAGAGAGGCAGCAGCTGCCTCAGTGTGGTCGGGCCAAGTCCTAAGGGTTGTCTCCTTGTGTTCACAGTTGGCTCTGGGGAGTAGAGAGGCAGCAGCTGCCTCCGTGTGGTCGGACCATGTCCTAAGGGTTGTCTCCTTGTGTCCACGGTTGGCTCTGGTGAGTATGGAGGCAGCAGCTGCCTCAGTGTGGTCGGGCTATGTCCCAAGGGTTGTCTCCTTGTGTCCACGGTTGGCTCTGGGGAGTAGAGAGGCAGCAGCTGCCTCAGTGTGGTTGGGCCATGTCCTAAGGGTTGTCTCCTTGTGCCCACAGTTGGCTCTGGGGAGTAGGGAGGCAGCATCTGCCTCAGTGTGGTCGGGCCATGTCCTAAGGGCTGTCTCCTTGTGCCCACAGTTGGTTCTGGGGAGTATCAAGGCAGCAGCTGCCTCAGTGTGGTTGGGCCATGTCCTAAGGGTTGTCTCCTTGTGTCCACGGTTGGCTCTGGGGAGTATGGAGGCAGCAGCTGCCTCAGTGTGGTCGGACCATGTCCTAAGGGTTGTGTCCTTGTGTTCACAGTTGGCTCTGGGGAGTAGAGATGCAGCAGCTGCTTCAGTGTGGTCGGACCATGTCCTAAGGGTTGTCTCCATGTGTCTAAAGTTGGCTCTGGGGAGTAGGGAGGCAGCAGCTGCCTCAGTGTGGTCGGGCTATGTCCCAAGGGTTGTCTCCATGTGTCTAAAGTTGGCTCTGGGGAGTATGGAGGCAGCAGCTGCCTCAGTGTGGTCAGGCCATGTCCTAAGGGTTGTCTCCATGTGTCTAAAGTTGGCTCTGGGGAGTATGGAGGCAGCAGCTGCCTCAGTGTGGTCGGACCATGTCCTAAGGGTTGTGTCCTTGTGTTCATAGTTGGCTCTGGGGAGTAGGGAGGCAGCAGCTGCCTCAGTGTGGTCGGGCCAAGTCCTAAGGGTTGTCTCCTTGTGTCCACGGTTGGCTCTGGGGAGTAGAGAGGCAGCAGCTGCCTCAGTGTGGTCGGGCTAACTCCTAAGGGTTGTCTCCTTGTGTCCACGGTTGGCTCTGGGGAGTATGGAGGCAGCAGCTGCCTCAGTGTGGTCGGACCATGTCCTAAGGGTTGTCTCCTTGTGTTCACAGTTGGCTCTGGGGAGTAGGGAGGCAGCAGCTGCCTCCGTGTGGTTGGGCCATGTCCTAAGGTTTGTCTTCTTGTGTTCACAGTTGGCTCTGGGGAGTAGGGAGGCAGCAGCTGCCTCCGTGTGGTTGGGCCATGTCCTAAGGGTTGTCTCCTTGTGTCCACGGTTGGCTCTGGGGAGTATCAAGGCAGCAGCTGCCTCAGTGTGGTCGTACCATGCCCTAAACGTTGTCTCCTTGTGTTCACAGTTGGCTCTGGGGAGTAGGGAGGCAGCAGCTGCCTCCGTGTGGTTGGGCCATGTCCTAAGGTTTGTCTTCTTGTGTTCACAGTTGGCTCTGGGGAGTAGGGAGGCAGCAGCTGCCTCCGTGTGGTTGGGCCATGTCCTAAGGGTTGTCTCCTTGTGTCCACGGTTGGCTCTGGGGAGTAGAGAGGCAGCAGCTGCCTCAGTGTGGTCGGGCCATGTCCTAAGGGTTGTCTCCTTGTGTTCACAGTTGGCTCTGGGGAGTAGGGAGGCAGCAGCTGCCTCAGTGTGGTTGGGCCATGTCCTAAGGGTTGTCTCCTTGTGTCCACGGTTGGCTCTGGGGAGTATCAAGGCAGCAGCTGCCTCAGTGTGGTCGTACCATGCCCTAAACGTTGTCTCCTTGTGTTCACAGTTGGCTCTGGGGAGTAGGGAGGCAGCAGCTGCCTCCGTGTGGTTGGGCCATGTCCTAAGGTTTGTCTTCTTGTGTTCACAGTTGGCTCTGGGGAGTAGGGAGGCAGCAGCTGCCTCCGTGTGGTTGGGCCATGTCCTAAGGGTTGTCTCCTTGTGTCCACGGTTGGCTCTGGGGAGTAGAGAGGCAGCAACTGCCTCAGTGTGGTCGGACCATGTCCTAAGGGTTGTCTCCTTGTGTCCACGGTTGGCTCTGGGGAGTAGAGAGGCAGCAGCTGCCTCAGTGTGGTCGGGCCATGTCCTAAGGGTTGTCTCCTTGTGTTCACAGTTGGCTCTGGGGAGTAGGGAGGCAGCAGCTGCCTCAGTGTGGTCGGGCCAAGTCCTAAGGGTTGTCTCCTTGTGTCCACGGTTGGCTCTGGGGAGTAGAGAGGCAGCAGCTGCCTCAGTGTGGTCGGGCTAACTCCTAAGGGTTGTCTCCTTGTGTCCACGGTTGGCTCTGGGGAGTATGGAGGCAGCAGCTGCCTCAGTGTGGTCGGACCATGTCCTAAGGGTTGTCTCCTTGTGTTCACAGTTGGCTCTGGGGAGTAGAGAGGCAGCAGCTGCCTCAGTGTGGTCGGACCATGTCCTAAGGGTTGTCTCCTTGTGTCCACGGTTGGCTCTGGGGAGTATGGAGGCAGCAGCGTTCTCAGCGTGGTCGGACCATGTCCTAAGGTTTGTCTCCTTGTGTTCACAGTTGGCTCTGGGGAGTAGAGAGGCAGCAGCTGCCTCAGTGTGGTCGGGCCATGTCCTAAGGGTTGTCTCCTTGTGTTCACAGTTGGCTCTGGGGAGTAGGGAGGCAGCAGCTGCCTCCGTGTGGTTGGGCCATGTCCTAAGGGTTGTCTCCTTGTGCCCACAGTTGGCTCTGGGGAGTAGAGAGGCAGCAGCTGCCTCAGTGTGGTCGGACCATGTCCTAAGGGTTGTCTCCTTGTGCCCACAGTTGGCTCTGGGGAGTAGGGAGGCAGCAGCTGCCTCAGTCTGGTCGGGCCAAGTCCTAAGGGTTGTCTCCTTGTGTCCACGGTTGGCTCTGGGGAGTAGAGAGGCAGCAACTGCCTCAGTGTGGTCGGGCCATGTCCCAAGGGTTGTCTCCTTGTGCCCACAGTTGGCTCTGGGGAGTATCAAGGCAGCAGCTGCCTCAGTGTGGTCGGACCATGTCCTAAGGGTTGTCTCCTTGTGCCCACAGTTGGCTCTGGGGAGTAGGGAGGCAGCAGCTGCCTCAGTGTGGTCGGGCCAAGTCCTAAGGGTTGTCTCCTTGTGTTCACAGTTGGCCCTGGGGAGTAGAGAGGCAGCAGCTGCCTCAGTGTGGTCGGACCAAGTCCTAAGGGTTGTCTCCTTGTGTTCACAGTTGGCTCTGGGGAGTAGAGAGGCAGCAGCTGCCTCCGTGTGGTCGGACCATGTCCTAAGGGTTGTCTCCTTGTGTCCACGGTTGGCTCTGGTGAGTATGGAGGCAGCAGCTGCCTCAGTGTGGTCGGGCTATGTCCCAAGGGTTGTCTCCTTGTGTCCACGGTTGGCTCTGGGGAGTAGAGAGGCAGCAGCTGCCTCAGTGTGGTTGGGCCATGTCCTAAGGGTTGTCTCCTTGTGCCCACAGTTGGCTCTGGGGAGTAGGGAGGCAGCATCTGCCTCAGTGTGGTCGGGCCATGTCCTAAGGGCTGTCTCCTTGTGCCCACAGTTGGTTCTGGGGAGTATCAAGGCAGCAGCTGCCTCAGTGTGGTTGGGCCATGTCCTAAGGGTTGTCTCCTTGTGTCCACGGTTGGCTCTGGGGAGTATGGAGGCAGCAGCTGCCTCAGTGTGGTCGGACCATGTCCTAAGGGTTGTGTCCTTGTGTTCACAGTTGGCTCTGGGGAGTAGAGATGCAGCAGCTGCTTCAGTGTGGTCGGACCATGTCCTAAGGGTTGTCTCCATGTGTCTAAAGTTGGCTCTGGGGAGTAGGGAGGCAGCAGCTGCCTCAGTGTGGTCGGGCTATGTCCCAAGGGTTGTCTCCATGTGTCTAAAGTTGGCTCTGGGGAGTATGGAGGCAGCAGCTGCCTCAGTGTGGTCGGACCATGTCCTAAGGGTTGTCTCCATGTGTCTAAAGTTGGCTCTGGGGAGTATGGAGGCAGCAGCTGCCTCAGTGTGGTCGGACCATGTCCTAAGGGTTGTGTCCTTGTGTTCACAGTTGGCTCTGGGGAGTAGAGATGCAGCAGCTGCTTCAGTGTGGTCGGACCATGTCCTAAGGGTTGTCTCCGTGTGTCTAAAGTTGGCATTGTGGAGTAGAGAGGGAGGAGCAGCATCAGTGTGGTCAGGCCAAGTCCTCAGTGTTGTGTGCTTGTGTCCACAGTTGGTGCTGGGGAGCATAGATGCAGCAGCTGCCTCCGTGTGGTTGGGCCATGTCCTAAAGGTTGTCTCCGTGTGTCTTAAGTTGGCTTTGGGGAGTGGAGAATCAGCAGCTGCCTCAGTGTGGTCGGACCATGTCCTAAGGGTTGTCTCCTTGTGCCCACAGTTGGCTCTGGGGAGTAGGGAGGCAGCAGCTGCCTCCGTGTGGTTGGGCCATGTCCTAAGGGTTGTCTCCTTGTGCCCACAGTTGGCTCTGGGGAGTAGGGAGGCAGCAGCTGCCTCCGTGTGGTTGGGCCATGTCCTAAGGGTTGTCTCCTTGTGCCCACAGTTGGCTCTGGGGAGTAGGGAGGCATCAGCTGCCTCAGTGTGGTCGGACCATGTCCTAAGGGTTGTCTCCTTGTGTATAAAGTTGGCATTGTGGGGTAGAGAGGCAGGAGCAGCATCAGTGTGGTTAGGCCAAGTCCTCAGTGTTGTCTGCTTGTGTCCACAGGTGGTGCTGGGGAGTAGAGAGGCATCAATGTGGTTGGGCGGAGATCTCAGTATTCCCTCCTTGTGTCTAAATTTAGCACTGTGGAGTAGAGATGCAGGAGCAGCCTCAGTGTGGTCGGGCCATGTCTTAAGGGTTGTGTCCTTGTGTTCACAGTTGGCTCTGGGGAGTAGAGAGGCAGCAGCTACCTCAGTGTGGTCGGGCCATGTCTTAAGGGTTGTCTCCTTGTGTTCACAGTTGGCTCTGGGGAGTAGAGAGGCAGCAGCTACCTCAGTGTGGTCGGGCCATGTCCTAAGGGTTGTCTCCTTGTGTCCACGGTTGGCTCTGGGGAGTATCAAGGCAGCAGCTACCTCAGTGTGGTCGGGCCATGTCCCAAGGGTTGTCTCCTTGTGTCCACGGTTGGCACTGGGGAGTAGGGAGGCAGCAGCTGCTTCAGTGTGGTCGGACCATGTCCTAAGGGTTGTCTCCTTGTGTCCACGGTTGGCTCTGTGGAGTAGAGATGCAGCAGCTGCCTCAGTGTGGTCGGGCCATGTCCTAAGGGTTGTCTCCTTGTGTCCACAGTTGGCCAGAGATGCTGGACACCCCGTTGTTTTGATGGATGACGAGAAACAAAGGATCGAAGATCTGCTAAAGGACGTGGAAGATGATGGCGTGCACCCTGAGGCGCTGGTAGGATATGTTTACAGAACTAGAGGGCTGGCATTATGGAATACCAGAGGGCTGAGGTTATAAAGTACTGTTGGGCAGCTCTAGAGGGACGCGGGTTGTACAGTAGTAAATGACTGGCATTATTCAGTACTGTTGGGCAGTGCTAGAGGGATGCGAGTTAAACAGAAGTTAATGACTGGGATTATACAGTGCTATTGGACAGTGCTAGAGTGATGCGGGTTGTACAGTAGTAAATGACCTGGATTATACAGTACTATTGGGCAGTGGTAGAGGGATGGGGTTATACAGTAATAAATGACTGGGGTTATAAAGTACTGTTGGGCAGCTCTAGAGGGATGCGGGTTGTACAGTAGTAAATGACTGGAATTATACAATACTGTTGGGCAGTTCTAGAGGGATAGGGGTTATACAGTAGTAAATGACTGGGATTGCACATTACAGTTCGGCAGTTCTAGAAGAATGCGGGTTGTACAGTAGTAAAGTAAAAGTTACCTTCAGTAACATGATATCTGGTAGAGACACAGTCTAGCTGCAGATTTATTAACTTTTGAATTCTTCCCCGGCGCCAGCCTGGGTCTGGAAATGTTTCTGCAGTACCTCTCCATTCATGACATCAGTGGAGCCATATAAATCCCCTCCGACGCGCGGACGTCAGTTTTCTCTGTGAAACCTTTGGTGCCAGAATGTGAAACCTTCCGTGCCAGAACATGGAGCTACCATAGAAACTGGCTGTGGAAACAGTGTGCCAAAAAAGTTCAAAAATCTTTGAAACATTAATAAAGAAGAAACATTGAATGGTATGTTAATACCAAACATGGATTTTAAAGAAATCCCCAACAAAATCAACCAAACACAGGGCTACATGAAACCCTGCACCCGGGTGAATAAGCCCCATGTAAGGGAAGAACACCATACACTCTATAGTCAATTCATCAGTAGTAATGAATGGCTTGGCAATAGTAAAACAAAACCTACAAAAACACCTGGTGTGCCTTTGTCTAATGCTGACAGGTTTCAAACCTGGTGGGTCTTGTAGCTGACCTATGTCGGTGACCGACCGCATACAATTTGTATGTGGTGTTTAGGTGAGCGCCACGATGCTGAAGATTGAGGTTCCTGCTGGAAACTAAAACCAAAGTCGTTGAAGGAGTGGCGTATGAAGTTCATGGCGTCATGTGTATCGCGATCCTCGGAGGCTTCCCAACCTCGGTCTTCATCGTCCCGGGAAGAGCATTCGCAGGGTCGATCTAGGAGCCGAAGTCGGTCTGGAGGATGTCGTTCTCCAGGGAACTTGAAAGGTAGGGGACTGTTGAAGTCACGACATTCTCGGACTTCACCGTCGGCTGAGAAAGCAGTACGTGACACCGCAACACGTCTCCGTGTTTCCGGGAGTCAGGGAGTCGATGGCTCAGATGAGGGAATATTATGATTTCTTACACCTCATCTCCCTCTGGAGCACCTCTAGACCCCAAGAAGGCAGGTGGGGCTCCGTCAGAGGATTTGTTTTCGATGATGGTTGGGCCATCGGATTCGATGGATCAGCGCCGGTCGACGTTGGCTGGTGTCACTTTGGCGCAGGCTCACAGTCCTTCGGGATCTTTGCCTACGACGCCGGTCTTTGACCAACCTACTCTGACATTGACGTCAGCGGCCCCAGTCGACATTGTGATGGCACCGCTTCGGCATCATACGGTGTTGGATGCGGAGTCGGCTATGCAACCTGAGGGGATTGTACAGTTTGTGGCTCCTTTTCAGGAAGATGCGTTGGAAGGTCCATCTGTATCAACTGGGGCAGGATTTGTACAGCCCATTTGCGACACCAGTGTGTTTCAGGTGGAGGAGAGATGGTTTACAGCTTTAGGTGAGGCTAGTGGGCTGGATTCTTTGCCGGCCTCTGGATTGCTTTCTCCCTCTAGTCTTGTCATGGAGGCAAGTTCCTTCTTTGGAGTGCTGTAGGTATGTGGATTATACGGTAGTAAATGATTGGGATTACACAGTACTATTGGGCAGTGCTAGAGGAATGGGGGTAGTAACTGACTGGGATTATACAATAGTATTATGCCATTCTGGAGGGATGGGTGTTCTAAAGTAGTAAATGACTGGAATTATAAAGTACTATTGGACAGTTCTAGAGGGATGCGGGTTATACAGTAGTAAATGACCAGGATTATACGGTACTATTGGGCTGTGCTAGAGGGATTCCGGTTGTACAGCAGTAAAAGACTGGGATTATACAGTACTGGGTAGTGCTAGAGGTATGTGGGTTATACAGTAGTAAATGACTGGGATTATATAGTACTGCTGGACAGTGCTAGAGGTATGTGGCTTGTACCGTAGTAAATGACTGAGATTATACAGTACCACTGAGCAGTGCTAGAGGGATTCCGGCTGTACAGTAGTAAATGACTGGGGTTATACCAGATTATCATCATCATAAAAACTTTATTTTGGCACACAAGGCCATAAAAGCATCTTTAAAAACTGCCAATAAAATACATTAAATTCATAAAATGTACACAATTTAAAATTTGACATTAAAATAATCGATCATCCAGTTTCTGGTGTTACCATTGCCACATTAGCCTGTGTGATGTCCAGGGGAGTACAATCTTGGAGACAATCATGCAAATTCTACAGTGCTATTCTAGTGGGCCAACTTTTTTAAGATGGCTCTGCGCGTGCACCCAATGGGAAAAAGAAACGTGAAATAGAGAAAACAATGTGCATTTGAGTGTCGGATTCCAGTAGCCTATACACTTCGCTACAGTGTCTGGACCCCAGATTCCTACATAGTTGGAGTAACCAACGTGATCTGGCCCTCCTATAACCCTTGCAGAAAAATAACACATGGAGTTCCGTTTCATCAGAGATGTAACATGCTCCCGTTAGTGGCGCCTTCCCATTTGTTCGTAAAAGAGCGCAGCGGGAGAACTTATATCTGAATTGCAAGTAAAGCTTTTTGGCAGAAAGTGGTTGGATATCGTCCTGCACCTGTTCTAGGCTATACCTATTTTTTACTACTAAGAATTCTGTAGTCAAGCGGCCCACAGTGGACCTCCTTTCGAGCTCGTTTATACTCTCTAAAGCTCTCAACCAAGGTCCTTCTAGACGTTATTTGGGAGGTTTCTCCTGCTTTGCTCCATAGGGTTCCCCTACCCAGACCCTCACTGATACTCTCGATGTAGACCAGCCATGATATCTTCCCTAAACCTCGTAGACCCATAACATCGATCAGTTCGTCCCTATATGCAGCTAGTTCTGGGGTGCTCCAAAGACGGAGCGGAGCGGTGTTAGAGGTGTACTAGTGGGGAGACCCATAAGGTGTCTAATAAATGATTTCTCAGTACGGATTAACGAGCCCGATGCACAATGTCCCCATAAGTCTGCTTCATAGAGAGCAGCACTCCTAGCCTGGACTTTATAGATTTCCACCACTGGGCTGAACAATTTTACAGTGCAACTCCTATATAGTTTTAAGATACCCCCCGTTGTTTGGGTTAGTTTCAGCCCCGCTTTGGTAATTTGGGCACCCCAGTCCATTCTTTCTGACAGCGTCATTTCCAGATACTCAAAGATGGTTACCCTTTCAAGGGGTCTATCATCCTGGCAAGGATTGGGGCGGGTGGAATTACCTGCGTTAAAGGCCATATACTTTGTTTTTTGGAGGTTGATCTCCAGTCCCGGTTGTTTGCAGAAGGCACTGAAGTTGTTGAGAGTTCTCTGGATTCCCATAGGGGACTTAGCAAACAGGAGCGTATCATCTGCAAACATCAGGGCTGGGATTTTGCACTTCGCCAGCCTGGGTGCATCGATGTTCTTCCCAGCTGTCAATGAGTCTATTAGACCATTAATGAAAAGGGAGAAAAGGCTCGGTGCGAGGACGCAGTGGGGCTGAGAGTTTGCCATTTTTGCTGTATCTAATCCGAGCAAAATTACCCTTATGTAGGCGTTTTAGCTGCTGGCACAGGTATTCTGGTACTCCCATATCTGACAAGATTGCCCACAGTTTATCCCTCGGTAACAGGTCGAAAGCAGATTTCAAATCTACAAAAATGAAATAGAGGCTGCCACCCTGAATGTAGACGGGTTTCCAAAGTAACAGCTGTAGCCTAAAGATTTGATCAATCATTGATGTTCTGGCTCTGAACCCAGCTTGTAGGGGAGTAAGAATATTATGTTCCTCCATCCAGGCCTGAAGTCGCCCCAATAGCACCCGGGCAAATACTTTCTGGCCAACATCTATGAGGCTAATGGGGCGGTAGTTAGCAGGCAGGAGCGGGGAACCCTTTTTATAGATGGGTATTATTTCCGCCCCTGCCCAAGTGGTGGGGATTGCCATGACTTGTAGTATAGCGTTGAACAGAATGGCTAGGTAGGGGGCCCAGATAGTGGGTTCGGAGCGAAAGAGGTCTCCAGGGATCTTGTCCAAACCCGCCTCTTTAGCCGGTGTTATCTTTCCTAAAGCATCGGAGACTTCTTTCACCGAAATTGGGAGGACATCGTCCAGAATTAAACTCAGGTACAATGGCTCTCCTACCACATTAGCTTCCCCATCCTCGGCCCTTGAATAGAGGGCTTCAAAATGTGTCTTCCATACTCCTTCATCTATATTGGGTTCAATGGCCAATCTACCAACCTGGAAACCGGTATTTATGATATTCCAGAAGGACCTCAGGTCATGTGAATTGAGTGCATTTCTGGCCTCCTCCCATTTTTGGGCTTCCCAAAAAATAGCTTTGGCCATGGCGCCCTTGTATAAAGATATTGCTTCTCTGATTGTTGCCTCATCACTGCTTCTAATGGCAACGAAGAGGTCAGATTTGGCAGCTCGGCAACTGGCATTAAACCATTGCAGCTTAGGTTTGTTGGGTACCCGGGGCTTTTTGTTTTGGTAAAAAAGGCAGCCAGAGAAGCAACCAGGTCTTGGTGATTTTTAGAGATCCTTAGGAAGGGATTGGGGAGTCCTTTGCTTTCTACTGCTTGGATTGTGACCAAGAAGTATGGAATAACTTGATGGTAAAGCTTGGCCAGTTTATCTTGCGATTGGGAAATTTCACCCCAGCGGACTCTCCTTCCTCCGTTTGTCTGGATCAGGCTCTGGACTGGTGCTGGTAACTTATCCGGCACCTTCCTGGCCCAAGGCAGTGCTACTTCCAGGATGAGAGCGTTGTGGTCGCTATCATGGCGAGGACTGATTTTAAAGTCTATTACCCTATGCCATGACTTAGAATCTAACATAATGTAATCAATGATTGAAGTGTGTCCCGGTCTATTAAAAGTATGTGTTCGAGGCATATGAGCTGCAGATTGTACACTTAGCATAGGTCGCCATCTGGTGTTGGGCCCGGATGTTTGCAGTTTGTTTTTCTTCTTGGACCGTCTTTGGAAGTCACGAGTTTGGTGACTCCTCCTTCGGTCCGTACTGCGCATGGGCTTCGGCTCCATCCTCAGATTGTTTTTTTCCGCCATCGGGCTCGGATGTGATACTTCGTACTCCGGCTTCGAACTTCTACGGTTCCAGCCTCGACGGAAAATCCTCGATTCTTCGAGTTCCTCATCATCTTCATCTCTCGAAGCGGCACTTTTTCCATCCCGTACATCGACACCGGCCTTCGGGCCCTCCGCGACTCCGGTCCCGGCCGATGGAAAGGACTCCGTTTAAAAAGTGCCCAAAATGTGGGTCTAAATTTCCCCACACCGACCTCCATCAGGTGTGTAACCTTTGCCTCTCTCCGGAACACGAGGCTCGAGACTGCCCCGCCTGCAAGTCTTTTCGATCGAAGAAAACGATCCGAGATCGAAGGGCTCGACGCACCATGGCGCACTCATCCTCGACAGCTCCACCGGACATCTTCGGAGACGACGCCGAAGCTTCGGAGCAGACACACACCGAACTGGGAGAAGACATCGTCAGCGCTTCCGAGGCCGACGACTCCGACCTGGAGGACGTAACACCAGGACAGCGGGCCGTGAGTACAATGCCCCCTCCCAGCCCCGCACCGAAAACCAAAGAGACTCCGGTTACTCCCTCGCCTGCCGGCCTGGGCAAAACCAAAACCAAAGCCTCGATCACCCCACCTTCGGGCCCGGTGTCGAAGCACTCAAAGTCTCACGGCAGCTCGGGATCGAGCCAGCCGACGCCCGGTGCCGATAAACACCACTCGGCACCGAAGCCTGCAAAATCCAGCTCGACTCCGAAACCACCGGTGCCGAAGCCTGGACACTCGGCGCCGACCAAACACAAACAGAAATCGGTCGGCACCGACGCTCCGGCGCCGAAACAGCATTCGACGCCGAAACACACGGAGACCTCCAAAAAGCAGGGCGTACACAGAACATCGAAACCTCCGGTTCCGAAATCGCCGGTGCCGACAGACGACTCGGCGCCATTGGCTCTGTTTACACCAGACCCTTTACAAAAGACTTTGTCCAGAGATCCAAAGACTGGCCTTTTGACTGTGATTACTAAGAAGCGTCGCCTTGAGGCTCCGGCTCCTCCTCCTCCACCCAAAAAGAAGGACTCAGCTACTTCTCCCCTTAGAGTACCCTCCCCACTGCCACCCCCCCTCCCACCACCACCCCCTCCACCTTTACCTCACTACGATCCGGCCCCATCCCCAGACCCGGATGACGGGGACCCGGACAATGACCCAGGGGACGCCCCAATGGATCCCACTCCACCAGGGACCCCAGATCCATGGGAGGATTATAATAACCCTGATGTACCCAATGTACCTCAAGACGACCTATACCCATCAAGGCCGTCTCCTCCAGAGGACTCTTTAGGGTTTCACCATTTAGTGCAGAGAGCAGCACACTACCATGGGGTGGACATGCACACGGAACCAGTGGAAGAAGACTTCCTACTGGATACATTTGATTTACAAGATCGTTCCACTGCTATTTTACCCATGCTTAAGGGTGTCACCAAGCACGCTACAGAGGTATTCAAAGACCCTGTCAGAGCCAGAGTACTAAACCCTAGAATAGAGAAGAAGTACAAGGCGGCACCCACAGACCCTGCATACATCAAGGGCCCTGCTCCTCTAGATTCCCTAGTTGTCTCCACAGCTAGAAAGCGGGCTAACTCCCAATCCTCAGGAGATGCCCCACCACCAGACAAGGAATCTAAACTTCTGGACGCGTCTGGTAAACGCACCGCCTACCAGGCTGCAAACATGTGGCGCATTGCAAATACACAAGCACTGCTTGCGCGATATGATAGAGCACACTATGATGAATTAGAGGCTCTTATGCAGCACCTTCCAGAGAAATACAAACGCCAAGCTCATGACCTGATACAGGAGGGCAAACTAATCACAAACACCTCCATTAAGTGTGCCCTCGATGCAGCAGACACTGCTTCTAGAGCCATAAACACCAGTGTCCTGCTTCGCCGCCATGCCTGGCTCAGGATATCAGGGTTCAAGCCTGAGGTCCAGACATCAATACTTAATCACACCTTTGACCAGCAAACACTCTTTGGCCCAAAGGTAGACGAAGCGCTCGAAAAAATGAAGAAAGATACAGACACAGCGAAGTCTATGGGAGCGCTCCAGACCCAAGCCTCTAAGCGTTCCTTTCGACGCTCGTCCTTTCGTGGCACAGGTAGAGGCTCCTCCACCGATAATGCCTCTACCTCCTACAAATCCCCTCCTCAAAATACCTTTTCAAAGGGCAACCAAAGAGGTGGTTACAGAGGCAACAACAATAAGGGCAGGGGGAAAACCAACAATACCCGTTCTGCCACCCCACCCGCACAATGACTCCCCTTCGCTCCCCCCAGACCATTCCACTCCGGTCGGGGGCAGACTACAAGATTTTATCCACGTATGGGAGTCCATAACATCGGACAAATGGGTGACCCAAATCATTCGGTCAGGGTACTGCCTCGAGCTAACATCTACCCCACCCAATATCCCACCAAGGCACCGTCCAATGTCCCAAGAGCATTCCACACTGCTCAAACAAGAGGTACTCTCGCTCCTCCAGAAACACGCCATAGAGCAGGTACCCGACAATCAACGAAATCTAGGGGTCTACTCCCTATATTTCTTAATCCCAAAGAAAGACGAGACCCTCAGACCCATTCTGGATCTCCGGCCTCTAAATGCCTACATACATTCAGACCACTTTCACATGGTCACCTTACAACAAGTCCTCCCACTCCTCTGCCAGGGAGACTTTCTCACAACACTGGATCTGAAAGACGCGTACTTTCACATTCCAATACACCCCTCTCACAGAAAATACCTCAGGTTCGTGGTGGACGGGCAACATTACCAATTCAAGGTTCTCCCCTTCGGGGTCACCACTGCACCACGGGTGTTTACCAAATGCCTAGCAGTAGTAGCAGCACACCTCAGACGTCAACATGTTCACGTCTTCCCTTACTTAGACGACTGGCTCATAAAAGCCGCGTCCTACCACCAATGCGTGCAACATACAAACAGCACCATCCAACTGCTTCATCAGCTAGGCTTCACGGTGAACTACCAAAAGTCCCACCTCATACCATCTCACACAAAGCAATATCTCGGGGCCACCATAGACACCTCAAAAGGTATTGCCTATCCAAACTCAGCCAGAATCACAAGCATTCTAGCCTTACGCAAAATATTCCTTCCTCAACACTCTCTACCAGCAAGAGTGTTTATGAAGCTCATAGGGATGATGGCGTCTTGCATCTTCATAGTGCCCCATGCAAGACTCCACATGCGTCCACTTCAGGAGTGCCTAGCACAACAGTGGAACCAGGCCCAGGGTCAGCTGACGGATCTGGTGTTGGTGGACGGCCGCACACATCACTCTCTGCAGTGGTGGAACACCACAAACCTTTCCAAGGGACGGCCGTTCCTGGACCCGGTTCCCCAAGTGACTCTAACAGCGGACGCATCGCTCTCCGGCTGGGGAGCGCACCTCTTACACCTCACAATGCAAGGTCTATGGACGCCACAGCAAAAAACGCTCCACATCAACCATCTGGAGCTTTTGGCGATCTTTCTAGCCCTAAAATCTTTCCAAAAGCAGATTTCAGGCAAAGCAGTCCTCATTCGCACAGACAACATGACTGCGATGTATTATATACAGAAACAGGGGGGGACACACTCTCCCCAGCTCTCCCGCTTAGCCCAGAGCATATGGAGATGGGCAATTCCCCAAAACATTTTTCTCCTGGCACAACATGTTCCAGGCGTACAAAACACCATAGCAGATCTGCTCAGCAGACAGACTCAACAACTACACGAATGGGAACTGCATCCACAAGTTCTTCACCCATTCTTCCGACAGTGGGGGCATCCTCAAATAGACCTCTTCGCCACCCACGAAAACAAAAAATGCCCAAGCTTCGCCGCCAGATACCCACACCCATTGTCCAAGGGCAATGCGATATGGATGAACTGGTCAGGCAGATTTGCATACGCCTTTCCACCTCTCCCACTAATTCCATTAGTGGTCAGGAAACTACAACAGCACTCCCTCACACTCATTCTGGTAGCTCCGACGTGGGCCAGACAGCCGTGGTACACCACGCTACTACAACTATCAGTGGTACCACATCAAAAACTGCACCTTTCCCCATGCCTCCTAACCCAGAACCATGGAGAAATCAGGCACCCGGACCCAGCTCAGCTCAACCTGGCGATCTGGCTCCTGAAATCTTAGAATTCGGGTACCTTAACCTTCCCCCTGATTGCATGAACATCATCATGGAAGCCAGACGTCCTACCACTAGAGCATGCTATGCCGCAAAGTGGAAAAGATTTGTAATGTACTGCCGTAACAATACAATCAACCCTCTAGATGCATCCATACAACACATCATATGCTATCTGCTCCATCTTCACAGGTGTAACCTGGCGTATTCATCCATACGCCTACACCTAGCAGCGATCGCTGCCTATCTACAAAACAGACAGCATTTGTCACTCTTCAGAGTGCCCGCTATTAAAGCCTTCATGGAAGGCCTCAAACGAGTAATTCCTCCCAGGGCACCACCCTCCCCTGTATGGAATCTAAATTTGGTCCTTACACGACTAATGGGTCCGCCCTTCGAACCAATGCACAAATGTGAGCTACAATTTCTCACCTGGAAAACAGCTTTCCTTGTAGCTATCACTTCCCTTAGAAGGGTTGGTGAAATACAAGCGTTCACCATACAGGAACCTTACATACAAATGCATCACAGCAAGGTCATACTTCGAACTAATCCGAAGTTCCTGCCCAAAGTCATTACCCCCTTCCACCTCAATCAATCAGTGGAATTACCTGTCTTCTTTTCGCAACCCCAATCTGTTGCGGAAAGGGCCTTACACACACTAGATGTGAAAAGAGCGTTGCTATATTACATACAAAGAACGCAACCCTTCAGGAAGACCAAACAGTTGTTCGTTTCCTTTTCTCCACCACATAAAGGCAACCCCATCTCAAAATCAGGGATAGCTAGGTGGATTGTAAAATGCATACAAATTTGCTATCAGAAGGCAAAGAGAACATTATCTGTTCCCCCTAAAGCCCACTCTACAAGAAAGTTGGGGGCTTCTATGGCTTTTCTAGGGAATATACCCTTAGATGACATATGCAAGGCAGCCACATGGTCTACACCGCACACATTCACAAAACACTACTGTGTAGATGTGCATTCCCAGCAGCAAGCTAGGGTGGGCCAGGCTGTACTAAAAACACTCTTTCAAACAGCTGCAACGGATACCGGTGGTCGCCGCTAAGGTTGGGTACTGCTATATAATCTATGCTAAGTGTACAATCTGCAGCTCATATGCCTCGAACGGAATATGCTACTTACCAGTATGCATCTGTTCTTGGCATGTAGAGCTGCAGAGTTGTACACGCCCACCCGCCTCCCCGGCTACCTGTATCCGTTCCAGTCCATCTTATTTAGATACAACACACATGGGTTTCTCACTGTTATTACTACGCTCCATCATTTCCCTGTTGGCGAAAAACAATCTGAGGATGGAGCCGAAGCCCATGCGCAGTACGGACCGAAGGAGGAGTCACCAAACTCGTGACTTCCAAAGACGGTCCAAGAAGAAAAACAAACTGCAAACATCCGGGCCCAACACCAGATGGCGACCTATGCTAAGTGTACAACTCTGCAGCTCTACATGCCAAGAACAGATGCATACTGGTAAGTAGCATATTCCTTCCCCGGGCTATCAGATGTGGTGCATCCATTACATGCTCTCAATGAGAATTGAAATGTTAAAGTGCATATCTGGAGTTCTAGCGGTGTCCAGGCCCTAGCGGGGGAATATTAGGCTCTGGGATGGACCAGTGGCGGTCCTCCTCATCCATTGTACCTGTGACCAGTCCGTTCAGGGGTTCGAATTGGCAATTAAAATCGCCACCAATAATTACCCCACAGTTTGGTGGAATGGTTGGGAGACGAGTACTTAGTTGGTCAAGAGTGGTGGACTCTTGGCAGCGGGATGTTGGTCGCGAATATAGGTTTATTAGCAGGATACTTAATTTTCTTTAAAAATTTAAAAGGACACAGAGGATGTCATGTGAGGAGCTCTCAATTTGTTTTGTCTTGTACCCCAAATGAACTCCTACCCAAGTAGACAGCCTCCCAGATGGTCGCCCTCTCCCCGCATGGATGGCCGGGATACTAAAAGATGCATAACCCGGTCTATTTGCTTCATCCCTGGCCCATGTTTCTTGGAACATACAGATCTCATGATGTTCAATGAAGAGTCCCTAATCCGGAATGTCCAGTTTGGATGCTTCTCGCGCTATGTTCCAAGAAAGTATTTTTAAACTTGGGGTGGGTGCACCAGATTTGCATGCGAGGGGGGTTTGATAATATTGCAGGGGGACTTAAACTGGCTCAGGGGTCTTAAACTGGGGTTCAAGGTATGTGAGCCTTTGACTGCTGGTGGAGAAACTACTTCCCACGAAGCTGGTTTAATTGTTCGCGTGTCCTTTTGAGGTGTGTCAGTGTTCGATGTACCCATAGAGTGTAATTTCGATTTGTCCTCAGATAATCTATATTTTCCTGCTTCGTTTGCCTGGACCAAGGCCACCCACTGTATCAGGGGGTCTCTCCTTTGATCAATCTCCCTTAGCTGAGGGGTGAGCGCACTGTAATAAATTTGGTCTTCTATTAGGGGCTCTGGCTTCGGGAGTCAATCCACTGCCTCAAGAGGGCTAAACCTATTATTTACGGGGATATTAAAGTATAGTGAAGATGGTTGGGCCTGCATAAATGGGGAGAATTGATTGTTCTGTTGCCATTCCCTCCTCGTGTAATTGTATCTTCTAAGATCTTGCGGTATCTGGCCTGGAGGGTAGAAATAAGCTAATGGCAGTGAGCTAATGGACCCCCTAATCCTGTGGTAATGGCGATCTAGGAGGGAATCTGCAATCTCCATCTTCCTAAAATTAATCACGACACAGTCGCCAGTGATATCTTTCGGTCCCACCTAGCCCACCCTGCGAATCATGAGAATTTTGTTTATGTCTCTGTGGGAAAATTGTTTGTGGTTGGCTAGCCAATGTAGGCATTTATTCCTTAGGTCAAAATAGGATTCCCTGGCCCCTTCTCTTAGTTCCGGGACTCCTGCTAGAATGACTACATAAAGGGTTGAAGCCGGGGGAAGGTTGATACATGGCAGGGTTGTCCCTGCGTCGTGGTGTCCCTCCTGTGGCGCACTCTTCTGCCTGGCCCTCTCTCCATTAGGGTTATTCGCAAGGGACCTCACTACCCCAGGGTCACCGACTTTTCCCAACTGGGCCCCCTGTTTGGGCTCCTGGCCATGAGTACTATTTCTTTTTCCCAACCCCCTTAGGGCTACTAGGTCACGTGCCCTTGTTCTCCTGGTTGGGTTGTGTTACCTTGCTGGAGGGGAGCGTGTTCACCTTTGTTAAGGGCTCAGGGCTGTGTCTTATGGGGATCATCTGATTGGCCCATTCCTTTTCCCTCAGAATCCTCTCAGTCCTGTCCACCCATCGTTCAACCAATTTGGTGAGCTTATCAACCCGCTCCCATAGATTTTTTAGTTCGTCCCTCACAATTGTCCTTAGTTGGACCTGCATGTGCACCACCATGTCATTGACCCAAGCTGGCTGTTCTGCATCTCCTTTGGGTGATGGTCTCAATCCATCCACCCTCACGACGCTGTGTCTCCAGGGTCGAAGCTTTGTGTTTGGGCCCCTTTGGTACAGCGGTTTTAGACTTCCCTTTTTTTGGGCAGGCACCTCCTGGGTATAGTTCATTCCCTCTACTGGCTGCGTGACTACTTGTAAGGGTGGTTGTATGATCCTGATCAATGGACAGGGGGATCCAGTTATGTCGAGGAGACTGAGGGGAGAGACTAAGTCCGGTGTGAGGGACAATTGTCTTTCTGTTAGCTCAGTTTCTGTTGCCACAACCCCAATGGCTTTCTGTAGCATCTGGTCTATTGATGTTTGTTGGACAGAAGAGGCCGGCTTCACTGCCGCCGCATTGGGTTTCCCGACCCCTCCTTGTCTCCCCATATTTACAAGAGGGTCAGATAGATACCCAATAGTGTTCTGCACCTAGGGTCTAGAGTCACTGACCTTAATAGTGGCTTTTGATGCGTTCACACTCCAAGGATCGGTCGATCTCCCCTTAGAAGGCTTAGACGGGTGGCACAGCACGGCCTCTTCCGGCCACTGACAGGCAAGGACGGGCCCGCCCGTGCACGTCCCACGCTGCGGGAGCCCAGCAAGCTCATTATCGCGCCTCCGGGCGCTGGTGGTGACGTTGTCAGCAGGCATCTGCTCGCGCCTGCTGGGAAATGTCGTGCCCGGGAGCCGTTCCCCTCACGGTGGGATGATTGTGCAGTCAAGCCGTTCCCCCTCACGGCGGGATTGTTATGCTGGTGAGCCGTTCCCCTCACAGCTGGTGTATGGAGGAGAAAGGACACCGTTCCCCTCACGACCAGGTCCACTGCCAGATAAGCACGTCCGGGATTATACAGTACTGGGTAGTGCTAGAGGTATGTTGGTTATACAGTAGTAAATGACTGGGAGTATACAGTACTGGGTAGTGCTAGAGGTATGTGGGTTATTCAGTAGTAAATGACTGGGAGTATACAGTACTGGGTAGTGCTAGAGGTATGTGGGTTATACAGTAGTAAATGACTGGGAGTATACAGTGCTATTGGGGAGTGGTAGAGGATTGGGGATTATGCTGTAGTAAATGATTGGAATAGTACTATTGGGCAGTGCTAAAGGGATGCAGATTGTACAGTAGTAAATGCCTGGGAATATGCAGTACTACTGGGCTGTGCTAGAGGGATGCAGGTTGTACAGTAGGTAATGACTGCGATTATACAGTGCTATTGGACTGTGGTAGCGGACTAGGGGTTATAAAGTAGTAAATTACTGGAATTGTTCAGTACTATCGGGCTGTGGTAGAGGGATAGTGGTTATACAGTAGTAAATGAGTGGGATTGTACAGTATTCTTTGGACGTGCTTGAGGGATGGGGATTTACAGTAGTACATGAGTGGGATTGTACAGTACTCTCTGGACGTGCTTGAGGGATGGGGATTTACAGTAGTAAATGAGTGGGATTATACAGTGGTATTGGGCAGTGCTAGAGGGATGCGGTTATACAGTAGTAAATGAGTGAGATTACACACTACTACTGGGCAGTGCTAGAGGGATGGGGCTATACAGTAGTAAATGACTGGGATTGTACAGTACTCTTTGGACGTGCTTGAGGGATGGGGATTTACAGTAGTAAATGAGTGGGATTGTACAGTACTCTTTGGACGTGCTTGAGGGATGGGGATTTACAGTAGTAAATGAGTGGGATTGTACAGTACTCTTTGGACGTGCTTGAGGGATGGGGATTTACAGTAGTAAATGAGTGGGATTGTACAGTACTCTTTGGATGTGCTTGAGGGATGGGGATGTACAGTAGTAAATGAGTAGGATTGTACAGTACTCTTTGGACGTGCTTGAGGGATGGGGATTTACAGTAGTAAATGAGTGGGATTATACAGTAGTATTGGGCAGTGGTAGAGGGATGGGGGTTTACAGTAGTAAGTGGCTGTGGTGTTCAAATTCTCGGAGGATCGCAATCACCTGGATAGGGCAATGGTTCCTGATTTCGACCGTTGGTATACTGATATACAGGAGTGGACCTTAGCTGAAGAATCTCAAATGAAACTGAGTAGGCGCGATGCCAAGGTTTTTGAGGACCTCACAGTCTGGATGGACCTCTGTGGCACACTCCTAGACCTCGAGGATCCCACGGCCTCCACAGATTGAGAAGCCGCAGATGATGATAGGGACGAGGGTGCACATGCAGTCGGGTAAGGGGTAACCCATTTACAGGTAAGGACAAACCGGTGTGTCTGTGTGTGGAGAGCGGGTTTCTACGGCTACGCTGTACGCAATCATGTAATGCATGATTGGCTACGAATGTGTTCACCCGGAATATGCCCGCTATGCTGTATGTCTTGCACTTGTTTATTTGCTTATCATAAAACTGAAAAATAAAGGTTTAAAACCCCCAATATAAAGAAGTGTCTGCGATTGACTGAAATTGTGAGTACTAGAGAGTTGGAATTAAATGGTACAGGAGGATTGGCATTGTACGGCACGAGAGACGGGGAGTATGCAGTACTAGAGTGCTGTTAATAAACAGTACTGTCAAGTACTAAAGGAGAAGTTAATACTGTACTAGAGAGATTACATTAAACCGTACTAGAGGTCTGAGAATATACAGAAATGGTTGGCAGTGATTATATAATACAGGAAAGGTGCAATTATATGCAACAGGAAGGGTGGGAGTGTACAGTACGAGAGCGGTTAGATTACACAGTACTAGAGGACTGTGTTTATACAATACTAAAGGGCTGTAAGAATACAGTGCTAGAGGGCTGGTAGTGAACCATACTAGAGGGCTATGACTGTACAGAACAGTTTGGCTAGGGCTGAGTTTATACAATACTATAGGGCTGTGAGTATACAGTGCTATAGGGCTGTGTGTATACAGTACTAGAGGGCTAGGGGTGAACAGTTGTTTGGCTGGGATTGTGCAGTGCTGAGGGCCAGGTTTATACAGTACTATAGGGCTGTGTGTATACAGTACTAGAGGGCTAGGGTTGTACAGTTCTGTTTGGCTGGGAGTGTGCCATGTTAGAGGGCTGGGTGTATACAGTACTATAGGCCTGTGAGTATACAGTACTAAAAGGCTAGGGTTGTACAGTTCTGTCTGGCTGGAATTGTGCAGTGCCTGAGGGCCGAGTTTATACAGTACTATAGGGCTGTGAGTATACAGTACTAGAGGGCTAGGGGTGAACAGTTGTTTGGCTGGGATTGTGCAGTGTTAGAGGGCTGAGTCTATACAGTACTATACAGCTGTGAGTATACAGTACTAGAGGGCTAGGGTTGTACAGTTCTGTTTAGTTGGGATTGTGCAGTGCTACAGGGCTGAGTTTATACAGTAATATAGGCCTGTGAGTATACAGTACTAAAAGGTTAGGGTTGTACAGTTCTGTTTGGCTAAGATTGTGCAGTGCCTGAGGGCCGAGTTTATACAGTACTATAGGGCTGTGAGTATACAGTACTATAGGGCTGTGAGTATACAATACTAGAGGGTTGTACAGTTCTGTTTGGCTGGGATTGTGCAGTGTGAGAGAGCTGAGTTTATACAGTACTATAGGGCTGTGAGTACACAGTACTAGAGGGCTAGGATTGTACAGTTCTGTTTGGCTCGGATTGTGCAGTGCTAGAGAGCTGAGTTTATACAGTACTAGAGGGCTAGTGTTGTGCAGTTCTTTTTGGTTGGGATTGTGCAGTGCGAGAGGGCTGAATTTATACAGTACTAGAGGGCTGTGAGTATACAGTACTAGGGTTGTACAGTTCTGTTTGTCTGGGATTGTGCCATGTTAGAGGCCTGAGTTTATAAAATACTATAGGGCTGTGAGTACACAGTACTAGAGGGCTGTGAGTACACAGTACTAGAGGGCTAGGATTGTACAGTTCTGTTTGGCTCGGATTGTGCAGTGCTAGAGAGCTGAGTTTATACAGTACTAGAGGGCTAGGGTTGTACAGCTCTGTTTGGCTGGGATTGTGCACTGCTACAGGGCTGAGTTTATACAGTACTAGAGGGCTGTGAGTATACAGTACTAGAGGGCTGTGAGTATACAGTACTAGAGGGCTGTGAGTATACAGTACTAGAGGGCTGTGAGTATACAGTACTAGAGGGCTGTGAGTATACAGTATTAGAGGGCTAGGGTCGTACATTTCTGTTTGGCTGGGATTGTGCAGTGCTACAGGGCTGAGTTTATACAGTACTATAGGGCTGTGAGAATACAGTACTAGAGGGCTGTGAGTATACAGTATTAGAGGTCTAGGGTTGTGCAGCTCTGTTTGGCTGGGATTGTGCACTGCTACAGGGCTGAGTTTATACAGTACTGTACAGATTGTATTGTATTGTTTTGTATTAAACACTTATAAAGCGCACTGTCGCCCAAAGGGTGTCCTGGCGCTGTCGAACATGTGCCCAAGTCAGCTGTAGATGGATAAGCGGTAATCAGCAGATTGATCGAAGCGGGCTGATTATGGGAAAGTTCATTCCCTGGGAAAGAGCCAAGTTTTGACTCTTTTCCTAAACTGCATCAGATCTTCTGATGGTCTGATATTGGTGGGGAGTTTATTCCAAAGCTTTGCTGCTGCAATGCTGAAAGCTCTCCCGCCTGATGTTATCTTTCTGAATTCGGGCACCTTAACCAAATTGGCCGAAGATGAGCGTACCTCCGGGTGGGGACATACCATGCAAATTTATACCGCATGGGTTTGGGTTCAACACCGTGCAGAGCTTTGAATACAAGGCAGAGGGACTTAAACTTTATCCTTTCTGACATTGGGAGCCAATGTAGCTCTGTAGCGTTTGCGATGCGGATGAATATCTTGGTCTTGCTAGAGCCATCTTGGCCGCCATTGTCTGAACCCTCTGCAGTCTCTCAATCAGGTATTTTGGAGACTCTAGCAGCAGTGCGTTACAGTAGTCTAGTGTACTCAAGATAACGCTTCCAACTACCAGGGCTCTGGCCTGTGAGGGTAGCATCGGTAGAATTTTTCGGAGCACCCTGATGAGAGCAAGACAGCATCCAGCAGTTTGTTGACCTGGGTTTCTAGGCTCAGTTTGTCGTCGAACATCACTCCTAAATTACACACTGTCTCTGAAGATCTTAGAGGAATATCGGTTGGTATAGGCCAGAAATCATTTGGTATTAGACGAGGAACTTTGCCTGCTGCACAGCACAGGATCTCTGTCTTGTCTGCATTGAATTGAAGAGAGTTTTCTCTCTACCAGCCTGAGGCATCCTCATGCAAGTATGGAAATCTTCCAATGAGGTAAATTGGTCCCCCTCCAATGACAAAATAAGCTGTGTGTCATCTGCGTAATTAATAAGGCTAACGTTATGAGCTTTAATGTCAGCCAGCAATGTTCTGAAATATACATGAAATAATATTGGGCTGATAGCCAATCCCTGAGGAGCACCATATGGTTTGTTAGTGAACTGAGATTGAAACGGTGAGAGAGCCACTGCCTGTCGTCTTTTAACGAGGTAAAATTGGAACCATTTCCGTTCTGTGCCCGCTATACCTACATCCGGGCCAGAAGTATCTCATGGTTAACCGTGTCAAAAGCGGCGGAAAGGTCAAGCAGAATCAGTATTGCTGACTGCCTCCTGTCCATCCGCATTCGAAGATGGTCCAGCACGGTTACTAGAGCAGTCTCCGTTCCATGCCCTGGACGGAAGCCAAATTGCACGTCCGCCAGTATATTGTTAATTTCCAGAAACTGGGAGAGTGCTTTACTGACCACCCGCTCTATGATCTTTAATGGGTAGGGTAGCAGAGAGATAGGTCTATAATTCCTAGGGCAGTCTGGGTCCAGTGTTGCTTTTTTCAGCAAAGGTGTCACTACCGCTTGTTTTCAACAGTCCGGTACTGACCCGCTGGACAGTGATTGAATACAAATTTGTCTGGTAATCGGAAGTAGCTCCAAACTCAGCTCTTTTCAAATTCTGTGTGGCAGTGGATCCAACAGCGAGCCTGAGGAAATACCTAGTGATATTCTGGCGAAATCCTCCACAGATGGGAGCTCAAAGGGATCTAGGAAGTGGGAGTTTTCCCCCATACTTTCTCTTTCCTTTTCCTGAGGTGCTTTTATTGCCTCTACCTCGGCATATGCCTTGGTTCTTGGACTAATTGTCCCGAATCCCTTGAGAATAAGGGTGATCTTTTCCTCGAAAAAGGTTGCGAGGTTGTTACAAAGATCCTGTGAAGGTTGTATATTATTTTTTGCAACACTCTGGATTGGCAATGTCCCCCACTATTTTAAAGATACTTCTGGCACTGTTTAAGGCAAAGTATTCTGTTTCTCTCTTATAGTGAGCTATTGCCTCTTTCCGCGCGGTTTTATCCTGCTCTGAATATCCCTGTCTCCATTCTCTCTGCTGACTTACAACTCGTCTTTAGAGTTCTGAGTGTTTTGTTGTACCAAGGTGCAGAAGGCCTGCCCTTTTACTTATAATTTTTTAGAGGAGCAACCTGGCCTAGCCTAGTTTTTATATGTTCGCAAAAGGTCTCATAGTTTTCCTCTACCTGCCTATCTCCATCAAAAATTTCCTACACACTATATACTGGGGAAAGCTTTGCTTTTTGCAACAGTCCCTGACTTGGCATTTCTTCGAGCCAGTGATACTGGGGTTATTCTTTTTCGGGTTATATACCTGTAATTTTATCAGGCGGTGGTCAGACCAATCCACCAGTAGGGTGTCTACACCTCCCACAGCTTGTTCTTCTGCAAAGATTAGGTCCAATATGTGACCTCCCTTAAGTGTAGGTTCAGTAGCTTGTTGTGTTAAATTCAGGTTGTTACAGGAGTTGATAAGACTATTATAGTTTGAATCCAGACTCCCGTTGCACCATAGGTTAAAATCCCCCATGATAAATAATCTAGAATGGGTGAGTGCCATATTATTGAAAACGTCAGTAATCGCCTGCAGCTGTACATTGCTAACTGCTGCAGTCGGTCTGTAGCACAGTATTCCAGTCAGCAATTGTCCCTTGTGGTCTTTTAATGAGAAACCCAGCATTTCTATGCCTTCGGCTTCATCAACATTTATGGGCGCAAAATCCCATATCTCCTTAAAAATAATCCCAACCCCACCTCCCCTCCCTTTCGGGTCGTGGCTTGTGAAATACTTTATATCCTGGTGGACAGGCTAATCCCGGCTCCAGGTCTGATCCTGGGTGTGTCCATGTCTTGGTCATGAATAGGACATCTAAATCGTGTGTTTCATGATGTGAGTATATAGTACTAGAGGGCTAGGGGTGAACAGTTATTTGGCTGGGATTGTGCAGTGCTGGAGGGCCAGGTTTATACAGTACTGTAGGGCTGTGTGTATACAATACTAGAGGGCTAGGATTGTACAGTTCTGTTTAGCTGGGATTGTGCAGTGCTACAGGGCTGAGTTTATACAGTACTGTAGGGCTGTGAGTATACAGTATTAGAGAGCTAGGGTTGTACAGTTCTGTTTGGCTGGGATTGTGCCATGTTAGAGGGCTGGGTTTATACAGTACTATAGGCCTGGGAGTATACAGTACTAAAAGGCTAGGGTTGTACAGTTCTGTTTGGCTGTAATTGTGCAGTGCCTGAGGGCCGAGTTTATACAGTACTATAGGGCTGTGAGTATACAGTACTATAGGGCTGTGAGAATACAGTACTATAGGATTGTGAGTATACAGTACTAGAGGGCTCGGGTCGTTCAGTTCTGTTTGGCTGGGATTGTGCAGTGCTAGAGCCGTGAGGTTATTCTCTCCTTGAGGGCTGGTAGTAAACATTAGTAGAGGATTAGGATTATACAATACTGGAAGGCTGGAACTGCGCTACTGAATTTAAATCGTACGAAACAAGTAGGATTTTCAGAATACAGTGGTGTGTGTGTGGTTCCAGTATTAGAGCCCTTTGATTACATAGCACAAGAAGGCTGATACGTCAGGGCTGTGATTGCACCGTACTAAAGATATGGGATTATCCTTTCAATGGTGGTGTGTAGGCTACAATACTACAAATATGGGGTTATTCAGTAAAAGAGGACAAGGCTTATACAGTACAAGAAGGCTGTGGCTACTAAAGAGATATGATTATCAGATTAAATGGGGTGCGCACACTTACAGGACTAGAAGACTGGGAGGATACACTACTAGAAAGCATATTATACAGTACTAGAAGCCTAGTGCCCCAGCATTATAACACATTTCCACAGCACTAGAGTGCTGGAATTATTAATGTAAATGGTTTGTTCAATCGTGCTTACTGGGATTGTTACTGTAAGAGGTTTACACAATAGGGACACTTGTATTATCAATGTTAAAGTTAACAAACTACCAAATGTAAAATCTGAATCTAAGGGACGTCGAAATAAAGCGTATATGAATGAATGAATCTACGGGATGTTTATACAGTGCAAGACGTCCGGTGATATTGTCAATGTTAATGGGTTTATACAGTACTAAATGACTCCGATGATACAATGCTGGAAGACTGGGATTAAATAGTACTGGAAGACTATTGGATCTTTCATAGAATCACATGCTTGAATTGTTCTCCGTCGGTCTAGGAACTCTTGGTCGTCAATTTTAACATATCAGTATCTTAGTATAGCAAAACAATATTGAAAAGAGGCATAGGCTACTTGCAGCCAGTCCACCTCATTATTTGACCCAAACTCTGATCATTGAGGGGGAGGGGCTCCATTTTCCAATCCTTCTCAGAGGCACCGACTGTAAGATTTTCTATCAAGGAATCCTCTGAGCTCTGTTTTACTCTTCTCAAACAGACTTATTTTGTACTTGGGATCTAATTTCACTCCAGATTCAAGAGGTAAGCATTCTCTACTCTTTTGTGAATCTGGAGGTTTTTAGGTTAAGTTCTGGTCATCATGGCTGAGAATCCACATCAAACCCTTAATCTCCTTCAACTTCAAAGGCTGTCCTACTGGTGATGGGCAAAGGCCATTCAGATCACGAGAACAGGCCAAAGTTGAAAGTAAAAACTCAATCAAAGAAGTCAAAGTTGATGATGATAAAGACTACCCTGCTGACAAAGACCATCTTGTCACTGAAGAGGATTCCACCAATGACGACTATACCACCAATTAACATATTCTTAGCACCGACCCCATCAATGGTAGTTTTTCCAGACAGTAGCCACTTTGGCTCTACCGTAAAGGCCAATTTCAGCAACATCATCTTTCCATTTGCTGGTTTCTCCAACAGGGACCACTCCAGAGCTAGCCAGGCAGCTTTTAGATGATTCCTCATTTTGCCCCAGTGATAGAGAATTGGGGACCATACCAGTAAAGGAGGCAAACTGATTTACTCGGATGATGAGGGCCAAAAGCGTTACAACAAACAAATGATGGACGGAATGCTGACAATGCATACATTCTCCCCCAGTCAAGAGATCTGGGTTAAATCCATCGTTCTTTTGCCCACTACGCCACCCCAGTTTAGACATGGCCATATGCAAATCAGTCTTGACCCTGTGCCTCATGGGAACAGTCCAGCCCGAACTGCCAAGCCATGTCTTCCCTGGACCGGAATCAAGCATCCTAGGACCGGTTTCTGGCTATCAGCCGTCATCAGCCAGGATAGCATAACTCCAGTGGCGTAGTGAGCACGGGTCCCACGTCTGGGAATACCCATCCCACTTAGGGCGAAAAGCGTTACAACAAACAAATGATGGACGGAATGCTGACAATGCATACATTCTCCCCCAGTCAAGAGATCTGGGTTAAATCCATCGTTCTTTTGCCCACTACGCCACCCCAGTTTAGACATATCAGCCGTCATCAGCCAGGATAGCATAACTCCAGTGGCGTAGTGAGCACGGGTCCCACGTCTGGGAATACCCATCCCACTTAGGGCGAAAAGCGTTACAACAAACAAATGATGGACGGAATGCTGACAATGCATACATTCTCCCCCAGTCAAGAGATCTGGGTTAAATCCATTGTTCTTTTGCCCACTACGCCACCCCAGTTTAGACATGGCCATATGCAAATCAGTCTTGACCCTGTGCCTCATGGGAACAGTCCAGCCCGAACTGCCAAGCCATGTCTTCCCTGGACCGGAATCAAGCATCCTAGGACCGGTTTCTGGCTATCAGCCGTCATCAGCCAGGATAGCATAACTCCAGTGGCGTAGTGAGCACGGGTCCCACGTCTGGGAATACCCATCCCACTTAGGGCGAAAAGCGTTACAACAAACAAATGATGGACGGAATGCTGACAATGCATACATTCTCCCCCAGTCAAGAGATCTGGGTTAAATCCATCGTTCTTTTGCCCACTACGCCACCCCAGTTTAGACATATCAGCCGTCATCAGCCAGGATAGCATAACTCCAGTGGCGTAGTGAGCACGGGTCCCACGTCTGGGAATACCCATCCCACTTAGGGCGAAAAGCGTTACAACAAACAAATGATGGACGGAATGCTGACAATGCATACATTCTCCCCCAGTCAAGAGATCTGGGTTAAATCCATTGTTCTTTTGCCCACTACGCCACCCCAGTTTAGACATGGCCATATGCAAATCAGTCTTGACCCTGTGCCTCATGGGAACAGTCCAGCCCGAACTGCCAAGCCATGTCTTCCCTGGACCGGAATCAAGCATCCTAGGACCGGTTTCTGGCTATCATCCATCATCAGCCAGGATAGCATAACTCCAGTGGCGTAGTGAGCACGGGTCCCACGTCTGGGAATACCCATCCCACTTAGGGCGAAAAGCGTTACAACAAACAAATGATGGACGGAATGCTGACAATGCATACATTCTCCCCCAGTCAAGAGATCTGGGTTAAATCCATCGTTCTTTTGCCCACTACGCCACCCCAGCTGATGAGGCATAGCAGGTAGAAGGCTCACTTCATTTGGACTTAATTAACGTACCTAGTGATTCTGAGGTAGTAGAGGAATATGGTTTCCACAAACCCCAGCCTGATGAAGGACGTCAACCTCAAGTTGATCCTCCAGTCTACCTACAGCCGCCTATGGTGCGAGTGCCCTTGGATTTCTTAGAGTATTAATAAACAGTTCATACAAACATCTACTGTAGGTTACCTCTGCCGCAACCTATCATTCCTCCTCAGGCACCTCTGCAGGAATTACCTTCTCAGTCTCAGATAGTAAGGACACTTCAATCTAATCTCTAGACACGACCTCCCTTATTGGTGGTTTCAGAAGATACTATTCCTCAGTCACCTGCTAAGAGTTTACCTTAACCAGATCATGATAAACCTCTGATGCTGAGGACTCCAGCCAACAAAAAGGAGATGATATGCAGGACGATGGCCAAAAGAGGCAGGAAATATATAGCTATGCCCTGGCAAAAGATGCTGGTCCAGAACCAGTGCCAAGGCATTCTTTGCATAGATGATGTTTATTGTTTCTACTCTCTGACTGATACATCACAAATATATAACTCTCCGAACCCACAGAGATCAACTGCGGAGTACCCCAAGGATCCTCGCTCAGCCCCACGCTCTTTAACATCTACAGGGCCCCCCCTCGCTGCCATCGTTAGACAGCATGAGCTCAGAACAGTATCCTATGCCGACGGCACCCAGCTCATCCTCTCCCTCACGAAGAACCCCAAAAACACCAGACTCAGCTTCAAGGAAGGAATGAAAGATGTTGCAGCCTGGGTGAACAACAGCTGCCTTAAGCTCAACTCGGAGAAGACAGAGGTCCTCGTCCTTGGACCCTCCTCCAATGCCTGGGACAACAACTGGTGGCCCTTCGCCCTCGGCAACCCATCCACTCCATCAGACCACGCCCGAAACCTCGGCATCATTCTAGACTCCTCCCTCACCATGACCCGCCAGAACAACGCCGTCGCCTCCACCTGCTTCAACTCCCTCCGCATCCTCTGCAAGACCTTCAAGTGGATCCCCCCCAAATGCAGAAAGACCATCACCCACGCACTCATAACCAGCAGACTGGACTACGGTAACGCCCTCTACGATAGAATCAACAAAACCCTGCTACACAAGCTCCAAACCATCCAGAAGACAGCAGCCAGACACGTCCTCGGAACCCCATTGTAGGAAGATGGAATCTGACTACATGGTTGCCCTTACTTTTTTCCTGGTGTTTTGACTTAGTTTGGCTGGGAACCTGCTATTCAGGTCCCCAGCCTATCTGATTTCTCTTATAAAATGATTCCATGTACCTTAGGTACACCACAGATTGGATTCTGGGGTGCCCTTATAAGTCCCTAGTATATGGTATATCATGTACCCAGGGCATAGGTACCCCAGAGGCCTACCAGGGGCTGCAGCATGTTATGTTGTTATAATGGATTTTATACCGTGCTCAAATACTCAAGAGTGTCCTGGCACGCACAGTTACCAAGGCCTAGTGGAACGAAGAGTTTAAGTCAGCTGGTTAAAAAGGAAGGTTTTAAGTGGTTTTTTAAAAAGTCTGAAATCATGAATATGCCGTAGTTCTGCAGGAAGAGAATTCCATGCTGTAGCTGCTTTAACGGAGATGGACTGACCCCCCAGCCGCATCCTGCGGAATCGGGGGATCGTCATCCATCGTTGTGTGACTGAGCGCAAAGATCTACTGGGGATATATAAATCAAAATGCTTCCTAATATACATTGGCCCAAGACCATGCAGGGCTCTGAGGGCCAAAGTGAGAGCTTTAAATTGCACTCTCTGGGCCACAGGAAGCCAATGCGGATCTCGTAAGTTCTGTCTTACGCTAGATCTTCCAGAGATGTTAAGCAGGAGTCTGGCCGCGGCATTCTGTATGGTCTGCAGTTTCTTTAACAGATAACCAGGAATGCCAATGTACAAAGCAGTGGCATAATCAATGCGGGAGAGAATGAGAGTGCGGGCGGCCATTTCTTTGGCTGGCCTTGGAAGCAGAGGGAAGAACCTTCTTCATAATTTAATTGTATTATTCCACCCCTGGGAATCCCGCCAAAATGACATCGCAGGTCTGCTACTGCAGCCTGGGTAAGGTGGTGCATGCACCCCTTACTGAGATATAGGTTCACTATATCTCACCTATCACTGCACATATAAACCTATCAGTCACCCCTCTGGCAGGCCTTATCAATCCTGAAGGCAGGGTGCTGGGTTTTATGTGAGAGGGTGCCCATGCATGAGCAAAGCCCCTCTGCAGCCTTCAGAATCTATTCTCCGGGGATGTCTGTGATGCAGCCTGACTATATACTCTTAAGTGCATTATAACCTCACGGTAAATGCTAACTTTGGCATGGCTGCACGGAAACATGTCGTGTTTGGTGTCAAACACCTTGGAATCATACCCCCACACCAGTAACTGGTGTGGGAGTATGATCCCACCCTTCTAGAGGGAGAGACATGACAGCACCGGTATACCCGGTATCAGCTTAACAGAGCCCTGGCATCACAAAATGGATGCTGCAGCCACAGACACGAGTCTGGCCTCCTGCTGCTGACTGAACAATAGGTTTCCTGTCACAGGGAGGTGTGTGACCACCTCCCAGACAGGCCTTAGTGGATTAGGGCTGGGTGGGTGCTCTCTGAGAGTGCTTTGAAGTCCTGCACTGGGGGCAAACTTGGTGTCCCTGTGCATAGTCCAGTTCAAATTGGTTGCAGGGGCTACCAGCCCCTGCTCTGGTGCGAAACTGGACCAAGGAAATGGGTGTAGCCGTCCCTCTTTCTTGAACCTCCCATAGGTGGGTCCCCAGAGTATGTCCAACCCCTTCCTTGGGTATACGAAATGAACCCCTGTCCTTAGGACTTTAGATTACACCTGGACGAAACTCTGATACAGAAATCCCGGAACTTCGACGATCTACACGACTAGATGACTGAAGAATCTCCCTTGGAGTAGAGGAGTTACTCCCCTGCTTGGCAGGCACCAAAGACACATCTGCCCGGTTTGCATCTCCGAAGCTCTCGCCGGACTCCGAAGTATTTGCAACACAGGAGGTGGGTTTCCAGACTTCCCAGAGGCTGATCCGAGTCCCCAGCAAAGCTGAGACCCGTAGCCCTCGTGGGTACCATGGAACCGGAACCCCTGGACACTGTGCACATTTTGAATTAGCTTCTAGACGTCCCTGGAGGCTGTGCATTGGGTTACTTGTAGCCCAGACCCGAGCACCTTTTCCACTGAAAATTGCTGGCCCACACTCCACGAGTGTTCCGTGAGCCAGCCCTTTGTGTTTTCGCTCGAGGTACCTTCGCGATCCCTGGTCCGTTGACTGGTGGGTCCCAGTGAAGGCAACTTTAACTTTAATTGGGCTTCCCTGGTTGCTTGAAACGTGACTCTCCATTGCTTGGGAGTCCCCAGGACCTTGCTGGTCCGCATCGAAGCATCTTTCCTCTTCCTGCGTGGGTTGCTGTTGCCAAAGCTTTTTGTGTCCAATCCGGGCACCGATGCTGCAGCTCTTGACATCCTTCGTGGGACAGCTCGAATCCAGCTCCTGGTCGTCCTCGACGCCTCCTGGTCCTCGTGGCTAAAGAGTCAAGCTTCTCCTCTTTGCACCTGAAGCACCCGACATCGGTGGGCATTCGTCTATCATGCCGCTGGTCACTGGCAAGTGACCCAGACTCTGTCCCCTCTGCTTTCAGGTTTCTCACATCTTCGATCCAGGCTTGGATCTCTTCGGACACTTCTCTTCCCGGCAGCAGCACTTTTCAGTCTCCTGCCATCGAAAACGACGACGCGACCCGACACCATTTGACACCTATGCACCCGGCTTCCCTGGGTGAGGTAACACAAGTACTCTGGTGCTCCCGTGGGTTTTGGCCCTAGAACCAGCTAAGTCCAAAAGGGTTTGTTCCTAGTCCACCCCTAAGTGTCCTTCAACTCTAAAAATCTAACTGCGACTTTCCCCATAGAAGCTAACGGAGCTTGCGGTTGTGTTCTGACACTGCACACGTCCCCCGTGGGTCCCCTGTGTCACTACTTTGGGTGGTTCCTTGGGGTCCCAACGATCCTACATGCTCTAGGCCTTGTGTCTAGTCAAGTTGTGGTTCTTATACCACTTTCTTAGTATATGGTTTGGTTCACCCCTAGGGCCTATCGTATATTGTGCTAATTTACTGTGATATATCAAGTGTAACATATGTGCTTTGACCTCTAGCCTTATAAAGAGACTAGTAGGGTGTGTTTGAGAAATAAATACATACATTTTATATATATACCTGGTGTGGTTCTCCTTTCATTTGATCATTCAAGAGATTATAGACTGGTAAAACAAGCTGCTTTACATTCCTTCAAGATTTAGCCTGAAGGCTGCTCTCCATAGCTACCAGTTGGATAGCTTTCAAATAAGGTTATCTTGAACCTAGCACCTCTAAGGGGTTGTTTGGACTGGTGGAAGTTGCCCACTATAACTAGTGGACAGCATATACCATGCCAACTTCTCACACCCATGACATGAGCACATGACTCAGCACCAACGAGACCTCCACTGGCTCCCCATCGAGAAGAGAGTAACCTTCAAGCTACTAACCCACGCCTACAAATTCCTGCACAGCATCGGACCCAAATACCTCAACGAAAGAGTCTCCTTCCACGTACCCAAAAGGAACCTCTGCTCCGCCGACCTCGCCCTGGCATTGACCCCACACATCCGCATAAACAGAGCAGGTGGAAGAGCCTTCTCTTACGTCGCAGCAAAGACCTGGAATGAGCTCCCAGTCAACATCAGATGCTCCCCCACGCTGCACACCTTCAGGAGGAGCCTCAAGACCTGGCTCTTCAACTGATCTGGAGCTACCCACCCCAGCGCCTTGAGACCCTAGCGGGTGAGTAGTGCGCTCTAAAAAAAAAAGTAATTTATTGATTGATTGATAACTACCTGTAGCTTCTGTGGGAAAAATATCTGCGTTATTTAATGTCAAAAACAAATCCAGGTGATTGATAAGGTATAGTTCCATCGTTGACCACCTTTGTGAACAAAGTTTGGTCTGCATGAGAAATCCATCTACTGGCACAGCCTTAGTTCTTCACCTGCAGAAAAAATAAAAAGTCTCTTCTTGTATTGGACACCAGCCTGTTTATTAAACCAGATAAAGACCGATTCTGTGATATCTGGAGCAGCGCACAGAAGGTCACAGAATCATGCGGCTCCTTGCATGGTTCCAACAGATTGTGATCATGAAGGCAAACACCTGGATACTTGGACTAAAGAGCAGGTGATTTGCCACAAATTCAATGATTGACTTTGAAGCAAATCTTTTCAGCCAGAAGTACAGTCCAGAGTGCTTGACGTGCAATTCCTGATGGATACATTTTCCTGTGGATTCCTCACCTTTTGAATGATCCCGATGCAAAGCATTCCACGGAAACATTTCTCCATAGCGCTCCCACGTCGATAAGGATGTGACAGTGTATCGGTTCCGCATGCGACTCTGCGTGATGTCATCAGAGCCAAAGAAGACCTCTTCAGCCTGCTGATGTCGGTCCCCTTTTTTTCGCGTAACAGATTTTTTCCAGGCTGTCCATTTCTGGGAGTATTCTTCGTAATTTCTTGCTGCAACTTCATAGCTAGTGAAGATGTCTCCTCCAAGAAATTCGGCTTCAAACCATGTAGGGAATGTGGTGGGCAAATATCCATTACCAACGCGCATGAAGACTGCCTCTGGTGCTTGCCATCAGACTATGGTATCGAGACTTGTTCGTCCTTGTAGCAGATGAATCCTAAGGCCGTGAAAGAGTGGGAGGCTAAGTTGTTCATGGCCTGGGCCAAGAAGCGGTAGAGGGGTTGCTGAAGGTCTCTGCCCCGTTCGAAGTCCCAGACTCCTCATGCTTGCAGGTCTTCTAAAAGGAATCATAAAAGAAGCGCCTACCATTTCAACCACCTTCAAAATCAGCAGATTACCAATTCTTTAAGGTCAAGTACATGTATAGTATTCCACTAACATTGGTATATGCTTACCCATACACAAAACACATAAAATGAAGAATACTAGAAATCACTAGATTACAGTAAAGTATGTCATATCATAATTAAATTTAAAATAAGACCACTCTTGAGATCTTAGATATCCATACTGGTTCTAGTATTGTCCTGCAGGGAGGCCCTTTACTGCAGGGAGGCCTCGTACTGGAAGGAGGCCCTTTACTGGAGGCTGGTGCTATACTGCATTAAATCCTCTCACTGGAGGACAGTGCTTTACCTTACCGAGGCCTCTTACTGGAGGTTGGCGCTTTACTGAAGGGACGCCTCGTACTGGAGAGAGGCCCTTTACTGCAGGGAGGCCTCGTACTGGAGGGAGGCCGGTGCTTTACCGCATTAAATCCTCTCACTGGAGGACAGTGCTTTACCTTACCGAGGCCTCTTACTGGAGGCCGGTGCTTTACTGCATGGAGGCCTCTTGCTGGAGGCCGGTGCTTTACTGCAGGGAGGCCCTTTACTGGAGGCCGGTTGTAGAATCTGCACTTATGTTGCCCCACTTTTTTTCTGATGTATACACTGGTTTCTGGCTATAGACTGGCTGGGTCCCTGCTAATCAGGGCCCCAGCCTCTCTGTTCTCTCTAAACAACGTGGAGTGCATATTAGATGCACTGTCGGGACTACCCGCCCCGATCGCTTACCTTAGTTAAGAACTACAAACATGGCGCCTGACTTTACGCGCATGCACGGAGGAGGTCAGGCGTGTGTTAAAACCCGACCTCCCGTAGCTGCTGACGCTTCGCGCTCTGCCTTGGTTCAGCGTTGCAGCAGTCATCATCGTACCAGTATTTCCGGGTCTCGTCCACCTCGCGCTATTTGGAGCTCCGGTTGGCGTCGGGGTCAGGTTTTCCCTCCTTGAGGTCAGACTCTGTGTCTCCCTGGAGCAGCAATTTGGCGGCAGCAGGTACCTTTGGAACTTGGGGTTTTCTTGCTGGCGTAACTTTCATTGCGTGGACGCCCTCTCCATTCGGTGCGTCCTGCGTTGATTCCTGGCGGCAGTCTTCTTCGTGAGGTTGTGGGGGTTGCCTCCGACTGGACTTTTGCGACCTGCTGTGTGACCTAAAAAGGAAACATCAAAAGAGAATCAAAGGCTACTACGGTAACAGCACCCCTGCGCTGCACTATTTTATTAATACCTTCTGATATATACTTACACTTACCTGTGTTGTTCTGGCATTATGGGATCCATCCACTTTTTATTTTCATTGCTATACAATATCTGAAAGACAAGAGAAGAGAGAACTACCTGAAGTTAAGGTTCATTTTGTGTTTAAGTGACAAGGCTTAACATTACCAGCAAATACCTCGCTAAGATTATACAGAAGCATTACATAAGGGTTTTAAGAAGAAGGGAAGTTTGAAACAAGCCTCTTTAATTTGAATATAAGGTAAGAGGATAAAAAATCAGGAAATTAAAGAGGAGACTTAACTTATACAAGGTTATAGGTGCATTGTTATACTTATTGTCTGTATTCTGTTTTTTAGCCAAGTTCTTCATCCTGACGAGTTCCGAGCCATTAAGAATTTCACCAAAGGAGCTTCCCACCGTTCCTTGTTGTGTTTCCCTTCTCCCCCGGATTACCTTTGGCACTTTGACTGTTGTTGGGTGTGATGGGTGGTTTAAGGAAGTAGTGGACATTGCTTCATGCCTCTGACGTTCCTGCAAGCATAGTGCGAATCTTGACATGCACTAGTGATTGGATACTGTGGTACCTTATGAGCCCCTAGTATAAGGTACCTTAGGGACCAAGGGCATAGGTACTTCACAGGCCTACCAGGGGCTGAAGCATGTATTATGCCACCCCTGGTAAGCAGACTAAATCTGACACCACAGGCCTGTTACTGCAGCCTGGGTGAGGTAGTGTTAGCACTCCTCACTGAGATATAGGCTCCCTATATCTCTCCTTACACACACATATAAACCTATCAGTCACCCCTAAGGCAGGCCCTATCAATCCTGAGGGCAGGGTGCTTGGTTTCCATGTGAGGGGGTGCCTCTGCCTGAGCTGGGCCCCTCTGCAGCTCTCAGAGTCCATTCTCTGTGGCTGTTTGTGGATGCGGTTAAACAATATACTCTTAAGTGCATTATAACCTCGCGGTTAATGCCAACTTTGGAATGGCTGCATCAAAACATGTTGTGTTTGGTGTCAAATGCTTTGGAATCATACACCCACACCAGTAACAGGTGTGGGAGTATGATCCCACCCTTCTAGAGGGTTAGACATGTACCTACTGTGGAAACACGGTAGAATCCTGAAGAGCCCTGGCATCACAAAATGGATGCCACCAGTCACACACACTGGGCTGCCCTCCTGCTGCTGACCGAAACTCGCAGTGGAGGAGGCCCAACAGTAGGCATCCTGTCACAGGGAGGTGTAACCACCTCCCAGACAGGATTTAGTGTATTGGGGCTGGGTGAGTGCAGTCCTAGAGTGCTTTGAAGTCCTGAACTGGGGGAGCAGTAGGCTCCTCTGTGCATATCATCAAAAGTAGTGAAACGCAGTTTTCGAATCACTAAAGAGTTGCACAGCCGAATACACATTTGTGAGTCTAATAAACACGTAATTCATTGTATAGTCAAAATTTGTCCATTTATTCGCAAAACTTCATTATTACTTGTCCGTCACCCAATGCATTGGGTGGCATTGAATTAGAAGGAGGAAGCAAGTTTCTTAAACATGCCTGTGAATAGGCCCGGATGGGCAATTCTTGTGCAATTAAAACGTGTGAAATAATGGAAATACAATTCTCCAGTATTTGGGGTGTCTTTCATAGATTCACATGCCTGAATCATTCCCCGTCGTCGGAGTGGGAGTCCCACGGTACATAGAAAAGCAATAATTATGCATATAACAGCCAAAAAACCCTGGTAACCTGAACCAGGAAGTAAAGTAGCCTAAGCTACAAGGGAAAAAACTTCCACAGCTATGACTATCACAGTCATTATATCCAGTCCAAACTGCAGCCAATCAGGCGACAGCACCCACCAGAATGTTCTCCTCAGAGGCTCAGGCTCTCAGATTTTCTACCGCACGTCGTGTGAAGGGAGCCTCCCTGAACTCTGCTCAGTACTTCAAGTTTTTTCTGCTGTTTCTTCAACTTCTAGGATGTCAACTACAAAGAGATCCCTCTTCAGACCTTGTGAGTCCTGCGGGAAGCTTCGGCTTTTTTCTAAAGACACTCACAAAAAATGCATCTATTGCCTCTATCCTGATCATGAGGTGAAGGAGTGTAAGATTTGCCGGACTTTTCCTCAGAAAACCCTAAGGGATAGGGAAGGACGCCTTCTTCTGTGGCTACAAAAGCTCAAGGATAAAGATGCTCCATTGTCAGAGATAGAAAGTGCCTCTGGATCCTCTATCTCTTCCGAAAGAGGGTGGCTGAAGAAGAGTTTTCTTCTACTGGGGCGAAGGTGTTGAGGAGAGCCCAGTCTGTTAAGGGCTCGGGTCAGTCTTCGTCTTCATTTAAGAAGACGTCTCCACCTTCAGGAACCAAGCCCTCTACGCCCCCGAGGAAATCAGGAAAAACTCTACCAGCTAAAAGTTTTCCTGACAGGAATTTACCTTAGGCGAGATTGCCGTCGTCGACGGCGCCGTCGACGGCAGTGGCGTCGACGGTTATTATCGTCAACGCGGTTTCAACGTCGACGATTACATTCTCGTCGCCGAGACCTGCAATAATAATGTCATCAGCTTCGTCGCCGTCGACGCTGGTCTCGGTGAGTGTTAAACCCATCTCGTCGACGAAGGAGGTGTCATCGCTCGTCTCCGCTCCGTCTACGAAGACTTCCTCGTCGACGACTGCTCCGTCGACGAAGATTGTGGTACCGTCGACAGTTGCCCCGTCGACGAAGAGTGGCTCGTCGACGAAGATGAACTCGGCGACGCCTTCGTTGACGAAGATTGCCTTGTCGTCGACGCCTTCGTCGACGAAGATTGCATCGTCGTCGACGCCTTCATCGACGAAGATTGCCTCGTCGACGGCTACCATCTCGTCGACGAAAACAACCTCGTCGTCGAAAATGGCTTCTACGTCAAGATTACCACCGTCGTCGGTTCCGTCGACGCGATTGTCACCACCTCCTTTATCTACCTGCATGGATATGCAGGTATGGACTGCAACTCCGGCGTCTGCCGTATCTGATCAAAGGGCAACAGCGACTACGCTTCTTCAGCGCCGAGGATCGTCTTTAGGAGCTATTTCGCCTCTAAAATTGCCGGCGCAACTTTTACAATCGGAGGAGGATGAGGATAACTTCTCCGGAGAGGATGAGAGGTTTCGGACTGCAAGGAGTCCTTCGGAGCTTCTCATCAAATATCAAGATGATGATGACCAGGACGAACATCCCAATACGGAACCACAGCCGACACCTCCTGCACCGGTGCCGTCTGGTCAAATGCCATTGGAACTGCTTGATAATCTGCAGTATATGTTGCAAGAATATTATAGACGTTTCCCTCCATCGGAAACGGCGGAATCTCTTCCGTCGACACCTAGGCCAAGAGTGCAGTTGTCGTCTTTTCAGTCTCCAAGACCACCTTCTCCATTGCCATCTCGTCAATTGCAGGTTACTGACGATGAAAGGGAGGAAGGAGAGGTAGATGATCAATCTAGCATGTCGGAGTGGGATAATTATCAGGTACAAACTCCTTCTCCTAGTGCTCCGGCTCCGGTGGACTCTCCCCCGGTGGACATTGGGAATTTCCATTCACTTATGGAAAGAGCGACCAAGAGATTCCTGATCCCCATGGAAACAAAGGAGGATGACTGCTTCCTGTATGATTTTGAGGACCAGCCAAGGAAGCAGGTTCGGGCAATACCAATCATCGACTTTATTTGGAAGGAGGGATTGAGACTGATGGCTACCCCAAATTCTCTTCCAGCAGTTTTACCACTGCTGGACAAGAAATATAAAGCCCCCAGTAACTCGCCGGCATGCCTTATTGGTCAACCTAAGGCAGACTCTGTTATAGCACAAGCGGCTCAGTGACGGGCTAGAAATCCATCAACGCCCATATCAGCTCCACCTGATAGAGATGGTAGAAGGTTGGACGCAATAGGAAAGAAGGTTTCCACGATGGCAGCAACCACAGTTCGGGCTGCAAACTCCCTGGCGATTTTAGGGAGATACGACCGCCAGATGTGGTCCGACATCTCTCCTTTCCTCGACATGTTATCGGAGCCTTCAAAATCCGAGGCCATAAAGATCTTGCAGGAAGGGGAGTATGCATCAGCGGAGATCATTGATGCAGCAGTGGATGTGGCATCAAGTGGGTTCAGGCAGTTGGCAGGAGCTGCAGTGCTGAGGAGGCAGGGTTGGCTAAAGTCAACATCTTTTCGCCAGGAGGTGCAGTCTAAAATCATAGACATGCCATTTGATGGTGAGTCCTTGTTCGGTGCACATGTGTATGAAGCACTACAGGCGATTAAGAAGGATACGGAGACGGCAAGGTCCCTGGGTAGTTTGCAATTTCGAAAGTCTTCCTTCCGTGGAGCCAGAGGACGTGGATCCTTCTCTAGCAGGGGAGGTTATAATCAGCAGCGTTCCTTCCAAACCCCCCAAACTGGCCAAAGATCTCAGAATTATCGCCAGCAATATAATGGACAGCGAAATCAACCATATTCGCGGTCTCGAAGGAAACAGTCCTTTCGTGGGTGAGAGTCCAGTAAGAAGCAATGAGTTCTGCCACCTGCCACCATCTCTACCGTTACCACGTACAAAGATTGGAGGTCAAATATCCCACTTCTATTCAAATTGGTCCAAGATTACCATAGACAAGTGGGTATTAGATATAGTATCCAGAGGCCATGCTCTGGAATTCACAAAAATTCCGCCAAATTCTCCTCCCAAGGGCCACCCCCTGCTCATCTCAAGGAGCTTTTTTCCCAAATAAATTTGATGATTCAAAAAGGAGCAATCGAAAAAGTCCCTCTCCTACAGAAAGGAATGGGCTTTTATTCAAGGTTTTTCCTCATCCGGAAAAAGTCAGGAGAGTGGCGTCCAATTCTCGACCTTCGCGCTCTCAACCAATATTTAAAGAAAATGTCTTTCCGGATGTTAACGCTCCAAGAAATTCTGCAGTTGCTTTCGATGGGAGATTACATGGCCACCCTCGACCTGCAGGACGTTTATTTTCATGTCCCAATCCTACCCAGTCACAGAAAATTTCTACGGTTCAGAGTGGCTGGCAGGGATTTTCAATTCAGGGTCCTCCCATTTGGACTCCGTTCTGCACCCAGAGTCTTCACAAAGGTCATAGGGCCAGTGACTGCGCATCTCCGTCTGCAAGGAGTTCAAATATTCCCGTACCTGGACGACTGCCTTATCAAGGCGAGTTCCGCCAAGGTAGCATCCGAGCATGTTAAAAAATGCCTCTTACTCTTCCAGCCCCTGGGTCTGTCAACAAATCTGGAGAAATCACATCTAGCTCCTTCGCAAAGAAGAACGTTCCTAGGAGCGACATTGGACACAGATCTGTCCAAGGCCTTTGTGTCAAAAGAAAGGCAAATCAAGATATGCAACCTTGCGCGCAAAAGAGTGCGTTTCAGTCCGTGTGTACAAATCCTTCCTAGGGATGATTTCTTCTTGCATTCATCTCATTCCCAACTGTCGTTACAGAATGAGACCGTTGCAAGAGTAGCTCAATCTGCAATGGCTTCAGATCACAGGGTCATTCGAGGATATCATTCACATCACCTCACGAATGCGGGACGCCTTTCAATGGTAGGGTCAGATGAACCACTTGAAAGAGGGTTGTCCATTTCTGGTCGAAATGCCGGATTTCACAGTCACCACAGATGCATCCCTCGAGGGTTGGGGAGCGCACCTTCTAGGAATGACAGTCAATGGCAGGTGGACTCTAGAACAAAGAAAGTGGCATATCAACCTGCTAGAACTGCGAGCCATATTCTTGGCACTAAAATCCTTCCAAGCCATCATCCGAGGAGCATGCATACTTGTAAGAACAGACAATACAACAAGTATGCATTACTTGAACAAACCAGGCGGGACGAGGTCAGCCCTCCTATCTCAGCAAGCGCAAGAGATTTGGGATTTGGCGATTCGCCACAAGATCAACCTCAAAGCCATTCACGACCCAGGAATCACAAATGTTCTGGCGGATTCCCTCAGCAGAACCACAACGTCGAATCACGAATGGGAGCTACACCAACCATTCCTAGACGGGGTATTTCACGAATGGGGGCATCCCGATCTAGACCTCTTTGCAACCAGCCAGAACCGCAAATGCCCATTCTTTGCAAGTTGGGCTCCCCACAAGGACTCGCTGGGAAATGCCTTTTCGATGGATTGGTCGCAAATATATGCCTACGCTTTTCCACCAATCCCGTTGGTTCCACGAGTTCTGCGCATGATCAAACAACAGCCTTGCCGCATGATTTTAATTGCTCCCAGGTGGCCCCGCCAGTACTGGTTCACAGAACTTCTCCTCCTCTCGGAGGCCGAGCCCATACAGTTTCGACCAATTCCACATCTTCTGACCCTTCAGAACGGTCAAATTTGTCATCCGGACCCAACATCGCTGAGATTAGCGGCATGGCTCCTCAACAGCTTGAATTTGCACACCTAGATATCCCTCCAGACTGTCAAGAGGTTTTGGCCAATGCTCGAGCACCAGCAACTGTTAAAACCTACAAACTAAAGTGGAAGAGGTTTTGCATGTGGTGTCAATCTGCTAATCTCCATCCGATCCACGCAAGACCAGAGCAAATTCTGCCTTTCTTTCTTCAGTTGGCGAGGTCAGGTCTTTCCCACTCTACTCTGAAGGTGTTCTTGGCTGCAATTTCAAGGTTCCGACAGGATGGTGTTAACTCTCTCTATTCCAATAGAGTCATCCAACAATTTTTTAAGGGGTTATTTAGGATGTTCCCGCCTATTCGGCGCCCACCTCCTTCTTGGCACCTTAATATAGTACTTTCACAACTAATGCGGCATCCTTTCGAGCCCATCCACAAGGCGGATCTAAAGTTCCTTTCTTGGAAGGTTTCTTTATTATTGGCTCTAACTTCAACAAGAAGGGTTAGTGATCTCCAAGCGTTCACTGTTCATCCACCCTTTCTGCAATTCACATCTGAGTCTGTGGTGCTGCGCACTAATCCAAAGTTTATGCCAAAGGTTCCGACGGATTTCCATCTTAATGAACCCATAGTTTTGAAAACATTCTTCCCAAATCCGATAACAGCTGCAGAAAGGGCCTTGCACTCCCTAGACATCAAAAGATGTCTAAAGTTTTACTTACAGCGGACAGCACCACTGCGCAAATCGGACCAACTCTTGGTAGCATATGGTAAACCACGCCAAGGCCATTCGGTATCAAAGCCAACCATAGCTCGTTGGATCTCGGCTGCAATTTGTTTATGCCATGATCAAGCTGGAAGACCATTGCAAGCGATCCCAAGAGCACACTCTACGAGAGCAATCTCTTCATCTACAGCTCTTTTCGCCGGTGTGCCTCTTCACCAGATCTGTCAAGCGGCAACATGGTCCAGCTGCCATACGTTTGCCAGACACTACTGTTTGGAAGCTGCGAGTGATGCAGATGGATCAGTGGGACAAGCTGTTCTACGTAATCTTTTCAAATAAGATGAGCCTCTGTTCTCCCTCCTCCACTATGCTTTTATAAGACGCTCTTTTCCATACTATTTCTGTCTTGAAATTGTTTTGCATATGTTGAAGCACACATGTATTTCTCTATGGTTATACTGTTTCATAATGTATATGTCTATGATACAAAGTGGCGTCTTATGAGCATAAGGTTATGTACTGCTATCTACTCTGATTCAGGCATGTGAATCTATGAAAGACACCCCAAATACTGGAGAAGAACAATAGTTACTTACCTGTAATCTGTGGTTCTCCAGTATTGGTGTCTTTCATAGATTCACATGCAACCCTCCCACCACCCCTCAGAGGCTTTTTTAGGCTATTATGTATTGCGAGAAAATCTGAGAGCCTGAGCCTCTGAGGAAAACATTCTGGTGGGTGCTGTCGCCTGATTGGCTGCAGTTTGGACTGGATATAATGACTGTGATAGTCATAGCTGTGGAAGTTTTTTCCCTTGTAGCTTAGGCTTCTTTACTTCCTGGTTCAGGTTACCAGGGTTTTTTGGTTGTTATATGCATAATTATTGCTTTTCTATGTACCTTGGGACTCCCACTCCGACGACGGGGAATGATTCAGGCATGTGAATCTATGAAAGACACCAATACTGGAGAACCACAGATTACAGGTAAGTAACTATTGTTCATCTTTGACGTGACGGACAAGTAATAATGAAGTTTTGCGAATAAATGGACAAATTTTGACTATACAATGGATTACGTGTTTATTAGACTCACAAATGTGTATTCGGCTGTGCAACTCTTTAGTGATTCGAAAACTGCGTTTCACTACTTTTGATGACTTGTAAATTTTGCGCGACTGGGACGGGGCGCAACAAGAGTGTCTGCACGCTAACATGGAGAAAAAAGGATTTCGAGGAAAAAAGGAAAGGTGTGCTTCAGGTTTATCTAAAATATATTTCCTCTGTGCATATGCCAGCTCAAATCGGTTCAGGGGCTACCTGCCCCTGCTCTGGCGCGAAACTGGACAAAGGGAAGTGAGTGTAGCCACCCACTCCCCTGACCCTCCCATAGGAGGGGTCATAGAGCTAGTCCCTCCCTTCCTTGTATATAAGTTAGGGAACACTTGCCATTGCAAACTAGATATCCCTGGACGACGCCCTGAAGAAGAATCCTGGGCCGGACCGTCGGGTCCACGTGCAGCTTGAACATCTTTCCTTTCAGACATCCTAGGCCTTTGAATAGCATGGGGAAGTCTTTTAACATCTCTCGGGCGTGCAGGTCGTGTACCTGGTTGGCGAAAAACACGAGCTCCAGATCTTCCGCCGTGTGGCAGCTGAGTAGCGTGCCCCGTCTCCCTTCCGTGACGTGGAATTTCGTGTCTACTCTCCGGCCATCACTTGGTGACCTCGACCTCCATGACTCCCCGGAGGGGAAGTGGTTCATCACTGTCGTATGTGTATATCCGCGCTTTGGATGGCAGAAGCACTGGGCGCGGCGACAATTTCTCATACTGGTCATTGTCCATCACGTTGACTGACGCTCCAGTATCGATTTAGGGCGCTCACTGGGGATCCTGCCACGGTGATGTCGCACATGGGCGGTGGTCGGCGCCTTGCCCCTTCTCTGCCAACGAACGACATGAAGAATACGTCATCTTCTTCCGTCCCGAAGTCGAACCCTTGCTGGGCATCTTCCACTTGGTCTTTTGTGTCTTCCAGCGTTAGCTGGCGTACCCTCGATGTGACACCCCGCGGACCTGAGGTGGCGCCTCGCCCTCTACCACTCCTGCAGACTTTCGCGAAATGGTTAAGTCTCCCACATTGCGAGCATGTTTTTCCTCTGGCGAAGCATTTCGCTCCGGGAAGATGTTCTAAACCGCAGTTGCTGCATGTGATCTTTTGCAGAGTCTTCATGGTCCCTCGTGATTGGGGCGGCCGTCTTTGGATCACATCTAGCCGTTCTTCTTTGATGGTGGGTGCCCGCTGAGCCACGGCAGGCCGGTTGAGGGCTGCTTCCATTTCGTCCGCCCGCGCGTTGGACAGCTTATGTGCCCTGGCGAGTACTAGGATTTCGTCGAGGGTGATGCCCAGCTGTCGCAATATGAGGCGTCGTAGCTGGACTGACCGGCAGCCTTGAATGAGCTGGGCGCGAATCTCCACCCTCTGGTCGGGGAGAGTGCATGTGGTTGCGAGCTTCCGCAGGCGAGCGTAGAACATGTTTATGGTCTCGGCCTCTCCTTGACGCGCCTGCCTGAGCTTAAACCACTCGAAGTCTGGATTAATCTGTGGATCGAAATGAGGGTTGAGGGCCGCGACAGCCCCAGCGTAATCGTCATCGTCCCCTCTGTCTGGCAAGGTTTCGAAGAGGTCGTATAACTCCGCTCCTCCGTAGCACATCAGGAATGATCTCTTCACTCTCCGTCTCCCGCACTCCGACGAAGTAATGGTCCAGCCGACCAATCCAGGAGCGCCAACGCGCTGCAGCGGTGGAAGGGTCCGTGAATTCGCTAAATGGTGGCAGTGAGGCGGCTGTGCCATGTCCCGTTGGGGCGGGAGCTTGTGGAGCAGCTCGTTGGGGGGGGGGGGGGGCACCACCTGGGGAGCACTCCCACCACTGGCGCCCGGGTTGCTCATTTCTAATAGCTATCCGACACCTCGTGCGTGTCCGAGCTTGGTGGCCGTGTAGGAACGCAGGGTGGGCGCAGGCCTGGAGATGCAGTTTCCGTGTTCTGTGCTCTTTCTGGAAGCAGGGTGTGCGTTAGTGCAGCTCTTGCTGGGTGTAGTCCTGTGGCTGGTGTCCTTTCCCCCAGTGTCAGTGTGACTTCTGGCAGCTGCAGGCAATGCTTGGGGCACCTTCTTCTCCCCCTAGCATTAACAAGGCAGTCTCAGAGCTTCCTGTCTTCAGGGAGGGGCACACATAGCAAGACAGTCTCAGAACTTCCTGTCTTCAGGGAAGGGCACCCAACTCCACGTAACTCTCCTCTGCATAGGCTTTGTCTCTGCACTCTGTTCCCCTAACGAGGAGACACAGCAGGGGGTGCCCAGGGAGTGAGGTAGGACTTCGGCTGCCGGCTCGACCACGTGACAGAGGGAGCACGGCCGGGCAACAGCAGCGCGATGACTCACGCGGCGTCAGGGATTGCAGCGCTGGGTAGAGGCGGCGCGCACCACCACACGCGCGCAGGATCGGCGTCACCTCCGGCGCTGCTCCCTGCACCGACGATCCGCCTCCTCCTCCTCGTCAATGACACGCCAGATGCAGCGCACTCCGGGCCTGGAGCGGCGGCGCGAAGGACGGTACGCGGGGTGGGCACCCGCTCTGCGACAGCCGCGCTGAGGACACCGCCTCCTCTCCGGCAACACAGGCTCCAGTCAGCACCCGGTGAGCGGTGGCGAGGCGTGGGGCAGACTCGCCTCGTCGCCAATGTAGCGTTCGTGGCTGTGGGGTGGTTCCTACGCGAGGCCGCACGCTTACCAAACATCAAGGAGACCACACGTGCTATTTCTTGTTAACTGGCCAAAGACCCCGAGTGGCCTTGACCACCTTTATTTATCCCCTCGGGCGTGCGTGGATGCGTGTCAAGTGCGTGGACGGGCCGGGTGGCTCCGTCACTACAGCGCCTTTAAGTAAACATGAACATCTAGCCATAAAGGCACATCGTGCAGCATGAACCGCAGCGCTTTTCATCCTGGCCACGAGGTGGCGATGTTTCTTCACTACGTCCTTGTGATCCATCTTAGACTGGGGACCCCGAGGAAGCCCTTGGAAGGGCGGTGGAGGGTTGGAAGCCCAGGGCCACAGTGCAAGGGCCCTTTGCACCTTACAGACTTCTGACAACCAATACTCATAAGCTTCAGTGGGAGGAAGCCCTGCACATTCGTGTTAGGTCTGGCTGCAGTCATGTTTAGTAAACAAGTACAGTTAGAACTCCGGAGAGAGTGGACTTTCAGTCAGCCCCCTTCGGCCATTGGGTTTCCTGCCTTGCCATTGGCTGGATGGGCTGTCCATCAAGCCCACAGCCTTTTGGGGGTGCTGACGTTGTCCCAGTTGTGCTCTCACTAGAGATGTGGTATGGTGAGACGTGCATACTCTTGGGCATGGCACCTATGCCTCGCCGGCCTTAGAGGCACAGGGCTGTTTAGTAATCACTCCGGCAGGTTCTCTTGTTACTTTGCTGCCATGGTAACAGGTTGTTGGGTTTACAGCATTTCTGGTCACTAAATGCACGCAGACTTCCAGACTCGGCCCTGTGCCGAAAGGATGAAAGGATGCGCTGGGGCATGTTTGGCAGGGTGTGTTTGCATTCCACCACTAACGACACACATTTCATCTTCTGGCCCCTTCCCATAATGCCTCACTTGGAGGGTGCGACTTAACTCAGCTAATGCAGTGTGTTCAGGTACACAAAAGAGTGATGGCTTCGGGCTGGACTGTTCCTATTGGACGAGAGTCAAGACTGGTTTGCATATGGCTGGTTCCTGTCCGAGGTGGCGTGGGCAAAGTAAGGATGGGCTGGCCCTAGTGATTACGAGCAGCTGAGATTAATTCAAGCATTCATCCATCACTGTTTTGTATTCAGCAAAGGGGCCCCATTCCATAATGCTTCATACTCATGTTAGGGGAGAGGATGTGTCCTACCGGCTAGAGCGGTCCACCTCAAAGCTGTTATTCCGGGTAAATTACTTAATCTCCCCTTGCCTAACAGAATGAATGTGTCCGTCTGTAACGCACCTGGTGCTCACGTGAAGCGCTCTGATGCCTTCGGGTCGAGAATGTGATATATTATCTACTTGCGGTCGCCAGTAGATAGTTATAGTTAGGGCCGTGTTTCCATAGGAAATCTAAAAATTCTATTTTGAATAACTTTGGCGCCGGTTGACGAATCCTCGCGAAATTTTCAAAACTAATGGGGCGCTCCGCTCAGCTCCTACCCTGAAAGTCTCGGGGGGATTCGTCAAGCGGGGGCCGAGAAAAAAGGGGGGTCCCAAAACGCGTTTTCCCCATGCATTTTCCAATAGGACCTTTAGTCGAAGGTACAGCCCGAACGGCTGAACAGAATTACTTGAAATTTGGCAAAGAGGTAGTCCTCAGGTCAGGGATGTGCCTTTTGCATATATGGAGTCAATCTGTTCAGTAGTTCCTGAGAAAATTGCAGTTAAAGCACATAAATATCTATAGCCATGCACCGTGCGCACACGGTGCGCGCAAGCGTAATTCTGATTGGTGGTTACATGTCAGTCAACGTTTGAATCGGTCGAAATCAGGAGGTGTCGGCCACCATTTTGTTTGTTTTGAGTGCGAGAGTGAAAAAGGAAGGTGGCGAATGTGAAAAGGGGGCAGGGTAGAGAGTTCCTGACCCCCTAGCCTTTGTCAGGGGGTCCCTGAAGGACCCCGAAGGCAGAAAAAAACATTGTAATTTTTTTTTTTAAAAATCGCGGGTGCGCGCACGGTGAAAAACCATTAAAAAAAAAAACGTTGTTTATTGTAAAATAAATATTTAAAAAATATAATAAATACATAACTTAGCATTTAAAAAAACTGTACAAATTCACTGAAAAAACCATAGGTTTCACACATGTTATAGTTAGGAATTAGCATTTAAAAAACCTTGCAAATTCACTTAAAAAACCATAGGTTTCACACATGTTATAGTTAGGTGGACATTTCACTCGTAAAAAACCAATGAAATTCCCCCGTTATAGTTAGTTGAGATAACTGTAACTCGTGCGACCGCCACTCTATCACAAGGATGATGTCATCAGTGATGTCATGAGTGATGCCACTGACCATGTCATGAGTGATGTAATATGTGACGTCATGAGCAGAGGAGTGCGGGCGCGCAAGTTATAGTTAAAAAGCTCATTTGATAGCCTATAAACATTATTAACAGTCGACATCTCTAGTGAGAATAATCACTACGCTAGTGCCTCGAAATTAAAACGGTCTTTCTGAGATCCAATGCGTCACAATTTATCAAGCATTTTTCACAGCAATACTACCCCTGTGGATTATCATGGGAATTATCCCATCTTTACTTGGTATTAGGTTAATGTATTCACGCGCCAGTGCGCAATCATTACCTTGATTTTTCTTTGTAGTATACCATTAAGCATTAAATTTCCTTACTAGATTGTCTCCACATTATTCAATATTCGTGAAAAGTGAGAACCAAAACCAAATTAAAACATTATTTCATTTTTACATAGCAAGAGAAAATAGGATCATGAGGAGAATTCATAAATACGTATACAAATCTTCTTCCACATTCAACCCCATAGGGGTTTTTGTGTTAAGCTTAATAATGTAACTAGATTCTAATCTGCGTAGGGTTTTCTGCCGATCACCCCCTCTAATGTTGATAGGTACAGCATCTATGACAAAATATGTCAAACCGCTCACATCTTTGTTATGTTTTTGACTGAAATGGCGGGCAACCGAATACAATTGGTCCGCATTCTTTATAGCCCGCAGATGTTGTAACACCCGCTTGTGTGCTTGGAGAATAGTGCTGCCTTCGTACCTCAGGCCACAAGGGCACTGAAGCACGTAGACAGCAAACTCCGTTTTACAAGAGAATTTTCCCTTGATTTTCTGCTCCCTCTCCGTGAAGCCAGAAACATAACTGGTAGTATTCTTCCCAAAAGTACAGGCTTTGCACTTTGTGCATTTAATAAACCCATCTTTTCTGGTTAACCATGTACTTTTGGTCTTCGATATTCTGTCAGGTGGTAGCATGTTGCTCACTAGTGCCTGCTTCAACGAACGTGCCCTCCTAAAAGTGATGAGAGGTTTCCTCTGAACACACTTTTTTAAGATTGGATCGTTCCAAATAATATGCCAATGTTTTTGTAAAATATGGCGCAGATCCCTGTGTTGATTATTGAACGTGGTGATCATCCTACATTGGGAATACCCTGTCTTCTTACTCTCTATTACACTGGGTTTAAAGAGTAGTTCTTCTCTTGATTGTTTTGTGGCTCTGTATACAGATGATGCAATGCATTCTTCTGAGTATCCTCTAGCAGAAAATCTGATTTTAAGACATTCAATTTCCGCCTCCAGATCCTCTTTAATGCTGCAATTCCTCATGGCTCGAAGACACTCTCCATAGGGAATGCTTCTTACCAAATTCACTGGGTGAAAACTTGTAGCATGCAATAACGTATTGCCATCAGTGGGTTTACGAAATAATTTTGTGTGTAGTTTGCCTTGATGTATATAGACAGTGAAATCTAAAAAAATCACCTCTACACTGCTTATAACACTAGTGAATTTTAGATTTAATTGGTTAGATTGTAAACTCTTTACAAAATTCTGGGCACTGGTAATATCCCCCTTCCATATGACAAATAAGTCGTCGATGTAACGACTCCACTGTATGACGTTGTTCTGCCATTCTTGGGCAAACTGCGATTGGATCACCTGCTCCTCCCACCAGCCCATATGCAAATTAGCATAGCTGGGGGCGAAGCAGGTGCCCATCGCTGTACCGCACTTTTGATGATAAAGATCTTCACCAAAAAGGAAAAAATTGTTTTGCAAACATGTGGTGGTCATAGATAGTAGCATTTCTGTGTGATGCCAAAATTGTGCAGATCTCTCACCTAGGAAATATCTGACTGCATTTAACCCATCTATGTGACTTATGCTAGTATATAGAGTCGTCACATCGATTGTCATTAGTAAAAAATCAGGTTCCCACGGTACATCATATATTCTGCGCAAGAAATCTCCCGTGTCTTGGATGTAGGAAGGGAGCCTAGTGACTAATGGATTTAGGAAGGAATCAACAAATTTAGATGTGTGTTCAAAAGCACTGTTAATAGCTGAAATAATGGGTCGACCTGGAGGGTTTATCAAATCCTTGTGTACTTTAGGTATTAAATAAAATACTGGTGTAGTGGGATTAGATATTTTTAGATAAACATGTTCATCCTTATTGATTAGACCCTGTTTGTGCCATTCGAGTAATTGAGTATTGTAAATATCAAAACTGTCCTGCATAACAGTGTTCTGAGTTTTTTTTTTTTTTTTTTTGAAACCGTTTATTGCAATCTCAAGAATATACAAGTATGGGCCGGCCGCTAGAATGACAGGAGCATATGACATACATACAAGAACACTGGGCGGTGCAGAGAAGCAAAATCAGGAGGTATCAGCGTCGTGGGCCACATACACTCTGACCCCACAATACGGTTTCATTTTATACACACAACACAAAAACCACACCCGCAAGGCAACCCGCAATCGAAAGTAACGGCACGTGCTCCCCGAATGGGGGACCCCAGCCATCAACAGGAGTCTAAAGAGGGGAAAGGGAACAGATCGAGGACTGGGGGAACTCCGTGCTCGGGGCTATGGAAAGGAGTCAACTAAGGGGACGGGGCTGGTGAGGCCGCAGGCAGCAATGGTGGCGCGCAGATACCCCCGCGGTAGGCGTTCCAGGGGCCCCATACTTTCACCCATGCCCCAGGCTTACCCCTCGCCACATACACCACCTTTTCTCGGAACATGCACCAATCCATGTGTTCTTTCCAGGCCGACACCGCCGGGGGCCTCTGGGATCCCCACAGTTGAGCAATGTCACGCTTAGCTATCATATATCCCAGAGTTACCCATCGCGTCTGCGGAACCGAGTGGTCAGTTGGTTCCCACACATTCAGCAAGCATCTCCTCGCTTCAGGCAGCAGCGCGACATGCGTAACCACTCGCAGGACCTCATGCACACCACGCCAGAATCGCTCCACCTTCGGGCATTCCCACAAAATATGCAAAAAAGTCGCCAAAGCACCACACCCACGCTTACACAACCCATCCTCAGCATAGCCCATACGCAGAAGCCTTGGCCCCGTCATGTAAACCCGATGGAGTATCTTAAGCTGGACGAAGCGAAGGCGAGCCGGTATGGCCACCTCCTTCGGAGAGGCCACCGCGGAAAGCCAGTCCTCGTCGTCCAACTCCAGCCCGTCGGCAACCCAAGCCTCGCGGAGGCCAGTCAGCAAGCCCGAGCGATCATTAATCAATTTTTTGTAAATGAGGGAGATCGTGCTGTCCGGAACATGGCCATCCAGCACTCTATCCTCCAGGGGGGAAGACTCCGGGATGGAGGCGACGTCTGGGAAGACTGAGCCCAGCGCGTGACGGACCTGCAAGTACCGAAAGTATTCACTGCCCTGCAGCTGAAACTCCGTCTGCAGCGTCTCGAATGTTTTAAATCCCCCCCTCGTCCAGAGGTCCCCCACTTTACTGATGCCGATCGTGTCCCACTTCTCGAAGCCCTTCGAGGTCCACAGGGAGCCCAATCTCTCAGACGCGTACAACGGTGATGCCCGGGTCAAACGGTCCTTCCACCCCATAGCTGCGTTAGCCGCGTGCCATACTCGTACCATGACACGCGTAGGTCCCGTCAGGCGGGGTCCGGGCGCGCCAGAGTAGAGCGCTCGATTATAGTCGCCACCAGGCAGGAGCATCTTGTCCATTTCAAATGCCGGGTTTAAGGCGGGCCCGTAAAGGCCATGATTAATTGCAGCTAGCTGGGAGGCCCAGTAATACCGTTTAATATCCGGGAGGGCAATCCCCCCGTCGTACCATGGGAGCGTCAACTTCGCCAGGGCAATACGCGGCCTCCCGTCCCAGAACAGGCGGCGCTGTAGACTCTCCACCTCACGGAAGTAGCGCGCCGGGACTAAATCCATAGTATTCTGGAGAGCGTACAGGAAGCGTGGCAACGACATCATCTTAAACAATGCCGCCCGGCCGAGCGGCGAAAGCGGCAGGCGCCGCCAGCGCGCGACGTCCTCCTTCAAGCGCTGGAGGGGGGGAAGCAAATTCCGCTCGTAGCGGGCCTCCGGGTCCAGAGTAATGTAAACCCCCAGGTACCGAAACCCCTGCGAGGCAATCTGGATCGGACAGCCCCGCGGGAGGACGGGAGCCTCCCCGGAAAGCACATACACACATGATTTAGCCCAGTTGATGACAAGGCCTGAGTTGCGGCCGAATGAGCGCAGAACATCAACCAGGACAATCAGTGATTTACGCGGGGAGGCTAGGTACAATAGGATATCGTCAGCGTATAGGGACACGCGGTCCTCATACTCGGGGGTCCAACGGAGACCACGGATGGAAGGGTGCCACCGCAGCCACTCCGCCAGGGGTTCCAAGGCCAGCGCGAACAGGAGCGGCGACAAGGGACAGCCCTGTCGCGTGCCCCGTCCCAGCTCGAATGGGACCGATACTCTTCCATTCACCACCACCTGTGCCAATGGGCCCGAATACAACAATTTGACCCAGCTGATGAACCCCGGGCCAAATCCAAACTTCGCCAGCATAGCCCAGATGTATGGCCACTCGAGTGTGTCAAACGCCATGGTGGCGTCTAAGGACGCCAATATGGCCGGCTCCCGCACAAACGGGACACGCGCGAGCACCCCGTGCAAGCGCCGCAGATTAAGGGCCGTGTTGCGATGGGGAATAAAGCCGGACTGGTCTTGGTGGACCAAATCGCCCACCACGCCGACCAGCCGGTTGGCTAGCACCTTGGCGAGGATTTTGGGCTCCGCATTCAAGAGCGAGATAGGCCGGTAGGATGTAACCCGGTCTCGAGGTCTCCCTTCCTTGTGGATCACCACGATTGTAGCCAGACGTTGGTCCGGCGGGAGGGAGCCCAGCGAGTGGGCCGCCAGGAACATCGCACGGAGGTGGGGTGCCAGTACATCCGGTCGCAGCTTATACAACTCAATAGGGATGCCGTTCGGGCCCATGGCCTTGCCGGATGCGACCGAGCGTATGGCGAGGGCAATTTCGTCGGAGGTAGGAGCGGCATCTAACGACACCCTGTCCTCCACCGAAAGGGAAGGCAGCGCGATATCCCTAAGCAGGGCATGGGAGTCCTCCTCCGAGCAGGGAGAAACCGGGGAATACACCTCGCGGAAATAATCCGCGAAACAAAAAACAATGTCTTCTGGCTCGGTGACACGCACACCATCCATCCTCTCAATCAGCGGGACCACACGACTCGCTCTCTCCTTTTTATCCAACCATGCAAGCAGTTTACCAGCCTTATCACCCACATCATACAGCCGCCCCTGTTGCTCTCTATAGAGGCCCCTGGCCGCCTCCGTGACGAGGGCCCTGTAGGCCGCCTGCTTAAGTTGTAGGACATGTAGTGCAGCGTCCGTCACCCCACCCTCTAGATCACCCTCCAATTCAGCGATTTCGGCCTCCACCCGGGTCACCTCCTCCTGCTCGCGCCTCCGGGCATGGGAAATAAAGGAGAGGGCCTCCCCTCTAAGAACTGTTTTGAAGGCTTCCCACAGGGAGATAGCCGAAGGGACAGACCCCACATTCTCATCGAAATACCGCTGCAAGGATTTAATCAAATCAGCGCGAATAGTGGGGTCGCGCAGATACCAGGCATTGATTGGAGCTACCCTGCCCTCCCCCCTCGGGAAGACATCAACGTGCAACAGGAGCGGGGAGTGATCTGAAATACCCCGCGCCAAATGGCGCACCTCTCCTACCCTCCCAACATAGGCCGCAGGGACAAGGACATAATCAAGCCGTGAGAGGCTACCATGGGCACCCGAGTGGAAAGTGTACTGCAGCTGCGTGGGATGTTTTAAGCGCCAGCAGTCCACCAATCCCAGTGTATCTAAAAAGCCGGACAGCCACGCCTGCGCCCGGGGGAGGTCCCTAGGGGGGTGACGATCCACGGTCCCAGAAACCACCGCATTGAAGTCCCCCCAACCACCAGAAGCCCCCCCGGAAGGTCAAGGAGGAGGCGCCCTAAGTCTGCAAAAGTCGTAGACTGTAACCCCGGTGGGACATACACTGATACAAAGACAACTACTTTACCCTCCATTCTCCCCACTAAGACAGTGTAGCGTCCCCTCTCATCATGGCGCACCTCGTCTATTTCCAACGGGAGCGAGTTCTTCACCATGATGCCCACCCCCCGTGAGCCCGACGTGAAGCCCGAGTGGGCCACCAAGCGATAGCCACGTCGATTCATGGCACAAAAGGAATTACCAATAAGGTGTGTCTCCTGCAGAAAGACCACATCTGGTGAAAGTCGTTTCAAATACTGCAGGACCACACCTCGCTTAATCCTATCCCCCAGTCCGTTAACGTTCCAGGACAATAAAATCAGGTCCCTACCCCCCATCACATACAGAAGCCATCATTCGTCCCCCGGAGAGCACCTTAAAAACACCAATACAGTAAAGGGTTTGCCTTGCGGTAAAAACGAACAACACCCCACCCCAACCCACCCATCCCAACAGAACTCCCCCCTCCCTGCACCCCTGCATGAGCCCAAACAGCCCCCCCAAAGTGCAGTGTGCCTGTCGCCCCATGAATGATTAAACTAACTAGTCCCCCAGAGGAGGAGGGAGAGCCCCCAAGAGACCCCGTACCACCTCCACAGGAGGGAGACTTAACGAACAGTCAAAAATGACGACAATGTTGTCCAGAGCGAGGCCTACTATTAATCCCTCAGTCCTGATCCGGCGAGCCCTCCCCTCCAACCGCGCCCCCCCCCACCCCCCCGGCCCCGATCCCCGGGCAAGGAATCCAACCAGTCCCCGGCCGCCTCGGGACGATCAAAAAAGTGCGTGCGGCCATCCACCTCCACCCGCAACTTAGCTGGAAAAAGCATCGCATACTTGAGGTTCAAGTCCCGTAGACGACGTTTGACTCCGAGAAAGCTCAGTCTCTGCTTCTGGACCGCTGGGGTGAAATCAGGATAGAAGTTTACGTCCATATTGTCAAGTCTGACCGGTCCTTGTTGCCTAGAAGTCTGAAGGATAGCGTCTCTGTCCCGAAAGTTGAAAATCCGGGCAATGATAGGCCTCGGAGGGGCTCCGGCCTTAGGTCTTCCTCCGGGAACCCTGTGGGCACGTTCCACCGCAAAGAATTTACTCAGCCCCCGGGGCTGGAGATGGGTGAGAATCAGGTCCTCCACAAACAGGTCCGCCGCCGCCTCCTCACGTCCCTCTGGCACCCCGACAATGCGGACATTGTTCCTCCGGGCCCGACCCTCGGAATCCTCCAGTCGACGATCCATCAGGGCGCTCGCCTGGCCAAGCCGGCGCACCTCCTTTTGGAGGGCCGCCACGTCCACTGTAAGGCCCGAGGTGGTGTGGGCCAAAGAATCGACCCGGTCATTGGTCTTGGATAAATCAGCCCTCACCAGGCCAACATCCACGTGGACCGAGTCAATCTTTTGCGCCAGTGTGTCAAAGCGCTGGTCCACCGAGGCCTTCATCTCGGCGATAGCGCCCATGACATCTCGCAGGGTCAGATCCGCGGGCAGCGCAGGAGCATCAGTCGGGTCCTCAGGAGACCTACGCGGCACCTCGGGAGACCCCTTCTGGAGGGTGTAACGGTCCATGCTGTTGGACTGATGGGCTGCGCCATGGCGGGTCGATTTCACCTTTGCCCGGTCGCCATCTTGTTTTGAGGACATGGTTTCAGTCCCCAAATCGTGCCAATCACCTCGGAAAGGGCCAACAAACCAGTTCACGGGCTCCGGGGGGGGGCAGCCACAGGTCCGCAGGACGGATCACAGCCGGCGGGCCAGCAGGGCACCCCAACGAGGCCACACCACCACACACCGCCCCGCAACCCAACCTCGCCTACACAGCAAGGAGGGTGCAAAAGCGAAAGTGAAAGTGCGGGGTACGCGAGTCGCCCAGCCCTGCCCGCCGCTGTTGATCACTTCGTCTCCGGATCGCCCCGTAACTCCAATCCGGGGGGCCGGCGTGGAGAAGGTCGCAAACCTCAATCGGTGCTCCCGCCGGTGTCCGAGGTCCAATTTGGAAGCGGAAAACGGGTGACACCTCAGCTCGGGCTCACCAACACAGTCCCCTCATCTAGGACAGGATATTTTCAGGATTTATGTAGGAGGTCACGGAGGTCCTCGGGAGCCTCGCACCTACGCGGCCATCTTGGTTGCGCGCTAGGCTCCTCCTCCTGTTCTGAGTTTTAACATAATTGCTTTTATTACTCAATTGTTTATTAGCCTCCATCAGATATTTGTCTCTTCCCCATAGAACCACATTCCCGCCTTTGTCCGCATTGCGGACAATACATTCCTTATCATTGGCAAGTTTTGTTACTAATGCATGATATTCTCTCGTTTGCTTAGTGGAAGGTTGTCTCTTGAAGTTGATCCGAGTATACAATTCCTTCACTTCATTCACCACTAGCTCGTTGAAAATGTCTACCGAGTCCCTTGCTGTCATGGGCATAAACTTCGATGGCAATTTAAAATCAGTTGTTTCACTTTTTCCAATGTCCAATTGTTCTTCCCGGGCCAACTCAGTAGCTTTGTTCGATGTATTGGGTGGCTCATTCACGATCATTTCATTATTCAATGCAGTATTCTCGGTTTGTAATTCGCGCATTTCAACCATGAGGTTGATGTCGCTCACTGCCAAGCCCCCTTCATTGCAGGGATTCTGGGTGTCGGCTAATTTGGCTGATTTGTTAGGGGCCAACGCAAAGAATTTTTTCAATTTTAACGATCTAGCAAACTTGAATAGATCCACTCTGGTGGCTGTATAGTCCATATTCATTTTTGGCCAAACGAAAGGCCTAACTTCAAGATTTTACTTTCCTCTTCTGTTAGTTCGATAGAAGTGAGATTGATAATCGTTGTATTGCTCTCAGCATTCATTTGTTGTTGGTCATCCTTGATTTCTCGTTTCTTGGCACATAGTTTTGCGCCTTTGCGCCTCTTCCTCCTCTGCCTCTTCCTCTTGGTGGTCTGAGGCCTGTTTGAGGTCTTGGTCTCAGATTGAACCGTCTCTCCTCCCTTAAAAAATCAAACTCGTCAATTACAGAGGGGACTGATGTTATTCCGTCATTGGGTGTTGTCTCTTCCAGATCTGTATCCAGCTCTGAGCTTGGTATACTGCTCACATCCGATTGCTGTACTTGCTGTCGCGGGCCACTCGCATTCATTCTTTGCCGTCTCAAATTATCAAATTTCCTGGCAAAAGTGTAGATTTGACCTTTGTCATAGTCGATTTTGTCTCGAAGGAACTTCTGAGCTTTCCTTTCTTTGATAGTTACTTCCAACTTGTTTAAACTCTCCTTCATTTCTTTCATGAATTGCGCAATTGGTCCTTGGTCCGCTTCTTTGCTGAGCATATCCATAATTTGTTCTATTTCTTCCATAATTTTAGTCCGATCTATTTCTGCGTATTTAATCAGGATTGTTAGCATTCGACTTGATGACTCCTGATTGTTGTCCGCCCACTCCCTGAGCATGTTAGGATTGGGATCCTCATATGTGGGGGCGACTAATATTCTGAGGCCACGTGGGATTCTTTAAACTTCCAAGTATCTGTTCAATGATTTTGCCTCCTACCATTTAGAGAGTTCTGTTCGTTTTAATTTCTCCAGTCTTTTTAAACGAGCCTGCACATCGGTAGTTTTCATGCCTGAATTCTCTGTCACAGTTCTTTTGCTGCCACTCGCAACATTGTCATTGAACACAGCAAGTGCTGCCTCCTCTCGATCCTTCAATTCAGCAGCTGACATATTCGCATGCAATCTTACTGATACAAAGTTTTAGCACTTCAAACGAACCGCCAGGTATCTGACCTCTATAATAGTGCCCAGACACAACAATAGCACTGGCTTTCCTTGCTCCCCGACACCGTGTTCAGTGAGCGCTTACCTTCATCCCATGCGTTGCCTCTTGGAGTCCTCCGACTCGCCGACGCACACACTCCGAGATTCCGGCAGCTTCCTCATGTGCGATCCCAGGTCACGAATGCCGCTTTCCTGTATCCGCGGTGGGGGAGGGGTGGGGGGGGGGGGCGGTGGTATCCAAACTGGGTTGCAGAAGCAAGTTTGAAACCCATATATATATATATATATATATATATATATATATATATATATATATCCTACTGGCGGTCGCCCGTCGGTAGTTATAGTTAGGACCTCGTTTCTGTTCAAAAAACATTTTTTCTTTTGCCAATATCTTTGGCGCCGTTTGACAAATCTTCACAAATTTTTCCAAACTAATGGTTCACTCAAGTCAGCTCCTGTCTTGAAAGTTGTGTAAATGCGAGACCTATTGCATTGGAAATGCTTGTTTTGTCCTGGTGTTGGTGACTGTAGGCAAAACTGGAATTACTCTGTTACGCTGGGAATAAAACGCTTGCTTAACCTCTTCCATGCTCGTGACGGCCGGGAGCCGTCATGCGTCACGGTGGGCGTGTGCGCAGGACGGCCCCCGGCCGTCCAAATCCCGCCCACTAATGGAAACGCCCGCACAGCGCGGAAATTCCGCACGCACGGAAGGGGTTAAAGACACGTCTTATGTGTCCTGGCTCAAGGGGTAAAGCTTTGTAGATGGATTGCGGATAAGGCTTCACGAATGATGAAGGCTTTAGATGTGTTTCGGCTCATCGTGGTTGAGGAGTTTACTAAAACAAGGTGCTTTATGGCGGTATCTCAATATAGTCATTTGAGGACAAAAAAAAGTGCATCGCTCGTGGATTGATACATTCACTTGTAATGGTACCTGCCTAAACTAGAGCTAAATACTAGAACAAGTTTGAGTCCTACAAGCAGATTCTAAGCTGCAGCCTTGGACACTGCTAGCAACATATGACCTGAAACAGTCTTAGTGAAGGAAAGCGCTGCAAAATGACAATTTAACTAAGATGGGACACGAAAAAAACTTACACCGACTTGCACCGAACTTCCACTGAGATTTTTTACAGTACAACATTAGGCTGTGGACTGAGGGCGTGCAAAATTCTTTTTTCTCCAAAATGAAGTTTTTCGAAATTTCCGGTTTTCAGTATTATTTTTTTTTTCCAATTTCCTGGGTTAAATTAATGTTCTCCAGCGCAAAAACATTGTGAGCTCTGATATTATGTTTCCCACACTGGTAAGGTTTAAGGAAAAAAAGGAAAGTAGAGCCACACGTTGAACTTCAACGAGACATCTGGAAGAATATAAAGATCGTTTTATGTTGACATGTTCGCTGGTCCTGCTTTCAGTGTAAGAAGTGTAGTGATAGGACTTTTAGAGAGATCACTTTTGATGTTAAGATGGCCAGAGAGCTGCCTGTTTCTGGCCCACCAGAATATCAGAGGTTCTAGTTTGTCAAGAATCTCGAAACAACAATAATTTCCTGCATTTCTGACAAAAGACACCTCACAAAAAAAAAAAAAAAAAACGGATTCAAAATGAATAAACACTGTTTGGCACGCATAAAGTTTCTGCAATGCAATCTTTTATCCTTCTTCAGTTCTCATTCACGTAACAATTCAGACATGGGAAAGGTAAGTAGATTTAAATTCCAGTGTTTTGTATTGAGCTGAATTATGGTAGGACGAAATCTATGAGCGTCACCTTCTGACAAAAGTAAATAAAGTGATAATCCTGATGTTTACAGACGCACAGGCAGATAAAGGAATTTGCCAAGTGGCACATAATTTGCAAATAAAAATGGAGACGCTATGGATTGAGCTCAGGTCTCCCTGTTCTAGTGTGCAACATTACCATTTCATTACATCTCTCTTCAGGTTTTGTCCAAGATAACACAGTGTGTAAAGTGATTAAGAATTGACTTTAGAGGCTTAAAAATGTTTTTCAAATATATCACCTAGCCAGTAGATCTAACATCGGGCAATAGCACGTAGTGGACTCGATAGCTGGAAGTAACAACAGCGCTCCGGACTAGCCTTTAAGGGAATTAGCTTCATGATTAAGGCCAGTACGTGTGGCTAGTAGGCACCGCCTTTACGAGGTCAAGTTCAAAGATCCTTTTTGCTTCGGGGTCAAATTGAGGTCTGTGATTACCTGCTTGGATTAGGTCACAGGGAACTAAGTAACAAGCGGCACTGAAAGCGAACGCTTTCGCGATCGCTATTGTAAAAAAAAACGCCTGCGAGTGGTGCACGCGCGCGCCACAGTGAACATGTGTTTTCAATTATCGCGCCCGTGTCTGGGCACCATAATTGAAACCACATGGCGTTTGGTGCGCGTAACAGACACCAATAGGCCATGGGCGGAGCAATGCGCCCGCCTTTGGCCTATTGCGTGCTGTCTTTCAGAAACACACGCACGCAAAGGCCAATCACGGAAGCCAAAAGCACATGCACGAGCGTGTGCGATTCCACGCTCCGTTTTCGAACCCCACACAAAAGGGCTCTTGCTGCGCGAGCCCTAAAAACCACCGGAAAGAGTTCTTCGAAATCATTCATCAACAAGCTTCTAAACCAATCAAAGAAGCCCCACCTGTAGTGAAAAAACACTGTGATGACTTTGCCAAATTCTTTAAGGATAAAATCTTGAAGATCAAACTCTCCCTTAACTTTCACTCGTAGACTTCCCCTGACAACCCTCCCCCCCACCACAGAGGTTTACAGCTCCCCAACCCAATCCTTGGCCCCGTCAGCAGATGTTTATCGTCCAATGACTACCAGACCCAACCAGAGCCCAAGGTCCCATACAATACCCACAAGCTGGAAGGCTTTCAAACTACTCAGGGAAGAGGACATACAAGGTAATTGCTAAAGCCAAATGCTCCCCCCACGACACAGACCACATTGCAGCCTCCCTGACAAAAAGTCTTAAACATACCTTAGCCCCTCTCTTGACCAAGATAATAAACAGCTCCCTGAACAATGGGGTTATGCCCGACTGCATCAAACTGGGCCAAACCATTCCACAGCAAACAAAAAAAAACAGGTGCAAACCCAGTGAGCATTAACAATTTCAGGCCTTTCTCAAATCTTCCCTTCCTGGCAAAAATTCTTGAAAAATGTGTTCTCGCCAACTCAACCAACACATTGACAACAACGACCTACTCGACTCTCATCAATGAGGTTTTAGGAAGGGATGCCGCACGGAAACTGCTATTCTGAATATAGCAGGTGATATACATAATTCTCTGGCTGCAGATAAATGCTGCCTGCTCATCTTCCTAGACCTATCATCGGCCTTTGACACAGTAAACCACAAGCTTCTTCTGAATTCCCTGCACCAATGGATCGGAACGGACAGCACAGTTACGCAGGGGCTCGCTTCATTCCTGCACATCCGCTTGCAACAAATAAAAATAACACAACTCAACTTCTGATTCTTCCGCCACCACCCCAGGCGTCCCCAAGGATCAGTCCTCTCACCTACACTCAATATATGCCTGGAACCCTTCACTATAATACTTAAAGAAGGTAACACCATATCCCACCTTTATGCAGAAGGCACACAACTTTACCAGTTAGTATCCTCTCTGCCTCACATACGACAGCTAAACTCCACTCATAAAAAGTCCAAAACTGGTTGACTATCAACCACCTCAAACTCAACCAAGAAAAGGCGGAAATTCTCCTTGTATCCAACCACAAACAGTCCCCCCCCCCCCCCAGATCCAAGGAAGGCTAAACAACCCAGACACTCTAAACTGCAATCTGACTTTGGCGGACTCTGCCAAATCCCTGGGCTCACTCTGTTTAAACATGAGCTGTCTCATCAAGACAACAGGAAAGGGCGCCTTCTACAAATGAGAACTCCTTAACATCCTTGAGCTCTTCCTCGCACCAGCTGACCTCAAATCCGCCACACAAGCAGCAACAAGGATGCAAATACATCTCCCCCTCACTGACAAGTCTAAAGTGGCTAATCAATCGAGGCTGATTGTTGTTTCAAGACTGCCTGTCTCACTCACAAAGTTCTTCACACTGGTAATTGAAGCAACCTCGTATCCAAACTCGCAAAGGCTGGCCAAAAGAGAAACCTAAGAAGCTCCAACACATTTCCTCTCATCCCACCCAAAAACATAAACAATAAGCCCTCTTGCGCGGTTTCTCAGGCAACAACCCCAGAATTTGGAACTCTCTTACAGTATATATCAGTTGAAACCCTCCTTCATGAGCTTCAAGAGACAACCAATAGAATTACTCCGCAACCACCCAGGAAATAATACCTGACTCCCCCTGAAACTACTAACTCGCTCCATGCATGCATCTCCCCAGGACTCTACATTGGCTCAACTCTTGACACTTTAGTCAAAACTGGATTTTATTGACTGACAATGCCTCTGACAATGTTATAAAGTACTACTATTGATTGATATTGCTAACAATTGTTGTAAAGCGCTCTGATACCCTCGGTCTAGCTAGCGCTATAGAAAACTCTTAAAGTAAATAAATAAGTTACAAACCAGATATACTGGCTTGAGCAATGCTTGTTTCAACAAAAAAAGCACAATCTAATAGCTTAGCAGATCTTTGTTTCAGAAATGTGGTTTAAGTGCGATTCAAAGGTAGATGCTCGTTTTCAAAAAGTGTGTGCAGTGCCCTTACAATTCAGAAAACACCCAATATGTTCTAGTCCGGTACATAGCTATATGTAAAGTTAAAGCGTTTGAGGAGTATACTATTATCACCTTTAATAGCATATCTTCATACACATACTGCCTCATCCCTGCCTATAACAACATTATTAAACAAGTATGTCGATGGGTTGGGCTACTATACCTTCGATCCCTATATCTGTCACAGAACGGACTGCACGCCAACGGGCAGAGCAGCACAGACACAGTGAAACAAACAATGGCCAGTAGTAGTGTTCTTGAAAAACCTGATGTTAAATCCCAAGCTTGCAAAGTTAAATGTTGAACTACAAGACCCTGAATGCAATGCGCTGCTGCCCAAGAGATCAGTCCTGGCATTTGGAGCCACCCAGTGCATTTACCCACTTGGCAGCTAATACCAGTTTGTGCGATAGGATAGTGACGGGTTTGTCCATTTGCATTTGGGGAGTGATAGAAGTGTAGTGGCACGCAGGACCCTATATAATAGCAGAAAGCGTCCTCCCTTTCGGCGTGTGATGTCACAGTCTGAGCCACCCCACCACATTATGTTGTGCCGCCCACCCCCTGCTTGTCTCCAGATGCTCAAAGTGAAGATGAGGCTACAAATTGTTTGTTGACAAATGTTTCGGGAAGAACTACATAAAACTCCGCCCCAAAACCTGCTCTCGGCAGTCAGACCAGCAGCAGGATGACATGAACTATCATAATGGTCTGGGCCCTCCCCTCCAGTGGTGCATAAGAGGGAGACACTGCCCCAGACTGTGCCACACTAACCCATGCCCGAGAAGAAGAGTGGAGAAGTGTGGCTCAATGGTTAGAGCGGCAGACCTCGATGCAGAGCACTGGTCCGGGACCAGGGTTCGATTCCCGTCGCGGCAGGGTCTTGGGCTATAAATTCCGCGGACCGGATATTCTCGCCTCAGTGCCTATTCTTATCATGGATCCCACGCTGCAACTCTGGGCAATAGCTTGCTTAATCTCCACAACGGTCCCAACAGTGCTGGGATGCCTGGCCTCACCATGGGGGTGCCCAGGAGTGGACCCCTCACATGGAAAGCCAGGAAGGGTTCCTTCAGCGGTATGAGTACAGCGCTGAGATACCCGTAGTGGTGATCGGCGCTATATAAATACCTATACATTTACATTTACAAGAGCAGCAGCCCCTCCTATCTGCCTCGAGCTGAGCGCAGTGATGCTGCGCATCAGGGCGCCCAGCTTGGAGGTTCCCGCCAGTTTTCCAGACCCGGCATCCTGCGCCAGCAGCCCCGGTAGACAACTCAGTGTCTTGCCCACGATGTCGCTGATGGTCAGGCAGCAGCTGTCAGCGGAGCCGGAAGTAAACAAGCAGCATAAGAGGCAGAAGTAGTCTGCTACCGGCATGCGCCATCTTTTGCCATAGCAACTTCCGGTTACTATTTATACACTAAACTTTATACCTGCTTGGATTAGGTCACAGGGAACTAAGTAACAAGCGCGCCACAGCGAACATGTGTTTTCAATTATCGCGCCCGTGTCTGGGCACGATAATTGAAACCACATGGCCTTTGGTGCGCGTAACAGACACCAATAGGCAATGGGCGGAGCAATGCCTATTGTGTGCTGTCTTTCAGAAACACACGCACGCAAAGGGCAATCACGGAAGCCAAAAGGAAAAGCACACGCACGTGCGTGTGCGAGTCCAGGCTCCGTTTTTGAATCCCACACAAAAGGGCTCTCGCTGCGCGAGCCCTAACAACAAAAGGGGCCAGGGTAAAAGCACCCAGATCCCCTAGGCCTTGTGAAGGGGTCCCACAGGGACTCCCAGGGCCAAAAAAGCATTTTCTAAATACATTTCAGCCGGAGTTGCACCGCGTGCGTGAATCCGGCCGAATTTTATAACAAAAAGAAGCGCTGTCTCTCGCGCTTTGTATTTCTAAAGCCCCCGGGTGGGCCAGGTGCCAGGGGCAATGTTTTATTATGGTTTGGGGACCAGCAGGGGCCCCCGCAGCCCTGGGGACTGCCACCTCCCCAGAGCTTTTATGTATTTAGGGCCGGGGGTCCTTGCACGCCCCCATGCCCCATGGAACGCCACCTCCCCGGGGCTTTAGTTAATTATAGGCAGGGGGGCCTTGCGGGCTTCCCAAGCCCTGGAGCTATTAGAAGTAGTAAGTGTGGGGGGCTCAAGCTCCCCCCCACACTGCCCCGGGGACCACAATCTCCCCAGGGCACTAATTGTTGAAATACGGGGTCCTTTGCAGGCCCCCAGCCCTGGGGACCACCACCTCCCTCGCCTCGCGGGCCCCCTCCAGGAGCCCCTCATGGCCCTGGGAACTGCCACCCCCCAGGGCCGGCTCCAGCAATGTCCCGGGGTGCCGACCCTTTGGACATTGCAGTTTGCTATGGCAGGGCGGGAGCTCGACTCCCACCCTGTCATTGCAAACTTCTGCATTGCTTAATGGAAGCGAGAGCAGGATACCTGCCCTCTCCTCCATGAAGCAAATCAGAATTGCTTTTGGGCAAAGGGAGCTGCGTGTTAGCAGCTCCCTTTGCCCAAAAGCAATGCCTGCTCCCGCAGGGGGTGGGAAGCCGGCAGGGACCGCGATGGCAATTGGGCTCCCCCCGCGGTCCCCAATGTTGAGGTCAGGCCCCGGGGGATGGGATCCCTGTGGTCAGAAGTGGCTTAGGGAAGGGGGGGCCACGAGGCCCCCACCCGTGATAAAATAAAAAAAATATTTATAGAGGCAAAGCCGTGGGGTATGGGGTCCCCGGGGCCAATAATGGCCTCAGGAGGGGCACTGCACGGCCCCCTTCCCGTTTTATTTTTAAAAAAGTATAAAATGTCTCAGGCCCTGGGGGATGGGGTTCCCAGGGCCCACAAAATGGGGCCAAACAGCCCCCCTTTTAACACAGAAAAAAGAGAAGCTGACATCTTGCCAGAGGCCCCACCCCCTCCCTGCACCAGTCTGCAAACGCACCTCCTGGCGCGTTCTAAGTTGGGGGATTAAGTCCCCTTGAATCCTTAGGGTCTCTTCGGGCCAATTAGCCCACCAGGTACCTCCAGTAAGCCCCACAGAGTGGGATTGCTGAGAGGAAATCCGAGGCCATGCCCCTTTTTTACACCACTCTGCAAACGCGCCTCTTGGCGCACTGCTGGTGGGGCGGTGAGTTCCTCTTGTGTCTTGATGAGTTTACCCCTGGAAGAGAACTAGGATTACAGGTAAGTAACTCATCCTGTTTGGCTTTGCAAATGCTTGTTCTAGATAAGTGAGCCCAGTTAAGGAACACCCGACCTTTGAGGTCTCTGAATGGAGTTCCAGGGGACATGATTATGAAAGAATGCTGCCATCTAGTGGATAAGCTTGAAGAAGCAGAAGCTTTATGTATGATAAAGTGACAGACTTTTAAAACAGGGAATAAATACATTGTATTGTAATGTAATTGCATTTATGTAGCACTTGTTACCCCTGATGGGGTGTTGAAGCGCTTTTTTCAACGAGTAGCACGCTACTCCGGAACCCATAAAGGATTAGTGGTGAATTAGTATTGTGAAACATGAAAGTAATTTGAGTGGTGGATATTATACAGTTATTTGGATTGAGAAGGATGCGGAGGGATAAAAGAGGGACAGAGGCTTGCTTATATATACTGCTTGTTACCCCTGATGGGGTGTTGAAGTGCTTTTTCAATGTGTAGCACGCTACTCCGGAACCCATAAAGGATTAGTGGTGAATTAGTATAGTGAAACATGCAAGTGATTTGAGTGGTGGATATTATTCAGTTATTTGGATTGAGAAAGGTAGCGGAGGGATAGAAGAGGGAGAAAAGGTTTGCATTTATATAGGGCTTGCTACCCCTGATGAGGTGTTGAAGCTCTTTTTTTGTTGAACCCATAAAGGATTAGTGGGGAATTAGTATAGTGAAATATGAAATTTGAGAAGTGGACATGTGAGTCTGTTAGTTGGATTGAAAAGGATAGTGAAGGGATAGAAGAATTAAGTATTTAGACTTTTTTTCCATTTCTTTTGGAGGTCATAGCAGTAGTGGGAGGCTTGGGATGAGGACAAAGGGATGTGGAGGGGAAGAGCTAGAGGGATCAATAGGTCACCAAGATTATAAATCAAATATAAATGTTAAGTTTATGTACTGTTATAGTGTGATACAAACCCCCAAAACATTCAAATACACCAGTTACTGCAGTTACCCCAATGCACTGCCTCTGCCCTCTCACATGATATGAATACCAGCTCGAAGCTCTGCTCATAACATCGACACGACTGCCCGAAGCTCTGCTGATGACAATGGCACGACTACCCGATGCGCTGCTCATGACATCGACACGATTACCCGATGTGCTGCTCATGACTTCGATACGACTATACGATGCGCTGCTGATGACGTCGACACACATGCCTGATGCGCTGCTCATGACTTCGACACGACTGCCCAATGCGCTGCTCATGATAATGACAGGACTACCCAATGCTCTGCTCATGACATCAACATGACTGCCAAATGCGCTGCTCATGACCTCAACATGGCTACCCGATGCAGTGCTCATGACATTGACCGGATTACCCAATGCTCTGCTCATGACATCAACATGACTGCCTGATGCGCTGCTCATGACTTCAACACGACTACCCGATATGCTACTGACATCGACACGACTACCCGATGCTCTGCTCATGACATTGACAGGACTACCCAATGCTCTGCTCACGACATCAACATGACTACCCGATAATCTGCTCATGACTTCGATACAACTACCCGATGCGCTGCTCATGGCATCGACATGGCTACCCGATGCAGTGGTCATGACATCGACACAACTGAATGATGCGCTACTCATGACATTGACATGACTGCCTGGTGCGCCACTCATGGCATCTACACGACTGCCTGGTGCGCTGCTCATGGCATCTACACGACTGCCTGGTGCTCCGCTCATGGCATCTACTCGACTGCCTGGTGCGCTGCTCATGACATCGATACGACTGCCTTATATGCTGCTCATGACATCAACACGACTACCCATTGCTCGGCTAGGTCTGTATTCAGTAAGGTGTGTCTGGCTCTGATCGCAGCCCCCTCTTTACTAGGCTCTGTATCCAGTAAGGTAGTCCCTGCTCTGATGGCAGACCTGTGTCTCCTAGTTTCTGTATCCAGTAAGGTAGGCCCTGCTCTGATAGCAGCCCCCTATCTCCCAGGCTCCATGTCCAGTAGGGTCGGTCCTGCTTTGATCACAGCCGTTGTCTCCCAGGCAATGAGTTTAGTAAGGTCAGCCCGGCTCTGATCACAGCCCCTGTTTACCACGCTCTTTATTCAGTAAGGTCAGTCCTGCGCTGATCGCAGCCCCTTGTCTCAGCCTCTGTGTCCAGTAAGGTCAGCCCTGTTCTGATCGCAGCCCCTTGTCTCAAGTTCTCTGTCCAGTAAGGCCAGTCCTGCTGTGGTTGCAGCCCCCTGTCTCCCAGGCTCTGTATTCGTAAGGTCAGTCCTGCTGTGATCGCAGCTCCCTGTCTCACGGGCTCTGTGTCTAGTAAGGTCATCACTGCTCTGATTGTAGCCCCCTCTCTCTCAGGTTCTGTATCCAGTAAGGTCAGTCCTGCTCTGATCAAAGCCCCCTGTCTCTTAGTCTCTGTCCAGTAAGCTTAGTCCTGTTCTGATCGCAGCCCGCTGTCTGTTAGTCTCTGTGTCCAGTAAGGTCAGTCCTGTTCTGATCGCAGCCCCTGTCCCACGGGCTTTGTGTCTAGTAAGGTCGCTCTTGCTCTGATTGTAGCCCACTGTGCCCCGACCCAAGACCCTGGTTTCAGGTCAGGTCGCCCCCCCACCGTGCTAGCTCACCCTGCTAGCGCCGTGTTCCCAGCCTCGCTACTGCCACGAGTTCGAGCCCAGTGGTGGGCTTGTAAGTGTTCTCATCTGCCCCTGACTGTTTTTTACTGATTCTATTGCGTGTGTTTTCGTTTGTACTTGGTTTTCGTTTTGTAATCCATCCTCTGTTACCGTTACTGTCTGTACCCCCTCTGCTGCCCCCTGTGTCCCCTTTTGCCCGGTTTAGCCTGTTTGCTGCCCTCTGTGCCGCGTTTCTCTTCTGTTCCCCCCTCCCACCGACCCGCGTTTCCCGCCGCTGCCTCCCCTGTGGCCTGCCCCCCCGTGTCCTGATTCGTCCCGCTCCCCCCTCCCAGCCACTCCTCCCTCCCTCGTCCCCCCTCATAATGCAGGCCGCTGTGCGGTGAAGGAGCGACCCAAGACCCTGGTTTCAGGTCAGGTTGCCCTCCCACCGTGCTAGCTCACCCTGCTAGTGCCATGTTCCCAGCCTCGCTACTGCCGCGAGTTCGAGCCCAGTGGTGGGCTTGTAAGTGTTCTCATCTGCCCCTGACTGTTTTTTACTGATTCTATTGAGTGTGTTTTCGTTTGTACTTGGTTTTCGTTTTGTAATCCTTTTTCTGTCACCGTTACTGTCTGTACCCCCTCTGCTGCCCCCTGTGTCCCCTTTTGCCCGGTTTAGCCTGTTTGCTGCCCTCTGTGCCCCATTTCTCTTCTGTTCCCCCCTCCCGCCGACCCGCGTTTTCCGCTGCTGGCTCCCCTGCGGCCCGGCCCCCGTGTCCTGATTCATCCCGCTCCCCCCTCCCAGCTCCTCCTCCCTCCCTCGTCCCCCCTCATAATGCAGGCCGCTGTGCAACTGCGCAGCGGGCGCTCCGCTGGCGCGCCAGAGGCAAGCCCATCTGCGCCCGTCCGCGCCTGGCTCGCGCCCTGCGCCAGAACCCCCGGACACCGCGAACACAACTACGCCAGACTCCGCTACGACGCCACCGCCCTCCACGCACTCAACACCGGCCTTAAACACAGCTGCTTCCAGGCCGCACCGAAACGCACCCACGAACCCTTCTCCTGCCACGGCTGCAGCTTCACGTGCAACAGAGCCACCAAACCTCCAACGACCAGACCCAACCATCTCCGCTGCATACTCCTCAACACCCGCTCCGCACGAAGACACGCCGTCGAGCTCTGGGACCTGCTCGACACCACCGCCCCTGACGTGGCTTTCCTGACCGAGACCTGGTGGAACAACTCCTCGGCGCCCGACATCGCCATAGCAATCCCAGACGGCTACAAGATCACCCGCAGAAACCGCGCCAACGGTATCGGAGGAGGAATAGCCATCGTCCACAAATCCACCCTCAAGATCTCCACCCACGCAGACGACACCCTCAAGACCGCCGAACACCTGCACTTCCAAATCCACACTGACCCCAACACCACCCTCAGAGGAACGCTCATCTACAGACCCCCGGGATCCAGGGCGCCGTTCAGCGACTCCATCGCCGACCTCGCCAGCACCCACGCACTTGCCTCCATGGACTACATCCTCCTCGGGGACCTGAACTTCCACCTCGAGAACAACAACGAATCCAACTCCGCCACCCTGATTGACAACCTCGCAAACCTCGGCCTCAGACAGCTCGTCTCCGCACCCACCCACGCCGCCAGCCACACGCTGGATCCCATCTTCTCCACAGGCACCCACGTCAACGACGAAGAAACACGCAAGGTCGTGAACTCCATCCACTCGGGTTCATCATCAGACCCATGCCCTCACCACGTGTTCAACAAAGCCGACGCAACCATCGCACCCCAACTACGGAAGGTCATCAATGCCTCCTTCGAGACAGCCACATTCCCGGACAGCTGGAAGCACGCCAAAATCAACGCCCTCCTCAAGAAGCCCAAGGCGGACCCCAACGACCTCAAGAACTTCCGACCCATCTCCCTGCTCCCCTTCCCGACGAAGGTCATCGAGAAAATCGTCAATGCACAACTATCCCGCCACCTCGAAGACAACAACATCCTGGACCCGTCCCAGTCCGGGTTCAGACGAAACCACAGCACTGAAACAGCCCTCATCGCCGCCACAGATGACATCAGGCGCCAACTCGATAACGGCGAAACCTCAGCCCTCATCCTCCTGGACCTCGCGGCCGCCTTTGACACGGTCTGCCATCGCACCCTAAAAACACGCCTTCAAGAAGCCGGGATCCATGGGAAAGCCCTCAGCTGGACCACATCCTTCCTCTCCGGCAGAACCCAGAGAGTCCGACTCCCACCCTTCCTATCCAAAGCCACCGACATCATCTGCGGCGTCCCCCAGGGATCATCACTCAGCCCGACGCTGTTCAACATCTACATGACCCCCCTCGCACAAGTAACCCGTCTGCACAACCTCAACATCATCTCCTACGCGACGACACCCAGCTCATCCTCTCCCTCACCGAGGACCCACACACCGCCAAAATGAATCTCCACGAGGGAATGAAGGCTGTCGCCCACTGGATGCAGAGCAGCCGTCTGAAACTGAATTCAGACAAGACGGAGGTCCTCATCCTCGGACCCATCCCCTCGGCCTGGGACGACTCATGGTGGCCGACAACGCTGGGAACGGCACCCACCCCCACCGACCACGCACGCAACCTCAGATTCGTCCTCGACTCCTCCCTCTCCATGTCGAAGCAGATCAACGCCGTCTCTTTCTCCTGCTACAACACCCTCCGCATGCTACGCAGGATCTACAAGTGGATCCCTCCCGAAACAAGAACTGTTACACAGGCCCTCGTCAGCAGCAGGCTGGACTACGGCAACGCACTCTACGCAGGCATCCCAGCCAAGCACCTGCATCGACTTCAGCGCATCCAAAACGCCTCCGCACGTCTGATCCTCGACGTACCCCGCCGCAGCCACATCACCCCCCACCTGAAAGACCTGCACTGGCTCCCCGTCGAAAAGAGGATCACCTTCAAACTCCTCACCCACGCACACAAAGCACTCCACAACGCCGGACCAGCCTACCTGAACGCCAGACTCCACTTCTACACCCCGACACACCAGCTCCGCTCAGCAAACCTCACCCTCGTGGCTGTCCCTTGCATCCAACGAAAGGCCACCGGCGGAAGATCATTCTCCTACCTTGCCGCCAAGACCTGAAACACCCTCCCCACCCACCTACGGCAGATCCAGGACCTGCTCGCCTTCAGAAGACACCTCAAGACCTGGCTCTTCGAGCAGTAGCGGCCCCCCTCTCAGCGCCTTGAGACCCTCACGGGTAGGTAGTGCGCTTTACAAATTCAGTGATTGATTGATTGATTGACTGTCTCCCACGCTCTGTATCCAGTAAGGGCAGTCATGCTGTGATTGTAGGCCCTTGTCTCAGGCTCTTTGCCCAGTAAGGCCTGTCCTGCTCTGATCACAACCCCCTGTCTCCCCGTCTCTCTGTCCAGTAAGGTCAGTCATGTTCTGATCGCAGCCAGCTGTCTCCCAGGCTCTGGGTTTAGTAAGGTCAGTCCTGGTCTGATCGCAGCCCGCTGTCTCCCAGGCTCTGGGTTTAGTAAGGTCAGTCATGGTCTGATTGTAGCCCAGTGTATCCCACGCTCCGTATCCAGTAAGGGCAGTCATGCTGTGATTGTAGCCCCCTCTCTCTCAGGTTCTGTATCCAGTAAGGTCAGTCCTGCTCTGATCACAGCCCCTGGCTCCCCGTCTCTCTGTCCAGTAAGGTCAGTCCTGTTCTGATCACAGCCCCGGTCTCCCAGGCTCTGTGTCCTGTATGGTCAGTCTAGCCTGAGCGGGTTTAACTTTAAATCTTTTCTAAGGCTGTCAGTGGCTCAGAGCGGTGGATGTTTCTTAATCAGAACAGTGTTGTTTCTTGCAGGTGGAGGTATCTCGATGGGTCGTACCGGGAGAGGGGTACACACCGGAGCCAGAGGAACACAAACTTTTGGCTAAAATTGATGCAGAACTCCAAGCTGTCCTCTCTGCCAAAGATTTTGATTCAATTAGCAGCTCCTGCACCAGCATCGAGAACCAGAGTAATCAGGTACCACGCTAGTAACAGTACTGGGGGTGAGGTATCACGCATCGTGACAGTACTTGGGTGGGGGTGGGGGGTAGGTACCATGCATGGTGACATTACTTGGGATCAGGTACCATGCACAACGACAGTACATAGGATCAGGTGCCATGCATGATGACAGTACGTGGGATCAGGTGTTATGCATGATAAAAGTATGTGGGGCCAGGTACCATCCATTCCCATGGTGTTGGGTGTCCTGGGTGAGTGACGAGTGTGGTGCTCTTATCTTGTCGTAGGTTGCTGCCCCTAGGGGCTTGGTTGAAAGTGTTGCACTGCAGTGAGGCCTGTGTGGGCAGTGTTGGCTGTCCTAGGTGAGTGACTAATGTAGTGCTCTTGTCATTGGATGCTGGCCCTGGGTGCTTGTTTGGAAGTGTTGGACTGCAGTGTAGCCTGTGTGAGGCACATTAGTGCTGGGAGTGGTGGTTGGAAGTGTTGCGCTGCAATGAGGCCGGTGTGGGCAGTGTTGGCTGTCCTGGGTGAGTGACTTGTGTGGTGCTCTTATCTTGTCGTAGGTTGCTGCCCCTAGGGGCTTGGTTGGAAGTGTTGGACTGCAGTGAGGCCTGTGTGAAGCACATTAGTTGGGGGAGTGGTGGTTCGAAGTGTTGCACTGCAGTAAGGCCTGTGTGAGCAGTGTTGGCTGTCCTAGATGAGTGACTAATGTGGTGCTTTTGTCGTTGGATGCTGCCCATAGGTGCTTCGTTGGAAGTGTTGGACTGCAGTGAGGCCTGTGTGAGGCACATTAGTGCAGGTAGGGGTGGTTCGAAGTGTTGCACTGCAGTGAGGCCGGTGTGGGCAGAGTTGGCTGTCCCAGATGAGTGACTAATGTGGTGCTCTTGTCGTTGGATGCTGCCCCTAAGGGCTTGGTTGGAAGTGTTGGACTGCAGTGAGGCCTGTGTGAAGCACATTAGTGGGGGGACTGGTGGTTCGAAGTGTTGCACTGCAGTGAGGCCGGTGTGGGCAGTGTTGGCTGTCCCAGATGAGTGACTAATGTGGTGCTCTTGTCGTTGGATGCTGCCCCTAGGTGCTTCGTTGGACGGCAGTGAGGCCTGTGTGGGCAGTGTTGTGTGTCCTGGAAGAGTGAGAGTGCTGGGTTGGAAGCGTCGGACTGCAGTGAGGCCTGTGTAGGAAGTGTTGGGTGTCCTGGGTGTGTGAGAGTGCTCAGTTCGAAGTGTTGCACTGCAGTGAAGCCTGTGAGGGCAGTGTTGGCTGTCCCAGATGAGTGACTAATGTGGTGCTCTTGTCGTTGGATGCTGCCCCTAGGTGCTTTGTTGGAAGTGTTGGACTTCAGTAAGACCTGTGTTAGGTACATCAGTTGGGAGAGTGGTGAATGGAAGTCTTGTACTGCAGTGAGGCGTGTGTGGGAAGTGTTGCGTGTCCTGGGTGAGTGACGAGTGTGGTGCTCTTATCTTGTCTTAGGTTGCTGCCCATAGGTGCTTGGTTGGAAGTGTTGGATTGCAGTGAGGCCTGTGTTGGAAGTGTTGGCTGTTCTAGATGAGTGACTAATGTGGTGCTCTTGTCATTGGATGCTGCCCCTAGGTGCTTCATTGGAAGTGTTGGACTGCAGTGAGGCCTGTGTGAGGCACATTAGTGGGGGTAGTGGTGGTTCGAAGTGTTGTACTGCAGTGAGGCCTGTGTGGGCAGTGTTGGGTTTCCTGGGTAAGTGATTACTGGGGTGCTCCTATCTTGTCCTAGGTTGCTGCCCCTAGGTGCTTGGTTGGAAGTGCTGAACTACAGTGAGGCCTGCGTAGGAAGTAGTGGTGTCCTGTGGGAGTGCTTGGCTGGAAGTGTTGGACTGCAGTGAGGCCTGTGTGGGCAGTGTTGGGTGTCCTGGGTGTGTGAGAGTGCTTGGTTGGAAGCGTCGGACTGCAGTGAGGCCTGTGTAGGAAGTGTTGGGTGACCTGGGTGTGTGAGAGTGCTTGGTTGGAAGTGTTGCACTGCAGTGAAGCCTGTGAGGGCAGTGTTAGCTGTCCTAGGTGAGTGACTAATGTGGTGCTCTTGTCGTTGGATGCTGCCCCTAGATGCTTCGTTGGAAGTGTTGGACTGCAGTAAGGCCTGTGTGTTGTGCATTAGTTGGGGGAATGGTGGACGGAAGTCTTGTACTGCAGTGATGCCTGTGTGGGCAGTGTTGGGAGTCCTGAGTGAGTTACTAGTGTGGTGCTCTTATGGTGTCTTAGGTTGCTGCCCCAAGGTGCTTGGTTGGAAGTGTTGGACTACAGTGAGGCCTGTGTGGGAAGTGTTGGGTGCCCCACGTGATTGACTAATGTGGTGCTCTTGTCGTTGGATGCTGCCTCTAGGTGCTTGGTTGGAAGTGTTACTCTGCAGGGAGGCCTGTGTGGGCAGTGTTGGGTGCCATGGGTAAGTGACTAGTGTGGTGCTCCTATATTGTCTTAGGTTGCTGCCCCTAGGTGCTTGGATGGACGTGTTGAACTGCAGTGAGGCCTGTGTAGGAAGTGTTGGATGTCTTGGGTGAGTGAGAGTGATTTGTTGGAAGCGTTGGACTGCAGTGAGGCCTGTGTTGGAGGTGTTGGGTGTCCTGGGCAAGTGAGAGTGCTTGGTTGGAAGTGTTGGACTGCAGTGAGACCTGTGTGGGAAGTGTTGGGTGTCCTGGGCGAGTGACTAGTGTGGTGGTTTTTTCTTGCTGTATGTTGTTGCATCTAAGTGCTTGGATGGAAGTGTTGGACTGCAGTGACACCTATGTGAGGCGCATTAGTGGGGGGAAGTGGTGGTTGGAAGTGTTTGTAGGAAGGTAGGATCCTTCTAGCATGGTTACACCCACTTTTTGCCTGGTGACTTTTTGACTACTCTGACTGGAATCCTAATAAACAGGACCCCAGTCACTGTGCTGTCTCCCAAAATCTGACATAGTAAATACTTCTGTACCTCCACAATTTACTACTGGTGTACCCCTATACATCTCTAGTAAATGGTACTGAGGAACACAGGGCATAGGTAGACCAGGGATCTCCCATGGGCTGCAACATGTATTGTGCCACCCGAGAGAGACCACTCAAACTGTGACTACAGTTCTGCCATTGCAGCCTGTGTAAGCTGGTGCTAGCACCACTTATGACAGGTATAAGGATTCTTATATCTGAGGTCACTGCACTTAAAACCTATAAGTCACCCCTAAGGCAGGGTGCTGGGTTATAAGTGTGTGGATGCCCCTGCACGAGCAGGACACCCCTACAAACCCCAGAGTCAATTCTCCAGGCTTTGTAAGTGCGGTCAGCCATTTTAAGATATATAGTGGCCATCCGTCATTATGTTGTGGCGAACTGTATGGTGACTGTGTCGATCTTGGGCATGTTAGGTATCAAACATGTTGGAATCATATCTCAACACTGTTCCAGGTGTTGAAGGTATGATTCCGTGCACTGGGGGGGGGCTCCTCTGGGAAGCCCCCAGTACTCCCTGTAACCGCTTTCCAGGGTCTGCCAGCAAGCTAGTGCTGCGGCCGACCCCAGACACGATTCCGCCCTCCTGCTGCTGAGCTCAAGCGGGGGAAGGTAGAACAATAGGTTTCCTGTCACAGGGAAGTGTGACCACTTCCCAGACAGTATTTCGTGTATTGGGCTGGAGTGGGGGTACCACCAAACTGCTTTGAAGATCAGATTTAGTGCCCTCCATGCATACTCCTGGTTGAACCAGTTCAGGGAGCCCCTGGCTCCTGCTCTGGTGCGAAACCCGACAAAGGACATGGAGTATCCTCCCCTCTGTCCGCCCCTCCTCTGGGAGGGACCCCTGTGTCGTTGCAACCCTTTTTCAAGGGTATTAAGGGTTTTCTTTTGGGTGGCTCTTCAGATTAGTCGTAGGACAAGACTCAAGCCTGAAACCACGTCACTCTTCGACTATCTGGACACTTGGACTTTGCTGGACTTCGCCTGGAACCAAGACTGCATCATGGAAGACTCCTGCTGCTCCTGGTTTCACTGTTCTGCAAGCCTTCTTCGTCCTCTGTGTCTGTGCTTCTTCCAGGATCTTTAACAGACCTGCGGGCATAAAGGACACCATAAGTAATCTCCCTTGGAGTGAAGGAGTCACTCCCCTGTATCTGCTGGCACTGCAACTAAGCTGACCGGTCTGCTGCTCCTGACATCCCACGGACTTCAAAAGACTCAGCAACACAGGTGGTGGTTTGCAACTCCCTCAAGGAGGGGGTTACCTTCGAGGCCTGACCTGTCCTCTCTTCAATTTTGAGGCCTGTATCCCTCGTCAGTACCGTTGGGACCTAACCTGTGCACCACGTTGATTTACCATTGCCAAGGCTTGTTAGCTCTGCATGACAGATCTTCAGGCTACAAGAAGCTCCAGCCTCCAGCATCTCTTCCTTACATAATCAGTATCCTCACTGCATCTTCTGCACCGTTGGCCTTCATCTTTGGTGAGCTGCTCGGGGCCCTTTTGTGACTCCTGTGCCTTCATCCTGTGTGTCCTCTCAAGGGTCTTCTCCTGCTTTAGTGGGTTTCCCTGCTTGCCCAGGCCTGCTTGTGGTGAGTCCCTTGTATTTTGCTGGTCCCTACGTTGCTCCTTCTACTCTTCAAACACCTGTTGCAGCTGGGCTTGTTGGTGCTCTTGCCGGACACAGATCCCCTGCTTCTCGACTTCCGACGTGGGACAGCTCGTGCATGGCCCCTGGTCTTCCTCAGCTTCACATGGTCCTCACAGCTGCTGCGACAAGGTCACCGTCATCACTTCTGCATCTTCTGACATCGGTGGGCATTGCTCTTCCGTTCCGAGTGGCATATACTCTGTCCCCTCTGCATGCAGGTTCTTCTCTTCAAGAATCAACCCTTGGATTCCACCGGACTTTTGCACAGTCTTCACCAGTGACATCTTTTCTGAAGTCCTCCATTGTGGTCTATGGCGATTTCCGACATCTCTTCACACCTTTGCATCTGACTTCCGTGGTGTAGGTATCCTGGTTCCTGGGATATCCATGGGTGGGGTGACTCTCCAACCTCCTGTTGTCCACTGATTTTCTTCAGGGTTCACTGGGAAGGGTCCTTCTTCTTAAAAACTGCAACTGTGTCTATTCTGTTGACTTCTGTTGAGTACGCAGCTGTGTTTCCACTCTGCACACAGCCTCCGTGGGGCCCCTGGGTACTTACTTTGGGTGGTTCCTTGTGTCCACAGCTCTTCTGAGTCTCCTGGTCCAAGTCACGACTTCGTTCTCAGTTTGCATTCCACTTTTTTAGTACATGGTTTGGTCTCCCCCTGGAGACCACTGTGTATTGTGCTCACTTACTTATTTGCAATTGAAGCATTGTTATGTATTTTGTTAGACCTGTCAGCCCTTTGGGTGGTCCCTCCTCATCATTATTTATTTTGTCCCACTTTTGCCTCAAACCCTGTTAGTATTTTTCCTTTTTGGGAACCACCAGACTTTTTAGTGTTGATGCAGGGTCAGGGAGCCATTTTCCCTACCCCTGGAACTTCTGTCTGAGGGCCTGAAACACAAAATGGTGGCCACCCATTGTCACCTGAGACATAGCTGGAACCTACTAGTACCTTCTAGAACATTCTAGAACCCTGTGACAGTGTGAGGCAGGTTTAGAATGTTGGGAAGCCAGCTCAGAGTTGGCAGTGGGAGTAGGCAGTTGGCACCTGACTGGAGAGGAGAGAGGACAGAGAAACAGAAGGAGGAAGGAGTAAGGCAGCAGGGGTGGAAACTTGTGCCTGGAGTGGGGTCCAGAAACCCACCCTTGATACTAGTCCCTACTGACCAAGCCCAGCCTAAAGCCCTGTGTGGGATAAAGATCAGAAAATCATCTTAAGGACCTGAACAGCCGGAACAGGCCTTAAAGGAGAAGAACAGCAAGTTCCTGACCTGTTTGGTGGAATCCTCCTGGAGACCCGACGTCGAGAAGCCTGGAGACCTGGAGCCCGAGGTGGAGAAGCGGCGCTGACAGAAGGCAGACGTCGTACCCGGAGCCGCTAGAGGTCGAGTGAGGGCGCCGACGGAGGTCGTGGAGAGACACCGGAGGTCGAGTAGAAGTCACCTGAGGTCGAGGTGAGGCGTCGACGGGGGAGTGAAGTCCGCCCTCCGGAGTCGCCGGAAGCTGAAGTAAAGCGCGCAGGAGGTCGGGAGTGGAGGTCGCACTCCGGAGTCGCCTGAGGTCGAGGCGAAGCGCGCAGGAGGTCGGGAGTGGAGATCGCACTCCGGAGTCGCCGGAACCCGAAGTGGAGCCGACGGAGGTCGGGAGTGGAGGTCGCACTCCGGAGTTGCCCGGAAGCGGGGGAACCGTGACCCTGTGACGCCGGAACACGACATCGAGCCGAGGCCGCCCAGCGACATCAATCCGGAGCCGCCTCACGGCATCGACCCGGCGTCAGGTAAAGCAGATCGACGCAACATCGAACCGAGGCCGGCCAGCGACATCGAATTGGAACCGCCCGACGGCATCGACACGGCGTCAAGTGGAACAGATCGACGCGACATCGAACCGGAGCCGCCCGGCGACGTCGACCCGGCGCCGAGCGGAGCCGATCTTCGTGAAAAGGGCAGTAAGTGGTAGAAAGGGCATCTGAGGCCCTGTGGAGCCCTAAAAGACCATTCTTGGGGCTAGAGGGGTGTTAGGACCAACCTGAGAGTGCTAGGGGGTGAACTGAGACTGGTGCAGGGACCTGTGTGAGGGACTGTGTAGTTGGAAGAATCAGAACCTTAGGTTTCCCTCATTCTACCTCAGCTTAGGCCCCAGCCTTGACCACTCTAGGTGGGACATCCCCAGGCCACCCCAGTGACCATAAGCTGTACTTGGGCATGGTAAAATCAATCTACCTCATAAATGTGATCTGATTTGCAATTGTTTGATGGCTATATTATGTATTGAAGGTGTTTTATTTATTGTCTGACCGTATTTATTCCTGCCTTGTATTTATTGTCTGACAGTATTTATTTGCCCTATGTATTTATCGCACCTCTATTTATTCCTTGTGTATTTATGACCTAATCCTATTTATTGCACCTGCAAAGTGTTATTATTTAATTGACCTGCTATTTCTGAAGAAAATCCTTTTGTATTGTATTTGTGTCATAACCCTGCAACTAAGAGAAAAATTAAGATAAACACAAAGAGATTCTTTCATAAATTTTTACGGTGTAGAGTCGTTTTTGGAACGGATGAACGCATGGTTATTGTGAGGGTGTGACGTACGCTTAACACGGTGCCTGACCCCCGACCGCTCGAGCCAAGCTACCCCTTGTGTTGGGAAAAACCGGGTGACTGCTAACCCGGTTGCCCGGGGTTTTCTAACATAATTGGTGTTCAGCGGTGGGATAGAGCTGTGCTTGCGTCCACTCGACAATAACTGTGGGTAGTCCATAGGCCTACACCGGGAGTTTTCTCAAAGCGGACTTCCTAATTCTGAGTTTTGTTTTTTCCAAATTTACTCTGGTGGTGGGAGGAGGTATTACAAAAGGTACCCCCCTGCATAGCTTCTGTAAACACCTGTCTTCTATTCTGAGTGGGCAAAATGGAGTTTGTGTTGGAAGATGTGGAAACTTACACTGTGGCCCAACTCAGAGAGTTTTGTCAGCGAGAAGGGGTGTATTGTCCCCCGGGTGCCAAGAAGGCTGAACTCCAGACCAGCTTGAAGGCTTGGGGGGAGGCACGACGGGAAAGTAAGGCTGAGCAGGAGGACAGGGATGGAGAGCCTGTTAGCGAGGGGGCAGGGTTGTACCAACCTGAGGTGGGGAACCTGTTAGCGGGGCCCAGAACACTTTCCAGGAAGGGCAGCACTGTCTCTAGCGGTGGCTTATCAGAAGTAGAATTAACTGACCGGAGGGAGAAAAGACAGCTCACATGGAAGTTGGCGGAGCTGGAGAAAGAGAAGGAGGGACAGAGGATGGCTCACGAGTTGAGGCTGAGGGAAATAGATCTCCAGATCCTACAAGTCGGGGCACACACTGTTCCTAATGGTGGCAGCAAAGACAAAGAAATCACCAGGGAACCCAAACCCTATCTGCCAAAAGACATAGTAGCTAGCTATAGTGCAGGGGATGATATTGCCAAGTGGATAGCGGCCTATGAGGTCTCTTTAAGGGCCCATGGGGTGCCAGAGAAGTACTGGGGAGGGGGATTGTACAAATACATGCCTCCAGCTGGTAGGGATGCATTATTGGCCCTAGAGCAGGATGAGCAGACCCACTACCCCACCATGAAAGTGGCGCTCGTAAGAAAGTTTGGACTAACACCCGAGAAGTACAGACAGAAGTTCCGGGGTAGCCACAAACTGGGCACACAGAATTGGGTGGATTTCCTGGACTATGCAAAGAAGGCATTAGAGGGTTGGATTCAGGGCAGTGAGGTGAGGGACTACGAGGGGTTGTTTGATTTAATGTTGAAGGAACACCTGCTCGAAAAATGTTTCCCTGAACTGCGTCAACACCTGGTGGATAGCAAGCTGACCAATCCCCGGAAGCTTGCTGAGGAGGCGGACATTTGGGCTAGTACCCGGGTGTCCACAAGGGGGACTGGAGGGGATACTCAAAAGGCCGGACAGGGCGCCCCCCAGAAGAAAGAGGGAGGGGAAAAGAAAAAGGAGTTCTCTAAAGGCCCCCAAAATAACTTCCAAGGAAAGGGAACAGGATTCACCCCTAGGGCTAACCCACCCAGAAACCCTAATCCTGGCCAGAGTCAGCAGCCAAGGGTTGTCCATTGCTTCGAGTGCGGTGGCGTCGGACACTATAAGGGAGATGCGAAGTGCCCGAAAAGACCACCCCCTCCGATTGGAGGAAAGGCCCCCGGAGTAGCTAGTGTAGTGCTCGGGGAGGAGATGCCCTTAACTAAGGGAAGGGAGTGGGCGGGTGTCACTTTAGTGTCCCTGGGAGAACGGGAGATGGTTCCTAAGATCCAGGTGCCTGCAAATACCATAAAGTATGGGCAGTGGGTCACCATCAACGGCCAAAGAGGGGAGGCTCTGAGAGACACAGGAGCCAGTATGACTATGGTACGTAGCCAACTGGTGTCTCCAGAGCAGGTAATTCCCGATGTACTCCACCCAGCCGCGATGGCTGACGGCAGAACCGGCCACTATCCGGTGGCCGAGGTTCCCTTTGAATGGGAGGGGGTTGCAGGTTCACTTCGAGTTGCCGTAAGCCCTGCCGTGCCGGTCGATTGTCTACTGGGGAATGACATGGAGCACAATGCTTGGAAGGAGGTGGAATACCGGAATCATGCTGAGATGCTGGGTACACCTGACTGGGCCTGTGTTAGCACAGGGTCCGCGACTACCCGGAGAGGGAGTTTGTTTCGACTGGAGCCTGGAACAAAGGCACAGCCGGCTGCCGACCAAGGGAAGAACCGAGGACAGGAGGAGCCTGCCTCGGCATCCGCGCCCCGTGTGACGGATAGGCCACCGGAGGTGGTGGACCAGGAGTCCGCGGTGGGGGATGTTACCAAACTGGAGGACCTACCCATCCCGGCCGAGTGGCACGTGGAGGGAGGGCCGACCAGGGAGGAATTCTGCAAGGGCCAGAGGGAGTGCCCTACCCTTGAGGGACTGAGGCGACAGGCCGAAGCCCAGGCAGCAGGGAACGTTGAGGGGAACTACAACCTTTACTGGGAGGATGGCCTCCTCTACAGTGAACCCAAGGCACCCCTACATGGATCGTCACGAGCCTTAGTAGTCCCTCAACGTTACCGAGCCTTCCTACTGGAATTGGCTCACGAGATCCCCTTGGCAGGACACCTGGGGCAAGACAAGACCTTCGCCCGTCTTGTCCCACACTTTTATTGGCCTCAAATGAAAGTGTCGTCCAACACCTACTGCCGAACATGTGTGTCTTGCCAAGCCAGTGGGAAAACAGAGGTGAAGCTGAAAGCTCCCCTGGAACCACTTCCTGTCGTTAGCACCCCCTTTGAAAGGGTGGGCATCGACATTGTGGGTCCATTAGATCCGCCTACTACAGCTGGTCACAGGTTTATCCTGGTTCTGGTGGATCATGCCACACGGTACCCAGAGGCTATACCTCTAAGGACCATTACAGCACCTGTTGTGGCTAGGGCCCTGATGGGAATCTTTACCCGAGTGGGTTTTCCCAAGGAAGTTGTGTCCGACAGGGGGACCAACTTCATGTCAGCATACATGCGGGCCATGTGGAAGGAGTGTGGAGTGACCTACCGGTTCACAACTCCTTACCACCCCCAGACCAATGGTCTGGTGGAAAGGTTTAACAAAACCTTGAAAGGCATGATTAGAAGTCTGCCTGAAAGCCTGCGGAGGAAATGGGACGTCCTCCTACCCTGTCTATTGTTTTCCTACAGGGAAGTGCCACAGAAGGGAGTGGGCTTCAGCCCCTTCGAGCTTTTGTATGGGCACCCTGTGCGTGGACCTCTCAGCCTGGTGAGAGACGGATGGGAAAGAACTCCCAGAAAGCTTCCCCAGGACGTGGTGAGCTACATGATGGCCTTCCGGAGCCAAATGGCTAAGTTGTGGAAGCAAGCTTCTGACAACTTGGAGGCCAGCCAAGCAGTAATGAAGGCGTGGTATGACCACAACGCTCACCCGGTGGAATTGGAGCCTGGCCAGAAGGTGTGGGTGATCGAACCAGGAGAGCTTAGCGCCCTCCAGGATCGCTGGTCAGGACCCTTTGAGGTATTGGAGAAGAAGGGTAAGGCTACCTACTTGGTGGATCTTAAGACCCCTCGTCAGCCCCTACCGGTGCTGCATGCCAACCGCCTCAAACCCCACCACGAGAGGCCCGAAGTCATTTTGATGATGGTGACTGACGGAGCAGAGGACGTGGAAAGCGAGCCTCTCCCCGATTTATTTGCGTCTCAAGAGAAGGATGGGTCGGTGGAGGGAGTGATTCTCTCCCCATCTCTAACTCCTGAACAGCAGGAGGACTGCCGCCAGGTCCTGGGACAGTACTCTTCGTTGTTCTCCCTTGTTCCGGGTAGGACTCACCTGTGCGTCCATGATGTGGACACAGGAGACAGCCCACCTGTGAAGTCCAAGATCTACCGGATGTCAGACAAGGTGAAGGCCAGCATTCACAGTGAAGTCATTAAGATGCTGGAGCTAGGAGTGATCGAACCTTCCAGCAGCCCCTGGTCCAGTCCGGTGGTGCTAGTACCAAAAGCCGCACCACCGGGTGCCCAGCCGGAACTGAGGTTCTGTGTGGACTACCGGGGACTGAACTCAGTAACCAAGACTGATGCTCATCCGATCCCAAGGGCGGATGAATTGATTGACCGGCTGGGAGTTGCCCAATATCTAAGTACCTTTGACCTTACTTCTGGGTACTGGCAGATCTCTCTGACTGACGGAGCTAGGGAAAGGTCAGCCTTCTCCACGCCCAAAGGCCACTACCAGTTCTGTGTGATGCCCTTTGGGCTCAAGAACGCACCTGCCACGTTTCAGCGTCTGGTGAACCAGATCCTCACTGGAATGGAGAGTTTCTCTGCTGCTTATCTGGATGACATAGCCGTCTTCAGTAACAGCTGGGAGGATCACTTGCGTCACCTGCAAGCTGTTCTCCAGGCCCTGTAACACGCTGGTTTAACGATCAAGGCCAGTAAATGCCAGATCGGGCAGGGGTCGGTAGTGTACCTTGGACACTTGGTGGGTAGGGGAGCGGTGCAACCCCTCCAGGCGAAGATCGAGGCCATCATGGCCTGGGAACCCCCAAGACTCAGACTGAGGTCCGAGCTTTTCTGGGCCTCACCGGATATTACCGCCGCTTCGTGAAGGGATACGGTACCATTGTGGCCCCCCTCACGGAGCTTACGTCCAAGAAACAACCTAGACGGGTAGTCTGGACGGAGGCTTGTCAGCAGGCCTTTGTAAAACTGAAGCAAGCCATGTGCGAGGCCCCGGTCCTACGGGCCCCAGACTTTTCCAAGGAGTTCATTGTCCAGACGGATGCATCGGAACATGGCATTGGGGCAGTGTTATCGCAACTCAATGAAGAGGGTCTGGATCAACCCGTGGTCTTCCTATCCCGGAGACTACTTCCCAGGGAACAGAAGTGGAGTGCAATAGAGCGTGAAGCCTTTGCAGTGGTATGGGCTCTGAAGAAGCTGCGGCCATACCTGTTTGGCACGCACTTCCTAGTTCAGACCGACCACAGACCCCTTCGTTGGCTGATGCAGATGAAGGGGGAGAATCCCAAGTTGCTAAGGTGGTCTATCTCCCTACAGGGAATGGACTTTCAGGTGGAACATCGGCCTGGAGTGGACCACGCCAATGCAGACGGTCTCTCAAGGTATTTCCGCCTTAGTGATGAGAACTCCCAAGGGGTTGGGTAGCTCTCCCCACTTTCAGCTGGGGGGGACGCGTGTTAGACCTGTCAGCCCTTTGGGTGGTCCCTCCTCATCATTATTTATTTTGTCCCACTTTTGCCTCAAACCCTGTTAGTATTTTTCCTTTTTGGGAACCACCAGACTTTTTAGTGTTGATGCAGGGTCAGGGAGCCATTTTCCCTACCCCTGGAACTTCTGTCTGAGGGCCTGAAACACAAAATGGTGGCCACCCATTGTCACCTGAGACATAGCTGGAACCTACTAGTACCTTCCAGAACATTCTAGAACCCTGTGACAGTGTGAGGCAGGTTTAGAATGTTGGGAAGCCAGCTCAGAGTTGGCAGTGGGAGTAGGCAGTTGGCACCTGACTGGAGAGGAGAGAGGACAGAGAAACAGAAGGAGGAAGGAGTAAGGCAGCAGGGGTGGAAACTTGTGCCTGGAGTGGGGTCCAGAAACCCACCCTTGATACTAGTCCCTACTGACCAAGCCCAGCCTAAAGCCCTGTGTGGGATAAAGATCAGAAAATCATCTTAAGGACCTGAACAGCCGGAACAGGCCTTAAAGGAGAAGAACAGCAAGTTCCTGACCTGTTTGGTGGAATCCTCCTGGAGACCCGACGTCGAGAAGCCTGGAGACCTGGAGCCCGAGGTGGAGAAGCGGCGCTGACAGAAGGCAGACGTCGTACCCGGAGCCGCTAGAGGTCGAGTGAGGGCGCCGACGGAGGTCGTGGAGAGACACCGGAGGTCGAGTAGAAGTCACCTGAGGTCGAGGTGAGGCGTCGACGGGGGAGTGAAGTCCGCCCTCCGGAGTCGCCGGAAGCTGAAGTAAAGCGCGCAGGAGGTCGGGAGTGGAGGTCGCACTCCGGAGTCGCCTGAGGTCGAGGCGAAGCGCGCAGGAGGTAGGGAGTGGAGATCGCACTCCGGAGTCGCCGGAACCCGAAGTGGAGCCGACGGAGGTCGGGAGTGGAGGTCGCACTCCGGAGTTGCCCGGAAGCGGGGGAACCGTGACCCTGTGACGCCGGAACACAACATCGAGCCGAGGCCGCCCAGCGACATCAATCCGGAGCCGCCTCACGGCATCGACCCGGCGTCAGGTAAAGCAGATCGACGCAACATCGAACCGAGGCCGGCCAGCGACATCGAATTGGAACCGCCCGACGGCATCGACACGGCGTCAAGTGGAACAGATCGACGCGACATCGAACCGGAGCCGCCCGGCGACGTCGACCCGGCGCCGAGCGGAGCCGATCTTCGTGAAAAGGGCAGTAAGTGGTAGAAAGGGCATCTGAGGCCCTGTGGAGCCCTAAAAGACCATTCTTGGGGCTAGAGGGGTGTTAGGACCAACCTGAGAGTGCTAGGGGGTGAACTGAGACTGGTGCAGGGACCTGTGTGAGGGACTGTGTAGTTGGAAGAATCAGAACCTTAGGTTTCCCTCATTCTACCTCAGCTTAGGCCCCAGCCTTGACCACTCTAGGTGGGACATCCCCAGGCCACCCCAGTGACCATAAGCTGTACTTGGGCATGGTAAAATCAATCTACCTCATAAATGTGATCTGATTTGCAATTGTTTGATGGCTATATTTTGTATTGAAGGTGTTTTATTTATTGTCTGACCGTATTTATTCCTGCCTTGTATTTATTGTCTGACAGTATTTATTTGCCCTATGTATTTATCGCACCTCTATTTATTCCTTGTGTATTTATGACCTAATCCTATTTATTGCACCTGCAAAGTGTTATTATTTAATTGACCTGCTATTTCTGAAGAAAATCCTTTTGTATTGTATTTGTGTCATAACCCTGCAACTAAGAGAAAAATTAAGATAAACACAAAGAGATTCTTTCATAAATTTTTACGGTGTAGAGTCGTTTTTGGAACGGATGAACGCATGGTTATTGTGAGGGTGTGACGTACGCTTAACACGGTGCCTGACCCCCGACCGCTCGAGCCAAGCTACCCCTTGTGTTGGGAAAAACCGGGTGACTGCTAACCCGGTTGCCCGGGGTTTTCTAACATATTTGTATTGATATCTCTGGGTTGGAGATTTACCAATGTGTTGGTGTTGGAAAACGAGGTAGTATCTGCGAGGCCTGTACAAATAACATGTCACATTTATCCTTCACTGGGAACCAAACATCCTATTGTAGCGCTTGACTCTCAGAGGGTAGCGTTGCAGAGCAGACTAAGGCTTACTCAAGGGAGATGGTGTAGGCTAGTAATCGCCATTTACCAGTACGCAGAAATAACACTCAATAATTGATTGTCCAGTCTCTACTTTGCTTAATAAAAGGAAGAGTACATTTATTAAACACATACACTACTCAATACTATACACCAATTTACAAATATACATAAGCTGTTGGAATTACTTTGTGACCTTGCATAACATTTCCACCCCTCCAGCGGGGGGGGGGGTCTAGTACCACCACTCCGATGTATGCACATCACCTTGCTCCCTAATGCAGTGGGTTGAACACAACCTGGAGCGAGGGCCTTGCCCACTGGCACCATCCCAATGGCGGCCCACCCCATTATCTCAACAAGCATTTAAAATAGGTACACCTGCCCTGGTGACACATAACCCTGACTGAGCATCTCATACTGACCATACAGTAAACACCTCTACATCTGAGTGGCTAACAGTCTGGGTTGTCCTTCACCTAACGCAGTAGCAAGAATACATGTTTGGGCATCCCTTAAAATGACAGTACACATCATAGTTGGTAACAGTTATAATGCATTGCAATTAAAGCCCCTCAAAGGTGTCACAGTTAAAATCAGAGGATTAAGTAGATACACCCAGACACCCTAGCAGGAATGACCAGCAACATAACCCCACTTGGCGTATGACTTCACCGTACAGAGGTACTTCACATAACACATGTGACTTTCAGTCCCTCGAAAAGAAATAACATTGGTAAATACACTTCTCGTGCAATTGCACCTCTTCACCTCCAGGGGATGCCCTTCTCCAGACATCCCCAGCTCAGCCCTCCATACCGTAGTGCAGTCCCCTGTGTACCCCCAGCTGTAGAACCAAAGTTCTACCCCTAGGATGCGTTGACTGTTGGCTGGGCCCTTGAGGGGTTATTCCTTTGGAGTCCTCAGAGCCTTAGGGGGGTACTTTCCTCTTCGTGCTGGGGGAGACTGCATTGCTCCTACAGCTCCCCCTGCTCCTTTTCAGGCATGTGGTGGTGACCCCATCCTCCTGGGGCCACCACAAACTGGAAACCATCCTCTTTTCCTTGCAGGCTGGTCCAGGCCTGCAAGGCATTATGGGGCGAAGCAGTCTGTGGTCATGCATATTATAGCAGTGGCTCCCCCGCTGCTCCGGAGAGAACCGTGATGTGCTGCTGGCGGCCTCTTGCCGCATCCAGACTTTGGTGAGGGGCCCGGTCCAACCCGGACCCCCAGGTGAGTTATGTAGCTCGGGGAGCCCACCCCCGGCTGCTCCGGCTGATCTTCGGGGGCCTGGTCCAACCCGGGCCCCTCGCACCTCCTCCTTGCCAAGTGTTGGAGAGCCACCTGGGGAGCCCACCCGCTGTGGCCCCTGCCGGCTCCCTGCTCGACCCGCACCCTCTGGTGCGGCTGCGGGAGCATCCATTTTGGTCTGCCTGCTCCGGTGGGCAGATACGGAGGCGGCCACTCACTTGGCGGGTCTTCGGGGGAGTGCAAAGGCACTCCCCCCGCCTTCCCACTGTCGTGGGGGAGTCCCGCGGCACTCCCCCCTCCTTCTCCACCGCATGGGGCCAGGAGTTGGGTATCCCAGGGCCCCCCTCAGGGGCACCTTCACGAGGACGCGACGGCTTTTGCATCAGGGCCCAGAGTTGGGGTCCCGGGCCCTGGAAGAATCTTCACATAGAGCGCGAAGGCGCTCCCCGACTTATCGTCACCCACGAGGGGGGATACTCGACGGCACGCCCCCTCCTCTTCACCGCCATCACCGGGGCCCGAAGTTGGGGGTCCTGGGCCCCTGAACTTTCTTCGAGGGTGGGCGCGTCGGCACTCGCCCTCCCCCGATGTCACTGGGGGCCAGGGTGGGCTCCTGGCACCTCTCATTGGCATTTTCACTGGACAAGCATTTACATGTGCGTTTGCGTTGGAGATACTTTCGTCTTGAGGTGGCATACTTACCAGGGTTGTGCCTTGCTTTCCATACACGATACAGGGTCTACATTGGATGAAAGAAACCACACTAATTCCATTGATCAGTTGGATACACTGTCAATAATATTCATGGGTTAAAACCGGAGCAGCGTACAGCTCTTATATTGGAATCTGTGACTCCTTTGTGTGTCAGTTGACGCACTATAATTGTTCTTTTTGTAAGACCATCAGACACAACGTACGTGCTTTGTTGACATTGGAATACGCTATCAGACGTACTACTTGGACAGACCCGCATTTGATTATATTACATCAATACTCCCATTCTGCCTTGAAAAAGTCTGAGTACAGACGAAACACGTGTCGGCTAATCGTGTGCTGGGAATCTTTAAGAAATCAATAAAAAGAGAAGGAATTATTGACTGTTGACTTTTTTGGACTATTTGAATGCTTCATATACTGTTTGTCTCATTTTATTATCCTCCTGTGTGTAGGAAATAGTTTGAGTATGGTATGTATATAATACTTGTCCAGTACTTTTTCTGGAATTTTTCCATAAGGTATGGGTGTGCTGTAATAGCTTCTTTTTTTGTATAGTGATATGCAGGTTACCTCATAACTTGCTGACAGCACCTCTGGGTAGTAGGTGTTCAAAGCGAACTTAGCACCCCGTTGCAAATATAGCAACATTAATGACATTTCTCACGCCCGTTACTTACAGTTATAGATACGTGGATTTATTTGATGTGCGGTTATTTCCCTCATAGGGAACACTACTACCTATCGGTCTTTCTCTTATTTTCACGGCGACGGCGCTCCCCAGCTTTACTTCTTTCGGGGGCAGCCCCCGGGACCTGACCCACCCCGGGGGTACATCTTGGACCGGCAGCGGAGCCCCACGTGCTTCGTCGTCGGTCCTCGCAGAGGTCAAAGGTCGCCTACCTTCTGCGGGGGGGGGGGGGGTATCTCGGCCCCCAGGCAGCCGATTGGCTCCATTCTGGCCTCTTCTTGAGCCTGGTGGCGCCCCCCAGCCATTGGGAGCACTTTCTTTTGCCCTCTTGGTCTCCAGGAGGGTGAACTCAGCAGGGAGCGGTCTTCACTTGCTCCCTGCGCCAGCCTTTCGCCTGGCTCTCCTCGTGGGCCTCTCTCCTCCTTGCGCGGAGGCCCAGGAGTCCCCTTTTGGCCACAGTTAGGGTCCTGGGACAGTCTGGAGGTTCTTATTTCAACTGCCCATGACGCCAGGCCCCAGCACCAGTCTTCCTCAACAGATCACACCCCAGAGAGAGCTCCTCTTCCTGTGCAAGCTCTTTTTAAAAGAATTTGGAGGGGGCTGGCAGGAAGTCTCTGCTTGCCCTATCAAACAGCAACACATCACCCCTCTGCCCCCGCTCCCTCCTTCCTGCCCAGGCCTCTGGGTTAGCTCAAAGTGGCGTCGTCCAGGGGTCTCATGCCACATGGTCTCTGAAAGCCCCTTCCCCCCTTGCTGCCTTCTCTCCAGAGCAGCTTGGTGCCTGGCACCAGGTGACAGCTGCTGATGGATAACCGAGTAGCTCCACCCATCTTCTCTCCCTTTTAGAGAGTAGACCTTAGCCCTTGAAATACTTGTCGTGAAGGGCTAGGCCTCTGACGCTACAGCTTGGGGAGTAAGGTCATTAATCCAGCCTGGCAGGGTCAGCCCCAGCCAGGCTCTGGTTATGAGCTGAGTCCGAAGAATATGACATTTCTGGATGACCTATAAGCAGTACATTTATGGTTTTGAATTCAGCAGAATAATTCTTCTCACCTATTTTACAGTGGACTATAGTGAGTGTCTGGAATTTGTAGGCCCTAGGGAAGTGAAACTATCCCATGAGATCCCCATCCTCATAGGAGAATAATGAAGTGGTCCATCAGTGAAAACAGTAAAGCACACTGACTTTCCCTTACATGTTTCTTCTCATTGTATAGAACCTATTCCATGTCACCACCCTGCTCTGCATAATTCCTGCCACACCAGTCACTCTGTAACTGCTCCTGGGCTGCGCACGCATGGAATCTCCCCTACGCAGCCCCTACTCGTGTGCACACGCATGTACACACGTGTCTGCATGTAACCAGCCGGGTGTCCCTTACTCCAGCTGCAGTGCAGTGGCCTACTCTCACCAGGGGGACACCAGTCAAATCCACATGCAGTCCCTTTCATCATGAGGTCACTGTGGGTGAGTCCCACTTTATGAGGCTCTCCCACAGGAAAAGCTCAACAATGAGGTGCTCAAAAAGCGGAAAGTCCGGGCGGCTCAGATGGTCAGAACCACCTTCTAACAGTTAGTGAGTGTTGTGTAATAAATAAGCATATTTATATATATATATTCACTGAAAAAACCATGGGTTTCACACACGTTATAGTTAGGAATTAGCATTTAAAAAACCTTAGAAATTCAATGAAAAAACCAAAGGTTTCACACATGTTATAGTTAGCTGGACATTTCACTCGTAAAAAACCATTGAAATTCCCCCGTTATAGTTAGTTCAGCTAACTATAACTCGCGCGCCCGCAATGCACTACTGATGATGTCACATATTACATCACTCATGACATGGTCAGTGACATCACTCATGACATCACTGATGGCATCTCAAATGACATCACTCATGACATCATCCAGTGAATGTGTGTTTTTCTGAAAATTAAATATGTTTAATATATGTATATCTCAAGGTCGATGGAAGAATAAATGAGTATATAAGTGTCTAAATTGATGATTTGTTTTTGAAAAATTGATTGTATTACTGACTGATTAAGTGTATCTTTTTGAATACATGGCTAAGTGAGTAATGTTTAAATGTGTAAATACATGTATCAGTCTCTCACTTTGTATATAAGTGGCAGCATGGGTTGGTGAGTAGCTACATGAGTGTCTATATAGGTTATTAGTTGGTTTTTTGAGTATCAGTATGAGTGTCTGAGTGTCTTCATGGTGCGGTGGGGGGTATTACGTAGTGCATAGATGCATGAATGAGTGACTCACTGTTTGTATGTGTTGAAGACAGCATGTGTGCAGGACTGTATGGGTGGATGAGTGTGTGCATGGGTGTGTTAGTGAGTGAATGACTGTCTCAATAGTGTCTTCATAAGTAACTACATATGTTTTAAACTAGTATATGTGACTATTGGTGTTTATAAGTGAGTATATGTGAGAGTGAGAGATTGGTAGACTTCCTGTATGAATAAGTATGTGTTTCTATAAGTGATTGTTTAAAAGACTAAGTATGTGTAAGTTTCTGTAAAAGTAAGTGTGGTGGTGTGTGTATACCTGTATATGCAAGTAAATGGATGTTTGATTCTTTATTAGCATGAGTGACTATGTGTGAGTAACTCTATGGATGAGTGGCATTGTGTTACAGGATGTTTAGGTGTATGAGTACATATGATGTGTGAGTACATGTATGAGTGACTGTATAGGATTGTTGGTGGATCAGTGGATGTGTATGTGGATCTTAGAATTACTGAATAGGTTGTTGTAACTGTTATTGGTATGTCCATTTTTTTGAAAATTTCAGTCTCTATTTTTGAATGTTTGTATCAAAGGTTATATTAGGGTGAGAGGAGGTCTACCACTCTGTCACAAGGATAATGTCATCAGTGATGTCATTTGAGATGTCATCAGTGATGTCATGAGTGATGTCACTGACCATGTCATGAGTGATGTAATATGTGACGTCATCAGTAGTGCATTGCGGGTGCGCGAGTTATAGTTAGCTGAACTAACTATAACGGGGGAATTTCAATGGTTTTTTACGAGTGAAATGTCCAGCTAACTATAACATGTGTGAAACCTTTGGTTTTTTCATTGAATTTCTAAGGTTTTTTAAATGCTAATTCCTAACTATAACGTGTGTGAAACCCATGGTTTTTTCAGTGAATTTGCAAGGTTTTTTAAATGCTAATTCCTTACTATAACGTGAGTGAAACCCATGGTTTTTTCAGTGAATTTGCAAGGTTTTTTAAATGCTAATTTTGTTTTTTTCTTTTTTTTTTTTTACATATTTTTATTTTAATTGTCTATCCTTTTTTAAAGACTATGGTTAAATTTTAAAAATTCTACAATATGTTTTTATTTTACAATTTTTTTAAAATAAACAGGTAAAATTTATTAGCAATACATTTTTTTTTTTTTTTTTTACCGTGCGCGTACGGTAAGCGCACGTCTTGCTGTAATTACGTTAGATTTCTACGCTGTTTGCGTTCATTTACGCAATTTGCGTAGACGCACGTCACGCGCGCATAGCGCGTAACGCGTACGCTGCACGTGCACGTTACGCGGAAGTGAAGGGGCGTGCCTGTTTTGCGCATGCGCGCGTGCGCGTGTCTTTTTTACGCGCATGCGTACTTTTGCCGTAAGCGCACCGTAAGCGTACCGTAAGCGTACCGTAGGTCATGTGATCATGAAACACAACTTTTGATTGGTTGAAACTACTTTCAGTTCTAGAACTCTCCTACACCACACCCATTCCCCTCATTTCTGCTTGTGATCCCTTAGGAGAAGGAGCTGGGTTGTCTTTGTGATACGATGGCAGAACAGCAGAGCCCTTCTGAGAGTGAGGCTAGCAGCACTACCTTGAGGCAGAGAGCGAGGAAACAAAAGACCTCTTACATATGGGAGTATTTTTCTTTTCCAGAAGGCCAGCAAAAGGTAAATGCACCCTTAGTGACTTGTAAACTGTGTGGCCGTGTACTTTCAAGAGGGAATCCCGACAGGAAGTATTCCTTTGGGAATCACACCATGATGAGACACCTTAAGGATGTACACAGAAGGACACATGCTCGACTTACTGAAGGTAACCCTTCAGTAAATCAACCAAGCACATCCACAGCAGCTCAGCCTGGACCATCATCTGCAGTGCCGAGTCCTTCTTCTGCAGGTCAGGTGAGCCCTTCATCTGTGGGGGGAGCATCTCCTTTTTCTGGTCCTCTGGAAACTAACCCTCGGTTTCTGAGGGTTGAAATACGGTGCGCCACTTGTCATGATCTAATTTGTTATAGGGAGACCAGTATTTCCCTAGTGAACAATAAAATAGATCAGCACACTTGTCGTACCGTCTAATATTCCCATTCTTTCTTTCCTCTGTCCCTGCATGAACACAACGGCTCTTTTAAGAGCCAACCTTACCTTTCATCTATTTTTTATATATGTTTTTAAAAACTTTTTTAAATTTTTTTTTACCGTACGCGTACGGTACGCGTAATTTTTTTTTTTTTTTTTTTAAAAACACTAAAAATCAATTATCACATTACAAGGTCCTTGAGAGACTACAATGAAAAACTGAAAATGTGATTGTAGAGAAGTGGAAAAAAGGGACCATGATATTATTGACTTACCATACCCACTCAAAAAAATATTTATTCATTTAAATTTTTTTTAAATTGCTTTAAAAATGGTTCTAGTTTTCGAAAATTTTCTATCTCAATCTGAAAAAAAAGAAAAAAGTATTAATATTTAATAAAACATTTTATAATACAGTACACATATTTACATATTTTTCAAAAAATATTTTTGCCTTTTTTTTTGCTGTTTTCAGAATATATTGCATTTCACTATAAATTGTGAAAGCAATTGCATTCATCATTTAACAGCGGGCAAAAAAAAAATTTACAATCTCAAAGATTGTTTTAAAAAAGCCCACAATCTCTTTTTGCATAAACATAACTTTATAGAAATGCATAATATTCTTAAAAAATATCATCTAATATCAATACTTATTTCTTTAAAATACCGTCTGATATTTTTGTTTCAGAAGTATAATCACAATAATATATCTCAAATAACTCCACAATACATCTGGTTCCATTTCCTTTAGGCCAAATAGTAATTTTAAAATTCTATTTTGATTAAATTTCCAATGGTAATCCAATAAAAAACTAAAGTTTAAATTGTACAGATCTCACCGATTCTCTGTAACATTTTGGTTTCCGAAAGATTTATTAATAATTAAATAAGTCCACAATAGAATTGTTTACCTTTCCGCATGGCCAAATAGTAATTTTAAAAATCTTTTTTGAAAACATTTCCAATGGCAATCCAATAACATTCCAAAATTTAAATTGTGCAGATGTTACCGATTTTTTCTAAATTTTTGGTTTTCCAAAGTTTCATTAAAAAATGGAAAAATTCCACATTACAATTGGTTACCTTTCCATTAGGCCAAATGATAATTTGTTAAATCTTTTTATTTGTAAATTCCAATGGTAATCCAATAAAATGGTAAAATTGTTTTGTCCAGATGTTGCCAAATCTCTCTAAAATTTAGGTTTCAGGAAGATTAGATAGGAATTTGCTAAATCAAAAGGCAAACGTTGCTTAAAAATCAATTGGGAATCATTACACAGTGTCCAGCCTTTTTCACATTTAAGATAAACTGTGTAATGACCAGAAGTTACAGTAGGTCCATCATGGAAAATTATTGCAACTGTTACAAAAGTTTTTCCTGAAATTGATAATTGCTGTCCTGTAAACTTCTTTATTAAAGTATCCAATTTTGAACCATCAGCTCTACATCGTTGCATCATTAAAATTACATACTGTCCGTATTCCTTTAAAATTAACGTTGAAAACATGTCAGATTTACACTCACCGCATTGCATGCTATGATTAGCATCTTTAACTAATTTAGCAAAAGTGACTGTTTTACTCTCTGGCAATGTTAAATAAATAAACCTTTCATTATCACATTAGAGCCACATATATTATAACAGTTTTCACAACTATGTTCCCATTTATAAGAGAGACCAAATAAATTTTCAATGGGAACCCCTTCTTCTTCCAGTACCTGAAGAAAATACATCAAGAATTCCTGCGCGTCTTGCTGTACATTTTGAGAAAACTGTGTTCGCCCTGAACATACATCTAAAAGTTTTCTAATTTCAGTAGCACTTTCTATTTGAGTTTTATCATTACTCAGCTTTTCAAAAAGGAGACTCAGCACAGAACAGAATCTTTTTCCCTGATTTACTATTATCTGCTCTTGCAAACTTTCCAGATAAAATGCAACATTCAGCACTACATTTGCGTAGCAGTTGACACCAGAGCTATTTTCAAAATGACATCCTACAACCTGTTTTTCATTTTCCTTATTCTTTTTGCTTGCAATTACATCACTCCTCTTTTTTTTCCTCCTCTCTACATCTTCATTACAGATATTCTCATTTCTCCTTTTACGAGAAACTACACGTTTCTCCAACACAGGATACTGACCTAAATGAGGAGCATAGCTTCTTCTTAATCTATTATACTCCTTTACACAATTTGCATCAGCACTAACTTTTGAGTCATCAAAGTCTATCATGAATAAACCTGATAATGTTTTCACTCGTGACAAAGCAACATATGCCATACCTTCTTTGAACACAGTTGAACCAATGTTCACAAATGCACAATCTACAGTCAATCCTTGAGACTTGTGAATAGTTACAGCATATGCTAGAGAAAACGGAAACTGCTTCCTACGTACATATAAATCTTTCACAAGCATGAAACGAACTGAACAACGACAAATGTCTTTAACTTCTTCTATCTGATCAAATTTTATTTTTAAACATTCAATTCCATCTTTTTTCTGATAATTAATAAAACCCACAACTCTTCCCATAGCTCCATTAACTAAACCTTTTTCAACATCCAAATTTCTCCTTAAAAATACTCTACAGTTCATGCAAACATATAGATTTTTTTCTAATCCAGCTGTTTTGGAAATGTTCTTCTCTAGTGAATCCAATTTATTTTTCAGTGTGCCTGTTAATGTGACAGTAATTCTTCCATCCTCAATTTTGTCCACTGCTTCCAATTTCCTGATATCTTCCTTTTCCAATTTCAAAAGCTCCTCATTGAATATTGAGCATTCACGTAGAGTTGGCATTAAGCAGATGACTTTTTTGTTTTCTGCAATGTTCTTGTATATCTTCTCTGCAACTATTTCTTCCTTTGGAAATAAATTATGTAGCAGCCGACTCTGTAATGCTTTTTTGCCAGCTTCAGTGAGTAGTCCAATTCTGATATCTTTCAGAATACTTCCATATTCTTCATCGTTTGCTTGCCTCATATTAGTAGTAAGTTCCTTGTACTCAAAGAAGGACCAAATATTTGTATTACCGATGCTTCCCAATGACTTCTTCGTGTCTTCATGTGTCACAGTATTAAACACTGGTTGTCCTTTAACTGGAGTAAGTTGCAAAAGATCTCCAAAAACTATGACGTGTTTTCCTCCAAATAACACGTCATAGTCTGTCTTCAGAATTTGCTGCATTCTTAAATGCACAAAGGCAAGCATTAAGTTTGATACCATGCTCACCTCATCAATAATGAGAACTTGCATCTTCTTCAATACTCTTGAAACTTCCAAGCATGCTTCTCCAGTTAGCTTGTTGTATTGTATTTTGTTCTCATGCTCCACTGGTAACATTAACAAACGATGTAAAGTGATTCCTTTTATGTTATATGCTGCTAACCCAGTTGGAGCAGTAACCACACAAGACAAAGTAGAATCCGTTTTTTGCTGTAGGTAGCTTCTGATGACTTTTATAAGGAAACTTTTTCCAGTTCCAGCTTGTCCGCTTACATACATCCTGATTGGATGAAATGATGTGCATGAGCACTCTTTTTTTTCATGTAGAAATCCGTGATCAATTTTGTTTCTGATCTCTTCATAAATTTGTTGCTGCTCTTCGTTCAGTTGTCTTTCCAAATTTTGTAAGTCTATAAATTCTTCTTGAGCTTGATTCATAGCCGTTTCCACTTCATTCATGGCTATTGATGCTTCATTTTCAACGATTGGTTGTCCTAGGGGATCTTGACTGAGTGTTCCTGAACTTTGGCTATCCTGAAAACTGTCTCTAGCTATTTCTGCTGCAATTGTAGTTTCCTGTTCAATTTCTTCATTTAACATTTGCAGATAAGTTGAGAATGTACTGCATTGTATGCTGTCTTTGCAAGCATTAAAAGAATCTTCATAGCTTTGAAATTCTCCCAGTAGTTCATCCTCTGTACGCCATGGTTTAAACAGCTGTAAAAGAGCCAAGTAGTAAAATTCCTTTTTGTCAGTAGTTTCGCAACTGAGCTTCCTGTGATTTATCAAACTTCCTTTTGTTTGCTTCACCAAACATCCTTCCTCACCAATGACTTTATATTTTCCATTGTTGATGTCTTCTGTGGCTTTCCGTGAAAAAATGTAGTTCTGCAGCACTTCATAGAGACACATGTTCTCCAGATGATGACTTCTCTTGGGATAATATGTGTCCAACATGTTTGATTTCAAAATATCTGTACTTTCTGGGTCATTCTCGGCCAAATATTCAATTTCTCCAACAGATTTCAGTACCCGATTTCTCATTGCTGCAAGGCCTAAACTTGCCCAAATTATTCTTCTTGATTTCGAGTAGAGACTTGCAGAAGATAACCTATCTGAACATTCGTAGGATCCAATTTCTCGATGCGATAACATCTTCAAACTGAAACTGTACAGCTTCTTACTGACAGTTTTCTCGTGAGAAATCTCTTCCCACATTTCCTTCAATTCTGTTTTTTCTGATTTCGTAATGTAAGACGTTACATATCGAGCAACAGCAATGGAATTGTCAGCTACATACTGTATATCCATGTTAGCGTTCCACATGGATAAAATCACTGGGTTGTAGTCATTTATATTTTTTGATTCTTCTTTTCTTTTAAGGTTGTAGGTATTCTTAGGTGATTTTCTTGTGATAGTATGTCTCACAGATGACATAAAACTGTTTACTCTTCCATTTGAAAGAACAGGTCTAGGAAATCCAAATCGACATTTAGTGTAGTATTTATCTTTGCTCTTGTATTTCCGTCGACAGTATTTTCCACACCGATGACTTTGGAAACGTAAAACTTGCTCCTTTAACTTTTTCTCCTCTGTGCTTTTTGGTATAGCACATGTTGCATATTCTTCAATGTAAGATAACACTGCTTCATCAGCATCTGTTCCAAACTTTGGGGCATCCTTGATCCACAACAGCATATGAATATGAGGAGCACCTCTTGCCTGGTACTCTTTTCTCCAAAAGAAATCCTCTACTTCTCCTAGAGGTGGATTTTTTTTATTGCAGATGAAGGACATCATAGCCTCAAATCTATGATTGAAATATCTGCAAACATTAACCGGATCCAATGAGCACAGTTCTCCTGCTGTCTTGTATTCGATGTTTTTAATGTTTGAATTTGCCTCTCGTAGAAAATCCAGTAAATCATCCCAAGCGTACTCCGCACAGCTTAGGGTAACGAACCATGTTGGTGTTCCTAAATTCCGTAACATGCATTTTAATTCACCATGGCGTCGGTACCAATATTCATTTGTCCCACTCTGACAAGCCATCAGATTGATCAGTTGTGTTTCCAAATGATCATCTCGGTGCTGCACTTTCTCCATAAAATCCTTAGCAGACACATTTTGTAAATGTACTCCACTTTTTAAAATGTGATTTACTGCATAAGACAATGCAGACAAGTCGCTTTCAAATAAAAGATGGAACAAATAAGGAATACTTTGTCGAAATCTGGGATCTTCAGCATATAGTCTTGTAGTCCGATACTCAGAAGCTGGAATCTGTTCCGGACGTTCATCGTATCGTCCTCCTTTTCCTTTAGGAAACAGCTGGGGAAAACATCGAGCTTCCAAGCTCTCCTCCCATACACTCACGGGAGTTCCTTTTGCTTTCTTCATCTGAAATAGATCAATATTGTCTCCCATAACTTCTTTTGAATGAAGAGGATGTATGCTAAAATGTTCATAAATTTCTTCTTCCTTTGACTTGTCCACTTTTTCAATTTGTCCAGTTGGTGTTTCTGTGTCTTCTTGTAAATCTTCTTCTTCTTCTTCTTCTATATAAATTGATTCATACCATTTGTTATTCCTTTTCAAATACAAATTTGCTCTTTGTACTTTCCGTACATCTACCAGCTCCTGCCAAATCTTCTTATTCTTTGTAGGTACACCATTAACCAGAATAATTAATGGTTCAGTTTCCAAAGTATCCGCATCAATAGTTTCCATATTTTTTTTCAAATCCAAGGGCAAATACACCACTCTACCTTTTAAACCTCTCAGTAAATCTGAAGGAGGTAATTTACCAGTTTTGGGCTCCATACGTACTATGGTCTGGAACGGATGAACACATTGAATGAGTATAGACTCATATGTATTTAATTCAGAAAGTTCAGCAGGAATAGCATCCAATTCTAAATTATTATGTACAGCTCTGGTCGGCATTCTATTTTCCTCTAACTTGTTGTAACAGTATTTACAAATACGCTGATCTTCACCCAATTCAAAACAATTTTCAAGAAATATATATGTGGCAAAATCCTTCCACTTATAATTATCTTCATTTTCACTCTTTCTGTAGAGATCAACATTCCTAGTTTGTTTTCTATAATGAGTTCTGCGGCAACAAATACAAGTAATATTTGGTCTTTCATTAGAGATTATTGCAAATTTTGTTATGTGATCATTAAATGTCTTACTTACAGAGGGTTCTACATTCTCTTCCACTTCTTCCTCATTTACTGTGTCCTTCTCTGCACTGTTTTGTTCAGGACCAAAGTAACAAAACTGAATTTCATCAACAACCTTCTCTACATCTGATACCGTTCCACGGAACAGAGCCCTATTCAATTCATCTAACTTTATTGCTGGACTTTTAGCAAAATACAACCGTCTCACAAACTTTCTCATTTCAGTATGATGAACAGCCAGCATCCTAAAATGATGGAAAACACTATTACACACTTTTCTAGATAGACAAGCCAGAGAATGACCCTGCAAACCAGTATTCTCTCTCACTCTGCATGGATCCAGACTTTGAAGCACCTTAATCTTCTGTTTTACACTTTTTTTACTATATTCTCTTAGAAACTCACGAAATTTATCAATAGATTCCTGACGCACAGTGCAAATACTACTACAATTCCAAGTGTACACTGGGGCTTTAGGACGTCTCCCCATAGCCTCATCCGCCATCACTTGTACCTCATCTCTTGGAACCATTATCTCCTTCTCCATTATGCAACCATTTTTCACTTCATAAGCACGACCTCTGGTGTCAACTGCATGCAGCAAACTATTACTTTGAAAATAACTCTCTTCATTAAAAAAAGGTTCACTACTTGAACTATGCATCCATTTTCCTAAAAACACTTTAGAAAAGTTTGTTCTGTTCACTACTCTTTTCCTTTTGCTTTGTGATTTCAGTACATTAACCATTTTGTCTAATGTACGCATCCTATTCAAAATTAAAATGAATAGTTTCCTTTTTAATTCTAATGCCTTTGCTGCAATGGCTTCAATTTCTTTTTTTCTCTTATAAAACTTAGCCTTTTGCTTATATTTCTTCACATCCTTTATCAAATTGGACATAACTCTTCTCTGAAACATTTTTCTACGTATCTCTTTAAACGCTGTTTTTCTGTTTAAGTTAATCTTTTTAGTTGCAGAAGGTATATTTGCATTAACTAAATTCTCAATTTTTTCCTGTCCTTTTCTATTGAAAACATTCTTTCCAGTACAGACATTTTGTACATTTTTCCTTTTTTTGAATATGTTCTTTAAAAAATGTTTTGTCTGCTTACCAGAAGATTTTTTCTTTTTCCCAACATGAGCATCTCCAACTAACTTAGGTCCTCCAGTTGTCTTCAAATATAGGTTTTTTTTGTGGTCTTTCTTTACTCTGGATTTTGTAGGCATCTTAAATTTTGTCCACTGCTCTTCAGCAATACCTGAAAAAAACTAAAAAAAAATTCCTTTATTTTATTTAAATATATTACTACATTTGTTTTCACATTAGTCACAAAACGAAATTTCTTTGCCAATTTGAAAGCACACTTACTACTCTTTTTTTTGGCAAGTGATAAACACTTTTACAGACTGACACATTATGAATCCACTTTTCAGATTCTTAAAAAAGCACATGTCCAAACTGCTTTTTCAGACCAGCACCATTTGTAACCTGGGTGACTGACTACACTCCAGCAAGGGCAACCAGCCTTAGTGATGCTGAATGTATTTGCATTACTGACTGAAACCTCAAACCCCACTCGCTTGTGAATACTGTGCATGATTCCACATGGTAAGCAGCTGGGTGTGTGCTAAGAGTCTGCTTCTGCACCAAAAAATGGCTCCCCGTTTCCATGTAATGCAACTGTGAAATCACCAGAGCAATACGCAATAAATCTCTGCCTGTAATTCCTATTTGCACACAGAGTCATGTTTACACATTAGTCACAAAACGAAATTTCTTTGCCAATTTGAAAGCACACTTACTACTCTTTTTTTTGGCAAGTGATAATCACTTTTACAGACTGACACATTATGAATCCACTTTTCAGATTCTTAAAAAAGCACATGTCCAAACTGCTTTTTCAGACCAGCACCATTTGTAACCTGGGTGACTGCCTACACTCCAGCAAGGGCAACCAGCCTTAGTGATGCTGAATGTATTTGCATTACTGACTGAAACCTCAAACCCCACTCGCTTGTGAATACTGTGCATGATTCCACATGGTAAGCAGCTGGGTGTGTGCTAAGAGTCTGCTTCTGCACCAAAAAATGGCTCCCCCTTTCCATCTAATGCAACTGTGAAATCACCAGAGCAATACGCAATAAATCTCTGCCTGTAATTCCTATTTGCACACAGAGTCATGTTTTCACATTAGTCACAAAACGAAATTTCTTTGCCAATTTGAAAGCACACTTACTACTCTTTTTTTTGGCAAGTGATAAACACTTTTACAGACTGACACATTATGAATCCACTTTTCAGATTTTTTAAAAAGCACATGTCCAGACTGCTTTTTCAGACCAGCACCATTTGTAACCTGGGTGACTGCCTACACTCCAGCAAGGGCAACCAGCCTTAGTGATGCTGAATGTATTTGCATTACTGACTGAAACCTCAAACCCCACTCGCTTGTGAATACTGTGCATGATTCCACATGGTAAGCAGCTGGGTGTGTGCTAAGAGTCTGCTTCTGCGGCAAAAAATGGCTCCCCCTTTCCATCTAATGCAACTGTGAAATCACCAGAGCAATACGCAATAAATCTCTGCCTGTAATTCCTATTTGCACACAGAGTCATGTTTTCACATTAGTCACAAAACGAAATTTCTTTGCCAATTTGAAAGCACACTTACTACTCTTTTTTTTGGCAAGTGATAAACACTTTTACAGACTGACACATTATGAATCCACTTTTCAGATTCTTAAAAAAGCACATGTCCAAACTGCTTTTTCAGACCAGCACCATTTGTAACCTGGGTGACTGCCTACACTCCAGCAAGGGCAACCAGCCTTAGTGATGCTGAATGTAGTTGCATTACTGACTGAAACCTCAAACCCCACTCGCTTGTGAATACTGTGCATGATTCCACATGGTAAGCAGCTGGGTGTGTGCTAAGAGTCTGCTTCTGCACCAAAAAATGGCTCCCCCTTTCCATCTAATGCAACTGTGAAATCACCAGAGCAATACGCAATAAATCTCTGTCTATAATTCCTCTTTGCACACAGAGTCATGTTTTCACATTAGTCACAAAACGAAATTTCTTTTCCAATTTGAAAGCACACTTACTACTCTTTTTTTTGGCAAGTGATAATCACTTTTACAGACTGACACATTATGAATCCACTTTTCAGATTCTTAAAAAAGCACATGTCCAAACTGCTTTTTCAGACCAGCACCATTTGTAACCTGGGTGACTGCCTACACTCCAGCAAGGGCAACCAGCCTTAGTGATGCTGAATGTATTTGCATTACTGACTGAAACCTCAAACCCCACTCGCTTGTGAATACTGTGCATGATTCCACATGGTAAGCAGCTGGGTGTGTGCTAAGAGTCTGCTTCTGCACCAAAAAATGACTCCCCCTTTCCATCTAATGCAACTGTGAAATCACCAGAGCAATACGCAATAAATCTCTGTCTATAATTCCTCTTTGCACACAGAGTCATGTTTTCACATTAGTCACAAAACGAAATTTCTTTGCCAATTTGAAAGCACACTTACTACTCTTTTTTTTGGCAAGTGATAATCACTTTTACAGACTGACACATTATGAATCCACTTTTCAGATTCTTAAAAAAGCACATGTCCAAACTGCTTTTTCAGACCAGCACCATTTGTAACCTGGGTGACTGCCTACACTCCAGCAAGGGCAACCAGCCTTAGTGATGCTGTATGTATTTGCATTACTGAGTCCAACCTCAAACCCTTAAACTATTCTTTTTTTATACCAGTACACCTTAATTTATCGTGAAAACATAGTCCATATTATTTTACATGTTCCTCACATTTAAATTTCTCCCAAAACAGAAAATAATAAACACAACTTCAACAAAAAGAATTGCATTTCTATTATTCATTTCTTAATTTACCATATACATCCCCTCTCAAACTCTAAACTCACCTTTAAAATTAGTTAGTTTTGAAAGAAATGTGGCACTCAAACAGCAGATTATCAGAGCCAGGATCTCTGTTCTTTACACCTCTCTCCTCTCAGCAGAACCAGATAATGGCAAACTTTCCCTCTCTTTTTCCACACATATACATGTTAATTTCACATCTCAGTGCTTCCCCCTTTTTTTCAAATGTAATCACACATTTCTATTGGTTGAAAACCAACCCTTTTCCAAAAGTACCCTTCCCCCAACTTGACTTCTGCCTAGTACCCTTCCCCCAACTTGACTTCTGCCTGCCACCATAGCAACAGCTCATGGAACACTGCTGTGTGGAGTTAGGTCAGAAGTTCGCCAAACAATGTTTCATTTCCAAAGAGCAGGAGTGCTTGACTTTTCAAACCTAACAGCAAATCCATAGTACTGTTCTTTGGTAACACATTTTTCTGTACCAATACAAAACATGCTTCTATAAATTTACACATACAGCCTAGTTTTTAGTGTAGAATGGTATGAAACAGCCAATCAGTTCTTTTTTTTAAAAACAAATATGTATGCCTCCATTTCCAAACTGTCTTTCATTTCTTTTTACCATTCTACTGAAATACACCTCCTGAGTGCATCCCAATCTCCTTGGAAGATGTTCACAGTGTGGATTGTAGGACACAGCTATGTCTTCTGGAGTGAAAAGTTTGCAGAGAAAACAGGTATGGTGAGAGACCTTGCTTTGCCAAATGTAGACATTAAATGGATTGGTCAGAGAGGGTTAAAGTGGCACCAATTGATGCCATTGGTGAAATCCTTCATGCAAAACCAACACCCTGACCTCATAATAGTGCACTGTGGTGGCAATGACCTAGGCACTTTGACTGGGGTAGGTCTGGAAATGCTTATGAAGGACACCTTTGCACAACTGTTTTCACTTTTCCCTAAAACTGCCTTTGTGTTTTCTAACATATGCCAAAGGCAAAAATGGAACTGGTCCAATCATTTCTGTCCGCAGATTGACAAAGCAAGAAAGCACGTCAACAAATCTGTTTCTGCTTTCCTCCGTGACTATGGTATGGGTTCCATTTACCACAACAACTTGCGCTACGACATGCAAGACATTTATAGAGGAGATGGTGTGCACTTCAATGATGAAGGGAACAGAGTCTTCCTCTTGAACCTTAGACTCTGCATCGGTACTTACTTGTAGGTACCACTAAAAAATCACTTCATAAACACAACGGCTCTTTTTAGAGCCCCCTAATATCTAAACACTTAAATCTGCATTTCATTTCTTTTTTTATTTTTATTTTTTACCGTACGCTTACCGTACGCGTACCCCGCGATTTTTTTTAAAATCAATAAATGTTTTCTTTGTACTTTTCTGTCCTTCTTTGACCCCCTTACAAATGTTAGGGGGTCTGTAACTCTCCTCCTTGCCCCCTTTTCTTGTTATCACTCTTTTTTTTCTGAGTGAAACACACGAAATGGCGGCCGCCGCTTCCTGGTTTCGACCGATTCGAATGTTTACTAAGATCTAAGAGCCAATCAGAATCGCGCTCGCGCACGCCACCGTACGCGTACGGTAAGCGTACCGTAAGCGCACCGTAAGCTGGCTCAGATATATATATTGATTTAAAGGCTATTTTCTCAGAATCTACTGAACAGATTTACACCAAACCTACAAAAGGCACTTCCTTGACCTGAGGACTACCTCTCTGCCAAATTTCTAGTAATTCTGTTCAGCCGTTCGGGCTGTAGCCCTGTCTAAAGGTCCTATGGAAAAATGCATGGGAAAAACGCGTTTTGGGACCCCCCTTTTATCTCAGCTCCCGCTTGACGAATCCCCCCAAGACTTTAAGGGAAGGAGCGGAGCGTAGCGCCCCACCTATTTTGAAAAATTCGCGAGGATTCGTCGACCGGCGCCAATGTTATTCAAAATAGAATGTTGCGGATTTCCTATGGAAACGTGGTCCTAACTATAACTACCTACTGGCGACCGCCAGTAGGTAATATATATATATATATATATATATATATATATATACTGTGTGGGTCTTTATTCTTTAACTTGCACTACATGATTAGATCTGGTACAAGCTGCTTTACACTCCTCCACAGCTCCCACTTAAAGAGCTTTCTGTGTTTGTCTAAGACCACTAAAATCACCATAAGGGTTGTCTGGATTAGTGCAAGGTGCTTCACTTAGATAAGTGTGCAACATATACTAAGCCAGCCTCCTATGTTGCTGTGCAGCGGTTGAGATTTAAACCTGCAGTGTTTTACCAGCTAACCTAGGAGTGGTTATATAAAAACCCATCACGCGCATTAGGCACATACAAAAATACTTTTTGTGATTAGTAAGTTCTTTGGTAGTTGGGAGTCTAGCACAAACCTTTCTACAATCTTTGAAAGTTTAGTTCTCACTAGGGTAGGTAGATACACCTTGTATAATGACTTTAGTTGGGGAGCCCTGTGGGTCTCAACCCTCTAGCTTTAGTGGTCTCAGGTTCCAGGACCTTAGGACCCTGGCTGCATCCAGGAGGGTCTGGACAGGTAGCTAGCCCCACAAAGGGCAACTCCTAGAGATGCTCCTGCAGTATGACACCCAGAATCCTGAGGGGTCAGAAGGGCAGGTTGACTTTTGTGAGGGTGGAGCTCAAGAAGAATGTTTGGGGGTGGTTCACCCCAGTGACAACAATTATGAGCATGATTAGGAAAAGTCTGAAGACCCCACACTGGTAGACTCTGATATCCCAGAGAATTGGTCAGATGACCCAGAGGAGGCCACCAGTGGTAGGTCTCCTTTGTTCCTCTGGGGAGGGTGAAAAGAGTCCATGGGCCGTCTAGGTTGACCTCTTTCCATTCAATCAATCAATCATAGGTTTGTTGAGCGCAACTACTCACCCGATAGGGTCTCAGGGCGCTCGAAGCGGATGCTGGGGGCGATGCACAGATCCTGGCGGTTCACAGCGATCCGTCGAAGAGCCAGGTCTTGAGGTCCTTTGTGAACTTGGAGACTGTTGGTGTCTGTCAGAGGTGGAGTAAGAGGGTGTTCCATGCCTTGGCCGTGAGGAAGGTGAATGAGCAACCTGTTCTGCTCTTCTTGATGCGCAGCACCATGGCTAGGGAGAGCTCGGCTGATCGGAGGGATCTTTCGGGTGCGTGGAACGGGAGGCAGTGGTCCAAGTAGGCGTTGTGCAGGGCTTTGTGGGTGTGGGTGAGAAGCTTGCAGGTGATTCCTTTCTCAATGGGGAGCCAATGCAGTGTCCACAGGTGTTGAGTAATGTGGCAGTGATGTGGTAGATTGAAGACTAGTCTGGCAGAGACATTCCGGACACTCTGGAGTTTACTGGTGAGGTTCTTGTTGATTCTGACGTAGAGAGCATTGCCGTGGTCGAGTCTGCTGATGATGACGGCGTGAGCGACTGTTTTCCTGCTTTCGAGGGGGATCCAGTTGAAGGTCTTTCATAGGAGTTAGAGGGTGTGGAAACAGGAGGATGAGACAGCATTGATTTGGCGGTCCATTTTGAATTTGGAGTCCAGAATGATTCCGGGGTTGCTTGCGTTGTCCATGGGGTAGGGCGTGTTCCTGAAGGCGAGGGGACACCAGGTGTTGTTCCAGGCTTCGGGTGTGGGCTCATGATGAGTACTTCGGTTTTGTCCATGCTTAGTTGTAGGCAGCTGTTCTTCATCCACCTGGCGACTGCTTCCATTCCTTCTTGAATGTTGTTTTTGAAGATGTTGGATAGGGAGAGGATGAGTTGGGTGTCGTCTGAGTAGGATACAATGTTGAGTCCGTGGGATGTGACGATGGGTGCAAGCGGGGCCATGTAGACGTTGAACAGGGTGGGGCTGATGGAGGATCCTTGGGGAACTCCGCAGGTGGTCGGTGTGGGATCCGAGAGGAAGGGTGGGAGTCTAACCCACTGCGTTCTGCTGGAGAGGAATGAGCAGGTCCAGTCGAGGACCTTGTTCTGGATCCCTGCGTTGTGGATTCTGCGGGCTAGGGTGAGGTGAGAGACTGTGTTAAAGGCTGCCGAGCGGTCCAATGCATCTAATTCTTCCATATGGACCTCCATCTCTAGCAAGAGGGAGGACTCCTTAGAGAGCGAATGCCACATGCTCAAACGTGAGAGAGCTAAGCCCAGGCTCAAGAAGGAACAGTTGGCCCTTGATAAGGAGATCCTAGAAGTACAAAAGGTTAGAAAGAGTTTGGGAGTAGAGTCCCATGGTAGCGGCACTAGTGAACCTAAGGTCAGGGAGCAATCTTTTGATACTAGGATCCTGAACAGGATAGTCCCTCCTTACCAGGTGGGGATGATATCCATGAATAGATCAGTGCCTTGGAGAGCGCCTGTTATGTACTGAAGGTCCCTCAAGGGCAGTGGGCAGCTATCCTGTGGCTCTCCTTTGCTAGCAAAGGTAGAGACAAACTCCTGTGGTGTACTTCCTATATCCCTCATAGGCTCTGCACATTGGAATAAAAAACACTATAGTTTTGACATAGGACTGAGGTCAGTATGTCTCTATTGAGTACATTAAACTTAATTACTTGTGTGTGCAAGCTAACTCAGATGTCACTAGAAACTTCTCGAATATACAAGAAGGGATTAGTTTCTGACAACCGCATAAACATGACAACTTTGTTTCCCTTAGAGTCGGAACAATCTCAGAACCGTGTAAACAATAGATAACATTCTGATGGATACATCTGCCAGTGGATTCCTCACCTTGTGAATATCCCCTGCGCCAGCATTCCACTGAACATTTTTCCCCAGCTCTCTACGCCGACGTGGACGTCCTAATACCTTGGCTCCGCTCGCGACTCCGTATGACGTCACCGGAGCCATAAGAGAGCCACGTCGGCGTGATGACGTCAGTTCCCTTTTTTCCGCGCCGTCGACGCCTAACGGTTTTCCAGCACTCTCCTGCTACTTTGTTGTCTTGCAGTGGGATACTGTTTCTAGATTTGTCATGTCTTCGACAAGGAAGTCGGGTTTTAAACCTTGTAGGGAATGTGGGGGCCACATGTCCATGACTGACCCACATGAGGATTGTTTGTGGTGTCTTTCTTCAGATCACGATGTGGAGGACTGCTCCAGCTGTAGAAAGATGAACCCCAAGGTCCTGAAGGAGAGGGAGGCGAAACTCTGCATGGCCAAGGCGAAGAAGGAAAGAAGAGGTAGGAAGAAGGAGAAATCGAGGCCGGAGTCGTCGACTTCGCACTCTTCGAAGTCGAAGAAACATCATAAGAAGAGGAAGCATAGCTCTCGGCGCCGGTCCTCCAGGAGTAAGGCTTTGAGGACGCCGTCGCCTCGACGTCGAAGCAAGGAAGTTATTTCTCCATCCCCATCTCCTTCTCGAATGTCTCCAGAGAGGTCACCTTCGCCGAAGCGGACTCCGGCGTGGTCCCGGGCGCGGTCCCCGGCGCAGTCACCGGCCCCAGTGGAGTCTCCGGCTTCTGACGCCGAACCGGAACAGGAGGAAGAGCCTTCTCCAGGACCAGCTGAACCTGCGGCGCCAGGTGAGGACACTTCGGCTCCGATTCCTGGTACTCCTCGATCGGATCCAGGGTCAATCCCATATCCGCAGTTCCCAACTCCGGGTGCAGATTCAACGCATTTCCTCAATGCGATGTATGGGATTTTTCAAAGGGCTGCCTTCCCATCCGGCGCACCATCTGGTCCCGTGGGTCCTATGGCATACACCTTGGGAGTGCCGCAGCATTATGCTCAGGCTCCCTTTATGCCCTTTTTGCCGATGGCTCCTTCGTGGCAGTTTCCGGCGCCGTCTGGTGATCCATCTCGGCTTCGTCTGGATCGGCCTTCTTCGGAGCCTTCCTTGACGCCGTTGCCGACTCCTTCGGCTCCTCGCCCGGCGCCGCCGACTCCGGCGCCGCCGACTCCACTTTCGGTTCCACCGACTCCGCGTACGGCACCGCCGACACCGGTTCCTCGGATCCGTTCTAGAAGAGAAGCCCAGAGGGTTTTGGAAGAGGAGCGTTATAGGGAGGAAGTGGAAGAAGGTGAGGTTGATGGATCTTCTGATGACTTTGAAGGCATTCAGGATGCTAGTGGTCTTGATACTACTCCGGAGTGGGAGCATTCTTCTGCTAGGTCTTCACCACCACAAGAATTGGCCCCCTATCATTCAGTCATCAAGAAGGCTGCAGAGTTGCTGGACTTGCAGTTACCCTCTGCTGAATATAGACCAAACCTCCTAACTGAAGTTCTGCATTCCCCAACTTCGATTGTTGAGCCCTTGTTGCCCTTTAATGAGGCTATTTTAGAGCCTGTGATGGACGTTTGGCGCAAGCCACTCTCTTCGCCTGCAGTCTCCAGACAAGTGGCAAGGAGGTATAGGGTGGCTCCGGGGGATCCAAGCTTTCTTTCTTCCCACCCTTCTCCTGAAAGCCTTGTGGTGCAAGCTTCATGTTCGAAGCATTCTTCAGGCGCCTTCCCTCAGACTCCTGTGGATAGGGATTCTAAAAAGACTGATCAGACAGCCAAAAAAGTATTTTCTTCAGGAAGCATGGCGCTTAAATCAACCAATGCCACTTGTTTATTGGGGCGTTATGTTCATGCGCTGATGGACTCTATGAAATTGTTAGCCCCTAAGCTGCCAGAAGAGGAGAAAGCTTCTTTTATGGAGGTTGTCACGGACACTCAGTCTGCTGCAAGGCAGGTTATTCAGTCGGGACTAGACATGGCTGATTCTGTGGCTAGAATAATGGGGTCTTCGATAGCCACTAGGAGGCAAGCGTGGCTTCGTTCTTCTGGCTTCTCAGCTGATGTTCAGACCACCTTGGTCGACTTGCCTTTTGATGGAGAGAAGCTGTTTGGCGAGAAGGCTAATTCCGCCTTGCAAAGATTTAAAGATAGCAGGGTTACTGCGAAATCTTTGGGCTTACAGACTCCTGCTAAGGGATTTGGACTCAGGAAATTTAGAGGTTTTGGGAGGTCCTCATTTCGTTCCTTCCGGCAACCTCAGCAGCAGCAACAACATAATCCCCTCTATAGGTCGTATAGAGGAAGGCAAAGGGGATGGAGAGGTTCTGGCCGTAACCCATCTTCATCTTCTGCCTCCTCTGCTCCCAATGAAGCCTCAGGGAAGCAGCCCTAGATCCCACATCCTAGATCATGTGAGACCTGTGGGGGGTCGGATGTCCCACTTTCTGCGAGGTTGGAAATCTGTCACGACCGATCTTTGGGTTTTAAACCTCGTGGAGAATGGGTACGCCCTTCCCTTTCGGGAGTTTCCTCCCCCTTACCCTCCTTGCCAGGGTTTTTGCTCAGAAGACCATCTGCTTCTTCTGCAGAAGGGGTTCTTGCTTTGCTGCAAAAAGGTGCGATAGAGGTGGTTCCCGAGCAGGAAAGGGGTCAGGGATGCTACTCCCGGTATTTCCTGATTCCCAAGAAGGACGGCAGATTGCGTCTGATCCTGGACCTCAGAGCCTTGAATTTTTACCTGAAACAGGAGAAATTCAAGATGCTGACCCTTGCACAGGTTCTTCAACCATTGCGGCAAGGAGACTGGATGGTGTCGATCGACTTGCAGGATGCGTATTTCCACGTCCCAATCCTGAAGTCGCACAGGAAATATCTCCGTTTTACAGTTGGGTCGCAACACTACCAGTTTGCGGTCCTCCCGTTTGGTCTTACTACCGCACCTCGAGTCTTCACGAAGGTGATGGCAGTGGTGGCTGCTCATCTCAGGAGGTCGGGGGTTCCAGTTTTTCCGTACCTGGACGACTGGCTTCTGAAAGCGGAGTCCCCAGAGATGGTGCAACATCATCTGCAGGTAACATCTCAGCTGTTATTCGACTTGGGTTTTTCAATCAATGTGCCCAAATCTCACCTGGTGCCCTCTCAACGCAATCTGTTCATAGGGGCGGTACTGGACACTACTGTGTGTCGAGCATTTCCTCCTCCTCAAAGAATTCTCGACATTCAGGAGATGATCTCTTTATTCCACAATGGAGCGGTTGTTCCAGTTCTGAAGGTCCTTCGACTGCTCGGTCTGTTCGCCTCCTGCATTCTGTTGGTCAACCATGCACGCTGGTACATGAGGGCACTCCAGTGGTGCCTCCGCAGGCAGTGGTATCAGCACAATGGAGATCTCAGGGAGTCGATCAGGATCTCCAGAGAAGCTGCAGCAGATTTATCTTGGTGGAGTGTGGGGGCAATCTGTCTCAAGGAAAGCCCTTTCATCTTCCTCCATCGGTGGCCACAGTAAAAACGGATGCCTCCACCCTAGGGCGGGGTGCTCATCTGGGGGATCTGGAGATGAAGGGTTTTTGGTCTCCAGAGGAAAGGTTGCTTCACATCAACCCTCTGGAATTACGGGCTATACGTTTGGCGCTCAAGGTCTTTCTCCCTTCCCGGTCAGTCGGTTCAAGTCCTGACGGACAACACTACAGCGATGTGGTATGTCAACAAGCAGGGAGGAGTAGGGTCGTATCGTCTCTGCAGGGAGGCGTTACGGCTCTGGTCCTGGGCTCAGGATCATCAGATTTGCTTGATGGCGAATCATCTGGCTGGGGTGCTGAACGTACATGCGGACAGTCTGTCGGCAGTTCTCCGCTGACCACGAGTGGAGGCTTCATCCGGAGGTGGTTCGTCATGTCTTTCGGACGTGGGGGACTCCTCGGATAGACATATTCACCACCCGCGAGAACGCGCATTGCCAGTCATTCTGCAGTCTCCAGTTTCCGTTGCAGGGGACGTTTGGGGACGTGTTTCAGTTGAATTGGGGCTCACAACTCCTTTACGTGTTTCCTCCCTTTCCCTTGATTCCTCGGGTTCTGAGGAAAATTCGCCAAGACCGGGCCCAAGTTATTTTGGTCGCCACGGATTGGCCAAGAAGGGTGTGGTACACAGATCTACTTCACCTCTCATCGCACCCTCTGCTCCGTCTCCCTCTCAGGGCAGACCTCCTCTCGCAATCGGAGGGGCAGGTTCTTCACCCCCCACCTCCAGAGCCTGCACCTTCAAGCCTGGAGATTGAACGGGGCAACTTGAGTTCCTTCTCTCTCCCGCCTGATGTGGTGGATGTTATTTTATCGGCCAGTCGACACTCCACCAAGTCCATTTACTCATATAGGTGGTCTAAGTTTGTTAAATGGTGTGGAGAGAGATCCGTTGATCCTTTAAAAGCCCATCTTTCTAATGTGCTTCAGTTTGCTCTTTCCTTGGCTCAGCAGGGCTGTGCTGTGGCCACGGTCAAGGGCTATCTATCGGCCTTATCTTTTTTCTTTGTCTTCCAGATCAGCCGTCATTATTTAAATCTCCTATCATACTAAGATTTATCAAAGGCCTTACAATCAGATTTCCACCTACTCCTTTTGTGATGCCACAGTGGGACCTTAATCTTGTCTTAACTTTCTTGATGGGGTCCCCTTATGAGCCCCTTCATAGCTGTCCTTTGAGGCTGTTGTCCTTTAGGACGGTCTTTCTTGTAGCCATAACCTCGGCAAGGAGGGTGAGTGAGCTTCATGCTCTTAGTTCTAAACCCCCGTTTTTAACCTTACATGCTGAAAGGATGGTACTCAGGACCAGGGCTGCTTTCCTACCTAAAGTAGTTACTCTGTTTCATCTGGGGCAGTCTATTACTCTCCCTGTTTTTTATCCACCTCCTCATCCTTCCAAGGAGGAGGAAAGACTTCATCGACTGGACCCAAAAAGAGCTGTGAGCTTTTACTTGGACAGAACGAAAGACTTTCGTTTGGACGATCAGCTCTTCGTGGGCTATGTTGGACATTCTAAAGGAAAAGCTGTGCACAAGCGCACTCTGTCCAGATGGATCATCTTAGCCATCAAGATCTGCTACGCCCTTGCTGGTATGGTTCCACCGGAGGGTATTAGAGCTCATTCAACTAGAGCTAAATCTTCTGCTTCTGCTTTAGCCAGGGGTGTTTCTGTGGCAGACATTTGTAAAGCCGCGACTTGGACCTCCCTGCATACTTTCGCAAAGCATTATTGCTAGGACTCTGAGATTTGCGCGCTCTGTCTTGCAGGACTTTTTGGTATAGGAAGATGGACACCCTCCTCCGGGAGTGGGACTGCTGTGGGAATCTATTCACAAGGTGAGGAATCCACTGGCAGATGTATCCATCAGAAGAACAAGTTACTTACCTTCGGTAACGCTTTTTCTGGTGGATACAGTATCTGCCTGTGGATTCCTCACTGGCCCACCCGCCTCCCCGTTGTCCACCTTTGTATACCTTAAAGGATGTCTTGCTTGAGATGTTGTTATACTTTGTAGATCCTTTTTATCTGGTACGTTGGTAGGAAATGCTTTTGTTCTCTAGCTTTCCTTTTGTATATGTACTATGTATATTTGATTAAATGTTGTATACTGTGTATACTTTGAATCTGTCGTTGGTCCACCTGTTCACCTCGGAGGCACGGAAAAAATGGGTGGAACTGACGTCATCACACCGACGTGGCTCTCTTATAGCTCCGGTGACGTCATACGGAGTCGCGAGCGGAGCCAAGGTATTATGACGTCCACGTCGGCGCAGAGAGCTGGGGAAAAAAGTTCAGTGGAATGCTGGCGCAGGGGATATTCACAAGGTGAGGAATCCACAGGCAGATACTGTATCCACCAGAAAAAACGTTACCGAAGGTAAGTAACTTGTTCGTTTCACTCAGTCAATTGTGCATGCTTCGTTAGCATGGTTTGTAGCTATGACATATATTCATAAAATACATTCATAAATAACACAGGCTAAGATTCTTCCAAGGCCCAAGGGAAAAGTGGGGGAAAATCCAAGGAGAAGTCCTTTGAAGGTCCCCAAACATCTTCTTGGGGTGGGTCCCAAATCTCTTCCTCTCCATAAGGCAAATGATTCCTATTGCCCCAAGTACAGCAATAAAGACACCACTACTACCCCCACTACTACTACTACACCATCTAGTGCCCCAAGTAGTAGAACCCCAAGTGGTAGTAGCGCACCAAAACATTTAGTTGGATGCGGACGTGGTTACTGGCCTAGCCAGATCCCCCACACAGGCCACCTTATTCTGTGATGGTGGCATGGGTATTGAGATTTTCACTATAAGTCCCAATACCTTGGGAAAGTACAGACAGGAGCCTCTGATTAATGGTCAGAAAGTTGTAGCCGGTTGGGACACAGGGGCCAGTGTCACCATGGTGACAGGAAAACTTGTATTCCCCCTTCAGCTTCTACCAGGGTACATGTACTGGGTGACCAACACTGATGATGTCGGAACAGAACAGTCCATGGCCATAGTCAAACTTAGTGGGTAGGGGTAACTGGCTCTAAAAGGGTTGCAGTATCCCCCACCCTGCCTGTAGATTGACTGCTGGCTAATGATCTAGAGATTTCAGCCTGGGCTGAAGTAGAACTCAAGACCCAGCTAGAGATTATAGGCCTCCCTGAGCAGGTTGGTATGACCCCTGGGGCCCAAGTCCACCCACAGGGAAGCCTTGGAGCAGTGGAGCCTGAAAGAATGACCCACCCAGCTCCAACAAGTCCTCCTCCCCCATACCGAAGGTGAGGGTCAGCTTTCTCAGCGAACAGATCCTACCACTTGTGTAGAAATAGTCCCAGAGGAGGTCAAGCCCATCCTGGCAGAGCCATTGAGGGCAGGGGAGTCTTCCAAGGAGGTACCAAGTGTGGAGCAGGTATCCTGCCCCTCTCTGCCAGGCCTCAGCCAATCAGGTGCTGCAGAGGCCAGGGATGTCAGTGGACCCCACAGGGCCCCTGCCAAGAGGAATCCTCTCATCCACAGATTAGGGACCCCCAGCCTGGTTGTACTGGGCAGGTGGATTGCCCTCAACAATCTGAGGGATCCCTCCTACCCTCAGCAAGTGACACCCTCCAGATGGACTCTGTTGGGCAAAGCAAGACCTGGGACAAGACTGTTCAAACCGTCGCTGACCCCACATAATTCCAGACAAATAAGCTCAACCAAAAGCTACAACCAGCAAAAGGTTGATCCTAGGGACAAGTACTAGTCAGCCATGGATAAAAGGGCCTCTGTTGTGGCCAGTGCTCTGAGGAAGTTGGGACCAACCCTTTTAGGGCCTCACCTCGCTAGTCAGACACCCCACAAGCCTCTCTCTTGGCTTAAACAGTTGACAGGTAGAGACCCCAAACATTTGTGAGGATCCGAGCACCTACAGGTGAGGAGCTTCTCAGTCGACATAAAACAGGGAGTATCCGTACCAGCGGAGTGCACTTGGACCGTCTTTGTAGGGTCACTTAGGAAATAAAGACTCATCTGGGCCAGGTTAGCCGTATCTCCTTTCGTTTGGGGAGGTTAAATGTAGGAGGCTGGCTTAGGATATGGTGCACATGTATTTAAGTGCAGCACCTTGCACTCATCCAGGCAACCCTTATGTGAATTTTATTGGTCTTAGACAACCACAGAAATTCTAAGTGGAAGCTGTGGAGAGCAGCCTTCAGGCGTAGTCCAGAAGGAGTGTTAAGCAGCTTGTTTTACAAGATCAAGGGCCTCATGTAGGTAAATAAATTTTACCGGTTCTTAAATACCGAGCCGTACCGAATCGGTAAATTAGAATCGGTAAGTTATATGTAGGTAAAAATTCGGTAACAGTTACCGATTCGGTAACATTCGGTAATCACGAATCGGAATTCACCGAATCGGTAAATACCGAGGTGGTATTTACCGAATCGGAAAATACCGAGGTGGTATTTACCGAATCGGTAATTACCGAGGTGGTATTTACCGATTCGGAAAATACCGAATCGGTATGTACGGATTCGGTAAATAAAATCACATGACTTGACGAAACAGCTAATCCTGTGCAACGACAGCCCACCCAACCGGGAAGTGCCCACACCCAGGCAGGTGTACATAATTAGCCGAAGTGGCCACACCCAGGCAGGTGTACATAATTAGCCGACCCTTGAGAGGCTTGGAGTGCAGAGGAGAGGCAGGGAGCCGTTGCATGTGCGAGCGGGTAAACGAACAGCATGTCCAGCCAGAGAACACAGAAAGACGGAGGGGAAAGGAGGAGGAAGCTGAAATTTAGCCCCAAGGAACTCCAGGTGCTGGTGGAGGAGGTGGTGAAGCAGCACCAGAAGCTGTTTGGAAGGCAATCCCTGCAAGTGCCTGAGGCGGAAAAGCGCAACATATGGCTGGCCATCCAGGCGCAGGTCAATGCTGTGGGAGTGACCCACAGGGACATTGAGGTCCTCAAAAAGCGCTGGTATGACCTGAGGATTGTAACCAAGAGGAAGATGGGCGACATCCAGAAGGAGGCCAGCCAGACCGGAGGTGGAACCAACAGGGCACCTGCCCTCACCGAACTGGAGGAGCTGGTGGCGGCCACAATCGAGCAAGAGAGCGTCGTGGGTCTTGGGGACGCCGACAGCTCTGCCAGAGCCGCAACACACCAAGGTAAGACGAAAGCACAGCAATGTAGCCCCCCCTACCCCTATCCCACATCCCCCATTGTGAAACGAGAATCACACTGCAGTCCACACGTGTCAGTGCAGACAGGCAATGCATTCCGGGAGATGTAGTCAGGGCAACACTAACCATGACGTAAATGTTACAGGGCAACAAGGCATGTCACGCACTCGAGGCACAAGGAGACAGAGGACATATTGGAATGTGAAATGATTGATTGTGACGCTTGCAATGCAGCCCTTCGGGGACACTGAGCCAATGTTGTATTTCTGTCCACAGATGTGACATCATGCAGGACAGGGCATGCTGCAGGAGAGACGGCACACCGGCCACAAGTATCACCTCTAGCCAGCACAAGTTCAGACCAGGGAGCAGGCCCACTGGCAGCCGCACCACCAACACAGCCAGCCTCGCCGCACCCAGAGCCAGCATCACCTCACCGAGAGCCAGCTGCACCACAACCAGAGCCAGCATCGCCACTCATGTTCGATTCACCGGCCACATCTCCGCTTGCAGGTGTGAGAATGAGGAGGCGTCCAGCAGCCAGGCTACGAGCCTTAGACACCTCGTCAGACGACAGCATGGGCCCAGAAGACCGCACCGGGCCCCAGGAAGGGAGCCATGCCACTGTGCCCCACACCTCACAGGCAGCACAGACGGGAGCAAGAGGGCGCCGCAGGTCGCGTGTCCAGAGTCCACCAGCACCCACTGACGGCCATGGTGTCTTCTTGGGGCTCGAGGGCCAAATGTTGAAGCAACAGCGCCTGCAATCAAAGGCAGTTATGTCTGTCCAGAGGCACATGCGGGTGATGAAGACAACATTAGTCAACATGGACAATAACATTAGCGGCATGGCTGCGGGCATTCGGGACATGTCCCAGTCAATCCAGCAGTTGTGCAGCAAATTAGATGCTGACATCGAAGCACGGCGCCGGGAACGCCAGAGAAGGGACACTACCAGCAGGGCACTCAACCGTCTGGCAACTGCGACTTCTCTACTGTGCCGGCGCTCTGTGACGATGCAGGAGGGCCTAACACAGTGCTGCAGCGACCTGTCTCGGGGGATGGTGCAGGTGACAAGTGCACTAGGGGTGCTATTGACTAGTCAGGCGTCGACAACTGCTGCAGGGGATGCTGCGGAGAGCATCGACACCAGCAGCAGCATCACACCCCCCGTCCCAGAAGCACGCAGGAGCAGCAGGCGGCTTGGGGTTGGCTCTAGTGAGGATGCACAGGCCGTGCAATCCACCACTGCAGCGCGTATGCGCAAACATTGATGTAGCCCTGCTTAGCCACTTCCCATTGGGTGACGTAACCCTGGACATACTCCTTGTATAGATGGTATATTGCCAGATTGGCCTGTTCATGTGTTCATGGCGTGGTGCCACATTAAAACTACGTCATGACTTCTCACAACTCGCTGTGTCCCCTCACTTACTCAGAAATAGTTGCATGTGATCTCTGCCCGTCTCTCTCTCCCATCGATTGCAGTTGGCACTCTAGCTGCGTTGCCCTCTGGCTGGCCTGACTCATCCTCGTTGTCCTCAAAATATGTCAGTTCCACATCTGTCCCTTTTTTCGTGGCAAGGTTGTGCAGCATTGCACAAGTGGCAATAATCTTGCAGCAGGTGATGGGTTTGTACTGGCGTGCGCCTCCGCTCTTGTGCAGGCAGCGGAACCTGCTCTTCAGTAGTCCAAACGTGCGCTCCACCACATTGCGTGTTGTTTTGTGTGCCACGTTGTATCGTCTCTCACTCTGGGTTGCTGGGTGTAGGTAGGGAGTGAGGATGAATGAACGGCATGCATATGCACTGTCGCCTGGATGAGTAAAAGGGAACCATCAGTAACATGCCTCTACACACTATGATTTGCAGGTTTCAAGGGGCGTCACTGTTACTTACCTAGCAGGTATCCCTCTCCGAATTCTCCGGCACTCAGTCGTGTGTAGATCCCACTATTCTGGAAGATGTAAGAGTCGTGGGTGCTCCCAGGAAACTTTGCAACAATATCTGTGATGATGTTCCCTGCATCACAGATCACCTGCACATTGATGGAGTGGGTGGACTTCCTGTTCCTGTAGATGTGCTCTGTGTCAGCTGGTGGACAGATTGGGATGTGTGTACCATCAATACAGCCGATGACATGGGGGAACTGTGCCATGTGATAAAAGTCTGTTTTTGTTTTCTGCAGTGCAGCCTGTGTGTTTGGGAAGCTTATGTAGTGGTGCATTCTCTGCATCATGGCATCCAGGAACTTCCTGAAGAAACGTGACAGGCAACTCTGGGATACCCCACCCACCGCAGCTATCACCACCTGATAACTGCCGGATGCCAACAGATGTAGGCTGCAGAGCACCTGCACATGTGGGGGTATGGCGTGCGCCCTTCTTATTGGATGGTCCAGGAGTGGGTGTAGGTCCCTGATTAAGTCCATGATGGTTTCGGGGTGTAGCCTGTACCTCTCATGTATCTCTGCATCAGTCAGCTGGAATAGTGTGATGCGCTGTCTGTGGATTTGTTCCTCCCGTCGCCACACCCTCAGTCCTGCTGCCTGTAGACGTAGGCGCCTTGCAATGACGTACATAGCGGCCATGTTGTCCACGCTGTTGCATTGTGGGATTGCTTATGTGCACTGTTGATGGTTACCACCTGCTTTCAATCCGTGTTAATTACCGACTCTTATTTACCGATTTTCCTGGATTTCTTAATTACCGAGTGCTCCTACATGTCATTTTAATTTTTACCACTTCATATTTACCACTTCATATTTACCGATTCGTTAAGTATGTATTCGGTAAATCTGATTCGGTATTTTAGAATTCGGTAAATATGAATCGGTATTTACCGCCTCATATTTACCGAAAAGTGGTTTTTGGACCCCTACATCTCACTTGTCTGAATACCGGTCGGTAACGGCATATTTACCGAAAATCGGCCGTTACCGACCGGTATTTGGCTACCTACATGAGGCCCCTAATCATGTAGTGTAGGTTAAACCAAATAGAACCACACAGCTTATATATAACAAATATGTCTATTTATGGCACAATACTCACTAAGCAGAAACCAAAGGAAATGATGGACGGAGTGTTGAACATTGCAAGCACTCACCCCCAGTCAACTGATCTGGGTTTAATCCATCACCATTCTTTAGCCCACTCTGCCACCCCAGTTCAGACATGGCCATATGCAAATCAGTCTGACCCTGTGCCTCATGGGAACAGTCCAGCCCGAACTGACAAGCCATGTCTTCCCTGGACCGGAAACAAGCTTCCTAGGACCGGTTTCTGGCATTTCAGCCGTCTTCAGCCAGGCTTGCTTGAATCCAGTGGCAAAGTGAGCAAGGGACTCACGTCTGAGCATACCCTGCCAACTTATGGCGAACAAAGCAGAAACCGGTCCTAGGAAGCTTGTTTCCGGTCCAGGGAAGACATGGCTTGGCAGTTCGGGCTGGACTGTTCCCATGAGGCACAGGGTCAGACTGATTTGCATATGGCCATGTCTGAACTGGGGTGGCAGAGTGGGCTAAAGAACGGTGATGGATTAAACCCAGATCAGATGACTGGGGGTGAGTGCTTGCAATGTTCAACACTCCGTCCATCACTTCCTTTGGTTTCTGCTTTGTTCGCCATAAGTTGGCAGGGTATGCTCAGACGTGAGTCCCTTGCTCACTTTGCCACTGGATTCAAGCAAGCCTGGCTGAAGACGGCTGAAATGCCAGAAACCGGTCCTAGGAAGCTTGTTTCCGGTCCAGGGAAGACATGGCTTGGCAGTTCGGGCTGGACTGTTCCCATGAGGCACAGGGTCAGATTGATTTGCATATGGCCATGTCTGAACTGGGGTGGCAGAGTGGGCTAAAGAACGGTGATGGATTAAACCCAGATCAGATGACTGGGGGTGAGTGCTTGCAATGTTCAACACTCCGTCCATCACTTCCTTTGGTTTTTACAATACTCACTAACACATTGGTATATCTCCTACCCAGAGATATACACACAAATACATAATTATACTTCAATTGTAAACAGGCAAGTAGCACAAAATACAATGGACCCCAGAGGCAGACAAAACCATATACTAAAAAAGTGGAATGCAAACAGCGACGGAAGTTGGGACTTGGACCAGGAGACTCAGAGGAGCTGGGGGCACAAGGAACCACCCAGGGTAAATACCCAGGAACCCCACAAAGGCTGTCAGCAGAGTGGAAACACAGCCTTTTGTCCAATAGAAGTGAACGGGAAAGTCGCAGTCTCAGTTTTGGAGGAGAAGGACCCTTTCCAGTGGTCCCTGAAGAAACCCAGTGGAATACATAAGGTTGGAGAGTCAACCCACCCGTGGATTCCCTAGGTACCATGATACATACATCAGGGAAGGCTTGTGCATAGGTGCGAAGTGATGTCGGAAACTGCCATAGGGCTAATCTACCTGCTGGGTGAGGGGGCATCACCTAGGGAAACCTAGGGAAACCAAGATCATCTGCCCTGGAGTCTTAAGCAAAAGTACCTGCCTGCTCACCAAGACCGGTGTGCCCAAGAGGGAGTGGAGCATGTTGGAGGAAGCAAGACCCAAAGAGAAGCCCAGACATGTGGGTTCCTAAGCGAGGTGTGAGGAGCGGTGCCACACCGATCGGGCCATTGGCTTTGTGCCACATCGTGCAGTTCACTGACCCCGTATGCCAGGAGGGGCCCCTGTGCAATCTGAGGCCAGTGTGACCGGACAGTGAGGTTTGTTGGAGCGACTCCGTATGCCAGGATGGGTTGCTCAAACCACTGAGACCAGAGGTCCAGCTTGTGGCATGTGACCTGAGACTACTGCTACAACCAAGACGAGGAAGGCTTTGTAACAAAAGAGACGTCGTCGAAGCTCCGCCCGAGCAAGGATACTGCCCCCATCTCTAAGCAAGAATGAAAAAGACTTACTGAGTGATGTCTGGAGCTGGAGCGACTCCAGGCGCCAGGAGCCTGGTAAGCGCGGCTCAGGAGAGCGAGCCGGCACCTGCCAGGAGCTGCGCATATGTCCGCGTGTAGCCCAACTTTGCTGATGCGGGCCAGAGTCGTACTGCACCACTGCCAGAGTTCAAACCACAGGAGTGGGTAAGCTGAGAACTGGCCTACCAGCCCTAGGGATATACCACCTTTGGTTTTTGCAACCCTATTTGATTCTAAAGTGACTACACCTTATTGAATGAGTCCAAGGGGCAAACCCATGAACAGGGCCTAGTAGTTTACATGCCCTGGATGTTGCCGCATGTAAGAGAGGAATAAAAGAACCTTTTACATGGGGACTTAGTATCCCAGCAGGTGGTCTAAAAACTGCTAGGGTGCCTATGTCAAAGGGACTGTTATTGCTTATTGCATGTCGTTTACCTTTGCATTTGTAGAATTGGAATTAAAATACATCTTTTATACAAAACAGATATCTGACTGGACATTGATTTATTATGTGTGCCGCACACACGTTGAGTTATGAGTCTCATTCATTGATCTGTATGTACACTTCTCTCTGAGGGAGGCTTGACTGCTCGTGCTACGCTACTAACGGAGAGTCAGGTGTAGAAGGATGTGCTTGACCCAGTTGCGTGAGATCCATAGTAGGGTGGGCCCCAGGACATTAGGAATAAAAGCCCACATCCACCTTGGTTTGGCCTTGTGACCCCTGCTTTGCCCATGGCCCTCTGAACGGGGTTCTGACAAGTGTTCTATGCAGAGTTGTCATCAGCTACTTTCTAAACTGCAGTAGGGTTGGGACAGCTCTGAGGTTGATGGGTATGCTTTTCCAGATCTTGGGGGCCTAGATGGTGAAGCCCTTCTCCTTTTCACGGATGTTATTTTCATGTCTGTAGATGTTTGGGCGTCTAGTGTGATACAGTCCACAAGAAGGGATTCTTCCTTTAGGGAAGCTCAGGTAAGCTGGAGTACCATTATAACATGGCTGGACTGCTCTTATGGGGCACAGGGGATATCCCTGTTAGGCTGAAAGCCAATGGGCTGCTTTTAGTGGTGGATGGACAGAGAGATCATCAGCTCTACAGCCTAGAAATCAGTTGTGCGGGAACAACACAGTTCTCTTATATACATGCGTATTATTTGCTGCCTCAGACTCACTTGCTACACTCACTCAGTCCAAGATGGGGTTGGCATGAAAACATTTTCAATGCTTTTAGCTCCCCCACCACTGAATTCTGGTGGCCTTAAATGTGATACAGCTGGCCTCGGAGGGTCAGCCGGTGTGGTTCCTTCAAGAGTGATATAATCAGACCTATTGAGGACTTGGACGCGATGCCTTTCACTGGGCCACGGGGTGTCTGGGAGACTGCAGAGCTGGGCTTTAATGAGACATGCTACTGGACCCGGAAACAGTCTCTCTCAGGTTTCTTCTGAGAGCTGCTGTCAGTTGTTTGGCTTCCTTGCCCTAATGGAAAACTTATTCTGATTGTTTCTGTCCGTTCTGACACAAAACCTGTCACATGGACTTCGATCTCTTTCAGGAGTCTCTCTCAGTAATGAACAGAGATGAGGAAGCGGAACTCTTTGAGAGTGCGGAGGGCGTTCTGCCAGGAGAGCTGGTTCTGCGGCTCACGAAAGAAGAGCGCCTTCAGCAGGCCCGATTAAGAGACATCGACCATGAGCTGGAAACCCTGGGGCGAAGCCTGAACAGTCCTGTAAGTGCCAAACCTCTTACTATGCTCCTCAGGGCTCCCTTCTGATGCTCTTTTAACTGTGTAGCTGCTTCTTTTGTCTTCTAACTAACCACGTGTCTGCTTTCAGTTAACTTACAATGTGTATGGTTTGTGTTTTTAACATTAAGATCTATGCTGTACTTAATTTGGAAAGACATAAGTGCCAGGGCCCCTGTCAGGAGGCCATTGCCCCACTAGCGCTGCCGATTACAGCACCATCACAACTAGCCATTGCACTCATACAAGTGTGACAATACAGACTTTAAATATACAATGAAAATGACCAATACATCCTGTCCAAGCTATTCTTTAAGCTTTGGGTGGCAGGGATTACTGATTTTAATGGAATGTAATTATTAACAACTGTAGCTGTGCTTCTCAGAAAATTAGATAAACAGCTCCACCAAGTGATAGCAGTTATAAGAGTCGGTGTTGACAATAACGTGCTGGATGTTAGAATTGGGGATCTCTGGTTGGCATAGGTAGGTACTTGTGTCAAGCAGGGATCCTCTCCTTTAGTCAGGGTAAGGGGTTACACTCCCAACACAACCCCTGCTCACCCTCTAGGTAGCTTGGCGCGAACAGACAAGGCTTATCTCAGGGCGCAATGGTTAAGCATTTGTGAACTCATACAGTAATTCAATGATACCCCCACAAATGGACTCCACACTGGGTTTATCAAAAATAATTGTTTTTATATAATAAGACTTAGCACAAGACCCAATAACGATAAACAGGCCCACAATACTATTGGTAATAAGCAGTTCTTTGATTCAAGCGTATCTAACAGTTCTGTGCGCTTTGTTTGTCTTCGTACGGTACTTACAGAGATGAGAGTCTTAAAGAACGGGTCTCACAACGCTGCAGGCGCCCCAGTGCGAAGCATACGCCCTGCGGCGCTTAAGAACGGGCATCACACACGCAGCAGCTGCTCCGGTGCGAAGCGTACACAGTACCTTTGTCTTGGAGAGTTCGTCACGGACGATGCGGTGAACACAAGCGCGATGTACGTTGCGATGTCCTCCTGTTACGGTGTGAGCTACGGCTCGTTGGGGGCCTTAGTCACGTTGTTCGAGGGGACGTTGCATAGTTACGGTGCGCTTGAGGTTCGTTGCGGCGTACGAGCCGTACCTTGAGAGCGGCGCCTTTTCTTTAAGCGCGGTTTGAAGCAGGCAGTACGCTCCGATTGTGAGTGACGTTCCCAGCCACTCTACGCGCCGCAGCCTGCCCACAACAGGGGTAGGGGGGCACGATTGAGCAGCACAATGCGAAGGGGAGAAATCAAAGTGCGGCACGCAGTCCTTCCTTCACGGTGCGAGCTATGGCTCGTAAGGGGGCCTTAGTCGCGTTGTTTGGGCCGGACAGCTGGGCACAGGCTTTCCAGCGTATGCGCCGATCTAGGCGGCGCACACTTCTCTCGGCCTTAGCTTCACGGTGAGAACGGCGGTTCTCGGCAGCGGTTCTCAAGGGGTTGAAGTCCACTGGTCCTGGGACTTCGTTCAGGGGGCAAGCTCAAGCACAAGCCCTTGGAGATCTTAAACAGCACAAGTTGAAATAAAGTTCTTCAGCAATCTTTCTCCTCTCCTTCAGCAGCAAGGCAACCACTGCAGGCCAATCCCCCAGGTCAGGGACTGTGGTGTTCGGGAGTCCCTAACGGGAAGGTTGAGCCAAAAAAAAACGCCGAAGTCCCAAAAAATGCAATGGTTCTGACTCTTTATTTTAGCAAGTCTGGCAGGTAAGATGGGGATTATATTGCGGTATGTTCAGGGTGTGATTTGGGCGAATAATCAGAGTTAACAAACATAAGAGACAGTCACTGTCCGTGGGATCTTCCTTGCGCGGGCCATTCGAAACTTGGAGGGATCTTGGCCTTCTGTGTTCGGAGTCCGCACATGGAGGTGCTCGGTAGGTGAGGGAAGGGAGGAAAAAGAAAACAAAAACAGGTCTGAGTCAGTGCCGCTACTTGTATGTTTACATCCATGCTACCATCACCGAAGTCAGGTGTGGGGAGGGAAGTGTGGGAGTCCGTTAGGGTCTCACCTTTGCTCTTGTGCCCCTTCGCAACCTCCCCACCAACCCCACCCAAAAGGTCCCCGAAGAGACACTTGCCTTGAGCCACTGCCCGTTCCCCGGACCATGGCGCTGGGACCCGGGGCGTCTCCTCCTCCCTTTAGCCCACCGGGTTTGGTCGCCGTAAATATCTCGTTCTCTTTCCTTGTTTCGCCATCTTCCGTCTCTCCTTTTTCCTCCTGCACCCCTCCCGTTCGCCGCTCTCCTCCGTCCTTGGTTTCTCCTTTTCTGCCGTACTCTGGATTTCTCGCTCTCCTTTCTCCGGCCTCGCGCGCCTCCAGCTACGTTTCAGCTCGTTTTAGGCGTTCTGCGTCACCTCCCGTGCGTGGCTCCTCCCCTTCGGCCGAGTCCAAGGCTAGACCCCTTCCTACTTCCGGAATGGCGTTCAGCGGCACAGTCACGATCCGCTTCCGGTCTGCTCCGTCCTCCTCCTTACAGGGACCTACAGCTTTCCCGGTTCCTTCTCCTCAGGCAGAGGTTCGTCTTGTTAGCAGGATCTAGTTTCTTGGGAGCAGGGTCCCAATACTTTTAGTGCAATTCTTTTGTTCTTACAGGCCAGGGGGGCCCTTGACTAGTTCGGTCCGGTTTCTGAGCACTTTGTTGACATGATGCAGGCTTCTGCTTTCAGTGTGCAGGGCAGAGACATCAGACGCTCCACAGGAGGTGGAGCCAGCATTGTGGTGGCAGAGCACAGCCCTATTCAGAGTCCAGGTGTACTCCTCCCACCCATCCTGGTGTAATCTTCCTATTCACCACCTATCTGCCCAGACTGTCTCTTGGAATTCCCCAGCCCTGCCACTCACACAAACCAGACAGCAGATACACATCACACAGAGGCGGGATGAAATGGTTAGGCAAGCAAATGCCAACTTTCTAAAAGTGGCGTTTGCAAACACAGAACATTAAAATAAACCCTACTAACAGATGTACTTTATTATTCTGAGTTCAGGCATACTAAACTCGATTTTCTACCATGTTCCCTGGGTCTGTTAGGATCATAGGATGTAACAATTCTAACAGCCCATTCTGGCCTATGAGAACAGGGTAGCCTTGCAATAGTGAAAAACGAAAATGGCTGTAATTCACTACTAGGACATGCCACACACATCAGGGCTTGTCCTACCTTATGCTTACAACGCACCCTGCCCTTGGGCCTACCATAGGGGTGACTAATATGAAGTTAAGGGAAGGTTTAGGGACTGGCAAGCGTGTGCAGTTGCCCAGTCAGCATGACAGTACCAGACTGCACGCAGGTTCTGCAATGGCAGACCTTAGACACATTTTACCAGGCCGCTTCTGTGGGTGGCACCACTAGTGCTGCAAGCCCACCAGCAGCATTCGTATTTACAAGCCCTGGGCACTCCTGGTGCACTTTACTGGGGTCTGACAGTAAACCAAATAAGCCAATCATGGAATCCAACCACCATATACATTTTAAATAGGGAGCACTTGTACTGTGGCACTGATTGGCAGTGGCACAGTGCTCGTACAGCAGCCAACACCAGCAAAACACATGAGGCACAGCGACAAAAAAGTGGAGGAAGACTCACGCCAAGGTGCCAGGTCTAACACTGGAGCTGAGCACCAGGAAACCACCGGCTTAAATTAAGCACTGGATTCATGGAACTTTAATTGTGGGGCCAGATGGAGGAGAGCATTTCCCCGAGTGTGTGGTCTGCATTACCTCATACCATGTCAACCTTTGAGACTAAACTCTCAGTTGCTGGTTGAACTCACTTCAGGTGAGGGTGGGAATTATGTAATTGTGGGGTTTAGTGCTTGACGGGCCCCCATGGAAGGCTGCGTCAAGAGTAGCCCTTCATTGCAAGGGGGACTTTTATTTACGCATACCGTTCTGATCATGCACCATATTATTCTAACACGATGGGAAATGGGGACTTCAAGTCACTGAGCTCCTATCACCAAATAAACTGTGAGTACAAGAACTGCATGTACCAGGCAACAAAGTTAGATGAGTTAGTTGTTGAATGCCACTTTTCACATAGCAGAAAAACGCCTCAAACTGTAAAATAGGAATCCTGAACATTTCATTTAAAACAAATACCGACTACCAGTACGTAATGTGCTCTGAAGTGCCAAAATAAAGGGAAACTTTAACAATCGTCCTGTTGTTTCTTGAATTTCTGCTCTTTATCCACGCTCTCCGCAGTTCTTTGGGATCAGTCTGTTGATCCTAGAAGTCCTGTTTTAAAGTCATACTCAGCTTGTTCTAATTTTTGATAGAACCTGCTTGAATAGTTTACGTTTAAATAAACAAGCTCTTCGGGAATCAATCTGTTGTTTCCAGAAGTCATGACCTGCAGTTCCTCTTATCTCAGCTCTTTGGGAATCAATCCGTTGTTTCCAGAAGTCATGACCTGCAGTTGCTCTACTCTCAGCTCTTTGGGACTCAATCTGTTGTTTCCAGAAGTCATGACCTGCAGTTGCTCTACTCTCAGCTCTTTGGGACTCAATCTGTTGTTTCCAGAAGTCATGACCTGCAGTTGCTCTACTCTCAGCTCTTCGGGAATCAATCTGTTGTTTCCAGAGGTCATGACCTGCAGTTGCTCTACTCTCAGCTCTTTGGGAATCAATCCGTTGTTTCCTGAAGTCATGACCTGCAGTTGCTCTACTCTCAGCTCTTCGGGAATCAATCTGTTGTTTCCAGAGGTCATGACCTGCAGTTGCTCTACTCTCAGCTCTTTGGGACTCAATCTGTTGTTTCCAGAAGTCATGACCTGCAGTTGCTCTACTCTCAGCTCTTCGGGAATCAATCTGTTGTTTCCAGAAGTCATGACCTGCAGTTGCTCTACTCTCAGCTCTTCGGGAATCAATCTGTTGTTTCCAGAGGTCATGACCTGCAGTTGCTCTACTCTCAGCTCTTTGGGACTCAATCTGTTGTTTCCAGAAGTCATGACCTGCAGTTCCTCTTATCTCAGCTCTTTGGGAATCAATCCGTTGTTTCCAGAAGTCATGACCTGCAGTTGCTCTACTCTCAGCTCTTTGGGACTCAATCTGTTGTTTCCAGAAGTCATGACCTGCAGTTGCTCTACTCTCAGCTCTTTGGGAATCAATCCGTTGTTTCCTGAAGTCATGACCTGCAGTTGCTCTACTCTCAGCTCTTTGGGACTCAATCTGTTGTTTCCAGAAGTCATGACCTGCAGTTGCTCTACTCTCAGCTCTTTGGGACTCAATCTGTTGTTTCCAGAAGTCATGACCTGCAGTTGCTCTACTCTCAGCTCTTTGGGACTCAATCTGTTGTTTCCAGAAGTCATGACCTGCAGTTGCTCTACTCTCAGCTCTTCGGGAATCAATATGTTGTTTCCAGAGGTCATGACCTGCAGTTGCTCTACTCTCAGCTCTTTGGGAATCAATCCGTTGTTTCCTGAAGTCATGACCTGCAGTTGCTCTACTCTCAGCTCTTCGGGAATCAATCTGTTGTTTCCAGAGGTCATGACCTGCAGTTGCTCTACTCTCAGCTCTTTGGGACTCAATCTGTTGTTTCCAGAAGTCATGACCTGCAGTTGCTCTACTCTCAGCTCTTCGGGAATCAATCTGTTGTTTCCAGAAGTCATGACCTGCAGTTGCTCTACTCTCAGCTCTTCGGGAATCAATCTGTTGTTTCCAGAGGTCATGACCTGCAGTTGCTCTACTCTCAGCTCTTTGGGACTCAATCTGTTGTTTCCAGAAGTCATGACCTGCAGTTCCTCTTATCTCAGCTCTTTGGGAATCAATCCGTTGTTTCCAGAAGTCATGACCTGCAGTTGCTCTACTCTCAGCTCTTTGGGACTCAATCTGTTGTTTCCAGAAGTCATGACCTGCAGTTGCTCTACTCTCAGCTCTTTGGGAATCAATCCGTTGTTTCCTGAAGTCATGACCTGCAGTTGCTCTACTCTCAGCTCTTTGGGACTCAATCTGTTGTTTCCAGAAGTCATGACCTGCAGTTGCTCTACTCTCAGCTCTTTGGGACTCAATCTGTTGTTTCCAGAAGTCATGACCTGCAGTTGCTCTACTCTCAGCTCTTTGGGACTCAATCTGTTGTTTCCAGAAGTCATGACCTGCAGTTGCTCTACTCTCAGCTCTTCGGGAATCAATCTGTTGTTTCCAGAAGTCATGACCTGCAGTTGCTCTTCTCTCAGCTCTTTGGGACTCAATCTGTTGTTTCCAGAAGTCATGACCTGCAGTTGCTCTACTCAACTCTTTGGGGTGCGGGTCATGTTGGTTCATATTCAGACCCCTATAGACTCCCCTAGTCTTTAGGGGTCTGATTATTAACCAACATGACCCCCCTGCCCCGGGACACCCAGGGGAGTCTTTAGGGGTCTGAATATGAACCAACATGACCCCCCCCCCCTTCCTGGGACTGCTAGGGGAGTCTTTAGGGGTCTGAATATGAACCAACATGACCCCCCCCCACCCTGGACACCTAGGGGAGTCTTTAGGGGTCTGAATATGAACCAACATGACCCCCCCACCCTGGACACCCAGGGGAGTCTTTAGGGGTCTGAATATGAATCAACATTTGGGCTGAAATTAAAGGCAGTGAGGGTTGCATGAAGAAAAGACAAGATAACTTATCGATGGCCTTTATGGCGTCCACTGCTATCGTGCAAGTGGGTATGTTAAGCGTGTGAGATATCCTGATGGCATGATTGAATAGTCAAATGTTGTCTGTGCCGAGCCTACCCTTGATAAAGGTTTGTGAAGGATGAATTATAGAGCGGAGTATAGTTTCCAATCTGAAGGTCAGGAGTTTCGCATAGATTTTGCAATCTGTATTTATTAGCGATATCGGATGGTAGTTTTTTTTTCTTCTCAACATAATTTGATTGTTGACAACCAGCACAGTGCGTGGGCCTTGCAGGGGACCCAGGACACATAATCAGGATGACATAAACGAGAGTCAACATTTTTAACAACATTTGAGGATTCATTGCAGGTAAAATATATTCCGAAAGAAGATAAGAACAAAAAGGAAGAAAGAAAGAGAAACAACTGCGCCATATTGCCTCCGTTCAACAAATAGAACAATCTGGAATATGGGGAACGTTTTTGCCACCCACAGTTGCAGCGAATAGAGGCACTAAGGAAAAGCCAATCCACTAGTGTCATAGCCGGATGGTAGTTTTTGGGGTCAGAGGGATCGTTACCATCTTTAGGGATGACAATAATAATGGCTTCCGTGGCAGTATGCAAACAAGCAAGAGGGTCAGAGCATAAGGATCCAGCACCAGATGTTTACTAAGTGTAACAGCCTCTATATCCCTTCAAACACCTCGGTGCATTAGGTCTGGGATCTGACCCACATACACCCCAATTAGGTGGTTAGCAAACCACCACTAACAAAAGCACAAAATTGATCCTGCACCCGAGAAACACAAGTAATTTGTCTTGTAACAGCAATGTTGCATCGTATTTCAAAGATAAGACGAAATATAAAACAAATAGCTTTCCAATGAAAAGACCAAACAGTGATATTTTTCATTGTAGAAAACACAGTCCTTTTTATTCCAAATTTTTTTTATTCTTAAAAGACATGATAAAATTGCTTGCCAACGCATTTCATCCCTCTTGGGACTTCTTCAGGGCTCAAACAAGTTGGTTTTTTTAATTGGTGTTGTTTATTGTCGTGACAATTTTGACAAATTACATTAATCTGCAAAGGGCATGTGGCGTATCTGCAGTCAGTATTGTACCTATGTGAACAGATAGCGTCAACAAGGCGTCATGTAGCCCATCATTTTAATGTAAAGATTTGGGAATAAGCGTATCCCTCCGCCTGTATATGGGTGTCCGGTTCAGAAAAATTACAAAAAAGCCATAGCCGAATGGTAGTTTTTGGGGTCAGAGGGATTGTTACCATCTTTAGGGATGACAATAATCATGGCTTCCATGGCAGTACCTGTAGCTGCTCCGGTAGTAGCGAAGTGAGAGGAAAGGCTTTTGAGGGGTTGAATTCGAACAGAACTCCAAGTGTGGTAGAAGGAGGAGCAAAAGCCACCTGGTCCTGGTGCCTTCCCAGATTTAAGGGGATTTATGGCTTGTTCTATCTCAAATTGGGAGATAGGTTTGTCAAGTGATGCCCTGGTTTTGTTGTCTGTTCGGGTTATGGTATCGTATTGAGGTATTGTAAGTATGACTCATAAGGAGTGTGGTTATTTTTGGAGTAAAGGCTTTAGTAACATCGTTCGAAGTTGGAGAGGGCGTCCTTCTGCCTGGAGAGGAGAGCCATGTTCATTGATAATGGAGGTTATTTTGGGACGTGTGTAGTTTTGTTTGAAGAAGGATGTTAGCAGTTTCCCTGATTTATTACGGCCACAGAAGGCAATTCTTTTGATTCTGTTTACAAGGAGGTGGGCCTTGTTACCTAAGATTTTATTGTAGGCATATTTTAGTTTTGTCAGGTGGGATAGACATGATCTGTCTGAGTTTTGTTTTTATAGCCTTCTAAAGGTGTTTGATGTGTTCTTCCAGGTTATCTAATTGTAGGTTGTCTTGTTTATTTTTACAAGACATTAGTTTAATCATGTGGCCCGGGATGGTAGTTTTGAGAGCATTGCATATTATTTGAGTGTTGCAAAGTCATCCTGGGCACCCCCATTTTTTGCTGAGTGGTACTGGTGGTAACTGACTCGGACTGTCCCTGGGCTCTGCCTAACCAAGCTCAGGGCCAGTTCTATGCTGAAAAATACAGTAAAAACATCTACATACACTAGGGTACACTATGCGTTAGGGTACCCCTATGATTGGCACGACCTCCCCTATAAGGCCTTAGTACCTAATAGGGCAGTGGATTGAAACTACCTTTAAGTCCCTAGTATATAATAGGGCAGGGCAGTTTAGAGCTCAGGGGCCCTTTCTTCACTTGCATGTGTGCACTGCTGAGAGCCAGGGGTCATTTTAAAAGCAGCCCTGTTAGCAGGACTGCTTTTACATGTAAATTGTGCCCAAACTCGACTTTGGTCTTAGGGGCACTTACAAATTGATAAACTACAATATTGTGGCATATTTGGTACTCTCAGGGTCTCCACTAGGTATCCCAGGGGTGGGGGGTCAGGAGGACCCTTATACAAGATGTTTCATATGCCCCTCAGTGTCCCAGGGGTGGGGATGTCTCAGGGATGGCGGGTCATGTAGATTCATATTCAGACCCCTAAAGACTCCCCTAGGTGTCCAAGGGTGGGGTGGGGGTTATGTTGGTTCATATTCAGACACCTGAAGACTCCCCTAGGAGTCCCAAGGGTGGGGGGGTCATGTTGGTTCATATTCAGAGCCCTAAAGACTCCCCTAGGTGTCCCAGGAGTGGGGGTCATGTTGGTTCATATTCAGACCCCTAGCTGTCCCAGGGGATCATGTTGGTTCATATTCAGACCCCTAAAGACTCCTCTCGTTGTCCCGGGGCGGAGGGTCATGTTGGTTCATATTCAGACCCCTAAAGACTCCCCTGGGTGTCCCAAGAGTGGGGGAGGGGTCATGTTGGTTCATATTCAGACCCCTAAAGACTCCCCTAGGTGTCGAAGGGTGGGGGGGTCATGTTGGTTCATATTCAGACCCCTAAAGACTCCCCTAGGTGTCCCAGGAGTGGGCGGGGGTCATGTTGGTTCATATTCAGACCCCTAAACACTCCCCTAGGTGTCCCAAGGGCGAGGGGTCATGTTGGTTCATATTCAGAGCCCTAAAGACTCCCCTAGGTGTCCAAGGGTGGGGTGGGGGTCATGTTGATTCATATTCAGACACCTAAAAACTCCCCTAGGAGTCCCAATGGTGAGGGGGAGTCATGTTGGTTTATATTCAGAGCCCTAAAGACTCCCCTAGGAGTCCCAAGGGTGGGGGGGTCATGTTGGTTCATATTCAGACACCTAAAAACTCCCCTAGGAGTCCCAATGGTGAGGGGGAGTCATGTTGGTTTATATTCAGAGCCCTAAAGACTCCCCTAGGAGTCCCAAGAGTGGGGGGGTCATGTTGGTTCATATTCACACCCCTAAAGATTCCCCTATGTTTCCCAAGGGCGGGGGGGTGGGTCATGTTGGTTTATATTCAGACCCCTAAAGACTGCCCTGGATGTCTCGGGGAGGGGGGTCATGTTGGTTCATATTTAGACCCCTAAAGACTTCCCTAGGTGTCCAAGGGTGGGGTGGGGGTCATGTTGGTTCATATTCAGACACTAAAGACTCCCCTAGGTGTCGAAGGGTGGGGGGGTCATGTTGATTCATATTCAGAGCCCTAAAGACTCCCCTGGGTGTCCCGGGGCGGGGGTCATGTTGGTTCATATTCAGACCCCTAAAGACTCCCCTGGGTGTCCCAGGGGTGGGGGGTCATGTTGGTTCATATTCAGGCCCCTAAGGACTCCCCTAGGGGTCCCAGGGTGGGGGGGGGGTCATGTTGGTTCATTTTCAGACCCTACAGACTCCTCTGGGTGTCCCGGGGCAGGCGATCATGTTGGTTCATATTCAGACCCCTCAAGACTCCCCTGGGGGTCCCAAGAGTGGGGGGGGGGGGGGTCATGTTGGTTCATATTCAGACCCCTAAAGACTCCCCTAAGGGTCCCAGGAGTGGGGGGGGGAGGGTCCTGTTGGTTCTTATTCAGACCCCTAAAGACTCCTCTAGGTGTCCCAGGAGTGGGGGTCATGTTAGTTCATATTCAGACCCCTAAAGACTCCCCTAGGTGTCGAAGGGTGGGGGGGTCATGTTGGTTCATATACAGACCCCTAAAGACTCCCCTAGGTGTCCCAGGAGTGGGGGGGTGTCATGTTGGTTCATATTCAGACCCCTAAAGACTCCCCTAGGAGTCTGTCCTGTGCAGGGAGCTGCATCCCTCAGGGGTCCGTCCTGCGCAGGGGTCTGCATCCCTCAGGGGTCCGCCCTGCACAGGGGTCTGCACCCCACGGGAGTCTGTCCTGCACAGGTGTCTGCATCACGAAAGGGTCCGCTCTGCGCTGGGGTCTGCATCCGTCAGGGGTCCGTACTGCGCAGGGGTCTGCATGCTTCAGGGGTCCGTCCTGCGCTGGTGTCTGCGTCCCTCAGGGGTCCGTCCTGCGCAGGGGTCTGCATCTCACGTGGCCCCCTCGATCCTCGCCCTGTGAAGGGCTAAGCGAGCACCTCGAAGGAGAAGGGATTTGGGGCATAAGGAGAGCCTGGGGAACCCCTTATCATACCGAGGGCCTCATACCGACTTCACTACGAATAACTGTCTCCACGGCCCCTATAGATACCTTAAGGAGTGGACAAGTTAATGCCCCACTGAAATGCTCTGATCAAATGTTATGGTTAGCGTTGTGCTTCAATGCCCAGTTTAGCGCTGTAATGAATTGCAATGTTTTACGCTCTAATGAAATGCCCAGTCTAGCGTTGTAATGCAATGCCATGTGTAATGCTCTAATGAATTGCCCTGTGCAGCGCTTTGCGTAAATGCTGTGTTTGACGCTCTAATGAATCGCCATGTGCAGCGCTATGGTTCAATGCCATGTTTGACGTGGTAATGTAATGCCAGATTTATGCCTCATGAAACGCTTTGAGAACCTGACGTTAATCTAGATAAAGCTGATAGGTTTTTATTCAACCTACTGGTGTGGTGTCAGTCATTGCGTGCGTTTTGTGTCTCAGTGGATGTGTGTGCTGTATGGTCACTCTACACGTAAGCCTTCGGGTGCCTACCTGCTCACGCCACGCTACCCCCAGAGGGCCTGGTGACCCCCGGTCCTACAGGTCCGTCCTGCGCTGGGGTCTGCATCCCACAGGGGTCCGTCCTGCACAGGGGTCTGCATCCCACAGGGGTCCGTCCTGCACAGGGGTCTGCATCCCTCAGGGGTCCGTCCTGCACAGGGGTCTGCATCCCTCAGGGGTCCGTCCTGCGCTGCGGTCTGCATCCCTCAGGGATCTGTCCTGCGCTGGGGTCTGCATCCCTCAGGGGTCCGTCCTGCGCTGCGGTCTGAATCCCTCAGGCATCTGTCCTGCGCTGGGGTCTGCATCCCACAGGGGTCTGCCCTGCGCCAGGGGTCTGCATCCCTCAGGGGTCGGTCCTGCGCTGGGGTCTGCATCCCACAGGGGTCCGTCCTGCGCTGGGGTCTGCATCCCACAGGGGTCCGTCCTGCGCTGGGGTCTGCATCCCTCAGGGGTCTGCATCCCACGAGGGTCCGTCCTGCACAGGGAGCTGCATTTCACAGTGGTCCGACCAGCGCTGGGGGCTGCATCTCTCAGGGGTCTGTCCTGCGCTGGGGTTTGCATCCCACAGGGGTCTGCCCTGCACAGGAGTCTGCATGCTTCAGGGGTCCGTCCTGCACAGGGGTCTTCATCCCATGGGGGTCCGTCCTGCACAGGGGTCTGCATCCCACAGGGGTCCGTCCTGCGCTGGGGTCTGCATCCCTCAGAGGTCCGTCCTGCGCTGGGCTCTGCATCTCACAGGGGTCCGTCCTGCGCTGGGGTCTGCATCCCTCAGGGGGTCCGTCCTCCACAGTGGGCTGCATCCCACGGGAGTCCGCCCTGCACAGGGAGCTGCATCTCACAGGGATCCATCCTGCACAGGGGTCTGCATCCCTCAGGGGTCTGCATCCCTCAGGGGTCTGCATCCCTCAGGGGTCCGTCCTGCGCTGGGGTCTGCATCCCTCAGGGGTCTGCATCCCTCAGGGGTCTGTCCTGCACGAGACGAGACAACGTCAGACACTCGCCATATGGAAAGTTCGTGAGGGACATGTATGCGAATATGTGAGCGGCATTAATGTTACAACAAGCACTAGCAAAGCCAAGAGGTCTCGCCCTTGTGACCTAGTGGGTTTGCTGGGGTTTTTAGCCAGGCTGCGATGAGACTAAAGTTAAAAACCAAAAACGCCTTTCATGCGACTACAAAACGACACTGGGGCTTGAGTTTCTTTTCAATGACCGACCCAACTGGGATCGGGAGCAAAAACGAAAGAAAAGGTGCACAAGCTTTCATTCCCCAAAGCGGGGTGGAGGGCAGCAACACAGAGGGCGCGCGGGGGGGGGGAGGGGGTGGAGTAGGGTGACCAGGTTCTCAAAAGAAAAAACTGGGACAGGTCATAGACATAGAAGTAGGACTACGGTTTGCAGTAACCATCGACCATGACAGCTCCCTCGACACACCGAGATTAAGCATTACAGACAACAAATCCGCGGTCTTTTATTGGCAACCCTCTCCTTTACACAGCAGCATTAGTACTTTTTATTACATTTACACTTTTAAGGACTATAGCATATATTTGCCCAAAATCAATAAAACATCACAGGCTAGCAACGCCAGATTTACTAGCTTTATCAATGCTCGTCTCTATAGCTGCGCGTCAGCACCACGTAAAGTACAACTCACCAATGTTGCTCAGTTGCTCATGACAGAAAAGCATGGGAGGTAAACTGCGGAATGCTAAATTGCCAAAGGGCAGCCATGGACCAATGTAAAAAAAAACACTTCTCTCCAGGTATTACTGCCTTAGGGTCTTAAGGGTCACAAAGGCTGGTCGACCACACAGTTCTCCCACATTTGCGTGATCAGTGCTGGGATGTTATGTTACCGTACAGGGGTGACATGTTACCTTACTGGGGTATGTATAGTGCACTCTAGCCATTGATATCATCTCATAGTGCAATAGTGTGAAGACCTGAGCAAAAAAGTCGAGCAGCGCTGCTCGCCTCTCCCACAGGCGTTAACCCTGCTCCTTTAAGTCCTTTCCAGCTAAACAGTTTGCCGTGATCTGAAAGGTCAGTCAAAAGGTCAAGTCATAGCTTTGATATGGAGAACACAGAGCATGCATCAATTGGTTATGAATAAAACATTCAATGAGTAATGCATTAATCCTTGCACGGTATGCATAAGGGCTACTGAAAAGTTTGCATGGCTATGAATACAAGCTACAGGACGAAGAAATATTGTTTTATCCAAAGTAGACTCTTTGGATGGCACGATGACGTAGGTGGCGCTGCGTGTAAAATGTCTCTCTTCAAAGGATTTCCCTTCTTGCTACAGCGCTCACCTCAGTGACAACACATGCCGTAAACAGTGCAAAGAGAGCGTGCGCGCGCATGCTCAACCGGAACAATGAAAAATAGGGACATTTCTGTGTTTAACCTGGACACTGTTTGAAAACAGGGACATTTGAGTCACTTGGAGAAAAGTGTCGGGACACGGGGACACTTCTCCAAAAACTGGGAAAACAGGGACGTCTGTTCACCCTAGGGTGGAGGGCAGCAACACAGAGGGCGCGCGGGGGGAGGGGGGTGGAGAGCAGCAACACAGAGGGCGCACGTGGGGGTACAATAAGGAAAAGCAGAATGACGAGCGCAAGAGGTCCTTAATGCATATTGTATAACGTGTATTATGGGGAGGGGGTGTGGACTAACGGCTAGAGCGGTCGGCCTCGAAGCTGGGGAACCGGGTTGGAGTCTCGACATGGACGCTCAGCATACTGTGATTCTGGGCAAATGAATGTGTCTATCTGTAATTGTGAGACCGGCCTCGTGGCGTAGGCCCTCCCGACCAGCAAGCCACCCCGCAACCGCACCTAATCCCCGATGTCACCGACTTCCGACCACCATGGCCCAACATCCCGATGGCCGGCCGGGCCCCAGCAACACCCAAGACCCCACCACGCATGCCCGGCCGAGGGAGAGAGCGACCCCCAAGCCAGACCAGGAGGCGCCATCCCTGTCACACCTCTGGTCTCCTCACCAAGGAGGGTTTCGATCGGCCACCAGGCACCCGGTGAGCGGGCGCCTCCCCTGCTGGGCGTCTGGAGACCCTCCCAGACCCACCTGAACAGATCAAAGGGCCGAGCGGCAGGAAATCCCGACACACCGCCCCTAGGCACCAAGACCCCTCTCGGCGAGGACTCCGGACTTCAAAGAGGAGGGGGAGTATAACAAGGGGTGCTGAAGGGACGGGAGGCAGAGAAGACCTGGACCACAAGAGCCCTGCTGACGCTGTCGCGGCTCCCCGAACTCTGAACCATCTGAGCCCTGCTGACGCTGTCGCGGCTCCCCGAACTCTGAACCATCTGAGCCCTGCTGACGCTGTCGCGGCTCCCCGAACTCTGAACCATCTGAGCCCTGCTGACGCTGTCGCGGCTCCCCGAACTCTGAACCATCTGAGCCCTGCTGACGCTGTCGCGGCTCCCCGAACTCTGAACCATCTGAGCCTTGCTGACGCTGTCGCGGCTCCCCGAACTCCGAACCATCTGAGCCCTGCTGACGCTGTCGCGGCTCCCCGACTCCGAAACCACCTGTGCCTGCTGAGTGACTCGCGGCACTCTCCTCCGGAAGACTCGGCAGAGATTGCCGAGAGAAGCAACATCCCCCCCAGCTCGAGGATTGAGAGCTGTACGAAGGATCCTCCGCAGAGACACTGAAAGACTGTCCCGCTACCCCCAAACCCCCATCACGCAATCGCCGCCGCTTGTGGCGCTGCTTCAATACCTGCATTTCGGATCATAAAGGTCCCTTAAAACTAACGATAAAGTACTATCTTACGAAGACCTACTGTGTGGTGTCCCTTTGTCCGAGTGTGCCAATTCCGTGAGTGCGATCCTAGGTACGAGACCCTGCCAGGAAGGGCCTCCCCGCTCTTGCTCGGCCTAACTCTGGGAGAGGTGGGTCAACGGGTGGTCAGGGACGTATTCCGAAGCCCCCAGAGAACGCCTTTCCAACAGTAATGCAACTGGTGCTTGTGTAAAGCGCTCTGATACCTTCGGGACAGGGTCGAGCTACATAAAACTCCCCCCAAAAACCTGTGAACTGTGGTGAAAAGGGAGTTTGGTGGGATCGGGAAGGAGATCATGGTGAGCTCTTGAGGCCCGGTGCACCACCCCTATGTCACCTGTGCACCACCCGTGCATTACCCAGTGCATGACCTGTGCATTACCCAGTGCGCCATCCGTACATTACTCAGGGCACCACCTGTGCATTATAATGCATGCATCACCTGGTGCACCACCCATGGATCACCCGATGCACTACCCATGCATTACGCAGTGTATCACCCATGTATCACCCGATGCACCACCCATGCATTACGCAGTGTATAACCCATGCATCACCCGATGCACCACCCATGCATCACCCGATGCACCACCCATGCATTACGCAGTGTATCACCCATGCATCACCCGATGCACCACCCATGCATCACCCGATGCACCACCCATGCATTACTCAGTGTATCACCCAAGCATTACTGTTAGACGGACCGGGAGGGTTGGCCGAGGACAAGGGGAGAGGTCTCCGGGGAGAGCCGTCTCCAGCGATCGTACAGACGAATAACTTCCCCCCCCACAGATGTACACCACACAAGGATAAGGTTTAACGTTCTTTATAAGCGATCTCTTAGATACGATAGAATGGTACAAGGAGGTCTGGACTCAGGGGTCCCCTCGATTCTAGTCTCTTGGTTGGGAAAGGGGGTAGCGGGACAGTCTGGTTACCAATCTGGTAGATGCGATGATGGATAGCTCACAATCCTCGAGCTCGGTGTTCTAGCTGGACGGGCCGCGGCAGCGCCAGCAGGTCCCGGTGAAGGTGGTCGTTACACGGTCCGCGGCAGCGCCAGCAGGTCCCGATGAAGGTGGTGGTTCCAACGGTCCGCGGCAGCGCCAGCAGGTCCCGACAAAGGTGGTAGTTGCAACGGTCCGCGGCAGCGCCAGCAGGTCCCGACGAGGATGGAGGATGTAGAAGGCCGCGGCAGCGCCAGCAGGCAGGACGATAGTTCACAAGGCAGGGCTACGGCAGCGCCGGTAGTCCGTCAAGGATGAGTTCTTCTCGGTGTCTCTCGACTCCAGGATACAACTGCCTTCCTGCCCTGGAGCTGTCCTAGTTATAGGTCTGGCGCCCTTTGATGTCCGGACCCTCGCACTTGGAGGTCGGGAGGTCCGGGATGAGGGAGTCCAGACACCCAGCAGGGGGGTGGAGCCAGCGCCCGGGGAGCTGGAGGGCGATCGGTACCTGGCGGGGGAGAGCCATCGACACTTCTTTCTCCCATCGACCTGCCAAGTGGTCCGTTCACCTCCTGGGGGGATGGTGGTGCCGGGATGTCGGGGCCTGGCCAGGCCCAGGGTTAGGGTCGAGCTGAGGCCACGCGGCCTCGTGGTGCAGTGTCCAAGATGGCGGCCGGTCCGGCCGAGGGAGCCGGTAGTGGTTCGGCCCCATGATACAGAGATGTCCGGGGGCAGGAGTTCCGTCTGGAGACGGGGTGCGGGTTGTTTCTGTGGGTAACACCTGGAGAGCCGGGGCTCGGGCCCTGTCATGCGGGGAGGGAGCAAGCCCTTTAGGTGGCCTGTCCAACAATTACCCATGCACCACCCATGCATCACCCAGTGCACCACCTGTGCATCACCCAGTAATACACAGGTGGTGCACTGGGTAATGCACAGGTGGTGCCCCGAGTAATGTATCACCTACGCATGACCAATGCAACCCCTGGTGCTGCACCCGTGCATCAGCCGTTGCACTACCCCTGCTTCCCCTGGTGCATCACCGCTGCACCACCCCTGCATCAACCGGTGCACTATCTGTGCATTACCCGTGCACCACCCAGTGCACCACCTTTGCATTATCTACGCCCCACCCATGCATCATCTGATCTTCCACCCATGCATCACCCGATGCACCACCTGTGTATTACCCATGCATCACCTGGTGCACCACCTGTACATTACCCACGCACCACTCGTACATCACCCGGTGCACCACCACTACACCACCTGATGCACCACCTGTGCATCACCCGCGCATCACCCGGTGCACCATCTGTGCATTATCCACGCACCACCCATGCGTCACCTTGTGCACCACCACGTGCTTCACATGGTGCACTACCCGTGCATCACCCAGTGCCCCACATGTGTATTACCCACGCATGACCCATGCATCACCTGATGCACCACCTGTGTATCACCCGGTGCACCACCCGTGCATCACTTGGTGCAAAATCTGTGCATTAGCCACGCACCACCCAAGCATCACCCGGTGCACTTCCCATACATTACCCACACGCCACCCATGCATCACCTGGTATCCTACCCGTGCATAACCCGGTGCACCACCCGTGCATTACCCATGCCCAACCCAAGCATCACCCGGTGAACCACCCAAGCATCACCTGGTGCTCTACCCATGCATTACCCTTGCACCACCCATGCATACCCTGGTGCACCACCCATGCATCACCTAGTTCAACACCTTTGCATTACCCAGTGTATCACCCATGCATTACACACGCACCACCAGTGCACCACCCATGCTTCACCTAGTGCAACAACTGTGCATCATCCGGTACACCATTCAGTGCACCCACCCATGCACTACACGGTGCACCACCCAAGCATCACTCGCTGCACCATCTGTGCATCACCCAGTGCGCCATCTGTACATTACCCGGTGCACTACCCAGTATACCATCTGTACATTGCTCAGGGCACCACTTGTGCATTACTCACACACCGTTCGTGCAACACCCAGTGCACCACCCATGAATTACTTATGCACCACCATACATAACCTGGTGCACCACCCATTGCATCACCCGGTGCACCACCTGTGCGTTACCCATGCAGAATCTATGCATCACCCGGTGCACCACTTGTGCATCACCTGGTGCACCACCCTGTGCATCACCTGGTGCACTACCCGTGCATTACCCAAGCAACACCCATTCATCATCTGGTGCACCACCTGTGCATCACCCGATACACCTCTCCATTGGGAGAGGTGTGGCCCCGCAGCCAGGGCGACTGACGCTGGACGCTGGGGATCACGGTTTGTAACCTGGCTCCGCTGGCGGGGGTCTGCCCAGAACCATGCGACTCGCTTAATCTTCCCAACGGCCCCCAGTGCTGAGATACCCCTTCGGGGGTGATTCGTGCGCTATACAAGTACTGGATTTACATTTTTATATTGACATTTGTGCATTACCCAGTGTACCACTCGTGCATTACCCACACATGACCCATGCTTTACCTGGTGCCGCACCCATGCATCACCCAGTGCACCACCAATGCATTACCCACGCCCCACCCAACCATCACCCAGTGCACCACCCGTGCATGACCTGGTGCACCACCCAGGCATTTCCTGGTGCACTACCCATGCATTACCCACGCACCACCCATGCATCACCTGGTGCCCCACCCATGCATAACCCAGTGTACCACCCATGCATTACCCACGCAACACCTGTGCATCGCCTGGTGCACTACCCGAGCTCCACCCAGTGCAACAACTGTGTATCAACCGGTTCGCCATCAAGGGCATCACCCGTGCACTGGATGGTGCACCACCTGTGCATTACCCGGAGCAACGCCTCTGAATCACCTGGTGCACCACCTGTACATTACTCAGGGCACCACCTATGCATCACGTGGTGCACCACCCATGCATCACCTGGTGCACCACCCATGCATCACCTGGTGCACCACCTGTGCATTACCTACACACCACCCATGCACCACTCGTGCATCTCCCTGTGCACCACCCTTTGCATCACCCGGTGCACTACCCGTGCATTACCCATGCACCACCAATGCATCACCTGGTGCACCACCCATGCATCACCCAATACACCACCCATGCTTTACCCAGTGTCCCACCTGTACATTTCTCATGCACCACCCATGCATCACCCGGTGTACCACACATGCTTCACCCGTGCATCATCTGGTGCACCACCCGTACATCACCCGGTGCACCAGCCGGGCATTACCCATGCCCCACCCAACCATCATCCGGTGAACCACCCAAGTATCACCTGGTGCACCACCTGTGCATCACCTGGTGCACCACTCATGCATTACCCAGTTAACCACCCATGCATTACCTACGCAACACCCGTGCATCACCAGTGCACCACCTGTTTTTCACCCAGTGCAACAACTATGCATCACCCGATGCACCATCCAGTGCACCACCCAGGCCTCACCTGGTGCTCCACTTGTGCATCACCCGGAGTAGCACCTCTGAATCACCTGGTGCATCACCTGTGCATTATTCAGTGCACAATCTGTGCATTTCCCAGTGCACCAATCGTACGTTACTCAGGGCACCACCCTTGCATCACCCATTGCACAGCCCGTACATAACCCACTCACCACCCATGCATCACCTGGTGCATCACTTGTGCATTACCCAGTGCACCACCCGTGCATCATCAATACACTACCTGATGCAACATCGGTGCAACACTTTTGCATTACCCTGTGCACCACCTGTGCATCATCAATACACTACCTGGTGCAACATCGGTGCAACACTTGTGCATTACCATGTGCACCACCCGTGCATTACCTCATGCGCCACCCATGCACTACCCAGTGCACCATCTGTGCATTAAATATTATTTACCCAGGCCACCTCCTGTGCATTAATCAGTGCAACAACCATGCATTACCCTTTGCACCACCCGTGTATAACCCTGTGCTCCTCCCATGCATTACCCAGTGCTCCACCCATGCATTACCCAGCACACCACCCATGCATTACCCAGCGCACCACCAGAGCATGAGGCATCACACCACCTGCCCATGACCTACCACCCAAGCTTGTATGGCTTAGCCCACCACACCTGCATGACCCAAACACACAATCCATGCCAGACCCAGCACACCACACATGCATGACAGAGCACCCCATGTCTGCATGACCCCGTACATCATCCCTGCATGACTCAATGCAGCGCTGGTGCATGAACCAGCACACCACCCCTGTATGATCTAGCCACTGCCCCATTCAACAGACACCCTGCCCCGGTCCCTGCACACCATCCGTGCACGCTGTATTACCCCAACGGTGCATGACCCAATACACGGACCAAACATCCCCAGCACACCTGGAGGATCTGGGCGTGCACATGCGTGCAATGCAGGGGAAGACTGCATGTCAATGTGAGAGGAAGGCCTGGACACCTATCTGGGCAGGGTCTCGCCCCCCCCCCCCCCCTCAGATGGCCACACAGTGTATCCCTGATAAACCGGTACATCAGCGACCCCTGGGATGCTGGCGGGGGGCTGCCCTGCTCCGGGAGGCTGGTGCAGGCTTGCCGTGTGTAACAGACCCACTCAGTGAACCCGGGGGGTGGGGATTGTCCTGGGTACCAGACCCCATTAGCCCCACTCCCGGAAGGCTGGGGTCTGTCTTAGGTACTACCAGACCACATAAGTAACCACCTGTGGCTGTGTCCTGTGTATCAGACCCCAGCAGTGACCCCGGGGGGTTGGGGGGGGCAGGGTCCTGGGTACCTGACCCCATCAAGCTCGCTGTCCTGGGTACCAATCCCATCAGTGGCGCCCGTGAGGCTGGGGGGGGGGCTGCCCTGGGCTCCAGATCCCATCAGTGACCCCTGTGTTAATGTTAATGTTAAGTTTATTTGTAAAGCGCATCGGTTACCCTGGGGTGCCCTGGCGCAAGTTATCTGCCATTTCAGCCATCACCAACAGAAAAAAAAAAACATTATTGAACAACCATGTTTTCAACATCCTTCTGAAAGCCAGCAGATCTGAGGAATTTTTGAGCTGGGCCGGAAGGTCATTCCACGCCTTGGCTGCTCCGAAGACAAATCTTCGTCCTCCTCATGATACCTTTTTAGTGAGCGGGACTATCACCATTTTAGCTCCTGCTGAGCGTAGATTTCTTGTGGGTACCAGTTGAATTGTTTCTGCAAGTACTCTGGTCCAGTATCTTGGAGTGCTTTAAATACGGTACACAAAGATTTAAAAAGCACTCGCTTTTTTACCAGGAGCTAATGTAACTTTTTAATTTCGTTGGAGATGGCCGCAAATTTGGGCACCCCAGTAAGTAATCTGGTGGCCGCATTTTGTATCCTTTGTAGTTTGTTTAAAAAGCGTGAAACTTGAATGTTTAAATAAAGGCCATTACAGTAATCAAGTTTTGACAAAACAAGTGCGGTGACCACTATTTTCTGACTCCCTGCTGGCAGGAATGGCAATTTATTTTTTACTGTTTTAAGAACAAACGCGGTTGATGACGAAACTGCATTGATTTGGTCGCCCAGGTTTAATTAGTCATCAACTATTGTTCCCAGGTTTTTTACTTTCTTCATGGGAACAGGAAGTGATCCCATTGTTGATGGCCACCAGCTCGGGTTCCAAAAGTTAGGACCGTTCCCAAATACTATGACTTCCATTTTATTAGAATTGAGCTTTAGTCAATTTTTCGCCATCCAACTGCCCACTGCTTCCATGCAGTTATGAAAACGATTGTCCATACCCACCTCCTGTCTTAGCAGAAGAGACATCACGATTTGGGTGTCATCTATCTGCATAGGAGGTGAGATCAAAAGCCAAGGTGTTAATGATAGGGGCCAGTGAGGAAACATAAACATTGAACAACGTAGGGCTCAATGACGACCCCTGTGGCACCCCGCAGGGCAGAGCAAAAGTTTTTGATTGGTATTCACCCAGGGATACCATTTGTATTCTATCCGTAAGGAAGGATTGCAGAAGATTCAGAGCCTTATCCCGAAGTCTGCATGACCTTAATCGGTCCATCAAGAGGTCATGATGGACCGTCTCAAAGGCCGCAGATAAATCTAGTAGGATCAAGGCGGCCTTCCCTCCTTGATCAACTACTTTCCTGATCTCATCTGTTGTTTTTATGAGCGCTGACTCCGTACTATGACCACTCCTGAAGCCATATTGAGTGGGATCCAGAGCCTGGGTCTGATGGAGAAAGGCACCAAGTTGTGTATTTAATGCCTTTTATATCAGTTTTGCTGGTAAGGGGAGCCGCGAGATTGGGCGAAAATTATTTGGGTAATTCGGGTCTAAATTGGGCTCTTTCAGTAGGGGTAGAATTGATGCCACCTTCCAGAGCTTAGGAAAAAACCCAGTATCAATCATATCATTAAAAATGGGCGTGAGTGCCTAGGTGATGGGTTCCACCGCTATTTTGGCCACAGCCACCGGACAGGGGTCATATGGTGACCCTGATCTAGCTGCTTCAAGAAGGCTGCGTGTTTGGTCCATGGACAAGTCCTCGAATCTGTCAAGGACGCCGGGGGGACTTTGGAGCGCTTATGGTCCTCCTTCTCTGTGATACTTCCTACTGCAGTAGATCCGTAGAGTGCCGAAAAGATCACTTCCACTTTATCCAGGAAGAATTTGGCAATATTTTCGCAAAGTTCCTGACTAGGCTGCACTGTAGCAGGGTGTGGAGACGTCAAATCTAATACTGTTTTAAATAATTCTTTGGCTGAGTTTTTTGCCAAATCAATTTTGCTGACAAAGAATTTTTGTTTAGTGGAAAACAAAAGTTGCTTATAGTTCGATAGACCATTTCTGTAAGCTGTCTTCTCCACTTCCTTATATTCTTTCCTCCATGAGCGCTCAAGGCGTTTACACTTGAGTTTTTCTTTGTTCAATTCATCTGTAAACCAGGGGGCGGAGGGAGACGATCTCTTAGGCACAACACTAATAGCTGGGCCTAGTTTGCAGCAGGCGTTCTCCACCCATTTAGTATAGGCAATCGTCCCTTCCTCCACCCCCAAATTCGTTTGTATAGTCGTTGAGGTGAGAAGTTCCTGGAACGCATCTCCATCCATTTTGTTCCACGGTCGGATGTCAATCCGTTTCTTAACACCTGCCCCCCCTAACTGCTGGGCCTTGAGGGCTAACTCAAACTGGACCGCCGCATGGTCTGTCCAGACAAGAGGTAGCACACCCGTAACCTGGAGACCTGGCTGGTTCGTAAAAATGCCATCCAGAGTATGTCCCGCCACGTGAGTGGGGCCAGTGACATGCTGCCTGAGGTCTACACTATTTATTGTGTCGATGAGAGCGACTGTATCTGGATTTAAAAGAGCCTCCGAGTAGTAATTGAAATCCCCCAAGATGGTATAGTCCTCCAAACAGATGCTGTCTTCCAGCAAATCTCCAATGGAAGTAATAAAGGGATATCTAGTGCTTGGTGGTCTGTACAGTAAAATGCCTTTAAAGGTATGATGGTGAGATAGGTTGAAATTAAAGGACAAGGCCTCACAACCTGCGTTGAGTATTGGGTGGAAGGCCACTTTCATAGAGCTGGGATAGATCACTGCCAGTCCTCCCCATTTTTTCCCCCAGCCCTATTCAGAGTATGGCACACAAATCCTGGCGGAGTAGCCTTCAGCAGGTCCGGCCCTGAGGATTCATCAGTCCATGACTCCGTGATAAATGCCATTTATATGTCTTTTTCCTCAATAAGCCTGGCACACTCGGTGCTATGTTTAACCAGAGATCTTGCGTTTATCAAGATGCACTTAAAAACCATATCCTTGTGCCCCACTGTCTTTGACCTAAAGTCCCTTAACTCATGGGGCGCTAGAGATTGGATCTTAGGGAGCGAGGTTCTACATGTAGAGCAGGCCACTGGCTGAGATTTCCTTTCCCACCCTGTTCAATCCAAGCAATACTGTTCTAGAATAGTTCATGCGAGAGGGTTTACCTGAACTCAAAGAGTCAGAGGTCTTGGCGCTGAGCGCGGTCCTATCGCGGTCGGGCGCAGACGGGCTTGCCACTGGCACGCCCGCTGCGCGCACGCGCCATTGGGCCATAAATAGCGTGGGGAATACAAACACTAGACCGCTCACCACACTTGTCCCAACATGGCGGTCCCGCCGAAACTGTCGGGAAACTCGGGGTTTCGAGCAGCGGTAAAACCAAGTAGCAGCAACACTCGGGCACAGTAGAACAATCGCAATTGAGCAGTTACAAAATTAAAAAGCGCTCGATCAGGGCAAGATTATTTCTCCTTTTAAAATCATACAATGATGTGCAGATATGCAAAGAATACAGTACTTGGCAAGAAGAAAGACAACACAGCTATCTCCCGGCTCAAGCCTCAGGAGAGGTAACCTGATGGGGATGCTGGTTGTCCTGGGTAACAGACCCCATCAGTGGCGCTCGTAAAGCTATGGGGCGCTGCCCTGGGTACCAGACCCATCTGTGACGTGGCCCCCGAGGGGCTACAGGGTGTCCTGGGTCCCAGACCCCATCTGTGACCCTCGTGGGGTCCAGGAGGGGTTTCCGCCCTGGGTACCAGACCCCATCAGTGGCCCCCGTGAGGTCCAGGAGGGGGGCCGCCCTGGGTACCAGACTCCATCAGTGACCCTTGTGAGTCTAGGAGGGGGGCCGCCCTGGGTAACAGACCTCATCAGTGGCCCCCGTGAGGTCCAGGAGGGGGGCCGCCCTGGGTACCAGACTCCATCAGTGACCCTTGTGAGTCCAGGAGGGGGGCCGCCCTGGGTAACAGACCTCATCAGTGACCCCCGTGGGGTCCAGGAGGGGGGGCCGCCCGGGGTAACAGACCTCATCAGTGACCCCCGTGTGGTCCAGGGGGGGGCCGCCAAGAGTACCTGACCCCATCTGCGACCCTGTGGGGTCCAGAAGGGGGGCCGCCCTGGGTACCTGACCCCATCTGTGACCCCCGTGGGGTCCAGGAGGGGGGGCCGCCCGGGGTACCAGACTCCATCTGTGGCGCCAGTGGGTGGGGGGAGGGTGACCTGGGTACCAGACCCCATCAGTGGCCCCCGTGAGGTCCAGGAGGGGGGCCGCCCTGGGTACCAGACTCCATCAGTGACCCTTGTGAGGTCCAGGAGGGGGGCCGCCCTGGGTAACAGACCTCATCAGTGACCCCCGTGGGGTCCAGGAGGGGGCCGCTCTGGGTACCAGACCCCATCAGTAACCCCCGTTAGGTCCAGGAGGGGGCCACCCGGAGTATCAGACCTCATCAGTGACCCTTGTGAGGTCCAGGAGGGGGAGTCCTGGGTCCCAGACCCCATCAGTGACCCTTGTGAGGTCCAGGAGGGGGCTGCCCTGGGTACCTGACCCCATCTGTGACCCCCGTGGGGTCCAGGGGGGACCTGGGTACCAGACCCAATCAGTGACCCCCGTGGGGTCCAGGAGGGGGGCCGCCCGGGGTACCAGTCCCCATCCGTGACCCCCGTGGGGTCCGGGGGGAGGGGGGAGTCCGCCCTGAGTATCTGACCCCCGTGGGGTCCAGCAGGGGGGACACCCTGGGTACCAGACCCCATCAGTTAAAGATTATTTGCTCTGCTCGCAGCTCATCTGCGGCTCGGACGGTGACGTTCACCTCCAGAGGGCTTTTGTCCCCCGCACCTGACCTCGGCTCCTGTTTTGCTCGAGGGTGCTGCCTGCTCCCCGCACATTCCTGCTTCTGTTTCCTGGAGACCTTTCAGCCTCGCCTGGTGCCGCTGGCGCCTTTGTGAGCGCTGCTTTCAGCCCCGGCTTCTAAAGACGTTGCCGAGCAGTGGTTTGAGGAATGTCGCTGCTTGTTCTGCGGAACGCGAGGGCTGGCCTCTTCTGGATGTGTGGGTCTTTCTTCCATGTGGCCTCAAACATTGTGCCAGGGGGTGCCAAGGGGCGCCCTCCCCGGGCAGCAGAGCACCACGTCATGCTGCGGTGACCCTGAGCCCACCCTGGACTGTAATGCATCTCCTTATGTAAACCATGGTACATGCATAACCCACAAACACAAAGTGTGAATCTACACCCACAGCGCGTGACACCCCGAAGACAGGGGCATCATCGCACCCACCCTGGACTGTAATGCACGGTATGAGACAGAGCACACAGGGACCCCGGCCACTGAGAACAGTTTTATTCATGCATGAACCATGGTACAGGCATAACACATAAACACAAAGTGTGAATATACACCGTCAGCGCGTGACACCCCGCAGATAGAGGCATCATCGCACCCACCCTGGACTGTGATGCACGAAGGGACCTGGCAACTGAGAGCAGCTTTATTCATGCATGAACCATGGTACACGCATAACACACACAAACACAAAGTGCGAATCTACACCCACTGCGCGCGGCTGCATGTGACGCCCCACAGACAGGGGCATCATGGAACCTACCCTGGACTACTTAATGTTATGAGACAGGGAATAAAGGGACCCCGGCCACTGAGAGCAGCTTTATTCTTGCATGAACTATGGTACACACATAACACATAAACACAAAGAATGAATCTACAGCCTCAGCGTGTGACACCTCGCCGACAGAGGCATCATGGAACCCACCCTGGACTATAATGCATGGTATGAGACAGAGAATGAAGGGACCCCGGCCACTGAGAGCTGCTTTATTCATGCATGAACCATGCTACAGTCATAACACATAAACACAAAGTGTGAATCTACAGCCTCAGTGTATGACACCTCGTAGACAGAGGAATCATGGAACCCACCCTGAACTACTCTATGCTATGAGACAGAGCATGAAGGGACCCCTGTCACTGAGAGCAGCTTTATTCATGCATGAACCATGGTACACGCATAAAACATAGACACAAAGTGTGAATCTACACCCACAGCGTGTGACACGTTGCGGACAGAGGCATCATGGAACTCACCCTGGACTACTTCATGCTATGAGACAAACAAAGGCACCCCGGCCACTGAGAACAGCTTTATTCATGCATGAACCATGGTATACGCATAACACATAAACACAAAGTGTGAATCTACACCCACCGCGCACAGCTTCATGTGATGCCACGCAGACAGAGGTATCATGGCACCCACCCTGGACTGTAATGCATGGTGTGAGACAGAGGACGAAGGGACCCCGGCCATTGTGAGCAGCTTTATTCATGCATTAACCATGGTACATGCATAAAACATAAACACAAAGTATAGATGTATACCCTCAGCGCGTGACACCCCGTGGACAGAGGCATCATTGCACCCACCCTGGACTGTACTCCATGGTCTGAGGCAGATAATGAAGGATGCAGGATGTGCATTCCCATATGCATACGTACTTAATGTAAGGAAAAGGTAAAGAAGCAGTCTGGTGAACTTTCACTGTCCAACAAGTATGCAAGGAGGCTAGTGCAATGAACCTATATATGTAGGGAGATGGTAAGGATGCAGTCAGTGGTGAACTGGGTGCTGGGGTAAAATAGGATTTTTGCCAAGTGTGCACATTTCTGATGTCATTTTAACACCCTTAGCCCTAGTACTGATAGCAATATTTCCAAGTGTGATTTATGCCCAGAAATACATGATGCTCATGTTGTGTGGATTAATGTGTGTTGAATACAATCTTTACTTGCATTCACCACGTGTGACGTCTCTTTTGTGATCCTCAATGTATTTATTGTGTGAGGGTGCAGTGCCAACGCTTTACACATTGCCTCTGTGGTAAGCCTGACTGCTCAGTGCCAAGCTACCCAAGGGTGAGCCTAGGTTATACGGTGAGTGTAATCACCTGCCCCTGACGGGAGTGGTCGGTTCTGCATGGCTGGGGCAGGGCCTCAGCCAACCGGAAAGTACCAATTCCAACATTTGTGGGTCAGCGGTGTGGATACATCGCACAGTAACTAGTTGTCGTCACAACTTCACATGGTGAAGTGTTCCTTTGGTTCCTAATATGTCCCTAAAAGGGACAGAGGGATAGCTGAGGAGTGGTGATTTTTTTTGTTCCTCATTGATCTCTATTTCTAAGATGTCTGTGGGCCTACCTGAGGTAGAGTGTGAGCCGGCCGATCTGGAAACCTATACAATGGCACAGCTCAAGGAGGTCTGCCAGGCAAAGGGGGTGGCTTGCAACGGAAAAGCCAAAAAGGTGTAGCTACTGGAAGCCTTGCGAGCCTGGGCAGAGGCCCACCCTGGGGGTGCGCGGGAGGGGGAATAGGGGAGAGTGGGGAATAGAGGGGAGTGACTAGGGAGGGAGATCCTGAATGGGGGGAGGAGTCAGAACAGGACCAGAGGGGTAGAGGGAAAGGACCCACTTCGCTCAGACCTGGAGGGGCACTCTAGGACCAGCAGCAGAAAATCCTTATGAGCCTGTATTCCGAAGAGCTGGAGGATAGGAGGGAAGAAAGGAAGTTAAAGTTAGAGCTTGCCAGGACTGCCCAGGAGCAGGCCCTAGCCCTTGCTAAATTAGAAAAGGAGCAAGTCCTGGCCGAATCGGAAAAAAAAGCAATCTCTTTCTGAAAAAAGACTAGCCATGGAAGCGAAAAAGATGGCCCGTGAGCTCAGCTTCAGAATGTGGACATTAGAGCCCTACAATTGGGAACCAAAAACAGTAATTGTGGCAGTGCCCCTGCAGTGTCTAACAATGAGAGTCGAGGTCGAATCCCAAAGGATACGGTACAGGATTACCAGTTGGGAGCAGCACCCCTGCAGTGTCTAACAATGAGAGTCGAGGTCGAATCCCAAAGGATACGGTACAGGATTACCAGTTGGGAGCAGCGCCCCTGCAGTGTCTAACAATGAGAGTCGAGGTCGAATCCCAAAGGATACAGTACAGGATTACCAGTTGGGAGCAGCGCCCCTGCAGTGTCTAACAATGAGAGTCGAGGTGGAATCCCAAAGGATACAGTACAGGATTACCAGTTGGGAGCAGCGCCCCTGCAGTGTCTAACAATGAGAGTCGAGGTCGAATCCCAAAGGATACGGTACAGGATTACCAGTTGGGAGCAGCGCCCCTGCAGTGTCTAACAATGAGAGTCGAGGTCGAATCCCAAAGGATACGGTACAGGATTACCAGTTGGGAGCAGCGCCCCTGCAGTGTCTAACAATGAGAGTCGAGGTCGAATCCCAAAGGATATGGTACAGGATTACTAGTTGGGAGCAGCGCCCCTGCAGTGTCTAACAATGAGAGTCGAGGTCGAATCCCAAAGGATACGGTACAGGATTACCAGTTGGGAGCAGAGCCCCTGCAGTGTCTAAAAATGATTTGAGGTCGAATCCCAAAGAATATGGTACATGATTACCAGGTGGGGGCAGCGCCCCTGCAGTGTCTAAAAATGAGAGTAGAGCTCGTATCCCAAAGGATATGGTACAGGATTACCAGGTGGGGGATGACATTGACAAATGGTTGTCAGCCTATGAGATGGCTTTGAAGGTACACAGGGTCCCTGAAGAGAGCAAAGGAGGCAGTTTATGGTGGTACATGCCCCCCCCCCCCCCACGTAGGGAGCGACACCCTCCTTACACTGGACGTGAGGAACCAGACTAAATACCCTGCGATGAAAACCCTGTTGGTCAATAAGTTTGGACTGACTCCAGAGAAAAACCGCCAGCGTCTTAGGGCCGGGTACAAACTGGCCACACAAAACTGGGTAGGCTTCTTACACTACTTGGGTAAGGCACTGAAGGGTTGGGATAGTACAACTTAGTCTTGAAGGAGCACCTCTCTCAGACCTTTTTTACCAAACTATGCCAACACCTTGAAGACAGCAAGCTGGTTGATTGCCCGAAGTTTGTTGACAAAGCGAATCTCTTAGCCAGCACTAAATCACAACACACTCTTCCCCCTAATACATACTTTCAGGCAAGGTAGTAAATCCAAAAATACACATATCCCATAGACCAGTTATTTATGAAAATTTATTATCAAAAATTATGAATCGTTTTTATAAATTGTGTTTTTTGATTTTTGATATCACAAATAAATATATAATTATGATAAAAACTTCAACACTGGAGGAGCCCCATAAATAGGAATAGGAACAGTGAATGCGATGTGCACATCAGCAAGAAAGAAGAGAAAAGAAAAACAGACATAAGTAAAAGCAATACAATGTTTCAATACAACTAAGCCAAAACTGGACACAAAATCATGAAAACACACAATTACGTACATACATACAAATTACAATACAAAATCCTCAACATAGATAGATAGATAATGAACTTTATTCGATATGTAAAAACAATATCATAAAAGTACATACAAATAAAATTTGTTAATAGAATAAAATTTCAATTATTGTACAACAATCTCAAATTCAATTAAAATTACGGATACACGATAGAACTTTTAGGACATGTATCAACTAAGTCTGCATTGTAGCCCTCAGCTTTATGGTCATTTTCAAGTAGGATGACATAGCTGCCAAGACTAAAGGGGTATCCAGGGTCTTTAATTTATAATAAGCCACTCTATGTGAGCGTAAACCCCATGATTTGAGCAAAGGTTTCAAAAAGATAGTCCTTGGCAGTTGGTAAAATCTACAGAATAGGATACAGTGTATATTGGATTGCATAGATAGGCCGTCACACGGACATTTCTCCATGTCAGTAGACCAACAGTTTGGGTTAGGAAAAGTTAAAAATCTGAAAAAAGAGTCAGTACGAAAACGGGTCAGGAGCATGCGAGTAAAAGGCGATGGTTCTAGGAGTAGATATTGCTGGATCCCATTTGTAATGGTCGAGTGTTGATATTCCACGATTGAACTCTTTTGTTTTTCAGAGGACCAACGCTGGCTGCTCAAGTGGTTTAGGACAAGACGTTTTAGCGTAACTCTTGCTATTTTGCTTAGGGCTAAGGGGTCAGAAAAGAATTCAGGATGTCCTAAGTCCGAGGATAAATTCTTTACATAATTCAACCATTTAATATTCCTGACCTTGTTCAGTTTAAGACAGTCTTTGATGATTTCTCTGTTAAAAGGAGTCTCTTGGTTGGTCCAGACTTTGTGCCATAGGATGAGTGGGGAGGAATTAATCGTATCCGCAATATGTGTAAGACCTAATTCAGTGTGTACCAGGTAGGTAGATGTACCAGAGGGGACAGCCAAGAGATAACGCAAAAAAGCGTTCTCGAGGCGTTGAATTTGGTCGACGGAGTCAATCCCCCAGATCCCGGCTCCATAAGTTCCAACTGAGATGCACTTCGCCCGATAAATCTGAAGTAAGGGGTTAATCGGGCGGCCCCCAAGTTTTTTTGAAAAGTTGGTCAATGCGCCTATGGCTTTAGACAAAGCTAACCCCCTAGCTTGAGCTGGGGCACGCCAGGTACCCCTTTTATTGAAAATGATGCCCAAATAAGAGAAACTATCAATGCTGTCCAGTTTTTGACCGTTTAAAAAAATAGAGCATGGTTTTTTCCCAGTCCCTAGGCCACATGACATTGTAAAGGTTTTAGAGGTGTTAACATTTAGGCCTCTCTTTGACATATAGTCAGTGAATTCATTTACTGCCCTTTGTAGCCCCCTTCGGGTCTGGGACATAATTGCGGCATCGTCCGTGTAGAGCAGGATAGGTATGGGTTTACCATTTATTGTAGGGTAATCATGAAAAGTTCTATTTAAATGATGACCAACAGAATTGATGTAAAGGGTGAAAAGCAGGGGAGCTAATATGCAACCCTGCCTGACGCCACGCCTGATGAAAAATCTGTCAGTACATTCTCCCGTTCTGCCATACCTAACGCGGACTGATGCATCCCTATACAGTTCTTTAATAAATGAAAGGATGAGGGGGGTCTAAACCTATCTCTGCAAGGGAAACCCATAAAAGCTCATGATCAACACAATCGAATGCCGAGCTGAGATCTACAAAGGTAATAAAGAGATTGCCTTTTTTGGCCTGAGTATATTTAGCTATTATGAGAGACAAGTTCAGGCCTTGCTCAATAGTACCTTTGCCGTGTCTGAAGCCATATTGCAGGTTAGAAATAATATCTTGATCATTTATCCAGTCGTGTATTCTAGTTAAAATAATTCGCCCAGCTACCTTCATGAGAGAGTCTAATAGTGAAATTGGGCGATAGTTGGCGGGATTATCCCTCTCGCCTTTTTTAAAAATCGGGACAACGACTGCCTCAGGCCAGGTGGGTATGAAACCTGTTATGTTCAGTGAGTTCAGAACATTTGTAAGCAAAGGTGCCCAAAGGTCTGGCTGTGATTTAAAAACATCTATCGGTACGCAGTCAGGACCTGGCGCCTTCCCAGAAGGACTTTCTTTTAATGCCATCAATACTTCGACATATTCGAAGGAAATGTTCAGGGGAAAAAAAGTAGGAGTATTTGAATCTAGGAGGGGGTTAGGATTACTTCCCCTCTCATTCAGCTGGTCACCCGGATCAAGGGGATTATATAGGGCACTGAAGTGTTTAACCCAGGTTTCAGCAGTTATGGCTGAGTCCAAAATTGGAGGCTGTGAAGATCGAAAAAAAGGGGCATTGACTGCCCTCCAAAAAGCGGTGTTATCCCTCTTGGTGGAAGCTTCCATAAGAGCTTGCCAGTCCTCTGACTTCAGCTGATTTTTCCTGGCCTGGCGTATAGTGTGGTAATTTTTTCTAGCTTGCTGGACTTCCAAGCGATTTCTGGGATTAGATTTTAAAGCAGCTTTCAGGAGTCGCAGAGCTTTAGAACAGTTCCTATCGAACCAACAGTTACTAGAGGAGGAGGATTTCCTTGGGGCACATTCGAGCAGTCTTTTTATTTCCAATAAGATTTTAGAAAAGGAGTGACTTATTGCGTGCGGATTGTCTAAGAGTGATAGACATGTTTGGATATGATCGTATGTGTTCTTCACCAGGGAATTTAAAAAGGTGGAAGGGACTACTTTGTCCCATTTAAGGTAAAGCCCCATGGTGGTTCCTGGCTGAAGAGGTTGGATGTAAGGAGTATTCTGCTTAACCTTGTGCTTAGCGTGTGAGGTGAGATTTAAGATCAACCCAATTGGGTAATGGTCACTGATTACAGAATCAAGAGTCTCCCAGTTACGTATAAGCCCTGAATACCTGGAAGATATGAGTATGTAATCGATTGTAGTGTGACTACCTCTCCCATTGTAGGTGGGTTTAAAACACTTAGGTGGGATGCATAGTTCGTTGGCATAGGATAGGTTAAAGTAGGATGTTAAGCCATTTAAAAAGTCTCCTAGTTTAGAGTGTCGGAAGTGGCTAGAAGAAGAATCATCGTTATCAGATACCATTCCACAGGTGCCTTTAATGCTCTGTGAACACAGAGGGCAGTTGAAATCACCCAGCCAAATGATTAATGAATCAGATTTATTTTGATTCTCTATTTTTAATAAATCGGTTTTAAGCCCATTAAGTATCTGCTCAAGATGAGGGCTTGGGATGTTATTATAAAAGTTAACCAAAACAGTGTACTTGATTGAACCACCGGTTAAACAAATGATCTGATAATTTGAAGTCCCTGTGATGTAGGCTACTTTTAGTTGACTTTCTACGGAAATGTAAGTCACGAGGCCCCCTTTGCTTCTGCCATGAAGGCTTGGGGAAGCTGGGGTATGAAAGGTCTGATACCCTAAAAGATGAAGCTCGGTAATAGTCCATGTTTCCTGTAAGCAAATAATGCTATGACGGGAGACGATCTGAACCCATGCAGGGTTGGTCAATTTGTCAGAAAGACCTGCCACATTCCAGGACAAAAGACTATCACCCAGTGGAGTTTCATCCGTACGGGGATTACAGATCATAGGATCTATTAAGGCCTCGTTTGTTTCTTGAGATTTCTGGAGGATTTGTGGAGAGGAGATATCCCTCATAGAATGAGTAATCAAAGAAGAATTGGGTAATAAGTAACCAGTTACGCTCATTTGCTCAAAGGGAGTAAAAAAAGGAGCGATGCCTTCGAGCTGCTTACTCCCAAGGTTGTCAATGAGCGGGGTATTCTTTTCGGAATTAAGAATATCAGGTTCTGAAGTGGCCGGCGGGATATTTATGTTAAGGAAGTTATCCTCCAAGGGTGCAAAATTAGAAAGTCAATCTTGTTCATCCAAACCGGAGAGAATGGCGAATCTATTGGAAGTAGGGAGAGTGGGACGGTGGGCCTCGGAGTTAGTCCTCAGCGATGGATGTGGGATTTGGGAATTAGACAGAAGGGAGCGGGGGTAAAAGTAACTCAGATCGTACGTTGAGATACCCGCGCCCCTACTCGGAGTATACCAATCCACTATATGGGATCCTGCGATCCCTAAAGTTGATTATAATTATATCGCCCTGTATGTCCTTGGGTCTAGAACCCAACCATCTCAGTCTTCTCACGTGCAATATTTCGCTGTTTTGGTGGGCTGAATTGGGGTTGGATCCTCAAGAGAAATATCCATTGATGATTGTAGGTTGGGGGAACGTGTATTAGAAGGCTTTGGAATAGCCATTGTATCCATTTTATCAGGTGACTGCAAAGAGGGGGCAACATTATCCGTGGGGACGGGGCCCATATTCCTGTTTGGGGGTGACAGGACCTGTTGAATATGACCCAGAGACGAGCGCTTCTGGTAAATAGGGTCCAAAGATAAACGGCGCTCTGTAATAGCGATCTCTTGTTCTAGAACAGTAGCGGCCCTAGTGATAAAGTTGTCTAATGTCCCCCTAACCGAGCCCCCCACCAAAGAGTGTCTAGATTTTGAAGAGCGTGTTGCCATTATACTTGGTTGCGTACGATAAGGAGCTGACAATGTGTTCCCAAGCAGTAAAAGACTATACACAGCTATTAACGTGAAATGACTGAAGTTTAACAGGTATAACTAGTGAGAAAAAATGAAAAATAAATGGAAACTGTATGCTATTTCAATCACCTTAGTCCTGAGCGGCTAATGAGAGCTGTACGGCCAACAACAGGAGGGGTGGCCCAGCCCAGCCTTGGTCGGCCTTGGACGGCCGTAGACGGCCCGCCCTTTGCCCGGGCTTAGCCCGGCGCGTCCCGCGAAGCGGGAGGCGCGAGGCGCTTTTAAGTCCGCCGCCGGGAGAAGGGAGGGGCAACAGGTGGTGATACTGCCGCCAAGGTGTTCTGGGCTTGGTAGTTCCTTCAAATTCCAAACAACAAGGTCCACACTCCTAGCGCTGCGCGTCCCCAGTAGGAATTAAGATCTCCGCTCCCAGTGTTCCACTGCAAAGTGGTCACTTCCGCTGCCGCCGTCCTCCTCAATATGGAATACACAAAGAACAGGAAATGCGCCGATGCGCGGTTCGGAAATGTGATGTACACAACGGATTCCTTCATCAGGGCGCTGAGAGAACCAGTAAATCAGTGGCCGCAGGCCGTCGGTGTATCCTGCACCGAGGATGGATGTCAGTGCAAGGGGCTTGGCATCAATGGAAGTTTTGAACAGGTCTGTAGGGACAACAAAGCAATATATAAACATGCAATACATCCCGGCTTTCTTCTGCCTATTATCTACATAACCAGGGACCTTCTTGTTTTTCTTGTTTAACCACTTAGCCAGCACCAGATTGTCCAAAAAGATAACTGGAGTGGGACTCCCAAAATGGGGGCCATGGTCCCCCCCAAAAGAAGGAGGGAGTGATAAAAAGGAGTCATCTATTAGCCCCCAAAAAATTCTCGGGTGAATGGATCTGGCTCGAATTCCCGATCCCCAGAAGGAACCTTACCTGGACAAGAGTCTGCCTCCAAAGACCTTTAAGTGCTGTGAGTGTTACGGGTACGGGCACTTCAGATCCTAAGTGTCCAAAGCGAATACCCTTGCCTGCTGGAGGAAAGGCACTAGGGGTGGCAAGCATACTAATGGGGGAGGAGGTGGTCCCATGTAATGACAGGAAGTTTAGTGGTATTACCCTAGAGTCCATGTGTGACAGTGAGATGGTTCCCAGGATCTAAGTGCCTGATAATACAGCAAAGTATAGGCAAAGGGTCACCATCAATGAGCAATGGTAGAGTCTCTGAGGGGTACAGGGGCCAGCATGACTATGGTAAGCAGTCAGTTGGGCTCCCCAGGGCAGGTAATTCCCCATGCCATCCACCAGATGGTGGTGGCTAACAACTGAGGGGGTCGTTTCCCAGTGACTCGGGTGCCATTTAGATGGGGGGTTTTAAGCCTGTTGAAGGTCGCCATGAGTCCCAGCATGCCAGTGGCTTGTCTGTTGGGTAATGACCTGGATACCTTATCTGGAAGGAAGTGGAGCTCCGGGCTCACGGGGAGATGTTGAGTTTACCCGACTGGATCTCTGCTACCACACGGTCCATGGCTACTGGAGATGGGGAGTCAGAAGGGGCTGGAGTCTGGAACAGTGGCTCAGCCCCCTGCTAAGAAGGGGAGAGGGAGAGGACGAGGACCGGGGAAACGCACCTTGGAATGTACCTCCTGTGAGATGAATCGGGAAATGTCCGAGGTCGCCCCAGAGTCCACTGAAGAGTGCATTGCTCCTCCTGGTGTCTGCTGAGCTTGCCGGTTGGCAAGTAGAAGATGGCTCCACCAGGGAGGAGTTCTGTGGGGCACAGAGAGAGTGCCCCACACCCAAGGGCCTGAGGCAGCAGGCTGAGGCCCATGCAGCCGATGATGAATTTTAGACTCATTACCTTTACTGGGAGGGCAATCTTCTGTACAGTGAGTCGGAGGCTCCTGGCCCGCAGGGCCCTGTTGGTCTCCCAGTGTTATCATGCCTTTCTACTGGAACTGGCCCATTACATTCCCCTGGCAGGACATTTGGGCCAGGACAAGATTTTTGCACGGCTTCTCACTTTTATTGGCCCAGACTCAGGGTATCCTCAGATGCATTCTGCAGGACCTGTGTGACCTTCCAGGCCAGTGGCAAAGTGGGGCAGATACCTAAAGCTCCCCTTAACCACTTGCCTGTCATTGGCACCTCCTTTGAAAGGGTAGGCATCGACATTGTAGAGCCTATGGATCCCCAGACGGCTGCAGGGCACAGGTTCATCCTGGTTCTAGTGTATCATGTCACTCTGAGCCCCACGACAGCACCGGCGATGGCAAAGGTCCGGATGGGGATTTTTACCCGTGGGAGTTTGTGTCTGACAGGGGCACGAACTTCATAACTGCTTACATGCAGGCCATGTTTAAGGAGTGTGGAGTAACATATATATTCTCTATCCCTTACCACCCCCAAAATAATGGGCTTTTTGAGAGATTCAATAAGACCCTGAAAAGCATGATCAGAGGCCCTGAAGAAAAAGTGGGATGTTCTCTTACTGTGACTGTTGTTTACCTTCCAGGAGGTCACTCAGAAGGGACAGGGTTTTAGCCCTTTTTAACTTCTATTCAGGCAGCTGGTCAGGGGACCTCTGAGTTTGGTCAAGGAAGGCCGCAGTCTCCCAAGAGAACTTCCTGGGATGTAGTAAGCTACATGCAGGCCTTCTGGAGCCAAATGGCCAGGTTCTGGAAGCAAGCCTCCCACAACTTAGCAGCCAGCCAGGATGTCATGAAGAAGTGGTACGACAGGAATGCCACTCTTGTGAAGTTGACACCTGGACAGAAAGTGTGGTTGATGGAGGCTGTAGAGGCAGGGGCCCTCCAGGACCGATGGACCAGTCCCGGTGAGGTAATTAAGAGGAAAGGGGACCCCACCTACCTGGTGGATCTCAAGACTCGAGGCATCCCCTCTGGGAACTACACATCAATCGCCTCAAGCCACACTTTGAGAGGTCTGAGGTCACCCTGCTGTTGCTGCCAGATGTAGAGGAGGAAGAGGAGAGTGAACCTCTCCCTGACCTTTTGGATTCTAAGGAGATGGATGAGTCGGTGAAAGGAGTTATCATGTCCCCCACCTAACTCCCCACCAGCAGAGGGACTGACACCGTGTTGGGGCAGTTTCCCTCTCCGTTCTCTCTTATCCCGGGGACTACCCACCTGTGTACACATGATGTGGACACAGGCGACAATCTCCCAGTCAAGTGTAAATGTTACAGGATGTCAGATAAGGTGAGGTCTAGCATCAAGGCAGAAGTATCTAAGATGCTAGAATTGTGGATCATAGAACCCTCTAGCAGCCCTCGGTCGAGTCCAGTGTTTCTGGTACCAAAAGCCACTCTGGCAGGCACCAGACCTGGACTTAGGTACTGTGTGGACTATAGGGGGCTGAATTCAGTGACACAGACGAATGCCCATCCAGTATTTAAGTACCTTCTGTGAGAAGTTGGCCTGGTATATGATAGTTATAGTGGGCACCTTGCACCAGTCCAAACAACCACTTATTGATGATAGGTTAAAGACAACCTTTATTGAAAGCTATCCTAGGGGTCGCTATGGAGAGCAGCCTTCAGGCTAAGTCTTGAAGGAATGTAAAGCAGCTTGTTTTATCAGTCTATAATCTCTTGAATGACCAAATAAAAGGCAACCACACCAGGTATATATATAAAATATATGTATTTATTACTTAACGCACCCCTCTAGTCTCTTTATGAGGCTAGAGGCAAAAGCACATAAGTTACACTTCAAAATATTACAGTAAAGTAGCACAATACACGTTAGGCCCTAGGAGTGGAGCAAACCATATACTAAAGTAGTGGTATAAGAACCACGACTTAACTAGACACAAGGCCTAGAGCCTGTAGAATCGCTCGGACCCCAAGGAACCACCCAAGGTAGTGACACAGGGGACCCACGGGGGCCTTGTGCAGTGTGAGAATACACCCGCGAGCTCCCATTAGCTTCTATGGGGAAAGTCGCGGTAAGATTTTTAGAGTTAAAGGACACTTAGAGATGGACTAGGACCAAACCCTTTTAGACTTGGACAGTTCTAGGGTCAACACCCACGGGAGCACCGGAGTACTCGAGTTACCTCACCCAGGGAAGCCAGGTGCATAGTTGTCAAATGGTGTCGGGTCGCGTCGTAGTTTTCAATAGCCTGGATCGGAGATGTGAAGAACCTGAAAGCAGAGGGGACAGAGTCTGGGTCACTTGCCAGTGACCAGGGGCATGATAGACGAATGCCCACCAATGTCGGGTGTTTCAGGTAAAGAAGGTGAAGCTTGACTCTTCAGCCACGAGGACCAGGAGGCGTCGAGGATGATCAGGAGCTGGATTCGAGTTGTCCCACGCAGGATGTCGAGTGCTGCAGCGTTGATGCCCGGATTGGACACAACAAGCCTTGGTAACAGCAACCCACGCAGAAAGAAGAAAGATGCCTTGGTCCGGACCAGCAAGATCTTAGGAACTCCCCCAGCGAGGAGGAGTGAGGCACGTCTGGAGCAACCAGGGAAGCCCAAAGAAAGTCAGAGTTACCTTCACAGGGATCCACCAGTCGACGGACCAGGGATCGCGCAGGGACCTCGAGCGGGAATGCAGAGTGGGCTCACGGAACACTCGTGGAGTGTAGGCCCACAATTTTTGGTGCAAAAGGTGCTCAGGTCTGAGCTACAAGTAACCCAATGCACAGCCTCGGGAAGCTGATGCACTTGCAAATGTGCACGGTGTCCAGGGGTTCCGGTTCCATGGTACCCATGAGGCCTACGGGTCTCAGCTTTGCTGGGGACTCGGTTCGGCCTCTGGGAAATCTGGAAATCCACCTCTGGTGTTACAAAGTCTTCGGCGTCTGGCGGGAGCTTCGGAGATGCAGACCGGACAGATGCTTCTTTGGTGCCTGCCAAGCAGGGGAGTAACTCCTTTACTCCAAGAGATATTCTTCAGTCATCTGGCATTAAACAGATCGTCGAAATTCCAGGATTCAGTTTCAGAGTTTCGTCCAGGGATATCTAAAGTTCTGGTTACAGAGGTTCCTTCTTTATACCCAAGGAAGGGGTTGGACTAACTCAGGGGACCCACCTATGGGAGGGTTTGGAAAGAGGGGTGGCTGCACCCATTTCCTTTGTCCAGTTTCGCGCCATAGCTGGTAGCCCCTGCAACCGGTTTTGGCTGGACTATGCACAGGGACACCAAGTGTGCCCCCAGTGCAGGACTTCAAAGCACTCCTGGAGTGCTTCCACCCAGCCATAATCCACTAAGGCCTGTCTGGGAGTTGGTTACACCTCCCTGTGACAGGAAAACTATTGTCCAGGCCTCCCGTGCCGTAGTTTCGGTCAGCAGCAGGAGGCCAGACTCGTGTCTGTGGCTGCAGCATCCTTTTAAGCTGGTACCGGGTATACCGGTGCTGTCATATCTCTCCCTCTAGAAGGGTGGGATCATACTCCCACACCAGTTACTGGTGTAGGGGTATGATTCCAAGGTGTTTGACACCAAATGAAATGAAATGAAAAATTATATTTATATAGCGCGTAACTACCCGGAGGCCTCGTCGCGCTTCAGCAATTACTATGACGAGCTCCAAGGTACATTAGCACGCTTTCGCAAACAAATGGGTTTTTAGGACTTTCGTGAATGCCATCCTATTGTTGATCTGTCTAATACTCACAGGAAGGGAATTCCATAGTTTGGCGGCAGAGTGTGAGAAAGAGCGACCGCCCCAACGGGCTTTGATAACCTTTGTTAGAGTTGCTAAGTGCAGTGAGCCGGAACGAAGGGCTCTGGAAGGGACGTAAGGCACTACAAAGGGGAACAAGATGGCAGGGCCTGTTCGATGAAAAGATTTGTGCACTATGCACATCGCCTTAAACTGAGCTCTGGCAGTCATTGGGAGCCAATGAAGCTCCTTAAGGGCTTTCTTAGCTGATTGCCAACGAGGAATATTAAACAATAGCCGGGCGGCACAGTTTTGGGTGACTTGGAGCCTTTTGGTCACCGCTACAGGGGCGCCCAAATATAAGGCGTTCCCGTAATCCAGGCGAGAGAGAATCAGGGCCTGAACCATGACTCTCCTCGCCTGGAAAGGGAGCAGAGGAAGGACCTTGCGGAGCATTTTCATTAACCCAGCACAAGTTGAGGCAGTCTTGGTGGCTTGGACCGAGAAATCAAGCGCCCTGTCAAGCCAGATTCCAAGGCTCTTTATCTGGGGCTTAGGGAGGGGAGGGGTGCCAAGGCATGTAGGCCAAATAGAGGCCAAAGTGTTCGGTAAGGAATTACCTAATAACATGATCTCCGTCTTCTCCCCGTTAAGTTTAAGACAAGACGCATGCATCCACTCAGCAACAGCCTCTAGACACAGACCCAGGGTGTTAGATGACCCCTCCGAGTGGTCCAAAGAGACCACCAGTTGGGTGTCGTCTGCGTAGGTGACGATACGCACACCAAAGGGCTGAACTATATTTTCTAGAGGTTGCATATAAACATTAAAAAGAGTGGGGCTCAGGGACGAACCCTGCGGAACCCCACAACTGAGTGGTTGCTTGGCCGAGATCGTCTCACCCTCGAACACCTGAAAAAAACGCTCATCCAGGAAGGAAGTCAGCCATTCCAGGGGCGCGCCCGACACACCCATGCCTTTCAAACGATGTAATAGGATGGCATGGTTGACAGTGTCGAACGCGGCACTGAGGTCGAGTAGTATGATGGCTGCTTTTCCTCCCTGGTCCAGCACCGCTCTAGTCTCTTCTGTTACTGCTATAAGGGCAGTTTCAGTTCCATGCTGAGGGCGGAAACCCGTCTGAGAGACACATAGTAGGCTATTAGATTCTAAATAGTCCACTAAGATGTTATTAATGTGTCTCTCAACATGTTTTCGTGCAGCCAGTCCAAAGTTAGCATTTACCATTGGGTTATAATGCACTTAAGAGTATATGGGCAGGCTGCATCACAGACAACCCCAGAGAAGAGATTCCGAGGGCTGCAGAGGGGCTCTGCTCATGCATGGGCACCCTCTCACACAAACCAAGCACCCTGCCTTCAAGATTGATAAGGCCTGCCATAGGGGTGACTGATAGGTTTCTATGTGCAGTGATAGGTGAGATATAGTGAACCTATATCTCTGTAAGGGGTGCATGCACCACCTTACCCAGGCTGCAGTAGCAGACCTGTGGTGTCATTTTGGAGGGCTTCCCAGGGGTGGCATAATGCATGCTTCAGCTCCTGGTAGGCCTCTGGGGTATCTATGCCCTGGGTACATAGTATACCATATACTAGGGACTTATAAGGGCACCTCAGAATCTAATCTGTTGTGTACCTAAGGTACTAGGAATCCATTTAGAGAGTGTGAGGAGGTGGCCTCCATAGCCGGTATACCCTTCCCAACATCACTTGTACAACAGAATGACAATGGTACGAGACGGCTGGGAAGGAATGAGTTAATCCTTTCCACTGACTCTTGTGTGCAGGGAGGAGCTCTATCACCCGGGTTGAGCAGGAACCAATGGAATGCGAGAGAGGCGGGAACCATCAAGTATGAAGGGAACCCGGAAGAACGTCAACGGTGTGTGGAAACGGCGGAGCAAGGAGTACAGCCACACCGAGAGGAAGAGAAGAGCGGAGAAGAACACTCGATCAACAGCCTAGGAGACGAGGAACCGAGGCCGACCGTCGACTCGGAAGAAGCACCCGACTTCGGAGAGAGCGAGACCTGGTCCGAGGAGTGGTGGACACCCCCAGGAGGACGCTGACAAGCCGCCGCAACTCCGGAGAGTTGCGGCCAACGCGGTACGTGACATTGGAAGGGGGAGGGATAAGTGGGGTTCAGCTAAGAGATCACCGGGGTATACAAATGTATGGAATCCTGGGGTGAGAACGGTTGTCCGAGCACGCACCTCCCTTTGTATACCTTCACAACCCAGCCACGTTAGGAGGAGTACTGACCCGCTTGTTTTGGCCCCTTTGCCCTGATCCTCTGTAGAGCGTATATTCCAACCTTATTTTTTTTTGTTTCTTTTATGGCACACATACCCTTGGATTCTCGCATACCTCCCTTCTTTCATCATCCCGGTTCTTTTATTTGATATGCTGGGATAGACACCCGACTCCCTTATCCCCGTCCTATGCCTAACAGCACACCCGTATTTCTTTTTGTCGTGCCTCACAACGGGTGCTTCTTTAATCACTGGTGAAGGGTTCGTATCAGAAAAGCCTGAACCACAAAACTGATCGCCTTCTCTCCTTTCACTCTCCGAGGCAACCTGGGGAGGAGTCCGACCACGACAGGAACCCATCACCAGCCGGAAGACAACGTGGAAGGACCACAACTAGAGAAGACCATCCTACCATCCTAGACCTGTTTTGTGGAACGATTACTTTTATTTTGATTAAAATCCAATCACAATTGCTCAACTAATTCGGCCTTCTCGCTTTTCCTTTCGACCCTCCCTCTCACAGAGAGGAAGCAGCTGGGCTGGGGACCTGAATAGCAGGTTCCCAGCCAAACTAAGTCAAAAACCATCAAAACACCAGGAAAAAAGTGTGGGCAACCATCTAGTCAGATTCCACCTTCCTACACCTTCGACCACACCTCCGGGTACTGACAGATTGCCCTTGCTAAGGGAGACAAAGAGAAAACTGCCTTCTGCACTCCGTAAGGGAATTAACAATTCAGGGTCATGGCCTTCGGGCTCCATAGTGACCCTACCACCTTCCAGAGGTTGGTGAACTGGGTCCTTGCTGGTATGGAGGCCTTCTCAGCTGCTTATCTAGACGACATTGCCATTTACAGTAACAGTTAGGCCCTACTGCAAGCAGGCCTGACTATTAAGGCCAATTAGTGCCAGATAGGGCAAGGATCAGTGGTGTACTTTGGACACATGGTGGGCCGGGTTAAGGTGCAAGCCATCCAGGCTAAGGTTGAAGCCATCCTGACCTGGGTGCCCCCCAAAACCCAAACGGGCGTTGGAGCCTTTTTAGGACTCACCGGGTACTACCGGAGGTTCATCAAGGGAAGCAGCCCAGAAATGTAATATGGACCCATGCCCGCCGAACTGCATTTGACTTCCTCAAACAGGTCATGTGCAGAGCTCCTGTGCTCCAGGCCCCTGACTTCTCTCGGGAATTCATCATTCAGATGGATGCCTCCGAACACGGTATCGGGGGTACTGTCTCAGCTGAACGAGGAGGAACTAGACCAGCCAGTAGCCTTCATCTCCCGAAGGTTACTCCATCGGGAACAAAGAAGGAGTGCTATTGAAAGGGAAGCTTTCATGGTGGTCAAAGCCCTGAGGAAGTTGAGACCATATTTGTTTGCCACTCACTTCTTCGTTCAAATGGGCCACAGACCCCTCAGGTGGATAATGCAGATGAGGGGCGAGAATCCAAAGCTGTTGAGGTGGTCCATTTCATTACAGGGGAAGGACTTTAGGGTGGAGCACCAATGAGGGCTAGACCACCAGTGAGGATGACTACCTAGGAGCTGGGTAACCCCCCCCCCCACCCCACCCTTCTTCCGGCTTAAGGGACACGTTAGGCCTGATACTCTCGAGGTAGTGTTTCCCTATGCTCGAGGTAGTGAAAACACACATGGGGGTTCTTCACTTCCTGGGCAGGGAACACACGTGTACCTGCCTTGCCTTTCACTTATCACTTGCTCCACCCCTCAAGACTCACCGTAGGGGTGCCTTGGTGGTAGTGAAAGGCCTCCTCTGCATTTGCCAATGATTCAGAAAGGACAACTTGAGCATAAGTGCAAATGTGCACACCAAGATTGCAATGGCAGGCCTAAGATATGAGGTTTTAAAACACAATAAGGCTCTTTCCCTGCTGTAAGCTAAAACTGTAGTTCAAAAATCATTCAACAATTCCCCCATGTTGACCCATGGGAAGAGCAGACCTCCTAGGGAGGGAAAGCCTACATGGGGATTAATTACTACCTGGGCAACGAACACACGTGCACCTGCCCTGCCTTTCCCCTACCACTTGCCTCACCCCTCAGGGCTTACCTTAGGGTTGTCCTAGTGGTACTGAACTGCCCACTCAGCATTGGCTAATGGTTTAGAAATGCCAACCTGGATTCAAGCTAGCCTGGTTGATGAAGGGTGATGCCCTGAAACCGGTCCCAGGATACTTGTTTCCGGTCCAGGGAGGACCTGGTTTGGCAGTTCGGGCTGGACTGTTCCCACAAGGAACAGGTTCAACACTGATTTACATATGGCTGGGTCTAAACTGGGGTGGTGTGGTGAGAAAATTAATTATGGATTTAACCCAGATCCTTGTGACTGGGGGTGAATGTTTTTATTGTCCAGCATTCCATCAATTATTTATTTTACATATGTCGCCCTGAGTGCGAAGGCTATGCCCAGACGTGTTTCCCGTGCTCACTATGCCACTGGATTCAAGCTAGCCTAGCTGATGAAGGGTGATGCCCTGAAATCGTCCCAGGATGCTTGTTTCTGGTCCAGGGAGGACCTGGCTTAGCAGTTCGGCTTGGACTGTTCCCACAAGGAACAGGATTAATACTGATTTGCATATGGCTGGATCCAAACTCGGGTGGTGTGGTAAGCAAAAGAATGATTGATTTAACCCAGATCCTTGTGACTGTGGGTGAATGTTTGCCTTGTCCAGCATTCCATCCATCAATTGTTTCTTTTGCATATGTCGCCCTAAGCGGGAAGGGTATGCCCAGACGTGCATCCCGTGCTCACTACACCACTGGATTCAAGCTAGCCTGGCTGATGGAGGGTGATGCCCTGAAACCGGTCCTAGGATGTTTGTTTCCGGTCCAGGGAGGACCTGGCTTGGTGGTTCGGGCTGGACTGTTCCCACAAGGAACAGGGTCAAGACTGATTTGCATATGGCTGGGTCCAAACTGTGGTGGTGTGGTGAGCAAAAGAATGATGGATTTAACCCTAATCCTTGTGACTGGTGGTGAATGTTTGCATTGTCCAGCATTCCATCCATCAATTGTTTATTTTGCATATGTCGTCCTAAGTGGGAACGGTATGCCCAGACGTGGGTCCCGTGCTCACTACACCACTGGATTGAAGCTAGCCTGGGTGATGAAAGGTCATCCCCTGAAACCGGTCCCAGGATGCTTGTTTCCGGTCCAGGGCAGACCTGGCTTGGCAGTTCGGGCTGGGCTGTTCCCACAAGGAACAGGGTCAAGACTGATTTGCATATGGCTGGGTCCAAACTGGGGTCGCATAGTGAGCAAAAGAATTATGGATTTAACCCAGATCCTTGTGACTGGGGGTGAATGTTTTTATTGTCCAGCATTCCGTCCATCAATTGTTTCTTTTGCAACCTGAGCATAAGTGCAACTGCACACACACAGGCCTGCACTGGCATGCTCGAGACATGTTTAAGAACATCAGGTAAGTGCTACTTCCATAAATTTGTAGGAAGGGTGCAAGCACTTTCACACTGCATTACAATGGGAAAATCCTAAGGTCACAAAAAGGGAATTTGCAAAACCCATGAGGAAAAAGCAAAACTTTTGGAAACACTAACTTGAGAGTATCATGTCTAACAGTAAGGAATAGGTGACGAGGCAGGAGGGGGTGAACCTTCACAGTGTAAGGAATAGGTGACGAGGCAGGGGGCGTTGAACCTTCACGGTGTAAGGAATAGGTGACGAGGCAGGAAGAGATGAACCTTCACTGTGTAAGGAATAGGTGACAAGGCAGGTAGGGATGGACCTTCATGGTGTAAGGAATAGGTGATATTGCAGGAGGAGATGGACCATCACAGTATAAGTAATAGGTGACCAGGCAGTAAGAGATGGACCTTAACAGTCCAAGGAATAGGTGACGAGGCAGCTGGAGAAGGACCTTCACAGTGTAAGGAATTGTTGATGATGCAGGAGATGAACCTTCACAGTGAAAGAATAGGTGACAAAGCAGGAGGAGATGAACTTTCACGGTGTGAGGAACAGGTGACGAGGCAGGAATAGATGGACCATGACAGTTTAAGGAATAGGTGATGAGGCAGGAGGAGATGAACCTTCACGGTGTAAAGAATGGGTGACGAGGCAGGAGGAGGATAACCTTCACCAAGTAAGGAGTAGGTGACAAGGCAGAAGGAAATGACCCTTCACAGTGTAAGTAATAGGTGACGAGGCTGGAGGGGTTGAATCTTAAATGTGTAAGGAATTGGTGACGAGGCAGGAGAAGATGAACCTTCACAGTGTAAGAATAGGTGACAAAGCAGGAGGAGATTAACTTTCACGGTGTGAGGAATAGGTGACGAGGCAGGAAGAGATGAACCGTGACAGTTTAAGGAATAGGTGATGAGGCAGGAGGAGAAGAACCTTCACGGTGTAAGGAATGGGTGACAAGGCAGGAGGAGAATAACCTTCACAGTGTAAGGAATAGGAGACGAGGCAGAAGGAGATGAACCTTCAAGGTGTAAGGAATAGGTGACGAGGCAGGAGGAGAATAGCCTTCACAATGTAAGGAATAGGTGTCAAGGAAGAAGGAGATTAACCTTCACGGTGTAAGGAATAGGTGGCGAGGCAGGAGGAGATGAACCTTCATGGTGTAAGGAATAGGTGAAGAGGCAGGAGGGGATGAACCTTCAAAGTGTAAGGAATAGGTGATGAGGCAGGAGGAGATGAAGCTTCACAGTATAAGTAATAGGTGACAAGGCAGGAAGAGATAGACCTTGGCAATGTATGGAATGATTAATGAGGCAAGAGGTGATAGACCCTCACAGTGTAAGGAATAGGTGACGAGGCAGGAGGAGATGAACCTTCACAGTATAAGTAATAGGTGACAAGGCAGGAAGAGATGGACCTTGACAGTGTATGGAATGAGTAATGAGGCAAGAGGTGATAGACCCTCACAGTGTAAGGAATAGGTGACGAGGCAAAAAGAGATGAACCTTCACGGTGTAAGGAATAGGTGAAGGCTGAAGGAGATGACTCTTCAAGGTGTAAGGAATAGGTGACGAGGCAGAAGGAGATCAACCTTCACGGTGTAAGGAATAGGTGACGAGGCAGGAGGAGAATGACCTTCACAATGTAAGGAATAGGTGATGAGGCAGAAAGAGATGAACCTTAACGGTGTAAGGAGTAGGTGACTAGTCAGGAGGATATAAACCTTCACAGTGTAAGGAATAGGTGACGAGGCAGAAGGAGATGAACCTTCACGGTGTAAGGAATAGGTGACGAGGCAGGAGGGGATGAATCTTTACGGTGTAAGGAATAGGTGACGAGGCAGAAGGAGATGAACCTTCACGGTGTAAGGTATAGGTGATGAGGCAGGAGGGGATGAACCTTCACCGTGTAAGGAATAGGTGACGAGGCTGGAGGAGTTGAATCTTAATAGTTTAAGGAATTGGTGACGAGGCAGAAGGAGATGAACCTTCGACATGTAAGGAATAGGTGACGAGGCAGGAGGAGATAAACCTTCATGGTGTAAGGAATAGGTGATGAGGCAGGAGGAGATGAACCTTCACAGTATAAGTAATAGGTGACAAGGCAGGAAGAGATAGACCTTGACAGTGTATGAAATGAGTAATCAGGCAAGAGGTGATAGACCCTCACAGTGTAAGGAATAGGTGACCAGGCAGGAGGAGATGAACCTTCACAGTGTAAGGAATAGGTGACGAGGCAGAAGGAGATGAACCTTCACGGTGTAAGGAATAGGTGATGAGGCAGGAGGAGATGAACCTTCACAATGTAAGGTATAGGTGAAGAGGCAGAAGGAGATGAACCTTCACGGTGTAAGGAATTGGTGACGAGGCAGAAGGAGATAAACCTTCGACGTGTAAGGAATAGGTGATGAGGCAAGAGGTGATAGACCCTCACAGTGTAAGGAATAGGTGACGAGGCAGGAGGAGATGAACCTTCACAGTGTAAGGAATAGGTGACAAGGCAGAAGGAGATGAACCTTCATGGTGTAAGGAATAGGTGATGAGGCAGGAGGAGACGAACTTTCTCAATGTTGGAATAGGTGAAGAGGCAGTAAGAGATGAACCTTCACGGTGTAAGGAGTAGGTGAAGGCTGGAGGAGATGACTCTTCAAGGTGTAAGGAATAGTTGACGAGGCAGAAGGAGATGAACCTTCACGGTGTAAGGAATAGGTGATGAGGCAGGAGGAGAATGACCGTCACAATTTAAGGGATAGGTGACGAGGCAGGAAGAGATTGATGTTGACAGTGTATGGAATGAGTAATGAGGCAAGAGGTGATGGACCTTCACAGTGTAAGAAATGGGTGACAAAGCAGGAGGAGATGAACCTTCACGGTGTAAGTAATAGGTGACAAAGCAGTAGGAGATGAACCTTCACAGTGTAAGAAATAGGTGACAAGGCTGGAGGAGTTGAATCTTCATAGTGTAAGGAATTGGTGACAAGGCAGAAGTAGATGAACCTTCACAGTGTAAGGAATAGGTGACGAGGCTGGAGGAGTTGAATCTTAATAGTGTAAGGAATTGGTGACGAGGCAGGAGGAGATGAACCTTCACAGTGTAAGGAATAGGTGATGAGGCAGGAGGAGATGAACATTCACAATGTAAGGAATAGGTGAAGAGGCAGGAAGAGATGAACCTTCACGGTGTAAGGAATAGGTGAAGCCTGAAGGAGATGACTCTTCAAGGTGTAAGGAATAGGTGACGAGGCAGAAGGAGAATGACCTTCACAATGTAAGGAATAGGTGACGAGGCAGGAGGAGAATGACCTTCATAATGTAAGGAATAGGTGACGAGGCAGAAAGAGATGAACCTTAACGGTGTAAGGAGTAGGTGACTAGTCAGGAGGATATGAACCTTCACAGTGTAAGGAATAGGTGACGAGGCAGAAGGAGATGAACCTTCACGGTGTAAGGAATAGGTGACGAGGCAGGAGGGGATGAATCTTTACGTTGTAAGGAATAGGTGACCAGGCTGGAGGGGTTGAATCTTTACGGTGTAAGGAAAAAGGGACGAGGCAGGAGGAGATGAACCTTCACAGTGTAAGGAATAGGTGACGAGGCTGGAGGAGTTGAATCTTAATAGTGTAAGGAATTGGTGACGAGGCAGGAGGAGATGAACCTTCACAGTGTAAGGAATAGGTGATGAGGCAGGAGGAGATGAACATTCACAATGTAAGGAATAGGTGAAGAGGCAGGAAGAGATGAACCTTCACGGTGTAAGGAATAGGTGAAGCCTGAAGGAGATGACTCTTCAAGGTGTAAGGAATAGGTGACGAGGCAGAAGGAGAATGACCTTCACAATGTAAGGAATAGGTGACGAGGCAGGAGGAGAATGACCTTCATAATGTAAGGAATAGGTGACGAGGCAGAAAGAGATGAACCTTAACGGTGTAAGGAGTAGGTGACTAGTCAGGAGGATATGAACCTTCACAGTGTAAGGAATAGGTGACGAGGCAGAAGGAGATGAACCTTCACGGTGTAAGGAATAGGTGACGAGGCAGGAGGGGATGAATCTTTACGTTGTAAGGAATAGGTGACCAGGCTGGAGGGGTTGAATCTTTACGGTGTAAGGAAAAGGAGACGAGGCAGGAGGAGATGAACCTTCACGGTGTAAGGAATAGGTGACTAGTCAGGAGGAGATGAACCTTCACAGTGTATGGAATAGGTGATGAGGCAGAAGGAGATGAACCTTCATGGTGTAAGGTATAGGTGACGAGGTAGGAGGGGATGAACCTTCACGTGTAAGGAATAGGTGATGAGGCAGGAGATAAACCTTCACAGTATAAGTAATAGGTGATGAGGCAGAAAGAGATGGACCTTGACAGTGTATTGAATGAGTAATGAGGCAAGAGGTGATGGACCTTCACAGTGTAAGGAATAGATGACAAAGCAGGAGGAGATGAACTTTCACAGTGTAAGGAATAGGTGATGAGGCAGGAGGAGATGAACCTTCACAGTATAAGTAATAGGTGACAAGGCAGGAAGAGATAGACCTTGGCAGCGTATGAAATGAGTACTCAGGCCAGAGGTGATAGACCCTCACAGTGTAAGGAATAGGTGACGAGGCAGGAGGAGATGAACCTTCACAGTATAAGTAATAGGTGACAAGGCAGGATGAGATGGACCTTGACAGTGTATGGAATGAGTAATGAGGCAAGAGGTGATAGACCCTCACAGTGTAAGGAATAGGTGACGAGGCAGGAGGAGATGAACCTTCACAATGTAAGGAATAGGTGAAGAGGCAAAAAGAGATGAACCTTCACGGTGTAAGGAATCGGTGAAGGCTGAAGGAGATGACTCTTCAAGGTGTAAGGAATAGGTGACGAGGCAGAAGGAGATCAACCTTCACGGTGTAAGAAATAGGTGACGAGGCAGGAGGAGAATGACCTTCGCAATGTAAGGAATAGGTGATGAGGCAGAAAGAGATGAACCTTAACGGTGTAAGGAGTAGGTGACTAGTCAGGAGGATTTAAACCTTCACAGTGTAAGGAATAGGTGACGAGGCAGAAGGAGATGATCCTTCACGGTGTAAGGAATAGGTGACGAGGCAGGAGGGGATGAATCTTTACGGTGTAAGGAATAGGCGACGAGGCAGAAGGAGATGAACCTTCGCGGTGTAAGGTATAGGTGATGAGGCAGGAGAGGGTGAACCTTCACGGTGTAAGGAATAGGTGATGAGGCAGGAGATAAACCTTCACAGTATAAGTAATAGGTGATGAGGCAGGAAGAGATGGACCTTGACAGTGTATTGAATGAGTAATGAGGCAAGAGGTGTTGGACCTTCACAGTGTAAGGAATAGGTGACAAAGCAGGAGGAGATGAACTTTCACAGTGTAAGGAATAGGAGATGAGGCAGAAGGAGATGAACCTTCATGTGTAAGGAATAGGTGACGAGGCAGGAGGAGAATAACCTTCACAATGTAAGGAATAGGTGACAAGGCAGAAGGAGATGAACCTTCACGGTGTAAGGAATAGGTGACGAGGCTGGAGGAGTTGAATCTTAATAGTTTAAGGGATTGGTGACGAGGCAGAAGGAGATGAACCTTCGACATGTAAGGAATAGGTGACGAGGCAGGAGGAGATGAACCTTCATGGTGTAAGGAATAGGTGATGAGGCAGGAGGAGATGAACCTTCACAGTATAAGTAATAGGTGACAAGGCAGGAAGAGATAGACCTTGACAGTGTATGAAATGAGTAATCAGGCAAGAGGTGATAGACCCTCACAGTGTAAGGAATAGGTGACTAGGCAGGAGGAGATGAACCTTCACAGTGTAAGGAATAGGTGACGAGGCAGAAGGAGATGAACCTTCACGGTGTAAGGAATAGGTGATGAGGCAGGAGGAGATGAACCTTCACAATGTAAGGAATAGGTGAAGAGGCAGAAGGAGATGAACCTTCACAGTGTAAGAAATTAGTGACGAGGCAGAAGGAGATAAACCTTCGACGTGTAAGGAATAGGTGATGAGGCAAGAGGTGATAGACCTTCACAGTGTAAGGAATAGGTGACGAGGCAGGAGGAGATGAACCTTCACAGTGTAAGGAATAGGTGACAAGGCAGAAGGAGATGAACCTTCGTGGTGTAAGGAATAGGTGATGAGGCAGGAGGAGATGAACTTTCTCAATGTTGGAATAGGTGAAGAGGTAGGAAGAGATGAACCTTCACGGTGTAAGGAGTAGGTGAAGGCTGGAGGAGATGACTCTTCAAGGTGTAAGGAATAGTTGACGAGGCAGAAGGAGATGAACCTTCACGGTGCAAGGAATAGGTGATGAGGCAGGAGGAGAATGACCTTCACAATTTAAGGGATAGGTGACGAGGCAGGAAGAGATTGATGTTGACAGTGTATGGAATGAGTAATGAGGCAAGAGGTGATGGACCTTCACAGTGTAAGGAATAGATGACAAAGCAGGAGGAGATGAACTTTCACAGTGTAAGGAATAGGTGACGAGGCAGGTGGAAAATAACCTTCACTATGTAAGGAATAGGTGACAAGGCTGGAGGAGTTGAATCTTAATAGTGTAAGGAATTGGTGACGAGGCAGGAGGAGATGAACCTTCACAGTGTAAGGAATAGGTGATGAGGCAGGAGGAGATGAACATTCACAATGTAAGGAATAGGTGAAGAGGCAGGAAGAGATGAACCTTCACGGTGTAAGGAATAGGTGAAGCCTGAAGGAGATGACTCTTCAAGGTGTAAGGAATAGGTGACGAGGCAGAAGGAGAATGACCTTCACAATGTAAGGAATAGGTGACGAGGCAGGAGGAGAATGACCTTCATAATGTAAGGAATAGGTGACGAGGCAGAAAGAGATGAACCTTAACGGTGTAAGGAGTAGGTGACTAGTCAGGAGGATATGAACCTTCACAGTGTAAGGAATAGGTGACGAGGCAGAAGGAGATGAACCTTCACGGTGTAAGGAATAGGTGACGAGGCAGGAGGGGATGAATCTTTACGTTGTAAGGAATAGGTGACCAGGCTGGAGGGGTTGAATCTTTACGGTGTAAGGAAAAGGAGACGAGGCAGGAGGAGATGAACCTTCACGGTGTAAGGAATAGGTGACTAGTCAGGAGGAGATGAACCTTCACAGTGTATGGAATAGGTGATGAGGCAGAAGGAGATGAACCTTCATGGTGTAAGGTATAGGTGACGAGGTAGGAGGGGATGAACCTTCACGTGTAAGGAATAGGTGATGAGGCAGGAGATAAACCTTCACAGTATAAGTAATAGGTGATGAGGCAGAAAGAGATGGACCTTGACAGTGTATTGAATGAGTAATGAGGCAAGAGGTGATGGACCTTCACAGTGTAAGGAATAGATGACAAAGCAGGAGGAGATGAACTTTCACAGTGTAAGGAATAGGTGATGAGGCAGGAGGAGATGAACCTTCACAGTATAAGTAATAGGTGACAAGGCAGGAAGAGATAGACCTTGGCAGCGTATGAAATGAGTACTCAGGCCAGAGGTGATAGACCCTCACAGTGTAAGGAATAGGTGACGAGGCAGGAGGAGATGAACCTTCACAGTATAAGTAATAGGTGACAAGGCAGGATGAGATGGACCTTGACAGTGTATGGAATGAGTAATGAGGCAAGAGGTGATAGACCCTCACAGTGTAAGGAATAGGTGACGAGGCAGGAGGAGATGAACCTTCACAATGTAAGGAATAGGTGAAGAGGCAAAAAGAGATGAACCTTCACGGTGTAAGGAATCGGTGAAGGCTGAAGGAGATGACTCTTCAAGGTGTAAGGAATAGGTGACGAGGCAGAAGGAGATCAACCTTCACGGTGTAAGAAATAGGTGACGAGGCAGGAGGAGAATGACCTTCACAATGTAAGGAATAGGTGATGAGGCAGAAAGAGATGAACCTTAACGGTGTAAGGAGTAGGTGACTAGTCAGGAGGATTTAAACCTTCACAGTGTAAGGAATAGGTGACGAGGCAGAAGGAGATGATCCTTCACGGTGTAAGGAATAGGTGACGAGGCAGGAGGGGATGAATCTTTACGGTGTAAGGAATAGGCGACGAGGCAGAAGGAGATGAACCTTCGCGGTGTAAGGTATAGGTGATGAGGCAGGAGAGGGTGAACCTTCACGGTGTAAGGAATAGGTGATGAGGCAGGAGATAAACCTTCACAGTATAAGTAATAGGTGATGAGGCAGGAAGAGATGGACCTTGACAGTGTATTGAATGAGTAATGAGGCAAGAGGTGTTGGACCTTCACAGTGTAAGGAATAGGTGACAAAGCAGGAGGAGATGAACTTTCACAGTGTAAGGAATAGGAGATGAGGCAGAAGGAGATGAACCTTCATGTGTAAGGAATAGGTGACGAGGCAGGAGGAGAATAACCTTCACAATGTAAGGAATAGGTGACAAGGCAGAAGGAGATGAACCTTCACGGTGTAAGGAATAGGTGACGAGGCTGGAGGAGTTGAATCTTAATAGTTTAAGGGATTGGTGACGAGGCAGAAGGAGATGAACCTTCGACATGTAAGGAATAGGTGACGAGGCAGGAGGAGATGAACCTTCATGGTGTAAGGAATAGGTGATGAGGCAGGAGGAGATGAACCTTCACAGTATAAGTAATAGGTGACAAGGCAGGAAGAGATAGACCTTGACAGTGTATGAAATGAGTAATCAGGCAAGAGGTGATAGACCCTCACAGTGTAAGGAATAGGTGACTAGGCAGGAGGAGATGAACCTTCACAGTGTAAGGAATAGGTGACGAGGCAGAAGGAGATGAACCTTCACGGTGTAAGGAATAGGTGATGAGGCAGGAGGAGATGAACCTTCACAATGTAAGGAATAGGTGAAGAGGCAGAAGGAGATGAACCTTCACAGTGTAAGAAATTAGTGACGAGGCAGAAGGAGATAAACCTTCGACGTGTAAGGAATAGGTGATGAGGCAAGAGGTGATAGACCTTCACAGTGTAAGGAATAGGTGACGAGGCAGGAGGAGATGAACCTTCACAGTGTAAGGAATAGGTGACAAGGCAGAAGGAGATGAACCTTCGTGGTGTAAGGAATAGGTGATGAGGCAGGAGGAGATGAACTTTCTCAATGTTGGAATAGGTGAAGAGGCAGGAAGAGATGAACCTTCACGGTGTAAGGAGTAGGTGAAGGCTGGAGGAGATGACTCTTCAAGGTGTAAGGAATAGTTGACGAGGCAGAAGGAGATGAACCTTCACGGTGCAAGGAATAGGTGATGAGGCAGGAGGAGAATGACCTTCACAATTTAAGGGATAGGTGACGAGGCAGGAAGAGATTGATGTTGACAGTGTATGGAATGAGTAATGAGGCAAGAGGTGATGGACCTTCACAGTGTAAGGAATAGATGACAAAGCAGGAGGAGATGAACTTTCACAGTGTAAGGAATAGGTGACGAGGCAGGTGGAAAATAACCTTCACTATGTAAGGAATAGGTGACAAGGCTGGAGGAGTTGAATCTTAATAGTGTAAGGAATTGGTGACAAGGCAGAGGGAGATGAACACTCACAGTGTAAGGAATAGGTGACGAGGCTGGAGGAGTTGAATCTTAATAGTGTAAGGAATTGGTGACGAGGCAGAAGGAGATGAACCTTCACGGTGTAAGGAATAGGTGAGGAGGCAGGAGGAGATGAACCTTCACTGTGTAAGTAATAGGTGACAAAGCAGGAGGAGATGAACCTTCACGGTGTAAGAAATAGGTGACAAGGCAGGAGGAGATGAACCTTCATAATGTAAGGAATAGATGAAGAGGCAGAAGGAGATGAACCTTCACGGTGTAAGGAACAGGTGACAAGGCTGGAGGAGATGAACCTTCACAGTGTAAGGAATAGGTTACAAGGCTGGAGGAGTTGAATCTTAATAGTATAAGGATTTGGTGACGAGGCAGAAGGAGATGAACCCTCACGGTGTAAGAAATAGAAGAGGAGGCATGAGGAGATTAACCTTCACTGTGTAAGTAATAGGTGACGGGGCTGCAGGGGTTGAACCTTCACAGTGTAAGGAATAGGTGATGAGGCAGGAGGGGATGAAGCTTTTCAATGTAAAGAATAGGTGACGAGGCAGGAGCAGATGAACGCTCATGTTGTAAGGAATAGGTGATAAGGCAGGAGGAGATGAACCTTCGCGGTGTAAGGAATAGGTGACAAAGCAAGAGGTGATGAACCTTCATGGTGTGAGGAATAGGTGATGAGGCAGGAAGAGATGGACCTTGACAGTCCAAGGAGTGGGTGATGAGGCAGGAGGAGATGAACCTTCATGGCGTAAGGAATGGGTGACAAGGCAAAAGGAGATGAACCTTCACAGTGTAAGGATTAGGTGACAAAGCAAGAGGTGATGAACCTTCATGGTGTGAGGAATAGGTGATGAGGCAGGAAGAGATGGACCTTGACAGTCCAAGGAGTGGGTGATGAGGCAGGAGGAGATGAACCTTCATGGCGTAAGGAATGGGTGACAAGGCAAAAGGAGATGAACCTTCACAGTGTAAGAAATGAGTGACAAAGCACGATGTGAGGAATGGGTGATGAGGCTGGAGGAGTTGAATCTTAATAGTGTAAGGAATTGGTGATGAGGCAGAAGGAAATGAACCTTCACAGTGTAAGGAATAGGTGGCAAGGGAGGAGGAGATGAACCTTCACGGTGTGAGGAACACGTGATGAGGCAGGAGGAGATGAACCTTCACAGTGTAAGGAATCGGTGATGAGACAGGAGGAGACGAACCTTCACAGTGTAAGGAATAGGTGATGAGACAAGAGGAGATGAACCTTCACAGTGTAAGAAGTAGGTGACAAAGTGTCAGGATTGTCAAACCACGACTCAGGAAAACACTGTTTGTGAACACTGTAAGAGTTAAGGCAAAAGGAAGAATCAGAAAGACAAAAGTCCAATGTAAACAACTGACAAAAAACAATTCTAAGATGGCCGCCAGGAGTCTCCAGTTTGGACAGCGAGTTAGCGCTCTAGCGCTCACTCGCAATCAGGTAGATCCAGGTGAAGCGCCTGTGCTGTGGCGCACTTCACCTGAGTATTGAGGAAGAGTAGGTTGCTGCGGTGCATCGCAAAGCTGACAGGGAAATCTTCGTCGCGCACCACGAATTCAGAATTACCCTGTTCCGGAGATCCTGTGAGGACGTTGGAGGAGAGCGTCGTGTCCGTTCCGTGTGGAACTTGAGTCGTCTGAAGAGCGCAGTAAGACTGTTCCGTGAGGAGCAGTTGGAGCTCTCGCAAGACAATATTGTAGTGACTAGCCAGAGACACTCGTGTTTGCAGTAGAGAAAACTCAGTGAGGTGGTGGCTCGTTATATTGAGTGAGAGAAAAGTGGGTTTAGCGCTAGTCACGTGTGAAAAAACAATCAAAGGCTGTGAGAAGGATGATCTACTAGTACTAAATGCTTTGAGACACATACGAGTTAGGATACCAGCAAAAAGTAAGGAGAAAAGTTCGAAGAGAATACAAGAACGAGATATAACTATAATTCGAAGGAGTTTAGTTGTAACAGAAATATCGAAGTGCATAATATCACAAAGAGTAGAAGGTGAAGCAAGACAGAAAAATACTCACCAACACAGAATCCCTTGTTACGCCCAGCTGTAATTCCTATAGGTGAGGAACCTGTAGAGTTAAGAAAGAGAGATACCCAATGAAGAATTAACACGCTAAAATTTCAGTTACAGCATATGGAAGCAAGAAAAAGAAAAAATACAAAAAGAAGAGAGGCAAGGGTCACACTCAGACAGGGTAGGTAATAAGACAATAGAGTAATACAGTGAGAATAGCGGATAGACATAGGACTAATTGTGTTACCTTTATTACAGTCCTTAAGCTGTCGTGCTAGCCAGAAGAAGACAAGAAGAAAGAGTCAGAAAACAAGAAGACAAGAAGCAGCAGTGTGGCCGTCTCTTCTCTGTCCCATCCCCTTTCCCCCCTTGGGTTTGTTTGGCACACGTGCAGTAAGGTGTGGTGCCGGAGAACCTGGGAGGGGCATTGGGAACTTGCGGCGTTCTGCTCCAGTGCATTGAATCGAGCGTGGTCTGACAGAGTGAAGTGCCCACGAGTTGAATAGCACCTGAGCAGAATGGCGGAAGGTTTGGACTTGAAGAAACTAGGAGAAATCTTAGCAGGAATACAAAGGGAGTTAATAACAGTCCGGGAAGAGAATAGGGAGCTTAAAAAAGAGACTACAGATTTGGCCCAAAAAGTGGGTAGTTTAGTATCTAGTCCCAGTTTTAAATACTCAGCTCCACTAGAAGGGAATCTTAGTGACACCACAGTTCCCCACCCCAAGATAACAACTCAAGTCATTCATTCTCTGTCCCCGGTAATTCCGTTGGCACCTCCTGAGCGTTTTGGAGGAGATCCCCAGAAGTCTCAAGTGTTCCTAACATAGTGCACTTTACACTTCATGTGGCATTCATTTTGTCGTATTTAAGCGGAGATGCGGCGTTTTGGTCGATGCCTCCGGTGACCAGAAATGACCCAATGTTATACGATTTGGAGGAGTTCAAGAAAGAATTTCTTCGAATATTCGACCGACGAAGGGTCTCCCAAGCAACCGACAACGAACTATTGGAAATAAGACAAGGCAACCGAGATTTGGTGGCCTACTTGGCCCAGTTCAATAAGCTGATAGTAGAGACTGAATGGCCGGAGAACATACGAGCTGCAGTGTTCTATCGTGGTTTAAAAGATGAACTAAAGGATGCCTTAGCGCAAGTGCCCAACAGACCCACAGAGATTTCAGCGCTGATAGATTTGGTTTTAGAAATTGATTTCCGTCAAAGTGAAAGGAGAGGAGAGAGAAAAAGAGAATATCGTCCTAGTGTACCTAGATTTGATCGAATCAGAATTGAAGGCAGTAAGGATTTGGACTCAGTCAAGGGAGGAGAGCCAATGCAAATTGGAACAATTCGATGTCCTCTCTCGAAGGAAGAGAAGGAGAGGCAAAGAGTTAATAAACAATGCCTATATTGTGGAAATGGGGGACATTTCGTTCGTAATTGTCCCAAGAAACCCAAGCAGTCACCGGCGGAAAACGCCTCGCACCACCAGTAAATGGAGTTGGACTGGTGGTTGCAGAAACAAAGACAACTCCAGAAGCTCATACCCTGGCTAATACCCTGCAATCAGCATCTCCACATCTGGTGCTAATGATGACTTTACGGTTCCGGGAAAAAATACTAACACAAGTCACTGTCATGATTGATTCTGGGGCCACGGGCAACTTTTGTGATCTTAAGTTCGCCGAAAAGATCGGATTGAAGGCAATCAAGAAGGAGAAGAGTGAAGCTGTTCGAGCTGTCGATGGGACGAATCTTTCATCGGGACCCATTGTGAGCCATACCGAGCCTGTAGAGCTAGAATCTGAAGAAGGACATTTAGAAATTCTGGAATTCAATTTAATTGATGCCCCACAATTTCAATTGATTCTAGGACTCCCTTGGCTCACCGAGCATAATCCAACTATTGATTGGGAGGCTCGATCTATAGCCTTGGATTCTAAGTATTGCAAGTTGAATTGCCACAGGGGGTGTAAGAGAAATCAAGAGAAATCACCGGCATTTCATTTGAGTGAGAAGGAGACGACCTTTTGTGTGATAAGTACAATAAAATTACCAGAAGAATATAATGAATTTCAGGATGTTTTTAATGAAGTGGAGGCGGAAAGAATCCCTCCGCATAGAGACTATGATTGTAAAATAGATCTGGAACCAGGGACCAATCTTCCCTGCAGTAGAATCTATGCTTTGACTGAGCGAGAAGATGAGCATTTGAAGAAGTATATACAAAAATACCTTGAGAACGGATTCATTCGACCGTCCCAATCTCCAGTCTCATCTCCATTATTTTTTATTCGAAAGAAGAACGGAGAATTGAGAACGTGCATCGATTATAGAGCGATCAATCGAATAACCATCAAAAATCGTTATCCTTTACCCCTCATATCTGTACTATTGGATCATGTGAAAGGAGCAAGATTCTACACGAAATTAGATTTGAGGGGGGCTTACCATCTTGTCAGAATTCGTGAAGGAGACGAATGGAAGACGGCATTTAGGGCCAAGCATGGGCTTTATGAATATCAAGTAATGCCTTATGGATTGTGCAACGCTCCAGCTGCCTTTCAACATTCCATAAATGATGTACTGAAGGAGTTCATAGATCAGAGTGCTATAGTATATATAGATGATATACTAATTTATTCCAACACCGAAGAAGAACATAAGGTACATGTTAAGAAGATCTTACAGAGATTGCGAGAAAACAGCTTGTTTGTCAAGTTAGAGAAGTGCGCTTTCACTGTAACTACAGTGGAGTTTCTTGGGTTTGTGCTTGCGCCAAGCGGAATAACCGTGGATGAGCATAAGATCAAGGCAGTCATCGATTGGGAAACCCCTAAGTCCGTGAAAGAAATTCAAAGTTTCATTGGATTCGCGAACTTCTATAGGAGGTTCATTCAAAACTTCTCCAAGAAGTTAATCCCCATTACCAGACTGTTAAAGAAGTAGGTTCAATTCGAATGGTCAAAGGAAGCTGAGGAGGCGTTCATTCAATTGAAAAAAGACTTCACGACAGCACCGATCTTACTCCATCCAGATCCTTCAGAGCCTTTCTTTGTAGAAACTGATGCGTCCAATTTGGCGTTGGGAGGAGTATTGTCTCAAAGGCACAAGACTACAGGACAATTGCATCCAGTGGCCTTCTGCTCCAGGAAATTGACAGCAGCTGAGATAAATTATACCATAACGGAAAAGGAGTTGTTAGCCATCAAAGATGCCTTTAAAGATTGGAGGCATTATTTGATGGGTGCAAGACATGTGGTCACTGTGTACACAGATCATCGGAATTTAAAATTTTTGAAGTCTGCCAGAACGTTAACACCTAGGCAATTGCGATGGTCGTTGTATTTTGCAGATTTTGACTTCGTCATAACCTTTCGACCTGGTTTGCAAAACGGTAAGGCAGACGCCCTATCCAGACTGGGTACAGAAGGAGTCTTGGAAGAAGTCAAGGATCAAGCCATCATCCCAGCGGAAAGGGTGGTCGGAGCGATCTTGCAAGAGCCCCAAGAGAAGGAGAATCAGAATGCAATGACATTGGAAGAAATGACAGACTGGTTGGAAGGTGATCCAAGACGAGAAATTCGAGAAGGTTTACCATATCACGATGGTGCACTATATCTACCCACGCCAGAAATGCAGCAGAAGGCCTTAAGTGAATGTCATGATAGCATTTTGGCAGGTCATAAATGTATTGCGAAGACAGAAGAATTGGTGAGACGGCGTTTCTGGTGGCCAGATGTGAGGAAAGATGTACGTCAGTTTGTAGCCACATGTGAGATCTGCGCTAGGGGAAAATCGGAGCGGCAAGCACCCCAAGGGTTTTTGCGACCCTTACCCACACCACCTTACCCCTGGCATACAGTTACCTTAGATTTAATTGTAGATTTGCCATCGAGTCAGGGGTTTGACACCATATTGGTTTGTGTGGATGCTTTTACCAAGATGGCTCATTTTGTACCTTTAAAGGGATTACCCACAGCTAAAACTTTAGCACACACTTTTAGCCAAAATATAGTCCGAGCACATGGTATTCCAAAGGATTTAATATCAGACCGGGGTTCCCAATTTTTATCCCATTTTTGGAAGGCTTTCACCAAAAAATTGAATATAGAAACTAGATATTCCACTAGTTATCATCCTGAATCTGATGGGCAGACTGAACGTGCCAATCAGGAATTAGAGCAGTATCTGAGACTGTGTTTATTAGATCAAGAGGGAGATTGGCCAGATTACCTGTGGGCAGCAGAGTTTGCGCATAATAACGCTAAGAACGTGTCCACTGGTTATTCCCCTTTTTATTTGAATTCGGGTAGGCATCCCCATCAATCATTAAGTTTCCAGGAAGTGGATGTTCCAGCAGTTACAGATTTAGTTGAACACCTGACACAAGTGCATAGTCTAGCCACCAAAAATTTTACCAAAGCAAAAGAGAGTTACAAACACTATGCAGATAAAAAGAGAAGAAGGGAACCTGATTTACAGGAAGGTGACAAGGTTTGGCTGAGTACTAAAAATCTGAAACTAAAGGGAGTCAGGAAGTTTCAACCAAGATTTATAGGTCCCTATCAAATAGACAAGAAATTGAGTGCCTTAAACTATCAGTTAAAGTTGCCCAAGGGGATGCGTATACATCCAGTATTTCACGTTTCTCTATTAAAAAAGACATTGAGTGGGTCAAGAATCAGCAAGCCCCCAAAACCAATCCAAACAGAGAAAGGAGAGGAGTTTGAAGTACAACAGATATTAGATTCAAAGGTGCAGAAGAGAAAACTGTACTATCTGTTGGATTGGAAAGGTTATGGTCCCGAGGAAAGATCTTGGGTGTTGTTCTCAGACGTTCATGCCCCTCGGTTAATTAAGGAGTTTCACAGTAAATTTCCCAAAAAGCCCAAGCAGAAAGGAAGCACTTTGAGGGAGGGTACTGTCAGGATTGTCAAACCACGACTCAGGAAAACACTGTTTGTGAACACTGTAAGAGTTGAGGCAAAAGGAAGAATCAGAAAGACAAAAGTCCAATGTAAACAACTGACAAAAACCAATTCTAAGATGGCCGCCAGGAGTCTCCAGTTTGGACAGCGAGTTAGCGCTCTAGCGCTCACTCGCAATCAGGTAGATCCAGGTGAAGCGCCTGTGCTGTGGCGCACTTCACCTGAGTATTGAGGAAGAGTAGGTTGCTGCGGTGCGTTGCGAAGCTGACAGGGAAATCTTCGTCGCGCACCACGAATTCAGAATTACCCTGTTCCGGAGATCCTGTTAGGACGTTGGAGGAGAGCGTCGTGTCCGTTCCGTGTGGAACTTGAGTCGTCTGAAGAGCGCGGTAAGACTGTTCCGTGAGGAGCAGTTGGAGCTCTCGCAAGACAATATTGTAGTGACTAGCCAGAGACACTCGTGTTTGCAGTAGAGAAAATTCAGTGAGGTGGTGGCTCGTTATATTGAGTGAGAGAAAAGTGAGTTTAGCGCTAGTCACGTGTGAAAAAACAATCAAAGGCTGTGAGAAGGATAATCTACTAGTACTAAATGCTTTGAGACACATACGAGTTAGGATACCAGCAAAAAGTAAGGAGAAAAGTTCAAAGAGAATACAAGAACGAGATATAACTATAATTCGAAGGAGTTTAGTTGTAACAGAAATATCGAAGTGCATAATATCGCAAAGAGTAGAAGGTGAAGTAAGACAGAAAAATACTCACCAACACAGAATCCCTTGTTACGCCCAGCTGTAATTCCTATAGGTGAGGAACTTGTAAGAGAAAGAAGTAGAGTTAAGAAAGAGAGATACCCAATGAAGAATTAACACGCTAAAATTTCAGTTACAGCATATGGAAGCAAGAAAAAGAAAAAATACAAAAAGAAGAGAGGCAAGGGTCACACACAGACAGGTTAGGTAATAAGACAATAGAGTAATACAGTGAGAATAGCGGATAGACATAGGACTAATTGTGTTACCTTTATTACAGTCCTTAAGCTGTCGTGCTAGCCAGAAGAAGACAAGAAGAAAGAGTCAGAAAACAAGAAGACAAGAAGCAGCAGTGTGGCCGTCTCTTCTCTGTCCCATCCCCTTTCCCCCCTTGGGTTTGTTTGGCACACGTGCAGTAAGGTGCGCTGCCGGAGAACCTGGGAGGGGCATTGGGAACTTGCGGCATTCTGCTCCCGTGCATTGAATCGAGCGTGGTCTGACACAAAGCAGGAGGAGATGAACTTTCACGATGTGAGGAACAGGTGATGAGGCAGGAGATGATGAACCCTGACAGTCTAAGGAATAGGTGGTGAGGCAGGAGGAGATGAACCTTCACAGTATAAATAATAGGTGACGAGGCAGGAAGAGATGAAGCTTCACAGTGTATGGAATAGATGACGAGGCAGGAGGAGATGAACCTTCATAGTGTAAGCAATGGGTGATGAGGCAGGAAGAGATGAACCTTCACAGTGTATGGAATAGGTGACGAGGCAGGAGGAGATGGACCTTCATGGTGTAAGGAATCGGTGTCGAGGCAAGAGGAGATGAACGTTCATGGTGTAAGAAATAGGTGACGAGGCAGGAAGAGATGGACCTTCACGGTGTAAGGAATAGGTGACGAGGCAGGAAGAGATGGACCTTCACGTTGTAACAAATAGATAATGAGGCAGGAAGAGATGGACCTTCACAGTATAAGTAATAGATGACGAGGTTGAAGGTGATGACCCTTCACAGTGTAAGGAATAGGTGACAAACCAGGAAGAGATGAACCTTCATAGTGGGAGGAACAGGTGATGAGGCAGGAGGAGATGAGCCTTCAGTGTGTAAGGAATAGGTGACGAGGCAAGATGAGATGAATCTTCACTGTGTAAGGAATAGGTGACGAGGCAGGAGGAGATTAATCTTCACAGTGTAAGCAATAAGTGACGAGGCAGGAAAAGATGAACCTTCACAGTGTAATGAATAGGTGACGAGGCAGGAGGAGATGAACATTCACGGTGTAAGGAATAGGTGATGAGGCAGGAGGGGATGAACCTTTGCGGTGTAAGGAATTGGTGACAAGGCAGGAAGAGATGGAGCTTGACTGTGTAAGGAATAGGTGACAAAGCAAGTGGTGATGAACCTTCACGTTGTAAGGAATAGATGACAAGGCAGGAGGAGATGGACCATGACAGTGTAAGGAGTGAATAATGCAGCAGGCAGTGAAGGACCTTTACTGTGTAAGTAGTTAATGAGGCAGGCGGTGAAGGACCCTCGCGCTGTAAGGAATAGGGGACGTGACAGATTGAGGCAGGAGGTTCACGGTCCAGAGCCAGGTGTTGCAAGGAGGTCGCAGACACTTACCTCCATGTCATGATCATGATGACACAGCACCTTTTCCTTTTTTCAGTCCGAAATCTTTAGCCAGGGACTCTGTAGTGGTCATTGTACCACACGTGTCATGGGGCAGGAGGAGATGAACCTTCACAGTGTAAGGAATCGGTGATGAGACACGAGGAGACGAACCTTCACAGTGTAAGGAATAGGTGATGAGACAAGAGGAGATGAACCTTTACAGTGTAAGAAATAGGTGACAAAGCAGGAGGAGATGAACTTTCACGATGTGAGGAACAGGTGATGAGGCAGGAGATGATGAACCCTGACAGTCTAAGGAATAGGTGGTGAGGCAGGAGGAGATGAACCTTCATAGTGTAAGCAATGGGTGACGAGGCAGGAAGAGATGAACCTTCACAGTGTATGGAATAGGTGACGAGGCAGGAGGAGATGGACCTTCATAGTGTAAGGAATCGGTGTCGAGGCAAGAGGAGATGAACGTTCATGGTGTAAGAAATAGGTGACGCGGCAGGAAGAGATGGACCTTCACGGTGTAAGGAATAGGTGACGAGGCAGGAAGAGATGGACCTTCACGTTGTAACAAATAGATAATGAGGCAGGAAGAGATGGACCTTCACAGTATAAGTAATAGATGACAAGGTTGAAGGTGATGACCCTTCACAGTGTAAGGAATAGGTGACAAAGCAGGAAGAGATAAACCTTCATAGTGGGAGGAACAGGTGATGAGGCAGGAGGAGATGAGCCTTCAGTGTGTAAGGAATAGGTGACGAGGCAAGATGAGGTGAATCTTCACTGTGTAAGGAATAGGTGACGAGGCAGGAGGAGATTAATCTTCACAGTGTAAGCAATAAGTGACGAGGCAGGAAAAGATGAACCTTCACAGTGTAATGAATAGGTGACGAGGCAGGAGGAGATGAACCTTCACGGTGTAAGGAATAGGTGATGAGGCAGGAGGGGATGAACCTTCACAATGTAAGGAATAGGTGAAGAGGCAAGAGGAGATGAACCTTTGTGGTGTAAGGAATAGTTGATGAGGCAGGAGGGGATGAACCTTTGCGGTGTAAGGAATAGGTGACAAGGCAGGAAGAGATGGAGCTTTACTGTGTAAGGAATAGGTGAAAAAGCAAGTGGTTATGAACCTTCACGTTGTAAGGAATAGATGACAAGGCAGGAGGAGATGGACCATGACAGTGTAAGGAGTGAGTAATGCAGCAGGCAGTGAAGGACCTTTACTGTGTAAGTAGTTAATGCGGCAGGCGGTGAAGGACTCTCGCGCTGTAAGGAATAGGGCACGTGGCAGATTGAGGCAGGAGGTTCACGGTCCAGAGCCAGGTGTTGCAAGGAGGTCGCAGACACTTACCTCCATGTCATGATCATGATGACACAGCACCTTTTCCTTTTTTCAGTCCGAAATCTTTAGCCAGGGACTCTGTAGTGGTCATTGTACCACACGTGTCATGGGGCAGCCTTGGATCTGCAGCTGGGCACCGAGGGTCATGGAACAGTAGAGAAATCACATCAACTGCTCTAGTACTTCTAGTCACTTTGTCATGGAAGGTCCGGCTCTCCCCGGGACTTCCACGGACTGGAACATTGAGGACCCTTCATGCCAAGCCGGGCAGCTGCTGGGTGAGGGGGTAGTTGTTCAGAGGCCTGCATGTCAGGAGGGGTAGCTGCTGGGTGAGGGGGTAGAGGTTCAGAGCTCTGTACCCCAAGAGGGGCAGTGGCTTGTTAAGGGGTTAGAGGTTCAGAGGCCAGCAATCCAAGCGGGCTAGCTGCTGGGTGAGGGGGTGGTTGGTCAGAGGCCAGCATGCCAAGAGGGGCAGCTGCTGGGTAAGGGGGTAGTTGGTCAGAAACCAGCATGTCAAGAGAGGCAGCTGCTGGGTGAGGGGGTAGTTGGTCAGAGGCCTGCATGCCAAGAGGGGCAGCTGCTGGTTGAGGGAGTAGTTGGTCAGAGGCCTGCGGGCCAAGAGGGGTAGCTGCTGCGTGAGGGGGTAGTTGGTCAGAGGCCCGCATGCCAAGAGGAGCAGCTGCTGGGTGAGGGGTAGTTGGTCAGAGGCCTGCATGCCAAGAGGGGTAGCTGCTGGTTGAGGAGGTAGTTGGTCAGAGGCCTGCATGCCAAGAGGGGATGCTGCTGGCTAACGGGGTAGATGTTCAGAGGCCTGAGGGGCAGTAGATTGGTAATGGGGTAGGTGGTTGTTAGACCCGGCCTCGTAGCATGGCCATCCCTGTCCCCGCACCACATAACCTGACCCATGCACCTCACGCAGCCCCTGAGCACACGGCCTAGCCGATCCTTCCCACCAGAACACACACACACCCGACCTGGACTTCCCCGTCCGTGGCCTTCCTCCTTCCGGCCACACCGGGCCCGCGTGCCCACTTCATGCACTATGTGTGCCGCCCGGCCCCAGCGCGACCCTGGCCTAGAGGCGCCACTCCGGCTGGGGGACATCGCGCTCCCATTGGGATGAGAGAGGGAGGAGCAGTTTCCATCGCACCTCTAAGCTCCCCTGGGAAGGTGGGTTTCGATCGGCCCGCCGGCCTCCCCGAGGGCTGGCTCCACGCCTGCTGGGTGTCTGGGACTCCTCCCGACCCGGCCCTGAAAGGATCAAAAGACAATGGCAGGAAACCCCGACAAGCGACCCCCAGGTGACAAGACCCCTGCCTGCACAGACTCCGGACATCAAAGAGGAGTCGTCCTATAACAAGGGGTGCTCTGGGACTATCCGGGAGATTCGCCTTTGGAAACACCTGAGCCCTGCTGAGTGACTCGCGGCTCCCTGAAGATCGTAAGACCTCCGAACTTGTGCTTGAGCCCTGCTGAGTGACTCGCGGCTCCCCGAAAAGATCGTAAGACCTCCGACTTGTGCTTGAGCCCTGCTGAGTGACTCGCGGCTCCCTGAAGATCGTAAGACCCCCGAACTTGTGCTTGAGCCCTGCTGAGTGACTCGCGGTTCCCCGAAAAGATCGTAAGACCTCCGACTTGTGCTTGAGCCCTGCTGAGTGACTCGCGGCTCCCACAGACTCCCTTGGTCCCGCCGGACCCCGACGACGACAAGCGTATCCCCCAGCTCGAGGATTGTGAGCTGTGCGCCGGGTACGCCCCTGCATTTGATCCATATCCCCAAAGACTGTCCCGCTACCTCCTACCCCCCCCCCCCCCCGAGACTCTGTGAGCCCGTGCTCTACTTGTATATATTTGCCTTGCTGATCATCAACAGCCTCATGCATCAAGCCAAAATCCAGTCGGTAAAATACCGATTCGCTAATAGCTCCCGGTATTGAATTAAAAATACCCAATCCCAATGCATCAACCCAAAAGCAAAAATCGCTATTTAAGGAATCCTTAAATAGCGATTCCTTAAATAGCGATAGCATTTAAGGAATCCCAAATTGAGATTCCTTAATTTAAGGAATCTCAATTTGGGATTCCTTAAATGCAATGCATGAAAGTTAAAAAATTGGCGAATTCGCTAATAGGGGGAGCAAATTACCATGAAGATGAACTGCATGGTAATTTGCTAAAAGTTTGAAAAATGCACTTTTGTGCATTTTTCAAAGTTTCATGTTGCGCACACACATGCCCTTAGAGCATGTGTGTGTGCAACATATGTGCACATATCAATTTCAGGGGTGCAATAGGGTGTCATTTTGACACCCTTGCACCCTTGAAATTGCATGAGCAATTTGCGAGAACCTACTGGTACTCGCTATTTGCTCATGCAATCTCCAATTCATTCCTATGGCCTGGAGGCCCATAGGAATGATTGGGATGGCATTCCTTAATTGCTACTCGCAATTTGCTAGTAGCAATTAAGGAAAGTTAAGGAATCGTGTTGGACAGGCCACACGAAGGGCTTGCTCCCTCCCCGCACGACAGGGCCCGAGCTCCGGCCCACCAGGCATAACCCACGAAAAGCACCCGTACCCCGTCTCCCGACGGATCTTCTGCCCTCGGACCTCTACTCATCACGGGGCCCAGCCCCACCGGCTTCCCCGGCCGGTTCAAGCCGCCATCTTGGGCCCTGCACCACGAGGCCGCGTGGCCTCGCCCCGACCCTAACCCCGGGCCTGACCGGCCCCGACATCCCGGCACCACCATCCACCCAGGAGGTGAGCGGACCACTTGGCAGGTCAATGGGAGGACGAAGTGTCAAGAGCTCTTCCCCCGCCAGGTGCCGATCGCCCCCAGCTCCCCCAGGCGCTGGCTCCACCCCCTGCTGGGTGTCTGGACACCTTCATCCCGGGCCCTCCGACCTCCAAGTGCGAGGGTCCGGACATCAAAGAGCGCCTGCCCTATAACTGGGGCAACTCCGGAGCAGGAAGGCAGTTGTATCCTGGAGTCGAGAGACACCGAGAGAACTCAGCCTTGACGGACTACTGGCGCTGCCGTAGCCCGCTCTTGTGAACCATCGTCCTGCCTGCTGGCGCTGCCGCGGCCTTCTACAACATCCATCCTCGTCGGGACCTGCTGGCGCTGCCGCGGCCCGTTGTAACGACCATCCTCGTCGGGACCTGCCGGCGCCGCCGCGGCCCGTTGTAACGACCATCCTCACCGGGACCTGCTGGCGCTGCCGCGGACCGTACATCGACCATCGTTCCGGGACCTGCTGGCGCTGCCGCGGCCCGCACCAACTAAGCTCGAGGATTGTGAGCTAATCATCATCTCATCCAAACTACCTGACTGGTAGACAGACTGTCCCGCTACCCCTTACCCTGCTTTGAGAGACTTGAATCGAGGGGACCCCTGAGTCCAGACCTCCTTGTACCATTCAACCGTACCTTAAGAAGTGCTTATAAAGAACACTGAACCTTATCTGTGTGTGGTATCTGTCTGTGGGGGGGAAGTTACTTATCTGTACGATCGCTGGAGACGGCTCTCCCCGGAGACCTCTCCTCCTGACCCCGGCCGACCCTCCCGGTCCGTCTATCCTTTCTAACATTGGTGGCCAGCGGCGCGATCCGAATCAACGCGTAATCGTACAGAGAGTAGCTCACCCCACGACAACAACACGATGTCAGCCAAAGATAGCAACTCCACCGAGAAATTCCAAATGGAGAAATTAGAAGAATACAACCACCGCGAACTGAGACAATTCTGCATAGAACTTGGCATTGCTACCACCGGCCTGAGTACCAAAGAGGATCTAAAGCACGCCCTAGAGTCGTGGGCAGAAACTGGGGTCGCCGGACCCTCCGACCAAAGCAGCATCACACCAGAGGGGAACGCCACGGCTCCCGAGGAGCGGGGAACGGGCCTCTCGCAGGAGGAGATCCGGGAAAGAGAAAGAACCAGATTGCACGAGTTGGAAATGGCACGACTCAAGATGGATGGGGAACTCAAGTTAGCTGAACAGAAACTCAACCTCGAGCACATGCGGCTCCGAGATGAACGAGAAGAGAAGCAGAGACAGAGAGAGCTGGAGGAGAAAAAAATAACGCTCGAGCACGAGCGCAAACTGGCGGAAATAGAACTTCGGAAACAGAATAAAGAACTGGGGGTGCCTGAGCGACCACACACCCCGGGGCCAATCGAGAAAAAAGTCCACATCCCCAAGGATGTTGTCAGCGAGTATGTCCGAGAAGACGACATACAACAGTGGTTTAAAGCCTACGAGATCGCCATGACCTCCCACCGGATCGACCGGAGTGATTGGGGAGCCGGACTCTGGGGGAGGTTTATCAACGAGGGGCGCGATGCCCTACTGCAGCTCCCAGATCACCAAATGTCGTCCTACGACCACATGAAGGCTGCCCTCCTCACCCGCTACGGCCTCACACCCGAGATGTACCGCCAGAGGTTCAGAGATTGCACCCGGATCCCAGGTACAACTTGGGTAGAATACGTGAACTATTTCAGCCGTGCCTTCGAGGGTTGGATAAAGGGGAGCCAGGTCACCACCTACGAACAACTCTTTAACCTGATGGTATGGGAGCACCTGTCGAACAACTGCTTCGTCGAGCTCAGGCAGCACCTCCTCGACAGTAAGCTGACTGACCCCCGGCAGCTCGCCGCCGAAGCTGACCGATGGGAAAGCACCCGAGTGGGCCGGAGGGGGCCACACGAACAGAACAGAAACAACCAAGGCCAGCACCGTCCTCGGGGAGGAGGAGGGGGCCAGGGGCGAGGGAGAGACGCCTTGCCCGCAACACCCGTGGCCAGCACCCCGGCTCCGGCCGGTCGGGGCAACCCCCCGTGGCGTCCTGGGGTCCGAGCCAACGTCACGTGCCACCGATGCCAGCGAGTCGGCCACTACGCCAATGACCCGAGCTGCCCGCAGAACCAAACACCCAAGCCCCGCCAGGTAGCTGCCGCCGCCCTGGGGGAAGAGCGATCATTGGAGGAACCAGAGGAGTATGAGCCGGCCCAGCAAGAGTGGGAACCGGCCGCCATGGTCCTGGCGTGCTTAGGGGGAAGAGACATGGTCCTGCGGGCTCCCCTACCCGCTAACACCAGGAAATACGGTCAGTGGGTGACCATTAATGGACAGTGAGCCGAGGCCTTGCGTGACACAGGCGCCAGTGTGACGGCCGTCCGCTGTCACCTGGTGAAGCCCGAGCAGATCCTGCCGAACATTCTCTGCCCCGTCCGCTCGGCAGACAACTCTGAAAGTATGTGTCAAATGGCCTGCGTTCCATTCGAATGGGGAGGGGTCTCCGGCCTGTTGAAGGTGACGGTCCGGGACGATGCCCCCGTGGACTGCCTCCTGGGGAATGACCTCGAGAGTTCCCCGTGGGCCACCGTTGAGAGAAGAGAGCACCTGGGGATGCTGGGCCTCCCGGACTGGGCCTGCATAACCACCCGGTCCATGGCCGCCCGTGCCGTCCCTCGATCAGAAGAACCAGAATGGCCAGCACCTCCGCCCCCAGTCGCCCCAGTAGAAGACACCGACGAGGCCAGCCTCCCAGACCCGAAGGCCGAAGGGGACGCGCAACCCCAGGACCTTCCTGACCTGGCTCAGTGGCGTCAAGAGGGGGGGCCCACCCAAGCACAGTTCCGCCAGGAACAAAAGACCTGTCCCTCCCTCGATGGACTCCGCCAACAAGCCAGCGCCCAGAACGCAGGGGACTCCACCGGAACTCACTGGGTCTACTGGGATAACGACCTGCTATACAGCGAGCAAAGAATCGCCGAGCTGGGGGCCGGTCGAGTACTGGTGGTACCTCTCCGCTTCAGAGACTTTCTGCTCAACCTGGCCCACGATGTCCCCCTGGCTGGACACCTGGGCCAAGATAAAACGTACAGCCGCCTAGTGACCCACTTTTTCTGGCCGAAGATGAGGAATGACGTCCTGAACCACTGCCGATCTTGCCCCACATGCCAAGCCAGCGGGAAGAGTGGTCGGAAGCTGAAAGCCCCTCTGCAACCCTTCCCTGTGGTCACCACCCCGTTCGAGAGGGTGGGGATAGACATCGTGGGGCCTCTGGACCCCCGCACGGCACAAGGACACAGGTTCATCTTAGTACTGGTGGACCATGCCACCCGCTACCCCGAGGCGGTGCCCCTACGGACCGTGACAGCTCCGGTGGTTGGCCGGGCCCTAATGGGGATCTTCTCCCGGGTAGGCTTCCCCCGAGAAGTCGTCAGCGACCGAGGCACGAACTTTATATCCAAATACATGAAGTCCCTCTGGCAACAATGCGGGGTCACCTACAGATTCACGACCCCCTATCACCCCCAAGGGAACGGACTAGTGGAGCGTTTTAACCGCACCCTCAAGGGGATGATTGGGGGATTGGAAGAGCCCCTCCGTCGCCAGTGGGATGTACTACTCCCGTGCCTCCTCTTCGCCTACCGCGAAGTTCCCCAGAAGTCCCTCGGTTTTAGCCCTTTCGAACTCCTGTACGGGCACCCTGTGCGAGGGCCCCTCAGCCTAGTAAAAGAAGGTTGGGAGATGGCCCCCCTAAAGACCCCTCCAGACGTCTTCAAATACCTCCTGGCCCTACGCAATCAGACCCGGCGCTTCAGAGAGATGGCCAAGGCGAACCTCGAGGCCAGCCAGGAGGACATGAAGAGGTGGTATGATCACAATGCCTCCTCCGTTGAGTTCGAGCCTGGACAACAAGTATGGGTGATGTCCCCCACCGAACCATGTGCCTTGCAAGATAAGTGGACGGGGCCCTTCAAAGTGGTCGAGCGCAAAAGCCCCGTCACTTACCTCATCGACCTGGGGACCTCCCGGAACCCCCTTCGGGTCCTCCACACCAACCGACTCAAACCACACTTTGTGCGCTCAGAACTCAGCCTCCTGATGGCTACGGACAGTGGGGCAGAGGAAGACTCCGAACCCCTCCCGGATCTTCTGAAGACTCAGGAGAATGACGGCTCCGTGGACGGGGTCCGGCTCTCTGACACCCTCACTTCGGAGCAACGCCAGGGCTGCCGGAACCTCCTGCTGCAGTTCGCTACCCTGTTCTCCCTCACCCCCGGGGTCACCCCTTGGTGTTTGCACGACGTGGACACCGGGGACAGTCCCCCTGTCCGACACCGGGCCTACCGCGTACCAGATCGGGTACGGGCCTGCATACAGGAGGAGGTGGCCAAGATGCTCACAATCGGGGTCATCGAGCCCTCGGACAGTCCCTGGGCCAGTCCGGTTGTATTGGTCCCCAAAGCCGCTGCCCCCGGCACCGCACCTGAACTGAGATTCTGCGTCGACTACCGGGGCTTGAACGCTGTCACCCGGACCGACGCTCATCCGATCCCCCGAGCAGACGAGCTGATCGACCGGCTGGGGGCCGCCCGCTACCTCAGTATCTTCGACCTAACAGCGGGCTACTGGCAGATCGGCCTCACACCCAGGGCTCAGGAACGGTCAGCCTTCTCTACCCCCGATGGCCACTACCAATTCAAGGTCATGCCCTTCGGCATGAAGAATGCCCCCGCCACGTTTCAACGCCTCGTGAACCAGGTCTTGGCGGGGCTCGAAGAGTTCAGCGCTGCCTACCTGGACGATATCGCTGTGTACAGCCACCACTGGCCCGACCACCTCCGTCACCTCCAAGAGGTCCTACAGGCCCTCCAGCGGGCCGGCCTCACAATTAAGGCCGGCAAGTGCCAAATTGGCCAAGGGTCTGTGACCTACCTTGGGCACCAAGTGGGAAGCGGGCTGGTGGCCCCGCTACAACTTAAGATTGCTGCCATCCAGTCCTGGCAGCCCCCCGTCACCCAGACCGAGGTGAATAGCGATTCCTACATGCATAGCCTTTTGCTATTCCTTATTAGCGATTCCTCTGAGGTCGCCTTCTAACAGTGGTCAAAGGCCTTAGGGGCAGCAACTAGGTAAGGGGGTAGATCTTCAGAGCCCTGAGGGGCAGCGGCTTGTTAAGGAGGTAGATCTTCAGAGGCCTGAGGGGCAGCGGCTTGTTAAGGAGGTAGATCTTCAGAGGCCTGAGTGGCAGTGGCTAGGTAAGGGGGTAGAGCTTCAGAGGCCTGAGGCGCAGCGGCTTGTTAAGGAGGTAGATCTTCAGAGGCCTGAGCGGCAGCGGCTTGTTAAGGATGTAGATCTTCAGAGGCCTGAGGGGCAGCGTTTAGGTAAGGGGGCAGATCTTCAGAGGCCTGATTGGCAGCGGCTAGTTAAGGGGGTAGATCTTCAGAGGCCTGAGGGGCAGCGTTTAGGTAAGGGGGTAGATCTTCAGAGGCCTGAGGGGCAGCAGCTTGTTAAGGAGGTAGATCTTCGGAGGCCTGAGGGGCAGCAGCTTGTTAAGGAGGTAGATCTTCAGAGGCCTGAGGAGCAGCGACATGTTAAAGAGGTAGATCTTCAGAGGCCTGACGGGCAGTGGCTAGGTAAGGGGGTAGATGGTCAGAGGCCTGAGGGACAGCGGCTAGGTAACGGGGTAGATCTCCAGAGGCCTGAGGGGCAGCGGCTTGTTAAGGGGGTAGGTCTTCAGAGGCCTGAGGGGCAGTGGGTTGTTAAGGGGGTAGATCTTCAGAGACCTGAGGGGCAGCTGCTTGTTAAGGGGGTAAATGGTCAGAGGCCTGAGGGGCAGCGACTAGGTAAGGGGTAGACTTCAGAAGCCTGCGTGCCAAGAGGGGCCGCTGCTGGGTGAGGGGGTAGTTGGTCAGAGACCTGCATGCCAAGAGGGGTAGCTGCTGCATGAGGGGCTAGTTGGTTGGAGGCCTGCATGCCAAGAGGGGTAGCTGCTGGGTGAGGAGGTAGTTGGTCGGAGGCCTGCATGCTAAGAGGGGCAGCTGCTGGCTATCGGGGTAGATGTTCAGAGGCCTGAGGGGCAGCGGCTAGGTAAGGGGGTAGATGGTCAGAGGACTGAGGGGCAGCGGCTAGGTAAAGGGGTAGATCTTCAGAGGCCTGAGGGGCAGCGGCTTGTTAAAGAGGTAGATCTTCAGAGGCCTGAGGGGCAGCAGCTTCTTAAGGAGGTAGATGGTTAGATGCCTGAAGGGCAGCGACTAGGTAAGGGGGTAGATCTTCAGAGGCCTGAGGGGCAGCGGCTAGGTAAGGGGGTAGATCTTCAGAGGCCTGAGGGGCAGCAGCTTGTTAAGGAGGTAGATGGTTAGATGCCTGAAGGGCAGCGACTAGGTAAGGGGGTAGATCTTCAGAGGCCTGAGGGGCAGCGGCTAGGAAAGGGGGTAGATCTTCAGAGGCCTGAGGGGCAGCGGCTAGGTAAGGGGTAGACTTCAGAGGCCTGCGTGCCAAGAGAGGGCGCTGCTGGGTAAGGGGGTAAATCTTCAGGGACCTCTGTCATTGTATAGACTCTCTCTCCCAGGCTGGGGCGGCTCCATCCTGTCTCATTCCTAGGCCTATGGTTGTTTGCAGCAGCCTTATTTGGTATTGATCATGTATAGTGTCTTTGCGGTGCTGTGATATATCCTCTTGTGCACTCCAGTATCTTCCGTACCATCATGATCTCTCCTACTTGTCTCCCTCACTTCTGTCCCTGATCTTTTGTAAATCGCCCTGATACCCTCTTGGGTCATGTTCGCGCTATATAAAACTCTATAAATAAATAAATGCCAAACGGGGCAGTGGCTGTTCCGAGAGGTCGGAGGAGCTGAAAGAGCTAATGCCAGGAAAGGCATAGCTGAGGCTTTCCAGTTAACTGGCCCTTGGAATCCAGACGCACCTCGTGTCACAACCCTGACCCTATGTGCACTTCTGCGGGCACCACTGTGGTGTATTTCACAGGAAGGCTCAATTCCTGGCAGAGCCTTGCGGTGGTGTGCCCGGGCCCAGGGCGCCATCTGCAAACATTGCACCTTGCTGTGGGGGTGGGTGCGGCCTCTGTGGGCACAGGGCTACTACCAGTGCGGGCACAGGGCTACTACCAGTGCGGGCACAGAGCTACTACCGGTGCAGACACAGGGCTACTACCTGTGCGGTCACAGGGCTACTACCGGTGCAGACACAGAGCTACTACCGGTGCAGTCACAGGGCTACTACAGGTGCGGTCACAGAGCTTCTACCAGTGCGGTCACATGGCTACTACTGGTGCAGACACAGGGCTACTACCGGTGCAGACACAGGGCTACTACCGGTGCGGACACAGGGCTACTATCTGTGCGCTCACAGGGCTACTACCGGTGCAGTCACAGGGTTACTACAGGTGCGGTCACAGAGCTACAACCGGTGCAGTCACAGGGCTATTACCGGTGCAGTCACAGGGCTACTACAGGTGTGGTCACAGAGCTACTACCAGTGCGGTCACATGGCTACTACTGGTGCAGACACAGGGCTACTACCGGTGCAGACACAGGGCTACTACCGCTGCAGACACAGGGCTGCTACCTGTGCAGGCACAGGGCTACTACAGGTGCAGACACAGGGCTACTACCGGTGCAGACACAGGGCTACTACCGGTGCAGACACAGGGCTACTACCTGTGTGGTCACAGGGCTACTACCGGTGCAGACACAGGGCTACTACCGGTGCAGACACAGGGCTACTACCGATGCGGACACCTGGGTACTACCGGTGTGGTCACAAAGCTACTACCGTTGCGTTCATAGAGCTACTACCGGTGCGGACACAGGGCTACTACTGGTGCAGACACAGAGCTACTACCGGTGCAGACACAGAGCTACTTCCGTTGTGGTCACAGGGCTACTACTGGTGCAGACACAGAGCTACTACTGTTGTGGTCACAGGGCTACTACCCGTGTGGTCACAGGGCTACTACCGGTGCAGACACAGAGCTACTACCATTGTGGTCACAGGGCTACTACCAGTGCGGACACAGGGCTACTACAGGTGCGGTCGCAGGGCTACTACTGGTGCAGACACAGAGCTACTACCGGTGCAGACACAGAGCTACTGCCGTTGTGGTCACAGGGCTACTACCGGTGCGGTTTCAGGGCTACTACTGGTGCAGACACAGAGCTACTACCGTTGTGGTTACAGGGCTACTACCGGTGCGGTCACAGGGCTACTACCGGTGCAGACACAGAGCTACTACTGGTGCAGACACAGAGCTACTACCATGGTGGTCACAGGGCTACTACCGGTGCGGTCACAGGGCTACTACCGGTGCGGTCACAGGGCTACTACCGGTGTGGTCAAAGGGCTACTACCGGTGCAGACACAGAGCTACTACCAGTGCAGACACAGGGCTACTACCTGTGCGGTCACAGGACTACTACCGGTGCGGTCACAGGGCTACTACCGGTGCAGACACAGGGCTACTACCGGTGCAGACACAGGGCTACTACCGGTGCTGACAGAGCTACTACCGTTGTGGTCACAGGGCTACTACAGGTGCGGTCGCAGGGCTACTACCGGTGTGGTTACAGGGCTACTACCGGTGCGAACACAGGGCTACTACAGATGCGGTCACAGGGCTACTACCGGTGCGGACACAGGGCTACTACCGGTGCGGACACAGGGCTACTACCGGTGCGGTCACAGGGCTACTACAGATGCAGCAACAGGGTTACTACCGGTGCGGACACAGGGCTACTACCGGTGCGGACAGAGGGCTACTACTGGTGCAGTCACAGGGCTACAACCGGTGCAGTCACAGGGCTACTACCGGTGTGGACACAGGGCTACTACCGGTGTGGTCACAGGGCTACTACCAGTGCAGACCCAGGGATACTACTGGTGCGGACACAGGGCTACTACCGGTGCGTAGACAGGGCTACTACCGGTGCGGACACAGGGCTACTACCGGTGCGGGGACATGGCTACTACCGGTGCGGAGACAGGGCTACTACCGGTGCAGTCACAGGGCTACTACCGGTGCTGACACATGGCTACTACCGGTGCGGACACAGGGCTACTACCATTGAGGACACAGGGCTACTACCGATGCAGTCACAGGGCTACTACCGGTGCAGTCACAGGGCTACTACTGGTGCAGACACAGGGCTACTACCGGTGCAGTCACCGGGCTACTACAGGTGCGGACTCAGGGCTAATACCGGTGCGGTCACAGGGCTGCTACCGGTGCAGACACAGGGCTACTACCGGTGCAGTCACAGGGCTACTACTGGTGCAGTCACAGGGCTAATACCGGTACAGTCACAGGGCTAATACCGGTACAGTCACAGGGCTACTACAGGTGCAGACTCAGGGCTAATACCGGTGCAGTCACAGGGCAAATAACGGTTCAGTCACAGGGCTACTACCGGTGCGGACACAGGGCTACTACCGGTGCAGTCACAGGGCTACTACCAGTGTGTGCACAGGGCTACTACCGGTGCAGTCGCAGGGCTACTACCGGTGCAGTCACAGGGCTACTACCGGTGCGGACACAGGGCTAATACCGGGCCGGTCACAGGGCTACTATCAGTGCAGTCACAGGGCTAATACCGGTGCTGTCACAGGGCTTCTACCGGTGTGGTCACAGGGCTACTACCAGTGCGGTCACAGGGCTACTTCCGGTGCAGTCACAGAGCTACTACCGTTGAGGACACAGGGCTACTACCAGTGCAGTCACAGGGCTACTACCGGTGCGGACACAGGGCTACTACCGGTGCGGACACAGGACTACTACAGATGCAGTCATAGGGCTACTACCGGTGCGGACACAGGGCTACTACCGGTGCGGGCACAGGGCTACTACCGGTGCGGGCAAAGGGCTACTACTGGTGCGGTCACAGGGCTACTACCGGTGCGGACACAGGGCTACTACCGGTGCAGTTACAGGGCTACTACCTGTACGGACACAGGGCTACTACCGGTGCGGACACAGCTACTACCGGTGCGGACACAGCTACTACCGGTGCGGACACAAGGCTACTACCGGTGCGGTCACAGGGCTACTACCAGTGCAGTCACAGGGCTACTACCGGTGCAGACACAGGGCTACTAACGGTGCGGTCACAGGGCTACTACCGGTGTGGTCACAGGGCTACTACCGGTGTGGTCACAGGGCTACTACCGGTGTGGTCACAGGGCTACTTCCGGTGCAGACACAGGGCTACTACTGGTGCAGACACAGGGCTACTACTGATGAGGACACAGGGCTACTACCGGTGCAGTTACAGGGCTAATACCGGCGCGGACACAGGGCTACTACCGGTGTGGACACAGAGCTACTACCGGTACGGTCACAGAGCTACTACAGGTGCGGACACAGGGCTACTACAGGTGCGGACACAGGGCTACTACAGGTACGGACACAGGGCTACTACCGGTGCGGACACAGGGCTACTACAGGTGCGGACACAGGGCTACTACCGGTGCGGACACAGGGCTACTACTGGTGCAGTCACAGGGCTACTACCGTTGAGGAAACAGGGCTACTACCGGTGCGTAGACAGGGCTACAACCGGTGCGGACACAGGGCTATTACTGGTGTGGACACAGGGCTATTACCGGTGCGGACACAGGGCTATTACAGGTGCGGACACAGGGCTATTACAGGTGCGGACACAGGGCTACTACCGGTGTGGAGACAGGGCTACTAGCGGTGCGGAGACAGGGCTACTACCGGTGCAGACACAGGGCTACCGGTGCAGTCACAGGGCTACTACCGTAGCAGTCACAGGGCTACTACCGGTGAAGACACAGGGCTACTACCGGTGCAGACACAGGGCTACTACCGGTGCAGACACAGGGCTACCGGTGCGGTCACAGGGCTACTACCGGTGCGGTCACAGGGCTACTACTGGTGCAGACACAGGGCTACTACCGGTGCAGACACAGGGCTACTACCGGTGCAGTCACAGGGCTACTACTGGTGCAGTCATAGGGCTACTACCAGTGTGGGCACAGGGCTACTACCGGTGTGGTCACAGGGCTACTACTGGTGCAGTTACAGGGCTACTACCAGTGCAGTCACAGGGCTACTACCGGTGCGGACACAGGGCTAATACCGGGCCGGTCACAGGGCTACTATCAGTGCAGTCACAGGGCTAATACCGGTGCTGTCACAGGGCTACTACCGGTGTGGTCACAGGGCTACTACCAGTGCGGTCACAGGGCTACTTCCGGTGCAGTCACAGAGCTACTACCGTTGAGGACACAGGGCTACGACCAGTGCAGTCACAGGGCTACTACCGGTGCGGACACAGGGCTACTACCGGTGCAGACACAGGACTACTACAGATGCAGTCATAGGGCTACTACCGGTGCGGACACAGGGCTACTACCGGTGCGGGCACAGGGCTACTACCGGTGCGGGCAAAGGGCTACTACCGGTGCAGTCACAGGGCTACTACCGGTGCGGACACAGGGCTACTACCGGTGCAGTTACAGGGCTACTACCTGTACGGACACAGGGCTACTACCGGTGCGGACACAGCTACTACCGGTGCGGACACAGCTACTACCGGTGCGGACACAAGGCTACTACCGGTGCGGTCACAGGGCTACTACCAGTGCAGTCACAGGGCTACTACCGGTGCAGACACAGGGCTACTACCGGTGCAGACACAGGGCTACTAACGGTGTGGTCACAGGGCTACTACCGGTGTGGTCACAGGGCTACTACCGGTGTGGTCACAGGGCTACTTCCGGTGCAGACACAGGGCTACTACTGGTGCAGACACAGGGCTACTACTGATGAGGACACAGGGTTACTACCGGTGCAGTTACAGGGCTAATACCGGTGCGGACACAGGGCTACTACCGGTGTGGACACAGAGCTACTACCGGTGCGGTCACAGGGCTACTACAGGTGCGGACACAGGGCTACTACAGGTACGGACACAGGGCTACTACCGGTGCAGACACAGGGCTACTACAGGTGCGGACACAGGGCTACTACCGGTGCGGACACAGGGCTACTACTGGTGCAGTCACAGGGCTACTACCGTTGAGGAAACAGGGCTACTACCGGCGCGTAGACAGGGCTACAACCGGTGCGGACACAGGGCTATTACTGGTGTGGACACAGGGCTATTACCGGTGCGGACACAGGGCTATTACAGGTGCGGACACAGGGCTATTACAGGTGCGGACACAGGGCTACTACCGGTGTGGAGACAGGGATACTACCGGTGTGGAGACAGGGCTACTAGCGGTGCGGAGACAGGGCTACTACCGGTGCAGACACAGGGCTACCGGTGCAGTCACAGGGCTACTACCGTAGCAGTCACAGGGCTACTACCGGTGAAGACACAGGGCTACTACCGGTGCAGACACAGGGCTACTACCGGTGCAGACACAGGGCTACCGGTGCGGTCACAGGGCTACTACCGGTGCGGTCACAGGGCTACTACTGGTGCAGACACAGGGCTACTACCGGTGCAGACACAGGGCTACTACCGGTCCAGTCACAGGGCTACTACTGGTGCAGTCATAGGGCTACTACCAGTGTGGGCACAGGGCTACTACCGGTGTGGTCACAGGGCTACTACTGGTGCAGTTACAGGGCTACTACCAGTGCAGTCACAGGGCTACTACCTGTGCGGTCACAGGGCTACTACAGGTGCAGTCACAGGGCTACTACTGGTGCAGTCACAGGTCTACCACTGTTGAGGACACGGCTACTACCGGTGCGTAGACAGGGCTACTACCGGTGCGGACACTGGGCTATTACCGGTGCGGACACAGGGCTACCGGTGCAGACACAGGGCTACTACCGGTGCAGTCACAGTGCTACTACCAGTGCAGTCAAAGGGCTACTACCACTGTGGGCACAGGGCTACTACAGATGGGGTCACAGGGCTACTACTGGTGCAGTTACAGGGGTACTACCGGTGCAGTAACAGGGCTACTACCTGTGTGGTCACAGGGCTACTACAGGTGCAGTCACAGGGCTACTACTGGTGCAGTCACAGGGCTACTACCGTTGAGGACACGGCTACTACCAGTGCGTAGACAGGGCTACTACCGGTGCGGACACCGGGGTATTACCGGTGCGGACACAGGGCTACTACAGGTGCGGACTCAGGGCTAATACCGGTGCGGTCACAGGGCTAATAACGATGAAAGCACAGGGCTACCGGTGCAGACACAGGGCTACCGGTGCAGTCACAGGGCTACTACCGTAGCAGTCACAGGGCTACTACCGGTGCAGACACAGGGCTACTACCGGTGCAGTCACAGGGCTACCGGTGCAGACACAGGGCTACCGGTGCGGTCACAGGGCTACTACCAGTGCGGACACAGTGCCTGGCTGCAGGGTGTGAGGAAGTGAAAGGTTTTACCCATCGCCCCCATGCTCTGCATCACTGCAGGGAGCGAAGGTGACGGGAGAAGGCTGTGCCCCTCACCCCATGCTCTGGGGCAGTGCCTGGCTGCAGGGTGTGAGGGAGTGGAAGGCTTTACCCATCGCCCACATGCTCTGGGGCAGTGCTAGGCTGCAGGGGGTGAGGGAGACGGCTGTGCCCATCGCCCCGTGCTCGGGATCAGTGCCCGGCTGCAGGAGGTGAGAGGAGGAGGCTGTGCCATTCAACCCCTGCTCTGAAACAGTGCCAGGCTGCAGCGGGTGAGGGTAACAGGAGAAGGCTGTGCCCTTCACCCCCTGCTCCATATCAGTGCCAGGCTGCAGGGGGTGAGGGTGACAGGAGAATGCTGTGCCCTTCACCCCCTCCTCCGTATCAGTGCCAGGCTGCAGGGTGTGAGGGTGACGAGAGAAGGCTGTGCCGTTCACCCCTTGCTCCGGATCAGTGCCAGGCTGTAGGGGGTGAGGGTGACTAGAGAAGGCTGTGCCCTTCAACCCCTACTCTGCATCAATGCCCGGCTGCAGGGGGTGAGGGTGACTGGAGAAGGCTGTAGCCCTCACCCTCTGCTCCAGATCAGTGCCCGGCTGCAGGGGGTGAGGGTGACGGAAGAAGGCTGTGCCCTTCAACCCCTGCTCTGGATCAATGCCCGGCTGCCGGGGGTGAGGGTGACTAGAGAAGGCTGTGCCCTTCAACCCCTGCTCCGGATCAATGCCCGGCTGCAGGGGGTGAGGGTGAGTGGAGAAGGCTGTGCCCCTCACCCTCTGCTACGGATCAGTGCCAGGCTGCAGGAGGTGAGGGTGACTGGAGAAGGCTGTGCCCTTCACCCCATGCTCTGGATCCGTGCCCGGCTGCAGGGGGTAAGGGTGACGGGAGAAGGGTGTGCCCTTCACCCCCTGCTCCGGATCAGTGCCAAGCTGCAGGGGGTGAGGGTGACTGGAGAAGGCTGTGCCCTTCACCCCATGCTCTGGACCAATGCCCGGCTGTAGGGGGTGAGGGTGACTGGAGAAGGCTGTGCCCTTCACCCCATGCTCTGGATCAATGCCCGGTTGCAGGGGCTGAGAGTGACGGGAGAAGGCTGTGCCCCTCACCCCCTGCTCCGTGTCAGTGCCAGGCTGCAGGGGGTGAGGGTGATGAGAGAAGACTGTGCCCTTCACCCCCTGCTCTTGATCAATGCCCGGGTGCAGGAGGTGAGGGTGACTGGAGAAGGCTGTGCCCTTCACCCCATGCTCTGGATCCGTGCCCGGCTGCAGGGGGTGAGGGTGACTAGAGAAGGCTGTGCCCTTCACCCCATGCTCTGGATCAATGCCCGGCTGCAGGGGGTGAGGGTGACTGGAGAAGGCTGTGCCCTTCACCCCATGCTCTGGATCAATGCCCGGCTGCAGGGGGTGAGGGTGACTGGAGAAGGCTGTGCCCTTCACCCCTGCTCTAGATCAGTGCCCGGCTGCAGGGGGTGAGGGTGAGTGGAGAAGGCTGTGCCCCTACACACCCTGCTCTGGATCAGTGCCAGGCTGTAGGGGGTGAGAGGACGACGCTGGGCCCTTCACCCCCTGCTCTGTGTCAGTGCCAGGGTGTGAGGGTGATGGGAAAATGCTGTGCCCTTCACCCCCTGCTCCGTATCAGTGCCCGGCTGCAGGGGGTGAAGGTGACCAGAGAAGGCTGTGCCCTTCACCCCATGCTCTGGATCAATGCCTGGCTGCAGGGGGTGAGGGTGACGGGAGAAGGCTGTGCCCTTCACCCCCTGCTCCGTATCAGTGCCCGGCTGCAGGGGGTGAAGGTGACCAGAGAAGGCTGTGCCCCTCACCCCCCGCTTCGGATCAGTGCCAGGCTGCAGGAGGTGAGGGTGACGGGAGAGTCTGTTCCTTCACCCCCCGGTCCGGATCAGTGCCAGGCTGCAGGGGGTGAGGGTGACTAGAGAAGGTTGTGCCCTTCACCCCCTGCTCTGGATCAATGCCCGGCTGCAGGGGCTGAGGGTGACGGGAGAAGGCTGTGCCCTTCACCCCCTCGCTCCGTATCAGTGCCAGGCTGCAGGGGGTGAGGGTGACGGGAGAAGGCTGTTCCTTCACCCCCCGGTCCGGATCAGTGCCAGGCTGCAGGGGGTGAGGGTGACTAGAGAAGGTTGTGCCCTTCACCCCCTGCTCTGGATCAATGCCCGGCTGCAGGGGCTGAGGGTGACGGGAGAAGGCTGTGCCCTTCACCCCCTCGCTCCGTATCAGTGCCAGGCTGCAGGGGGTGAGGGTGACGGGAGAAGGCTGTTCCTTCACCCCCCGGTCCGGATCAGTACCCGGCTGCAGGGGGTGCGCGTGACTAGAGAAGGCTGTGCCCTTCACCCCCTGCCCCGGATCAGTGCCAGGCTGCGGGGGGTGCCAGTCTTCCAGGAATACTCTCAGTTAGGCAGCCACCGAGTTAATAAAGAGAGCTGGCAGAGACATGTCATGTCGTCTTTGATATGTCGCCTTCTTGTTGTTTAGCCCCTTTTGACGGAGCCAGCTGGGGGGCCGGCCATGCCCACACCCTCCCCGCAGCAGGCTGCAAAGGGTGATCCGAGGGGGCTGGCTCAGGCCGTGGCCTGGGGGCACCATTGGGCCGCCGCTGACACCCAGCCAGGCTGCTTCATGAACTTGGGAGAGAAGAAAGGAAGTTTGGGGTCAGCACTTTCCCCGTCCCGGCGCTCGTGCCAGCCCCCTTTGTGTTGGGCCTGCCCTTGGCAGAGGCCCCCGCCTGGCAGCCAAGTGCTGATTACCATGTAAATGAATCCACTGGTGCCCCCGCCCCCAGGGTCCCCTGTATCCAGGCTGCAGGGCTTATTGTCTGGCGCAGTTTTCATTCGGATGAGGGAAGGGCTGGGGCTCTGGGCCTGGTAAATACAACCCCCCTCCCCGTCTCTGTATTCACTCTGAGTGAGCTGGAGCACTGAACCCCACCAGCACCACCCCCGCCCATCCTGTATTCACTCTGATGAGTGAGCTGGAGCACTGGACCTCTCCAGCACCACCCCCACCCCTCCTGTATTCACTCTGAGTGAGCTGGAGCACTGAACCTCTCCAGCACCACCTCCACCCATCCCTCCTGTATTCACTCTGAATGAGCTGGAGCACTGAACCCCTCCAACACCACCCCCGCCCCTCCTGTATTCACTCTGATGAGTGAGCTGGAGCGCTGTACCTCTCCAGCACCACCCCCCGCCCCTCCTGTATTCACTCTGATGAGTGAGCTGGAGCACTGAACCTCTCCAGCACCACCCCCGCCCCTCCTGTATTCACTCTGATGAGTGAGCTGGAGCACTGAACCCCTCCAGCACCACCCCCCACCCCTCCTGTATTCACTCTGACGAGTGAGCTGGAGCGCTGTACCCCTCCAGCACCACCCCACCCCTCCTGTATTCACTCTCATGAGTGAGCTGGAGCACTGAACCTCTCCAGCACCACCCCGCCACTCCTGTATTCACTCTGATGAGTGAGCTGGAGCACTGAACCTCTCCAGCACCACCCCCTCCTGTATTCACTCTGATGAGTGAGCTGGAGCACTGAACCCCTCCAGCACCACCCCCCACCCCTCCTGTATTCACTCTGATGAGTGAGCTGGAGCGCTGTACCCCTCCAGCACCACCTCCACCCCTCCTGTATTCACTCTGATGAGTGAGCTGGAGCACTGAACCTCTCCAGCACCACCCCACCCCTCCTGTATTCACTCTTATGAGTGAGCTGGAGCACTGAACCTCTCCAGCACCACCCCCCACCCCTCCTGTATTCACTCTGATGAGTGACATGGAGCACTGAACCTCTCCAGCACCACCCCCACCCCTTCTGTATTCACTCTGATGAGTGAGCTGGAGCACTGAACCTCTCCAGCACCACCTCCACCCATCCCTCCTGTATTCACTCTGATGAGTGAGCTGGAGCACTGAACCTCTCCAGCACCACCCCCACCCATCCCTCCTGTATTCACTCTGAGTGAGCTGGAGCACTGAACCCCTCCAGCACCACCCCCCACCCCTCCTGTATTGATTCCGATGAGGGAGCTGGAGCACTGAACCTCTCCAGCACCACCCCCCACCCCTCCGGTATTCACTCTGATGAGTGAGCTGGAGCACTGAACCTCTCCAGTACCCCCCCCCCCCCACCCCTCCTGTATTCACTCTGATGAGTGAGCTGGAGCACTGAACCTCTCCAGGACCACCCCCCACCCCTCCTGTATTCACTCTGATGAGTGAGCTGGAGCACTGAACCTCTCCAGCACCACCCCGCCACTCCTGTATTCACTCTGATGAGTGAGCTGGAGCACTGAACCTCTCCAGCACCACCCCCTCCTGTATTCACTCTGATGAGTGAGCTGGAGCACTGAACCTCTCCAGCACCACCCCCCGCCCCTCCTGTATTCACTCTAATAAGGGAGCTGGGGCACTGAACCTCTCCAGCACCACCCCCCACCCCTCCTGTATTCACTCTGATGAGTGACATGGAGCACTGAACCTCTCCAGCACCACCCCCACCCCTTCTGTATTCACTCTGCTGAGTGAGCTGGAGCACTGAACCTCTCCAGCACCACCTCCACCCATCCCTCCTGTATTCACTCTGATGAGTGAGCTGGAGCACTGAACCTCTCCAGCACCACCCCCACCCCTCCTGTATTCACTCTGATGAGTGAGCTGGAGCACTGAACCTCTCCAGCACCACCCCACCCCTCCTGTATTCACTCTGATGAGTGAGCTGGAGCACTGAACCTCTCCAGCACCACCCCCCACCCCTCCTGTATTCACTCTGATGAGTGAGCTGGAGCACTGAACCTCTCCAGCACCACCCCCACCCCTCCTGTATTCGAACTGAACCTCTCCAGCACCACCCCCTCCTGTATTCACTCTGAGTGAGCTGGAGCACTGAACCTTTCCAGCACCACCCCCACCCCTCCTGTATTCACTCTGATGAGTGAGCTGGAGCACTGAACCTCCCCAGCACCACCCCCCCCCCCCTCTTGTATTCACTCTGATGAGTGAGCTGGAGCACTGAACCTCTCCAGCACCACCCCCACCCCTCCTGTATTTACTCTGGTGAGTGAGCTGGAGCACTGAACCTCTCCAGCACCACCCCCACCCCTCCTGTATTCACTCTGATGAGTGAGCTGGAGCACTGAACCCCTCCAGCACCACCACTCCCCACCCCTCCTGTATTCACTCTGATGAGTGAGCTGGAGCACTGAACCTCTCCAGCACCACCCCCTACCCCTCCTGTATTCACTCTGATGAGTGAGCTGGAGCACTGAACCCCTCCAGCACCACCACTCCCCACCCCTCCTGTATTCACTCTGATGAGTGAGCTGGAGCACTGAACCCCTCCAGCACCACCCCCACCCCTCCTGTATTCACTCTGATGAGTGAGCTGGAGCACTGAACCTCTCCAGCACCACCCCCCGCCCCTCCTGTATTCACTCTGATGAGTGAGCTGGAGCACTGAACCTCTCCAGCACCACCGCCCACCCCTCCTGTATTCACTCTGATGAGTGAGCTGGAGCACTGAACCTCTCCAGCACCCCCCCCCCCCCCCACCCCTCCTGTATTCACTCTGATGAGTGAGCTGGAGCACTGAACCTCTCCAGCACCACCACCCCCACCCCTCCTGTATTCACTCTGATGAGTGAGCTGGAGCGCTGGACCTCTCCAGCACCACCCCCACCACTCCTGTATTTACTCTGATGAGTGAGCTGGAGCACTGAATCTCTCCAGCACCACCCCCCACCCGACCCCTCCTGTATTCACTCTGATGAGTGAGCTGGAGCACTGAACCTCTCCAGCACCACGCCCACCCCCACCCCTCCTGTATTCACTCTGATTAGTGAGCTGGAGCACTGAACCTCTCCAGCACCACCCCCACCCCTCCTGTATTCACTCTGATGAGTGAGCTGGAGAACTGAACCTCTCCAGCACCACCCCCCACCCCTCCTGTATTCACTCTGATGAGTGAGCTGGAGAACTGAACCTCTCCAGCACCACCCCCACCCCTCCTGTATTCCCTCTGATGAGTGAGCTGGAGCACTGAACCTCTCCAGCACCACCCCTCTCCCCCCCCTGTATTCACTCTGATGAGTGAGCTGGAGCACTGAACCTCTCCAGCACCACCCCCACCCCTCCTGTATTCACTCTGGTGAGTGAGCTGGAGCCCTGAACCTCTCCAGCACCACCCCCACCCCTCCTGTATTCACTCTGATGAGTGAGCTGGAGCACTGAACCTCTCCAGCACCACCCCCGCCCATCCTGTATTCACTCTGATGAGTGAGCTGGAGCACTGAACCTCTCCAGCACCACCGCCCACCCCCCACCCCTCCTGTATTCACTCTGATGAGTGAGCTGGAGCACTGGACCTCTCCAGCACCACCCCCACCCCTCCTGTATTCACTCTGAGTGAGCTGGAGCACTGAACCTCTCCAGCACCACCCCCACCCCTCCTGTATTCACTCTGATTAGTGAGCTGGAGCCCTGAACCTCTCCAGCACCACCCCCCGCCCCTGCTGTATTCACTCTGATGAGTGAGCTGGAGCACTGAACCCCTCCAGCACCACCCCCTCCTGTATTCACTCTGATGAGTGAGCTGGAGCACTGGACCTCTCCAGCACCACCCCCACCCCTCCTGTATTCACTCTGAGTGAGCTGGAGCACTGAACCTCTCCAGCACCACCTCCACCCATCCCTCCTGTATTCACTCTGAGTGAGCTGGAGCACTGAACCCCTCCAGCACCACCCCCCACCCCTCCTGTATTGATTCCGATGAGGGAGCTGGAGCACTGAACCTCTCCAGCACCACCGCCCACCCCTCCTGTATTCACTCTGATGAGTGAGCTGGAGCACTGAACCTCTCCAGCACCACCTCCACCCATCCCTCCTGTATTCACTCTGAGTGAGCTGGAGCACTGAACCTCTCCAGCACCACCCCCCACCCCTCCGGTATTCACTCTGATGAGTGAGCTGGAGCACTGAACCTCTCCAGTACCCCCCCCCCACCCCTCCTGTATTCACTCTGATGAGTGAGCTGGAGCACTGAACCTCTCCAGGACCACCCCCCACCCCTCCTGTATTCACTCTGATGAGTGAGCTGGAGCACTGAACCTCTCCAGCACATCCCCCACCTCTCCTGTATTCACTCTGGTGAGTGAGCTGGAGCACTGAACCTCTCCAGCACCACCCCCCGCCCCTGCTGTATTCACTCTGATGAGTGAGCTGGAGCACTGAACCTCTCCAGCACCACCCCGCCACTCCTGTATTCACTCTGATGAGTGAGCTGGAGCACTGAACCTCTCCAGCACCACCACCCCCCACCCCTCCTGTATTCACTCTGATGAGTGAGCTGGAGCACTGAACGTCTCCAGCACCACCCCACCCCTCCTGTATTCACTCTGATGAGTGAGCTGGAGCACTGAACCTCTCCAGCACCACCCCCCGCCCCTCCTGTATTCACTCTAATAAGGGAGCTGGGGCACTGAACCTCTCCAGCACCACCCCCCACCCCTCCTGTATTCACTCTGATGAGTGACATGGAGCACTGAACCTCTCCAGCACCACCCCCACCCCTTCTGTATTCACTCTGATGAGTGAGCTGGAGCACTGAACCTCTCCAGCCCCCCCCCCACCCCATCTGTATTCACTCTGATGAATGAGCTGGAGCACTGAACCTCTCCAGCACCACCCCCCACCCCTCCGGTATTCACTCTGATGAGTGAGCTGGAGCACTGAACCTCTCCAGTACCCCCCCCACCCCTCCTGTATTCACTCTGATGAGTGAGCTGGAGGACTGAACCTCTCCAGCACCACCCCCCACCCCTGCTGTATTCACTCTGATGAGTGAGCTGGAGCGCTGTACCTCTCCAGCACCACCCCCGCCCCTCCTGTATTCACTCTGATGAGTGAGCTGGAGCACTGAACCTCTCCAGCGCCACCCCCCCCCCCCCCCCCCTCCTGTATTCACTCTGATGAGTGAGCTGGAGCACTGAACCTCTCCAGCACCACCACCCACCCCTCCTGTATTCACTCTGATGAGTGAGCTGGAGCACTGAACCTCTCCAGCACCACCCCACCCCTCCTGTATTCACTCTGATGAGTGAGCTGGAGCACTGAACCTCACCAGCACCACCACCCCCCACCCCTCCTGTATTCACTCTGATGAGTGAGCTGGAGCACTGAACCTCTCCAGCACCACCCCCACCCCTCCTGTATTCACTCTGATGAGTGAGCTGGAGCACTGAACCTCTCCAGCACCACCCCACCCCTCCTGTATTCACTCTGATGAGTGAGCTGGAGCACTGAACCTCTCCAGCACCACCCCCCACCCCTCCTGTATTCACTCTGATGAGTGAGCTGGAGCACTGAACCTCTCCAGCACCACCCCCACCCCTCCTGTATTCGAACTGAACCTCTCCAGCACCACCCCCTCCTGTATTCACTCTGAGTGAGCTGGAGCACTGAACCTTTCCAGCACCACCCCCACCCCTCCTGTATTCACTCTGATGAGTGAGCTGGAGCACTGATCCTCCCCAGCACCACCCCCCCCCCCCTCTTGTATTCACTCTGATGAGTGAGCTGGAGCACTGAACCTCTCCAGCACCACCCCCACCCCTCCTGTATTTACTCTGGTGAGTGAGCTGGAGCACTGAACCTCTCCAGCACCACCCCCACCCCTCCTGTATTCACTCTGATGAGTGAGCTGGAGCACTGAACCCCTCCAGCACCACCACTCCCCACCCCTCCTGTATTCACTCTGATGAGTGAGCTGGAGCACTGAACCTCTCCAGCACCACCCCCCACCCCTCCTGTATTCACTCTGATGAGTGAGCTGGAGCACTGAACCCCTCCAGCACCACCACTCCCCACCCCTCCTGTATTCACTCTGATGAGTGAGCTGGAGCACTGAACCCCTCCAGCACCACCCCCACCCCCACCCCTCCTGTTTTCACTCTGATGAGTGAGCTGGAGCACTGAACCTCTCCAGCACCACCCCCCGCCCCGCCTGTATTCACTCTGATGAGTGAGCTGGAGCACTGAACCTCTCCAGCACCACCGCCCACCCCTCCTGTATTCACTCTGATGAGTGAGCTGGAGCACTGAACCTCTCCAGCACCCCCCCCCCCACCCCTCCTGTATTCACTCTGATGAGTGAGCTGGAGCACTGAACCTCTCCAGCACCACCACCCCCACCCCTCCTGTATTCACTCTGATGAGTGAGCTGGAGCGCTGGACCTCTCCAGCACCACCCCCACCCCTCCTGTATTTACTCTGATGAGTGAGCTGGAGCACTGAATCTCTCCAGCACCACCCCCCACCCGACCCCTCCTGTATTCACTCTGATGAGTGAGCTGGAGCACTGAACCTCTCCAGCACCACGCCCACCCCCACCCCTCCTGTATTCACTCTGATTAGTGAGCTGGAGCACTGAACCTCTCCAGCACCACCCCCACCCCTCCTGTATTCACTCTGATGAGTGAGCTGGAGAACTGAACCTCTCCAGCACCACCCCCCACCCCTCCTGTATTCACTCTGATGAGTGAGCTGGAGAACTGAACCTCTCCAGCACCACCCCCACCCCTCCTGTATTCCCTCTGATGAGTGAGCTGGAGCACTGAACCTCTCCAGCACCACCCCTCCCCCCCCCCTGTATTCACTCTGATGAGTGAGCTGGAGCACTGAACCTCTCCAGCACCACCCCCACCCCTCCTGTATTCACTCTGGTGAGTGAGCTGGAGCCCTGAACCTCTCCAGCACCACCCCCACCCCTCCTGTATTCACTCTGATGAGTGAGCTGGAGCACTGAACATCTCCAGCACCACCCCCGCCCATCCTGTATTCACTCTGATGAGTGAGCTGGAGCACTGAACCTCTCCAGCACCACCGCCCACCCCCCTCCCCTCCTGTATTCACTCTGATGAGTGAGCTGGAGCACTGGACCTCTCCAGCACCACCCCCACCCCTCCTGTATTCACTCTGAGTGAGCTGGAGCACTGAACCTCTCCAGCACCACCCCCACCCCTCCTGTATTCACTCCGATGAGTGAGCTGGAGCACTGAACCTTTCCAGCACCACCCCCACCCCTCCTGTATTCACTCTGATGAGTGAGCTGGAGCACTGAACCTCTCCAGCACCACCCCCGCCCATCCTGTATTCACTCTGATGAGTGAGCTGGAGCACTGAACCTCTCCAGCACCCCCCCCCCCCCCCCCCCTCCTGTATTCACTCTGATGAGTGAGCTGGAGCACTGAACCTCTCCAGCACCCCATCCTGTATACATTCTGATGAGTGAGCTGGAGCACTGAACCTCTCCAGCACCACCCGTACCCCTCCTGTATTCACTCTGATGAGTGCTGGTGCACTGGGACTGCTACCTACCCCATCAGCCTTTCTGCTTCTGTGTCCACACTGAGGAGGGGTATGAAGGGTGTGGGGGGGGGTCTCTGGAGCTACTAGCCCTCTGTAATCACTCTCACAAGGGCTAAACCAGAGCTGCATGTCCCTGCACCCCCCACCCCAACCCTTTGCCTTTTGGCCCACCCTGCAGAAGGGTAAGGGAATGCTCAGAGGCTGATGATGTGTTAGCGGGGGCGGGGGTTAATGAGGGGCCTAGATTGATGTGGGGGGACCGCAGGTCCGGGGAAGATGATGGGTGAGTGGGTGATCGGGGCAGATGAGGGGTGAATGGGTGCTCCGGAGGAGATAAGAGGTGAGTGGGTGCTCTGGGGCAGATGAGAGGTAAGCGGGTGATCGGGGGCAGATGATGGGTGAACGGGTGCTCCGGAGTAGATAAGAGGTGAGTGGGTGCTCTTGGGCAGATGAGGGTTGCGCGGGTGCTCGGGGGTTGAAGAGGTGTGAGCGGGTGCTCGGGCAGATGAGGGGTGAGTGGGTGCTCTGGGGCAGATGAGGGGTGAGCGGGTGCTCGAGGCAGATGAGGGGTGAGCAGATGCTCTGCGGCAGATGAGGGGTGAGCGGGTGCTCAGGGCAGATTAGGGGTGAGCGGGTGCTCGGGGCAGATGAGGAGTGAGCTGGTGCTCCGAGGCAGATGAGAGCTGAGCGGGTGCTCGGGGGCAGATGAGGGTTGAACCGGTGCTCTGGGGCAGATGAGGGGTGAGTGGGTGCTCGGGTGCAGATGAGGGGTGAGCGGGTGCTCCGGGTTAGATAAGGGGTGATGGGGTGCTCTGGGGCAGATGAGAAGTGTGGTCGGGGGAAGATGAGGGGTGAACGGGTGGTCAGGGGCAGATGAGGGGTGAGTGCGTGCTCCGGGCAGATGAGGAGTGAGCTTGTGCGCCGGGGCAGATGAGGGATGAGCTGGTTCTCCGGGGCAGATGAGGGGTGAGTAGGTGCTCCGGGGCAGATGAGGGGTGAGAAGGTCCTCCGGTGTCGATGAGGGGTGAGCGGGTGCTCCAGGGCAGATGAGGGGTGAGCGGGAGCAGATGAGAAGTGAGTGGGTGCTCCGGGGCAGAAGAGGGATGAGCGGGTGCTTTGGGCAGATGAGGAATGAGCTGGTGCTCCGGGGCAGATGAGGAATGAGCTGGTGCTCCGGGGCAGATGAGAGCTGAGCGGGTGCTCGGGGCAGATGAGAGCTGAGCGGGTGCTCGGGGCAGATGAGGGGTGAGCGGGTGCTCGGGGCAGATGAGGGGTGAGCGGGTTCTCGGGGCAGATGAGGGGTGAGCGGGTGCTCAGAGACTGATGAGGGGTGAACGGGTGCTCCGGGTTAGATAAAGGGTGACAGGGTGCTCAGGGGCAGATGAGGGGTGAGCGGGTGCCCGGGGCAGATGAGGGGTGAGCAGCTGCTCAGAGACTAATAAGGGGTGACAGGGTGCCCAGGGGCAGATGAGGGGTGAGCTTGTGCTCCGGGGCAGATAAGGGTTGAGGGAGTGCCCGGGGGTTTCTGGGTACAAAGAGCTCTGTCTGTACAGTCCAGGAATGACGAGAACCCCAAGATGTCACCCACTCTCTCCTAATACTGCACTCTCTTTAGGCATGGGATGAGAGGGCATGGATGGGCTCTGCACTGGCTTTGGGGTGATGTGCATTGATTTGACTTGTACCCAGGGTACAGCACTGCTTCTCTCCATCACTACAGGACTTCCCTTTCAGGCCTTTCCCCAGATCTGTGAAGCCGAGGGGATACTGTGTTCCCTCCTGAGCAGGATGGTGGATCCTGGCTCTGCAGAAGAGAGCTGGGCACCCAAATCCTCCTTCACCCCAAGCTGTGGCTCATGGGAGGGCCATGGTTGGAACCGGCAGTGTTTGGTTGGCTAAAGGGATGTCCCAGCCAGGCAGAACCTACCTCTCCCGTCAAGAGCAGGTGATTACACACTCGTGCTTACCCTTGGGTAGCTTGACACGGAGCAGTCGGGCGTCCCTCACAAGCAGTGTGTAAAGCAAGAGCTCTGCACGCGCACACAATACCTATCCCTCATGACACAAAAGAGAGACTTCACACTTGACGTTGAGAAATGGTGTGTATATTCAACAGGCACATTAAACAATGCAACATGAATGCCATGGAATTCTGGACATAAATCACTCTTGGCAATATTACTAGCAATACTAGGCCGGCCGCATCCCAGGGATCTATCCACTGGGACCACAGGGGCTTTTTTAATGAATCTTCTTTCTTACTTTCAGGACGAATATTGGACTTACTAGCGATTTTCTCTTGCCTGGAAAAAGCCCTTGTCATGCCAGCGATACGGGCAAAACACGTGTGATCTGGTTCTGCTCCTCCTATGTTTGAATAAATACAGAACCAAGAAAAACCTATAATATCCGGACATTGGGACATTTATTCCAAGGATTTCGGCATTAACACTCAGCATTACCTGTCTTTTCAACAATCAGGCCAAATTTGTGTTGAACAGATCTCGGTAATATGCACACATGGGAAAAGTCCTATTCATTCTAAGCCCCACACAGCACCCTCATGTGGTGCGACATGTTGTCAGCCCCTGGCCCACCCTCACAATCCTAATAATGCAATTTCACATGGCAATAGGGTGTACCCTGGGCTACAGTGATATCAGTATTATGTATATACACAGAATTATAACACTCTTAGTAGCACCGCTGAATGGGATCACTCGGGCAAACCCACTGTTGAGAAGTAAAGTCCTTTTGGCACAAGAACAACGTATAAACCAACACCGCTGACCAGTGTCATGAAGCACAGGTGGTTCAAAGACAGTCACTCCCTCACACTCACTTTGCACCGCTACGCAATGCTACAGGTACCAGCCTGGACCTTATGGTCACTTTCACACACTTTCGCACCGACACCCTAATGCGGTTCCACTGACACCAAAGAGGTCAATAGATAACACTATGCAAACCCAGTGGCTCCAAGTCTCCCTCCATCCTCTAATTCACCCCCACTCTCCCAGACACCCCGGTTGGAAGTTCACCAGCCCCACCCTCTGGACACAAGGTTGCTCATGGCTGAGGTCACACCTCATCTGGGTCCCCGGAAAGCAGTTGGGGATAGACAGTAAACATAAACAAGAGGTAGATATAAACAACGTATGTCTTGGCACAACTTAGGAAGTTCACTAACAAGTTGCGAAGTTGAAACGGGCTAAAAGCAACAATTGGTTACACACAGGGGAACACCAGGGCTTTCTGGCACCAGCCCAGTTCTGCAAAGCACAAGGGTGGGGGAAGGGGTCACACAGTCTCTTAAGCTGCTCCTAAACATTCTCGGAAGTGTCGCTCCGGCCCCGTCCAGTCCTCTCACTCCTACCTGGCACCACAAAGTCTTCAGAAGAGCTAGATGGGGAGAGGCCAGTTGGTGCACCGTGATGGGGCCAGTGATAGAACAAGCAGTGAATGGGGAACAATACATAGAGAAGCCCCTCGGCTTGAGAAGGCACCCCGTTGGGTACACGTTGTTCCAGGTTGTGCCCCAGCAATCCGGGCAGTGGGCCTGGTGCACAGTAAGATGTGTCGCTCCAGACACCTTAGGTTACACAAAGTAGATTTGCAATTCCGTACCTCCCTGAATCGAGACCCTGTGCCCCCACACCTTGATGTCGGCTACACCAGACGATTACGGTTATGCACATAGGCGCGAGTTTAGCAATGCCTCACAAGGTAAAATGAGCCTCTGCAATGGGTGCATCCCTCATGTCAGAGTGTTGCAACCTGTGAATCACTCACACTGCAGGCAATGAGCATGCAGTTGGCGTGGCACACGCAAGAAATGTTGCACAGCCAACAAAGCAGGCCACTTTGGATCCAGCAACCGGTGAATCCGCTCACCACCAGCAAGACGCTTATGCATGGTGAGCTCCCTGCAGTACAGGAACCTCTTCGCCATAGATGCGGGCAACTTCTTGAGCCCCGCAGTAGGCACTCCAGTCTCCAAGCACGATTCTCAAGTTCCAAGCACACACTAAGCTGTCCAGCTTTCAGCAGACAAACTTAGAGGGCACTGCTCTCCAGATGTCACCGGAAGATGGTGTGGGACCCTTGTAGGAGATCTTTGCTATCCCTGAGACCCCCGAGTGAACAGGAACCAACTGGTCTTTGGGAGCCCATTTCAGGGTGCCACACATCAGCAGGTAGTCATCCCAGGCCAGCCACAATTCAGGAAGGCACAAGTTCCTTTCCATGGGCAGTTATCCTCCATGTGCGCAAAACAGGGTCCTCTGGCAGTGTGCACCACGGAGACCAGGTTCTCCGGTCCTGCGTCCTCCTAAGCAGATCTCTCCTCTTCGCGGGCTGGCACTGGGTAATTATACCCCATTGGGCCTTTGAAGCTTGGGAAGTGTTCAAAGGGTATTCCTTTGAACCACATATGTGCCCCTAAATTTTCGTCCTGTCTGCCGTGAGGCCATGGAATGCCGATCTTTATCTTTATGGGGGCTGTGATCTGGACCCAGAGGCCAGGTGTCACGATCTCTGCCCCCATATATTCAGGCAGACCCACAAATAGCAGAGGTCAGCTATTTAAATTGCATGCCCAATGGTTTTTAGCTGTAGTTGAGGAATGTCCATTTGCACTTCCCCGGCCTCTGGTGTTGACCGGCATCAAACACCATGGCACACAGAGTTTGATGCATAGGAATGTCAACTTTACATAAGTGGTATTTCCTCACAAGAAATGCCAAGCCCACCGTTACCATTTGAACGGGTTTGGCCTAGCGAATCCATTGATAGGAAACATCATGAGGCTGCAGCACTGCAATCCTTTATTGCAGCTTGAAATATGGGCAACCACTTCCCCATGTCAAATTAAGGGAAGAGAAAGCCTCCTCGGTAGGAGAACCCTCGTGGGTCTTCCTTACTACCTGGGCAGCGAACACTTGTGGGTGCCTGCCCAGCCCTTAACCTTCCATCCGAGTGCAGGTGAAAGGCCCCATCCAGATGGACCGTGTTTGTTACAGGCCAGCAAGAGTATGCGTGCAAAGGCGCTCTCACAGACCTGCTCTGGCAGGTCAGATACATGTGTAAACGCACAGTCCGTGCGAGTGCACACACTGGCTTGCAAAAGCAGGTTGGACACGTAGATAAACCACACCAGCGGTCCAAGTGTGCACCCAGGCCACAAAGTCAGGCCTGACCTACGTTTACAAACATCATGTCCGCACCACTTCCTAACATATTTCGGAAGGGTGCGTTCACTTTCACTCTGCAGTACAGTGGGAAAGGGCCCAGAGCCTTAGGGCTGGACTTGAGAACCAGCACGCACACAGGCTTGCAGTGGCAGGCCGACAGCTTGGGTCTCCACGATACCTGTGATGTCCATGTGCTATCCGGCCGACAATGGCGGCCCGGATTCACGCTAAGGACTTCCTGGGTGGCAATGCTCACACTGCCCCATCTTGGTAGGCTGTGGTAGAGGCCTAGAAACATCACTGGCGAAAGGACTCAGGCCGCCCAGCACCGCTTGTCATAACAGACGTACGATCTGTTTCACCTTCTCCGCTAATCACCGCTTTTTACGACAGGTGGAAAGGGTGCGCGCACTTTCACACTGCAGCAACAGTGGGGATGGGCAACGGACCTACGGCCACAAAGTTGCCTCGGCAACCTGAGGAGGTGTCCCATTGAAGAGAACTTGCATCCGAGTTCGGGAGACATCACCTAGGGGCTCCCCCCTGTTTGGGCAGGGGTCACACTCACCCCCCACCCGGCTACTCACCAACCCCTTGCGTCCCCTCCTCGGGATGTACCCTAAGACCGCTACAGCGGAAGGGGTGTCTCCCTCCGGGTTGGCTCACCCATGGAGATGCCAACCGGAGTAGGAAACATATTGGGCAGTGCTACATCCCCCTGCTTGCCAATGTGTATCACCCTGGGTATCTGGTGCACCCTCCACACCAGCACCCCGTTACTAGACTGTGTAGGAAGGGTGCTCGAACCTTCTCATTGCAGTACAGTGGGAACAGGTTCTGAGTTCTAGGGTCATGAACAGAGTATGCGAAGACTAGGAGGACAAAAAAACCAAAAGTTTCAGGGATGGTCCCCATTGAAGGCCATTTCCAACAGCCAAGGTCGCTACAAGGTCATCATTACAACTGCAGAAAAATGTGGAAAGTCCAGTGTGCATCGAAGGGCGGACTCTGTCGGGCAGCTCCCATCCAGCAGGGGCTAAGGAGAAAGGATTACTAGGAAACCTTAATGTGACCTTCAAACCTCTGTAAAAAAGACTCCATTTTGTTGTGTTGCTTGACCTGGTGCTCAGGCAAATTGTTATTTCACGGCCTAAAAACATGTCTTACTGTAAACTGCTCGTCTTCCACCGTCGAACACTCAGTGACTATGTTGAGATTAGTACTCTCTGCAGGGTCAACCCCAAACGTTTTGCCTTCACCCTCCTGTTTTCTGAATCCATTTCTGTTGGCCTTTATGACTGCTAAGCAGTACTGAAGTGTCTGTGCTCTCTCCTTTAAACATGGTAGAATCGGCTTACACTCCATTGGTAAATTTAATTTACTTGCAAGTCCCGAGTAATGTGATCCCACCTTTACCCAGGGCCTGCATATTAAATGCCACTAGTGGCAGCAGCACTCATCGTACCACCCACTCCAGGAGCCTTTGAAGCGTGTCTCAGGCCTGCCACTGCAGAGCCTGCGTGTGCATTAAATGCCACTAGTGGCAGCAGCACTCATCGTACCACCCACTCCAGGAGCCTTTGAAGCGTGTCTCAGGCCTGCCACTGCAGAGCCTGTGTGTGCATTAAATGCCACTAGTGGCAGCAGCACTCATTGTACCACCCACTCCAGGAGCCTTTGAAGCGTTTCTCAGGCCTGCCACTGCAGAGCCTGTGTGTGCATTAAATGCCACTAGTGGCAGCAGCACTCATCGTACCACCCACTCCAGGAGCCTTTGAAGTGTGTCTCATGCCTGTCACTGCAGAGCCTGCGTGTGCATTAAATGCCACTAGTGGCAGCAGCACTCATCGTACCACCCACTCCAGGAGCCTTTGAAGCGTTTCTCAGGCCTGCCACTGCAGAGCCTGTGTGTGCATTAAATGCCACTAGTGGCAGCAGCACTCATCGTACCACCCACTCCAGGAGCCTTTGAAGCGTTTCTCAGGCCTGCCACTGCAGAGCCTGCGTGTGCATTAAATGCCACTAGTGGCAGCAGCACTCATCGTACCACCCACTCCAGGAGCCTTTGAAGTGTGTCTCAGGCCTGCCACTGCAGAGCCTGTGTGTGCATTAAATGCCACTAGTGGCAGCAGCACTCATCGTACCACCCACTCCAGGAGCCTTTGAAGTGTGTCTCATGCCTGTCACTGCAGAGCCTGCGTGTGCATTAAATGCCACTAGTGGCAGCAGCACTCATCGTACCACCCACTCCAGGAGCCTTTGAAGCGTGTCTCAGGCCTGCCACTGCAGAGCCTGTGTGTGCATTAAATGCCACTAGTGGCAGCAGCACTCATCGTACCACCCACTCCAGGAGCCTTTGAAGCGTTTCTCAGGCCTGCCACTGCAGAGCCTGCGTGTGCATTAAATGCCACTAGTGGCAGCAGCACTCATCGTACCACCCACTTCAGGAGCCTTTGAAGCGTGTCTCAGGCCTGCCACTGCAGCCTATGTGCAGATTTAAACTACTAACCAAAATGTGTGCTTGTTTCAGAGTCTCGTCCTCTGTTGAAGGCGATTATCTGAAGGAGACCCCAGGCCCTGGGTGCATCCTTCATAGGATTATAGCGCACACGCAATGAAGTGTCATGCTTCATCATCAGGCCTGTTCCTCATCAAGCAGGCACTGCAGTGCCCAACTGGCACCCTCAAGGGTGCTCTGTATCCGAGATCTTTTTCCTATGTGTGCCCGCTGAGGTGTGCTTAATCCTATAGTGAAATGTAGTGGTGTGTATTGTGGTGCAGGGTGTGGTGAAGCAATATGAAATAAAATAGACTCTAACTCCCTGGACACTTCTAATCATATTCAGGAGAGGTAGGTCTGATTAAGAACAAAGTGCAAACTAAATAAGACATAATGTGTCAGAAGTTTGCTATATCGATGGAAGGTTGGCATGTTTCATGCCACTATTGGTCCCTGAAGGGATCTTCGTCATTTCATCATGACCGTAAACAAAGTGCTTCAAGGCACCTTCATCAATGCACCCAGATCGCCGGAGTCCATATTAACCCCAGTGATGAGTACAGACACCGGTAACCATTACCCTTGGTGGACGGAATCCTGGTACCTGTGAAAGGATAAACCACGACAACACATATATTAAACTAGAGACAGATTACGGTCTTAAATTGGGCAATTCACTCACGCATGGGAAGATTTCCAATTCTAATAAGCATGTCACGATCAAACAAAGCTGTGCCAGTGGTCGGCGTGTATCATACCGGTATTTTACTTGTGCACACCAAACAAGATGCTGTATCACCCATTCGTCACCCAGAAATCTGAGTGTAGACCACCGGAAATTGTGGCTGCTAAAATGAGCATTAGTGCATTGGGTATCAATACTAAGTAATACAGGAAATTGCTAAATGTTTTCACACCCGGTAAACTGGTGCCCCATCAGCTGCACCCAACACTATGCATAGGATCGTATCTAAGGGGTTAAAAAGACTAACAAAGTTGGAGTAAGGAACATCCAACATAAAACAAGACCGATAATGGAGCGGTCATGGGAAACTCTTGCCAGCTCCATGGACCCAAATCCGATTATGCAACTTACTTTCAATCTAGTGGACGCCAAGTGGTCCTCCTACCCAAGTCCTGGTGTGCCGGTAGAACATACTGAAGCCCTGGGGACAGAAGTTTAAGGAGCTCCCATCTAGTGGACAGCCAATGGGATGAAGCTAGCCGCTAGACCTCACGGGCCGCCATATTCAAGGTACGCGCTGTTATGCCAGATGACGCGGTGTACTGAGATGGAAGCACAGTCGCTAGCTAAGAGATAAAAAGTTCAAAACAGTGCTATGAGAGTTTCAAAAAAAGGAAGGGAATGGAATGATCCAAGAATAAATGTACCAGCTGCGCTCATGAGGAAGTTTGCTATCAACGTTTTCTGACTCTGCATTACTGAAAAATAGGGCGTAATTTTGAAATGTTTTGGGTGGCAACCTGTCACAACAGTGGTCATAATATAATGGTAGAGGTCTGCACCAAAAGCCCACAAAAAGGGCACTGTATTCTACTAATATTGCCAGAATGTGATGTTCGCATATAATAAGTGGCTTTTATGTATCTCTAGGGCAACAACATGTCACTTAAATGTGTCACAGACACTACACTGGTGTTAGTTGCACTAACCCTTGTGTGAAGGGACAGCAATGAGTCTTGGGACAAAAGATTACTATTGGGACGAGAAGATCTCATCATTGAGGCCCCTGGTATCTGTGGACAACCTCGAGACCCATCTTTGTTACTTCCTGAAGATTGGAATCACCCTCGACTGTTTCAACACCACCCATCTCATGTCTTTTGCAGTGAGTTTAGTGTCTACATAGTGTTTTGTCAATTTTGTTGTAGATCGTCGACACCTAATGGTACTTCGATGCTCGTTAATGCAGGTTCGGACCATTCTCGCTGTCATGCCTACATACTGCAGTTTACATGGGCAGGTGATTAAGTGCACACACCTCATGGTCTTACAGTTTGTGTGTTTTTCAATGTGCCATGAGAAGGTGTCTTCCTGAAGCAAAAGAGATGTGCATGCTTTTGTCAGGTGACAAATATTGCAGCCATCACATGGATGGTGTCATATCACTGGAGGTAGAGTCCAGAGTGTCTGAATGTGTCTGGCTGTGTTAGTCTTAGGTCATGTATGTGTCAGTTTGTCCCTTAAATTTTCTGATCTTTTTAAAGGCGAAGCAGGGTTTAGAAAAATGCAGTGTGCTCTGCTACAGAATCTGCCAGTTCCTGTTGATAATCGATTTCACTGAGTTCGATAAGGAGTACATGTTGTCACACAGGGGATGAGGTCCTCTTCTGTTCTGAGGCTAGAGGTCAAAAGAGCCTTCCTGTTATTGCAGGACATCTTTAAGCACCTGTTGGCAATCCAAGAGGCATACTGAGGGGCTCTCAATTTCTCACCTCGGTCTCTGCACTGTGTCATGAAGTCTGAACTCAAGGGACTATTTCGCCTGATTCTAAGGAACTACCCGAATGGTAGATTATCTGATAGGGCCTTCGGGTGATGACTGGTGTACAGGAGTAAGCTGTTCCTATCAGTATCTTTGTTAAAAGTTTTAGTGGTCAGTTTGCCATCGCAGAGTAAGATTTCTAAATCCTAAAAGGAGATCCTGGTCTCCAAGATGGTGTGCATGAACCTCAGACAGGGGTTCAGGGAGTTAATCCATGTGACAAAATTCTTTCACTGAACATGGTCCCCCTCGCACAGAAAGAGAATGTCATTGATGTATCTTTTAAAAACCAGCAGGAAACTGGAGCAGACATTCCTGCCTGTTAGAATATGTTTGGTTTCGAAGTCATGTGTATAGATGAAAGTTAGACTACGGTCATAAGTACTGCCCATGGAGGTACCCTGTGATGAATACAAGCCCCAGCTAGGCCCGCAAGAGACAAGGGTTCGCTCTTCTGTAACGAAATCTATAAGGAAGTTGGCACGGAAACTGCAAAGTACAAAAACATCGTTTATTAACCCTTAAGGGTGGTCCTACAATCCACACAACACTCTTCAGTATTGCAAGGAGTAGCACAAAGAACTTGCATACACAGTCCCCTTTTATACACAGTAAAGGGGCTCATGAGTGGGTGGATACCACAGAGTTGAAGAACATTACCATTTAGGGTCATTCTCGATACCGAATCAATACATGGGCGGAGCTAACACACTCCTTGGGCCCGCGAAAACACATGGTCAAGCAAAGCTAATTACAACAGATGTGGTCAAGTCTGGGCATGCGCCAGACGGACAAAAGAGAGCTATTTATAGACTGTTGCTAGGCAGATTACAAGAGCAACTAACACAGAGGTCGGACTCTCCTCGTGGTGAACACGTGGCAGCATGCCAATACAAAATGGAGTCCGGACTTCGGCCAACATAATGAGGAAAACACGATAAAAGGGAAATATTAATGTTTTCAGTAAATGCTTAATCACATTCTGCTTTAATTTACAACAGACGACCCTTTCAGCATTTACTGAAGACATCTGGTTTCCAAGAACAATCATCGTATATGTCAATTATCATCATTCCTTTAACCTCTTTAGCTAGACCCTTCTGGCGGGCAACATCGGCAATAGCTTTCTTATCTGGAATGCAGAATGAAATGCATACGGAACAGCACAATGGTCCACATTGAATACACATACAGAGAAAGAACAGAATTGCTATAATAATGCAGAGACCAGTTAAGACCTTCCATCCCCAGGCAGTAACCAACGCCCAAAACCATCCAGAAAAGGACCAAGTGCCGGTTTCTGTGTGGATTTCAGCTGCTATTTTATGCAGCTTGTTAATGGCGTTATAAACGGATGGCGTATGATCAGGAATGAACACACAGCAGCTACTTCCAATAATTTTACAGGCTCCTCCTCGATCAGCTAGCATTACATCCAATACCATACGGTTCTGCAATGCAACAATTCTGGTAATCTGTAATTCTTCTGTAAGATTCCCAAGAGCAGCAGCAGTCTGATTAGTCACAGCTTCTACCACTCTTGTTAATCTTCGGATCTTCCTACTATTCAAAGCGGCTCCAACAAAGAAAAACAGTCCTAAGTTAAAATCAATATACTGTTGCAAGCTGGTATCTGTTTGATCCACCTCATCAATTGATAGAGTACGTTTATATCTATTTACAGTCACATTATTCAACAGTTTTAAATCCTTATGATATGACGCAGGTGCTAAAAATACAGGAGGTAATAGGAATGATACATAGCATACCCCAGACCACCCAGCCGGTAAACGGTAATAACCTTTATTTCCACATACAAAGTAGGTATTATGGGACGCTAAGAAGGTGCTGTTGTTTAACCCATCGATGTTTAGTACGGTTATACAATCACTGACACCCACAGGAATAAAACCCACACTCTGGACACACAGGTCCGCTTGGGCTTGTGCTACTTGGATTACGAATTTGTCCTTCCCCACAGTGTCTCTGGTGTTCGTGAAGATGTAGGGAATGGATTCATTGTCTGGTCGGTACTCTTCCCACTCCCAAATTGTCCCATTCGCTTGTGGATATCCATTCTTGTCCTGATGGCATTCTTTATTAAGTCTGAAAAGCAATCGTCCCACTGTCGGTTTCCGAGTGGCAAACAACAAAGTGTACCATGCTCTACAAGAGCCATTGTGAGAGAAAGGAAGTGGTATGAATGGCGTTCCTCCTTTCTTCTGATGGGCTGGCATCATCCCACATATCCAACAGTTCGTAGCGTTTGTAGCAACGTGGGTGTGATGCAGCATCTGAATGAAAGTGTTATTCAAATAGGATTGTCGATGCTTCAACTCTTGATATGGCAATGTATAAAAGTAGTGCTCCGCAGGCACTGGAGTCGTCAACACAAGCGTCTCTCGAGCAGGAGTTGCCTCCTCCACAAACCATGTGGTTATACCAACGATGGCTACTGTTAGCATGAACCCCAACGCACAAAGAATTTTCTTCTTCTCCATGTCAAAGGAAACAATACCCTGATATCTTCCTGTAACTACAAAGTCTGTCAGAACTCTTCCCCTTGGGCAGCGGTTGATTTCTTCACCAGCGGGCCAAGACGGGTGTCGCTACACTAATGCAGGGCTGATCCCCCCCCCCTTGCCTCATCGGCTCTCCGTTTCACTAACCCAAGGGCCGTTCTGACAGTATGTCCCGGTACTGGAAATCTCACTTCCTTGGTCGCAGATGATATCGCCTTCCTCCAGAAGTCGTGTGGTCCGAAAAGAGCTCCTCAGTGTCGTTTGGCTCTGCAGCACGGCCTGTCTCTGCTGCTAGGATGTCTCGTTGATCGGTCAGCACAGCAGACTCCACCAATCCGGGCGGTACCTTTCGACAGTGCAAGGAATGGATCCAATTCTTCCTGTTCGAGACTCGCACAGCCGTCCTCGTTGCAAGAAGGACTTGCTCAGGTCCGACCCATCTCGGCTCCAAACTGTTCGATCTGTCGAAAACCTTTATCATCACATGATCTCCAGGCCGGAGACCATGTCCTTCGCCAGTAGACCGATCAGGGAGCGCCTCTCGGACCTGTTGATGAATAGAAACCAAGTTATCCGTTAACTGTGCCAGATAATCACTCATCATCACACAAGGTACATCATACACAGCCTTAGGCCTTGGTGGACCCCAGATATTCATTGGGCGTCCAAATACAATCTCATAGGGTGTAAGGCCGGTTCGAGAGTGTGGCACCGACCTAATTGACAATAACGCCAGTGGCAAGGCGTCTGGCCAAGTCAAAGATGTTGAAGCTTGAATTTTAGCGATCTTAAGCTTCAGCGTACCATTATACTTCTCGACTAGTCCTGCAGACTGGGGGTGGAATACGGCGTGGAACTTCTGGGTGATGCCTAGGCCCTTCAAGACATACTTTATAACATCCGCTACAAAGTGAGGGCCATTATCACTCCACAGAAGTCTACAGACGCCGTATCGGGGGAAAAACTCTTTCAGCAATAGCTTCGCTGTAGTCATTGCAGTATTGTCTTTCGCAGGGTACGCCTCAACCCATTTACTGAAGGCGCAAACCACTACTAGAACATACTTCAAATTGTTACAGCGCTCAAGCTGAATGTAATCCATCTGCAGAACCTCAAAGGGTGCAGTGGGCGTCGCAAATCCTCCTGCTGGAGTTCGCGTGCCTTTCCCTGGGTTATACTTCAGACAGATCATACAGGTCTGCACCACCCTCTTTGCCGTGCTAGCAATCTCTGGATGCTCCCAGACTTGGGTAAGCAATTTCACAATTGCGGAAGCTCCAACATGTGCTAGCCCATGTGCCATCTGAACCATAGGTTGTACAAAGGCCGTGGGTAATTTCCATCTATCCATCTGCTTATTTCTCCAGCAACCCTCGTCATCCAGTTCTCCTTCGCTAGCCCATTGTTCCCGCTCTTTGTCAGAAGCGGTCTTTTGTATTTCTCGCACTTCCTCCTTCGCATCATGCCATCTCTCCACCTGTGACTTCACTACATACATGGCAGTAGTACCGGGCTGCATCGCAGTCTCCCGTGCTACTCGATCCGCTAACGCATTCCCTTCTCCAACCTTATCAACCACTTTCCTATGGGCGCTACACTTATCAATGGCGATTTTCTTTGGGTATGTCAATGCAGTTAAAAGGTTGTGGACTAACTCCCCATGCATTATCTGCACCCCATGTGACGTTAGAAACCCTCTCTCCTTCCAGAGTAGGCCGAAATCGTGCGCTACTCCGAAGGCATAGCGGCTGTCTGTGTAAACATTCACACACAATCCTGTACTGAGCTCACACGCTCGTGTTAACGCTATCAGTTCCGCTGCTTGAGCTGATTTCTGTGGTATGCGTGCTGTCTCCACTATCGTCTGTAACGTGGTAATTGCATACGCTGCTGAAGCCGTACCATCTGGTAGCTTCAGGCAAGATCCATCTACCCACAATTCTCCATCTACCTCTGAAAAGGGCGTATCCTGGAGATCAATACGACCCTTTGTTTGTTCCTCAGTCACAAGAATACAATCATGCGCTTTCTGTGCCTCAGGCTGGGTCTCGGGATATGGCAACAATGTGGCCGGGTTTAATGTCACGCACCTTTTCAACGTAATATGAGGAGCTAAAAGCGTCAACTCATATCCCGTTAAACGGGCACTGGTCAAATGCTGCGTCTTTGTTTGATTAAGCAGGGCATCAACAGCATGGGGAACTAACACCAACAGTTTATGGGACAATACAATTCCTTCGCTCTGCCGTATTGACACAGCTGTCGCCGCAACCGAGCGAAAACACCCTGGTAATGCTCGGGCGACAGGATCAAGTACAGCCGAAAAGTATGCACAAGGGCGCTGCTTATCGCCGTGCATCTGCACTAAAACTGATAATGCACATCCATCTTTCTCATGCACATACAACGAAAAGGGTTTTGCATAATCAGGGGTCCCTAACACTGGTGCTGAACAAAGGGCCTGTCTCAATTGCTGAAAAGCAGCGTCACACTCATCTGACCAGGGGATCGGGATGGGCGTGTCTTTTGTCAGGAGAGCTAGTAATGGCTTAGCTATGTGTGAAAACCCCAATATCCACTGTCTACAAAAAGAAACAAGACCCAAAAATGCACGTACATCCTTCTGCGTGGATGGCCTTGGTGTGTCCAAAATTACTTGGATACGATCTGGTGTGAGTGCACGCCCCTCCTTAGACAAAAGGTGACCCAAATAAGTCACCTTTGGTCTACAGAATTGCAATTTCTTCCTAGAGACCTTGTGATTGTGGGATGCTAAAAAGGAAAGTAAGGCTATCGTACTTTTCTCGCACAACTCCAGGGTGTCAGCCGCCAACAAGATGTCATCGACATATTGAATGAGGGCGACCCCCTTGAGTAAGGCAAAGGAATCCAACTGTCGTTTCAAAGCCTGACTATAAATACTAGGGCTTTCTGTATAGCCCTGGGGAATTCTACAAAAACGATAAGATCTATTGTTCAATGTGAACCCAAAAAGAAATCGGCTATCCGGGTGAATGGGAATAGAAAAGAAGGCATTTTTCAAATCAATCACTGAGAACACGGTCGCCGTAGGCGGGACCAAGGTAAGCAACGTCGTGATATCAGAAACCACCGGGTACTGAGGTATCACGATCTTGTTTACCTCCCTCAAATCAATTATGAACCGATAGACCTTTGCATCCGTGTCCTTTTTCAGAATAGGGAGAATCGGACTGTTACAGATATTATAGGGAACTTCTTCCACTACTCCTACTGCGATCAGGTCTTGCACAATCTGTATGAGAGCCTCCTCGCCCTCCTGGGAAATACGATACTGTGGGAGGCGTGGTAGTACCGCCCCCTCCTGGACACTAATGTGGACCGGAGGAATCACCATTTGTCCGACATCTGTGTCCGAAGTCGCCCATAAAGCTCGGGGGAGGGTAGCTAACAGCGCATCCTCTGATATCGTACACATCCGCCCAGATCGGGGGTAGTTGTCATTTAAAATCACCCTCACACCCTCAGGGGAACAACGAATTGTAGCCCTAAAGTACTTTAACATATCAAGGCCCATAATGTTATCCGGTGTGTACGGAGCAAGCAGAAACGGACAAGGCGCAGAAAAGCAATCAACTTTAAATGCAAGGGGCTGTGAAAGAGGGCTTCGGGAGAGTGTACCGTCAAACCCTACCGATGTAACTATTGAGCCGGATGGGGGAGCCCCCGGAACCAAGTACCTAGACAATGCACTACGTGTCGCTCCTGTATCCACTAGGAACTGATCGGTAGAACCTAAAACCTCAGCCGATACATAAGGACCCGTCTGATCGACCGGCACCTCAACTGATTCAGACCCCCATCCAACGCATTCCTATGCATGCTGAGAATCATGATATCCCGATCGATCGATGTCCGATACATGATACTGGTGATGGCGATCGAAAACATTTGAGCTATCTCGGTGCTGTCCGGCAGTATCGAAACGGGCATTATCGTTGGAATTCCCTCTAAAGTTCGAGAAACCCCCTCTACCTCTCGGGCCACCCGGAGTGTGCCCCTGACGCGAAGCACGCAACGCTGGGCAATCCCTGGCCCAATGGCCCAACTGCTTGCAATACGCACACTGGTTCCTATTCAAATCAGATCGGCCCGAAGGGGGACCATAAGATCCGCCCCTTCCTCTATTATTATTACCCCGGCGGGGCGGGCCATATACTTGTGCTAACTTCACTTTAGTTTTGAGATCTTTCGATTTCTTCTCCTCCTGGCCCTTCGCCTCGTGCTCCTGACGCTCATAATACTGAGCGATGGTCAGAAGGGCCGTCGGTGTCGCGGAGGACCAAGAACTCTCACTCGCTTTTAACCGGGCCGCAACTGCCGGCAGCAGATTAGCCACATATTTGTCCGCGAAAAGGTGGCGACCCGTGTCGTCAGTAAGCGACTGGCCACTAAAATCATGAAACGTCTCCTCAAAACGCGTAAAGAAGTCCGCGACTGACTCGTCAACTTTCTGCTTACATGCAGCTAACATATTCCAGTCAATCTTTTTAGGGGGGATAATCGTCTTCAACTTAGCCACAATAGCCGCAGGGAGATCTAAAATATTCTGGGGTGGTTTCTGTGCGGGCTTCCGTTCCCTATCCTCATCCTCAAGGTCAGACCACCGAGCCTTAAAGGCAACCGCATCATCTACCTTTCGGACAGAGCGCCACGTATCCGGCGGTAGGATAAGGCCAAAGAACAAGTCTATATCCGCTAAGGTCATAATGCAAGAATTCAAGGCCCCCTCGACTTCTTCATAGAAGGCCGCTGGATTCTTGCGGGGGTCAGGCAGCGCATTCTTTAATGCCATAACATCGGCCCTATGCCATGGAGTGTAAACCCAATTATATACAAAATATCCCCTTGCATCGGCGGAGTTAATATCCGAGCTAGTCCCTGCTCCCTTGGGAGGAACATACAAAGGCGCCGCCTCTCGCATTGGTTTAACATGCACTATGTCATCCTTATCTGACTGGGAGGCGGATGGGTGGCCCCCTGCTGCAGACGAATCCGACTGCTTCTCCTCCTCCGTTTGTTGACGTGCTTTCTCTCTAAGGGCCAGCACCTCGTCCCGCAAAGCGAACAGCCGCCGAGCCGCCTCAGAAGCCTTAGGGGGAGAAAAAACACCATTACGTAATGCTCCGGCATCCGAAGACACTTCGTCAGGCTCAAGGACACTAGAATATTTTCGGAAAGCAGCAATTACTTCTTCTGAAAAATGAGACAGAAAATACACCCTCTCTCTATCTTGCCACGACCCCCAAGTATGGAACAACTCATCCTTAGACATCTTGCCCTTAAGTGCACGGAGGGAAAGTTTCCGAAGCTCAGCCATATGCTCGGCCGATAACATGGACCGTGTGTCGACCTTACCCGGAGCCGGGCCAGAATCTTGCGGCCGCGGAGCAGATGCGCCAACATAAGGGGGCGGAGAGCGATCTAGTAAATAAAAATCGTCATCAGGATTATTAAGGACAGGATAAAGTGGCTGACGAACAACATATTGACCCGAAACTTGTAGCCTTCGCTCTTTCTCTTGTCTGTCCGTTTGCTCTTTGTCCTCTCGACGCTTCGCTTCCTGCGCTCGCATATGATCATTCTTTCGTTGCTCCTTATCAAACAGCGCTTTCTCACGTTTCTCTCGCTCACGCACTTCCTTCACCCATAATCGCACACACTCAAACATATCCTGACGAGCACGTCGCTTACACATACACTGTTCCACATACTCAATCTTACGTATATCAAACGATCCATACAAAGGCCATCGCAACTCAGGATCCTTCCTCGTATATTTCCTCCATAACGTGCTGTACATTATGGAAGAAAGACCATGCTTCACGTACATATCCCTATTAGGAGTCCCCTCTGGGGGAGCTGGAGCAGATTCCTCGAGGTTCAACCGGTGTCCAAAACAGCAGCACCACTTACGGAGTGCGCTAAAAGCAGGCATGCTAGGAATAATGCAAAATATGCAGTATTATCAAGAAAAATGGCACTTAATCGTTGCGCCGTTCAAAGTTTACACAGCTCCGGAGAAATCTCTCCACATTACCTGCCTATATGTGTTGCAACGCATATATTTTCACAAAGACAAATTCACAATATGACTAGTCACCATCAATCAAACTCAAATAGCCAGACCAGGCTTCAAAACTCGGAGCAAGTACCGTACAACGGTTCTTACCAATCAAGAGTCCAGGTTCCAACTGCCAAGCTCCACAATCGCCCAAACGGCTCTCACGCCAGGACCGACAGAAGAGATCTCAGTCGATGACCGGCGCCACCCAGACGGTCAGCTCGGAAGGGAAGGAAGAAAAACCTCGGGATGCCAGGGCTAAGACGCCGCTGGCAGTGATCACGTCCCCGGCCAAACTCCTCACCTTCGTCGCGACCAGTCCTTCGAGCATCCGAGTCGCCGATGAGCCCCACGTGACGGGCGCCAATTGATGAATACAAGCCCCAGCTAGGCCCGCAAGAGACAAGGGTTCGCTCTTCTGTAACGAAATCTATAAGGAAGTTGGCACGGAAACTGCAAAGTACAAAAACATCGTTTATTAACCCTTAAGGGTGGTCCTACAATCCACACAACACTCTTCAGTATTGCAAGGAGTAGCACAAAGAACTTGCATACACAGTCCCCTTTTATACACAGTAAAGGGGCTCATGAGTGGGTGGATACCACAGAGTTGAAGAACATTACCATTTAGGGTCATTCTCGATACCGAATCAATACATGGGCGGAGCTAACACACTCCTTGGGCCCGCGAAAACACATGGTCAAGCAAAGCTAATTACAACAGATGTGGTCAAGTCTGGGCATGCGCCAGACGGACAAAAGAGAGCTATTTATAGACTGTTGCTAGGCAGATTACAAGAGCAACTAACACAGAGGTCGGACTCTCCTCGTGGTGAACACGTGGCAGCATGCCAATACAAAATGGAGTCCGGACTTCGGCCAACATAATGAGGAAAACACGATAAAAGGGAAATATTAATGTTTTCAGTAAATGCTTAATCACATTCTGCTTTAATTTACAACACCCTGGATCCCTCATTCATGGTATCCTTGAACTGAAAATAGTTTCTCCTCATGGCCAATGTTGTACAGTCTATCATGAATGTTATAGGAGTAATGATATCCCAGTCTGAGAATGTTGGTTGGTGTTCACCAGCATCCACGGTAGCCACCTGGGGAATGTTTGTGTACAGTGCCCCAAAGTCCAAAGCCACCAAGAGGCGGGTGGTTCTTGTGCTTTCAGCATCTTCCAGAAGTCCCAGGGCAGCAGTGGTGTCTTTAAGGTATATGGACATGTTTTCTACTATAGGTTTTAAAAAAACAGTCACACAATTTGATAGTGGCTCGACTATAGAACCGATGCTCAAGAGGGGGAGTTTTCTTTTTAAGGATTTTAGTTAATATATAAAAATACGGTACTCTAGTGTTTTGTTTAACAAGGAAACCCGCCCCCAGCTTCGTAACCCAGCCCCCCGCCTCAGCTTCATTTACCATGCGCGTAATCAGTCGTTCAGCTCACTCGTTGGATCATGGGGAAGTGGACAATAGATTTGTTGCCTTGAATGGTTGCACATGAAGCTTGAACCCAAGACCGCTTTCTGCCCTCCCAAAGAGACATGTTAATGACTCCCAGGAAAGGAGACAACAGGGGCCTGCACTGGAGAGGGGTGCTACCTCCCTCCTTCAAGAAACCGCACAGGTGTTGGCCCAAAAGGCGAGCTTTAAAGCTGAAGCCACCTTTGAAGGGCAAATGGGGAACACTTGGTAGAGTGGCAGCCCCATTGGTTTGGCAGACTAGCTGCCCCTTGGAAAGGAGAGGGGAATCTTGTTTTCAAAACTGTTTTCCAGGGGCTTATAGCCCTCTTGGTAGCCACACCTTTAGGTTGGGCTAGGGAGCTCTGGACACTGAGAGAGGGATTCTGCCATATCAGGATTGGGCAGAATGCATCTTGGGATAGCTAGATATCACACTTTCCAGGAAGTGGTCACCAGGAGGGAGGGAACCTGGTAGCCCATTGGCTGCCAACCGCATTCTACTCTGAGGGCAATTTCTGTACAAAAATTGAGTACCCCTGGTGTTATGAACCCCTATGTACTCCAATATAGTCCTAGGTAGTTGCACGTCCTTTTACCTACATGTGTCCTACCTTGCTGTACATAACTGCTATGGTGCTGACCTTTTACCTAGTTAGTTGCTGAATAAATGTTGTGTGGTTTTCTTCCACGCATTTCGAGGTCCCGGTCGTGAGGGAGGTCGAGGGACCGGTCGCGGAGCCATCACCATTCCGGTTCGAAATCTTCAAAGTCTTCGCATTCAGAGTCGGGTAAGTTGAAGCATAAGAAGAAGTGGAAGAAGCATCGCCGCTCTTTGACTTCTCCTCATCGGTCGGTCGATCTGACGAGGCACACGGATGGTGCCACTCCCGCGGCTCCGCACGCGGAGCCCGAAGAGTCAACTCCAAGTTTCCCTCCCTTTCCGGGACCCGGAGCGACTCCTGCCCAGCTTCATACGTTCTACAAGGTGATGCATGCCATCATTGGGGGACCGACCCCGCCGGCGCGCCTTTGGGTCCCGTGGACTTGGTTGGGGGGGCCTCGGTATTCGCTGCTGGCGGCCCGGCGCCGCAGGCCCCCTTGGATCCAGGCCTGGATCCGGATCGGCGCCAGTTGACCTCGTTACACCTCCACTGGCGCCGCTTCCGACGGCGCCACTACCGCGCTCGATGCCGGTCGGCCCCCTGGCCGGCGTCGACCCCGTCCTCCATCTCGACATGGACATGGAGCCAGACCAGCGTCACCCAACGCTGGACCCAGTCCCGGGTGGGGTGTTTGTGCCCCTGTTCACTCCTGGAGCCTCTTTTCAACCTGAGTGGCATCCAGATGAAGAGGAGGAGGACTGGGAGGGGACCCTTTAACTGACCAGCTTGGTTCTGACAAGGACTGGAGAGAGGAACTGGGGGATGCCAGTGGTCTTGATACTTCCCCTGATCATGGCATGTTGTCTTCTACCGTGGCTACGGAGGATGGAGCGTCGTACGCAGTGGTGTTGCGTAGGGCGACTGAGGCCCTTAACCTCAAGCTTCCTACGGTGGCGGTCAGGACTAACCTCCTGACAGAGGTGCTTCAACTGGCTGCAAACTCTTCAGAGCCCCTGCTGCCGTTTAATGAGGCCCTCACAGACTTCCTTTTGGGCATGTGGTCCAGGCCCAACACGGGGACTCCCGTGGACAGGATGATTGCCCGACGCCACCGCCCGGCTCCGGGCGACCCCACTTTCCTCTCCCGACACCCCATCCCAGAGAGCTTGGTAGTCCAAGCCTCCACTTCCAAAAGCGCCTTCCCTACCGCTCTCCCGGAAAGGGAATCCAAGAAGCTGGACCACCTTTGTAAGTAAATTTTCTTTTCGGCCAGCTTAGGACTGCGGTCCGTAAATACCGCATGTCTCTTGGGCCGTTATTCGCACTCGGTGTGGGATACGGTGGCGCAGGTGCTGCCTCAGTGTCCGGAGGAGGCCCGGACAGTGCTCTCCCAGGCTATTGCTGCCGGGAGGGATGCAGCAAAGTTTTCAATACGTTGTGGGTTGGAAACCGCCGACTCTCTGGGCAGCACTTCCACGTAGTAGCGCTTCGTCACTACGCCTGGATGAGGTCCACTGGCTTTTCAGGGGATGTCCAGAACACCTTAGAGGGACATGCCCATTGATGGCCGTCGTCTTTTTGGCGACAAGGCAGACAACGCTCTAGAGCGTTTCAAGCACTCACGGGTTATGGCCAATTCCTTGAGCCTCTCCACCCGCCCTGCACAGTCTGCTTTTCGCCCCTTTAGTGTCTACCGCAGGTGTGCCCCGCTACGTCCCGCCCAGAGCCACAGGCCGCAGCAAGTTACCCAACCTTTGCACGGCCGGGGACATGGGAACAACCGTTGTGGTTCCGGGGGCCAGCTGGCGGGCCAGTCCTCCAACCCCCCTCTGATTTCTAGGGTTAAGGACATCTTTTCAGGGCCCTGGTTTTATGCACCAGTGGTCAGTGTCTTGCATGGCTCTGTGTTTCTGGCGCAGAAAGTCGTGTACAGAACTGACGTCAGCGCGCAAGGGTGGCGTCTAAGTAGCTGCCGCAACGCGCCACCTTCCAACGCGCAGAGGTACTGCTGACAAAAACTTTCCGGATCCAGTCTGACCCCAGGGGGTAATTCTAAGGTAAGAAATCTATAACTAACTAATGTTTCTTACATATATATTGTTACAGAAGGTGAGTAACTTGTTCTTTAGGCTTGAAGGATTATAGTTCCCTACATTGTGCATAAACCTTATCTCTAGTTCCTTGAAACCCCTTTTGCAATGTCTGTCCAAGGTGACACTGCGACTGCATTAAATGCAAATGCAGCAGAGGAAGGAGAGCAGGAAGGTGCTAAAAAAGAGCTCAGAAAATTGCAAAAATGCACTTATTTGAAAATTAGCAGATTTTGGAGTCCCAACATTAGGTGGGACTATTACCTTCGTGATTGAGGTGCACAAGGCATACAGGACAGAGGTGTTCTATTCATCGGTCAAATTCCCACCTGCAGATGCAGGTACACGTACATTTAATTCTTACACTCCGGATGAAACACCGGATGAATACTCTCCATACGAGAACATAGAAGTCCTGTTAACTTACCAAGAGTATATAAATTGGTTTAAAGGGGCACTCCCCCATACCACAGATAAAGTGAGACTCGGTTTGCTCAGCAGAGACGGAGCGACTTGGCCGGTTCTAGCTGCTTACACACTGCATCCTGAAAATTGACACATTGCCAGCAGAATACATACGTCCACTTCACAAAGAAATAATAAAGCTGCTATACAGAAATCTTACACAGTTTGTTATGTGAACACTCACACTTCAACCTACAAGGCTCACTCAAGCAAGTCAACTACAAGGGACCATAACTGAAATCACCCCACAAATGCTGAACGCGATTATGGGAAGAATGCCCACTAAACTTGAACAAATGCCATTCTGTACAGCACAGAAAATAGCACAGTTAGAGGCCATGTTTCCACACACAGGCCCACAAGAAAAACACAGAATACTGACAGTATGCTTGCTAATGGGGATAGCTCCCCCTATAGAGGAATGTACCACTTGGGGTACAGTTTTCACTGCCGTTTATACCAGGACTCCTGGTACTCCCTCAATAGCAGTCATACTAGAATTATTAAAACATATACAGAACGAGTACGGGGCAGAACCTGCCCTGGACTTGGGTAATAAATGGATAGGCAATTCTTCCCAGGTATCTACAATTATGTAGCAAACATAAAAGAGGAGGCAGCAGCTGTGGCTTTAAGCCAACGCCTGACGGATGCACTCCTGCACAACAGATACCTATACTTTGCTAGGTAGACTTAACTTGGGAGCTAGACCTGTGAAACCACAATTATTGGGTAATCCTGAAAAGGACAACTCAAAGCAAGCACCCGATTCTTCTAAAAAGAAATGGGATAATAAACAATCAAAACAGAAGCAGAATGCATCCCAATCACAGGGTGGGTCTTCACAACGGAAGCCCACTGACAGGAAATATAACCATAGAGATCGTGATAATATGTAAACACCTGACAGGTATCAGGATACTGATACACGTTCCTCTTGTTCCTTTCATGGTTCATCCAAAAATTCAGAGAGGGAAGGATGGTCGAAACGCAGATCAGAAGAGCGAGCAAAGCCAAGAGACACACCGCACTTCAAACTATATTATCAAAAAAAGAAGATAAACCCAAAAGTAAACCTCAATTTAAAAAGAAGAAGGTAGCTGGCCTTAAAATAAAAAATGCTCAGGCTACTGAGGACTGAACTTCTGAATGGGAATGGGCTCTGGCGATGCTAGACAACGCAGCAGAAGTAACAATAGCTCGCCAGAACCTAATGACATTTCTAGTGACAGCAGCGTTGAATGAGCATATCACGGTGGAAACACCTGATACTAAGGTAAGTGTCCTGCATCAGTTATATGAAATAACACTCCAAATGAAGAGAGACCTATCCAGGAAAGTGAAGGGTCTCTTCTGCGAGAACCTGACTTTTGGATACGATATCCTTTTGGCTCAAAATGATTGACAACCAGAGTTCGTAATGGACTGCCCAAAAGGAGAAACCATACTATTTCCAGCCTTCTCCGACCTTGTTCCAGAATCACTAAAATATTAATATGCGCAGGAGTGGGCGGGAGCACTAGCCGCCTGCATTATACAGAAATCATGTAGGTTGGGATGCTGAGTTACCTCACCATGAAATCCCAGTAAAAACTGCTCCAACACCACAAAGGCAGTATACGATAAAACATGACGTGAAAAAACAAGTCAGGAAGATCTTAGATCAACTTGACTAACAAGGTGTTATTGAGAATTGCACGTCTTCCATGAATAATCCTTTGTTTCACATAATGAAACCCGACAGTTCATACCGTCTAGTGTTAGACTACAGGCATTTGAACACATGTACAAAAAGATTTGCAGTACAGAATGCACACAGTGCCGCATTGATTAATATCATTCTGCGGAAGAAATACAAAACAGCACTAGATATCTCAAATGGATTCTTTTGCCAAAATATAGCACCTGAAAGCAGATATTTGACAGCATTCTCGGCTCTCCGTGCCAATTCTGTAGACTGCCTCTAGGGTATAAGAATAGCCCCGGGTTGTTCTCAGCAAGAGTATCAGAGTTACTTCAGAATTTTGATGAGGACGCATTGTCCTATGTATATGATATTTATCTGAAGGACGATGATTTATTAGATCATTTGAACAAGGTAAATAACATAATCCTGGGGTTCGCCTCTGAAGGCTATATATTTAACTTTAAAAAAAACAAAATCGCACACCTCAGTATCCTATTCTTGGGATATGAGCTATCAAATAAAGGGAAAAGCCTAGCAGCTATTTTTTATTAGTTATTTTTAAATATGCGCTTCTTCAACCTCCAAAGACTTACAATCCATTTTAGGATTCCTAAATTTTGGCAGAACATACATTTTGGATTACGCAGAAAAAGGGAAACCTTTCTACAACTTAATGTCCGACATTGGACACAGGAACACACAGAAATTCTCCGTTCCTTGCAAGCTGACATGATAGCTTCCAAACACCTCCACACACGTGCAAATACTACAAATTAGGTGATGCGTGTAATAGGGAGTCAATCAGGATACACGTACCTAAGCTTCAATGAAGGCGAAACTGTACCAATTGCATACAAATCACATTTGTACACAAACGCTGAAATGCATTTTGCATCTACAGAAAAAATACTGACAGTAGCACAGACTGCTCTAGTGAGAGAAAGAGCCCTAGCTCAGGGGAAACGGATAATTGTCGTGACTCCGGTACCAACCTTAGAGGTTGTTACAAAAACAAGCATTACAAACACAAAAGCACTGCATCCACAATGGATACAATGGGCTAATTCTCTCACTGCGACAGATGTAGACTAAAAATTTGATTCTACATTAAAAACGCAAGCCTTTTTGCAATATGAACAAGAATATCCTCTCCTAAATGAAATAATGCCTCTAGATCAGCATGAATATATAATTTAGACTGACGGATCTGCTCAGCCTGCCGTAGAAAGTAAGCAACAGTACAGCGCTGCACGTCGATTGTAAAGAGACGTATTACGGCAACTTCCGTCCTAGAAGTACAAAGACGCAGTCTCTAGGAGATTGCACAGCACAGCTGGCAGCATTAAAAGCCCCTATTACTGGCATTAATACAAACACATTGGAAATTCCCCACACTCCTAGTGTGTGATTTGTTTTACTGTGTCCAGTCATACAATGAATATCTCCACTATTTGGGCCAGAATGGGTCTAGAGATTCCGAAGGTTGCACAATAAAGGCCAATTTGCTTTGGGTTCAAGTGGCAGAGCTGAAAAAAGGCTTGCCACAGGCTCACGTGATTCATGAGCCATCAGCGTGTTGGCTTTCACATTGAAAGGAATTCATTGGCTGATGAAGGCGACAGTGAGAAATGTTGCCGTTGCTGCAATCACTCGTTCTAGCACAAGGATAGACGGACAAATAATGGTAACTGTCATCGCTACACTTAATAACAGCTCAGTTTTATCAAAAGGTTTTCCACTCCAGTACAACGACAAGTACTCCCACACATTAGATGCACTGAATATTCTGTATGCTCAAATTCCAAGAGTGGGGGATAGAGTAATACTAAACATGGATCGCAGATTAGGTTTAATTCTAGCTGCACACAAGGGTCTGTGTTGAGCATACGCAGGTATTACCGCAACAGTTTCACTTCTGAAACAGCGTTATTGGTGTCCTCAAGTGCGACATCTGTCAGCAGATGAAGGGTTCTACCGTATCACGTCCTCCATAGACCCCCCTACTGATATCAGACAAACCTCTCGCATGTGTCTATTTGTGACCACTACGGCCCCTTACAATCTGACAAGGCTTACAAGTACATTTTAGTGGCAGAGGATTCATGCTCTAGATTCCTGTGGGTTTGGCCCCAGCGTTCGGCTGACGCTCAAATTGTTATAAAGTATTTGCAAGTTTTCATAGGGACATACGCAATTGGCACATTGCATTCTGACCGTGACCCTGCGTTTAGCTCACGGGCTTACAAAGAAGCTATGGGAAGTGTTAGACCTGTCAGCCCTAGGGTGGTCTTTCCCTGTGTTTTTGCCCTTGCCTAATTTTTTTCCACCCTCTTTTTCGTTGGCCTTAGGTCTCCGAACGCCTTCCCATTGCTAATCAATGCTAAGGTGCAGGTGCTCTCTTCTCCCAACATGGCTTCCACAGGCCCCTGCTACTGCGGAGTGGTCTTTTTAGTAGCACCCTAGTTGCCAGGAGCTGGCTGGGACCCTACCACATTGTTGCGACACCAGCCCGTCTTTTTCTCCCATAGCTAGAGTAGGGAAGCTCCTGGAACCTGCTGGAACCTTCTAGAATAAGGGTGGGGTCTGCTTTTGCCGCCTTAGAGAGTGGTCACCTGACCTGGGGATACTTAAGGAAAGGAGGGAAACTTTTCAGTCAGTTGGGGCAACGCAGACCTGGGGGAACCTACGCAGGAGATTTAGGCGGTAGGGCCTAGTCAGGGACCTATACCACTGGAAGTGACAGGGCTTAGAAACTATCCTCAGTCACCAACTTGAACTACCCCCCCCCCCCCCCCCCCCCCCCTCTCAAGAAACTCAACACTAAGGGCGCAGGAACCAACAAGCGCCGAAGAAGACCTTCTAAACCTACCACAGAACTGCTGGGGGATCGACCAGGTATCAGCACTGTGCCACCCCTGCGCTCCCTGACCTTGCCTGGACCCCCCCTATCCTGTACTGCCACGGACGTGTGGCCTGCCCTTCCAGCTGCCCTGCCCTGAGCTAGCATAGGGATAGGAAGGCGCTGGGCATCCATCAAATTGCCCCCCGTCTAGCCGCAGGCCGGGCCTTAATTTCCCCTGCCCCGGCTGGGGGGCCTTCAAAATCACTCACCGCCGCGGCCCTGGGCCGGGAAGACTGCCTCTGTCCTCTCCGGGGCCCGCGGAGAAGACCGGGGCCCCGCCGCTGCCGTCGCAGCCTGCGCAACGCGGCCCTCAGTGAAGAGAGGGCCGCCGGAATTCGGAGAAGGCCTCGGTAGGCCGCAAAGCCATCACCCGGCATCACGTGACGGGGGCGGACTGCTAAATGCCGCCCCCGCCGCCGTCAGGGAAGTTGAGGCCGCGCCCCCGCAGGCCGCGCTACCAACGGCGGCTGCGGGTGCGCGTCAACCCCGGGTAGCCTCGTTAGTCCTCTGCTTCTTGGGAGGCCCCGCTGGGCCCTTCACTACGCTTCCCCCTCGGCCCGGATATCGCCGGGCGACCCAGGCGGCTGGCGGAGGGCCCTCAGGAGCGCGAGCCCCCGTCCCGGCCGGAGCATCATCGCAAGGGCCTACGGAAGGCCGAAGATCAAGGTAACCCCCCGGGGAGGAGGGCGGGAGGCCCGAGAGAGGCCCGGAGCTCGCCCCTCCCCCGGGATGATCCATCGCTAGGTCTTGTGGCCCCCTACTGCCCGGAACGGGGCCCAACACCGGCCGACGGCCACAGTATCTCCCGCCCTGTGAGGGGGTAAGTGGAAGCCTATCCCCAGGAATATTTTGAGGCCCAAGGGGAGACTGTGTACCCCCACAAGGCGGACGGCCTCATGCCGATTTGACTGTTGAAAACCTGCCTCTAAGACTATGGTGAATGCCATAATCCAATGCTCTGGTTAATGCTCTGATTTAAGGCCAGGGTTAATGCTGTGATTTCATGCTATGGTTCATGCTAAGCAGAATGCGCTACTTAAAGGCTATGTGCAGCGCTTGGATTATTTGCCATGTTTCGCGCTTTTGATTTCGTGCCATGTGTAGCGCTTTGATTACGTGCTATGTTTAGCGCTTGGATGGCTTGCTATGTTTAGCGCTTTGATTCCTCGCCATGTGTAGCGCTTTGATTTCTTGCCATGTGTAGCGCTTTGATCACTTGCCATGTCTAGCGCTTTGATTAATTGCCATGTCTAGCGCTTTGATTAACTGCCATATCTAGCGCTTTGATTGACTGCTAGGGTTAGCGCTAGAGCCCATGCCCTGATTAGTCCTCTAATGAAATGTTTTGATGAGAACCTGACTTTGATCTAGATAAAGCTGATTGTTTTTTTACTCAACCTCACTGGTGTGGTGTCAGTTATTGCGTGCGCTTCCTGTCTCAGTGGATGTGTGTGCTGTGTGGTCACTTTACACTTAAGCCTTGGATGCCTACCTGCTCGCGCCAAGCTACCCCCTGAGGGAATGGTGACCCCAGTTCCTACAGGAAGTTTGGGTGTGGTCTTACAGTAAACCTCTCCGTATCATCCAGAGGGAAATTTGATTGTGGAGAGGAGAAACCGGGACTTAAAGAAATCCTTAACAGCAAGGGTATTAGGTTTGTATGACAGTTAGGTCAATCACCTATATGGGGTCCATGGGGCACTTAATAAAATGCCAAGAAGTTTCCTAGGAGGCCGTACACCATATGAGGTCCTGTTTGGGTCTAGAATGTGGGTACTCAACCTTGATTGTGGCAGCACAGTGGCGGATGAAAAAGCATATGACATCAATGACCGTTTGGCTGTTTCACAGGAACTCCATGAATGTGGCATTACAAAGCAACATCCAAATAAAATGCACTGCCACTGAGGTAGTGAAAGCTGTTCTGGCGAGACCTGCCTGGGTCCCGAAGATCGGGGACCTAGTCAGAGAAAGGATTGTGGATAAAAAATAATTTGGGCCATCTTAGAGAGTGCCTGTACCTGTCCTGGCTGTTGAAGGAACAAGAATAGTACTTCTTCCACCTCTTGCCAGACAGAAAGAAAAGAGATTAATTTCCATTGATCTGATCAAACCACACTATGTGGCCGATACCGAATAGCAGGCCGTGTGGGCTCCTGGGTAGCCGTCGATCTCCTCTGGCAACCATACAGGAAGTTCTGACAGAAAGACTAATAACGTTTGCATATTCTACTATACAAAGTAATGGAGTTACAAACAATGTAATGAACTTGTGCCTGTTTAAATTGAACGCAGAAACAACAATTGATGGACAGAATGCAGAACAATGTCATACATTCACCCCAGTACAGAGATCTGGGCCTAAATCCATCGTTTTTTGGCTCACCATGCCATTCCAGTTTGAACCCAGCCATATGCAAATCAGACTTGACCCTGTGCCTCATGGGAACAGTCCAGCCCGAACTGCCAAGCCAGGTCCTCCCTGGACTGGAAACAAGCATCCTAGGACCGGTTTCGGGGTTTCACCCCTCTTCAGCCAGGATAGCTTGATTCCAGCAGTTATTGATCCTGAAGGAATAGTTTGGGATAATTTTTCATATGATGTATTTTTGTCCCACTAAACTTTTAAAAATACCACATTTTTTAAAGATTTCTTTGAATTATATCATCCCCTCAAGTACGTTCTCTGATGATTGGGACTTTGAAACTATAAACCCTATGCTGTCTAATTTAGAACAATCTGCTGCATTCTCTAGTAATGAATTGTATGATGACACCATGTATGGTTACCAACACTTTGGTCATCATTTCTTTCACAAAGCAAGTATCCCACGTAATGTTTTCACTCATCATCAAAGGTAGCTCACTAACGTTAGCACAGAAGTTTGCTTATTTTTCTGGGTTTAACACTTCAGATCCAACATCTTATTATTATACGGTTGTGCTTACACCTGCAAGGAAAAATATGCTCACCAACACAAAACAGATATGCTCTGCTTCCTTTATTTCCCAGCTGTCTTTACAGGGTTTCGACTTTTGGAAGGACACCATAGACACAAAATCAGTCTGGGGGACTAATGATTGGCAAGTTTAGGGAACTGAGGCATTATTTAGAGCAAGTCTCATACCACAGCAGATTATTTTTTTCTGAACAACACAGTGCAACAGACTTCCTGTCTTGGACTAGCCAAGATTAAGGACTTGAACACAACTCGCAAACTTTGAGGGGCGGCGTAACTATACACAACATAGTGAGGATACGCTATATGACATTATATATGATGGAATATACAATTCCTCAGACCCCAATTGGAAGGTATAGTTGGTTTGGCCTATCAACACAAATTGGTGTCAGTCAAGATTCAGGGGTACCACCGAAGGGTTTAGTGTCCATAGGCCTGACCAGCTACGTACGACGAGAACATTCGAGGGGTGGTGACCTCTTTTTTTTTTTTTTTTGGTTTTCAAAAACCTTTATTAGAAAAAAGGAAATCATGGCACATTACAAGCTGGCATCTCAACAATAAATACAATAGACAATTCCACTTACAATTGCGCTACACGTGGCGAGGCGGTGGAGGTCGAGAGTAGCACATAAATGGCCCAACCGTAATTAAGTGGTAATTAAGACACACTAGAGGAAGCACAAGTAATCTGGCCCGGGGGAGAATGAGACCAGCGACACCAACACGGTCATTAGGGGTGTCTGAACTGCGGGAAGGTGCTGCAGGGCTGTCAGAGACAGATAGTTGTTGGAGATAAGAGATGAGGGGAGCCCATATGTAAGGGGGCTTGCTGGCCCCGGGCTTCACATTCCAAAATTCACCCAGGAGTGTCTGGCAGTGGGCTGCATTAGCCAGCCAATTCTTGACCGTGGGAGCCGGCCTGTGCCCACAGTGCATGGCTACCCTACGCTTAGCAAGCACCAGTAGCATTGCAATTAATTTACGATTGGCATCTTGCATGTGTTTGACGTAGCCTTGGAGACAAATCAGGGGATCAGGATTGAATCGTTCGAGTGTGATGTCACTAATGGTGGCACAAACCCCCTGTCAAAACAATGATACCCTGGGGCACAGCCAGGCCAGGTGGGCGAAGTCTACACTGGGAGCCAAGCAGTGCGCGCATCTGTCACTATCAAGTAAGCCCATCTTGTGTACGGATGAGGGGGTGCGGTAGAGCCTGTGCAAATATTTAAAATGAATAAGCCTCGGACGATAGTTAGGGTAGAGGTGTTTGATCTGGTTGCAGCAGTAAAGCCACAGCGCAGGAGGGAGGTCTCTCTCTAAGTCCACACTTCACGCATTGCAGGCACGCTCAATGTTTGTGGAGGAGACAACCAATGTAAGAGGGTACAGTCTAGTGACCAGCTTTTGCGGGGAGCCGGAGGAATGGACGAACTCGAGGGCTGCGTTGGCCTGGGGAGTATGTGGGAACGCTGGGTTGTCTACTCTGCACGACGCTCTAATCTGGTAGTATAGCAACTTGTCAAGGGGAGCAGCATTATTTGGAAGGGAGAAGAACGTGTTGTCAGGGTAGACATCCGCTATAGTGTTGAGGCCCGAGTGAGCAGTGCAACAAGCCATGCGAGCCATCTGCAATGGGGGCAATGCTGGGTTACTACCAAGTCTCATGGAAGGTGCTTACAATGTGCTGGCGCCAGTGTATTTACGTTGCCCGTCCCAGGCCCAATGCAGGCACTCAACCGTATCAATTTCGCCGCGGGGGGCTTGGGTGGAAGGAATAGTGCGGTCTCAAGTGGCCATGGGGCAGCAAGGCCCATCTCTACCGCAGTGTGAGGCTGGAATGGCGTGTGGTGGAGCCAAAAGTGGAGAAAACTGGCTTGGGGCGCACAGCTCGTATAGTTTAAAATCTAGGTTGGCATCCGGCCCAGAACAGAGTGATAATGTTGGAGCGGAGTTTGCGGAAAAAATGTGATGTGAGAGGGACGGGGATGTTTAAAAAGAGGTAGAGGAATTTTGGGAGCACCACCATTTAGCGATGGCGATGCGCCCGGCTAACGATAAGGGGAGCTTTTGCCACATGCGGATCTTGTTCTCCAGCCAATCCATTGCCTGTCCGAAAATAGACTTCCAGAGTTCTTCGACATCCCTAGGGGGTGGTGACATCTTACAATGTTGGGAAGTTATGCCTTGAATAGCTAAAAACCTCAACACTGTGAAACAACACTTGTCCTTGGTATCAGATGACATGGATATTAGGGATTTTTTGTTAGGTCCCCAGAAGCCACGTCAGAAACTCTTCTTATACGCTATTCATAACGAAGTATGGCAAATCACGGAACAGGAGGCTGCTAAGAGATTGTCAGGATTAATCTAGAAAAGACTTTGGCAGTGGCCGACAATGGTATGACCACACTAACATCCAGGATTTATTCACTGGGCAAAATTGTGTCTTCTGCAATAGATATTATAGAACAGGATTTGTCTATTCTTCAACATGGGCAATCACAATCGCGGTCCATTCTATTATTAAGCTGGATGCCACACTCATTGCGCTCTGGTCACGTGCCCTGGCAGTATACCAACAGTACGTCTCTGTTGTCTGCATATAATCTAACAGAAAGGCAAACAATAATGGAACAGAGAGATGCAAAGTATACAATGCTGCACATTGAAAAATTGGACCAATTACCTTTTACCATGGCTGAGTCGCCTTCCACAGAATGGTTAATCCATGGCCATATTACACTGCCAGTCACGACATTGCAATTTCAATATCACCAAGTAGGCAGGTATGAAGCGTTGGGTAAGGAATACATACATGAATCTTGGGAATTGCCATACAGATTTAGAAGCAGGAATGGGGACACTGAAGTCTTTTCTCAGCAGTTCAGACTGCAAGAATTCGTTTAAGTGGGTCTCTAATTTGTCAGGATATTATGTTTCATGAAGGTCACCGTCATCTCTCCTGCCACACCCAACATCAGTGAGCATTCGTCTTCCGTGCCTCCTGGTCACTCCTGTGTGCCATAGACTCTGTCCCCTCTGGTTGCAGGTACTTCTTTACCTTGAATCCACCTTTGGGTTCCACTGGACACTTTCACCTTCTCCAGCAGCAGCATCTTCCAGATGTCTCCCATTGAGTTTGACAGCAGTTTCCGACACCACTTTGCACCTATGCACCCAGCTTCCCAGGTATAGGTATCCTGGTTCCTAGGGTAGCCAAGGGTGGAGTGGCTCTCCAACCTTCTGTCTTCCACGGGGTTTCTTCAGGGTCCACTGGGAAGGGTCCTTCTTCTTTAAAATTGCAACCACCACTTACCCATTGACTTGTATTGATCCCGCAGTCGTGTTTCCACTCTGCACACGGCCTCCTTGGGTTTACTTACCTCGGGTGGTTCCTTGGGTTCCCTTCTACGTCTTCTTAGTATAGTCTTGACTCGAGTCATGGTTTGCATATCACTATTTTAGTGTTCGAGGCATGTGGGCTGCTGAATTCATATCTGTGCATAGATCGCCGCCTAGTGTTGGGTCCGGATGTTTGCACGTTGTTGTCCTGGAAGAGTCTTCGAAGTATCCTTGGATAGGTGACTCCTCCCCTGGACTACAGTGCGCATGGGCATCCTCTCCATCCTCAGATTGTTTTTTTCCGCCATTGGGTTCGGATGTGCTATCTTAGCTCAAGTTAGGAAAATATTTTTTCAAGGCCAAAAGGCCTTTAGTTCGCGTCGGTACTGTTTATCGATCGGGTTTCGATAGAATTTGTTAGTTTACTAACTTTCAGCACCGACTGCTTTCGCATTTACCTGTCCATCGACTACTTCGACGATGGAATCCAGGACGCCATTCAAAAGGTGTCCGGTATGCAATGCGAAGTACCCACACATCGACGTCCATCCGGTGTGCAACAAATGCCTTTCGCCGGACCACGACGAATCAACATGCATGGCCTGTGCCCGGTTCCGCTCGAAGAAGACTCTGCGGAATCGACGAGCGGCGAGACTCGAGGCGCAGCACGCGGCACCGGCCCCGACAGACATCTTCGGCGAGGCCGAGGACGTCGAGGAATTGGAAGTCTTGCCCTCCAGTCCCGTTTCCGAACACGAACCCGGATCGGACGAGGAAGACGAGTCACTCTTCCACAGAGGTGAAGACGACACCGAGGTAGGAGACGACGAGGAGGCCTTCGGGGCCGAAGAAAGTAGCTCCAATGATGAACAAGGCCTACCTGTTCAAACCGTTCAAACACCAGTGCCACAGCCTATGGCTCCGGTCGAGGGATCGCCTTCGGGCCTTACCCGAGACCCATCCCGCAGTTCTTCGGCCCCGCCCTCGGGCCCGGCCTCGGACGTTCAGCGGCAGCCATTACTACATAAACAGGCTGGTTTCCCTATCACAAAACCGAAACCGAAAGCTGCTCAGGTTCAACCGAAACCGAAACTGAAAGTAGCGCTGGTCGGATCGAGGCCTTCGACGCCAGCGCACCGCGTCGGCACCGACCGCACCAAGAGGGACTTCGGTGCCGAACTTGAGGCGGGCGACGTTGGAGTCGACAAACGGAAAAAAGCCATCGGCACCGACAAACCTGCTCGGCTACCGGCACCGATGACACCAAGGGCCGTACCGCCTGCTGTGTCTCACATCGCTCCCTCGACGACACCTAAGCCTCAGGCATCGAAGACTTCGACGGTGATCTCTTCACCCCGACTCGATGACCCGCCGGCACCGAAAAAATCTACGGCCGCCTCTACGAGCCTGGCCGGTGCCAAAGCCTCGAAGGCGCCCCAAGTACGACCTGGTGTGACGCAAGGCAGCAAAACCACACCTGTCCTCCAGGACACATCGGGCTCCGGTTCGGTCGGAGCTCCCGCAGCCTCTTCGGTGCCGACCAACATTACCTTCGGCTTGCCTCCGTCAACAATCCCAAAAATGTTCCAACTCAGGACACGGGTCACCCAACCTACGGTCACACCTGCTGAGACGTCTCCAGCACGTATCATCGACGCCGGCACTGGCAGAATGATTCTCCAGGACCGAAGGATAACTTCGGAGCCGCCATTGGACCCTTTCAGGATCCCACTAAAAAGGAAGTTGCCTGCAGAATCGGAACCTCTCCTTTATGAACCCTTCCATTCATCCTACCAGGATCCACACCGGTTCTCCCCCACACGCTCCGATACAGACGCATTGGAGGACTACATGGCTGACCAAGTCCCCTACCATGTAGACACGGACCCTGATGACCAGCAGGACCCTGATCAAACTTGGGGCGACCCTGCAGACCCCAGTGCACCTCTCGATGCACAGGATCCACAACTCTATGGGGCAAAGACATCTCCTACGGAGGATACTGCAGCGTTCAATGCTCTTATCGAACGTGCTGCCAATAACCATGGGGTGCAGCTTCACTCTGATACCATCGAAGATGACTTTCTAATGGACACCTTTGCATCCTCAGAAAGACATGTAAAGACTCTGCCAATGTTGAAGGGGGTCCTCAAACCAGCCAAGGACATTTTCAAAGAACCCACCAGGGCACGAGTGATAAACCCCAGGATTGATAAAAAATACAGATCAGCACCTGGGGATCCTACTTACATCAAAGGACAATTACCACTCGACTCCATCGTCGTAGCGAATGCTCGCAAGAGGGCACACTCGCAAACGACAGGTGACGCTCCTCCCCCGGACAAAGAGTCCAAGGTGCTAGAGACCTCCGGCAAACGAGTTGCCGCCCAGGCTGCCAACATATGGCGCATAGCCAACACTCAAGCGCTCCTCGCTCGCTACGATAGAGCGCACTATGACACATTGGAGCACCTCCTCCAACATCTCCCTGACCACTTCAAAGAAGGTGCGGAAATTCTTATCAGAGAGGGACAGCTACTCACAAATGCTTCCATCAAATGTGCGCTAGATGCTGCAGACACGGCTGCCAGGGCCATAAACACAAGCGTCATGCTGCGACGCCATGCCTGGCTACGAATCTCAGGATTCAAGCCTGAGGTACAAAACAACATACTGAACCAGCCCGTCAACCCCGACTATTTATTCGGCCCCGAGGTTGACACCACCCTCGAAAAGATAAAAAAGGACACGGACACTGCAAAGTCCATGGGCGCTCTCCAAACTCAGTCCTTTCGGAGCGGCTCCTTTCGTCGCCCCGGAAACAAGGGAGCAGGTAGAGGACAGGGGTCACAACAAACGTATACCAAAGGCAATACACAGACCACCTACGATAAAAACACCCGAGGTGGATATCGTGGCTCCAGTACAAAGGGCAGAGGACGTGGCTACGGCAACACCAGGTCCTCCCCCAAGAACAAGCAGTGACGCCCTCTCCCTTCCTCCCGACCACATAACACCTGTCGGGGGAAGACTACAAAGGTTCCTGTCCACGTGGAACTCCATCACCACGGACAGGTGGGTCAAAGATATTATAAAATACGGTTACTGTCTGGAGTTAACCTCCACTCCACCCACAATACCACCAAGAAACCGTCCTATGTCCTCAGAGCACTTAACGCTCTTACAGCAAGAGGTAGAAAGTATGCTTCTAAAAGGCGCTATCGAGGTCGTACCCATCCACGAGCAGGGTACGGGGGTTTACTCCCTCTACTTCTTAATTCCAAAAAAGGACGGGTCGCTCAGGCCTATATTAGACCTGAGACCCCTGAACCAGTACATTCTTTCAGAGCACTTTCACATGCTCACTCTACGGCAAGTCCTTCCGCTTCTCAAGCAGGGAGACTTCCTAGCCTCACTGGACCTCAAGGATGCGTACTTTCACATACCCATCCACCCCTCACACAAAAAATACCTCAGGTTCACTGTTCAGGGACGGCACTATCAGTTCAAAGTCCTTCCCTTCGGCGTGACAACAGCGCCCAGGGTTTTCACGAAGTGCCTAGCTACGGTGGCAGCACATTTACGGAGACAGCATATACACGTCTACCCCTACCTAGACGACTGGCTCGTTCAAGCGAAGTCAGCCCAGCAATGTGCAAGCCACATGTCCCGCACCATTCACCTTCTTCACAGTCTGGGATTCTCACTAAACTACCCAAAGTCCCATCTCCAGCCCGCACACGTACAACAGTACCTAGGTGCGACTATAGACACTCTGGCGGCCACAGCTCAGCCAAATTTAGTGAGGATCAACAGCATACAACTGCTGATCTCCAAGTTCAAACCCAATCACTCGCTTCCAGCGCGAGTGTTTATGCAGTTGATAGGCATGATGGCCTCCTGCATCTTCATAGTCCCGCACGCGAGGTTACATATGCGCCCACTTCAGGAGTGCCTGGCACGTCAGTGGAATCAGGCTCAAGGACAGTTGAAAGACCTAGTGTTGGTGAGCGGTCGGGCATACAACTCTCTGCATTGGTGGAATCCACAAAACCTTTGCAAGGGCCGACCGTTCCAAGAGCCTGTCCCACAGATAGTACTGACAGCGGACGCGTCTCTCCAGGGATGGGGAGCTCATGTACTCCACTACACAGTGCAGGGACTATGGACAACACAACAAAAGAAGATGCACATCAACCTTCTGGAACTGATGGCAATCTTCCTAGCCATGAAGGCATTCAAAGTACATCTATGCAACAAGGTCGTGCTGATCCGGACGGACAACATGACCGCAATGTACTACATACAGAAACAGGGAGGAACACACTCTCCACAGTTGTCTCATCTGGCTCAGAGCATGTGGAAGTGGGCCATTCAAAGGAACATGTTCCTCATGGCGGAACACCTCCCTGGCAAGGACAACCAGATGGCGGATCTGCTCAGCAGACACAGCCACCAGATGCACGAGTGGGAGTTACACCCATCAGTACTCCAACCGTACTTCCAGCAGTGGGGTCATCCAGAGATAGACCTATTCGCGACAAGCGAAAACGCAAAATGCCAAAGCTTCGCCGCCAGATTCCCACATCCGCAGTCGCAGGGCAATGCGATATGGATGAACTGGTCCGGCAGATTTGCGTACGCTTTTCCCCCAGCGCCGTTGATACCGCTGGTGGCTCGCAAACTCCGACAACACTCCCTGACACTCGTCCTAGTTGCTCCCACGTGGGCACGCCAGCCGTGGTACACCACCTTCCTCGAACTTTCCGTGGTGCCGCATCAAAGGCTGCGGATCAAACCCGCACATTTGACGCAGAACCATGGAGAGGTTCAGCACCCAGATCCGCAACAGCTGAACCTGGCGATCTGGCTCCTGAAGTCCTAGAGTTTGGCTATCTCAACCTGCCACCTGACTGTATGGACATCATCAAGGAGGCCAGGAGACCCACTACCAGAGCTTGCTATGCAGCCAAATGGAAAAGGTTCGTCATCTATTGCGATAATAATGACATCAACCCGCTGGACGCATCCATCCACAACATCATCTGTTACCTCTTACACCTATACCGATGCAATCTGGCGTACACCTCTATACGTGTCCATTTGACCGCAATATCAGCCTATCTGCAAACCAGGCAGCACCTCTCTCTATTCAGAGTGCCTGCCATCAAAGCATTCTTGGAAGGGCTCAAACGAGTCATTCCACCTAGTCACCCACCGGCTCCAATGTGGAACCTCAACTTGGTCCTCACACGCCTGATGGGTCCACCCTTTGAACCTCTACATTCATGCGAGATTCAATTCCTTACCTGGAAAGTGGCCTTCCTGGTAGCGATCACTTCCCTAAGAAGAGTTAGTGAACTCCAGGCACTAACCGTTCAAGAGCCATTTATTCAGGTTCACGCTAACAGGGTCGTACTACGTACCAACCCCAAGTTCATGCCCAAGGTAATATCGCAGTTCCACATGAACCAGACTATTGAACTGCCCGTTTTCTTCCAAAACCCACAAACTGTTGCAGAAAGGGCACTACATACACTAGATGTACGGAGGGCCCTCATGTACTACATCGACAGGACTAAACCATTCAGGAAGACAAAACAACTGTTCGTTGCCTTTGCCCCACACCACAAAGGTAACGCCATCTCCAAAGCAGGGATAGCCAGATGGATAGTTAAGTGTATTCAAATCTGTTATCAAAAGGCAAAACGCACTTTAACTATTCCACCACGAGCCCACTCAACACGTAAGTTGGGGGCTTCCATGGCCTTCCTAGGAAATATTCCCCTGCATGATATATGCAGAGCAGCCACATGGTCCACTACACACACATTTACAAAACACTATTGCGTAGATGTGCAGTCAAAACAGCAGGCAGCTGTAGGACAGGCTGTTCTCAAAACACTTTTTCAGACCGCTGCAGCTGGCACGGGTAGCCACCGCTAATAGAGGGCACTGCTATGTATTCTATGCACAGATATGAATTCAGCAGCCCACATGCCTCGAACTGAATATGCTACTTACCAGTATGCATCTGTTCTTGGCATGTAGGGCTGCTGACATTCATATCGCCCTCCCTCCTCCCCGGCGCCTGTCGCAGCTGCAGCCCTCAGAATTACTGCAAGCATGGTCATCACTTTCTGTATCTACTCCATCACTGCCACAATGGCGAAAAACAATCTGAGGATGGAGAGGATGCCCATGCGCACTGTAGTCCAGGGGAGGAGTCACCTATCCAAGGATACTTCGAAGACTCTTCCAGGACAACAACGTGCAAACATCCGGACCCAACACTAGGCGGCGATCTATGCACAGATATGAATGTCAGCAGCCCTACATGCCAAGAACAGATGCATACTGGTAAGTAGCATATTCAATATGGTTTGGTCTCCGCCTTGCCACCACTGTGCATTCGTGCTTCTTACCTGTTTGTATTGAAAAGTTTTATGTGCATTGTGTATACCTCCGGCAAGGAGATATCTGTATGTATTAGTGAGTGTCCTATAATAAATACATATTTTTATAAATACACTGTGTGGTTCTTTTTCACTTAATCTATACTATAAGGTAGCAGTCTGGTAAAACAAGCTGTTCTACACCCCTTCTGGACTAAGACCGACGGCTGCTCTCCACAGGTACCACTTACAGAGCTTTCTAAGGTTGTCCAACACCACTAAAATCCCCATAAGGGTCCTCTGGATTGGTGCAGGGTGCCTACTTACATGGGGGCACCATATACTAAGCCAGCCTCTCACAGTATCCCAGTAGAGTGTCTGCTGGGCAATGATCTTGAAACCTCCTCTTGGGGACAGATGGAAAGAAGATCTCATGCAGCAGTGAATGGATGTGTGCCATAACCAGATCACAGAGGGCCCAGAGGAAGAGTCAAGGGGTCCTGGAGTCTGAAACTATGGTCCAAGCCCCTAGAGTCAAGAGAAGGGGCAGGAAGACTGGCGACCCACCTTTCCAAGGTCGACAGGGCCAGAAGGAGGCTAACCCTTCGGGGGTGGGGCCTGGCACCCGAAGAGGACACTGCTGCTTTAGGAGACGTGCCAGACTTGGCAGAGCTCCAGGGAGCAGGAGGTCAGTCAAGCACAGAGGATGTGCCCCAGTCTTGAAGAACTGCAACAGCTAGCTGTCAGACAGGAGCTAGGGGATACCAGTGGTACCCATAAGGTAAACAGGGAGAAGGGCCTTCTGTACAGCAAGGCAAGGTACTCCAAACCAGGGGCATCCAGGAGATTGGTGCTCCCCCAGCAGTACAAGGAGATCCTCCTTAACCTCGCCAATGATATCCCCTTTGCTGGACACCTGGGGCAGAGCTTACAGGCCTCAGATGTCTGAGCAGGTCAGGGAGTTTTGTCACTCCTTTCTCACTTGATAGGACAGTGGCAAGGCAGGAGGCAAGCCCTAGGCTCCCCTGATTCCACTTCCAGTGGTGGGGACTCTGCCAAGAGGAACAGGGGTTTTGGAAAAGGATGAGGTACCGAAGGGTGAGGATCTGCCTCCCCTGGGCATAGCCACTGACAGCAATAGAGACTTTAGGAACAGAGCAGGTAATGAAGAGTGAGGGGCTAGCCTCTATAGGCCACATCCTCTGTCAACAGGGCCTAGAGCTTTGAGAAGAGGAGTGCCATGGAGGTATGAGGGTCTGCCCTCCCCTGGACACAGCCATGGCCACTAACAGAAAAAGGGGCTTTGGTAAGAGATGAGGTACCAAGGTGGGAGGGTCCGCCCTTTCCTGGTCAGAGCAACCACATACAACACGAAGACGAGGTTTGGGAAGAGATGTGGCATGGAGGAGTGAGGGTCTGTCCTCCCCTGGGCAGAGCAAACACCAACAACAAGAAGACAGGGTTTTGGAAGAGATAAGGTATCGAAGTGTGAGGGTCTGCCCTCCCCTGGGCAGAGTCACTGCCAACAACAGAACAGGGGATTTGGGTAGAGATAGGGTACTGAGCTGTGAGGGTCTGCCCTCCCCTGGGCAGAGCCACAGCCAACAACAGAACTGGGGATTTGGGTTGAGATGAGGTACCGAGCTGTGAGGGTCTCCCCTCCTCTTGAAAGGTCCACCTTAAACAACTGGAAGAGGGGCTTTGGAAACCGATGAGGGACCAAGCTGTGAAGGTCTGCCCTCCCTTCGACAGAGCCACAGCCACCAACAGAAGAGGGGCTATGGGTAGAGCTGAGATACTGGGGTGGAAGGGACTGCTCTCCCCTCGACAGAGCCACCTTAAACAGCAGGAAGAAGGGCTTTGGAAACCAATGAGGTACTGAGGTGTGAGGGTCTGCCCTCCCCTCGGCAGAGCCACAGCCACCAACAGAAGAGGGGCTATGGTTAGAGATGAGATACTGGGGTGGAAGGGACTGCTCTTCCCTCGACAGAGCCACCTTAAACAGCAGGAAGAAGGGCTTTGGAAACCAATGAGGTACTGAGGTGTGAGGGTCTGCCCTCCCCTCGGCAGAGCCACAGCCACCAACAGAAGAGGGGCTATGGTTAGAGATGAGATACTGGGGTGTAAGGGTCTGCTCTCCCCTCGACAGAGCCACCTTAAACCGCAGGAAGAAGGGCTTTGGAAGCCAATGAGGTACTGAGTTGTGAATGTCTGCTTTTCCCTGCGCAGATCCACCGCCAACAGAACAGGGGCTTTGGGTAGCAATAAGGTACCAAGGTATGAGGGTCTGCCCTCCCTGGGCAGAGCCACGGCCGCCAACAGAAGAGGGTCTTTGGGTAGAGATGAGGTACAATAAAATACTGTAATTTAATATTTTTGCGTGTAACTCCCTGAACAAATTTCACAGGAATCAACCCAGTGTCTGATAGTCAATGTTGATTGATCTAGTTAAAAAAGGTGGAATGTGCGTTGACATTTCAATCTCCTGTTGTATGAATCCGCGAGACCATCCTCTGGACTAAGAGGAGTAGATAGTTAATGTAGAGGACTCCTGAAAAGGTTTTTCGACTGGGAGGGCAATAGGTATTAGTTTCATTATAATGATTGTCACAGGCAGGAGGACTCCTCGGGCTCCCTACCATGGCCCACTCATGACGTGAATCCCTTTATTGGGCTCGGCAGGGTCAAAAGACAGAATTCCCTAGTATGTGGACGCTGCCCCTTTAAAACTGACTTCTCATTTGGGCAGGGGGCGTGGTCATCAGGCGATGCTGAGCACAATGAGGAAGTAATGTAAATGTAAACGTAAATCCATATTTGTAAAGCACAAACTACTCACCCTTACGGGTCTCAAGGCGCTGGGGGCCGTCGTGGAAATTAAGTGAGCTATTGCCCAGAGTCACATGGTGCTGAGCTGAGCTGCCGCCCGAGCCGGGGATCAAACCGTGAACCCTGTGCTCCGAAGTCAGCTGCCTTGGCCGCTGCACCACACCTCTCCACAAGGGAAGTAAAAACCCAGAGTCACAAGAAGTTTGGCGTCTCACCGAATGCAGATCCCTGGATGTGACCTAGTGAGGATGTCGCGGAGTACCTCAGAGAAGGAGAGGCTTCCTTGTAGGAGAAACGAGACAGATGCTGGGACCGGGCATGCCGACGCCTTGGACCTTGAGTGAGAGAAGCCGGGTTGCCCGAAGAGCTGCACCAGATGAAAGAACAGAGGTACCGCTGGCCACACAAATTAATCAGCCACTTTCCAGAAGGAGCGTGGTTATCCCAGGTGCATAGCCATTGGAGGTCCTAGGGAGCAGGGACACAGGCGGGAGAACAACCATCATAGCGAGAGTGGGGCCGGAGGTTGGGGATTTTTTTCCTTGGTATTGACCGTGTTCCAACTATAACCAGCATATGCCGCACTAAAACCTCCTCTCTATTCACGCTTAAGCCACGGGATGAACCGTGCATGCCTATTTGCTTGCTTTTAGTCTAGGCACAGAGTGCAAGTTTGGTTTCTGGCAGTTTTTGATCATATTTCCTTTTCCCAGTTCAAAGTACTCCATTTTCCTGTTACTTCTCACGTGGTGCGGGCTGAGAATTTGCACACTACCAGAGCAGTGTAACAGTGACTTACCTGCCACTTTGTTTCCTTTCTATTAAGGGCAAGTTGGCGGCCGCAGGACCACCTATCTGACAGAAGACATCCTGGGAAACTGCCACATTAGAAAAGTTCCTTCTTTTCATGACAAAAACCAGCTTGTCAATTCTGGAAAGAGATAAAAAGGCGCAGCAAAAAATCATAGGACTCCCCGTGTATTCCTTCATCTAATTGGCTCTGCACCAACCCCAAACCTCACGGTTGTGGAGATTCCGGGGATAGGTCTGCCATCTGAAACAAGATGGAAAAACTAGAACAACAATTAATGGAGGGCCAGAAGAAGCCAGAAGAAGCTAGCATGGGCCCTAGAACGCCACATGTCAACTGCTGACACAGACCATACTGTTTTTACAGATGCCATTAAAGCCCAAGGGGAACATCTCGCTAAAATGTCAGAGGGTCAGTTCCAATTGACTAGGAGTGGCCCAATAGGGCCTAATGTTCCCTTACAAAAAAAATACATATCTGGTGAGGACCCTGTGGCCATTCCTTCTGTACTTTGAACGTGCCGCTAAGGCTAGTCTGTGGCTGCTCGAGAGGTGGCCCTTATATCATGCACCTCTCTTGACAGGTGAAGCTCAAGCAGCATATCAGACAGCCAATGTCGATGGCACCACCCGATGCTGATCTGAAGAAGGCCATCCTAAATCGCCTTGGGATCGATGACGAAACCCTCCAGGTCAAGTTCAGAAAGGAGGGAGGGGGCTGGAGCATACACCAAAAACACTGTTCTTCAAAATGAAAGATATAGCTGTTCACTGGTTGAAACCTCTAGAATCCAGTAAGGAAGACATTATGGGAAAAATGTATCTTGAACAATACTTGGAAGCATTACCTTACCCTACCCAAAAATGGACAACCTCCGCTAAGGTCGTTGCATAGCATTTGATCAAAGTTTTTTCCCTGCATAGGTTTGCAAAGAGAAACACTTGCAGACCAATGTGCCCCCTTCATGTCTGGTCTAATGAAACAAGTCTGGTGACAATAGACATCAAACACTTGACCACCTCAGTATATCACCCTCAAACTGAAGAACTGGTAGAGAGGTACGGGACCCTTAAGCTCACTCTCAAGAAGATGCTGTCAGTAGACGGTAGGAATTGGGACCGGTTATTACTCTTGGTATTGTTTGTCCTCCGAGGACAACATCAAAGCAGTTTAGATGTTTACCTCTTCAAGCTCCTTTTTGGGAGGAAGCCCCGGACTCTTTTGGAAATCACGAAGAATGCCTGGGAAAAAGACGCTAGAGAAGAAGCGGGAGACCTCTTAGAGTACACCACCCAGCTGAAGTCACGCCTAGGTAAGCTGAGAGAGCTGGCCCACCAAAACCTTATGAAAGCGGAGGAGAGACAAAAACATTTCTATGATCGAGGGAAGAAATGGTGGGAGTATAACATAGAGGACTGGTACTGGTCTTACTTCCCTCCTCTCCCACTAAAATGAAAGTCCCTATAAAATTGTACAGAAGATAGGAAAGCTCAGCTACAGGCTGCAGATGATTAGACATCAGGTCTGCCATGTAAACTTGTTTAAAAAATGGTAGGGACCCTATCCCAGAACTGTTTTTTGCTCTCCCTCCTAACTCCCTTGAATCCACCATCAAAAGTACCTATATCAGTGAATCCCTTTCTGGCAAAGAGAGAGCTCAATTACTCCAGAGCTTATTGTCCTTCTCCTTTATATTTTCTGACAACCCCGGACGTACTACTCTAGCCATGCATAACATAAAAACATAGGATGGGTGGTAGTAAGGCAGTGACCCTATCGGGACCCTGAAGTTAGGAGACCCGTCCTTCAGAAGGAGCTAAGACAAATGCTAAACATGGGAGTCCTAGTTCCCTCTACCAGTAAGTGGTGTTCCCCAATAGTCTTGGTACCTAAACTGGACGGGAGCCTCAGGTTCTGCTGTGATTTCAGGGCTGTTAACAAGGTATCCAAGCTTATTAGCTATCCGCTCCCTAGAGTAGATGAATTTGTGGAAAAACTGTATGAGCCCAATTCATTACCACCAGTGACTTGCCAAATGGTTATTGGCAGGTACCCCTGAACCCAAAGGATTGGGACAGAGACTGCTTTTGCCACTCTCGATGGGTTGTTCCACTTCACTGTGCTTCCTTTTGGTCTCTACAGGACTCATGTCGTTCCAGAGGCTTATGAACACCATAATGCATCACCATCAGGGATATTCATCAGCCTATTTGGCTGACACAGTAATCTATAGTAAGTCCTGGTGGGACCACTTAATAACCCTAGATGCCATATTGTCTGATTTAAAAAAGGCCTACTTGCACATCAATGCCAAGAAGTCTAGATTTGCCAGTGAGAAAGTAAAGTACCTAGGATACTTGCTCTGAAAGGGATGCATAGAACCTCAGGCTGAAAAGGTACGGGCCATCACAAAAACAAACTGGACTTTCAAGCCTTCCGAGGGTTACTGGGGTACTATAGGAGATTAATTCCCCAGTACTCTCACTTGACCGCACCACTCACTGACCTCCTCAAAAAGAAAACACCACCCAGCTATTAGGAGAGTCCTCCTCCTGTGTTACTCAACGCCTTTGAGCATCTGAAGATCACTCTTACGACTAACCCTGTACTACAGTTGCCCACTGTTTTTATAAAACCCTTCCTACTCCAGATGGATGCCTCTGATATGGGTATTGCCGCTGTCCTATTACAGCAGGGCGATCAGGGACATGAGGGGCCCGTTGTCTACATCATCAGGAAGCTCTTCCCAAGGGAAAAAGGGTATCTAGTCATTGAAAAGGAGTGTCCTGCAACTAAATGAGCCATTGAGAAACTCCATTACTACCTAGATGGTAGGCCCTTTCTTCTCTGTACTGACCATGCTCCCCTTATTTAGCTTAGTAGGAACAAGGGCAATAATCCAAGGGTTCTCCACTGGTTTCTGTCTTTACAGCTTTACCGGCTCCAGGCCCGACATCGGAAAGGCGCAGAACAGGGTAATGCTGACTTCCTCGCCTGTCATCCCATTTTCCCCAATCAGGAAAATCATAGGGGGGAGATTTGTGATGGGGAGGAGGACTCATTGGGCTTCCTACCATGGCCCACTCACAATGTGAATCCCTGTATTGGGCTCGGTAGGGTCAAAAGACGGGACTCCCTAGTATGTGGATGCTGCCCCTTTAAAACGGACTCCTCCTCTGTGTAGGGGTTGTATTCATGAGGCGAAGCTAAGTACAATGAGGACGTAAAAACCCAGAGTCACAAGAAGTTTGGCATCTCACAGAACACAGACCACTGGAAGATACTGAGAGAGGACGTCGCAGAGTACCTCGTAGAAGATGCAAACGAGAGGCTCCCTTGTATGCGAAACTAGACTGACACTGGGCTTGCGAACACCGCGGAATTAGAGAGCGAGAGAAGCCAGGTTGCTGAAGAGCTGCACCAGACAGAACAGAGGTTCCGCTGGTCACACGACTAAGTCAGGCACTTTCCAGAAGGAGCGTGGCTATCCCAGGTGCATAGCATGAGTATTGGAGGTACGTACCCGTTGGAGGGCCTGGGGAGCAGGGAAAAAGACAGTAGAACAACCTCCGTAGGGTCAGTGAAGCCAGAGATTGGGAATTGTTTTCCTTGGTATTCGCGGTATCCCAACTATAACGTGCATATGCCGCTCTAAAACCTCCTCTCTATTTACCCTAAACCACGGGAAGAACTGTGCATGCCTGTTTGCTTGAGTTTGGTCTAGGCACAGAGAGCTAGTTTGGTTTCTGGTAATTTTTGATCATTTTTCCCTTTCCCAACCCCAAGCACTCCAATTTTCTGTTACTTATCACTTGGTGCTAGCTGAGGATTTGAACTCTACCAGAGCAGAGTAACAGTGACTTATCTGCCTCTTTGTATCCTTTCTACTGAAGGGAAGCCGGCAGCCTCAGGACCCCTTAACTGATGGAAGCCGTCCCAGGAATTGCCACAGGTACAAAAGTTCCTTCTTTTCATGACAAAGACCAGCTTGTCAATTTTGGAAAGAAATAAAAGAACACAGCAAAAATCAATACGATTCCCAGGCATATTCCTTTGCCGGTTTCGCCCTACACAAGCCCCAAACCTCACAATGATACGTGTGGTATTACAAAAGGAAAATTGCGAGACTACTTTGGGTCAGGGACTGGGATTTGCTAATTACTTTCCAAACAGCCACCTCAGCATCGACCCATGACTGCAACGTTGGATCGCAGAATTAATCTGGCAAGTTGGAAGAACTTTTTCCTGGGTACCTCAGGACTTGGGCTGAGTCTGACCTGAGTCCTATGCATTCCTCAGGACCTAGGATAAGGTCTGAATGAACCTGCAGGAACTATGCCTTCCTCAGGACCTGGGCTAATTCCTGAATCAACCTCCAGCCACTTTGCATTCCTCAGGACTTGGGCTGAGTCATGCCTGAATAAGCCTCCAGACACACTGCAAACACTCTGCATTCCTCAGGATCTGGGCTGAGTTTGGGCTGAATTAACATGCAGACACCCAGCAGACATGATTCATTTCTTAGGACCAGGGCCGAGTATGGCCTGAACGAACCTGCAGACACAATGCATTCATCAGGACCTAGGGTGAGTCTGCCCTTAATGAACCTGCAGACACTATTCGTTCCTCAGGACATGGGCTCATTGTAATTCTGTTACATTACAATTAATTATCAATGTATAGCGGTATGTTATTGCCTTTAATCTACCCCCCTCCCTAGCCTCTCCCCATTCCTATACCCGACCTCCCTCTTTTCCATCCCTTCCCTCCCTCACTAGCCTAATCTCTCAGGATTTGCTGTAGCCCATTGCAACTTTTGTAATTTGATTGTGTAATATTTACGCTGCCTTCCTACTTTTTTTTAATTTTTTTATACTACCTCATTGTAATATGTTGCCTTATTTGCAATTAACACCCATGTAAAGCGCTCCGATACCCTCGGGTCCAGGCAGCGCTATATAAAACCTTTTAAATAAAATAAAATAAATAAATGGGCTGAGTTGGGCCTGAATGGACCTGCAGACACCCAGCAGAGATAATTCATTCCTAAGGACCTGGACTGAGTCCGCACTGATACCATGCTAATCTCTGCCACAGACGACATCAGATCCCTTATCAACCTTGGAGAGACTGTGGCCTTGATCCTCCTTGACCTCTCTGCTGTGTTTGACACCGTCTCCCAACACACCCTCAACAGACTCTACAACATCCTCATACAGCAAAATGCCCTCAAGTGGATCGTCTCCTTCCTTACAGGATGTACACAGAGCATCTGTCTGACTCTCTTCACCTTCGAACCCAAGAACGTCATATGCGGCGTACCCCAAGGATTATCCCTCAGCCCCACCTTGTTCAACACCTCCATGACCCCCTCACAGACATTGTCAGATCCCACAGCCTTAACATAATTTCATATGCAGACAAAGCAAATTAACCTCTCGCTCACCAAAGACAGAAGTACTGATCTTAGGGAAGAACACTTCTGTATGGTACCACAGCCGGTGGCCAACAGAACTCGGATCGACACCCACACCAAAAGACCATGCTGACAACCTAGGCATCGTCCTCGACAGCGAACTGACCATGAAACGACAAGTCAGCACAGTCACCTCCTCCTGCTTCCACATCCTTCGCATGCTCCGCAGAATCTTTAGATTGATCCCATTCAGCAACAGAAAGACCGTCACTCCTGCCGCCTCAACTACGGCAACACTCTCTACACCAGCATCTCCAACCGACTGCTCAGAAGACTCCAGACCACACAGAATGCTGCAGCCAGACTCACCCTGAACCTCCCCAAACGCACCCACATCACTTCCACTTCAGAAACCTCCCCATCCAGAAGAGATGCCAGCTCAAGATCCTCACGCACGCATACAAAGCTCTACGCAATCAAGGACCATCCTACATCAACCATCGGCTGCACTTCCACATTCTCACAAGACACCTGCACTGCACCTCACTCGCCCTCGCACACCCCCGTATCCGTTACAGCTGCAGCAGGGGCAGCTCCTTTTTCTGCATCGCCGCCAAGACCTGGAACGACCTACCCCTCCAACTCCAAACAGCACCCTCCCTGGCGGACGTCAGAAAGAAACTCAAGACCTGGCTTTTCGACTTTGCACCCACAGCGCCCAGATACCCTTAGGGGTGGCAGTGCCGCGCTATATAAATGTGAATTGATTTATTGATTGAGTCTGGCCTGAATGAACATGCAGGCATCCAGCAGACATCATTCATTCCCCAGGACTAGGGCTGAATTTGGCCTGAATGGACCTGCAGACACAATGCTTTCCTCAGGACATAGGCTGAGTCTGGCCTGAATGGACCTGCAGACACAATGCGTTCCTCAGGACACGTGCCGAGTCTGGCCAGAATGGACCTGCAGACACTATGCATTCCTCAACATGGGCTGAGTCTGGCCTGAATGAACCTGCAGACATTATGTGCTCCTCAGAACCTAGGGTGAGTCTGGCCTGAATGGACCTGCAGACACTATGCGTTCCTCAGGACAAAGTTTCAAATGCTTGAATTGAAGTACGCTGAGATGAAGTTGTATCCAAAAGGCAGATTTATTCTTCAGTTCAATCAGGACAGCAACATTAGATAAGATGGTTGTAGTAGTATCAGCCCCTCCAGGAGCAGCTTCCCTGCTGCTCAGCCCACATACAGCAACTGACTTTTCATTCAACCATACTCACAAAAAGTCTCCGTGACATCACTCACACAGTGGCTGAGCAGCAGAGTACAGAACACAGAGAAAGGACTAAACATAAAAGAGAGCAGGATACCACACACCTCCCTCCCTAACGAAGGCAATAATATATAAAGAGGCAAGAGGTATGGAAGTGAGAACAAATAAATAAAGAGGAAGGAAAACAGGTTAAAAGACACAACACACACACACCCTTCCAACAATAGGGATTCATGCGCAATAAAGAAAGCAACACATTAAACATAAAATAATAGAGAAACGTAACCTCACAAATGAGTTTGAGCCCACAGAAGCATCCCAACACTCTGAACAACAAAACGCATTGTGCATCAAACAGTACATCAGAAAATGCAAACATGGAGGGAAAGTCCCCCCTAAATGTGGTTTGAGTATCCCAGCACCGAAGAACCCACCACCACTCAGAAAAGGTTTGAACGCAGCAAATGTCCACCACCTGGAAACACATTCAAAGATAAGGACGCAATATGCTTTCAATAAGCAGTATGAGCTTAAATATCACGGTCACCACCAGTCAATTCAAGGACAGTTTCAGAGTAGTTTGGGATGCAACCAATCAGCAATCCTAGCACTAGTAAATGTAAAAACATTTCAGGCACAAAAATTGCCCATCAACAGAAAATTTCAACATCCGAAAAATGTACAATCAAAAAGGTTTGAGCTAAGTAACTTGCTCGCCACTAGACAAATGCATGCAAAGTAGGGACGCAATGCACCCCCACAAAATGGTATGGTATGGCACCACTCGCCCACGTAGCCCGACTGCACGACCTCAACATCATCTCCTATGCCGATGACACCCGCTGATCCTTTCCCTCACCAAAGACCCCCACACCGCCAAAACCAACCTCCACGAAGGAATGAAGAACGTCGCCGAATGGATGAGGCACAGCCGACTGAAGCTGAACTCGGACAAGACGGAGGTCCTCATCCTCGGATCCACCCCTTCAGCCTGGGACGACTCCTGGTGGCCGACTGTACTGGGAACAGCTCCAACACCCTCTGACCACGCTCGCAACCTAGTGGTCATCCTCGACTCCACCCTCTCCATGACTTAGCAGGTCAACGCCGTCTCTTCCTCCTGATTCAACACCCTCCGCATGCTCCGCAGGATCTACAAATGGATCCCCACCGAAACGAGAAGAACGGTCACCCAGGCCCTCGTCAACAGCAGGCTGGACTACGGAAACGCTCTCTACGCAGGAGCCTCAGCCAAACTCCTGAGACGGCTGTAACGCATCCAGAACGCACGCCTGATCCTCGACATCCCTCGCCGCAGCCACATCACACCCCACCTGAGAGCCCTGCACTGGCTCCCCCTCAACAAGAGGATAACCTTCAAGCTCCTCCCCCACGCACACAAGGCACTCCACGACACCGGACCAGCGTACCTCAACAGACGACTCAACTTCTGCACCCCCACCCGCCAGCTCCGCTCCGCCAACCCCGCCCTCGCCACAGTCCCCCGCATCCGAAGCGCAACCTCCGGTGTCAGATCATTCTCCCACCTCGCCTCCCGGACATGGAACATCCTCCCCATCCACCTACGACAGACCCAAGACCTGCTGACCTTCAGAAGACTCCTCAAGACCTGGCTTTTCGAGTAGTAACAGCATCCCCCACGCGCCTTGAGACACTCAAGGGTAAGTAGTGCGCTTTACAAATGAAATGATTGATTGATTGATTGATTGATATGACAACAACAAATCCCAACACCATCAGCACACTGCGCATGCAAAGTACACAAGTAACACCTTCATGTAAGTCACCTGCAGAACAAATAAACGCAGTACCATACCAACAGTACATGAGAACAACAGCAGCAGTAAACACATAAGAAGACTGTGTAACTGAACAAGTAAGAAAGAGTCACATAAACCTCAAGTTCTTTTTAAATTCTCCTTATCTTGCACCGAGCGCTCTCACAACGGCAACTGCCATTCACGCCCAGGGCAACGCAGCCCAGAGTCAGTCACGGAAGCAAAGAGGAATGAAAAATTTCCTAGCTTACGAGAAGGAAAGTTTCAATTCTATTAAGGACTAGGAGACGAGGATTATGCATATCTTCCTTCACTTTATTATGCATAGCAGGTTTAAAGATCATCGTAAAAAAACACTATAAACACAGTAAACATGACAGACTACACATCCCATGAACCACAGGGGGGGTAGTCTCTATGGTAATCACAGTCCAATCCTGACACAGTCCACAGTATATATCCCAATTACATCCCTTCCGTTTCCTCTTCTTCACTGGAGGATGTTAAGTTGGTATTACTGCCTCATTCGAACTTTTGATCATTCCCTGTAATATAGAAACAACTCAATTTTCCAGCTCTTGTAAGCCGAAACCATCACAATACTCCTGAGAAACAGAACTAATGCAGAAAATAACATGGCAAATGCACCACATGCAATGACATAGGTAGCGGAGCAATAACAACACATGTAAATACTTTGATCAACAACAAAGATGTAAGGATTTACTTACTAATAACGAAAAAACCTCCAGGGTGGGAAGATAATGAAATTGATCCCAGGGAGGGATAAACCTCGCCTCCTAGTCCTTAATAGAATTGAAACTTTCCTTCTCGTAAGCTAGGAAATTTTTCATTCTATGGCAGGACGGAGGCGAGGATTATGCAAGTTCAAAGCTTACTCATGACCAGCGACGCTGCCTCTGAGATAGGTTTAAAGAAAAATCTCTTGAAGGTAGAATCAGAAGACCAATCGGCCGCATTCATTATGTCTTCCAACCTACCACCCACCTGGATAGCCTTAGATGCCATGGCCCCCCTCGTGGAATGTGCACCAAACCTACTCACATCCATTCCTGCCACAGACATAATCCATCGTACCCACCTGGGGATGGAAGGGGAAGAAACCGCTTTGGAAGGTTTCTGCATGGCAATAAACAACTGTCTCTCCCCGGGGGGGCGGAGTTCCGAGGTCATTTCCTCATAAGCCTTAATGCACCTCACCACACACAACTTAGGGTGATCCGGAAAAGAAGGATAAGATACCAACCTGGTGTTGGTTTTCGCACTCCGAGCAATGCTAAATGTAACTTCTTCCGAAGTAAAAACCCTAGCTGTAATGTCCAGAGCTCTGACATCTGCCACTCTTTTACATGAGATGAGACAGAGGAGAATGGCTAACTTAGCCAACAATTCTTTGCAGGAGAGATATTGATTATCCTGCCAACACAACAAGAGCCGCAGGACCCGGTTGACATCCCACAAGCCCGAATACCTAGGCTCAGGAGGTGTAGACAACAGGATGCCACGCATCAGCTTACACACCCAGGGGTGTTCTCCTGCTGGCCTGCCATCAATCTCACAGTGGCCCGCGGAGATGGCGAATGAAAAGAGTTAACCGTCCGATAAGCCAGGCCCTCCTGAGCCAATTCCGCCCAAAAATTTAAAATATAGGTAATTTGTGCCCCCAAGGAATCCGCACGCCTCTCCAAACACCAACGATGCCATTGTCGCCAAGCCGAGCGATACCTCTTGATCGTTCCTGCTGCCTATGCCTGTTGGATGAGATGTGCAGCTTCTGAAGAAAGTTGGTCATCTTTCCAACGTCCCCTGAAATCCTCCACGCCATGAGTTGCAAATGGCCCTGAAGCACTAGAGGATGATAGCCCCCCTGGTGATCCTTGAGAATAGGAGGGAATGAGGGCAGTAGAATCAGTCAATCCCACGACAACTCCATCAGTGTCGGGCACCAGGTCTGTGCCCTCCAGACAGGAGTGACTAACACAATGGACACAGCCTGACAACTAACCTGAGCCGCCACTTTGGGTCTCATCATGAAAGGTGGAAAAGCATAAGGATATTCCGCCGACCAGTCCTGAAGAAAAGCATCCACTGCGATGGCCTCCGGATCCGGTCTCCAGCTGACAAAGCGCGGAAGTTGATGGTTCAACCGTGAGGCGAAAAGATCCAGACTGCAAGGGCCCCATCTGGCCATCAAAGCCAGGAAGACTGCCCGATTGAGTCGCCAGTCACTGGAATCAGAGAAATTCCTGGAGTTCCAATCCGCCACCCTGTTCTGCAAGCCGCGAAGGTACTCCGCCGTGACTGAGATCTGCTTCTGAAGGCAATAATGCCAGAAATCCATCGCCAGGTTTGATAAGGCCTGTGATCGGGGACCGCCCAGGCGATTGATATACTGCACTGCCGAAACGTTGTCCATCCTCAAGAGGATGCAACAAGAGATCCTGTCCTTGGTCAGAGACTTCACCGTAAAGGATCCCGCCAGCAGCTCCAGGCAGTTGATGTACAACTGGAGTTCCTCTTCCGACCATCTGCCTCCCATCGATATGTTCCCGCACCGGGTTCCCCAGCCCGATCTGCTGGCGTCTGACTCGGTCACCAAATCCGGGGACGACCCAAATATCGCCCGACCATTCCAGGCCGACATGTGGTCGATCCACCACTGAAGGTCAGTCCTGGCCTCCTCCGATAACGAGATGATCTTCGAATAGGTCAGGCCCCTCCAAAGATGCTGAACCTTCAACCTCTGAAGACCCTGTAATGCAACGGGCTGGAAAATATGGCTTGGATTGACGAGGAGAGTAATCCCACTATTCTGGCCAGCTTGCGCAGCGATATCCTGTCTCTCTGAAGAACATGTGACAGATCTTTCCGAATCTTGTTCACCTTCTGTTCCGGTAAACTCAAAGATGCCGAGACCGAGTCTATGAGAAAACCCAGGAAGACCATTTGCTACGCCGGACGCAGTTCTGACTCTTGAGCGTTGATTACAAATCCCAGGTCCTGTAGCAATGCAATAGTCATGGTCACGTTGTGGGTGAGATGCACCAGAGACTGATCCAAAATCAGGATATTGTCCAGGTAGATAATTATTCTCACCCCCCTTTGGCGGAGAATCTCTACCACTGGGCGCAACAGCTTCGTGTAGCACCACGGGGCGGACGAAAGACCAAAGGGCAGTGCTCGAAATTCGAAAATCTGCCCCTGCCAAGCAAACTGGAGAAATCGCCTGTGAGGAGGAAAAATGGGAACCGTCAGGTATGCATCCTTCAGGTAGATTCGTACAATCCAGTCCCCCTGAAGGAGGATGTCCCGAAGTAAGTGTATCCCCTCCATTTTGAAGTGGCGGTAAACCAGCCACTCGTTGAACTCTTTAAGATTGATAACCGGCCTGAAGCCCTTGTCCTTTTTCTCTACCAGGGAAAGGTTGCTGAGAAAACCATTTGGGTGAAGTACCGACCTACACACAGCTCCCTTCCTTAGAAGATCCGAAATCTCGGTCTCTATCAAACTTTCCTCTTCTGCTGAGAAATGTCGGGGCTTTGGGCGCACCGTCTGAACAGGGGTGCTGTAAAACTCTATGTGAAAACCCCTTACCGTTTGCAATACCCACAGGTCTGATATTATTATTCCCCAATTGTGAGAGAAGAGTAAAAGCCGCCCCCCCTTTATCTTGAGGGGAAGAAAGGGTAATTCTTAGCAGAGGGACCTCCAGTGGCGTTCGCGCCTCCTCTGTTGTTCCGAACTTTCCCTCTTCCGGAACTCTACTGGGGTAGAAGGTTCCCTGGCGACCATAGTTCCGCCGTTGTTGACCTCTATTGGAGGGGCCTTGCTGCTGGGAGCGGCCGGAGGAGCGACCCCTGCCTCTTCCAGCCCCGTCAAAAACACGCCCCGGAAAAATCTTTTTTATAGGGGCCTGAGCCTTGTCCAGGGCCGAAAAAGTGGTGACAAATTTGTTCAACTCTTTGACGAACGGTTCACCAAAAAGTTTACCCTGAGCCACGGGTCCCGCTTCAGAGTTGGCCAAATCCCCCAATTTCGGGTCAATCTTTATGAGAAGGGATCTCCTGCTTTCTGCTGCAAGGGCACAATTTGCGTTGCCGAGAAGGCATATCGCTCGCTGTGCCCAACCCGCGACTATGTCCGTAGACAAAGGGCTTCCAGATTCTTTTGATCGCTCTGCCAGTTGAATGATCTGAGTCAAGGGCCCCACTACGTCAAGGAGTTTATCCTGACAATTTCTCCAGGATCTATCTATACCTTTTTTAGGGTCTCGCATATATTTTGTGAAAAAAGTAGAAAGTTTGTCATCAATCTCTGGAGTGTGCGCCACCTTCCCTTTGAGCGAAGGCCGGGGGCATTTGCCCCTCATCCTAGTTCTAACCTCCCTCTCCAGAGGCTGGCGAATCTTAGACGCCACATAGTCCGCCACTTTGGCATCAGGGAACCACTCGGACGACCTAGGATGGTAGATCTGCGTGGGTTCAAACATGTCGGAATGTCCCCCATCCCGGGACCCAGAGGACCGAGAACCCGGGCGCCAAGGACGACCCGAGTCCTTATCCTCGTCGGAGGAAAAATCACCCTCCGATACACCCTCCCCTTCTAGGGAAAGACCGCCATGGGGGTCCGAATTTGGGGCGACAGTGTCGCCAGTTTCTCCGGGCTCCTCCTCCCGGCAGGGTGCGTGTTTAAGCGTTTGTGCACTTTTAAGGAGGGATTCCCTCAGTCTGTCAAACCCTTCCAAGTGCCCCACGTGACGCTTCATGGCCTTCTTACTCTCCCCCTGGGAGCCACTGGGACCCGCCGCCGAACTAGGGTCACTGAACACCCCCGGGATGTTCTTGGCTAACTGATCCACCCTCTTCTGCAGGGGGGCCATCTCCCTAGAGAGGGCTTGCGAGAGGGCATGGTCCACTGCAGGAGGGAGACTCTGTGGTGGCCATTCTATTTCTGCCTCCTCTGTGGAGGAGTAAAAATGATCTTCGGAAGAAGACATGTTAATGAGGGTGAGAGCACAAGAATCGCCTTTCAAATCCACCAGGCAGCCCCCTCTCCGTTGCTTAGATAGCGAGGGAAACCCCAAGCTGTCAAACTTCCTGAAATTGACAAAAAAATAAACACAGACACCACCAGGTGGCACTCCAATAGCATGTAAAGGGCTAGAAAAATCACAGCGAAGCGGTGTCACGGAGAGAGTTGGTTGGGACGCGGACCGGCAATCAGCTCAGCCCCCGCGCTCCCAATCGCACCTCAAAGCCCGCGGTAGCGCTGTCACCAAGCTACCACACGCGGCAATGACGCACCTCACGGGATCCCCTCAGCGCGCGTAGGGCACCTCGAGGTCCGCGAAAAGCGGTACGGAAAGCGCCCGGGCAACAGCCTACTGCGCTACACAAACAAGGCAAGAACGCAAGTAATTGCAATAAACGCGCCTGAAACCGCTACGCATACAACCATAAACACGTTGGATAAGCGAGGAAAGAAAGAATGGCACTTAACTGACGAGCAGTGAAGAAAGAGGAAACGGAAGGGACGTCATTGGGATATATACTGTGGACTGTCTCAAGATTGGACTGTGATTACCATAGAGACTACCCCCCCCCCCCCCGTGGTTCATGGGATGTCTAGTCTGTCATGTTTACTGTGTTTATAGTGTTTTATTACGATGTTTTTTAAACCTGCTTTGCATAATAAAGTGAAGGAAGATATGCATAATCCTCGCCTCCGTCCTGCCTTAGAATTGTGTCTTCCATCAGGCACGGTACCTCTGTAAATGAAGCGTAGCCAAGGAAACCAAAAGTTCAGGACATAGGGTCGTCATCAAGGATGCTACGCTTCTGCGTAACTCGCCGTCAATCGTCATCATGGATGCTACGCCTCTGCGTAACTCGCCGTGAGTCGTCATCATGGATGCTACGCCTCTGCGTAACTCGCCGTGAGTCGTCATCATGGATGCTGCGCCTCTGCATAACTCGCCGTGAGTCGTCATCATGGATGCTACGCCTCTGCGTAACACGCTGTCAGTTGTCATCATGGATGCTACGCCTCTGCGTAACTCGCCGTGAGTCGTCATCATGGATGCTACGCCTCTACGTAACTCGCCGCCAGTCGTCATCATGGATGCCACACCTCTTCGTAACTCGCCGTGAGTCGTCATCATGGATGCTACGCCTCTGCGTGACTCGCCGTCAGTCATCATCATGGATGCCACGCCTCTGCGTAACCCGCCGTGAGTGGTCATCATGGATGCTATGCCTCTGCGTAACTCGCCGTCAGTCGTCATCATGGATGCTACGCCTCTGCGTAACTCGTCGTGAGTCGTCATCATGGATGCTACCCCTCTGCGTAACTCGCGGTCAGTCGTCATCATGGATGCTACGCCTCTGCGTAACTCGCCGCGAGTCGTCATCATGCATGCTACGCCTCTGCGTAACTCGCCGTCAGTCGTCATCATGGATGCTACGCCTCTGCGTAACTCGCCGTCAGTCGTCATCATGAAAACTACGCCTCTGCGTAACTCGCCGTCAGTCGTCATCATGGATGCTACGCCTCTGCGTAACTCGCCGTCAGTCGTCATCATGGATGCTACGCCTCTGCGTAACTCGCCGTCAGTCGTGATCATGGATGCTACGCCTCTGCGTAACTCACGGTCAGTTGTCATCATGGATGGTACGCCTCTGCGTAACTCGCCGTGAGTCATCATCATGGATGCTACGCCTCTGCGTAACTCGCCGTGAGTCGTCATCTTGGATGCTACGCCTCTGCGTAACTCGACGTCAGTCGTCATCATGGATGCCGCTGTAGGTAGGTGGATATCTGACTATGGTTACCCCCAACTTTTTGCCTAGTGTCTAGCTGGTTTTTCGACTTAGTTGGCCTGAGATCCTGCCATTCAGGATCTCAGCCTATCTGCTCTCTCTTTAAAATGGACTCCATGTACCCTAGGTGCATAACCCATTGGAACTAGATCACCCTGTGAGCCCCTGTACCAGTGTACACTAGGTACCCAGGGCATTGGTGTATCTAAGGCCTACCACGGGCTGAAGCATGTATTATGCCACCCCTGGCCTGGCCTAGCAATTTGACACAACTGGCTGATCACTCAGCTGGGGTAAGTTGGTGTATCCACCTCTTACTTAGGTGTAGTATACCTATACCTAACCTTAAATGGGACACATGTTAACCTATAAGTCACTCCTATGGCAGGCCTTAACAATCCTGAAGGCAGAGTGCTTGGTTTCATGTGAGATGATGTTCTGGCATGAGCTGAGCCTGTCTACAGTGGTCGGAACTACTTCCTTCTACCGTTTCCAGATATCGCCATATCATATACTCTTAAGTGCATTATGAACCTCGCGGTTAAATGCTATCTTTGGTTTGGCTTTATCAAAACATGTCGAGTAAGGTGTCATACGAATTGGAATACTAACCCCTCGCCAATTCTGGCGACGGGGTTAGCATTCCACCCTTCTAGAGGGACACGACATGTACAGAACCTGAAACCCGGGTAAAATCAGACATAGCCTCAACTCCACAAAATGGACGCTGCCACCACCGACACAAGTCTGCCCTCCTGCTGCTGGGAGTCCTTCCAGCTTGGGAGACGTGGACAAAGGGTTTCCTGCCAGGGGAGGTGCGAGCACGACCCCAGACAGGATTTTGTGTATTGGTCAGGTAGGGCTTGAATAGAATCAGACATGCCTGAGGCTCACAAGGAGCCTCGGTGCATATGCCAGTTCAAACCGGTCCTGGGGCACACAAGCCCCAGACCTGGGGCGAGCTGGACAAAGGATTGGGGGTGTAACCCCCCCCCCCTTCCTGGTCCCACCCTTAGGGAGGGACCTAGCAGGTAGTCCGGCCCCTAGAATCCGCTTAAAGGTAGGAGCTGTGTCCTAAGACTTCAGACATCCTGGAATCAACTTGAAACTAAGAAGAAGACGGGAACTTCGACGTTCTGCTGCACAGAAGACTGAAGGAAATCTCCCCTATGGTCAGGGAGTGACCATCTTGCTAACGCAAGCACCAACCAGCGAATCGACGTCTGCTTTGCAGCCGCCTCCCGCCGGAGCCCGAGCCCAGAGACCGACAAGAACTGGACCTCCAGACCTCTCACCGCCCGATCCACAGTCCCTGCAAAGAAGGAACCCGTGGAGGCACCGAGACACGTGGAGCCAGCCATCTTGGAAGACACTCGACAAGCTGCAAGCGCGACAACAGAGGCTCCCTCCAAGTTGTGCTTTGGGTCCTGAGAAGCCCAACATCCGAGCAGCATCTGCACCAAAGGTGAGCCCTCCAGCATCTCCACGATCTGCGTGGGGCCCCTCTGCACTTTGCGACTCAACGCGCCTACCCGGTCCCTGGCCCGTTGGCTAGTGGCCATCTTGGCGAACCTTTTTGAAAACTACGACGCTGGTCTGGTTGCTCCAGACTGGCCCCTGCTTCCCTCCAAAGTAGGTCAGAGTAAACAGCTTTCTTCAGTTCCTGCGACTCCTGCTTTTGCCAAGGCTTGTTTGCTTCTTTTGAGTCGCCGACACCGCCGACAGCGAGAGCCTGCGTGGGACAGCTCGTGAACCGACTCCTGGACGTCGTCGACCTTCAAGGACCACGTGGCTGCAGAGACAAGCTACACCTCTTCACCTGTTTGCACCCGACATCGCCTGGTACCTACCTGGTGCCACGCCGGTCACTGGCTAGTGACTGAGAACACTGTCCCCTCTGCTTACAGGTCTTCTACAACTCCGATCCACCCTTGGATCCACCGCATCTCTTCTGGACCGGCCGCCTGCAGCATCTTTGTCGTCAGGCTCCATTGAACAGATAGACGAAACCCAACGCACTTCGAGACCTATGCACCCGCTTCCTGTGGGTGAGGTAAAGCTGGCACTCCGGTGCACAAGTGTAGAGTAACATCTCTAATGTCTAGATCTGAAGTCTTGATTTCGTAGTTCAACCAGAAGACCCTTTTAGTAGTTACTTTTGAACTTTTACGCACCCATTGAAAACCTATGGGAGCCCGCGTGTAACTTTCCTCACTGCACACGCGACCCGTGGACCTCCTGGTCACTAACTGAAGTTAGCTCCTTGTAGGCCCAGCAATTCTAGAGGCCCTAGGCCTTTTCCCTTTCCTAGTCGTGGTACTTATACCACTATTTTAGTATATGGTTTGAGTGGCCACCAGGGCCCATCCATATAAAGTGCAACTTCTGTATATTGTGATACTTTCTTGTTTAACGATTTGTGCTCCTGTGCTCATAAAGAGTCTAGGGGATACTTTGAGTAATAAATACATATATATTTTGAATATATATCTGTGTGGTGTCCTTTCATTGGTATAAAGGGGGTTACATATGGTAAAACAGCTTGCTTAACACGCCTAAACGAGTTTAGCCTCAAAGACTGCTTAGCCTACGCTACCACTAGGGCAGCTGGTCCGAAAAGGTTGACTTACAACCACACCATAAGGGTTGCTTGGCATGGTACAAGGTGGTCACTTTAACTAGTGAACATCCTATACCAGGCCAACTTCTCACAGCCGCGCTGCAGCCTTCCAAACTTAACCGTAACAGAAGATCCTGTTCATGCCAATATGCAGTGAGTCTAAGGTTTCCAAAATAAATGCGGCGTGATGTTTTACTGTCGATATACCGCTCGTGCAGCAGCAACACCAGTGTGAGCTGATTTACCCAAAAGATCACACAGGGTAATTTTAATGCCAAAACATGACATACAATGCGATCCGAAAAATAATGCAACATATTACCAGTCAGGAGTTCACCGAAGGCTCTGATCAACATGAAACGTTTCGAGCCCTCAAACGGCACGCTGAAGCCTTTTCCACTCTCCTCAAAATGCAGGTCATGGACGGTAAACTGAGAGCAGGTCGAGCGATCCTTAGAGCTCTTTCAATGTATGCTCACACCACAAACATGCAAGTCAATTCCAGCCATACAAGTGTGGTTAAACTCACACTTGGTCCACACGAGATGGTTCCATGTAGTTACATGCTGGTGTTCATTTCAGACAGGGTGCCAGTTAAAACCAAGTGTTGAGTTCAGGAGTAGACGTGGGCTTGCAAGACATGTAAAGACATCAGCTGCAGCTGGAATCAGCTCATAGTTAGATGTTAATCAGCAAGCGCCGGCGCCCTCTGTGGGTGGGCCCAAGTAATGGCACCTCATGTGTGAATACTCCAATGCCCTGGGCTGAGGCTGTGCGATGGCAACAGGCATCGGTGGGGCTCCCGGGCAAGTCCTCTCCACGGCTCTCAAGCAGGCTCTCTCAAAAGTACTTTTAAAAGTCTCTCATTCGTGTTTCAGTAGCGTCTTTGGGTCTTTTCCGCTCATCGCCAGTGTGAAATGCATGGATTGAAGGACGCTGAGATGGAGCTGTTTCCAAAAGGTAGATTTATTCTTCAGTTCAATCAGGACAGCAACATTAGATAAGATGGCTGTAGTAGTATCAGCCCCTCCAGGAGCAGCTTCCCTGCTGCTCAGCCCACATACAGCAACTGACTTTCATTCAGCCATACACACAAGAAGTCTCCGTGACATCACTCACACAGTGGCTGAGCAGCAGAGTACAGAACACAGAGAAAGGACTAAACATTAAAGAGAGCAGGATACCACACATACGCTGAGTCACGCCTGAATCAACATGCAGACACTATGCATTCCTCAGGACACGTGCTGAGTCTGGCCTGAATGGACCTGCAGACACTATGCGTTCCTCAGGACATGGGCTGAGTCTGGCCTGAATGGACCTGCAGACACTATGCATTCCTTAGGACCAAGGGTGAGCCTGGCCTGAATGAACCTCAAGACACTATGCGCTTCTCAGCAGACGTGCTGATTCTGGCCTTAATGAACCTGCAGACCCTGCGCTCCTCAGAACCTAGGGTGAATCTGGCCTGAATGGACCTGCAGACACTATGCGTTCCTCAGGACATGGGTTGAGTCTGGCCTGAATGGACCAACAGACACTAAGCGCCCCTCAGGACATGTGCTAAGTCTGGCCTGAATCAACCTGCAGACACTATGCGCTCCTCAGGACACGTGCTGAGACTGGCCTGAATGGACCTGCAGACACTATGCGTTTCTTAGGACCTAGAGTGTGTCTGGCCCGAACGGACCTGCAGACACTATGCGTTCCTCAAGACACGTGCTGAGTCTGGCCTGAATAAACCTGCAGACACTATGCATTTCTCAGGACAAGAGCTGTGTCTGGCCTGAATAAACCTGCAGACACTATACGTTCCTCAGAACCTTGGGCAGTGATCTTCAAACTGTTGCCCCCCGAATGGATCTGCAGACACTATGCGTTCCTCAAGACACGTACTGAGTCTGGCCTGAATAAACCTGCAGACACTATGCATTTCTCAGGACATGGGCTGTGTCTGGCCTGAATAAACCTGCAGACACTATGCGTTCCTCGGAACCTTGGGCAGTGATCTTCGAACTGTATATGTATGTATTACTAAACACACCTGACTAGTCTCTTTATGAGGCTAGAGGTCAAAGCGCATATGTTACACTTCAAATATCACAGTAAATTAGCACAATATACGATAGGCCCTAGGGGCGAACCTAACCATATATTAAGAAAGTGGTATAAGAACCATGACTTGACTACACACAAGGCCTAGAGCCTGTAGAATTTCTGGGACTCCAAGGAACCACCCAAGGTAGTGACACAGGGGGACCCACGGGGGCCGTGTGCAGTGTGAGAACACAGCTGCGAGCTCCGTTAGCTTCTATAGGGAAAGTCGCAGTTAGAATTTTAAAGTTTAAGGACACTTAGGAGTGAACTAGGAACAAACCCTTTTGGACTTAGATGGTTGTAGGGCCTACACCCACGGGAACACCGGAGTACTCGTGTTACCTCATCCAGGGAAGCCGGGTGCATAGGTGTCAAATGGTGTCGGGAATCGTCGTTGATTTCAATGGCGATCTGCTGCAAAGTGCTGCTTCCGGGAAGGAGAGAAGTGTCCGGTGTGATCCAAGCCTGGATCGAAGATGTGAAGAACCTGAAAGCAGAGGGGACAGAGTCTGGGTCACTTGCCAGTGACCAGGGGCACGATAGACAAATGCCCACCAATGTCGGGTGCTTCAGGTGCGAAGAGGGGAAGCTTGATTCTTCAGCCATGAGGACCAGGAGGCGTCGAGGATGACCAGGAGCTGGATTCGAGCTGTCCCACAAAGGATGTCGAGTGCTGCAGTGTCAGTGCCCAGATTGGACACAACAAGCCTTGGCAACAGCAACCCACGAAAGATGCTTCGGTGTGGACCAGCAAGGTCCTGGGGACTCCCCAAGCGATGGAGAGTCAGGGCTTGTCTGGAGCAACCAGGGAAGCCCAATTGAAGTAAGAGTTGCCTTCACAGGGACCCACCAGTCAACGGACTAGGGATCGCGAAGGTACCTTGAGCAAACACACAAAGGGCCGGCTCACTGAACACTCGTTGAATGCACAGCCTCAAAGGACGTCGAGAAGCTGATGCACTTGCAAATGTGCACAGTGTCCAGAGGTTCCGGTTCCACAGTACCCACAAGGGCTACAGTTCTCAGCTTTGCTGGGGACTCGGGTCAGCCTCTGGGAAGTCTGGAAGCCCACCTCCTGTGTTGCAAATACTTTGGAGTCCGGCGGAAGCTTCGGAAATGCAAACTGGGCAGATGAGTCTTTGGTGCCTGCCAAGCAGGGGAGTAACTCCTTTACTCCGAGGGAGATTCTTCTGTCATCTAGTCGTGTAGATCGTCGAAGTTCCGGGATTTCTGTATCAGAGTTTCGTCCAGGTGTAATCTAAAGTCCTGTAGCCAGGGCTTCCTTTCTTATACCCAAGGAAGGGGTTGGACATACTCTGGGGACCCGCCTATGGGAGGGTCAGGAAAGAGGGGTGGCTACACCCATTTCCTTTGTCCAGTTCCGCGCCAGAGCAGGGGCTGGTAACCCCAGCAACCGGTTTGAGCTGGACTATGCACAGGGACACCAAATGTGCCCCCAGTGCAGACTTCAAAGCACTCCTGGAGTGCACCCACCCATCCCTAATCCACTAAGGCCTGTCTGGGAGGTGATAACACCTCCCTGTAACAGGAAACCTATTGTCCAGGCCACCCCTGACGGAGTTTTGGTCAGCAGCAGGAGGCCAGACCCGTGTCTGTGGCTGGCAGCATCCATTTTGTGATGCCAGGGCTCTGTTAGCCGGTAGGTGCTGTCATGTCTCTCCCTCTAGAAGGGTTGGCTCATACCCCCACACCAGTTACTGGTGTGGGGGTATGATTCCAAGGTGTTTGACACCAAACACATGTTTTCGTGCAGCCATCCCAAAGTTAGCATTTACCGCGAGGTTATAAAGCACTTAAGTGTGTATGGTTAGGCTGCATCACAGACAACCCCGGAGATTAGATTCCGAAGGCTGCAGAGGGGCTCTGCTCATGCATGGGCACCCTCTCACATAAAACACAGCACCCTGCCTTCAGGATTGATAAGGTCTGCCATAGGGGTGACTGATAGGTTTATATGTACAGTGATAGGGTGAGATATAGTGAACCTATATCTCAGTAAGGGGTGCATGCACCACCTTACTCAGGCTGCAGTAGCAGACCTGTGGTGTCATTTTGGAGGGCTTCCCAGGGGTGGCATAATTCATGCTGCAGCCCCTGGTTGGCCTCTGGGGTACCTATGCCCTGGGTACATAGTGTACCATATACTAGGGACTTATAAGGGCACCCCAGAATCCAATCTGTGGTGTATCTAAGGTACATGGAATCAATTTAGAGAGGAAGCAGCTAGGCTGGGGTCCGGAATAGCAGGGCCACAGCCAGACGAAAGTCGAAAAATAGGGAAACATCAGCAAAATGTGGGGGTAACCATAAGAAGCAGATCCTACTCTTCTACACAGACACTATGCATTCCTCAGGACATGGGTTGAGTCTGGCTTGAATAAACCAGCTGCGACTATGCGTTCCTCAGATCCTAGGGTGAGTCTGGCCTGAATGAACCAGCAGACACTATGCGCTCCTCAGAACCTAGGGTGAGTCTTGCCTAAATGGACCGTCAGACACCATGCTTTCCTCAGGACCTAGGGTGAGTCTGGCTTGAATCAACATGCAGACACTTTGCCTTCCTCAGGGCCTAGTGCGAGTCTGGCCTGAATCAACATGCAGACACTATGCCTTCCTCAGGGCCTAGTGCGAGTCTGGCCTGAATCAACATGCAGACACTATGCCTTCCTCAGGGCCTAGTGTGAGTCTGGCCTAAATCAACATGCAGACACTATGCCTTCCTTAGGACACGTGCTGAGTCTGGCTTTAATCCCCATGCAGGCACTATGAATTTCTCAGGGCCTAGGGTGAGTCTAGCCAGAGTCCCCATGCAGACACTATGCCTTCCTCAGGACCTAGGGTGAGTCTGGCCAGAGTCACCATGCAGACACTATGCGTTCCTCAGGGCCTAGGGTGAGTCTGGCCAGAGTCCCCATGCAGACACTATGTGTTACTCAGGGCCTAGGGTGAGTCTGGCTTTAATCAACATGCAGACACTATGCGTTCCTCAGGACCTAGGGTGAGTCTGGCCAGAATCCCCATGCAGACACTATGCACTGCTCAGGGCCTAGGGTGAGTCTGGCTTTAATCCCCATGCAAACACCATGCCTTCCTCAGGACCTAGTGTGAGTCTGGCCTGAATCAACATGCAGACACTATGCCTTCCTCAGGGCCTAGTGTGAGTCTGGCCTGAATCAACATGCAGACACTATGCCTTCCTCAGGGCCTAGTGTGAGTCTGTCCTGAATCAACATGCAGACACTATGCCTTCCTTAGGACACGTGCTGAGTCTGGCCAGAATCCCCATGCAGACACCATGGGCCTCATGTAGGTAAATAAATTTTACCGGTTCTTAAATACCGAGCCGTACCGAATCGGTAAATTAGAATCGGTAAGTTATATGTAGGTAAAAATTCGGTAACAGTTACCGATTCGGTAACATTCGGTAATCACGAATCGGAATTCACCGAATCGGTAAATACCGAGGTGGTATTTACCGATTCGGTAAATACCGAGGTGTTATTTACCGAATCGGTAAATACCGAGGTGGTATTTACCGAATCGGAAAATACCGAATCGGTATGTACGGATTCGGTAAATCAAATCACATGACTTGACGAAACAGCTAATCCAGTGCAACGACAGCCCACCCAACCAGGAAGTGCCCACACCCAGGCAGGTGTACATAATTAGCCGAAGTGGCCACACCCAGGCAGGTGTACATAATTAGCCGACCCTGGAGAAGCTTGGAGTGCAGAGGAGAGGCAGGGAGCCGTTGCATGTGCGAGCGGGTAAACGAACAGCATGTCCAGCCAGAGAACACAGAAAGACGGAGGGGAAAGGAGGAGGAAGCTGAAATTTAGCCCCAAGGAACTCCAGGTGCTGGTGGAGGAGGTGGTGAAGCAGCACCAGAAGCTGTTTGGAAGGCAATCCCTGCAAGTGCCTGAGGCTGAAAAGCGCAACATATGGCTGGCCATCCAGGCGCAGGTCAATGCTGTGGGAGTGACCCACAGGGACATTGAGGTCCTCAAGAAGCGCTGGTATGACCTCCGGATTGTAACCCAGAGGAAGATGGGCGACATCCAGAAGGAGGCCAGCCAGACCGGAGGTGGAACCAACAGGGCACCTGCCCTCACCGAACTGGAGGAGCTGGTGGCGGCCACAATCGAGCAAGAGAGCGTCGTGGGTCTTGGGGACGCCGACAGCTCTGCCAGAGCCGCAACACACCAAGGTAAGACGAAAGCACAGCAATGTAGCCCCCCCTACCCCTATCCCACATCCCCCATTGTGAAACGAGAATCACACTGCAGTCCACACGTGTCAGTGCAGACAGGCAATGCATTCCGGGAGATGTAGTCAGGGCAACACTAACCATGACGTAAATGTTACAGGGCAACAAGGCATGTCACGCACTCGAGGCACAAGGAGACAGGGGACATATTGGAATGTGAAATGATTTATTGTGACGCTTGCAATGCAGCCCTTCGGGGACACTGAGCCAATGTTGTATTTCTGTCCACAGATGTGACATCATGCAGGACAGGGCATGCTGCAGGAGAGACGGCACACCGGCCACATAAATCACCTCTAGCCAGCACCAGTTCAGACCAGGGAGCAGGCCCACTGGCAGCCGCACCACCAACACAGCCAGCCTCGCCGCACACAGAGCCAGCATCACCTCACCGAGAGCCAGCATCACCACCACCAGAGCCAGCATCGCCACTCATGTTCGAATCACCGGCCACATCTCCGCTTGCAGGTGTGAGAATGAGGAGGCGTCCAGCAGCCAGGCTACGAGCCTTAGACACCTCGTCAGACGACAGCATGGGCCCAGAAGACCGCACCGGGCCCCAGGAAGGGAGCCATGCCACTGTGCCCCACACCTCACAGGCAGCACAGACGGAAGCAAGAGGGCGCCGCAGGTCGCGTGTCCAGAGTCCACCAGCACCCACTGACGGCCATGGTGTCTTCTTGGGGCTCGAGGGCCAAATGTTGAAGCAACAGCGCCTGCAATCAAAGGCAGTCATGTCAGTCCAGAGGCACATGCGGGTGATGAAGACAACATTAGTCAACATGGACACCAACATTAGCGGCATGGCTGCGGGCATTCGGGACATGTCCCAGTCAATCCAGCAGTTGTGCAGCAAATTAGATGCTGACATCGAAGCACGGCGCCGGGAACGCCAGAGAAGGGACACTACCAGCAGGGCACTCAACCGTCTGGCAACTGCGACTTCTCTACTGTGCCGGCGCTCTGTGACGATGCAGGAGGGCCTAACACAGTGCTGCAGCGACCTGTCTCGGGGGATGGTGCAGGTGACAAGTGCACTAGGGGTGCTATTGACTAGTCAGGCGTCGACAACTGCTGCAGGGGATGCTGCGGAGAGCATCGACACCAGCAGCAGCATCACACCCCCCGTCCCAGAAGCACGCAGGAGCAGCAGGCGGCTTGGGGTTGGCTCCAGTGAGGATGCACAGGCCGTGCAATCCACCACTGCAGCGCGTATGCGCAAACATTGATGTAGCCCTGCTTAGCCACTTCCCATTGGGTGACGTAACCCTGGACATACTCCTTGTATAGATGGTATATTGCCAGATTGGCCTGTTCATGTGTTCATGGCGTGGTGCCACATTAAAACTACGTCAGGACTTCTCACAACTCGCTGTGTCCCCTTACTTACTCAGAAATAGTTGCATGTGATATCTGCCCGTCTCTCTCTCCCATCGATTGCAGTTGGCACTCTAGCTGCGTTGCCCTCTGGCTGGCCTGACTCATCCTCGTTGTCCTCAAAATATGTCAGTTCCACATCTGTACCTTTTTTCGTGGCAAGGTTGTGCAGCATTGCACAAGTGGCAATAATCTTGCAGCAGGTGATGGGTTTGTACTGGCGTGCGCCTCCGCTCTTGTGCAGGCAGCGGAACCTGCTCTTCAGTAGTCCAAACGTGCGCTCCACCACATTGCGTGTTGTTTTGTGTGCCACGTTGTATCGTCTCTCACTCTGGGTTGCTGGGTGTAGGTAGGGAGTGAGGATGAATGACCGGCATGCATATGCACTGTCGCCTGGATGAGTAAAAGGGAACCATCAGTTACATGCCTCTATGCACTATGATTTGCAGGTTTCAAGGGGCGTCACTGTTACTTACCTAGCAGGTATCCCTCTCCGAATTCTCCGGCACTCAGTCGTGTGTAGATCCCACTATTCTGGAAGATGTAAGAGTCGTGGGTGCTCCCAGGAAACTTTGCAACAATATCTGTGATGATGTTCCCTGCATCACAGATCACCTGCACATTGATGGAGTGGGTGGACTTCCTGTTCCTGTAGATGTGCTCTGTATCAGCTGGTGGACAGATTGGGATGTGTGTACCATCAATACAGCCGATGACATGGGGGAACTGTGCCATGTGATAAAAGTCTGTTTTTGTTTTCTGCAGTGCAGCCTGTGTGTTTGGGAAGCTTATGTAGTGGTGCATTCTCTGCATCATGGCATCCAGGAACTTCCTGAAGAAACGTGACAGGCAACTCTGGGATACCCCACCCACCGCAGCTATCACCACCTGATAACTGCCGGATGCCAGCAGATGTAGGCTGCAGAGCACCTGCACATGTGGGGGTATGGCGTGCGCCCTTCTTATTGGATGGTCCAGGAGTGGCTGTAGGTCCCTGATTAAGTCCATGATGGTTTCGGGGTCTAGCCTGTACCTCTCATGTATCTCTGCATCAGTCAGCTGGAATAGTGTGATGCGCTGTCTGTAGATTTGTTCCTCCCGTCGCCACACCCTCAGTCCTGCTGCCTGTAGACGTAGGCGCCTTGCAATGACGTACATAGCGGCCATGTTGTCCACGCTGTAGCATTTTGGGATTGCTCATATGCATTGTTGATGGTTACCACCTGCTTTCAATCCGTGTTAATTACCGACTCTAATTTACCGATTTTCTTGGATTTCTTAATTACCGAGTGCTCCTACATGTCATTTTCATTTTTACCACTTCATATTTACCACTTCATATTTACCGATTCGTTAATTATGTATTCGGTAACTCTGAATCGGTATTTTGGAATTCGGTAAATATGAATCGGTATTTACCGCCTCATATTTACCGAAAATTGGTTTTGGGACTCCTACATCTCACTTGTCTGAATACCGGTCGGTAACGGCATATTTACCGAAAATCGGCCGTTACCGACCGGTATTTGGCTACCTACATGAGGCCCCATGCGTTCTTCAAGGCCTAGGGTGAGTCTGGCCTGAATCCCCATGCAGACACTATGCGTTCCTCAGGGCCTAGGATGAGTCTGGCTGGAATCAACATGTAGACACTATGCGTTCCTCAGGACCTAGCATGAGTCTGGCCAGAATCCCCTTGCAGACACTATGCGTTCCGCAGGACCTAGAGTGAGTCTGGCTTTATTTCCCATGCAGGCACTATGCATTCCTCAGGGCCTAGGGTGAGTCTAGCCAGTGTCCCCATGCAAACACTATGCGCTTCTCAGGACACGTGCTGAGTCAAACCAGAGTCCCCATGCAGCCACTATGCGTTCCTCAGGACCTATTGTGAGTCTGGCCAGAATCCCCTTGTAGACACTATGCGTTCCTCAGGACCTTGGGTGATTCTGGCTTTAATCCCCATTCAGGCACTATGCGTTCCTCAGGGCCTAGGGTGAGTCGGGCCAGAATCAACATGCAGACACTATGCATTCCTCAGGACCTAGTGTGAGTCTAGCCAGAGTCCCCTTGCAGACACTATGCGCTCCTCAGGTAACGTGCTGAGTCTGGCCAGAGTCCCCATGCAGACACTATACGTTCCTCAGGGCCTTTGGTGAGTCTGGCCAGAATCCCCTTGTAGACACTATGCGTTCCTCAGGACCTAGGGTGATTCTGGCTTTAATCCCCATTCAGGCACTATGCGTTCCTCAGGGCCTAGGGTGAGTCGGGCCAGAATCAACATGCAGACACTATGCGTTCCTCAGGACCTAGTTTGAGTCTGGCCAGAATCCCGTTGCAGACACTATGCGTTCCTCAGGACCTAGGGTGAGTCTAGTCAGAGTCCCCATGCAGACACTTTGCGCTCCTCAGGTAACGTGCTGAGTCAGGCTTTAATCCCCATGCAGGCACTATACGTTCCTCAGGGCCTTTGGTGAGTCTGGCCAGAATCCCCTTGCAGACACTATGCGTCCCTCAGGACCTAGGGTGAGTCTGGCTTTAATTCCTATGCAGGCACTATGCGTTCCTCAGGGCCTAGGGTGAGTCTGGCCTGAATCAACATGCAGACACTATGCGTTCCTCAGGACACGTGCTGAGTCTGGCCAGAGTCCCCATGCAGACACTATGCGTTCCTCAGGGCCTAGGGTGAGTCTGGCTTTAATCCCCATGCAGGCACTATGCGTTCCTCATGGCCTAGGGTGAGTCTGGCCAGAATCCCCTTGCAGACACTATCCGTTCCTCAGGACCTAGGGTGAGTCTGGCCTTAATCCCCATGCAGGCACTATGCGTTCCTCAGGATCTAGTGTGAGTCTGCCCAGAATCCCCATGCAGGTACTATGCGTTCATCAGGGCCTAGGGTGAGTCTGGCCAGTCCCCATGCAGGCACTATGCGTTCCTCATGGCCTAGGGTGAGTCTGGCCAGAATCCCCTTGCAGACACTATCCGTTCCTCAGGACCTAGGGTGAGTCTGGCCTTAATCCCCATGCAGGCACTATGCGTTCCTCAGGACCTAGTGTGAGTCTGCCCAGAATCCCCATGCAGGTACTATGCGTTCATCAGGGCCTAGGGTGAGTCTGGCCAGTCCCCATGCAGGCACTATGCGTTCCTCAGGGCCTAGGGTGAGTCTGACCAGAGTCCCCATGCAGACACTATGCGTTCCTCACTGTTTTCTTCTGGACTTTGGCTGAGGGCCGCCGTGACATTCACACCTTCTCTGGCCGAGTCTGCAGGGGACATTCCTGCGCCCTGACATCACTGGCCATTGTAAAGGGGGTCGGGGGGGGGGGGGTGTCATGCCTCACTGAGCGGCCCCCCTCAGTGTTTCCTCGTTCTGAAAGGGGGGTGGGGCTCACGTAACCTTCGCTTCTTTCAACCAATAATTCAACCGGTCCCAGCCTGCTCTCTGCCCCTCCCGCTTGAGAGGAAATATAATTCACTTTAATTCTCCTTGGAAAGGCAGCGGGTGGCGGCCGGGAAACAGATTACCCTAGAAGCCGAGTTAAAATGTAACCATGCGTGTTCAGTGTACGGAGCCAGCATCTGGACCCGGAAGGCTTGCATTTCACAGACAGACAGACGAGGCGAGGGCGTCCGACCCGCCCGCCGCCGTATTAGGCAGTGGGAGGGGAAGGGGTAAAAGAAGGGGGGGCACACCAACAAAACAGACAATATGTGCACACGGTGCCAGTCTTTCACACACAGTTCAGGCAGCTCATGTACCCTTCTGAAGGTCGGCGCCCTGGGCAGGGACCCAGCTCGCCCACGCTAGAGGCCGACCCTGACCTCCTGCCGTGTTTGCGTGTCTGCAGTCCCTTGAGAGGCCTGGCTCTCTCTTGTGGCACGTATGCGTGCGTGTGTCCACTTTCTCCTCACATGGCGCACTGTGTGTCACTGATAAGTTAAAAGAAGTTTTCCCTTTGGGTAAATCGAATATTATACATCTGTCATTCACACATCACAGCCAATAGACCGGGAGTTTACACAGAGAATTGATGATTGGGGCACTTATAAATCAACCACAGTCTCATAAAAAGTGTCAGTATTTTTTAATTAATATTCCAAATACAAAAGTGTGAACTCTAAATATAAGTTCAATCACATTAATCACATTAAAATCCCTCAAAATACATATCACATAAATGCAAAATAATTTTATCAGACTAAAACATATACATATCAAACTAATTAAATCAAATTAAAACATATACACATCAACAATCATATGAACATATTAAAAAAGGAAGAATACAAAGAAGCGACAATATACTATGTCATTTAGAGCGTTAATTTGGACCTATGTATAGACAGCATTGAGCATGGGTCTAGATTCCCTGTCTAAAACTGTTTGCTGACTTCTCCAAATTTAACTTAGTATACAGGCGTCGACGCGTTTCGATGGTGAATATGATTAGGTACCATCTTCTTCAGGACAATACTTTTTATCTTCCTCAACTTTTTAAAAAAAGACCAAATCTCATGTTTGCCTAAACAAAAAATACAAGAATTAAAACCTAAATTTTTTTTTAACTAACATTCAATAATTCATGTACAAACATTGTTCTTTATAGAGATCAAAAAAACGATTTTAGGAAAAGATATATGCATCACTTCAACGGTTTATTTTAAGAAATATAAGTGCAACAGTCATCTGTTCATACCGTGTTTATACATGCCATACATTCCATTCACTCATTCTTGCATTTTCCAGAAGTTTGTCTAATGGACGTATTATTGAGTCTCAATGCTCACCGGTGCAACTGCACTCTGTTGGAGTATATTCTTATTACTCTCCGTGCTGTGATACGATAATCACTGATAAGTGGATCATTTCTATAACATCAAAAGATCTATATTAGTTGTACAGTCACTATGTCTAAAGGATAAATATCCTACCATATTATCATTTATTAGGTACCTTATATATTAAATTCTTTCATAGGCACCAGCTAGGCAATATAAACTTTACGGCGAGGCCCTTCCCCGAAGTCTTGAAAACCTGATACAGACTTTCGTTATAGGAGAAAGGAACAAGGATTATCGTACACTTTTTGCCTAGTATTAGTAACACTCAATAGTTCTTTAGTTAGAGTTGATTTACTAGAATGTAACAATTATCAACATTCTCACCTGTGAGTAATTAGAACTCGGGTACCACTTAATTAACTTTCGGCTTGTTCTTCGATTTTGAAGTGGTCATATGTATTCGGGATAAGTCTTTTATAATCGACTTTCTTGTTCGTGGCTAGTAAATATAAGTAAAGAAACCTATTGGAATTCATATATATTCACTCATATACGAGTTGCTCTAACCCTTGCCACTATGTACTTCCTCTTATTAAATTTATTTTCAAGTGAAGAAAAAACAACATTATTTATTTTACCAATTGTTTACAGTTTTTAGAAAGGACTTATTGTCTCTGATCCCTAGTAGCGATATTCACCACCATTTTTTCAAAATTGGCGTAGGCACTGTGAGAAGTTGGCCTGATATGTAGTGCTCACTATTCTAGTGATCACTGTGTATCATTCCAAACGACCCTTATTGATGATTGGTTGTAAGTCAACCTTATAGACCAGCTATCCTAGTAGCGTGGATACGAGCAGTCTTAGGCTAAACTCTAGAGGGCGTGTTAAGCCAGCTGTTTACCATCACATATACCCCTTGAACACCAAGTGAAAGGACACCACACAAGTTGTTATGAAAATAAAGGATATTTATTTATAACAAGACTACCCTGGCTCTTTATGAGTCAGGGAGCTAAGCACACTACAAAACTCTTAGGAAAATACTTCAGTTGCACAATTTACACAAATGCCCGAGGGGCACGAGAAACCATCTACACTAACAGTGAAATGCGAATGGTTAGAGTCTGGAGGTACTGATTCCGGAGTGTTCCGATCAGTGGGACTAAACGAAAAAGGAACTGGACACTTGTAAAGCGAACCTGCGTTGGAGCACCGAAATGCTCGTGTTACCTAGCCCAGAGGCTGCGGCTGTAGAAGGTTCGGCAAGATGTCGGAAGTCCTCGTTGTAGTCTCAGGAGCCTGAAAGAAGAGTTGCTGGCAGGCGACCAGTGTCGATATTCAGCGAGATCCAAGCCTGGATCGATGATAAAGAAAACCTGAAAGCAGAGGGGACTCAGTTCTCAACCGCTAGCCAGCGATCGTGTGGGTACCAGGGGGGTACCGGCTGAAGTCACCTCGACCAGGTGAGTGGGTGACGTCGGACTCGGCTGTTCCTCGGACCAGGAGGCGCGGCGGCGACCAGGATGGAGGGCGAGCTGTCCCACGAAGGTGTCTGCTGTCGATGATGCTGGGCCCAGGAATGGGGCAGCGGATCTTGGCAGGGGCAAGCCCACGTGGTGGAGTCAAGATGGCGTCTGGAGTGGACTAGGAGGGTCCGTGGTACTCCTCTGTTGAAGGGGAGCAAGAGCCAGTCTGGAGCAACCAGACCAGTGATGAACAATCGTGGTGCGTCGTGAAGAGGGCCACAAGCCGGTCAGCCAGTGGTCGAACAACGCGGTGAACAGCAAGGAGCGGAAGGGCCCCCACGCAGATCTCGGGGATGCTGGGGAGGCAGACTTCGATGCTGGAGCTGCTCAGGGTTAGGGCTTCTCAAACCCTAGGTGCACTCACTCGAGGGTCCCTCGGTGGGCGTGCTAGATAAGCGTCGTGCAGGTTCTGAAGATGGCCGGTCCCGCAGGTCTCGTCACACCTACGACTCTCAGCTGGGCTGATGAGGCAGGTAAAAGGTCAGAGATGGCAGGGACTCGGGTCTCGTCGAGCTGGGCAGTCTTGATCCGTAGGAGAGACTTACAGCAAACCGCAAGCGCTTAGGTGGTGCCTGCTGGTGCAGGGTGGCTACTCCTTAGCCACAAGGGAGAGTCTTCAGAAATAGTCAAGAGTTCCTTTCGTGGAAAGTGGTTCGTGATTCGGAGTTATCCGATTATCTGATTATCCAATTTGGGAAGGGGACTCGCTCCTACCTTTATTCTAAGAAAAAGGGGTTGGCCCGTGACTAGGTTCTACCTATGGGTGGAGCCAGGAGGGGGTGGTTACACCCTTATCCTTTGTCCGGCTTCGCGCCAGCTCAGGGGCTGGTGTGCCCCCGAAACTGGTTTGAGCCGGGCTATGCACAGTGAGCACCGGGGTGCCACTGGCAATCACCTTCCTTTCAGCCCTGCCTACCTGGGATACACAAACCCTGTCTGGGATGGTGCTAACACCGCCCTCGACAGGAAACCCTTTGTCCAAGCTCCCTTTGCTGGAAGGTCCCCCAGCAGCAGGAGGTCAGACTTGTGTCTGGTGGCAGCATCCATTTTGTGATGCTGAGGCTTGAGTCAACTTTAACCGGGGTTCAAGGTTACTTCCATGTCGTGTCCCTCTAAAAGGGGGGAATGCTAACCCCGTCGCCAGGACTGGCGAGGGGTTCGTATTCCCATTCGTATGACACCTTACTCGACATGTGTAGGTGATGCGATGCCAAAGTTAGCAAATAACCGCAAGGATTATAATGCATTAAAAGTAGTTGGCCCGCGTCACCATGGAACGGCTATTAGGACTTGGTTCCGCAAGCCGTCGACGGGCTCAGCTCGCGCCAGAGCACCGTCCCACATGATTCCCTGCACTCTGCCTTCAGGATTGATAAGGCCTGCCATAGGAGTGACTGATAGGAATCCATGTGTCCATTTTAGGGTTAGGTGTAGGAATACTACACCTACAGCAACGGGTGATTACACCACGTGGCCCCAGCTGTCGTGCTGCCAGTTGTGTCAGATTTGGGCGGCCATTCCAGGGGTGGCATAATACATGCTTCAGCCCCTGGTAGGCCCTGGGTACACCGATGCCCTGGATACCTGTGGTATGCTGAGACAGGGACTGACAAGGCGGCCCAGTTCCAATTAGTGGATGCACCTAATGTACATGTGTGTTAATTTCGAGAGAGAACAGCTAGGCTGTGGGTCTGATTGGCAGGCCCACAGCCGGAGAAAGTCGTAAACCAATGAAGCAAAAGCAAAAAATCTGGGTGATCATAGGATTGCAGACCCTACTCTCCTACATGACCCCCCCCCAAACTTTGGGACAATAAGCTAACCTTGACCAGGTGAGTCTTCTTGCTCTAAGTGGAAATACCTGGAGAGCCCATCTGCATTGCCATGATCAGTGCCAGGTCTATGCTCCACTGTGAAGTCCATCCCCTGTAGGGAAATGGACCACCTAAGTCGTTTGGGGTTTTCACCCTTCATTTGATTTAGCCACAAGAGGGGCTTATGGTCGGTCTGAATCTTGAAGTGAGTGCCAAACAAGTATGGCCTCAACTTCTTCAGGGCCCAAACCACAGCAAAGGCCTCCCTCTCAATAGCTGACCAATTCTTCTCTCTGGGGGTCAGCCTCCTGCTAATAAAAGCTATGGGCTGGTCATGACCATCAAAATTCAGTTGCGATAGAACAGCTCCCACACCCAGCTCCGAAGCGTCTGTTTGGACAATGAATGGTTTGGAGTAGTCTGGACTCTTTAGGATAGGTGCTGTGCACATGGCCTGCTTTAGGTCATCGAATGCCTTCTGACAGCTTGCTGTCCACTGAACTTTTTTTGGCATCTTTTTACTTGTCAGGTCGTTTAGCGGGGTCACAATGGATCCATAATTTCTGACAAATTTCCGGTAATAACCAGTCAGGCCCAAGAAAGCTCGAACCTGAGTCTGGGTGGTTGGAGGAGCCCAGTCCTGGATGGCCTGTATTTTGCTCTCCAACGGTTGAACCTGACCCCCTCCTACAAGGTGGCCCAGGTATACAACCTGTGTCTGCCCTATCTGGCACTTGGTGGCCTTGATAGTGAGGCCTGCCTTCTGCAGGGCCTCTAACACTTTCCTCAGGTGGACCAGGTGATCCTCCCAGGTGGAGCTAAAGACAGCGATATCGTCCAGATACGCCGCACAGAAGTCGTCCAACCCAGTGAGAACTCGATTCACCAGCCTTTGGAAGGTGGCAGGTGCATTTTTCAAACCAAAGGGCATTACCACGAACTGATAATGCCCACCCGGGGTAGAAAATGCTGTTTTGGGCTTGGCCTCCTCAGCTAACCTGATTTGCCAATACCCAGCTGTCAGGTCAAACGTACTTAAGTAGTTGGCCGAGGCCAACCGGTCGATAAGTTCGTCTGCTCTTGGTATCGGGTGGGCGTCAGTCTTAGTGACCGCATTGAGGCCTCTGTAGTCCACGCAAAACCTCATCTCTTTCTTACCGCCCTGGGTGTGAGGTTTCGGCACGAGCACTACGGGACTAGCCCAGGGGCTGTCCGAGGGTTCAATGACTCCCAGCTCCAACATTTTCTGCACCTCTGTCTTGATGCAGTCTCTGACATGATCAGGTTGCCGATAGATTTTACTCTTTACGGGCAGACTGTCCCCAGTGTCGACCTCATGGGTACACCAATTGGTCTGACTGGGTGTCAGAGAGAACATATGTCGAAAGGATTGAAGAACCTGTTTACAATCCTCTTGTTGATGTCCAGAGAGGCTGCCACAAAAGACAACACCATCTACGGATCCATCGTCAGGGTTCTGAGAGAGCAGGTCTGGGAGAGGGTCACTCTCCTCCTCCTGTCCCTCATCTGTGGCCATGAGCAAGCCCATGCCCTCCCTGTCGACATATGCCTTGAGCCTGTTTACATGGAGCACCCTGTGGGGGCTCCGGGGAGTTCCCAGGTCTACCAAGTAGGTGACCTCTCCCTTTTGCTCAATGATCGTGTGGGGCCCAGACCATTTGTCTTTGAGTGCTGCTGGGGCCACTGGCTCCAGCACCCACACCTTCTGTCCAGGCTGGTACACAGTTAGGACAGCCTTTTGGTCGTGCCAAGCTTTCTGTAATTCTTGGCTCGCCTCAAGGTTTTTAGACGCCTTTTCCATGTATTCCGCCATCCGCGAGCGGAGACCGAGTACATAGTCCACAATGTTCGATGCCGGCTTTCTGAGAGGTCTCTCCCATCCTTCCTTTACCAAACAAAGGGGTCCCCTTACAGGATGTCCGAACAGAAGCTCAAAAGGGCTGTAGCCAACCCCCCTTCTGCGGGACCTCTCTGTAGGCGAACAAGAGGCAGGGTATCAGGACATCCCATCTCCGCCGAAGCTTTTCAGGTAGTCCGTGAATCATCCCTTTTAGGGTCCTGTTGAATCTCTCAACAAGCCCATTGCATTGTGGGTGATAGGGTGTGGTGAATTTGTAGTTGACACCACATTCCTTCCACATAGCAGTCAGATATCCCGACATGAAGTTTGCACCTCTGTCTGAGACGACCTCCTTAGGGAAGCCCACTCTGGAGAACACTCCAAGTAGGGCCCGTGCCACCACAGGTGCTGTAGTGGTCCTAAGGGGAATAGCTTCAGGATACCTGGTGGCGTGGTCCACCACCACCAGTATAAACTTGTGCCCTGATGCTGTCTGGGGTTCCATTGGTCCGACAATGTCGATCCCCACTCGTTCAAAGGGTACCCCCACCACTGGTAGTGGTATGAGGGGGGCCTTTGTCGTGCCACCTGACTTACCACTGGCTTGGCAAGTGACACAGGAGCGGCAAAACTCCTTCGTATCTTCGGACATGTGGGGCCAGTGAAAGTGTGGAACAATTCTGTCCCAAGTCTTATTCTGGCCTAAGTGACCTGCAAGGGGAATCTCGTGGGCCAAGGTGAGAAGGAAACCTCTCAGAGACAAGGGGATGACCAGCCTCCTGGTCGCACCAGGTTTGGGGTCTCTTGCCTCGGAGTACAGGAGTCCATCGTCCCAGTACACTTTGTGGGTACCTGTGGCGTTCCCTGCAGCCTCAGCAGCGGCCTGCTGTCTGAGGGGTTCAAGTGAGGGGCAGTCTAACTGTGCCTTCCCCAGGTCTTCCCTGGAGGGTCCCCCTGAGCCCAGAAACTCAACCTGACCAGGTTCAAGCTCTTGCGGCTCAGTTTCCCTCAGTTCTTTAAGGTCAGCCTCCTCGGAGACTTGATCCACGACCTGGGGCAAGGGGGAAGGCGAAGCCTTACCCTTACTGCTCCTTTTCTTGGAAGGTGTCTGGTCCGTTCTTCCAGGATCCAGCACCTGTTCAGTGGGGCATCTTTTGGCCTGTGACCTGGTCACAGCAAGGACATGTGCTGGCAAGCCTAACATCTCCATGTGAGTCCTCTGCTCCACTTCTGACCATTGTGACGTTTCCAAATCATTGCCCAACAGACATTCTACGGGGAGGTCTGAACTAACCACAACCTTTTTCGGGCCACTTACCCCTCCCCAGGAGAAATCAACAACTGCCATACTGTGATTGGTAGTGACGTTGCTGGCATTGGTCACTAGGTAACTGGTACCTAGCATGATCTGTCCAGGGTCCACGAAGTTAGGCGTCACCATGGTGACACTGGCACACGTGTCCCTGTAGGCCTGAGCCACTTTTCCATTTATCAAAGGTGTCTGTCTGTATTTGCCCAAAGTATTGGGACTGGCATCAGGGGACATATCCATATCCCCTGTACAGACAAGGACGGCCTGAGTGAGCGTGCCGACTAAGTCGTCACTCCCCTCGGTTCCCAAGGTTAACCCAACTAATGCCTTGGGAGGCGCACTACCACTGCTGACTGTACTAGGGGGCGCAGGTGCCTTAGGGGCTGCAGTGGCAGGAGTTTGCCCTCCTTTCTTGGTGCACTCACTAAACCAGTGAGTCTTACTTTTACAGTATTGGCACCACCTTTTTGACTGGCCTTCTTGAGTCTTCTTCTTCTGTGAAGCCTGACCCCCACCCTCTTTGGTTTGTTGGGGACCTGTCGAAGACTTCTGGTCATTTTGTTCGTTCTTGTTACCCTTTTGGTCTGCTTTCTTCTGACCACCCTGGTTCTGATTCTGGTTCTGCTTGACCCTTGTTCTGACCCATCTGTCTGCCTTCTTTCTCAATTCTTGGGGAGAGGTCAGATCCGAGTCGACAAGGTGCTGATGCAACAATTGGTTCTGACAGTTGTTTAAAATCTGTTCTCGCATGATAAGATTGTACAATCCTGTGTAATCAGTAACCTTGCTACCCAGCAACCAGCCTTCCAAAGCCTTAGTGGCACAATCGACAAAGTCAGGCCAATCCTGAGACTGAATTTTCTGGGTGTCCCGGAACAGCACCCGGTACTGTTCCGTGGTTAAGCCGAACCCATCAATCAGTGTGTTCTTCAGGACTTGGTAGTTGTTAGCATCCTCAGCTCTTGTAGTGAGGAGCTTGTCCCTTCCTTTACCTTCAAAGGAAAGCCACAGTATAGCTGCCCACTGACTTGGGGGGACGCACTGGACAGTGCAGGCCCTCTCCAAGGCAGTTATCCACTTGTGGATGTCGTCCCCTTGTTTAAAGGGGGGCACTATTTTACTCAGGTGTCTAGTGTCTATACCCCTGTCTTTCTCTCTATTGAGAATGCTGCCACCAGTGGGATCTAACCCACTTAATTTCTGCTCTCGGGCTAAGGCAAGTCTTTCTTTGGCGAGGGCAAGTTCTTCCCGCTCGATCCTCAGATTGACCTCCCGCATCTTCGCTTCATGCTCCCTCCTCTGAGGGGAAGGTGCCTGAGAGACATGTGTATGAACCGATCTGCCAGAGCCTCTGGAGAGAGACCTAGCTCGTCCGTTCCCAAGGTTAAGCCTGCTTGAGCGTGGGCCCGGGGCTCCCCCAGTTCCATTCTCATGCCTGCTTATGTTGGTCCTTGTAAGCCTGCTGACTACCACTGGACCTTTGTCTGCCTCGTCTCCCGATAACTCGTCCTCGTCCTCCTCCTCTGTGTGGAGGTCGAGGTCTGGGTCACCGAGGGTTCCCTCTAAGGGAGGCATGTTCCCATCTGCACTGGGGGGACCTGGGTTAGAGGACCTCCTAGCATCGTACGCCTCTAAGAGACCTATCAGTATTGCGATGGTAGGGTTAGAACCCTGGTTTAGCTTCCTGGAGGCACACAGTTATCTCATCTCCTTGAAGCTAAGAGTTGCATATCGTGACACGACCTGTGGAGGGTCACTGACCACTAAGGGAGTCCCTGCAGACTCTCCGTGGACCGACATGCTTTTCTAGTGAGGTGTAAGTGTTGCACCTACCTACACTATGGGTTTACCTACTGATCCCTTGCTAAGAGTTGTAGTCAGGGTGTGCTAAGCCCTGTTACACTACAACAGCCGGTTCAGTAGAACTCGGAGTATTCTAAGTTAAGTTATATGTACCTGGGTACTTATGTGATCTTTCACTGCGATATTCTTAGGATACGTGTGTGGTAAAACAACAGCAAGCTCAAATCCCACCGCTGCCACCAATGTGAGAAGTTGGCCTGATATGTAGTGCTCACTATTCTAGTGATCACTGTGTATCATTCCAAACGACCCTTATTGATGATTGGTTGTAAGTCAACCTTATAGACCAGCTATCCTAGTAGCGTGGATACGAGCAGTCTTAGGCTAAACTCTAGAGGGCGTGTTAAGCCAGCTGTTTACCATCACATATACCCCTTGAACACCAAGTTAAAGGACACCACACAAGTTGTTATGAAAATAAAGGATTTTTATTTATAACAAGACTACCCTGGCTCTTTATGAGTCAGGGAGCTAAGCACACTACAAAACTCTTAGGAAAATACTTCAGTTGCACAATTTACACAAATGCCCGAGGGGCACGAGAAACCATCTACACTAACAGTGAAATGCGAATGGTTAGAGTCTGGAGGTACTGATTCCGGAGTGTTCCGATCAGTGGGACTAAACGAAAAAGGAACTGGACACTTGTAAAGCGAACCTGCGTTGGAGCACCGAAATGCTCGTGTTACCTAGCCCAGAGGCTGCGGCTGTAGAAGGTTCGGCAAGATGTCGGAAGTCCTCGTTGTAGTCTCAGGAGCCTGAAAGAAGAGTTGCTGGCAGGCGACCAGTGTCGATATTCAGCGAGATCCAAGCCTGGATCGATGATAAAGAAAACCTGAAAGCAGAGGGGACTCAGTTCTCAACCGCTAGCCAGCGATCGTGTGGGTACCAGGGGGGTACCGGCTGAAGTCACCTCGACCAGGTGAGTGGGTGACGTCGGACTCGGCTGTTCCTCGGACCAGGAGGCGCGGCGGCGACCAGGATGGAGGGCGAGCTGTCCCACGAAGGTGTCTGCTGTCGATGATGCTGGGCCCAGGAATGGGGCAGCGGATCTTGGCAGGGGCAAGCCCACGTGGTGGAGTCAAGATGGCGTCTGGAGTGGACTAGGAGGGTCCGTGGTACTCCTCTGTTGAAGGGGAGCAAGAGCCAGTCTGGAGCAACCAGACCAGTGATGAACAATCGTGGTGCGTCGTGAAGAGGGCCACAAGCCGGTCAGCCAGTGGTCGAACAACGCGGTGAACAGCAAGGAGCGGAAGGGCCCCCACGCAGATCTCGGGGATGCTGGGGAGGCAGACTTCGATGCTGGAGCTGCTCAGGGTTAGGGCTTCTCAAACCCTAGGTGCACTCACTCGAGGGTCCCTCGGTGGGCGTGCTAGATAAGCGTCGTGCAGGTTCTGAAGATGGCCGGTCCCGCAGGTCTCGTCACACCTACGACTCTCAGCTGGGCTGATGAGGCAGGTAAAAGGTCAGAGATGGCAGGGACTCGGGTCTCGTCGAGCTGGGCAGTCTTGATCCGTAGGAGAGACTTACAGCAAACCGCAAGCGCTTAGGTGGTGCCTGCTGGTGCAGGGTGGCTACTCCTTAGCCACAAGGGAGAGTCTTCAGAAATAGTCAAGAGTTCCTTTCGTGGAAAGTGGTTCGTGATTCGGAGTTATCCGATTATCTGATTATCCAATTTGGGAAGGGGACTCGCTCCTACCTTTATTCTAAGAAAAAGGGGTTGGCCCGTGACTAGGTTCTACCTATGGGTGGAGCCAGGAGGGGGGTGGTTACACCCTTATCCTTTGTCCGGCTTCGCGCCAGCTCAGGGGCTGGTGTGCCCCCGAAACTGGTTTGAGCCGGGCTATGCACAGTGAGCACCGGGGTGCCACTGGCAATCACCTTCCTTTCAGCCCTGCCTACCTGGGATACACAAACCCTGTCTGGGATGGTGCTAACACCGCCCTCGACAGGAAACCCTTTGTCCAAGCTCCCTTTGCTGGAAGGTCCCCCAGCAGCAGGAGGTCAGACTTGTGTCTGGTGGCAGCATCCATTTTGTGATGCTGAGGCTTGAGTCAACTTTAACCGGGGTTCAAGGTTACTTCCATGTCGTGTCCCTCTAAAAGGGGGGAATGCTAACCCCGTCGCCAGGACTGGCGAGGGGTTCGTATTCCCATTCGTATGACACCTTACTCGACATGTGTAGGTGATGCGATGCCAAAGTTAGCAAATAACCGCAAGGATTATAATGCATTAAAAGTAGTTGGCCCGCGTCACCTTGGAACGGCTATTAGGACTTGGTTCCGCAAGCCGTCGACGGGCTCAGCTCGCGCCAGAGCACCGTCCCACATGATTCCCTGCACTCTGCCTTCAGGATTGATAAGGCCTGCCATAGGAGTGACTGATAGGAATCCATGTGTCCATTTTAGGGTTAGGTGTAGGAATACTACACCTACAGCAACGGGTGATTACACCACGTGGCCCCAGCTGTCGTGCAGCCAGTTGTGTCAGATTTGGGCGGCCATTCCAGGGGTGGCATAATACATGCTTCAGCCCCTGGTAGGCCCTGGGTACACCGATGCCCTGGATACCTGTGGTATGCTGAGACAGGGACTGACAAGGTGGCCCAGTTCCAATTAGTGGATGCACCTAATGTACATGTGTGTTAATTTCGAGAGAGAACAGCTAGGCTGTGGGTCTGATTGGCAGGCCCACAGCCGGAGAAAGTCGTAAACCAATGAAGCAAAAGCAAAAAATCTGGGTGATCATAGGATTGCAGACCCTACTCTCCTACAGGCACCACTCGGCAAAAATACGCCATGTAGTCCATGGTGATTCCAATGACTCACTTGCGTTTAATCTTTATTATCTATTCCATGATATTCTCCACCCTTCGTATTTATTTCTCGTAGTTTTATGGAAAAACTAAGGAGTATTACTATTCCACCCAAGGCCCGGGTTACACACACCGCATAGTGTGCACTGAAAACCGGATAAATAGTTTATCTTAGGAGAACAAATAGTCGTCGCCTTCCCTCCATTATCCACTAACTTACTAATGTATCCAACGAAAGCAAGTCTCCCGGGGTGCTCGCCGCGTCTATCGTCCGCGTGGTGAATAGTGAGCTGTACGCTTACCGTTGTTTATATACCAAGTTTATATGGCGTGTCGAGGTGCAGAGGGCGTCTACCTCATAATGATTCGGTCACGCTGTTTTTTCTTTTTTTGAAAACAAACTTTATTTGTCGTTCTATCAGGCATCATCTAGTCGAAACGGCCGCCATCTTGGACTAGTTCGCCTATTTAGTGCGGACCTCATCTGAAGCCCCTATTATATTAATACTATCTCGATTACAAACTTAGACACATATCGACCATTAATTCTCAATATTGTGTATTTTTTATTATTTATTTGAGCATTTATATTGGCCTTGGTCAGATCTTCTACCATGATTGAACCTGCCCTTGTCCGCCATTTTGGATTGGTTCACTAAGGTCCTATATGTAAATTCGGCTGCCGCACGTGTATTACAAAAAATACACCCGGGTTCACTTTTCTCGTTCACCCCACATATTTTTTGGGTGGTAAGGGTATATATTATATATAATAGATTTCTGATGCCTGGTGCATATATATCCACATTCTTATAGGTAACCCCCTACAGTGGGCCAGGGGTTGACTACCTCGCCATTATTTGTTGTGACAAAACCTGCCTTTCAATACTTTACATATCGAAATTTGTTATCTTGAATTTTATCAATTCAAAGCAATATTAAGTCCCCTCACCGCGTTTATTTTACTCTCTCATCTGTTTGAGCCTATTAAGGAAAAGCTTCGAACTGGAACTACTAGGTGCAAGGATAGTTGACCATTATCAATACAGAGATGATTTACCATTATCAGATGTTATCTTATGTGACAATTCTCATCCAATCTTCCTTGGTATTAAGTCCCCTCGCTATTGTATCTAATACTGAGATGTACCATTGTTCCCTGTTCTTTCTTTTCTTTTCAGAATTGCCTCCTCTTCTGTTTAAAGTTATTTTTTCTGCTATGAACCATTCAAATTCCGTGTGATTATGTTTCATCTTTTTGTAGTGGTCAACCAGTGAAGCATTAGATTTTTCAGTTTTTAGGGCAGACCTATGTTCCAAAAGTCTGACCCTAAGTTCACGTCCAGTTTCACCTACATATGCAACTCCTGCAATTATTCAAGCTCCTTGATTTGATGGTATAGCCATATATGTTAATGACTTGGCCACGATACAGTTGACACAAATGGAACAATGACTACATTTGTTATTGCCTGTCGCTCTGGAGCCGTCTAGAGTGCTTTGTGTCATAGGCCTGGGGAGTTTTATGTCGTCATCATCATTTAAAATACTCCAATTTGAATTAATTCAAACCACTGATGCTATCCCCACTGCCCTAAGGAGTCTAGAACCACTGATGCTATCCCATCTTCACTCTAAGGAGTCTAGAACCACTTCCCTAGGAGTCTAGAACCACTGTCCTAAGGAGTCTAGAACCACTGATGCAATCCCATCTCCACACTAAGTAGTCTAGAATCACTGCCCTAGGGAGTCTAGAACACCTGCCCTAAGGAGTCTGGAACCACTGCCCAAAGGAGTCTAGAACCACTGATGCTATCCCCACTGCCCTAAGGAGTCTAGAACCACTGATGCTATCCCATATTCACTCTAAGGAGTCTAGATCCGCTGCCCTAAGGAGTCTAGAACCACTGCCCTAAGGAGTCCGGAACCACTGCCCAAAGGAGTCTAGAACCACTGATGCTATCCCATGTCCACACTAAGGAGTCTAGAACCACTGCCCTAAGGAGTCTAGAACCACTGATGCTATCCCATGTCCACACTAAGGAGTCTAGAACCACTGCCCTAAGGAGTCTAGAACCACTGCCCTAAGGAGTCTGGAACCACTGCCCAAAGGAGTCTAGAACCACTGATGCTATACCATGTTCACACTTAGGAGTCTAGAACCACTGCCCTAAGGAGTCTAGAACCACTGATGCTATCCCATGTCCACACTAAGGAGTCTAGAACCACTGCCCTAAGGAGTCTAGAACCACTGATGCTATCCCATGTTCACTCTAAGGAGTTTAGAACCACTGCCCTAAGGAGTCTAGAACCACTGTCCTAAGGAGTCTAGAACCACCAATGCTATCCCATGTCCACACTAAGGAGTCTAGAACCACTGCCCTAAGGAGTCTGAAACCACTGCCCAAAGGAGTCTAGAACCACTGATGCTATCCCCACTGCCCTAAGGAGTCTAGTACCACTGATGCTATCCCATATCCACTCTAAGGAGTCTAGAACCGCTGCCCTAAGGAGTCTAGAACCACTGCCCTAAGGAGTCTGGAACCACTGCCCAAAGGAGTCTAGAACTACTGATGCTATCCCATGTCCACACTAAGGAGTCTAGAACCACTGCCCTAAGGAGTCTAGAACCACTGATGCTATCCCATGTCCACACTAAAGAGTCTAGAACCACTGCCCTAAGGAGTCTAGAACCACTGATGCTATCCCATGTTCACACTAAGGAGTCTAGAACCACTGCCCTAAGGAGTCTAGAACCACTGCCCTAAGGAGTCTGGAACCACTGCCCAAAGGAGTCTAGAACCACTGATGCTATACCATGTTCCCACTTAGGAGTCTAGAACCACTGCCCAAAGGAGTCTAGAACCACTGATGCTATCCCATGTCCACACTAAGGAGTCTAGAACCACTGCCCTAAGGAGTCTAGAACCACTGATGCTATCCCATGTTCACTCTAAGGAGTTTAGAACCACTGCCCTAAGGAGTCTAGAACCACTGTCCTAAGGAGTCTAGAACCACCAATGCTATCCCATGTCCACACTAAGGAGTCTAGAACCACTGCCCTAAGGAGTCTGAAACCACTGCCCAAAGGAGTCTAGAACCACTGATGCTATCCCCACTGCCCTAAGGAGTCTAGAACCACTGATGCTATACCATGTTCACACTAAGGAGTCTGGAACCACTGCCCAAAGGAGTCTAGAACCACTGATGCTATCCCATGTCCACACTAAGGAGTCTAGAACCACTGCCCTAAGGAGTCTAGAACCACTGATGCTATCCCATGTCCACACTAAAGAGTCTAGAACCACTGCCCTAAGGAGTCTAGAACCACTGATGCTATCCCATGTCCACACTAAGGAGTCTAGAACCACTGCCCTAAGGAGTCTAGAACCACTGATGCTATCCCATGTTCACTCTAAGGAGTTTAGAACCACTGCCCTAAGGACTCTAGAATCACTGTCCTAAGGAGTCTAGAACCACCAATGCTATCCCATGTCCACACTAAGGAGTCTAGAACCACTGCCCTAAGGAGTCTGAAACCACTGCCCAAAGGAGTCTAGAACCACTGATGCTATCCCCACTGCCCTAAGGAGTCTAGTACCACTGATGCTATCCCATATCCACTCTAAGGAGTCTAGAACCGCTGCCCTAAGGAGTCTAGAACCACTGCCCTAAGGAGTCTGGAACCACTGCCCAAAGGAGTCTAGAACTACTGATGCTATCCCATGTCCACACTAAGGAGTCTAGAACCACTGCCCTAAGGAGTCTAGAACCACTGATGCTATCCCATGTCCACACTAAGGAGTCTAGAACCACTGCCCTAAGGAGTCTAGAACCACTGATGCTATCCCTTGTTCACACTAAGGAGTCTAGAACCACTGCCCTAAGGAGTCTAGAACCACTGCCCTAAGGAGTCTGGAACCACTGCCCAAAGGAGTCTAGAACCACTGATGCTATACCATGTTCACACTTAGGAGTCTAGAACCACTGCCCTAAGGAGTCTAGAACCACTGATGCTACCCATGTTCACTCTAAGGAGTCTAGAACCACTGCCCTAAGGAGTCTAGAACCACTGTCCTAAGGAGTCTAGAACCACCGATGCTATCCCATGTCCATACTAAGGAGTCTAGAACCACTGCCCTAAGGAGTCTAGAACCACTGATGCTATCCCATGTTCACTCTAAGGAGTCTAGAACCACTGCCCTAAGGAGTCTAGAACCACTGTCCTAAGGAGTCTAGAACCACTGATGCTATCCCATGTTCACTTTAAGAAATCTAGAACCACTGATGCTATCCCGTGTTCACTCTAAGGAGTCTAGAATCACTGCCCTAAGGAGACTAGAACCACTGGCATAAGGAATCTAGAACCACTGTTGCTATTCCCTGTTTACACCATCATAGAAGCATAAAATGTCAGCGTCCATCGGAAGAACAGATGTCAGACATCAGAGGGGCACATGTCAGCATTTATCAGAGGAGCTCATGTCAGTATCTATCAGAGGAGCACATGTCAGCATTTATCAGAAGAGCACGTGTCAGCATCTGTCAAAGAACCTCATGTCAGTGTCCATCAGAGGAGCACATGTCAGCATCTATCAGAAAAGCACATGTCAGCATCCGTTAGAGGACCTCATGTCAGTGTCCATCAGAGAAGCACATGTCAGCATCCGTCAGAGGAGAACGTGTCAGCCTTCATCAGAGGAGCACATGTCAGCATCTATCAGAGAAGCACATGTCAGCATCCGTCAGAGGAGCACGTGTCAGCCTCCATCAGAGGAGCACATGTCACATCTATCAGAGGAGCACATGTCAGCATCTATCAGAGAAGCACATGTCAGCATCCGTTAGAGGACCTTATGTCAGTGTCCATCAGAGGAACTCATGTCAGCATCTATCAGAGGAGCACATGTCAGCATCTATCAGAGAAGCACATGTCAGCATCTATCAGAGGAGCACATGTCAGCATCTATCAGAGGAGCACATGTCAGCATCTATCAGAGAAGCACATGTCAGCATCTATCAGAGGAGCACATGTCAGCATTTATCAGAGAAGCACATGTCAGCATCTATCAGAGGAGCACATGTCAGCATCCGTCAGAGGACCTCATGTCAGTGTCCATCAGAGGATCTCATGTCAGCATCTATCAGAGGAGCACATGTCAGCATCTATCAGAGGAGCACATGTCAGCATCCGTCAGAGGACCTCATGTCAGTGTCCATCAGAGGATCTCATGTCAGCATCTATCAGAGAAGCACATGTCAGCATCTATCAGAGGAGCACATGTCAGCATCCGTCAGAGGACCTCATGTCAGTGTCCATCAGAGGATCTCATGTCAGCATCTATCAGAGGAGCACATGTCAGCATCTATCAGAGGAGCACATGTCAGCATCCATCAGAGGACCTCATGTCAGTGTCCATCAGAGGAGCTCATGTCAGCATCTATCAGAGGAGCACATGTCAGCATCTATCAGAGAAGCACATGTCCGCATCTATCAGAGGAGCACATGTCAGCATCTATCAGAGGAGCACATGTCCACACTAAGGAGTCTAGAACCACTGTCCTAAGGAGTCTAGAACCACTGATGCTATCCCATGTCCACACTAAGGAGTCTAGAACAACTGCCCTAAGGAGTCTAGAACCACTGCCCTAAGGAGTCTAGAACCACCAATGCTATCCCATGTCCACACTAAGGAGTCTAGAACCACTGCCCTAAGGAGTCTGGAACCACTGCCCAAAGGAGTCTAGAACCACGGATGCTATCCCCACTGCCCTAAGGAGTCTAGAACCACTGATGCTTTCCCATCTCCACTCTAAGGAGTCTAGAACCGCTGCCCTAAGGAGTCTAGAACCACTGCCCTAAGGAGTCTGGAACCACTGCCCAAATAAGTCTAGAACCACTGATGCTATCCCATGTCCACACTAAGGAGTCTAGAACCACTGCCCTAAGGAGTCTAGCACCACTAATGCTATCCCATGTCCACACTAAGGAGTCCTGAACCACTGCCCTAAGGAGTCTAGAACCACTGATGCTATCCCATGTTCACACTAAGGAGTCTAGAACCACTGCCCTAAGGAGTCTAGAACCACTGCCCTAAGGAGTCTGGAACCACTGCCCAAAGGAGTCTAGAACCACTGATGCTATACCATGTTCACACTAAGGAGTCTAGAACCACTGCCCTAAGGAGTCTAGAACCACTGATGCTACCCATGTTCACTCTAAGGAGTCTAGAACCACTGCCCTAAGGAGTCTAGAACCACTGTCCTAAGGAGTCTAGAACCACCGATGCTATCCCATGTCCACACTAAGGAGTCTAGAACCACTGCCCTAAGGAGTCTAGAACCACTGATGCTATCCCATGTTCACTCTAAGTAGTCTAGAACCACTGCCCTAAGGAGTCTAGAACCACTGTCCTAAGGAGTCTAGAACCACTGATGCTATCCCATGTTCACTTTAAGAAATCTAGAACCACTGATGCTATCCTGTGTTCACTCTAAGGAGTCTAGAATCACTGCCCTAAGGAGACTAGAACCACTGGCATAAGGACTCTAGAACCACTGTTGCTATTCCCTGTTTACACCATCATAGACGCATAAAATGTCAGCGTCCATCGGAAGAACAGATGTCAGCCATCAGAGGGGCACATGTCAGTATTTATCAGAGGAGCTCATGTCAGCATCTATCAGAGGAGCACATGTCAGCATTTATCAGAAGAGCACGTGTCAGCATCTGTCAGAGAACCTCATGTCAGTGTCCATCAGAGGGGCACATGTCAGCATCTATCAGAAAAGCACGTCAGCATCCGTCAGAGGACCTCATGTCAGTGTCCATCAGAGAAGCACATGTCAGCATCCGTCAGAGGAGCACGTGTCAGCCTTCATCAGAGGAGCACATTTCAGCATCTATCAGAGAAGCACATGTCAGCATCCGTCAGAGGAGCACGTGTCAGCCTCCATCAGAGGAGCACATGTCAGCATCTATCAGAGGAGCACATGTCAGCATCTATCAGAGAAGCACATGTCAGTCCGTTAGAGAACCTTATGTCAGTGTCCATCAGAGGAGCACATGTCAGCATCTATCAGAGAAGCACATGTCAGCATCTATCAGAGGAGCACATGTCAGCATCTATCAGAGGAGCAGATGTCAGCATCTATCAGAGGAGCACATGTCAGCATTTATCAGAAGAGCACGTGTCAGCATCCGTCAGAGAACCTCATGTCAGTGTCCATCAGAGGAGCTCATGTCAGCATCTATCAGAGAAGCACATGTCAGCATCTATCAGAGGAGCACATGTCAGCATCTATCAGAGAAGCACATGTCAGCATTTATCAGAGGAGCTCATGTCAGCATCTATCAGAGGAGCACATGTCAGCATCTATCAGAGGAGCACATGTCAGCATCTATCACAGGAGCACATGTCAGCATCTATCAGAGGAGCACATGTCAGCATCGATCAGAGAAGCACATGTCAGCATCTATCAGAGAAGCACATGTCAGCATCTATCAGAGGAGCACATGTCAGCATCTATCAGAGGAGCACATGTCAGCATTTATCAGAAGAGCACGTGTCAGCATCTGTCAGAGAACCTCATGTCAGTGTCCATCAGAGGAGCTCATGTCAGCATCTATCAGAGAAGCACATGTCAGCATCTATCAGAGAAGCACATGTCAGAGGAGCACATGTCAGCATCTATCAGAGGAGCACATGTCAGCATCTATCAGAGAAGCACATGTCAGCATCTATCAGAGAAGCACATGTCAGCATCTATCAGAGGAGCACATGTCAGCATCCGTCAGAGGACCTCATGTCAGCATCTATCAGAGGAGCACATGTCAGCATTTATCAGAGGAGCACGTGTCAGCATCTATCAGAGGAGCAAATGTCAGCATTTATCAGAAGAGCACGTGTCAGCATCTGTCAGAGAACCTCATGTCAGTGTCCATCAGAGGAGCACATGTCAGCATCTATCAGAAAAGCACATGTCAGCATCCGTCAGAGGACCTCATGTCAGCATTTATCAGAGAAGCACATGTCAGCATTTATCAGAGGAGCTCATGTCAGCCTCCATCAGAGGACCTCATGTCAGCCTCCCTCAGAGGAGCTCATGTCAGCATTTATCAGAGGAGCTCATGTCAGCCTCCATCAGAGGACCTCATGTCAGCCTCCCTCAGAGGAGCTCATGTCAGCATTTATCAGAGGAGCACATGTCAGCATCCGTCAGAGGAGCTCATGTCAGCCTCCATCAGAGGACCTCATGTCAGCCTCCCTCAGAGGAGCTCATGTCAGCATCTATCAGAGGAGCACATGTCAGCATCCGTCAGAGGAGCTCATGTCAGTGTCCATCAGAGGAGCACATGTCAGCATGTATCAGAGGAGCTCATGTCAGCATCTATCAGAGGAGCACATGTCAGCATTTATCAGAAGAGCACGTGTCAGCATCCGTCAGAGAATCTCACGTCAGCCTCCCTCAGAGGAGCTCATGTCAGCATTTATCAGAGGAGCACATGTCAGCCTCCATCAGAGGAGCTCATGTCAGCATTCATCAGAGGAGCACATGTCAGCCTCCATCAGAGGAGCTCATGCCAGCATTTATCAGAGGAACACATTTCAGCATCCATCAGAGGAGCTATGTCAGTGTCCATCAGAGGACCTCATGTCAGCATCTATCAGAGGAGCACATGTCAGCATCTATCAGAGGAGCACATGTCAGCATCTATCAGAGAAGCACATGTCAGCATCTATCAGAGAAGCACATGTCAGCCTCCATCAGAGGAGCACATGTCAGCATTTATCAGAGAAGCACGTCAGCCTCCCTCAGAGGAGCTCATGTCAGCCTCCCTCAGAGGAGCTCATGTCAGCATCCGTCAGAGGAGCTCATGTCAGCCTCCATCAGAGGAACTCATGTCAGCGTCCATCAGAGGAGCACATGTCAGCATCCGTCAGAGAAGCTCATGTCAGCATTTATTAGAGAAGCACGTGTCAGCATCCATGGGAGGAGCCCCTCAGCCTCCTTCAAAGGAGCACACCTCACCCGTCATCGGCGGCCTGCTAGGGCATTCACTGCACCGAGGTCTGTGGGTGGACTCCAGGCTGGGGCCAGAGGTCGCCTTGGACTCCAGCTCGTGACCTTGGAACGGGAGCCTCGTCTGCTCAAAGCCTCAGAGGCCGCAGAATGCCTCCACCTGGCGGCTAATTGAGTCACGTTACCCCCCTCCCCCCGCCCTGCGGGAGCCTTCTGACACCCCCCCCCCTCCCCCCCACGCCTTGTGGGGGCCGCCTTCCCCCCCCCCCCCCCCCCCCTCGCGAGGGCCTCCTGGGCCCCAGTCCACACTCAGCCGTCACTCGCTCTCTCTGCAGGTCTCAGCACGGGCCCCTCCGGCCTCTGCGTGGAAAACACATTTTTGTGAAATTGGTTTTCGCTCGTTGTGTCCTCTTAGGTGCGTTTGGGGAGTGAGAACATTTCTGGAATGAGGAGAATGCACGAGTCTCCCAGGAGCCACTGGGGCCCTGGCACCACTGCCCCCCACACCACATACAGCACGGTCCACAAAGAGCAGGGCCTTGTGTGCGGCCCCCGGAGCCACAGGGGCATCTGCACCACTGCCCCCGCACCACATACAGCACGGTACACAAAGAGCAGGGCCCTGTGTGCGGACCCCAGAATCACTGCCCCCCACAAGACACTCACAGCACCATCCACAAAGAGCAGGGCCCTGTGTGCGGACCCCAGGAGCCATAGGGGCCCTGGAATCACTGCCCCCACACCACACACACAGCACCGTCCACAAAGAGCAGGGGGCCCTGTGTGCGGACCCAGGAGCCACAGGGGCCCTGGAATCACTGCCCCCCACACCCCACACACAGCACCGTCCACAAAGAGCAGGGGGCCCTGTGTGCGGACCCCAGGAGCCACAGGGGACCTGGGATCACTGCCCCCCACACCACACACACAGCACCGTCCACAAAGAGCAGGGGGCCCTGTGTGCGGACCCCAGGAGCCACAGGGGCCTCGGCATCACTGCCCCCACACCACACATACAGCACCGTCCACAAAGAGCAGGGGGCCCTGTGTGCGGACCCCAGGAGCCCTGGAATCACCGCCCCCCACACCACACACACAGCACCATCCACAAATAGTAGGGGGGCCTGTGTGCGGGCCCCAGGAGCCACAGGGGCCTCGGCATCACTGCCCCCACACCACATATACAGCACCGTCCACAAATAGCAGGGGGCCTGTGTGCGGGCCCCAGGAGCCACAGGGGCCTCGGCATCACTGCCCCCACACCACACACACACAGCACCAGCCACTAAGAGCAGGGGGCCCTGTGTGCGGACCCCAGGAGCCACAGGGACCCTGGAATCACTGCCCCCCACACCACACACACAGCACCGTCCACAAAGAGCAGGGGGCCCTGTGTGCGGACCCCAGGAGCCACAGGGGACCTGGAATCACTGCCCCCCACACCACACATACAGCACCGTCCACAAAGAGCAGGGGGCCCTGTGTGCGGGTCCCAGGAGCCACAGGGGCCCTGGAATCACTGCCCCCCACACCACGCTCACAGCACGGTCCACAAAGAGCAGGGCCCTGTGTGCGGACCCCAGGAGCCACAGGGGCCCTGGAATCACTGCCCCCCACACCACCCTCACAGCACCATCCACAAAGAGCAGGGGGCCCTGTGTGCGGGCCCCAGGAGCCACAGGGGCCCTGGAATCACTGCCCCCCACACCACCCTCACAGCACCATCCACAAAGAGCAGGGCCCTGTGTGCGGACCCCAGAAGCCACAGGGCCCTGGAATCACTGCCCCCCACACCACACACACAGCAACGTCCACAAAGAGCAGGGGGCCCTGTGTGCGGACCCCAGGAGCCACAGGGGCCCTGGAATCACTGCCCCCCACACCACGCTCACAGCACGGTCCACAAAGAGCAGGGGGCCCTGTGTGCAGACCCCAGGAGCCACAGGGGCCTCGGCATCACTGCCCCCCACACCACACACACAGCACCGTCCACAAAGAGCAGGGGGCCCTGTGTGCGGGCCCCAGGAGCCACAGGGGCCTCGGCAGCACTGCCCCCACACCACACACACAGCACCATCCACAAAGAGCAGGGCCCTGTGTGCAGACCCCAGAAGCCACAGGGGCCCTGGAATCACTGCCTCCCACACCACACACACAGCACCGTCCACAAATAGCAGGGGGCCCTGTGTGCGGACCCCAGGAGCCACATGGGACCTGGAATCACTGCCCCCCACACCACACACACAGCACGGTCCACAAAGAGCAGGGGGCTCTGTGTGCAGACCCCAGGAGCCACAGGGGCCTCGGCATCACTGCCCCCCACACCACACACACAGCACCGTCCACAAAGAGCAGGGGGCCCTGTGTGTGGACCCCAGGAGCCACAGTGGCCTCGGCAGCACTGCCCCCACACCACACACACACAGCACCAGCCACAAAGAGCAGGGGGCTCTGTGTGCGGACCCTAGGAGCCACAAGGGACCTGGAATCACTGCCCCCCACACCACACACACAGCACCGTCCACAAAGAGCAGGGGGCCCTGTGTGCGGACCCCAGGAGCCACAGTGGCCTCGGCAGCACTGCCCCCACACCACACACACAGCACCATCCACAAAGAGCAGGGCCCTGTGTGCGGACCCCAGAAGCCACAGGGGCCCTGGAATCACTGCCTCCCACACCACACACACAGACCGTCCACAAATAGCAGGGGGCCCTGTGTGCGGACCCCAGGAGCCACATGGGGCCTGGAATCACTGCCCCCCACACCACACACACAGCACGGTCCACAAAGAGCAGGGGGCCCTGTGTGCAGACCCCAGGAGCCACAGGGGCCTCGGCATCACTGCCCCCCACACCACACACACAGCACCGTCCACAAAGAGCAGGGGGCCCTGTGTGCGGACCCCAGGAGCCACAGGGCCCTGGAATCACTGCCCCCCACACCACACACACAGCAACGTCCACAAAGAGCAGGGGGCCCTGTGTGCGGACCCCAGGAGCCACAGGGGCCCTGGAATCACTGCCCCCCACACCACGCTCACAGCACGGTCCACAAAGAGCAGGGGGCCCTGTGTGCAGACCCCAGGAGCCACAGGGGCCTCGGCATCACTGCCCCCCACACCACACACACAGCACCGTCCACAAAGAGCAGGGGGCCCTGTGTGCGGGCCCCAGGAGCCACAGGGGCCTCGGCAGCACTGCCCCCACACCACACACACAGCACCATCCACAAAGAGCAGGGCCCTGTGTGCAGACCCCAGAAGCCACAGGGGCCCTGGAATCACTGCCTCCCACACCACACACACAGCACCGTCCACAAATAGCAGGGGGCCCTGTGTGCGGACCCCAGGAGCCACATGGGACCTGGAATCACTGCCCCCCACACCACACACACAGCACGGTCCACAAAGAGCAGGGGGCTCTGTGTGCAGACCCCAGGAGCCACAGGGGCCTCGGCATCACTGCCCCCCACACCACACACACAGCACCGTCCACAAAGAGCAGGGGGCCCTGTGTGTGGACCCCAGGAGCCACAGTGGCCTCGGCAGCACTGCCCCCACACCACACACACACAGCACCAGCCACAAAGAGCAGGGGGCTCTGTGTGCGGACCCTAGGAGCCACAAGGGACCTGGAATCACTGCCCCCCACACCACACACACAGCACCGTCCACAAAGAGCAGGGGGCCCTGTGTGCGGACCCCAGGAGCCACAGTGGCCTCGGCAGCACTGCCCCCACACCACACACACAGCACCATCCACAAAGAGCAGTGCCCTGTGTGCGGACCCCAGAAGCCACAGGGGCCCTGGAATCACTGCCTCCCACACCACACACACAGCACCGTCCACAAATAGCAGGGGGCCCTGTGTGCGGACCCCAGGAGCCACATGGGACCTGGAATCACTGCCCCCCACACCACACACACAGCACGGTCCACAAAGAGCAGGGGGCCCTGTGTGCAGACCCCAGGAGCCACAGGGGCCTCGGCATCACTGCCCCACACACCACACACACAGCACCGTCCACAAAGAGCAGGGGGCCCTGTGTGCGGACCCCAGGAGCCACAGGGGACCTGGAATCACTGCCCCCACACCACACACACAGCACAGTCCACAAAGAGCAGGGGGCCCTGTGTGCGGACCCCAGGAGCCACAGGGACCCTGGAATCACTGCCCCCACACCACACACAGCACCGTCCACAAAGAGCAGGGGGCCCTGTGTGCGGACCCCAGGAGCCACAGGAGCCCTGGAATCACCGCCCCCCACACCACACACACAGAACCATCCACAAATAGCAGGGGGGCCTGTGTGCGGGCCCCAGGAGCCACAGGGGCCTCGGCATCACTGCCCCCACACCACACATACAGCACCGTCCACAAAGAGCAGGGGGCCCTGTGTGCGGACCCCAGGAGCCACAGGGACCCTGGAGTCACTGCCCCCCACACCACACACACAGCACCGTCCACAAAGAGCAGGGCCTTGTGTGCGGGCCCCAGGAGCCACAGTGACCCAGCACCACTGCCACACACACAGGGGCCCTGGAATCACTGCCCCCCACACCACCCTCATAGCACCATCCACAAAGAGGAGGGCCCTGTGTACGGGCCCTGGAGCCACAGTGGCCCTGGCACCACTACCCCCACACACCACACACGTAGCACCGTCCACAAAGAGCAGGGCCCTGTGTGCAGACCCCAGGAGACACAGTGGCCCCGGCACCACTGCCCCCACACCACATACACAGCACCGTCCACAAAGAGGAGGGACTTGTGTGCGGGCCCTAAAGCCACAGGGGCCCTGGCATCACTGCCTCCACACCACACACACACAGCACCATCCACAAAGAGCAGGGCTGTGTGTGTGGATCCCAAGGGCCACAGGGGCTCTGGCACCACTACCCCGACACACCACACATACTCAACACTGTCCACAAAGAGCACGGCCGTTTGCGAACCCCGGCACCACTGCCCCCTATTAGACTTGGCATCATTTAGGGTGTTTCCCCTGAGTTTTTGCTTTCTGCCCTCCCGGTTTTGACTCTGTTTTTGCTGGCGTAGTGCTTCTGCGCACTTTTCTCACTGCTGATCAGTGGTAAAGTGCAAGTGCTCCTGTGGTAAATTGTGTTATGGATTGGTGTTTCCATGATTGGATATTTGATTTACTTGTTAGTCCCTTGTAAAGTGCACTGAGTGTGCCAGGGCCGGTGAATCAAAGGCTACTAGTGGTTCTGCAGCACTGATTATCCCACCCACGTGAGTAGCCCTGAAAAGGTAACTCAGACCCGCCATTGCGGAGTCTGCGCGCAGTTTGTAACTGCCATGTCGACTTGGCCAGTGCACACACTTGCCAGTCCCTCACTGTTGGACTTGGCCCTTTTGGCAGGTTCACCCCTGAACTTGTTGCCTTAAGCTCTGACATGGTGGTAGTGATTTTTGGCCTCTGCACACTTTAGCACTGTGGCCCAGTGTAAAGTGCGTGCGCTCTCTGAGTGCATGTGGTGAGATAAGCCTGCCTTCCCATAGGAATGCATGGGGGATATGTGTGTCCATGGTAATTCCTGGTATGAGAGGTGTGCAGGGTCGAGTTTAGTATGTGCGAACTCGTGAGAATAAATGCTGCGCAATGGTGTGCGCAGATTTATGGTGACTGGTGGAGAAGTGCCACTTTTAGAAGTTGGCATTTCTGTGTGCTGTGTGTCTGCCTGCCTGATGTGGAGTGCAGGTCTGGCTTGTGATTGACAGGTGCTGGATGGTGTTGGGAATTCCAGGAGCCAGGGTGAGTCAGCCCAGTGGTGAATAGAGAGATCTGCATGCAGATGGGACGGATGAGTTGCACCTGGGACCTGAATAGGACTGTGCCTTCCCTCCACAATGCTGGCTCCACCCCCTGTGGTGCGTCTGAGCACCTAGCCCCCACCTGACAAAGGAGAGAGGAGCTGAGCACAACAAAGTGCTCCAAAGCTCCCGTAAACCAATTCTAACTGGTATCCCTAAACCCTGTGCTGTGACACAAAGGGAGTTGCTAATATAAATATAGGGGCTGTGTCCCCATAAAATTGTTCACTCTTGGTGTGCTGTTCCTGCGGGGGCATGCTGCTGCTGGGGCCCGGGGGGGGGCTGCCATGAGGGCTTGCCTCCCTGGGCCCTGCCTTGCCCCTGGACCTGGGAGACCTTGTTTGGGACCCTCTTTGCTTTTCTTGACGCCAGAGGACTTACTCTTCCACAAACAGGACTTTATTCTTTTGTCCCTAGCACCTGGGAGCGCTTTGTCTTAATGTCGTGATGCCTGCAGCGGCGGGTGCCCACGCCGCTTATTTTTACATTTTCCTTGTGGGTGCCAACCTCACATGGTCGCCTGCTAATTATCTTAAACGCGGGTGCCCATCCCGCTCCCTATTTTAAATCAGGAGGGAGCCTACCCCTCATTGTCCGCGTTATATTGATTTTTAGACGCGGGTGCCCACCCCACGTTTTACTGCTGAGAATGGATCACCGTTGTGGCCCGAGTCGTGGCATAACCGGAAGTCAGGCAGCCCGATGCCTGGAGAGGGGCGGGACTTCCGCTTGAGGAAAGGAAGTCCCGCTCACCGCCTGAGATCCGCCCGGAGCCTCGCAGGCTCCATCTAGAAGTCCCGGGTCCCAGGAGGGGGCCCGGGTGAAGTGAAGAGGCGGCAGCGGACGCCGATGGCAACGCGGGGCTCCCAAGAGTGAAAGGGAAGCCCCGCGCCTCAAGAGGAGTGTTGCCGGTCCCGCAGCATAGAGAGGCCGGACGGAGCCTCCCAGCCGAGTGCTGCCTCCCGAGTTGAGAAGGAGGATGCCGCAGAGACGCCTCCAAGAGTGAACCGGTGAGTGAGGGCTGCGCTGGGAGCACTCGTAGTGCTTCTCCCTACCCTTTGCTGTGCTTCACAGCTGCGCCGCAGTTGCGGGCAGCTGCGTCAAGGGGGGGGGCACGTGTTTGTTAAAGGGCCCCGAGGGGCCCGTGTTCCCCTACCTGTCCAGGCACAATAGCGGTGCCATTATTCAGAGCGGCCCCAGAGGGCAGCGAGCCGCTCCAACGCTTGGGGCAGTTTCTTTTTAGTGCACAAGAGAGCCCCAGAGTCTGAAGGGCATTTCGAGGCACATTGTTGGTACCTGGGTGGTCCCGCAAGAGAGCGGGAAGCCCCAACGAGGGTGGCATGCCTTGCGAGCCCAGTGAGGCCCCCGAGGGCACATTTGTGCCATTGCCTAGTATTGAGTCACAGCTGCGCCGCACCAGCGCGGGCAGCTGCAACGTTTTGTGCAGTTCCATAATAGAGAGTCCCTTCGGGGGACAGAAGTGGCACGATGGTGCCAGGGCCTTCATTTGCTTCACAGCTGCCCAGCAAGTAGTGGGCAGCTGCATCGTTTAGGTCTGCGCAAATTGCTCACCCTTGACTTTCGCTGCTTAGGCAGTGTGCCCTGACATTCTGGACACAGAGTATTTGAGCTCCCTTATTGAGAAGGTCAGTTGGCCAGGGGGACTGGGAGGTTTGTAGGGCGCCAGGCCCTAATGTGATTATGTGGTGCTAGGAAATGTGATTCATGTAGTATGATTTACGCACCTTGTTCTATACCTTTAAATGTGGTTTTTATGATTATGAGGTTGTTTTGCATATTATGGGTTATGCTAGTGAGATTTATTTACTAATGTAGTTAAGTTTAGGAGGTTAGGGTCTAATGCGTTTTAGACTTATGAGGGAATTGCATCAGGTGTTTATGCTGGTGAGGTTGGCGCAGAGTGTATTCGCGTCTAATGTGATACTGTGCATAATGTGGTTTATGTTACAGGCTGATGCTGAGTACAATTTATTTGATTTATTTGAAAGTTTTATATAGCGCGAACCAGACCCTTGCAGGTATCAGAGCGCTTTACAGGGTAGGTGTCAAAGTTACATAGAAACAAAGAAAATAACATAGGTTCAATTCTGGTCAATGATAGTATATACTTCCAAACATAGCTACATGAGAATAAGGTACAAAAAAAAAAAAAATCCATGTAAATCAAGCAAAATATAGTTACGGTATCCTAGTTGGACAATAGACAATAAAAGGTTCTATGTAGAAGATACGTTTGGTAGCAATATAACAGTAGTCCATGCTCAAGTGAATTTAGACATGAGAAGCGATTTCACTTCTTTTTTGAAAGATGCCGTAGAGGGATTAAGCCTGGTTTCTGGGGGTAGAGCATTCCATATTCTGGGCACCATCCCTGAAAAGGTTCGGGTATATGTTTTCTTCTTGTTGAATCTTTGCGGTTTCAGTAGAAGGTTTTTAGCACTTCTTGAAGATCTGACCCCACACGAGGGCGCCAGTTTCTGTACCAGATAGCTAGGAGCATTGTGGTGAATGTCTTTATGCGTCATACATGCTATCTTCAGATGTATTCTAGCTTCAAAAGGTAGCCAATTAAGGGATTTTAGGTCAGGGGATATGTGGGAGCTTCTTTTGGAGCCAGTGATAAGTCTTGCTGCAGCGTTGATTGAGGCTCTTAGAGGGGCCGTTGCAGCTCTGGGCAGGCCGCAAAGCGAGACAATCCCGTAGTCAATTCTTGGGATGACTAGAGCTTGTACTGCCAGTTGAAGTCCTTTTCCGGCAGGAAAGGTTTCAGTTTTCTCAGAGTATGTATCTGAAAGTTTGCTCCTTTTGTTGCGTTGCTGATGTGTTTTTGCATATTGAGGTTTCTGTCCAGTGTAATTCCCTGCGATTTCGCTGAGTCAACGATGAGAGGTTGGCAGTTGAGTGCAGTAAGGTGCTTGATCCATTCTTGCATTCAGGGTACTTGAACGGGAGGAGCGATTAGGAGGAATTCGGTTTTGAGGGCATTCAGTTTTAGATGGTTTTCTGCCAGCCAGGTCTGAGTTTTTCCGAGAGTTGAGTTGAGTGCTTCGATGTCTTCTAAGGTATGGATCTTAAGGCATAATTGTGTGTCGTCACCATATATGTGATATTGCACATTGGAGGAGTTAAGAATTTCAGTAAGTGGTTCCATAACTAAATTGAACAGTGTCGGAGATAGTGAGGATCCCTGAGGGACTCCTAACGTGACCGGGACGGGTTTGGACAATGAGTGGTTGACCTTAAATCGTTGCGATCTGTTTTGGAGGAACGAAGAGAGCCAATTTAGCACTGATCCCGATAATCCCATTCTGTGTTTCAGAAAGTCTATCAGGTTGTCGTGTTTGACGGTATCAAAGGCCGAGGAAAGGTCTAGCAGGACGAGTAAGCAGGCTCCGTTCTGATTTAGGATTTGTAGAGCATTATCAATTATATGAGTCATGGCCGTTTCAGTGCTGTGACCTGCATGGAAACCTGATTGGTATTTGTTGAGTAGGTTAAAATGTTCAAATGTCTTAACAGCTGGAGGAGTACACATTTTTCTAAGAGTTTGGCCAAGGTGGGATATTGGATATAGGGTGGTAATTGTTTAAGTCCACAGGGTCTGCTGTTGGTTTCTTTAGAATGGGGGATACCTGCCCGGCTTTTAGGGTGTCAGGGATGCAACCTTGGTTTAAAGAGTTATTTATGATCTTGGTCCATAGCGGCAACAGCAGCTGGGTGAAGTCTTTTAAGAAGTTTGCAGGGAGCGGGTCGGTGAAGTGATTGGCCGAGGTCAGGGCAGTAAGCATTTTGAGAATAGATTCTTCATTGTAAGTATTGAAAGAAGACCAAGATGCATTATTTATTAAATTGAACTTTGATGAGTTTCGCTGCGGTCCTTTTAGAAGGGAGGGTGGGGGTTTGTATGAGAGACAGTGTGTGTTATTAGGACATTGAGAAGGTCCTTCTTTATGGTATCTGTCTTCTGAGTGAAGAAGGTAGCAAATTCTTCATAGTTTGGTCGTGCGCCACATTTATCTTGGGGGCGGTGAGATGCATCCTTCGATTGAGTTTTGATTCGCTCGGAAAGTTTTCTGGGACGATTTTTTGCCTGGTCTAATTGGTGTGTGAAGAAGTCTGCTTTAGTGCGTTTGATCTTTCTGTAATATGCGTTTCTCTTCTTCCTTAGTATCGTGAGATGATTGGCGGATGGAGCTGATCTCCATCTGCGTTCAGTTATTCTTAGGGCTCGTCTGTCCTCGTTTAATCTTCCATCGTACCAAGGCTTAGAATCTTTTGTGGAGACTCTCTTCAATTGAAGGGGAGCTACCTCATTTAGTATCGTGTTCATGGAATTGAAATAGTAGTTGGTGAGATCATGAATTTCTGATATCCCTTCAGGAGGAAGAAGTAGGTTGTAGCTGCGAATTGTAATTATGTTAGGGTCAATGTTTTTCAGATCCCTCTTCCATACTTTAGGTCTTGTGGGTTGAACCGAATTGCATTTCACAGTTTCATTGATAAAGAAGGTGATGATGTGATGATCTGACCAATCACATGGATGGATCGTATCTAGCTGGATGGAATCAACTTTAGAGATTACTAAATCAAGGATTGATCTTTTATCATGTGTAGAGCTGTTCCAAATTTGGGTGAGGTCGAGGTCAGCGAGGAGGTTTTTGAGACTATTGACCACTGCATCATTGGTGTCATTCCAGTGGAGATTGAGGTCTCCGTGAAATATTTGGGTAATTTAATGTCGGGCATTAGTAGAAACTGTGTCCATGAAGTGTTCGGTAAAAGTGAGGTTATCACCCGGTGGGTGATAGAGGGTGTGTAGACAGTATATTGGTTTGCCATAGCTATTGATGTCAAGGCAGATGTATTCACAAGAAGGGAATACAGGGGATAGGAATTTGTTTACTGAGATATTATTCTGATGTATGCAAGCGATACCACCCCCTGTCTTATCAATTCTATCCAGTCTGATGATGTCAGAGTTCGGGGGTACTAGTATGTCAATGATGGGTGTAGAGGATTCCTTTAACCAAGTTTCGGTTAAAATGAGCAAATTGGGTTCTAGTGTGAGAATGAGGTCAACTATGTCGACCGCGTGTCTTGAGGCCGATCTGCAATTTATTAGTATACACTTAAGGCGGGGTGTAATGAGGGATGTAATGGGTTCCGGAATGAGGGGAACTTGCCTAAGGTTATTTTCGACGATACCTCTAGTGTTGCGTTTAGTGGGTCTGTGAGTGTTGGGAAGGATGGTTGGGATTAGAGCCAGTTTGGGCTGGCTATCAGGAGGCAAAGTATTGTGATTTCGGTGTGGGGGCTCATATGAATGGAGTAGAGCTAGCAAATCATTCTCCGATAGTGGATTAGTTCTACAGATTGGGCGGGTTGATTTATTATGAAAAGGAACTGATTTCCATCTGGGGGTCGAACATTTTGGCGTGAGTACTGAGTGAGTCCAGTGAAAGTTTGATTTAGTCTGTCGTGCATATCTAGTGTTCCGGGGTTTGCTCAGAAGAGCCTCCGACAGGGTTCCTGCTCCATATCAAGAGGGGAGGGCATGAATGTGAAGAGGGTGTAGGAGGCATAGAGGTGTGTGGTGGGGTTGTGATCGTGGGAATGATGGGTTCGCAGGGGGTAATGGTGACGATGGGGGAAAGGGGAGTAGCTGCAGAAGACGTAGCGGTGTGTTGTGAGGCTGTGGTCGTGGGAGTGCTGATTTTGCAAGGGGTAGTGATGACTATAGGTGGAGATATGTTCATTCTATGGGAGGATGCTGATTCTGTTAAGGGTGTGAGTGCCGGTACCGCAGTAAGGGGGAAGTGTCTTATGGGGGAATCTGGTGGGGAGGGGAGCTTAATTGTAGCTAATGGTCGTGATACTGATGTGGTGGTGTGTAAGTCTGTGATGGGTGTAGATACTGGTGCAGATGGAAGGGGGGAGTGTCTTATGGGTGAGTCGAGCAAGGAAGGGGGGTGGCTTAGAGTTCGGGCATACATATTAGTCGGGATAGTAGTGGAGCGTGGCTAGAGGTAGAATTTGGAGGTGAGCTAGATTGTGTCCTGGTGGTGTGTGTTGCTTGGGGAGGGGTTTGGGGTTTGGGGTTTTATAACTTGATAATGGGGAAGATCTTATCCAACAGGTTTAAGTTGCGGTCTGTTGATTGCATGAGAATGGTACCATTGTTATAGATGTTGATGGTTGCAGCCGCTTTGGAACTTTGGGAGGGGGAGATAGAAATAATAAAACCATGTGTGGTTTTCCTAGTGGAGGAGATCGAAAATATAGCTAGGAACGCTTTCCTCCATTGTGATCTACGTTTAGTGTAGAAGATGATATCCGTGGTTATATGCCCTTTGATTAATGAGCAGTAGGGATCAGAGATGGGTGTTTCAGGGTGTAGTTTTATCAAATTGTGTTTAAAGCGCTTGGATGCTTTTTTTAAAAAGATTGGGGGGGGGTAGTTGATGGTGTAAGTATGTGTGCCTGTGAGTTCCATGATGAGGGTCTGTTAGTATGGGATAGGATGTTGTGGGGCGATATGTGTGTATCTGACCCGAGAAGGGGTGGATGCTGTGAGTAAGTGATGGGCTTGGGAATGCAGGGGGGGCGCGAATGAGGGTGATGGAGCAACTAAAGGGTGGCTAGGGTTTGGACAGAGGGAAGAAGGCGGAAGGAGGGGTAGGGGTTGTTTCCAGTAATGTGGTATGAACCCCATGTCATGCAAATGAAGGGTTGGGGGTGAGGCAGGAGCAGTAACAAAAGGTACAGCACATAAAGAAAAATAAGTAAAAAATTAAAATTAAAATTGAGGTTCTGCCCTGTTAAGTAGATAGTGAGATCACTGGGCTTAAACCGAAAGTGAACAATGGCTACCAGTAGTTACTGGTTGTGTTCTAGGTTTATGATATGTTCTGCATTTACTAAGTTCACTTTGTGATGGTTCTGACAGTGGTCCAGTTGGCCCTGTCCGGTGTAAATAACCCTTGTAAATATGACCTAGTGCCAGGTGGCACTATGTATATTATGTGATTACTATTCTAATGTGTTATGAGAATACAAAGGCTATTTTTGATATAAACTTGTGTGTAGTTCCTTTTGTAGTGTGCCTGGGATGTTGTTGCTGTGTGCGTGCGCAAATGCTTTACACATGACCTCTGAGATAAGCCTGACTGCTCGTGCCAAGCTACCAAGGGGGTGAGCAGGGGTTATCTTTGGCATGTATCTCCCTTGCCCTGACTAGAGTGGTGGTCTCTGCCTGGCTTTGGCGCAAGCCTTAGCCAACCAGAGATCCCATTTCTAACACACACCTTCCCTTTTCTTACATGTCAGCCACCCCTAAAGTTCCAGCTTGGAAGAACACTTACAGCACCTCGGTGAAGTGTTGAAGGCGCTGCAGAATGCAGGCCTCACGATCAAGGCCAGTAAGTGCCAGATCGGGCAGGGTTCGGTGGTGTACTTGGGACACCAGGTAGAAGGCGGCCAGGTGGCGCCCTTACAACCCAAGATTGACACCATTCTGGCTTGGGAGCCCCCAAGACCCAGACAGAGGTGAGGGCCTTCTTAGGACTCACCGGGTACTACAGGAGGCTTGTTAAGGGGTATAACACCATTGTTGCCCCCTTAACAAAGCTGACTTTCAGGAAGCAGCCCAAGAAGGTGATCTGGACTGAGTCCTGCCAGAAGGCTGCTGATGCCCTGAAGGCCGCTATGTGCACAGCACCCGTGCTCAAGCCCCCGACTTCTCCAAGAAATTTGTCATGCAGACTGACGCTTAAGAGCATGGAGTGGGAGTGGTGCTCTCCCTACTGAACCAAGAGGGCCTTGACCAGCCTGTATTCTTCCTTAGCCGGAGACTACTCCCCAGGGAACAGAGGTGTGGAGTGCCATAGAAAGGGAAGTTTTCGCTGTGGTCTGGGTCGTGAAGAAGCTGAGACCATACCTGTTTGGGACTCATTTCCGGCTTCAGACAGACCACAGGCCCCTCAGAAGGTTGCTGCAAATGAGAGGTGAGAATCCAAAACTGCTGAGGTGGTCCATCTCCCTACAGGGAATAGATTTTACGGTGAAACACCGTCCTGGCACAGAACATGCCAATGCAGATGGTCTGTCCATGTTCTTCCGCCTTAGTGAAAAGAACTCCCAGGAGGGTGGGTAGTTCTCCCTACTTTCAGCTGAAGGGGACATGTGTTAGACTCTGCATCTTTTGGTGTGTTTCCCATGAGTTTTTGCTTTCTGACCTCCCGGTTTTGACTATGTTTTTGCTGGCATAGTGTTTCTGCGCACTTTTCTCACTGCTGATCAGTGGTAAAGTGCAAGTGCTCCTGTGGTAAATTGTGTTATGGATTGGTGTTTCCAAGATTGGATATTTGATTTACTTGTTAGTCCCTAGTAAAGTGCACTGAGTGTGCCAGGGCCTGTGAATCAAATGCTACTCGGGGGCCTGCCGCACTGATTGTGCCACCCACGTGAGTAGCCCTGAAAAGGTAACTCAGACCCGCCATTGCGGAGTCTGCGCGCAGTTTGCAACTGCCATGTCGACTTGGCCAGTGCACATACTTGCCAGTCCCTCACGTCCCCTTTTCTTACATGTTAGCCACCCCTAAGGTAGGCCAACGTTCCCCTGTGGGTCGGGTGCAGTGTATGGGAGAGGTAGGACATGTCTTGGTGTGTGTGGCATGTCCTGATAGTAAATTACGGACAATTTTGTTTTTCGCGATTGCAAGGCTACTTGTTCCCCGTAGGACAGAATGGGGAGTTTGTTTATCACATCTTATAAACATGACTGGCCCGGGGAATTAGGCAGGAAAATAAAGTTTAGTATGCCTGAACTCAGAATATAAAGAGGCATCTTTTAGTGATGGTGATTTTTACATTCTGTGTTTGAAAATACCACTTTTAGAAAGTAGGTATTTTCTCAGTCATCCTGTGTGCCTCTGCTGGAATGTGGATTGCCTGTCTGGGTTTTGGTTGACAGAAGGCTGGGGCGCAGTAGTGGCTCCAGATAATTCTAAGTGCGTCAGGAAAGGGCTGAATAGACCTGGGCTGCAATTGGGGAATGGGGAGGAGATTTCCTTGCACCTCAAAGGGCCCGGTCTGCCTCTGACCATGCCGTTTCCACCTCCTGCCAGGAAGTCACACCAGAGAAGGCAGAACTGGTTCTGGCTGGGCACAGAAACTCTCTGCCTACGAGATCAAAGGATTTTGGGATATAAATATTGAGACCCAGACCCAGGACTTTTAGAACTCTTTTGTACCAAGAAGACTGCCAAGAAGAAGAGCTGGATAAGCTGTGAGGAGGAACTACCACATTGCTGTGTGCTTTGCTGGGTTGGCCTGCAGTGGCTGCATCTGTCTTGGGCAGTGAAAGGACTGGACTGAGCTGAACTTTCTGCAATCTACTTTTGTGAGTTTCTCCAAGGGCTTGAGGTAGAGCTTGCCCTTGTTCAAGAAGTCTCAGGAACAGCAAAGACTTCAAGCTCTTCTGCCCGCAGCACTGGGGACTGTGTGTTTTGTGCTGCAACAGAAGAAGATGCAACCCGAGGACGACGACGACGACGACGCTGCCAACTCTGTGTCTTGAAGGCATCGCAGAAGGCACCGAAATGCTGCACCGTGACCCTGGTCTCACCGATGACTCCTGCTGATTCCGCCACCGAGCTGCTGCTCGCACTGCGCCTGTGGGCACCGCACGCCGCATCGGCTTGCTTCAAGACGAAGCCTTGGTATCCCTGACGACGACGCTCCATGCCGAAATCTATGCCGCTGCTTGCACCGTGGTTCCAGGGCACAGCTCATAAACGTACACGACGCACCGCCCTCATCCCGCATCGCAGCCTTTTCCTACCGACGCCAGCGCCATCGACTCCCAATTTGTCAGCCAACGACAGCGCTTCTGCAACGACGCCGCTGATGCTTGCACCGCAACCTGCCAGCACCGCGACGAGCACCGCAGTCACTTCGCACCGCGACCCTGGTCTCACCGATGACGCCATCTGACGCTGTCACGAGCCGCTGATCGCACTGCGACCTGAGGGCACCACACGCTGTACCGCTGGACTTCGCACCACAGCACCCAACGCCAGCACTCCTGAGTTCAACAGAGAGGAGTTCGATCTGCAACGCGTGTGACTTCGAGGGCCCGACGACTCCTACACAGATATCCGGAACCGACTCCTGCGGACGCCGTGCTTTCGGAATTCTGAACAAGAGGTCGCGGACACCCTGCATTTCTAAAAGGTACTGTTTGCTGGTCTTCCCGACACCGCAGCGTTCTCGCGACACCGTAGCTGGCCCGCGACACTGCGGTCAGCCAGAACTGTTTGGATTTGTTTGTTCACAACGCCGTGATAGCCCCGGATGGAGCTATCGACATCAAGGAACTGTTTTTCAAGCATATTTTGATAACTGAAGATTTTTAAGTACTGTATCGTGGATGTTTATTGTTTTTGGTCTTGTCTTAAGTATATAAAAATATTGGATATTTTTCTAAACTGGTGGGTGTCCTTTTGTAGTGCTTACACTGTATTACTGTTGCTGTTGGTTATGTGCAAATGCTTTACACACTTTCTCCAAGATAAGCCTGACTGCTCGTGGCAAGCTACCAAGGGGGTGAGCAGGGGCTATGTTAGGAGTGTAACTCCCTTATCCTGAGTAGAGTGGTGGTTTGTGCCTAGCTTTGGCACGTTCCCCTCAGCCTACCAAAAATCCCATTTCTAACACCCCCACACCACACACACAGCACCGTCCACAAACAGCAGGGTCTTGCGGGTGGACCCCAGGAGCCATAGTGGCCCCAGCACCATTGCCCCCACACCACAGACACAACACCATCCACAAAGAGCAGGGCCCTGTGTGCGGACCCCTAGAGCCACAGTGGCCCCAGCACCACTGCCCCCACACCACACACACAGCACTGTCCACTAAGAGCATGTCAAGGACTTGGTGCTCTATGTGCGGCCCCAGGACCACATTTCTCCACACAGAACCGTCCAGAAAGGGCATATCAAGGCCAGGAGCTCTGTGTGCAGCCCTGGGACCACAGACCCCCACACCACACCCATAACACCGTCCACAAAGAGTAGGACCCAGTGTTTGAACCCCAGGAGCCACATTGGCCCCGGCACTACTGCCCCCACACCACACACACAGCACCCTCCACAAAGAGCAGGGCCCTGTGTAGGCCCCAGGAGCCACAGCGGCCCCAACACTAATGCCCCCACACCACATGCACAGCACCATCCACAAATGTCATATCAAGGCCTGGTGAGAGATGCAGCCGGCCCTGTGTGCAGGCCCTAGGAGCCTTGGCCCCGGCACCACTCCCCCCACCACATACACAGCACCGTCCACAAAGAGCAGGTCCCTGTGTGTGGACCCAAGAGACACAGTGACCCTTGCACCACTGCCCCCACACCACATACACAGCACCATCCACAAAGAGCAGGGTCCTGTGTGTGGACCCCAAGAGCCACAGTGGCCCCGGCACTACTGCCCCCACACCACATACACAGCACCGTCCACAAAGAGCAGGGCCCTGTGTGTGGACCCCAAGAGCCAAAGTGACCCTGGCACCACTGCCCCCACACCACATACACAGCACCATTCAGAAAAAGCAGGGCCCTGTGTGCAGACTCCAGCATCCAGAGTGGCCCCGACACCACAGCTACCAAATGCACAGCACCAGCTGCGGCCAGTGCAGGTAAGACTTGTGGGGCTGGGTTGGGGGGTATTCAATAGCGACCACAAGGGAAAATTGAATAAATAATTAATTTTCCCTCATTGTCGACTGTCGAAATCCATCCCCACTTGGCCCCATAGCTCTTACCTGCATGCTCCACGGCTGCACAGCACCATCCACAAAGAGTATTTCAAGGCCTGATGAGAGAATCATCGGAGTCCTGTGTGTGGGCCCAGGAGCCACAGTGGTCCTGGCACCACTGTCCCCCACACCACACACTCACCACCGTCCACAAAGAGCAGGGCCCTGTGCCAGACCCCAGGAGCCACAGTGACCCATCACGACTGCCACACACACAGCACCTTCCACAAAGAGGAGGGCCCTGTGTGTGGGCCCCAGGAACCACAGTGGCCCCGGCACCATTGCACAGGGAACCCATCACCACTGCCCCCACACTGCATACACAGCACTGTCCACAAAGAACTGGGCCCTGTGTGCGGGGCCAGGAGCCACAGTGGCCCCGGCACCACTACACAAAACCAAAGGGGATCTTGGCTGAAGAGGGGTGAAACCCCCAAACCAGTCCTAGGATGCTTGTTTCCAGTCCAGAGAGGACCTGGCTTGGCAGTTCGGGCTGAACTGTTCCCATGAGGCACAGGGTCAAGACTGATTTGCATATGGCTGGGTTCAAACTGGAATGGCATGGTGAGCAATAAAATGATGGATTTAGGCCCAGATCTCTGTACTGGGGTGAATGTATGACATTGTTCTGCATTCTGTCCATCAACTGTTGTTTTTGCATCCCGGTACACACACAGCACCGTCCACAAAGAGCAGGGCCCTGTGGGCGTACCTCAGGAGCCACAGTGGCCCGGCACTGCTGCCTCCCACACTCACAGCACTTCCACAAAGAGTAGGGCCCTGTGTGTGGGCCCAAGGAGCCACAGTGATGTAGTGTAAGCCCGGGCAATAAAATGTTTTTGGCAGTTCACATGAAGTACCCTGTGGAGACTTCTTAGAGTGCCTACGTCAACCGAGTAGGTGACCTCACCTTTTTACTCAAGTATAGCGTTGGGGCCACTCCACTTGTCTTGGATAGCCTTTTGGTCATGCCAAGCTTTTTGAAACTCCTGGCTGGCCTCAAGGTTTTTGCTGGCCATCTTCATGTACTGAGCCATACAAGAACACAGGCCAAGTACATAGTCCACTATGTCCTGTTTGGGGGGTTTGAGAGGCTGCTCCTATCCCTCCTTAACCAGAAACAATAGACCCCTAACTGGATGTCCAAACGGAAGTTTAAATGAGCTGTAGCCCACCCCCTTCTGAGGAGCCTCTCTGTAGGCAAAGAGAAGGCAGGGTAGTAAGACATCCCATTTTCGCCTCCGCTTTTCTAGGAGTACCATGATCACTCCCTTTCGGGTTTTGTTGAGTCTTTCAACAATCCCATTGCACTGTGGATGATAGGGTGTGGTAAACTTGTAGTTTACACAACACTCCTTACACATAGTAGTTATGTAGCTAGACATGAAGTTAGTACCTCTGTCTGACAAAACCTCCTTAGGAAACCCAATCCTGGAGAAGACTCCCAGGAGGGCCCTAGCCACCGCAGGAGCTGTAGTGGTCCTAAATGGAATAGAATTTTGATACCTAGTGGCATGGTCCTCCACCACTAGTATGTAACTATGTTCAGATGCTGTTGGAGGGTTGAAGGGGCCAAAAATGTCTATCCCTACTCCTAAAGGGAACCCCAACCAATGGAAGTGGAATTGAGGGGGCCTCTGTAGTGCCACCTGACTTACCACTGGCTTGCAAGTGCCACAGGAGTGACAAAACTCCTAGGTATCTTCAGACATGTGGGCCCAGTGAAAGTGAGGGACAAGCCTGTCCCAAGTCTTGCTTTGCCCAAGATGTCCTACAAGGGAAATGTCATGTGCAAGGGACAATAGAAAACTCTTGATTTTCACAGGTATGAACAACCTCCTGGTGGCACCAGTCTTGGGATCTCTACTCTAAAATAGGAGCCCATCTTCCTACTAGATCCTATGGGACCCACTGACATTCCCGGCCTCCTTAGCAGCAGCTTGCTGTCTGAGCTGTTCAAGTGAGGGGCAGGTGTTCTGCTCCAGACTCAAATCTGCCCTGTAAGGGCCCCCTACCCCCAAGAACTCTACTGTGTCAGGTCCAAGTTCATCTGGGATCGTTCCTTCTCAGAGTCTGAGGTCATCTCCCTCAGAAGACTGATCCTCACTGGGAGTCTGAGAGGAGGATAAATCTTTACCCTACCTGTTCCTTCTCTTGGGAACTGACTGATCCAGTCTTCCAGTATCCAGAGCTCACTCAGTGCTTAACTGTTTGGCCTGAGCCCTGGTAACAGCAAATGCACTGGCAGAGATTCCCATCATATCTGCATGTGTTCTGAACTCCACTTCAGACTAGGCTGAAGTTTCTAAGTCATTGCCCAAAAGACAATCCACAGGTACGTCTGGGGAAACCACAACTCTTTTAGGACCAGTTACTCCTCCCCCGCTGAGATTCACAACTGCCAAGGAATGATCAGTCCTGACATTGGCCACTTGGTAAAGTTGACAAAGTATAATCTGTTCAGGAGCCACAAGTTTCTCTGTCATCATAATGACACTGGCCCCTGTTTCCCTGTTTCTTGACCATTAATGAATGGCTGTTGTCTGTACTTGCCCCCCAAGTTAAAGAGACTTACAAGTAAAGTGGCAAGTTCCATGCCACTATCACAGACAAGGACAGCCTGAGTGGGTATTCTGACTAGGCCAGACCCATTTCAGAACCCAAGGTTAACTCTACTAATCCCTCGGGGTACTACTACTACTTGTATTGGTGCTAGGGGCATTAGTTGCTTTAGGAGCTGTAGTAGTAGTTTCCTTGGTGTGAGATGTCGAGCAATTGGCATCTTCTGCTCTGTGGCTTTTCGCCTTACACAGGTAACACCAAGGTCTCTTGCCAGAGGAAAAGGATATTTGGAACCCACCCCCAGAGGAAGACTTTTGGTCCTTACCTTTCTCTCCACCCTTCTCTTGGGCCTTAGAAGAATCTTGCTTTTTCTAGTCACCACCACCATGATATTTGTGCATGACCCTGGTGTGGACCCATTTGCCAGAGGTCAGATCAGAGTCCACCAGGTCTTGGTGCAGCTGCTGATTTTCACAATTATTTAGGATCTGCTTCCTCATCAATAAATCGTACACTCCCTCATAGTCATGCACATTACTTCAATCAAGCCAGTCTTCCAAATCCTTAATAGCGCTGTCTACAAAATCAACCCAGACTTGGCTGTGTGCCTTCTCTGTGTACCTAAACGTAACCCTCTATTGTTCAGTGGTTATAAACCAAACCCATCAATGAGGGCATTCTTCAAGACTGTGTAATTATCTGCATCTTCCTCCCTGACAGTGAAAAGTTTGTCTCTTCCTTTGTTAGCATAGGAGAGCATAGCGGCCCACTACCCTTGAGGGCCTTCTGAACTTTACAGGCCCTCTCTAAAGCAGTGGTCCATTTATGGATATCATCCCCCTCCTGGTAAGGAGGGAATATCCTGCTCAGGTTCGTAGTATCAAAGGAATTCTCCCTGGTTTCGCTAGTGCTGCCACCATGGGACCCTAGTCCCAAATGTTTCCTAGACCTCTGAACTTCCTGGGTTTCTTGATCTTGAGCTTGGCTCTTTCAAGTTTAAACAGGTGGTCCTTCATCTCTACGGGGTCCTCCCCCTTGCTAGAGATGGAGGTCCCTATGGAGTGATTAGAGGCATTAGAACTGATAGAGGAGGACCTATCACACCCTGGACTTTTTGTACCCTCCCAGGAGGAATAAAGGGAAGCTGACCTCTAGGGCCTTTTTCTGGACCGTCTGTACTATTGCCTGAGGGATTAGAGCTGTACTTTGTTATGGTTGCTACCTGTCGTGAGTTTTCTAGATGTAGCCAGAGTCCTGAGTTCCTGGTACTGAAGACCACTGTATCTAGAGGGTTGGGCCTCACTGGACTCACCAATCAAAGCCATAGTACTAGGTGTTTTGTGGTGTTGCACCTACCTACCCTAGTGAAACTAACGGTTCGAGGCATATGAGCTACAGATCTCACACTTGCATTAGATCGCCATCTGGTGTTGGGCTCGGATTCTTGCACCTTGCTGTTGTCTTGGAAGAAGTCTTTGTAGTCAGGAGATAGGTGTCTCCTCCCTTGGACGATAGTGCGCATGGGCATCGACTCCATCCTTAGATTGTTTTTTCCCGCCATTGGGTTCGGATGCAACTTTTGGGCTCCGGTTCGAAATCTTCATTTCAAACTTTTTCGCCACGCAAAACTTCCAGAAACTCTTCGGATTCACATCAAGAATCTTCGACGCGCCTTTCATCGGCTCGATTCCCGTCGTCGACGAGGGCCGCTGGGCCTATCTACGCCGTAAGGCCTACAGCTCATGGAAAGGACGCCATTCAAGAAATGCCCCCAGTGTGGAGCAAAGTTCCTGCACAGTGACCATCACAAAGTCTGCAACCTGTGCCTATCACCTGAACACGACGAGTCCAGCTGTCCAACCTGCCCATCCTTTCGATCGAAGAAGACTATTCGAAATCGAAGGGCTCAATGTCACATCATGGCGCAGAGATCAGCTCCGGAACCAGAGGACATCTTCGACGAAGGCCCGGATGTCCCTGAAGAAGATTCCGAAGATCTCGAAATCGTGTCAGAGGCAGACGACTCAGATGACCCCATCACTCCTGGTCAACGAGTGAGTACTACTGCCCCAACCCCACCACCAAAACCGAAGGCACTGATCAAGACTTCGCCTGTTGGCCCCAGTCGCGATCGAAAACACACTTCAGAAGCCCCGCCTCGGTGCCCGGCTCCGAAGAATAAAGACAAGCCTTCCGGTAGCTCGGGACCGAGCAGACCTCATGTAATCGTCCCACCGGCGCCTTCGGCACCGAAGCCAAAGCAATACTGGGCTCCGAAATCGGTTCCGATGCCTTCCATCTCCAAAGACAAATCGGTCCCGAAAACCTCGAGGTCCATGGATAAGCCGGCTTCGAACACTTCCAAGCCTAAAGATCCAGCTTCGGCTCCGAAACCAAGATCCTCCGAACCGAAAGACAACTACCACGTCTCGTAAGGCCAAAGACCATAAAACACAACAGCCCCGCTCGGAACCGAAAAAATCGGCACCGAAGACAGTTCCCGAGGAAAAGGAACTTTTTCATCCGGATCCTGTCGATCCTAGACAGAAAAAGATTTATATTAACCCTGAAACAGGACATGTCACAGCTGTGCCATGTAAGAAGAGGAAGTTACACACAGCACCTGCCCCTCCAGTGCCTGTGAAGAAGAAGGACTCTGCTACATCACCTATGCCTCCTTCTTCTCCTCTACTTACTTCTAACCCACTTCCTCTCCCTAAATCTATTACACCACCTCTGCCTGTAACTTCTCCACCACATACACCTCCTCCAGATGATGATGGTGATGACCTAGGGGTGGGGGGGTGACCCAAATGACCCGTTCACAGATCCAGACGATCCACCACAAAATGATTGGGACTACCCTCTCCCAACAGATCTACCAGACATCCCAAGTCGCCAGCCATACCCCTCAAAACCATCTCCCCCAGACGATAATCTTGGTTTTGGACAATTACTTCATAGGGCTGCCGTTACCACGGCGTCACAATGCACTCAGACACAGCAGAGGAGGACTTCCTTTTGGATACATTCGAACCGTCCCAAAAGACAGTGCAAATATTGCCAGTGATAAAGGGAGTCATTAAGCATGCCCCTGAAGTGTTCAAAGATCCTGTACGTGCCAGGATTCTTAACCCTAGAATCGATCAAAAATATAGACCTGTCCCTGAAGACCCTGCTTACATTAGGGGAAAGCTGCCTTTCTCTAGTAGTCTCCAACACTAGAAAGCGCGACAACTCACAAACCTCCGGGGATGCGCCACCCCCAGATAAAGAGTCCACATTATTGAACGCTTCTGGCAAAAGGGCAGCTGCGTAGGCAGCCAATCACTGGCGCATAGCCAACACGCAAGCACTGCTGGCTAGATATGATAGGGCCCAAAATGACCAACTGGAAACCCTATTACAACATTTGCCTGACCAATATAAAACCCAGCAAATGATCTCATACAAGAGGGCAAGCTAATTTCAAACACGTCAATTAAATGCACCCTTGACGCGGCAGACACTGCCTCTAGATCCATCAATACCAGTGTACTCCTTAGACGCCATGCCTGGCTGCGCATTTCAGGCTCTAAGCAGGAGGTCCAGACTACCATCCTCAACCAGCCGTTCAACCAAGAACAACTTTTTGGCCCGGCTGTAGACACTGCACTCGAAAAAAGGAAGAAAGACACCGAGACTGCTAAGTCCATGGGAGCGTTACAGTCTCCACAACGCGTGGCTCCTTTCATCGCTCCTTCTATAGAGGAGCCTCCAAAAAGATAGGCGCAGACACCTCGTCTACATTTAAAGCCACTACATAAACATCCCCCAGTAGAGGATATTTTAGAGGCGGATACAGAGGGAATAACAATAAAGGAAGCGGCCGAGGTAATAACACTCGCACCGCCCCCACTACAAAACAGTGACTTCCCTTCGCTCCCCCCCCAGCCCATTCCACTCCAGTCGGGGAAAGATTATCACAGTTCCTACCTCTCTGGAATTCCATCACAACAGACAAGTGGGTAAGACAGATTATCCAGTATGGTTACTGCCTGGAACTTACAGCTACCCCCCCACACATACCACCCAAGCAGCATCCAATGTCCACAGATTATCTCACGCTCCTAAAACAAGAGGTTATCTCACTGCTTCAAAAGCACGCAATAGAGCCTGTTCCCTTACAACATCAAGGAACAGGGGTTTACTCGCTGTACTTCCTAATACCCAAAAAGGACGGGACTCTAAGACCGATACTCGACCTCAGACCCCTCAACCTATATATACACTCAGATCATTTCCATATGATCACTCTCCAACAGGTGCTCCCGCTGCTTCAACAAGGCGATTTCCTTGCCACACTAGATCTCAAGGACACTTACATCCACATTCCCATACATCCTGCTGACAGGAAGTATCTAAGGTTTGTAGTGGACGGACAACACTATCAGTTCAAAGTCCTTCCCTTGGGAGTCACCACCGCACCCAGGGTATTCACAAAATGTCTTGCCGAAGTAGCAGCACACCTGAGAAGACAACACATCCATGTCTTCCCATATCTGGACGACTGGCTAATAAAAGCCAAGTCCTTCAACCAATGTGTTCAACACACTCACCAAACCATCCAAATAATACACAACTTGGGGTTCACGGTCAACTACACCAAGTCGCATCTCCAGCCCTCTCATATACACCAATATCTGGGGGCCACAATAAACACCTCCACAGCTCTAGCATATCCCAGTCCAACCAGGAAAGCCAGCATACAAACTCTCATCACAAAATTTCAACCCCAACACTCTCTCCCAGCCAGAGTGTTCATGCAACTCATAGGCATGTTGGCATCTTGCATTTTTATTGTACCTTATGGAAGACTTCAAATGCGACCCTTACAGGAATGTCTAGCACATCAGTGGAATCAGGCTCAAGGACAACTTACAGATCTGGTGTTGGTAGACAGCCGCACACATCGCTCTCTGCAGTGGTGGAACACAAAAAACTTGTCCAAAGGGCGGCCGTTCCTCGAACCTATTCCACAGATAGTACTCACGACAGACGCATCACTCACAGGATGGGGAGCCCATCTCCTCGGACATACAACCCAAGGCAAGTGGACCACTCAACAAAAACTGCTCCACATCAATCACCTGGAACTACTAGCAATATTTCTAGCTTTAAAAACATTCCAAGTACATGTGCAAAACAAAGCTGTCCTGATCCGGACGGACAACATGACAGCCATGTACTATATACAAAAACAAGGAGGCACACACTCTCTGCAGCTGTCCCAGCTCGCACAGAACATTTGGAGATGGGCCATCCCACAAAATATATATCTGCTTGCCGAACACCTTCCAGGAGTTCACAATCACATTGCGGATCTGTTAAGTCGACAGACACAGCAAATTCACGAATGAGAACTACATCCCCTAGTTCTTCTACCATTTTTCCACATGTGGGGCCAACCAAACATAGATCTGTTCGCCACACACGAAAATGCAAAATGCCCAACCTTCGCCGCCAGTTTACCACACCCATTGTCCAAGGGCAATGCGATATGGATGAACTGGTCAGGCAGATTTGCGTATGCTTTTCCGCCACTCCCACTGATTCCACTAGTGGTACGCAAGCTCCGACAACAGTCTCTCAAACTAATCTTAGTAGCTCCCACATGGGCATGCCAACCGTGGTTCACAACACTGATGAAACTCTCACTAGTTCTGCACCAAAAACTACGCCTGTCCCCATCCCTGCTAATGCAGAACCATGGAGAGATCAGACATCCAGATCCAGGTCAGCTGAATCTAGCGATCTGGCTCCTGAAGTCCTAGAGTTCGGTTACCTTAACCTACCACCGGACTGTATGAACATCATTAAAGAAGCCAGATGCCCTACTACTAGAGCTTGCTATGCTGCGAAATGGAAAAGATTTGCCGTTTACTGCACCAACAACCATATTGATCCACTGGATGCCTCCATTCAGAATATCATTTGCTACCTACTGCATTTGCAAAGATGTAACCTAGCATACACATCCATACGTTTACATCTAGCAGCACTTGCTGCTTATCTGCAAAACAGACACCACTTATCACTTTTTAGAGTCCCTGCAATTAAGGCCTTCATGGAGGGTATCAAAAGAATCATTCCTCCTAGGTTACCACCCTCTCCAGTGTGGATTCTAAATATTGTTCTTACCAGGCTCATGGGACCCCCATTTGAACCTTTACATAATTGCGAACTGCAGTTTCTCATATGGAAAGGGGCTTTCCTTATTGCCATCACCTCTCTTAGAAGAGTAAATGAGATCCAGGCTTTAATCATACAAGAACCATTCTTACAATTACATCGTAACAAGGTGGTTCTCAGGACAAACCCAAAATTCCTTCCTAACGTCATCTCACCATTTCATCTTAACCAATCAGTGGAGTTACCAGTGTGTTTTGCAAACCCAGACTCCATAGCGGAGAGAGCTCTACACACCCTAGATGTAAAAAGAGCCCTGCTTTATTACATTGACAGAACCAAATCATTTCGCAAAACGAAATAACTGTTCGTAGCTTTCTCCCCGCGCATAAGGGTAATCCCATCTACAAGGCTGGGATTGCAAGGGGGATCGTTAAATGTATCCAAATATGCTACCAAAAAGCGAAACGCACATTAACAATTCCCCCTAGGGTGCATTTCACACGTAAACTAGGGGCCTCTATGGCGTTCTTAGGGAACATTCCCCTATAAGACATTTGTAAGGCAGCAACATGGTCTACAACACACACCTTCACCAAACACTATTGTGTTGATGTGCAAGCCAAGCAGCAAGCTTCTGTGGGCCAAGCTGTTCTTAAAACTCTCAAACCACTGCAACCGATACAGGTGACCACTGCTAGGGGAGATACTGCTGTACAGTCTATGCAAGTGTGAGATCTGCAGCTCATATGCCTCGAACGGAAAATGCTACTTACCAGTATGCATCTGTTCTTGGCATGTAGAGCTGCAGATCCTCACACGCCCACCCACCTCCCCGGGACCTGTATCTGTTCCAGTTCTATCTTACTTAGATATACACACATGGACATCTTTTTCTTTCTACTAATTCCATCATTTCCCATCATGGCGAAAAACAATCGAAGGATGGAGTCGATGCCCATGCGCACTATCGTCCAAGGGAGGAGTCACCTATCTCCTGACTACAAAGACTTCTTCCAAGACAACAACAAGGTGCAAGCATCCGAGCCCAACACCAGATGGCGATCTAATGCAAGTGTGAGGATCTGCAGCTCTACATGCCAAGAACAGATGCATACTGGTAAGTAGCATTTTCCTTCCAAAGATTGGAGAAAGACCCTTCTACCAATCCAAAACGTTCAGTAGAACTTACTGACAACAAAAAGTATTATATGAGCCTGGGGCTTCCCGGCGGTCCACAACATTTTGGCTGCCGGGTGCCTCAGGTGGGCACGGGGGCACACACCTATGATAAAGAGAGACCCTGAAGGATGGGGTCCCCTAGGCCCACGATGAGTCAGGAAGGGAGTCGCGCAACTCCCCTCCCCGTTTTAATAAAATACGGCCCTGGGGAAATGGGATCCCCGGGGCTTATGAAGGCACAGGGAGGAGGGCATCACGACCCCTCCTCCCATTTAAAAATAGATATGGCCCTGGGAAATGGGATTTCAGGGCCTAATGAGGCTCGGGGTGTCTCCCTCCCCTTTTTAATTGTATTTGGCCCCGCAGGATGGGGTCCCGAAGCATACTAAGGCTCAGGCAAGGGGGCTACACACACCCTTCCCCTTAGATTTTGGCCTGGGAAAGAAGGGGACACTATCCCACTAGTGACCACACCTCGGAGGTTAGTGAGGACAGGGACCCACTAGTGACCATACCTCAGAGGTAGAAGGGGAACCTTTCCCATTAGCGACCATACCTCTGATGTAGAAGTAGACACTTTCGTATTAGTGACCACACCTCAAAGGTAGAAGTAGACACTTTTGCACTTGTGACCACACCTCAGAGGTAGAAGGGGACCCTGTCCCACTAGTGGCTACACCTCAGAGGTAGAAGGGAACACTGACCCACTAATGACCACACCTCATAAGTAAAAAGGGACACTGTCCCACTATTCACCACACCTGAGAGGTAGAAGGGAACACTGTCCCACTAGTGACCACACTTCAGAGGTAGAAGAGGACACTGTCCCACGAGTGACCACACCTCAGAGGTAGTGGACAGGGACCACTAGTGACCCAACCTCAGAGATAGAAGCGGGCACTGTACCAGTAGTGACCACACCTCAGAGGTAGAAGAGGACAGGGACCCACTAGTGACCAGACCTCTGAGGTAGAAGCAGGCACTGTCTCACTAGTGACCAACCTCAGAGGTAGAAGAAGACACTGTCCTACTAGTGACCATACCTCAGAGGTAGAAGAGGACACTGTCCCACTAGTGACCACACCTCAGAGGAAGAAGGGGACACTGTCCTATTAGCGACCAGACCTCAGAAGTAGAAGAGGACACTGTCCCACTATTGGCCACCTCACAGGTAGAAGAGGACAGGGACCCACAAATAACCACACCTCAGAAGTAGAAGGGCCACTCTCCCACAAGTGACCGCACCTCAGAAGTGGAAGAGGATACTGTCCCACTAGTAGAAGAGGACACTATTCCACTAGTGACCACACCAGAGAAAGAAGAAGACGCTGTCCCACTAGTGACCACACCTCAGAGGTAGAAGGAGGCACTGCCCCACTAGTAACCACACCTCAGAGGAGGAGGAGACACTGCCCCACTAGTAACCACACCTCAGAGGTAGAAGAGGACACTGCCCCAGTAGTAACCATACCTTGGAAGTAGAAGAGGACAGAGACACAATAATGACCACACCTCAGAGGTAGGTCAGAACACTGTCCCACTATGGACCACCACATGTCAGAGGTAGAAGAGAGCAATGTCCCACTTGTGACCACACCTCGGAGGTAGAAGAGGACACTGCCCCAGTAGTGACCATACCTTGAAAGTAGAAGAGGACAGAGACACAATAGTGACCACACCTCAGAGGTAGAAGAGGACACTGCCCCAGTAGGGACCATATCTTAGAAGTAGAAAAGGACAGAGACCCAATAGTTGCCACACCAGAGGTAGGACAAGACACTGCCCCACTAGTGACCACACCTCAGAGGTAGAAAGGGACACTATACTATTAGTGGAAATACAGCAGAGGTAGAAGGGGATACTGTCCCACTAGTGACCATACCTCGGTGGTAGAAGAAGGCACTGTCCCACTAGTGACCACACCCCAGAGGTAGAAGGAGACACTGTCCTACTAGTGACCACACCTCAGAGGTAGAAGAGGACACTTCCCCTGCAGTGACCACACCTCAGAGGTAGAAGAGAACAATGTCCCTCTAGTGACCACACCTCAGAGGTAGAAAGTGTAGGAGAGTAGGATCTGCACTTATGTTGCCCCCACTTTTTTTCTGATGTATACACTGGTTTCTGGCTATAGTCTGGCTGGGTCCCTGCTAATCAGGGCCCCAGTCTCACTGATCCCTCTAAACAACTTGGTGTGCATATTAGATGCACTAGTGATTGGATACTGTGGTACCTTATGAGCCCCTAGTATATGGTACCTTAGGTACCTAGGGCATTGGTACTTCACAGGCCTACCAGGGGCTGCAGCATATCTTATGCCACCCCTGGGAAGCATTCACAATCTGACACCACAGGCCTGCTACTGCAGCCTGTGTGAGGTAGTGTTAGCACTCCTCACTGAGGTATAGGTTCCTATATCTCACCACACACACACATATAAACCTATCAGCCACCCCTAATGTAGGCCCTATTAATCCTGAGGGCAGGGTGCTTGGTTTACTATGTGAGGGGGTGCTTCTACATGAGCAGGACCCCTCTGCGGCTGGCAGAGTCTATTCTCTGCTGCTGTTTGTGGATGTGGTTAAACCATATACTCTTAAGTGCATTATAACCTCGCGGTAAATGCTAACTTTGGGATGACTGCATCAAAACATGTTGTGTTTGGTGTCAAACAACTTGGAATCACACCCCCACATCAGTAACTGGTGTGGGAGTATGATCCCACCCTTCTAGAGGGGATGACATGTACCCACTGTACTAAACGGTAGAAATCTAAAGGAGCCCTGGCATCACAAAATGGATGCCACCAGCACAGACACTGGGCTGCCCTCCTGCTGCTGACCGAAACTCGCAGTGGAGGAAGCCCAACAAAAGGTATCCTGTCACAGGGAGGTGTCACCACCTCCCAGACAGGATTTAGTGTATTGGAGCTGGGTGGGTGCACTCTTAGAGTGCTTTGAAGTCCTGCACTGGGGGAGCAGTAGGCTCCTCTGTGCATATGCCAGCTCAAACCGGTTCAGGGGCTACCTGCCCCTGCTCTGGCGCAATACTGGACAAAGGGAAGTGGGTGTAACCACCCACTACCCTGACCCTTCTAGAGGAGTGGTCATAGAGCTAGTCCCTCCCCTATTTTTACTATAAGATACCAAGCATTGCCAATGCAATTCAGATAACCCTGGACGACGCTCTACAAAGAAGAATCCTGGCCCTTCGACGTTCCACTACCTTTGGAAGACAGAAGAATCTCCCTTGGAGTCAAGGAGTGACTCCCCTGCTTGGCAGGCACCAGAAACTTGAATCAACGGTTGCAAACTTTCCCGCTCCCGCCGGAGTTCGAAGTCCCTGCTGCCCCAGAAGTGGATTTCCTGACTTCTCGACGGCCCCTGTGAGTCCCCAGCGAAGCTGCGGCGAGTGGACCCCACGAGTGACGAGGAACAGCAATGCCCGGGGACCGTGCACTATTGTCGAGTGCAAACCCTAAACAACGTTCAAAGAACTTGTGCATTGGACCATCTTTGGTCCAAGCCTCCAGCAGGTTTTGCACCAAAAGTCAGCTGCCTACCTCGCCCCGAGTGGCCGTGGGCTCCTGTGAAGCATTTCCTGAGGAGGCGTCTTCGCGGTTACTTGCCTGTTGGCTAGTGACTCCCCCAAAGACTTTCTCATCGACTTCAAGGGCTCTCCTAGTTGCTCCAGGCCTGCCCTCACTTACCCTTGCTGGGTGAGTCCATCAGACCTTGCTGGTCTGCATCATCGTCCATCTTCAGTCTACACAAGACTTGCAGTTGCCAAGGCTTGTTGGCGCCAATCCGGTTGCCGACACCTCCATCAGCTACAGACGTCGTGGGACACTCCGAATCCAGCTGCTGGTCATCGTCGATCTCTCCTGGACCTCGTGAGCGAAGAGACAAAACTCCATCAACAGCCTGAATCGACGCAACATCAGTGGTCATCCATCTTGCTGGCCACCGGTCACTGGCAAGTGACCTTGAACACTGTCCCTTCAATTTTCAGGTCTTCTCCATCTTCAATCCATCTTCGGATTCCAGTGGACACCTCTCCAGTCATCACAAGCAGCAAGTCTTCAGTGATCTCCATTGAAAACAGCATCTCGACCCGACACCAAAAGACACCTATGCACCCGGCTTCCCTGGGTGAGGTAACTCGAGAACTCCGGTGCCCAAGTGTGTTTTGGCCCTCAAAATACTTACCTTGTAAGTGGCTTGCTTGTTGACTTCCTAGAAGTGCCCTAAAACTTTAAAATATAAACCGCGACTTGCTCCATTGAAACTAATAGGAAACCCGCGGCTGTGTTTAGACACTGCTCGCGTCTCCCGTGGGCTTGTTACTTACCTGCTAACACTGCAGTAGTGAAGCCCCAGCGATTCTCAAGGCCCTAAGCTTTGTCATTTTGCAAGTCGAGTTTGTTAACCCATTTTTTTAGTATATGGTCTGGTACGCCCCTAGGGCTCCAGCTATATTTGTGCTTAATTTATTGAGAACTGTTGACATTTGAATGTGTACTTGTCTTCTAATCTCATAAAGAGATTAGTAGAGTGTGTCTAGAAATAAATACATATATATTTGATATATATACCTGTGTGGTGTCCTTTCATTTAATAATTCAAGAGATTATAAGGTAAAACAAGCTGCTTTACATTCCTCAGAGGCTTAGCCTGAAGGCTGCTCTCCACAGCTACCACTAGGATAGCTTTCTTTAAAAGGTTGTCTTAAACCTATCTACCATAAGAGTCGAATTGGACTGGTGCAAGGTGGCCACTATAACTAGTTACCAGCATATGCCAGGCCAACTTCTCACAGAAAGGGACACTGTTCCACTATCGACCACACGTCAGAGGTAGAAGGGAACACTGTCCCTCTTGTGACCACATCTCAGAGGCAGAAGAGGACACTGTCCCACTTGTGACCACACCTCAGAGGCAGAAGAGAACAATGTCCCACTTGTGACCACACCTCAGAGGTAGAAGGGGACACTGTCCCACTAGTGACCACACCTCAGATGCAGAAGAGAACAATGTCCCACTTGTGACCACCTCTCAGAAGCAGAAGAGAACAATGTCCCACTTGTGACCACCTCTCAGAAGCAGAAGATAACAATGTCCCACTTGTGACCATCTCTCAGAGGCAGAAGAGAACAATGTCCCACTTGTGACCACATCTCAGAGGCAGAAGAGAACAATGTCCCACTTGTGACCACACCTCAGAGGCAGAAGAGAACAATGTCCCACTTGTGACCACATCTCAGAGGCAGAAGAGAACAATGTCCCACTTGTGACCACATCTCAGAGGCAGAAGAGGACACTGCCCCCCTAAGGACCACACCTCAGAGGCAGAAGAGGACACTGCCCCACTAAGGACCACACCTCAGAGGTAGAAGAGGACACTGCCCCACTAGCGACCACACCTCAGAGGCAGAATAGTAATAATAATACCGACATTTATACAGCGGGAACAGCTACCTCAAACAGAGGTGTCCCGGCGCTCTAGCAGTAGGCGGCACGCAGAGGTAACCAGAGAAAAGCAGACCCCACGATCATTATCCTAGGCTAAAGAGCCAAGTTTTTACAGCCTTCCTGAATAGCGGCTGTTGGACTTGGCCCTTTTTGCAGGGTCATCCCTAAACTTTTTGCCTTCCTCCTGTATTTTTTCTGACCTGTTGTTGGCTGTTTTATGACTCTGGGCACCTTACCACTTCTGACCAGTGCTAAGGTGCATATGCTCTCCCTATGGTAAAATGTATACATTGATTGGTGTCCATGTTTGGCTTATTGGATTTACTGTCAGTCCCCAGTAAAGTGCACCAGGAGTGCCAGGGCTTGTGAATGCCAATGCTGCTGGTGGGCTTGCAGCGCTGGTTGCGCCACCCACAGAAAGCGGCCGTGTAAAATGTGTCTAGGGCCTGCCACCGCAGACCCTGTGCGCGGTCTGGGACCGTCGCGCTGACTGCGCAAGTGCCCCCACTTGCCAGTCCCTAAACCTTCCCTTACCTACATATTAGCCACCCCTCTGGTAGGCCCAAGGGCAGGGTGCATTGTAGGCATAAGGTAGGACATGCCCTGATGTGTGTGGCATGTCTTAGTAGTGAATTACAGCCATTTTCGTTTTTCACTATTGAAGGCTACCTGCTCTCCATAGGCCAGAATGGGCTGCTGGGATCACGCCAACGCTGTGACCCCAGTGGACTCAGAGAGCATGGTAGAATGTCAAGTTTAGTATGCCTGAACTCAGAATAATAAAATACTTCTTGTAGTCAAGTTTATTTTAATATCCTGGGTTTGTAAATACTACTTTTAGAAAGTTAGTATTTGCTGACCTGACCATCTCAGTCCGCCTCTGGTGTGTGTGTGTGTTCTGCCTAGCAACAGTAAGGAGCAGGGTGGGGGGATCCCCAGAGACAGGTTGGCTGCCAGGTGGTGGGTAGAGAGATTACACCTGGATGGGTGGGAGGAGTACACCTTGACTCTTGAATAGACCTGTGCTCTGCCACCACAAAGCCGGCGCCACCCCCTGTGGGGCGGCTGATGTCTCTGCCCTGCTGCTGAAAGGAAAGAGCAGAGTCAGCATAACAAAGTGCTCCAGAACTGGACTGAGCCAGGCCTAGGCCCCCTGGCGCTAAAGAACAAAAGAATCATGGTATAAAAGTAGGAGCCTGGCTCCTAAGAAATCAGAATCCTGTTTACCACAAAGAACCTCTGCCCGACTAGAAGGAGAAGAAGACGCCGGAGGAGCTGGCCTGCTGCTTGCCTTGCTGAGAAAGGAGAGGAAGAGACTTACTGAAAAGACTTTGCTACTTTGTGCTTGAACATTCTCCAAGGGCTTGATCTGAGCTTGCCCCCTGAACTGAACCCCAGGAACAGTGGGTTCTCTGTGCTTTTGCTCGTCCTCCAATTCGAGCCGTGTGTGCATCCCGCTGGAAAGAGACTGCGCCCCTCATCGCCCCTCCTAGGGCCGTGACACTCAGAAGCTCGCCTGCCTCAAGCCCGTGAGAGCCCCGCTCCGTCCCGAGCCGCTCTCTGTCCCCGGGCCAGGCCGCCTGCATCCCTGTCACCGCCTGCTACTGGAGCGCGCTGATCGCGCTATCACCCCTCCCGCCGGAAGCCGTCCGACGACTGTGATCTACGCCGGGTCATCCAGCTGCACTGACCGTGCCCTGCGACCCCGCTTCGCTATCCCCGGACATCTCAGGCCGCGCCGCCCCCGCTGTGGAGACCCTCCGGCACCGCCGTGCTAAAGGGTCGCTGGCCGCGCCTGCCTACTTGCCCACACCTGCTGATTGAGGACCCAAGAACACTTCCCAAGCTGAGAGTCGCACCGACCTGTGCCGACTCTCCACATCACGAAAGAAGTTCCAGTATCGGGCTTGGGGCCCGCAACGCCTTATTTCCCCGTTCGCAGGAGCCGATCTCTGTGAGTACTGGAACCACAAGTAACATTTGCAAGAGACTACAAAGTATCCATTTGAAGCTACGAACAAAGAACATTTGCCTGCTTTACAACCTGGTGGCCTAGCGAAAACGTTATTGGTCTTGTGATAAGTCTGCTGAGATATATATACCTATTTTTTACATAAAGAAGCGTATTTTTATATATATCCAAGTTTGGTGTCCGTTTCTGGGGGGATTGATGTATTTACTGTGTGTATGATTGTAAGTGCTTAACCAACAACGCCTGAGGAATCGCCTTGGCTGCTCACGCCACGCACCTAGAGGGTGAGCAAGGGTCATTCGCGAGGGGTTATCCTGCGCCCTGACATGGAGGAGAGGGTTCCTGCTTGACACAAGGGCAACCTTGCGCCAACCAGAGATCCCCGACTCTAACATTGTTGGCAGCGGCTGGGATTTCGGATTTGCATTTGTAATTTGCATACAGTGAATTATTAATCACCAGATAGTGAGAGCAGACCAAGTAACGCAGCCACAGGTTTTTATTTGTTGAACTTTGTTGAGACATCTGCCATTACTGCAACCATGCCTGGCTCACTCTCCGCTGGAAGAGCACTCTCTGTGATTTCTGGAATGGATGAGGTGGATTGGGAGAGACTGGAAGGCTACACGGTAGAGCAATTGAAAGGCTACAGTGTAAAATTCAGAGTTCCCCATGCTGGATTCAAGAGGAGGGTCCAGTACACCAAGGCGTTGAGAGCCTGGAAGGAGTCAAGAGACCCACAGAATGCGGGGGACATCGTCCCACCAGACAACCTTGTGAAGCCCCGCAGAGTCCTGTCCCCAGAGGAGCTGGCAGACAGGGCAGCAGACAGGGCGCATGCAATGGAGATGGCAAAGTTCGCAGGACAAATGGAAAAGGAGAAGCAGAAGTTGGCCTTGGAGGCACAACGACGCCAAATGGATCATGATCTAAAAATGAGGGAGTTGGATCGCAAGATCAAGAGTTTAGACCGTTCTCCCTCTGGTGGCAGCAATATTGAGTTTTACAGTGCTGAGAGAGTAGTACGCACACCCAGAGATGTGGCGCCTGACTTGAAGGAGGGGGTTAACATACACCAGGAGGTTCAAGGGCATGAGGTAGCTCCAGTAGTGCGCAGTATCCCTGAAGGGAATAGGGTAACTGGCGCAGGGGTTCATAGTCCTAGTGGAGGGAGGGACACTCTACTGACTCTAGCTGAGAGGTACAGGGAGAGGGGTTCCCCCAAAATTGAAGTCCTGGTGGGTGAGTGTGAAGACCACCTAGAAGAGTGTGGGTTGTGGGACAGAGACAGTCAGATACTGTCTTGCCAGTCTCAGGGGAGTGGTGTGAAGTACGTGTGTGAGGCACTGGATGGTAAGGTGAAGGATAGTTTGGTTAACCCTGCTAGGGGGCTGTGTGATCCAATTGTGGGAGAGCATATTGCAAGTCCCTGTTTTCCAGAGCTATGCCAACACCTGTGTGAGGGTGAGTTCTCTGACCGCAGAGAGCCCACATTGGAGGCAGACCTTTTGGTGGATTCCAGAGGGTCTGGAGAGGCATTGGGGAGTGACCCTGTGGGGAGTGGCTCAGGTATCTTCCAACCCAGAGTGGTGGAAGTGGTGCAGAGTAGCCCAGCTAGGTCCCATGGTAGTGGGAGGGGTGTAGGGGCTCACGTCCTGTCTCAGTGGAGAAGGAGTGAGTGTGGGGCTGCGTGCCCCCAGGTGCCCGAAACCCAGTCTCAGAGCCTGGATGGTTCTTTAAGAGAACACCAGGCGGGGAGCCTAGGCTGTCCTGATGGGCCGCCCGTTGAGGGGGATCCCCTAGTGTCTGGTGAGCTAGGAGTGTCTGTAATCAGACCTCCATCAGTTCTGGTGTCCGGCAGTACCGCTCCATTCGGGAGAGTGCAGAGGTCCAGATTGAGGGGTGAGAGGGGGAAAGAGTCCCCAGTGGAAGAACCAGGGTGTCAGGGGCCAGCCAGAAGGGCTGCGTCACCGGTGAATGACCATGGTGACACCACTTCTGTCCTGGGGGATCTTCAGGCACTGTCAGATGGACAGGGGTCGGGAGATCAGCACCAGGCAGACGGTTGCACGACACAGGAGTTATGTGTCACCCTCAGGGGGGGCATGCGTGCTCTCCGGGAAGTCCTGGTGCGCCAGGCGAGCGTTCAGCCACATGGGTTGGTCCCAGGGTTGGGAAGCCAGGTTCAGGTGTTGTCTGACCTGGAGGGTGGGACTACTGTAATCAGTGTCCTGACCCATGTTGCTTCTGGGGGTACCACGCCAGTTGGGAGTGGGCAGTACTCCGGAAGGGGGTGCAGAGGGAGTGAGTCCTCGCCTCTGACCCCGGCCCAACTGACGGGTTTAGACCCTAGGTTGGAGGGCCAGGTTCAGGGTGTCCCCCCGGACCTGGACGCCCAGTTGCAGGATAGAACACCTGAACTGGTGGGCGAATCGCGCAGGACACCTGCCCCAGGTGCCCTGGCAATTCTGGAAGGGGGTACCACTCCAGGTGGGAGGGTACAGAGCCTCAAGGAGAAGGACCGGGTGTGGGAGAGGCCACCCCAGTCTTGGTTCCAGCCGCCGGGTACAGTCCTGGGGCTGGTGGGTCAGTGCCAGGATGTCATACCTGACCTGACAAGGGGGAGAATGGACAAAGGGTGCCAAGCACCTGGGGCTACTGCCCCCCGCTCCCTGGCGCCACAGAGGATTGAGAGCCCTGAGAGGCATACGGCCTGGGTCTCATCCCTGACTACTGTCAGTGGCCACTGTAACATTTTGCTGTCTGTCTGTTGGGACACACCTATGGGCCAGTTAAGGTTAGGTGCTGCACAGGTGGTGTCCACAGGTGAGGAGAAGGGATCCCCATGGATTGGCTTGGTGGGCCCTGAGAGTATGGACAGAGGGAGTCCGATAGGTTCAGATTGGCGTAGAAATGGAGTCTGCCCCTGCAGTTGCGGGCCAGGTCCTTGTTCTATCGCCCCAAGCAGGGAAGACCATCACGGTGGTGATTGGTCTACCCTGCGTTTTGGCTGGAAGGGGGTTGTGTTGGACTTGGCCCTTTTTGCAGGGTCATCCCTAAACTTTTTGCCTTCCTCCTGTATTTTTTCTGACCTGTTGTTGGCTGTTTTATGACTCTGGGCACCTTACCACTTCTGACCAGTGCTAAGGTGCATATGCTCTCCCTATGGTAAAATGTATACATTGATTGGTGTCCATGTTTGGCTTATTGGATTTACTGTCAGTCCCCAGTAAAGTGCACCAGGAGTGCCAGGGCTTGTGAATGCCAATGCTGCTGGTGGGCTTGCAGCGCTGGTTGCGCCACCCACAGAAAGCGGCCGTGTAAAATGTGTCTAGGGCCTGCCACCGCAGACCCTGTGCGCGGTCTGGGACCGTCGCGCTGACTGCGCAAGTGCCCCCACTTGCCAGTCCCTAAACCTTCCCTTACCTACATATTAGCCACCCCTCTGGTAGGCCCAAGGGCAGGGTGCATTGTAGGCATAAGGTAGGACATGCCCTGATGTGTGTGGCATGTCTTAGTAGTGAATTACAGCCATTTTCGTTTTTCACTATTGAAGGCTACCTGCTCTCCATAGGCCAGAATGGGCTGCTGGGATCACGCCAACGCTGTGACCCCAGTGGACTCAGAGAGCATGGTAGAATGTCAAGTTTAGTATGCCTGAACTCAGAATAATAAAATACTTCTTGTAGTCAAGTTTATTTTAATATCCTGGGTTTGTAAATACTACTTTTAGAAAGTTAGTATTTGCTGACCTGACCATCTCAGTCCGCCTCTGGTGTGTGTGTGTGTTCTGCCTAGCAACAGTAAGGAGCAGGGTGGGGGGATCCCCAGAGACAGGTTGGCTGCCAGGTGGTGGGTAGAGAGATTACACCTGGATGGGTGGGAGGAGTACACCTTGACTCTTGAATAGACCTGTGCTCTGCCACCACAAAGCCGGCGCCACCCCCTGTGGGGCGGCTGATGTCTCTGCCCTGCTGCTGAAAGGAAAGAGCAGAGTCAGCATAACAAAGTGCTCCAGAACTGGACTGAGCCAGGCCTAGGCCCCCTGGCGCTAAAGAACAAAAGAATCATGGTATAAAAGTAGGAGCCTGGCTCCTAAGAAATCAGAATCCTGTTTACCACAAAGAACCTCTGCCCGACTAGAAGGAGAAGAAGACGCCGGAGGAGCTGGCCTGCTGCTTGCCTTGCTGAGAAAGGAGAGGAAGAGACTTACTGAAAAGACTTTGCTACTTTGTGCTTGAACATTCTCCAAGGGCTTGATCTGAGCTTGCCCCCTGAACTGAACCCCAGGAACAGTGGGTTCTCTGTGCTTTTGCTCGTCCTCCAATTCGAGCCGTGTGTGCATCCCGCTGGAAAGAGACTGCGCCCCTCATCGCCCCTCCTAGGGCCGTGACACTCAGAAGCTCGCCTGCCTCAAGCCCGTGAGAGCCCCGCTCCGTCCCGAGCCGCTCTCTGTCCCCGGGCCAGGCCGCCTGCATCCCTGTCACCGCCTGCTACTGGAGCGCGCTGATCGCGCTATCACCCCTCCCGCCGGAAGCCGTCCGACGACTGTGATCTACGCCGGGTCATCCAGCTGCACTGACCGTGCCCTGCGACCCCGCTTCGCTATCCCCGGACATCTCAGGCCGCGCCGCCCCCGCTGTGGAGACCCTCCGGCACCGCCGTGCTAAAGGGTCGCTGGCCGCGCCTGCCTACTTGCCCACACCTGCTGATTGAGGACCCAAGAACACTTCCCAAGCTGAGAGTCGCACCGACCTGTGCCGACTCTCCACATCACGAAAGAAGTTCCAGTATCGGGCTTGGGGCCCGCAACGCCTTATTTCCCCGTTCGCAGGAGCCGATCTCTGTGAGTACTGGAACCACAAGTAACATTTGCAAGAGACTACAAAGTATCCATTTGAAGCTACGAACAAAGAACATTTGCCTGCTTTACAACCTGGTGGCCTAGCGAAAACGTTATTGGTCTTGTGATAAGTCTGCTGAGATATATATACCTATTTTTTACATAAAGAAGCGTATTTTTATATATATCCAAGTTTGGTGTCCGTTTCTGGGGGGATTGATGTATTTACTGTGTGTATGATTGTAAGTGCTTAACCAACAACGCCTGAGGAATCGCCTTGGCTGCTCACGCCACGCACCTAGAGGGTGAGCAAGGGTCATTCGCGAGGGGTTATCCTGCGCCCTGACGTGGAGGAGAGGGTTCCTGCTTGACACAAGGGCAACCTTGCGCCAACCAGAGATCCCCGACTCTAACAGCGGCTCTGATTCAATTTGGTTGATATTGTTTGGCAGAGAGTTCCATAGCTTAGTCGCCCCTACGGTGAAAGATCTGCCACCCAGCCGAGCTTTAGCAAATCACGGGGTACATAGCAGATTTTGAGAATTGGACCTCAATAAACGGATCTTCTTATAATGACATAACTGTTGTTTCAGGTAGCTAGGACATTTACCATGAATTGTGCAGAAAGCCATGGTCAAAGCCTTAAACTCGATCCTTCTTGCTACCGGTAGCCAGTGGAGGTCTTTATTATGCGGAGAGCTATGATGACGAAATTGTACACCTCTAAGCAGTCTCGCAGCTGCATTCTGTGCCATCTGCAGTCTCCTAACTAGGTACACAGGCAGGCCCAGATAAAGGCCATTTACATAGTCCAGCCTCGATGTCACAGTGGCATGGACTACAACTCTGCGGCAATCCTCTGGCAGCAAGTTTTCTCGATTTGCTGAAACAGGCGGCTGTCACCTGCTGAATTTGAGCTGAAAAGGAGAGGTCTGCTTCCCACTTCACTCCCAGATTTTTTGCTGTGGCAGTTGGGGTGGGAGGCAAACCCATTTTAGCCGGCCACCACAAATCCGCTGCTGGCGGCAAGTCCTTGCCGAAGAACAACACTTCAGTTTCTCAGCGTTAAGTTTGAGTTTATTGTTGTTCGTCTATTGGGCAATGTCTTTCAAACATCCCTTAAAACTCTTGAAGGAGTCCTCCGACTGGTCTTTAAAGGAGAACACCAGCTGGGTATCGTCTGCATATAATACCACCTGCACGCCCCAATAGGCTATAAGTGAGAACAGAGGGGCCATATATATATTCAAAAGAAGCGGGCTCCCGCCGGCCCCTGCGGTATTCCACACCATAAATGTTTAGGTTCCGCTGATGGGGTCGCAGGGCAACCTTCTGTCTGTGATTTATAAGAAATGACTTCAACCAGGTCAGTGCCACTCACACAATACTGGCGTCCTGGAGTCTCTGCACCAGAATTAGGTGGTCCACCGTGTCGAACAATGCGGATAAATAGAAGAGGACACTGTCCCACTAGTGACCACACCTCAGAGGTAGAAGAGGACACTGTCCCACTAGTAACCACACCTCAGAGGCAAAAGATGACAGAGACTACTAGTGACCACACCTCAGATGCAGAAGAGGACACTGTCCCATTAGCGGTCCACACAGAGGTAGAAGAGGACACTGTCCCACTAGCGACCATACCTCTGAGGTAGAAGAGGACAGGGATCCACCAGTGACCACACCTCAGATGTAGAAGGGGACACTATCCCACTAGTGACTGTAGGAAGGTGGAATCTGACTATATGGTTGCCCCCACTTTTTTCCTGGTGTTTGGATGGTTTTTGACTAGTCTGGCTGGGATCCTGCTATCCAGGACCCCAGCCTATCTGCTTACTCCCTTAAATGATTGGTGTGCATATTAGTTGCACTAGTGATTGGATACTGTGGTACCTTATGAGCCCCTAGTATATGGTACCTTAGGTACCTAGGGCATTGGTACTTCACAGGCCTACCAGGGGCTGCAGCATGTATTATGCCGCCCCTGGAAAACATTCACAATCTGACACCACAGGCCTGCTACTGCAGCCTGTGTGAGGTAGTGTTAGCACTCCTCACTGAGGTATAGGTTCCTATATCTCACCATACACACACATATAAACCTATCAGTCACCCCTAAGGTAGGCCCTATCAATCCCAAGGGCAGGGTGCTTGGTTTACTATGTGAGGGGGTGCTTCTGCCTGAGCAGGACCCCTCTGCAGCTGGCAGAGTCTATTCTCTGCTGCTGTTTGTGGATGCGGTTAAACCATATACTCTTAAGTGCATTATAACCTCGCGGTAAATGCTAACTTTGGAATGACTGCATCAAAACATGTCGTGTTTGGTGTCAAACAACTTGGAATCCTACCCCCACGCCAGTAACTGGTGTGGGAGTAGGATCCCACCCTTCTAGAGGGGACGACATGTACACACTGTACTACACGGTAGAAATCATCTAGAGCCCTGGCATCACAAAATGGATGCCACCAGCACAGACACCGGGCTGCCCTGCTGCTGCTGACCGAAGCTCGCAGTGGAGGGAGCCCAACAAAGGGTTTCCTGTCACAGGGAGGTGTCACCACCTCACAGACAGGATTTAGTGTATTGGAGCTAGGTGGGTGCACTCTTAGAGTGCTTTGAAGTCCTGCACTGGGGGAGCAGTAGGCTCCTCTGTGCATATGCCAGCTCAAACCGGTTCAGGGGCTACCTGCCCCTGCTCTGGCGCGAAACTGGATAAAGGAAAGTGGGTGTAACCACCCACTACCCTGACCCTCCTAGAGGAGTGGTCATAGAGCTAGTCCCTCCCATCTTTTCACTATAAGATACCACACATTGCCAATGCAATTTAGATTACACCTGGACGACCCTCTACGAAGAAGAATCCTGGCCCTTCAACTTTCTACTATCTCTAGAATACCGAAGGATCTCCCTTGGAGTCAAGGAGTGACTCCCCTGCTTGGCAGGCACCAAAACTACTGAACTATGGTTGCAAACTTTACCGCTCCCGCCGGAGCCCGCAGTCCCTGCGTCCCCTGAAGCGGATTTCCTGACCTCTCGACGGCCATTTTGAGTCCCCAGCGAAGCTGTGGCATCTGGATCCCACGAGTGACGAGGAACAGCAATACCAGGGAACCGTGCACTGATTTCGAGTGCAAGCCCTAAACTACGTCCAACGAAGTTGTGCTTTGGACCACTTGTTGTCCAAGTCCCGAGCAGGTCTAGTACCGAAGATCAGCAGCCTACCTCATCCCGAGTGACCGCGGGCTGTTGGTGAACTTTTCCTGCAAAGGCGTCTTCGCGGTTGCTTGCCCGTTGGCTAGCGACTCTCGAGAAGACTTCCACATCACCTTCAAGGGCTCGCCTGGTTGCTCTGGGCCTGCCCTCACTTACCCTCGCTGGGTAAGTCCATCAGACCTTGCTGGTCTGCTCCATCGACAATCTTCCATCCACACAAGACTTGCAGTTGCCAAGGCTTGTTGGCTCCAAACCGAGTGCCGAACCGTCAACAGCTGCAGACGTTGTGGGACCCTCCGAATCCAGCTGCTGGTCTTCATCGATCCCTCCTGGTCCTCGTGAGCGAAGAGACAAAACGACATCAGCGACCTGAAGAGACGCGACAGCTGTGGTCATCCATCTTGCTGGCCACCGGTCACTGGCAAGTGAATTTGAACTCTGTCCCCTCAATTTCTAGGTCTTCTGCAACTCCAATCCATCTTCGGATTCCAGCGGACACTTCTCTCGACGACACAAGCAGCAAGTCTTCAGTGATCTCCATTGAAAACAGCATCGCGACCCGACACCAAAGGACACGTATGCAACCGGCTTCCCTGGGTGAGGTAACTCTTGCATTACGGTGCCCAAGTGTGCATTGGCTCTCGAAGTACTTACCCTGTAAGTTGTTTGCTTGTTGTCCACTCCGAAGTGCCCTAGAACTGTAAAATACAAACCGCGACATTTGCCATTGAAACGCATTGAAAACCCGCGTGTGTGTTTAGACACTGCACGCGTCTCCTGTGGGCTGATTACTTACCTGCTAACACTGCAGAAGTGAAGCCCCAGCGATTCCCAAGGCCCTAGGCCTCTTCATATTGCAAGTCGAGTTTGTTAAACCACTATTTTAGTATATGGTCTGGTACGCCCCTAGGGCTACAGCCATATTTGTGCTTAATTTATTGAGAACTGTTGATCTTTTGAATGTTTACCTGGCTCTAATCTCATAAAGAGATTAGTAGAGTATATTTAGAAATAAATACATATATATTTGATATATATACCTGTGTGGTGTCTTTTCATTTGGTAATTCAAGAGATTATAAGGTAAAACAAGCTGCTTTACATTCCTCAGAGACTTAGCCTGAAGGCTGCTCTCCACAGCTACCACTAGGATAGCTTTCTTTAAAAGGTTGTCTTTAAACCTATCTACCAAGAGTCGAATTGGACTGGTGCCAGGTGGCCACTATAACTAGTGACCAGCATATGCCAGGCCAACTTCTCACAGTGACCACACCTCAGAGATAGAAGAGAACACTGCCTCACTAGTGACCACACCTCAGAGGTAGAAGAGGACACTGTCCCACTAGTGACCTCACCTTGGAGGTAGAAGAGGACACTCTGCCATTAGTGAGCACACCTTGGAGGTAGAAGAGGACACTGTCCGATTAGTGACCACACCTCAAAGGTGGAAGAGGACACTGTCCTACTAGTGACCTCACCTCGGAGGTAGAAGAGGACACTCTGCCATTAGTGAGCACACCTCGGAGGTAGAAGAGGACACTGCCACCACTAGTGACCAGACCTCGAAGGTAGAAGAGGACACTGCCCCACTAGTGAGCACACCTCGGAGGTAGAAGAGGACACTGCCCCAGTATTGACTGTAGGAACATAGGATCTGCCTTCATGGTCACCCCCACCTTTGGCTGGTGTTATTCTGTTTGATGACTAGTCTGACTGGGATCCTGCTAATCTTGACCCCAGTCACTGTGCTCTCTCCCTAGATTTGACAGTGGTAAGTTTCTTTGGTACCTCCCCAAGTGGCTACTGGTGTACCCAGGTACGTCCCTAGTATAGGTACCCAGGGCATAGGTACACCAGGGGTCTCCCATAGGCTGCAGCATGTACTATGCCACCAATGGGAGACCACTCAAACTGTGACTACAGGTGTGCTATTGCAGCCCTTGTAAGCTGGTGCTAGCACCACTTAAAGCAGATATGTTTCCTTATAGCTGAGGTCACTGCACTTAACAACTATAAGTCACCCCTATGGCAGGCTCTTCTGTCCTGAGGGCAGGGTGCTTGGTTACAAGTGTGAGGGTGTCCCTGCATGAGCAGGACACTCCTACAATTCCCGTAGTCGATTTTCCAGACTATGTAAGTGCAGTCAGCCAAATAATACACATAGTTGACATCAAGTCAAATACGAGATGGCTAACTATACATTTGCTGCACCAAAACAAGTCAATTTTGGTATCAAACATGTTGGAATCCTACCCCAACATCGATTACCGTGTTGGATGTAGGATCCCATGTGCTGGGGGCTCCCCTAGTGCACCTCCCTATATTCCCGGTACCAGCCTTTTAGGGTCTGACTTCAAGCCAGCGCTGCTGCCGACCACGGACACGATTCTGCCCTCCTTCTGTTGAGCTGAACTAGAGCAGGGGAAAGTATAACTATAGGTTTCCAGTTTGAACCAGTTCAGGTAGCCGTTGGCTCCTGCTCTGGCGCGAAACTAGACAAAGGACATAGGAGTATCCTCCCCTCTGTCCAGCCCCTCCTCTGGGAGGGAACCTTGAATCGTCCCAACCCTTTCACTAGGGTTCTTAATGACTTACCTGTGGGTGCGTCCTCAGATTCGTCCTGGGACAAGATTCAAATCTAAAACCACTTCAACTTCAACCATCTGGGCACCTTGGACTTCGTTGGACTTCGCCTGGAACCAAGACTGCATCAAGGAGCACTCGTGCTGCTAATGATCTCGTTGTCCTGCCAGTCTTCTGCATTGTCTGTGCCTGTGCTGTATCAAGGTTCTTCTCCAGGCCTGTGGCGATCAAAGAAACCCAAAGTAATCTCCCTTGTAGTGAAGGAGTCACTCCCCTTCATCTGCAGGCACCGCAACCAAGCTGACCAGTCTTTGCTCCTGACGTCCTACGGACTCCAAAAGGCTCAGCAACACAGGTAGTGGTACTGCAACTCCCTCGAGGCCTGCACTGTCTTGTCAGCAAGTTTGAGGCCAGTATCCCTTGTTGGATCGCTGGAACAGAACCCCTGTGCACCGCATCGACTTATCGTTGCCAAGGCTTGTTGCCTCTGTCCTCCAGAGATCTTCGGGCTACTAGAAGTTCCAGCCTCCAGCATCTCTTCCTGCCTAAATCTTCGTCCTCAGCGCATCTTCTGCACTGTGAACCTGTATCTTTGGTGAGCTGCTTAAGCACCTCCTACAACTCCTGTGCCTTCATCCTGCGGATCCTCTTACGGGTCTTTTCTGGTTTCAGTTGGCTCCCCTGCTTGCTCGGGGCCTGCTCTGACTCTCCTGCACTTGGTGAGTCCCTCAGACCTTGCTGGTCCCAACGCTGCACCTTTTTCATTTACCACTTCTGTTGCTGCTGCTTCCAAGAATTGGTGGTGCTCCCACCGGACACCAACCCCTGGTTCTTGACTTCCGTCGTTGGACAGCTCATGAACGGCTCCTGGTCTTCCACACCGTCGCCGGGTCCTCACAGCATCACCAGGTCCTCACAGCTGCAGCGACAAGGTCTCTGGCATCACTCCTGCATCTTCCGTCATCGGTGGTTATTGGTCTTCCGTACCTCCTGGTCATTCCAGAGTGGCATAGACTCTGGCCCCTCTGCTTGCAGGTAATCCTCATTGAGAAAACATCCTTGGATTCCACCAGACTCTTACACATTGTTCGCCAGCGGCATCTTTACTGAAGCCCTCCATTGTGGTGTACGGCAGTTCCCATCGTCACTTCACACCTATGCACCTGGCTTCCATGGTGTAGATATTCTGATTCCTGGGGTATCCATGGGTGGGGTGACTCTCCAACCTTCATCAGCCATGGGGTTTCTTCAGGGTCCACTGGGAAGGGTCCTCCTTCCTAAAAACGGCAACTGCAACTTTCCCATTAACTTCTGTTGAGTACGCTGCTGTGTTTCCACCCTGCACACAGCCTCCTTGGGGTTCCTGGGTACTTACCTTGGGTGGTTCCTTGGGTCCCAGGCTCTTCGGATTCTTCTGGTCCAAGTCTTGACGTCGGTTGCAGTTCGCATTCCACTTCTTTAGTATCTGGTTTGGTCTCCCCTGGAGACCACTGTGTATTTGTGCTTACTTACCTGCTTCCATTTGAGATATTGTGTGTATTGTGCTGATATCTCAGAGAAGAAGATATACCAATGTGTTAGTGAGTGTGTATAATAAATATACCTATTTTTATAACTACACCGTGTGGTTCTTTTTTGTTTAATCTACTCTATATGAGTAGTTCTGGTAAAACAAGCTGATTAACACTCCTTCTGGACTAAGCCTGAACGCTGCTTTCCACAGCTACCACTTAGAGAGCTTACTAAGGTTGTCTAAGACCACTAAAATCAACATAAGGGCTGTCGGGATTACTGCAAGGTGCTTCACTTAAATAAGTGTACACCATATACTAAGCCAGCCTCCTACAGTGACCATACCTCAGAGGTAGATGTAGACACTGCCCAACTACTGGCCACACCTTTGAGGTAGAAGAGGCCACTTACAGGTCGGTGTAGTGCCGGAAAGTCCCTGGCTGCAGGAGCCGTCTCCAATCCCAAGAGTCATGATGTTTACTGTAGCGATATCCCCATAATCGGAGATCCTTTAATCCTTTGATGGAGTTCTAATGGGACGTGGGGCGCCCCTTCCTCCAATGTTGTCTGTAATACTGATATTGATGGCCTGTCTAGAGATGCCATGTCGCTGACAGGGTCCTGCCCAAATATGAAGCAGTGTGACGCATGGGCTCCCTCTCCCACTCCCTCCCTCTCTCTCTCCCTCTCTCTCTCTCTCTCCCTCTTAGCGTGGTCATTAAGATTGGTGGTGGGGGGCGGAGGGTAAGCTTCTGATTTCCCAACAGTCACACAGGCTTATCTTGTTACACTACATTATGGGAAGTAGGCCATGAGGAGGGCTTAAGAGGCAGTTAAAAAAGATAGGCGCGCAGATTCTTAATGGACTAAAGCACAATTATTTTCAAGCTAAAAAAGTTTTTAGGCAGAGATGAGGGATCGTGTGTGTTTTAGTCTGTGTCCATGTAAAAGTCCAGTGTGAAATCTGACAGACACCTCTCGATACCCGGCTGAAAGCACCTGTACCCAACTATTGGCTATTAAATACATTTTGGTGTAACACCACCCCCAAGATACGCCCCCACTGTTGCATTACCTTGCTGCATTTCTCTTTCTTTTGCACGCTTTCTCTCTCTTTTGCACATTCTCTCTCTTGTACTCCCTCCCTACTTTTCTATCTCTTGTGCACTTTTTCTCCCTGTCTCTTTCTCTCTTTCTCTTGCATTCCATCCCTGTCTCTCCCTCTCTTTCTCACTTTCTCTCTTGGGCTCCGTCCTTGAATGGAAACTTGTAATCGCGCTACTTAGCCCGAAGGCATCAAGGCGCCTCAGACTTCTTAGTCCTTGTCTCTCTCTTGCGCACTCCCTTCCTGTCTCCATCTCCCATTGCTTTGTCTGAAGGTGACATGTTTCCTTGCCTGTGTTTGGGGCTGTGGATGTGGAGGGGGCGCTCACTCCTTGTCTCTTTCTTACTCCATCCATCCCTCTCTCTCTTGCCCGCTGTTCCGGGTCTCTCCCTTGCCACTTATCTTCCTGTCTTTCTCTTTCCCTCCCTCCCTTTCTCTCGCTCTTTCTTCTCTCTCTGTCCCCATCTCTCTCTCTGTCTCCCTCTGTCTCTCTCTCTCTCTCACTGTGTGTCTTTCTTCCTTTCTCTCTCTGTCTGTCTCTCTCCCCCCTCTCTCTCCTTGTATCGGCCTCTCCCTCCCCTTCTCTGTCTCCCCTCTCTCTCGCTCTTCTCTCTCTCTCAGTTCGTATTTTCCTCTTTCTCTCCCCTTTCTGTCTCTCTCTTTCACTCTGTCACTCCCTCTCTCTCGCTCTGTCTTTCTTCCTCTCTCTCTCTCTCTCTCTCTCTCTCTCTCTCTCTCTCTCTCTCTCTCTTCCTTTCTTTCTCCACTTCTTTGTCTTCTCCTCTCTCTCAGTTCCTATCTTCCTCTCTCTTTCTCTCTTCTTCTCTGTCTTCCCCTCTCTCTCTATCTCCCTCCCCTTCTCTGTCTTCCCCTCTCTCTGTCTTCTCTCTCTCAGTTCCTATCTTCCTTTCTCTCTCTCCCCTTTCTGTCTCTCTCTCTCGTTCTGTCACTCCCTCTCTCTCTCTCTCGCTCTGTGTCTTTCTTCCTCTCTCTCTCTCTCCTCCTTTCTTTCTCCACTTCTTAGTCTTCCCCTCTCTCTCAGTTCCTGTCTTCCTCTCTCTCTCTCTCTTTTTGTCTCTCCCCCTCTCTGTCTCTCTCTCTCTCTTGCTCTGTGTCTTTCTTCCTCTCTCCCCTCCTTTCTCTCTCAGTCCCTCTCTCTCTCTCTCTCTCTCTTCCTACCTCTCTCAGTCCCTCTCTCTCTCTCTCTCGGGTGTGTGATGGAACAACGCATGCCTCAACAACACATGCCTGAACCAAGCAGTCTTAACCACGACCGCATCTTTACAATGTATACCTTTTTTTTAACGCATGCCTTTACCACACAATTACGTGGTAAAGATATGATTGGTAAAGGGAAATGTAAGGTAAAGATCACACTCCTGCCCCTCTGCCCTGAGCCCTGTAATTCGTCCCTCCTGCAGTCTATTCTACATGCACCCGCCCTATAAACTACCCTGACCCCCTATCTGATCATTAAAAACCAACACCTTAAGTCCGAACTACTCCGACCCTAGCCCCCCTCCCTGAGCCCTAAAACCAGCCCACAACCCCTAAAACCTACCCCCACCTCCCTCCCTGCCCCAGTCTAGCTGCCCTGAAAACTGCCCCTTTTCTGTCCACTGCCCTGAGCCCTAAAACGCAGCCCCCGCCTCCCTGAGCTGTAAAACCAGTCCCAACCCCCTAAAACCTACACCCACCTCCCCATTCCCTGCCCCTTCAGCCTGAAAACTGCCGCGTTCCGGTCCCTTGAGCCCTAAACTCAGCCCCCTTGTTGCAGGGATTCTGCGGAGTCACAGAACTTTGCTTGGGATCATGAAACCTTAGTGGGCAGGGACTGAGTCATCCCAACATCTGAGTACCCATGACCCGGGGACAACTAGCTATAGTGTCTCACTTTCCCTCCTACTCAACCACAGAGGAACAAGTGATTAGACACCCCAGAACACAACACTCCAGACCCTCTCAGGAATCGCAGTTACAGGACACAGCCTTTCGTTCTCACTCTCGTACCAGTCCACAATAAGATTAGACAGAGACACAAGAAAAGTTTAAAATGTTTATTTTAACTAACATGCTCTAGTATGCAGTATACGTGCCACAACAAGTAGGAAAATGCCTAACACAAATATGGTTAGCATAGCAAGTAGTCTGTAAATCATAAAAGGTGCTGCCATTATATAAGACAGTGTGACCTAAGCTAACCACCTCCGCTGATTATATATTAGAAGAGGTCTTAGTGTTTAGCAGCAGAACCAGTACCTCATTTTATAGATGTGAGATCTACATCACAGGTGCTGTCACGCTCCCTTCTCTGGGAAGATCCCTCTCCAACTGTCTATTACCCACCTGTGTATAACTATAAGACCAAAGTACATGTTCCCAAACAACAGCTGCATCTGCGTGTTTTGTCTAGGTGCTAGGGCCTGACCAGAACAGAATAACAAGAGGCACTGCTGTTCTACCTTGTCTGCAGTGTTCAAACTACATCATAAGAAAGGACTGAACGCAAAAACAACAGCAGGTTTCTGTGGGAAAGTTACAGTCTGGCACAAAGCAAAATATGTTTGAATAGTAGCGTGTGCAAAGCAGAGGACAGTCTGGCTCGGTCTCATGCTAACTTAGGGAAAATGACAATGGCTACCTGTACCACATGACGCCATCCCTTTGGTCAGGACAGTAACACTTAATGGACACAGAAATCAGTGGTAAACAGAGTAAAAGCGTTATAGGTGAGCGTCCTGAAGAAGGCCTGATAAACTGATAGGAGAACCTTTTCTACACAAAAATATGTCCAATTACAGCGTGTCATCAAGGCCCAGTATGTATACGGCCAAGTGGACCTCCATCAGTTCCAGTATGGCATCAGAACTTTCCAAATTGAAAAGTGCAGCATCTAATTGAGCAAATGAAATGAACAGACGTGATCCTCATATCCAGAGGTCGCCCGTACCATCCAAGGAGTGTCGATATTAACTTCAATGAAACTAAGATCCAAGAGTCAGTGTGCACCTGCATAAGAAGCCATGTCGGCCATTGGCCCCAACAATGGATTACACACAAGCAACATACCCAAGGAACAGTCCTGGTCATGAGACATCAACTGACCTATCAACGGTTCATAATCCAGGGCAGAGTGTGGAAAGTCAAACAGAAATCGACATCCAGTGCTTCTAGTGGCATTTATTCAAAAAGATGACGCATCCACTCATGGTATAGCGGCAGCTGTTCTTGTCCGGGTAGAACAGCCAGTGAGCAGCCATTGCACAACAGTAGGAACAGGATAACAATGCCACAAATCAAGATAAGCAGCAGTGGGAACCCACCGAACAAGCTGGAAAAAATAGAATGTATAAAGGCAGTAATTACTTCAAAAATCGTCTGGAAAGAGGACATGAGGCCTGAGCCCACGAGTTAAAAAAAGTACGCTCGGCCTGTTGTATCACATACATTAAGGTGCCGATTACGATCCTGTAAAAACCGGGTACGAACCGTCGGACGGAGCATATTCTCCGTCCGACGTGTACCCGATCGTACAAAATTACAAACATGGAATTACGATTCGCACGGGAACACCATTTCCGTACGAATCGTAAAAAACCCCGACCGAACAAAATAAACATACAAATGCGAACCGGGAAAGCGCCGACCTGACGTCAGGACGCACGCAGCCTGCCATTCACGAACCAGGAATTACGATTCGCACCGACGTCATCCCGCACGGTGAATATTTTCCGGCTGCCAAAAACTGCCGGGAAATCAGGACGACGCGAACAAGGACTACCAGTACGCGACGGACAGACAGGACGACGCGAACAAGGAGGACCAGTACGCGACGGACAGACAGGACGACGCGAACAAGGAGGACCAGTACGCAACAGGACGACGCGAACAAGGAGGACCAGTACGCGACGGACAGACAGGACGACGCGAACAAGGAGGACCAGTACGCGACAGGACGACGCGAACAAGGAGGACCAGTACGCGACGGACAGACATGGACCCGAACCTACGAGTCATCCCGGCCCTCATAGCAGTCGACCTTCTCTACAGGTTCCGACGCAGACGCCGCAAAAGGTCAGAACAACTAAGGGAGGGGGGAATGTGGGGTGGGGGTGGCAGAACCAGGGCAGGCCACAAACCCCCCACCAAAGTCACACAGCACACATGCCCTGGACATACCTGACTCCCATGCCCTGGTCACTACGAGGGGGTGCGGGCGTGTCCAGATAAGCCAGCGACCGCCACAACGGAAGTCCGTCACGACGCGAACAGGCAACACAACCAGACAGGTACGTCCCGTACCCACGCCTGAAGAGCGTGGGTACGAGTCGAACCACGCCCACACCCACGTCACTCCAACAATGGCGGGACGGCTCATACCCACGTGGCAAAGGCCTGGGTACGGCCCGCACAAGCATCACATAGCGTGGGTACGGAAATGTACGGACCCTACCCCCACCCGTATGCATGGAGCGTACCCCCACCCCAACAGTGTAAGTACGACCCGTACCCACCCGCGTACGTATGGAGCGTACCCCCACCCCAACAGCGTAAGTACGACCCGTACCCACACCCGCGTACGTATGGAGCGTACCCCCACCCCAACAGCGTAAGTACGACCCGTACCCACACCCGCGTATGTATGGAGCGTACCCCCACCCCAACAGTGTAAGTACGACCCGTACCCACCCGCGTACGTATGGAGCGTACCCCCACCCCAACAGCGTAAGTACGACCCGTACCCACACCCGCGTACGTATGTAGCGTACCCCCACCCCAACAGCGTAAGTACGACCCGTACCCACACCTGCGTACGTATGGAGCGTACCCCCACCCCAACAGTGTAAGTACGACCCGTACCCACACCCGCGTACGTATGGAGCGTACCCCCACCCCAACAGTGTAAGTACGACCCGTACCCACACCCGTGTACGTATGGAGCGTACCCCCACCCCAACAGTGTAAGTACGACACGTACCCCCACCTCGAATGCATGGAGCGTAGCCCCACCCCAACAGTGTAAGTAAGACACGTACCCTCACCTCGAATGCATGGAGCGTAGCCCCACCACAACAGTGTAAGTACGACACGTACCCCGACCTCGAATGCATGGAGCGTACCCACATCCGTGTATGTCATGAGCGTACATATTGTGAAATTGGAGAGGTGGGTGCAGAGTCCTCCCAGCAGTGCCCAGACACAGGAGGGGTGTGTGCAGAGTCCTCCCAGCAGTGCCCTGAGACAGGAGGGGTGGGTGCCTATCACTCCCAGCAGTGCCCTGAGACAGGAGGGGTGGGTGCAGAGTCCTCCCAGCAGTGCCCTGAGACAGGAGGGGTGGGGGCCTATCACTCCCAGCAGTGCCCTGAGACAGGAGGGGTGGGTGCAGAGTCCTCCCAGCAGTGCCCAGAGACAGGAGGGGTGTGTGCCTATCACTCCCAGCAGTGCCCAGAGACAGGAGGGGTGTGTGCAGAGTTCTCCCAGCAGTGCCCTGAGACAGGAGGGGTGGGTGCCTATCACTCCCAGCAGTGCCCTGAGACAGGAGGGGTGGGTGCCTATCACTCCCAGCAGTGCCCAGACACAGGAGGGGTGGGTGCAGAGTCCTCCCAGCAGTGCCCAGAGACAGGAGGGGTGTGTGCCTATCACTCCCAGCAGTGCCCAGAGACAGGAGGGGTGTGTGCAGAGTCCTCCCAGCAGTGCCCTGAGACAGGAGGGGTGGGTGCAGAGTCCTCCCAGCAGTGCCCTGAGACAGGAGGGGTGGGGGCCTATCACTCCCAGCAGTGCCCTGAGACAGGAGGGGTGGGTGCAGAGTCCTCCCAGCAGTGCCCTGAGACAGGAGGGGTGGGTGCAGAGTCCTCCCAGCAGTGCCCTGAGACAGGAGGGGTGGGTGCCTATCACTCCCAGCAGTGCCCATGGAACGCAAAGGGTGGAGTAGTCACAGATACCATGCCCACAAATGTCAGTCAGGTGCACAAAGACCCTGCAGTACATGTACCACATGTGTTCGAGGCTGGGAGTATACGCATGCATAGCGCAGAAAAGAAAACATGTACACATGAAGTCATGTCAATAGGCCACATACACAAGTACAATGACTACCAAGGATGCCACGAATGACGCAGGTGGAGACATCGCTCAGCATGCATGTGCAAAGGTGAAGGACTACGTCACACACCCAGCTAATGGACACACAGCTCTGTGCCTAAGTCAGGGGACACCCTGCAGGGAAGAAGTCAGGGTACACAGAGGAAGGAATACACCTTGGGACAATTGCAACATGCAGCAACTGCATACATGAATGGAGAAAGGTAGCTAACACGGTGTGATGGCACACAGATCCCAGGGTCCCCCCTATGAGCAGCACACTACTACATTTCCCACACACCCAACACATGACCAACACCCACAACCATGTAGCAGCCCCACCAACAGCAAGGCCAGCAATGCAGGAGTGTTCCAAGGGCAAAAATAAATAGCTTTATTCAGCATGATAAAAAAACTAGTATGACGTGAGTCCAATTTCAACAAAGGCCATAGGGCAGTCCAGGAGTCCCAACTGGATGGGGGACACAGTGGGATGCGTGTCCCCTAGCTTGCCTGCACAGTCACAATCCGTTGTCTTCCACAGGGGTGAGGGCATCATGTGGGGGGGAAGAAACAGGCACCGCAGGGACAGGAGGGTGAAGGGTAGGCGTCGTGGGTGCAGGGATGGAGGACTCCACCACAGGGGGTGGGGCAGGGCCAAAGGCGGAGGCCAGGATTTCGCTGCACACCTTAGCAAGGTCCTCCAGGGACTCCCCTGCACCCGAAGGAACCACAGGCCCCAAGGAGGGGGGGGGGTCAGAGGGATGGGTCGCAGCGCCACTGTGGGAGGGTGTGGACGGGGGGGGGGAATCAAGCACCATGACCGGGGACCTCCTTGACCGCTTGCGGGGTGGTGTCACTGTGGGGCTCAGGGACAGAGCGGCCATGAAGGAGTCTTTGGGGGAGATGTGGCCAGGAGAGCTGAGGGGAGGGGATTTGGAGGGAGTGGATTGGGTGGAATGCGGACTCCCACTCTGGCTGCGTGTCACACGTTTGCCCCCCGACCCAGTGGGTGTGCCTACTGCACCCTGTGTGTGCGTGTCAGGAGGTGTGCGGCGGACCTTCCCTGCTGGTGTGGTGCCTGTGTCTGTTGTGGTGGTTGCATGCTTACGTCTGGGTGTATGTTGGACAGGCATGGGAGTGGGAAATGTGGAAGGAGCAGGGGTAGGGGGTGGGACGTAGCGCTGCAGGAGACCCACTGCTGCAGTCAGTGTGGAGTCTATGGACCTCAGCAAGTTGCGTTGGTCAGCCTGCGATGAATGAATGCCCTCCAAGTATGCCTCCATGTTGTTGAGGACCTGGCTGTGGCCATGGAGGACATTAAGGATCGCAGTCTGACCAATCTGCAACTGCCGCTGGATGTCCACAGACTCAGCATTGGCGGCAGCAGTGGAGACAGGGGCAGGGGGTGCGGTGCCTGGCAGGAAGGAGACATGTGGTGACCGGGCACGTTGGGAAGGGACACGAGCACGTGGGAGGCGGCTGATGCCAATGGAGGGGGCGGTGCCAGATGTAGGGCTGCTGTCAGATGGTGGTGCAGCCACCGCCCACTCGGAGTGATCATCCTCGGACCCGTCCGCTTCATAGTCTGTTGTGCCAGTCGACAGGTCCCCGGGGTCACTCTCCACCGCCTCTGTCCCACTCGAAGTGCCAGCCCCGATGTCACCGCTGGCACTGGTGCTCGGTCCCTCCGCGCCGTCTGTGTCCATGTCTCCCACCGTGTCCCCCGACGATGCTGTGGGCAGGGTGAAGAGACAGAAAGTAATCATACACCTGTATACATATGTCACATGAGTACAATCTACGTAGGTTACAGTGCATAGCCTGAAACAAAGGATGAGTTACAACTACAAAACAAGGTACATACGTAGGGCCTGCAAGACACAGTTGTGTGACCCACCATGGCATGGAAAAACTATGGAGAGCATGACACAATAGCAAATGAGATGACATGGCATTCTGACTGAGGAGCAAGGCCCTGGGGACAATACAGCACTGCATCTGCACCACACAGCGTGGCAGGAAATAGGGATGAGCAGGGACCAAATCCAGGAACTAGAGGCACATGCAGCATAGGTAATACTGAGAACATGCCCACCCTGACTGCCACGCTGCACCTTGAGTGTATGTCCAGACAAACATCACACACTGGCCAGTCCGGCAAGGAGATGACAGGTCTTGACATGTAGGCCATGGCCGCCCCACCCACCCCCTACATGAGACACATCTGTGGAGACACAGGAAGCACTTACATCTCTTAGTCTGGGTGAAATACACATGGGATGCAATAATTCAAGATTGCACACAAAATACCCAAGGTGCGGCTGTCCAAAGAATCATGTACAAATGGCCATCATCAGATGATTGCTACGAGACACACAGGCAATGGCCACCGTGAGCATGAACTTGGAAAATCATGTCAGGCTGGACAGTGGACACTTGTAATACATCTCACGTCAATAAACATGGTGCCAGGGGACAATGGCACAGAGCACAAGCGATGCTGTAGACACAGAGATTGTCGACATTCTCGGATCACACACATGATACCTAGGAAAAGATGCCCCTGGGGACAGTAGTGGCCACACAACTCCATGCTCCTGAATGGAAATGACTGCAACACACGCTAGCATCCCTGCACTATGCGTAACGCACACTCATGCACATCATGTCACAGGCCACCACATGGGACATGCCTGCTGGAAGGCCTCGCACTCAAGAGATTAACTCCCATGTCTGAAATCAGCATTAGTGCCAACTGACATGGAACCCACAAGTCCAGAACTGGACAGGGCACAGGCAAGGTCACTAAACCTCTTACACACCACCCCCACACATGACGCTGCAGGCATTGTACACTTGGAGAAGGTGTCAGGCTACATTACTTTGTGATGGAGTGACTACACAGAGACCAGGGAACACATTGCAAGGTTGGGAAGGGAGGCAGGTGAGGCCTGCAACACTGTGGGTAACAGGATCGTCACAACACCATAAACCCTGGAAGTGTATCCATGGAACAGTGCACTTACAAATGCTGGTGAAACACAACAAACACACACATGTACCTACCCCCTTCCGGCTGCTGCATGGCCTGTAGACGCCTGTCCAAGTCAGGAAAGACCACCGCCAGCACACGTTTCTGGATGTGGGAGAGACGGCGGCGCCCGCGGTTCTTGTGGCTCTCAGGTGAGTCCCCCAGCAGGACCCGTGCGATCCTCCGCGTCCAGCACCGCATATCCTGCCAGCGTTTCCTCACCTGGGACAGGTGCCACCTCCGACCATCCGCACTCCTCACGGCGCTGACGGCGTCCAGCCATATCTGCTCCTTGGCAGAGGCGTCTACCTGTGAGGATGAACAAGTGACACTACATCAATACACCTTGCACATGTCACGGGGACACAGATTAGTACACATTTGCAGTCTACAACAAGGCATAGTATGCATCCAACGCATTGCACCTTTGTCATAGGGACATGATCCTCTGGGGGAAGGCCAAAAGCAGTACGTGCCATTGGAAGGACACAGGTGGAATGAGGGCAACTACACAATCAATGATCCAGGCTCACACTGTGCATCACACCCACCCCTCCTGTCTCAGGGCACTGCTGGGAGGACTCTGCACCCACCCCTCCTGTCTCAGGGCACTGCTGGGAGGACTCTGCACCCACCCCTCCTGTCTCAGGGCACTGCTGGGAGGACTCTGCACACACCCCTCCTGTCTCAGGGCACTGCTGGGAGGACTCTGTACACACCCCTCCTGTCTCAGGGCACTGCTGGGAGGACTCTGCACACACCCCTCCTGTCTCAGGGCACTGCTGGGAGGACTCTGCACACACCCCTCCTGTCTCAGGGCACTGCTGGGAGGACTCTGCACCCACCCCTCCTGTCTCAGGGCACTGCTGGGAGGACTCTGCACCCACCCCTCCTGTCTCAGGGCACTGCTGGGAGGACTCTGCACCTACCCCTCCTGTCTCAGGGCACTGCTGGGAGGACTCTGCACACACCCCTCCTGTCTCAGGGCACTGCTGGGAGTGATAGGCCCCCACCCCTCCTGTCTCAGGGCACTGCTGGGAGACATCAGGCATTCCCCCCCCTGGGGCCCCCCCTGCAGTACAAAGCATGTGTGTCACACCTGAACACAATGGCAGACGTCACAGTCACTAAAAAGGGACACAGTCTGTGCCAGTGGACACTGAACTCACCTAATAACCTGGTCGCCCATACAGCATGGGGTACCGTGGGAGGATCACATCCACCAAAGCCATGTTCTCCTCTAGGGTGAATGGCTGTGACCTCTCCACAGCCCTTGACATGGTTCCAGGGAATCAGTAGCAGCAGCTGGGTCGTGGAATACAGAGATGTGCAGGCAAGTGCTCCCTCATGGGACCTGGCTGCCTTATATCTGCCTTGCTGGCCCATCTCATTCACAGGAGTACAGAGTGATTGGTCACTCACATTTGCATCCTATGTTTCCTCCAATCCCTTCAAACCTAGCAGTCTGTGGGTTCTCTATCGGTTTCATTCTCCAGCATGATGTCAGCCCCACAAACACATTGCAACAAAGTAGAAGAATTCCAACTGACTACTGCTGTGCACCTTCCAGAACACATTCAAATTTTGAACTTGGTCTCCATGACAACCAGCATGCATGTAGGCCTCAATACTTGTCCCTCATGTGTCCCCTATGTAATTTGGAGCTCCACACACAGGTACGGTGCGTTCCGGGGCCCTAGGGCACCCCAAATGCATTGCAACGGACCGTACACGCGTGCCTACGTTCACTATTACTATGGGTGTCCTCGCGTATGCGTAGTCGTAGTGGTACGGGCCGTACACACGCCTGTACGCTCCCTATCACTACGAGTATGCATACGCGAGGCCACCCATAGTGATAGGGAGCGTACAGGCGTGTGTACGGCCCGTACCACTACGAGTACGCATAATAATAATAATAATAATACCGATATTTATATAGCGCGAACAGCTACCTCGCAAGGAGGTGTCCCGGCGCTGAGTAATCATTTTTTCCAGGCAAAAGATGGGCGGAGAAAAGGGGAGGGAGTGTTTAGTTATTCTGGGAAAAGAGCCAAGTCTTTAGCTGCCTCTTAAAACTGGCTTCCGTTGGAGCCAATTGGATGTTGGCCGGTAGAGCATTCCAGAGTATCGCCGTGCAGGCAGAGAAGGATCTGCCTCCGAGTCTGGCTCTCCTGGCGCGGGGAATAGAAAGCTGGTGTCGTGAATTAGAGCGCAAACATCTCTCCTGATAGTATCTGGGGAGTCTAAGCTTTAAATAGTTAGGACAGGTCCCCTTTTGGGCTCTAAACGCCAGAGTTAGAGCTTTAAACTTGATTCTGCAGGCTACAGGGAGCCAATGCAGATCGCGCAAGTGCGGAGAGACATGCTGTTTAAAAGGGATGTTTTTTAGCAGTCTCGCAGCCGCGTTCTGCACGATCTGCAATCGTTGCACCAGATATTTGGGTAGGCCAAGGTAGAGGCCGTTTGCGTAATCCAGTCTGGAAGTGACTGTAGCATGGACCACCGTCTTGCGACAGTCTTCAGGCAGAAGGGACAGAAATTTGCGTAGGTTTCTTAGTTTATGGAGACAGCACGCAGAGACCTGCTGTATGTGTGGAGAGAAGGAAAGACTCTCATCCCATCTTACTCCCAGATTTTTCGCATTGGTGCTGGGTAGAGGAGGGAAACCCATTTCGGACGGCCACCACAGGCTAGGGGGGGGCCGAGTATGTTTGCCAAAGAAGATGACCTCCGTCTTACTCGCGTTCAGTTTGAGTTTGTTTGTATTCATCCAATTGGCAACATCTCGCAAGCATCCCTTCATATTGCTGAAGGCTGCCTCTGAAACATCCGAGAAGGGGAAAATTAGTTGTGTGTCATCGGCGTATGAAATCGCCTTGACGCCCCATTTAGCAATAAGAGAAAAGAGTGGAGCCAGATAGATATTAAAAAGTAATGGACTGAGGGCCGAGCCCTGAGGGACACCACACCAGAGGGGTTTGGGTTTAGAAGAAAGGGGGCCCAAGGCTACTTTCTGGGTGCGATCAGTGAGATAAGATTGTAGCCAGCCCAGAGCCTTATCTTCCAGGCCTGAATTTTTTAGCCTTAGCAGTAGCCTCCCGTGATCCACAGTATCAAAAGCGGCAGATAGATCCAGGAGCACCAACATAGCCGATGCTCCTGAATCTAAAGACCACCTGATCGACTCAGCCACTTCTATCAGAGCGGTCTCGGTGCTAAAGCCCGCCCTGAAACCTGACTGGGTTTCATGCAGTATGTCTCTTTCTTCTATGAACCTGTTTAGTTGGCGTTGTATCAGTTTTTCAAGCATTTTGCCGGGGGCTGCCAACAGGGAGATTGGCCGGAGATTGCCAAGAGCATCCGGGGCGCCATTTGGTTTCTTTTTTAAAGGCAGGAGTGTGGCATGTTTCCAGCAATCGGGGAATAGACCTGTTGCAATGGATGTGTTCCAGATATGTAACAGTGAGGTGGTAATTGAGTCCGACATCATTTTCCAGAGCTTGGGCGGGCATGGGTCATCAGGAGCCCCTGATTTACATTTTTGTAGTTCCCTTTTGGCCTCGGCGAGGGAAATAGGATGAAATTGAGCCAAGGCGGGGAGGGATGCCACATTATCATTTGTGTCGGACATGATTGTGGGCTCGGGACTGGTGAAGGTGTCGTAGACTTTCTCGATCTTTTTATCAAAAAAGACCGAGATGTCCTCGCAGAGTTTCTCCGACGGAATCACTTCAGTTTCAATTGCCCGAGGTTTAAAAAAGGATTGAACAATTTTAAAAACTTCTTTGCTAGATTGCTCAGCTTGCTGAATGGAGGACACATAGAACAATTGTTTTGCTTTTTTTATGGATTTATGGAAAACACGCAAGGCTTCTTTGTAGCAAATTTTTGCTGATATGGAATAGTTTATCCGCCAGAGACGCTCTAGTTTTTTGCAATAACTTTTTTCAGCCAATAGCTCAGTCGAGAACCATGGGGCCGAAGGGGATTCTCTGCGTGATGTAGCGATTTTTGCAGGCGCGATGGTATCCAACGTATTACCTATCCAAAGATTTAGAGCCACAGCGTCCGTGTTCACATCTAATGACAGAGTTGGAGTAGTAGCTGAAAGAGCAGGGCAGAGAGTCTCTGCTGATATATTAGCCCAGTTTCTGCGAACATAGGATCGTCTCCCTTTTGTCTGGTGGTGGGAGGGGAGGGAGAAAGAGAAAGGGATTAAAAAGTGATCCGTCCAAAGCAATGGTTGTGCGGTTTTAGCTGAACAGTCTGGGATATTGGAAAATATCAGGTCCAACGTGTGGCCTGCCTTGTGCGTTGGTTCCGAGATAATTTGGAATAGGTTCGCCGCTTCCAGTGTAGAAATAAGTTGGGTGGCTAGGGGGCAGTCTGGACTGTCAATGTGAACATTAAAATCGCCAACAGCAATAAAATGGGGGTGAACTATTGAGCTTTGGACTATAAGGTCCATCAGTTCGGCAGTATAGTTGGTATGGCAATCCGGAGGCCGATAGATAATCAGGCCGGCTAGGGACAAATGGGGGTTAATTTGAAAGCAGAAATGAAGCCCCTCAATGCCTGGGATGGAGGTAGGCGTTGAGGATGACAGTGTATATTTGTCTTTAAAAATAATCGCTACCCCACCGCCCTTTTTATCATTTTCTCTGTTTGAGACACTCATTTTGTAGCCTGGTGGGACAGCCAGTGAGATAGAAGCTACACTATCCACAGACAGCCATGTTTCTGTAAGAAATAGGGCGTCCCAATCGGAGTCCTCTAGTAGCAGCCAGATATCATCCGCATGCCTAGGGAGGGATCTGCAATTTAGTAGGGCGGCTTTAATAGTAATATCAGGGTGGTTAATCGGGGAGCCTGTTTTGGAATTTAAAAATACTGTCTTAGGGGGCGGAGCGTCACGAAGTGTCTTGTAGCACACCGGACATGATCGCGGTGGTGTAGCGTTGGCCAGGTCATACCTGAGCGCATGACAGTGATTGTCTGTATTCAGAGCTAGTAATGCAGACCTAGACCAAACGATCCGCGTAGCGTCCCTACTCTTACCTACAGCGTGGCTGGCGCTGGTCGCGGTCCCGTCGCGGACGGGCGCAGACGGGCTTGCCTTAGGCGCGCCTTCGGCGCGCAAACGGCGCCCCCGCTGCGCCCGTCCGCTGCGCTTCCGGAATATACACATACTTTATAGTGGCGGGAGAAGTGGTGAAGGGGGCGTGGCCTCACAAAAGGGGGCGTGGCCTCAATCGACGCCAGGAATGGCGGCAGCGCTAAACTCCGCTGTGCACCTCTCGACGAGGAGTTGAGAGCCCTGTGCTAAAAGTGCCACGAGAAAATAGGTGGTGAACACAAGGTAAATGTGACTCTCAAATAGTTTTAAAAGGTTTTTTTTTAAAAAAATGGTATTACAAACACCCTCCCGGCTTTCCGCCTCAGGAGACCTAGAAAAGCAATTAACCGGCGCTTGTCGTCAGCGACCTTATATATGCTCCGAGGTTGTTGTTTTGCTTCGGTAAGGGGGCGTGGCCTCACAAAAGGGGGCGTGGCCTCAATCGACGCCAGGAATGGCGGCAGCGCTAAACTCCGCTGTGCACCTCTCGACGAGGAGTTGAGAGCCCTGTGCTAAAAGTGCCACGAGAAAATAGGTGGTGAACACAAGGTAAATGTGACTCTCAAATAGTTTTAAAAGGTTTTTTTTTAAAAAAATGGTATTACAAACACCCTCCCGGCTTTCCGCCTCAGGAGACCTAGAAAAGCAATTAACCGGCGCTTGTCGTCAGCGACCTTATATATGCTCCGAGGTTGTTGTTTTGCTTCGGTAAGGGGGCGTGGCCTCACAAAAGGGGGCGTGGCCTCAATCGACGCCAGGAATGGCGGCAGCGCTAAACTCCGCTGTGCACCTCTCGACGAGGAGTTGAGAGCCCTGTGCTAAAAGTGCCACGAGAAAATAGGTGGTGAACACAAGGTAAATGTGACTCTCAAATAGTTTTAAAAGGTTTTTTTTAAAAAAATGGTATTACAAACACCCTCCCGGCTTTCCGCCTCAGGAGACCTAGAAAAGCAATTAACCGGCGCTTGTCGTCAGCGACCTTATATATGCTCCGAGGTTGTTGTTTTGCTTCGGTAAGGGGGCGTGGCCTCACAAAAGGGGGCGTGGCCTCAATCGACGCCAGGAATGGCGGCAGCGCTAAACTCCGCTGTGCACCTCTCGACGAGGAGTTGAGAGCCCTGTGCTAAAAGTGCCACGAGAAAATAGGTGGTGAACACAAGGTAAATGTGACTCTCAAATAGTTTTAAAAGGTTTTTTTTTAAAAAAATGGTATTACAAACACCCTCCCGGCTTTCCGCCTCAGGAGACCTAGAAAAGCAATTAACCGGCGCTTGTCGTCAGCGACCTTATATATGCTCCGAGGTTGTTGTTTTGCTTCGGTAAGGGGGCGTGGCCTCACAAAAGGGGGCGTGGCCTCAATCGACGCCAGGAATGGCGGCAGAGCTAAACTCCGCTGTGCACCTCTCGACGAGGAGTTGAGAGCCCTGTGCTAAAAGTGCCACGAGAAAATAGGTGGTGAACACAAGGTAAATGTGACTCTCAAATAGTTTTAAAAGGTTTTTTTTTAAAAAAATGGTATTACAAACACCCTCCCGGCTTTCCGCCTCAGGAGACCTAGAAAAGCAATTAACCGGCGCTTGTCGTCAGCGACCTTATATATGCTCCGAGGTTGTTGTTTTGCTTCGGTAAGGGGGCGTGGCCTCACAAAAGGGGGCGTGGCCTCAATCGACGCCAGGAATGGCGGCAGCGCTAAACTCCGCTGTGCACCTCTCGACGAGGAGTTGAGAGCCCTGTGCTAAAAGTGCCACGAGAAAATAGGTGGTGAACACAAGGTAAATGTGACTCTCAAATAGTTTTAAAAGGTTTTTTTTAAAAAAATGGTATTACAAACACCCTCCCGGCTTTCCGCCTCAGGAGACCTAGAAAAGCAATTAACCGGCGCTTGTCGTCAGCGACCTTATATATGCTCCGAGGTTGTTGTTTTGCTTCGGTAAGGGGGCGTGGCCTCACAAAAGGGGGCGTGGCCTCAATCGACGCCAGGAATGGCGGCAGCGCTAAACTCCGCTGTGCACCTCTCGACGAGGAGTTGAGAGCCCTGTGCTAAAAGTGCCACGAGAAAATAGGTGGTGAACACAAGGTAAATGTGACTCTCAAATAGTTTTAAAAGGTTTTTTTTTTAAAAAATGGTATTACAAACACCCTCCCGGCTTTCCGCCTCAGGAGACCTAGAAAAGCAATTAACCGGCGCTTGTCGTCAGCGACCTTATATATGCTCCGAGGTTGTTGTTTTGCTTCGGTAAGGGGGCGTGGCCTCACAAAAGGGGGCGTGGCCTCAATCGACGCCAGGAATGGCGGCAGCGCTAAACTCCGCTGTGCACCTCTCGACGAGGAGTTGAGAGCCCTGTGCTAAAAGTGCCACGAGAAAATAGGTGGTGAACACAAGGTAAATGTGACTCTCAAATAGTTTTAAAAGGTTTTTTTTTAAAAAAATGGTATTACAAACACCCTCCCGGCTTTCCGCCTCAGGAGACCTAGAAAAGCAATTAACCGGCGCTTGTCGTCAGCGACCTTATATATGCTCCGAGGTTGTTGTTTTGCTTCGGTAAGGGGGCGTGGCCTCACAAAAGGGGGCGTGGCCTCAATCGACGCCAGGAATGGCGGCAGCGCTAAACTCCGCTGTGCACCTCTCGACGAGGAGTTGAGAGCCCTGTGCTAAAAGTGCCACGAGAAAATAGGTGGTGAACACAAGGTAAATGTGACTCTCAAATAGTTTTAAAAGGTTTTTTAAAAAAATGGTATTACAAACACCCTCCCGGCTTTCCGCCTCAGGAGACCTAGAAAGCAATTAACCGGCGCTTGTCGTCAGCGACCTTATATATGCTCCGAGGTTGTTGTTTTGCTTCGGTAAGGGGGCGTGGCCTCACAAAAGGGGGCGTGGCCTCAATCGACGCCAGGAATGGCGGCAGCGCTAAACTCCGCTGTGCACCTCTCGACGAGGAGTTGAGAGCCCTGTGCTAAAAGTGCCACGAGAAAATAGGTGGTGAACACAAGGTAAATGTGACTCTCAAATAGTTTTAAAAGGTTTTTTTTTAAAAAAATGGTATTACAAACACCCTCCCGGCTTTCCGCCTCAGGAGACCTAGAAAAGCAACGTGTACGCATACGCAAGAACACCCATAGTGGTACGGGCCCGTACACACGCCTGTACGCTCCCTATCACTATGGGTGGCCTCGCGTATGCGTACTCGTAGTGGTACGAGCCGTACACACGCCTGTACGCTCCCTATCACTATGGGTGGCCTCGCGTATGCGTACACGTAGTGATAGGGAGCGTACAGGCGTGTGTACGGCCCGTACCACTACAAGTACGCATACGCGAGAACACCCATAGTGATAGGGAGCGTACAGGCGTGTGTACGGCCCGTACCACTACGAGTACGCATACGCGAGGCCACCCATAGTGATAGGGAGCGTACAGGCGTGTGTACGGCCCGTACCACTACGAGTACGCATACGCGAGGCCACCCATAGTGATAGGGAGCGTACAGGCGTGTGTACGGCCCGTACCACAACGTGTACGCATACGCAAGAACACCCATAGTGGTACGGGCCCGTACACACGCCTGTACGCTCAGTATCACTATGGGTGGCCTCGCGTATGCGTACTCGTAGTGGTACGGGCCGTACACACGCCTGTACGCTCCCTATCACTATGGGTGGCCTCGCGTATGCGTACACGTAGTGATAGGGAGCATACAGGCGTGTATACGGCCCGTACCACTACGAGTACGCATACGCGAGGCCACCCATAGTGATAGGGAGCGTACAGGCGTGTGTACGGCCCGTACCACTACGAGTACGCATACGCGAGGCCACCCATAGTGATAGGGAGCGTACAGGCGTGTGTACGGCCCGTGCCACTATGGGTGTTCTTGCGTATTCCTACTCGTAGTGGTACGGGCCGTACACATGCCTGTACGCTCGCCATCACGATGGGTACACATACGGCAGCACTCCCATAGTGATATGGGAACGTACACAGGCCCTCTTCGCAGCAGTACAGCGGTTTTCACACATCACAGTGGTGACAGGCGGCACACAGGTAGGGATAGGGCGGACATACTTGTCCATGGATGGACATACTTGTCCATGGATGGACATACTTGTCCATGAATGGACATACTTGTCCATTAATTGACATCAAGGCATCGTCTGTGCATTACTACATGTGTGGGGCACAGGTGTGACGGCCTGTGATGTGGAACATTACTCCTGAGTCGAGAAGGCACCAGATGTATGATGAGATGTGTACAGATGTACTGTGTGATGGTGCAATGTGTGCCAGGCATGCCCTTGACTCCTTTGACATGTGTGCATGTCGTACTGCACACTTGGGGTGAGCGTCACTGGCATGGCACGGACACCAACACACGGAAGTGTCCCCTGATGCCCGGTACAGGGGTTCTCACACCTGACTTGTCACTACCCACGGTGCACAATGTGACTATGTCATGTATGTGTGGGGGCTTCCCATCAGGTTGATGTTGGAGCACCCTCAAAAGCTGCAGCCGTTGCAGCAACCAACATGTGTCTGTGTGTAGATTGTCATTGCACACTGTTCCGCACACCATGCCACATGTGGTATCGGATGTGAGGTGCACATGTATGCATGGGACACGGAGTAGCGTGACAAGGACATATCAGCATCCTCACAAGGAATGTGTGGGGAGTCATGACATGTGCACCTTCATGGCAAGGTGTGTGGGCTGTCCTAGTGTAATGTCATGTGACCTGTGGCTCCAGTGTTCCGCTACCAGTCTCTGCAATCGGCATCCTACTGCTGCTGATGTGTGGGCGTATGTCACTCCTGTCTTGCGTCTGGCTGTTCACTTGCACTGGGACACAGCTATTCCCATGGCGTGGCATGGGGAGGTTCTCAATCTCCGTGTGTAGCTGGGTCTTGGTAGGAGTGTCACCTTGCATCCATACGTGTCCTGGGCATGTAGCACATACCTGACTCCCTATGTAGCATATGTGTATTGACAGATTAACATGTGCTCAGTACACATGATTTGTTGTCGTAGTGCACTCACTCTTCCTTGTCACTTCCAAATTACTGCAGAGCGCCGCCTCTTGCCCGACCAATTCCGGACTTGGCTGCCATGCAGGAGAATGACAGCATCCGGCTCTACCGCTTCACCCAACCGTTGATTCTGGAGTTGACGGCGAGACTGGCACCACACCTGCAACCGCAGCACAGGTATCCTACGGCACTGACACCCCAGCTGAAGGTAATGGCTGCCCTACATTTTCTTGCCACGGGTACCTTTCAATATACCATAGCTAATGTTGGTGGCATGTCCCAGAGCATGTTCTGCCGTGTGCTGCATGATTTCTTAGAGGCCATGTTGATTCACCTGGATGACTTCATCAAGTTCCCAACCCCTGAACAGATGACTGCGGTCAAGCGTGGATTCTATGCCCTGGGAGGGATGCCCCATGTCATTGGGTCCATAGATGGGACACATGTAGCTTTGGTACCACCACACGCACGGGAGGTGGCGTACCGCAATCGAAAGCACTACCACTCCATCAATGCCCTTGTGGTGTGTCAGTCCAACATGGTGATTTCACATGTCTGTGCTCGTTTTCCAGGATCAGCACACGATGCCTACATCATGAGGCGTAGCGGGATGGCTGAAATGATGATGCAGCTGCGCAACGAACGGGCATTTGTTGTTGGTGGGTACAGTCTGTCTGTCCTGTATTTTGCATAGCCTACCAGCACGACCGCTTCACCACTTCTAACGATGTCCATGTGCTTCCCATGTAGGGGACGCTGGCTATCCCAACATGCCTTGGCTGCTCACACCTCTCCGCAACCCCATCACGCCGGCCCAGCTCCGCTACAACACCGCCCATGGCCGGACAAGGCGAGTGATAGAGAGGACGTTTGGCCTGCTGAAGAGCCGATTCAGGTGCCTCCACAAGACCGGCGGCGCGCTCCCATATGCCCCGGCGAAGGTCTGCAAGATCTTCATGGTCTGCTGCATGCTGCACAACATGGTAGTTGAAAGAGCTGTGCCACTCATCCTGGATCAACGTGACGAGGACCATCCACCCGTGGAGGACGAAGGGCTTGGCAATGGGGCTTGTGATGTGGAGGATGTGGAGCCGCAAGAGGACATCCGGACTCGGCTCATACGCGACTTCTTTGCTTAGTGGTGAGTACCAGTGTCTGAGTGTGCACGCATTGGTCCCCGTGTGGCATGTGTTGTGATGTGTGTCTCCACCTGCATGTATGGCACGTGAGTCAGAGGTGTGTGTGGGCGTGTCACTGGAGTGATGGTGGCAGTGATGGTTGTATTTCCCCAGTCATAATTGTGACCTAGCATGTTGTGATCCATACATGTGTCGAGTAAATGCACATGCAAGTGGCTGTGCTTTTTGTGGCTGACTTCTTGTGTGTCTCTCTTCCCCAGGTACTTGCGCATGCCGTCTGCTGCTTGCATTGTTGCGGCACTGCTATTCCTCATGGACATGACATCGTGGGCTGACTCAGCGTTACAGGCACGGACACGTTTGGAAGTCTCCATAGGGTAAGGGATGCATCTGGGGTGTATTGGGTGTGGCAGTTGTTCACGATGTATGCACACTGCCCCTGTCGATGTTTGGTTCCTCTGCAGCCATATAGCATCACCATGGGACACGACATGCAGCTGTGTACACCTGAATAGATGGTCTGCCTGGTTGACAGTCATCAGTGATGGGATAGGGGATTGTGATGATGGCATCAATGTGTGTGACACTGCCCTCGGACACATACGGTTAGCATTGGCTTGACATGGTGTGGGACTTCCACATCAGCGGATCTATGGTGTATGGCAGGCTCTCCGTGAGCAGCTGTGGGTGTTTAGCTGTTAGCCGACGCTTGTGTGCCAGTTCCATGGCGAACACGCATTTGTGCTGCAGAAGGGGGGTGCCAGTGTTGGACCCACATGTTACTCCACATGATGTGTTCATGTGTACTTCAAGTTGCCTCTGCCATCCCGAAAACATGACTAATAAAGGTGTCCCTATGCCTCCAAGGTGCCTCTTCTCAGTCAATGCTGGTGTGTTGCCACGGTGCATACAGCATGTCTGGCATGGTATTCCCTGATTGTGGCTATGTGTCAATGTGTCGAGTAGCAAGATGCAAGCTGTGTGTGTGGGCTGAGACTGTGTATTGGGCATGATGTCCATGACTGTGTGGGTATTGTGACATGTGCCATCCCCATGCATCCAACGTTGTCCAGGCCCCCATTCTCTGCATCCACCGGACTCAAGCTTGCAGGACATGGTTCTGCCACCTGTCTACACATACCTGGGTGCCCCCCAGGACACTGGACTGGATCCCTGACCTCTGCGCATGACTGTTGCTGTACTCAATGTGTCTGTCAGCACGGTTGTTCGGCCACCCCCTCAGCTGGTTGGGCCCATCACGGGTGTGTATGGTGCTCCATGTCTGTCTTGCCTAATACACTGTGACCCATGTGTCCTGTGCCAGACTCAGGCCCCAGGGTGTGGATGGTTGAAGACAAAAGATGACTCAGGCATGTTTAGACTTTACATGACACATGTTAGGTAATAATGCTACCAGCAGGCATCTACTCTTCATAGTGTGATTTATTATTGGGGGGGGGGGGGACAAAGTGAGGGGCTTTCCGGGATTTTGGAATCCAAAGTTCAGTAGGGGAGTTGGTGTCCTTGCCATTTGAAATCCTCAGAGTCCATGCCACAGTCTTTGTCAACATTGGTCAGCCAGTGACCAGCAGGGCCATGTGGCAGAGAATGTCGCTTGATGCTGTGATGCTGTTGCTCCAGTGGGCCAGGTGCCAGGCCAGGTGTCCTGGGAGATGGTGATGTAGCGCCGACACTCACGGTCCTTTCCGTGGACGACCCGGCCTCCTGCGGGGACCCTCAGCAGCAGGCCGTGACGACGTCTGGGATGCTCCATCGGATGTTTCCTCCTCCTCCTCCTGATCCCTCCCTGTGGGTGGTGATGTTCTCCGCCTTCTGGCACAGGGAGGGTCGGCCATGTTGTCGGCCATCCGACGGAGTGTATCGTGAATCCCCTGGAACGCCGTCACTTGCTCAGCCTGTCTGTCCTCCATCCTCCGTTGGTGTCGCAGTAGACAGGCATGTAGCTCCGCATGTTGCTGGGCCTGCTGGGCCTTGATCCCCTCGAGGACGGACACAACCTGGGCCATGCCCGTGGTGTCCTGCCGGTATGAGTCCAGGATGTTACGGACATGGGAAAATACCGGTTCCCCAGCCAACTGGTCAGGCTCGCGCCTCCGCCGTCCTCCACTCCCACCACACCTGCCCACTTGCACCTGGCCTGCCCTTGTGGGCACATCGGGTCTCCGGGACCCCTGAGGGGTGGCATTGGCGTTGTCGCCTGCCTCCTCCTGGGTGCCCGGGACACCGTGTCCCTCCTGGCCAGCCTGGCTGCATTGTGGTGTTGGGGCAGGGATCCTGGGTGTCTCCTGGGATGTGGCAGGAGTGGGGGTGGTGGTTGGCACAGTTGTACCTGACGCAGGTGCTGCAGGTGGTTGGACACCAGAGGGGCCAGGTCGGTCGGGGTCGTCCACAGAGTGGTGAGAGTGGTCGCTGCCGGTGGGATCGGGCTCCTGCAGATCCGGGTCCTGTGAGTCTTCCCCCCCAGTGTTGGGGGGTGAACCACGACGTTGACCTGTGTGTGAGAGAGACAATGTTAATTTTGGTCCATGCAACATCCATGTTTCATCAGTTTCAAAGTTGGGACATTTCCTCTTGGAATTGGGATCTGTCTTGCAGTCCACTCACAGTGCACTTGTGCATGGGTGTGTCCCTTGGGCACCACTTTGGCCCCTTTAACTATGTGTGGCACGGTCTTACTTGCTCGTCAAGTTTGACTGCAGTCAGCAGTGGAGTGGGCAGGTGTGGCGAGCCATGCATTGGCGCCTTCCGTGTAGCACTGTACATGTGCACATGGAGTGGATCCACACACTTATATGATCCAGGTAGCTGTCGTTGTGCTCGTGAACAGGTTGTGACATGGCCCTGTGTTTTGCCATGGAGAAGAGGGGGGGTTCTGGGACTGGCCACCCTTGTCTACATGCACGCAGTCTACCTGCTGACGAGCAGACATTCGCACACGCCACACGGCTGATTTGCTCTCCCTGTGTCTCGCTCCCTCTCTGTCCCCCTCTCCCTCCCTCCGTGTGTCAGCCTCCTCCCTCTGTCCGTCTCCCTGTGTCTCCCTCCCTCTGTGTCCCCCTCTCCCTCCATCTGTGTGTCAGCCTCCTCCCTCTATCCGTCTCCCTGTGTCTCCCTCCCTCTCTGTCCCCCTCTCCCTCCCTCTGTGTGTCACCCTCTGTCACCTCAGCCCAGCTTCCTGGGCACACACTGTTAGCAGATCTTTGAGTGGCCCTTGGCTTGTTGATGTGAGTTTGTTTCTGATCTCCAGGCACCCATTGGGTGTGATGTGTGTCTGTGCGCTGCTGCTGTGGTGGTGTGTGCTGCCACTCTTTCACAATGTTGGCTGTTCATTAGCTGCTGTCATGTGCAAAACAGTGCCTTCGCCCCCATGTGTTGATGCAAGGCGTCCGCCATTTGCTGGCAAGTCATTCCTGTGTTGGGACACACTGTTTGTCTGGCTGTGACCTAGGCCATATGGGCAGAGGGCATTGTTGTCTGCTTCGGAGTTGCACTATGTGATTTTTGGGGCCCAGCCTCCTGCCATCCGGGTTACCGTGTCATGTGTTGGTGTCTTCTGTGGCCTGTGACTTGACATTGTCCAGCTGGGTGCATGGGGCATGGTGGCAGCAGTGGCATGTGCGTGCTCATGGAGTGTGGTTGAGTCATGCGATGGCTTGGGGTGGTTGCGTGCCTGTTAGTGATTTTGGTTGTGGATGCCGTTCCCCCCATGTGAGGTGCGTTGTTTGTGTACTCACCCGGGTCTCGGAGTCCTTCTAATCCTTCGACTGCCTCCACCGGCAGTATGGCCATCACCCTCTCCTCCCAGGGCTGGTAGTGTACGGGTCTGCGGGAAGGCCCTCCTCCTGTGGCGTTGGCCTGGTTGTGTTCCTCCTGCCTCTTGGCTCGGACCCTCCTCCGCAGATCGTACCACCTGTTCTGGCATTCCTGCCTGGTCCTTCTGGTGTCCGCAACAGCATTCACAGCATCGACGATGGTCTGCCACATGGCTGTTTTTGCTGCAATGCTGGTCTGTCTGACCAATGTTCCAAAGAGCTGTGGCTCGACTCTGAGGATTTCATCAACAAGGACCTCCAACTCTCAGTTACTGAACTTTGGATTCTTGGTAGTGGGCATGGTGAGGGGTGTGGGTGTGGATGGTGGGGGGGTGTGTGGATGGTTGTGGGTGTGTGGGTGTGGTTGTGCAGGTGTGTGTGTGTGAATGTGATGAGGGGGTGTTTGTGAAGGTGGTTGTGTGAAGGTGTGCAAGTGTAAGGTGTGGTGAAGCTTGTAGTATGGTTCTGTGGTGTCTGGCAGCAGTGAGTCTGTTGCAAAGGCTCATGGTTTGTGTGTGTGGGCCCTTTTTATTGGTCCATTGGTGGGTGTGGCTGTGTTTGAAGTTTGGGTGGGTGTGTTATAAGGAGTGGTGGTGTTTTGGGCCTCTGTTTGTTTTTGGCAGTTGCAGGTCAGTGAAGGTGTTTTTGTAGTGTTTGTTGGCCATGTTTAGTGGCTTTGTGCCATTCGTATAGTGTATTCTTGTGTTGTTTTGTTTTGTCCTGGTTGTGTACGTGCGTTTTGAGCGTGTGTACGGTGTGTACATGGGCCATTTGGTTGTACGGTGCTGTCCTTGTGTGTGGCTTGGTACGACTCGTACATGCGGTTGTGATGTTGGGGCCTGGGGTGCGCTCCGTACTTAGGAGGTTGTGTTGGGGGTACGACTCGAACGTACTGGGGTGTGGGTACACGGTGGTACGACACGTACAGGGGTGGGGGTGCGACTCGAACGTACTGGGGTGTGGGTACACGGTGGTACGACACGTACAGGGGTGGGGGTACGACTCGAACGTACTGGGGTGTACTTAGATGGTGGTACGACACGTACAGGGGTGGGGGTACGACTCGAACGTACTGGGGTGTGGGTACACGGTGGTACGACACGTACAGGGGTGGGGGTACGACTCGAACGTACTGGGGTGTGGGTACACGGTGGTACGACACGTACAGGGGTGGGGGTACGACTCGAACGTACTGGGGTGTAGGTACACGGGGGTATGACACGTACAGGGGTGGGGGTACGACTCAAACGTACTGGGGTGTACTTAGACGGTGGTACGACACGTACAGGGGTGGGGGTACGACTCGACCGTACTGGGGTGTGGGTACACGGTGGTACGACACGTACAGGGGTGGGGGTACGACTCGAACGTACTGGGGTGTAGGTACACGGGGGTTTGACACGTACAGGGGTGGGGGTACGACTCGAACGTACTGGGGTGTGGGTACACGGTGGTACGACACGTACAGGGGTGGGGGTGCGACTCGAACGTACTGGGGTGTACTTAGACGGTGGTACGACACGTACAGAGGTGGGGGTACGACTCGTACGTACTGGGGTGTACTTAGACGGTGGTACGACACGTACAGGGGTGGGGGTACGACTCGAACGTACTGGGGTGTAGGTACACGGGGGTATGACACTTACAGGGGTGGGGGTGCGACTCGCACGTACTGGGGTGTACATACACGGGTGGGGGTTCGACACGTACACGGGTGTACATACAGGGGGGGGTGTACATTAACGGGGAGTACGACTCGAACGTATGGGTGCTGGGGGGAGTGTTTGGCGCGTATGCGGGCACATATCTCCATGGTTGCAATGGGAGTTCGGTGCGGACGGTGTTTTAACCATACGGTTGTGAGTTCAGACGCACGGGTGGGATCGTGATTCCTCGGTCGGACTTGACTTTTCACGTTTGTACGGTAAATCGTCCGAGGACGTGTCGGACACATTTTCCGACCCGAGGACGTGTGGGGAATGATTCCAAATGCGGTTCGTATGGACATTTTACCATGCGAATCGTGATTGCCAGTTCGTACGGAACTTGTACGATTCGTACGGTAAAAAGACCGGATACGAGTCGCACGGGGATTTTTTCTACCGGATCGTAATCGGCACCTAAATATTTGATGTATCAGTTTCCCGAAATGAAGAGGGAGATTTGTGTTTTACAATGATTGTATTTCACTGGACGCTCTGGCCACCTGCAATTTCAAGGTCTCACTGGCTGACGTGAGCACTACTTCTTGTTGAAACTATAGTGCTTTGAGTCCGCTTAAGCTTATTGAAGTCTGTTTTCAGGGTTGGAATGGAAGGCCACAACAAACTATCTACACTCCCATGCGGAGGGTGAAACAGGGCATTGTTGCAACAAGTAACTAGCTGGGAAACAGTAACCACATACGGATTCCCGCCCGCAGACCACAGCAGTCCTGATTATTAAGGACTAGGTAACAGCCATTGGGCAGCAATGTGAGAGTGGGAATAATAGCAGGAACAGGAGTTCCTCTCAGAAAACAAGTCAAATTAGGGGCAGAAACATTACAAGCGCTGTGCAGTTTTACTTGTTGACATACAAAAGAATGTCCAGCAGTGGAGTCACACTCTTCCCCTGTTAGAAAAACTCTCTTTCTGCTCTTTGACAGCGATATGTAAATAGTAAAGACCATAACTCATGTTTGTAACTACAAGCCAGGGCTCATATCTACCTATGGGAAAGTGCTTCATACAAGCAGTAAAGACACAGCAAAAGAGGCAGTTAGGGAAAAGCTGCTGCACTACCCTCCTATACACAAATTAATAAGTGAGGTTCTAAATTCAGGTTGCCCACCTCTCTAGTCCACTGCCTTAGGACCATGTGGTATGCCGAAAAAAAATGCTAGTGCGTATCTTAGCTAATCCGATGTTCATTGCGGACTCAATTTCAACACGACTTTAAAATACACAAAAACGTAGCTTAGAATGAAATATACTGTTTGTGATATCACATTAAAAAAATACCAATTAAATAATATTCATAATTTTTTTATATAATTGTGTGTTGAAAACTCACCCTATATTTCACGAGTCATATGCTTCATAAGATGATAGCATGACAACCAATATATCTTCCCAATCATGTGTTTGGGCCGAAAATGATATGTTAAATCACCAATAGCACACATATCTGCATCTCACAACCATAACTGGTTTATATATACGAATTTCGTGTAGGTATAGTACGTGAACAATCTAGCTACTAATTTTTAAAACCATTACTGTGAGTGAAGCCAGGAAAAGAGGAAAAAGAAACAGAAAAGTATATATATGATGTCAATCATCAATGAGGACAGATTAGAGAGATAGTTCACTATTAAAAACATTATTACAACTAGCATATTGCCAATTAATAGGCATTGACATATGACAAATCTTATTCGTCAGTGTATTGGTCAAGACAGCAACCAACAATAATCCATATTCTCATTATACATGAATGATATTTAGCCCCATATTGTGGGGGCATCACTCAACCTAGTATTGTTAAATACATGATATGATCGGACATATATTAAAACATTTTAAAAAATCAATTGTTTAACATTTTCACAGAGGTATCTGCAGAAATAAAGAGAGAAGGCAAAATAGAAAGGGAAATAACATATTGGTATAGTATCAATAAGCAACCCCAAATACAGATCATATTATATGAGGGGAAATGTGAATTACTGATTAGCCAAAATTAAGATACCATCATGTATTTCTCACAGTATATGATGTAATGCAAAATCAGAAATACTCATTATAGTAAATAGTGCATCTCATTATCACAGTTCAAACCTGATATGACAGCTCTTAATTTACATATCCAGAAAGCCTCAAGTTGTCTAAGACGCAACTCCCTGTTTCCTCCTCGTCTGTCAGGAAGGACATGGTCAATTGCATGAAATTTAAATTTAGATTTCGGTATATCAGATGTACAAATATGAGTCCCAAGTGCACTCGTACCATCATTATTCAAATATGCTCTTCGATGTTCCTGAATTCGTACCCGTAGTTGTCTCACTGTGCTACCAACATATTTTTTGGAGCAGTTACAGATAATCACATAGATCACATACGTTGATCGACAGTTCAAAAACTGTTTGATCTCATGTAAATATTCACTGTTATATGCAAAACGGGTGGTCTTATTCAAACCCATGTGACATACATTACAATTTCCACAGACATGAAAACCCTTAGGACGTTTAAGCCACATTTCAGTACTGTTTTGTCTTAATGCCGTATAACTAGGACATAAGGCTTCTCTTAAGGTTCCCGATCTTTTGTATGTGATCGATGGTTTGTCATTTAAAAGTAAGCCAACACCAGATGTGCCAATTAAAATCTTCCAATATTTGTGTAATATCTTGTACACGTCCTAGTTGAGTTGTGAATGTTTAGTAATGAAAGCCAAGCGTTCCTGTTTGAGAAAGATTCCTCTTGCTTTGGGTTTTAAGAGGTCAGCCCTATTAACATGTTTGGCTTTTTCCAATGCCAAATTTAGGACTTGATCTTTATACCCCCTGTTTTTAAGACGTTGTAGGGTTGCCTGAGCATGTTTTTCAAAATGTGTGTCGTTGCTACAATTGCGTCGAACACGAATCAATTCACCAAAAGGAATTGCACGTTTGGTACTGACTGAATGGGCACTTTTGAAATGTAATGTACTGTTGACAGCTGTTTCCTTTTTGTACAGTGTGGTATGTAACTTTCCCAGTTCTACATAGGCCTCAACGTCCAAAAAGTGAAAGATGGTCTTGGATTTATTCAATGTCAAGCGTACATTGAAAGGATTATCATTCAGATAATCAAAAAATTGTAACAAGTTTATTTCAGGGCCCGTCCAAATCAAAAAAATATCATCTATGTACCGTCCCCATAAATGTACATCCGTTGTGCAATTTTTGGCTGATGGGACCAGACGTAAGTTTTTTCAAACCATCCCATAAATAAATTTGCGTACGATGGTGCAAACTTCGATCCAATCGCCGTGCCCTGTTGTTGATGGTACCAATCGGAGTTGAACAAAAATAAATTGTTACTTAACATCATATCAACCATTTCTAAGATCATGCCATTGTGTTCAAGTAAACTAGCACTCCTTGTAGCCAGAAAGAGATCTATTGCCATCCTCCCAAACTCTTTTTTGATGCATGTATATAAGGATTCGACATCCATGGTAACTAACCACATACTGTCATCCCACTGTACATCATCTACCTTATTCAAAAAATCTTTGGTATCTTGAATATACGATGGCAAGTTGATTACAAAGGGTTTAAGAAATAAGTCTACAAATTCTGACAGATGTTCAGTCAGTGAACCATTGCCAGAAATTATGGGTCTTCCAGGTGGAAACTTTTCTTTTGTATGCACCTTTGGCAAAAGGTGTAAACACGCTGATCTGGGAAAAGTGATATTAAGATATTGATATTCGGTATCTGACAAAAGTCCAATTTCTTTCCAGTGAGATAAGCAAATGTTAATCAACCTCATTGCTTTTGGACATGGATTAACACTGACCTTTCTATAACAGTCTGAATTATTTAGTTGTCTCAATGCTTCGCCATCATAGTCAGTCCTATTCATGACGACCACATTTCCACCCTTGTCCACCTCATGGATGACAAGGGAGGAATCATGCTTTAGACTATATAGAGCTCTTCGTTCGGCAGTAGTTAGATTTTCAATGTTTCTCCGGCCATTACCTTATATCAACTTGTCTTCGTGTCTATACAGAGCTTCAGTGACTAGTTTGTGACATACATCTATACTGGTGACATGTGGTCCTTGTGGCACAAACTTACTTTTTGGACGTAGAAAGCTGTCAAGAGTAAGATCTTGTTGAATATCCAACTCATTGGCAATGCCCTCTAAGGGAACCTCCATGTTGTCTTCTAATGATAGTAACAGCGATACCTGTTTAAGATGTTCTACAGATACAGTTGAAGTCTCAACAATATTAGATGTACTTGATGTATCATAGGACTGATTAAGAATAAAATGACATTTGAGTTTGGCATGCCTGGAAAACTTAAAAAGGTCTGCATGAATCTCAGAAAACACACCTTTATATGATGTGCAGAATCCTAGCCCTTTATTCAACAAGGACAATTCAGTGACAGTCAGAATACGATCAGACAAATTGATTACAAGATTTTCAGTGTTAGGAAGAGAATAGTCAAGAGATCTAGGACATGACACATAATTTAGTTGTTTAATTTCTTCCGTTGATTCCTGGTGAGTACACCGAAATCTTTGTCTGTTCTTTCTACGGCCCCCCCCCCCCGTCTTGTCGGTTTAGAGGCTTTTTTTGTTGTTTGGTCCCTATACGGTATCGTAGCACCTCTTCTAAAAAAGAAGATGAGGAGGGGGCGACAATATCAGCATTGGATTCAATTGTATTATTTCCAGAAATGCCAGTTTCCTCAATAGAGGAAGCATTGGAACTACTCACTAAACTTGATATGCTTCCAATACTTCGAATATCTCCATCTTTAGGTTTAGGAATTTGAATGTTATCAAATGTTTGTGCAAAGGTGTAAATGCGTCCCTGGGAATAATCCCTATCATCTCGTGCTATTTTATTCAATTTTCTTTGTTTAATGAACCGTTGGTGGTTAGAGATTTGTTCCTTAAGGATAACATAATTCTTATCAGTAGCTTCCTTCAAGGTTAATCCCTTAATTTCAGCCTCCAATTCACTTATTTCTTCTCTCAATCTTAGACACTTTCTGTCAGAATGTTCTATCAGGACCCTCATCATAACAAAAGACGAATTTTGTAAGTTTTCCTCCCAATCTTTAAGCAGGTCTGGGTCGAGATTATCAAAAGTGGGTAAGGGTAAGATGCGAAGACCACGGGGTATTTTTTTATTATCTAAATATCTTTTAAGCGTAACCCCGTCCCACCACTTTGAGAGCTCGGCCTTTTTTAGACGTTCTAATTTTAGGAACTTAGCTTTTTGTCCCTCACCTGTAATGGATGTTGAAGTAATACCTTTTCTAGATTTATCTGAGGTAAATAAGTCTTTCGCAAGTTCCTATCTTCCATCGTCAAAGTTCATTCTGGCTAATAGTGCAAATGGGTGTGCAATTACCCTTATTTTATAAAGACACAGCAAAAAAGGCAGTTAGGGAAAAGCTGCTGCATTACCCTCCTATACACAAATTAATACGTTTTGGTTTCATGGTGTCACGTTTTAGTTTGTCTGTTCGTTACATTTGTCAGACAATTTGTAAATGTGGTGAGATGTTTTAATCTATTGAATCTATTTAACAGTTTTCCTTTGGAAACTTGGTGCCTTTTGTTTTGATGTATATATCAGGATTTTCCATGGACTTTTCGGACACTCACAGGGTGTTTTCATTTTCATTTTCATTTTCTCCATTTCTTCGACTATTTGCAAAAAAACTTTTTATTCGGGTGTTTATTGATTTTCTTCCTCCCTTTCTTTCTTCTGCTGCTCTCTACAGTAGAAAACTGATCTAATTGTTTGTCAATAATGAGATGATAATCAATTTGTGTTTGTTAAATCTTGTTTAAAGCATTTGTCTCACATGGCATTACGATATATTTCTTGATATATTTATGTTGCCTTTCACAGCCCTGAGGAAGCCCTCTATTGGGCGAAACGCGTTGGCTGTTTTGCTGCTGCTGTTTTTGATCATCTTGCGACATTAAAGAAATGAAGAATTTGGACTGAAATGTCTATTGTACAGTTTTTGTAACTCTGAACGTTGCCTCTCTGTTTGTTCTTTTTATGTGTTAGATGTTTATTGTCCTAAGGCAGTGGACTAGAGAGGTGGGCAACCTGAATTTAGAACCTCACTTAATAATGTGTGTATAGGAGGGTAGTGCAGCAGCTTTTCCCTAACTGCCTTTTTTTGCTGTGTCTTTATAAAATAAGGGTAGCTTGCACACCCATTTGCACTATAAGCCAGAATGAACTTTGACGATGGAAGAGAGGAACTTGAGAAAGACTTATTTACCTCAGATGAATATAGAAAAGGTATGACTTCAACATCCATAACAGGTGAGGGACTAAAAGCTAAGTTCCTAAAATTAGAACGTCTAAAAAAGGCTGAGGTCTCAAAGTGGTGGGACGGGGTTACGCTTAAAAGATATTTGGATAATAAAAAAATACCCTGTGGACTTCGCATCTTAACCTTCCCCACGTTTGATGATCTCGACCCAGACCTGCTTAAAGATTGGGAGGAAAACTTACAAAATTCGTCTTTTGTTATGATGAGGGTCCTGATAGAACATTCTGACAGAAAGTGTCTAAGATTGAGAGAAGAAATAAGTGAATTGGAGGCTGAAATTAAGGGATTAAATTTGAAGGAAGCTACTGATAAGAATGGTGTTATCCTTAAGGAACACATTTCTAACCACCAACGGTTCATTAAACAAACAAAATTGAATAAAATAGCACGAGATGATAGGGATTATTCCCAGGGACGCATTTACACCTTTGCACAAAAATTTGATAACATTCAAATTCCTAAACCTAAAGATGGAGATATTGGAAGTATATCAAGTTTAGTGAGTAGTTCCAATGCTTCCTCTATTGAGGAAACTGGCATTTCTGGAAATAATACAATTTAATCCAATGCTGATATTGTCGCCCCCTCCTCATCTTCTTTTTTAGAAGAGGTGCTACGATACCGTATAGGGAACAAACAACAAAAAAGCCTCTAAACCGACAAGACGGGGGGCCGCAGAAAGAACAGACAAAGATTCCGGTGTACTCACCAGGAATCAACGGAAGAAATTAAACAACTAAATAATGTGTCATGTCCTAGATCTCTTGACTATTCTCTTCCTAACACTGAAAATCTTGTAATCAATCTGTCTGATCGTATTCTGAATGTCACTGAATTGTCCTTGTTGAATAAAGGGCTAGGATTCTGTACATCATATAAAGGTTTGTTTTCTGAGATTCATGCAGACCTTTTTAAGTTTTCCAGGCATGCCAAACTCAAATGTCATTTTTTTCTTAATCAATCCTATGATACATCAAGTACATCTAATATTGTTGAGACTTCAACTGTATCTGTAGAACATCTTAAACAGGTATCGCTGTTACTATCATTAGAAGACAACATGGAGGTTCCCTTAGAGGGCATTGCCAATGAGTTGGATATTCAACAAGATCTTACTCTTGACAGCTTTCTACGTCCAAAAAGTAAGCTTGTGCCACAAGGACCACATGTCACCAGTATAGATGTATTTCACAAACTAGTCACTGAAGATCTGTATAGACTAGAAGACAAGTTGATACAAGGTAATGGCCGGAGAAACATTGAAAATCTAACTACTGTCGAACGAAGAGCTCTATATAGTCTAAAGAATGATTCCTCCCTTGTCATCCGTGAGGCTGACAAGGGTGGAAATTTGGTCGTCATGAATAGGACTGACTATGATGGCGAAGCATTGAGACAACTAAATAATTCAGACTGTTATAGCAAGATCAGTGTTAATCCATGTCCAGAAGCAATGAGGTTGATTAACATTCGCTTATCTCACTGGAAAGAAATTGGACTTTTGCCAGATACTGAATATCAATATCTTAAAATCACTTTTCCCAGATCAGCGTGTTTATACCTTTTGCCAAAGGTGCAAAAGCATTGAAATTATTACATCAAGCTGCAGTTCATGAGGGACACCTAGTAATGGCTAGTGGAACTGCAGCTTCATGAAAGGGTTTCAATGCTTTTGCATTTGACTCGTGAGGGACATCTAGTAACGACTAGTGGAACTGCAGCTTGATGTAATAATTTCAATGCTTTTGTATTTGACTCGTGAGGGACACCTAGTAAGGACTAGTTGAATTGCAGCTCTTTGTAAAATTATTTTGATATTGGATACTATAATATTCACTGCCCACTGTTAATCTCGTCCCATAATACTTTGCAGGGCCTTTGGTTGGGATTTTATTTTTGCCCATAACTGTGCTTAGGGTGGTCCTAAGAGAATGGGACCACCACCGAATCGTTCAGAAAGATGTGCTCTTTGTTTTCAAGGCATCTGCTTGGTTCTCTACCTAGGTTAGGGAGGATCCCAAAAGCATCACCTCTCTCACTGCTTGTTAATTTTTATTTTATTTTTTGTGAAATGGCTACATGCATTTAAGCATGTAAAGACAGAGATACTTATGTTACCAAAAGTATATGAGGTTTCTGTTTTATTAATTGGGAGTCCAACGGAGCGAAGTTACAGAATTCACGGAGTTTTTGTTCACCTTCGTGTAATTCCGCGTAGTAGTACTCCGCCAATTACGCCCACCCTTAATGATTTGTATTTGCACCCAAAATTCTCTCGTTATTCACAAGTAGAATAAAAGCTGTTTATGCATCAACAATCAAAAATACAATTTTTACATCCACATGTTATTTATACATACATTTTTTAACCCCTTCCATGCTCATGACGGAACGGTTCCGTCATGAGCCACGGTTGAGCTGTGCTCATGACGGAACCGTTCCGTCATGAGCCCGCCCGCGCTCGAACCCTTCAGCACCGCGGCGGAATTCGCCCAGCGCTGAAGGGGTTAACAATACAACAGTCATTTACAAAAAGAATAAAATATACCTAAAGTGTCTGTTCACTCGCTTTTAGTTTTTCATCTAAATTCGTGTATATCTACTATAGAGATGCCCTGCGCTGCATATAAATACATCTCAAATGGTAGTCTGTGAGGGGACATAAATAATCTGCAATGATGACTCTATAGATTCTGAATATAACCTAAGTAGATATATCAATAGAGCTTCATTACTTACATCAAACAGTATCTTAGTACCCTTGTGTGTGAATGTAGTACAGAATGTATAATTGTAATCCTCTTTATTTGCAATGGATGAAATCTCTTTCCTGAGATCCAAGGATTAAAAATAAACTCAAGATATGATCTATATCTTGGTTTCTTCAAATGTCCTCACGTTGCTAAAAATTACCATAATTTACGTCCTCCATCTAGGCCAAGAGAGCAGCATGTCTTGTTAACTAAACGCTATCATTTAACAAATGTCATGCCTAACAACCTTTTCCCCTGAAACAGGACCTAGCACCATAGGCATTTACTCTATCTTCCATAGCGCAGATCAGGCAATAGCCTCCATCTTCCAAAGTCCAGATGGGAATAACATCCAAAAGGATGCAACCACTATTTAAACAAATTTCTTGACCAATAGAAATGCGTCTAGAATTTCCTCCAATCACATTTGTACTTCCCAAGGCTTGCAGGGATGTGGAATTCCTATAGCCTGACGCCCAGGGCATATTGTTTGGGGTCAAGGGCAACATGTTTTCAAGTGTATTTTGTCCTTGGGACAAGTAGGCCCAACCCCCTGCAGCACAAACCCTTTGGCTGCCAGTCTGCAGTACCCCATTATGGATCAGAGAAGGGCACTGCCTGCAGTTAAGGTAATATTTTTGTCCATATGTGAATGCTGTTGCAACTTGTAGTTATGGTTCATTAATTGAAAGCCTTTATTATTAGGGTGAGCGCTCTAAGTAAATGTTGTAAGCTCTGACTGCATTACGGACAGTGGTTTCAGAATACAAACGTGTACACGCGTTTTCAAAGTTTAGCAATATGAGGCTACGTATAATGCTCCCAGAATGATCTCTGACTTTATGCAAATGTTTGCAGAAGTTTGAAAGAAAAATTGATTATTCTATGCTTTCAAAATAAAATGTTGATAAAAAAAATGAAAGCATGGAAAAAAAACATTTTGCTAAACTACTATAAAGTTTCAGGTACCATTTCTTTGCAGCATCATTTAGTAACATGTGTTGATGCATGCTGGTATTTCCCAAAAATATTCATAATGGAAATCAGTGTAACCAGTTTCAATAAGATTATGGGAAACAAAAATAAACAAGCCTTGGCAAAGCCACTACATCTGAAATTGGTGGTCAGCTTTTTATATTTGTCGATGCGTGACTTGTTTTGGCATGTTTTTAAAAAAAAAACCTTATTGGTGTGGGAGCTGCCAGACCCTCACCATTATAACAAACATTGGCAAAAGCAAAAATAGTTTGTGGTCTCAAAAAGCACACACTGCCACAGTAGTTACTGGCCCTGAACAAAACTACTTTGTGTGCCGATATGCTCCTTGTGAAACAGCAGAATGCTGCCACTCACAGTGAAACCAGAAGATACAGAGAGAAAGACAGAATTTTAATAAACACAAAAGGTTATGGTCAACGCCAGACCAAATTGGGGCCCAATTATTGAAGAAAGTCTCAAAAGTGCACCCATGGTATATGTCCTTGTATCAAATACGGGTATACAGCTTTCGTGAATTCCAAAGAATTTACAGAAGTGGGACAAGAAATAGTACTCCTAAAAAATATTTGTGAACTGCATTTTAGCATGAGTAAATCTGCATGTGTAGATTTGCTCATGCAAAATCGGAGTGTTTGCAAGTTCACTTTCCCTCCAACCACTTTTTTCCCAACTCTGGAAGAAGGTTTACATCTGCCATTGTCAGGAGTAAATTTCCAACATTTCTCAGTATGGGAAAAGATTAGAGAAGAGTTGTTGAAAACCCTTAAAACATGCAAATTAGTAGGTTTGCGTAGACTCAAAAGGGCAGTCTAACCCTGGAACTATTGCTTAACACTACCTTCAGCCCCAGAAGGTAGAACTGTGGAAACATTACGGGATTGCAAGTATTCAAACACTACTATGGTATGAGCCTTGGCATAATCAGATAGGATATATCAGAGCTCTTATATAATAAGAGTGCTGCCATCATTTGTCGCCGCACTACATGGCACCAAAGGAACAAATGGATTTTGTTACAGGACAAGTAGATTTATGAAGCAACCTGCCCCTTGGACAAGTAGATATTTTAATAAATTCCACACCCCTGGCTTAGTAGTGATCAGTTCTCACAATGGTCCGCCCGACACTAAGGCCAATCATATTCATAGTTCATAGTTCTGATGTTTAAACTGCTGCTGTATATGTAGTCACAACTACACCCCTTTCTCAAGGTGAACCTGATCGAACCTAGAAAGTATACTCGCAGTGTGAGTATTCAACATCAATATTATCACTTAGCAAGACATTTTACCTTTTTCTCTATTTATTTTTTTAATTGCTATACCATTGTTATTCAATGTTATTTCTTATCCAATAGAAACCCATGTTAGGATAATATTTGTTGTTTATAGCAAATATTCCTGCCTCATGTTGATCCAACAGAGCCCACCCCGCTGGGTTCACTGTAGGGGAATTAAATGTACAGGTTCTTATCATGCAATTAGGTTGATCTTCTGTATAGTTTGCATGAGTTTGCCAATGATGGAATAGTGGGAGTATTTAATTCTTTAGCTTTAACCAATCTCAAACAAGTAGTTTGTTGGACTGTGTCATTAAGAAAAATTATTTGGGTCAGTATTATACATGCACAGAATAAGGACTCAGTGGTTGCCAAGGCTTAGTGCCCCATACTGATTTTAAATCGATGGTATCCTTCCAATAATCATATCCCTCAGTGCTACATTTCCAATGAAAGAAAAGAAAAAGATTAATTTACTTTGGGTCAACATATATTTTTTTGAAGACACAGGCGCTAATTGAAAGAAATAAGAAACAATGCCTAAATGGTGTATTTTTGCTTTTGCAACCCTGTGATGGAGTAGGGCAATGCTCCCGTTGAATATAGTTAAAAAGGGCCGCTGTCCGTTAGTTCTACACAGAAATTGATGCCCATAGTGTTGGTAACAAAATAGCTTGGCATAGTTTCAGTAGAATTGAAATATAAATCTTCAGTATCAAATACAGTTTAGTATTGTAATTCAGAAAACAAAGAATGCACAGCATTGTCCTCCCAATCATCTGACTGCAGCCCAGGTATAATCACATCACCCATAGAAACTCAGACTACATATGGTATCTGTATGGTCTCCGTTGGACCATATACATCGAATGGTACTTTATCCCATATAATTCCATCAGAAACTGGGACCGCTGAAATGTTAACAAGGGACAGGTCTCTTTTCATTCTATGCGAGGAAGAATGTGGGGCCAATATGCCGTCAACTGATGCCACGTTGGTGCGCTCGGAAAGGTAGTGGCCATTAATCAAAAGGAAGAACACAGTCACAAATCCAATCCACATGACCAGGAACACAATGGAAAACACAATCCAGACATATGTCCAAGGGAGGACAATCCTTGCCGTTGTAGAGGAGAGAACTGTAGACAAAGAGTAACTGTTCAAAGAGAAATTATCCTGATCTATATAGTATCCAGAAAAACCCAGCTGAAACAGCGGAGGCTGATAGTCCCAATCTAGAACAGAGGCGTGTTGGTCCACCGCGCTCTAAGCAGGTGGATCAGAATACACAATTTTGTTTATAGGACTTGAGAATGGTAAAGCTGACAATCAGTCCACTGAAGACTTAACTTCCCCTCCCGGCAGCTGGGGAGAATCAGAAGGTACTAGGCTCACAGGCTGTAAAGAAATACTCCCTTGTGGGACACTTCGAGGCATACAATTAAGAATTGGCCATATGGTGTAACTTGACATGTTCTATAGAAATGAAGCAACAGGAGCGCGGTATGTTGGTCCGAATTCTTTTTTGACCGTTATTTTCGCACTAATCAAATCACCAACTTTGGGAGGCCAGCTAGAAACAGGAATCAGAACTGGTGTATCCGCTGGAGAGCATGAGGGGAAATGCGTTTTTGCCAGAGCGTCACAACTCTTTTGTAGATCCTGTAACACAGCATAGTGGCTATCTACGGCAAAGGTTGCGGCAGCCACCACAATGTCTAGACCATCAAGTTCCAGTAGAGACATTTCAATGCCAGAGAGCAGTTCACATGGGGTCCAACCACCAAGAGATCTTAGAGGGAGATTATTAAGTACACGTTGTACCCCATAGAGGTGAGCCAACCAGCCACGGCCCGTACCTAATACCCTTGCTGTTAAAGACTGCTTTAAATCATGGTTCTTCCGCTCCGCAACACAATTGCCCTCTGGCCTATATGGAGATGAGAAATGCACCTGCACTCCCATAGACTTTATTCAATCACGGTATGCCTTAGAGGCAAAGGTCAGACCTTGATCAGAATGGAAAGTGCCAAAGGCATATGTCCCAACAAAGACATGCAAATCTTTTATAACAGTACGAACGTAAGCAGAGCTCTGTGGCCAAACCCCGAAGAACCTAGTGCAGTGGTTCCCAAACTGGGGTCTGTGGACCCCTAGGTGTCCGTGACACATTCCCAGGGGGTCCACAGGCAGCAGTTTTAAAAGCACTTCAAAGTTCCTTGTATAATCAGCAGTTTGAAAAGCAACAATAAAAGTGCCAAAATAACTCCAGTGATTAATGTACCTGCTGGAGAGAGATGGGAGTTTTGTCTAGTGGCAGCTTTGACTCCTCTAAGGAAGCACAGAGGTTTAATATGCCTGATGCATAGAACGTGTACCTTGCATTTTAAAAAAAAAAACAATATTTAATGTGCATAGCTCAGTGGGTTACTGCTTTTGTCACAGAGCTTTTGTTTGTTACTTTGCAGTTCATAGGTTACAATCATAAACTAGCGCTTTGAGCTATGAATGCCATCAAAGAGCTGCATTCAAACTGCATGGTACAAGTTTGTAAGTTATGTTTTCTTTCAGTCTTTCATTATCCTGATGCTGCTAATAAAGGTTTATTTGGGTAGAAATATTTTCTTATTATTAACGTCAATGCTAACCACTGTGTTTTGTTCTGAATCCTGAGTTTGTGCTTCTCCCGACCAAGCACTCTTAAAAAACATGCCTACCATTATAGATGACATGTGAATCCTACACCTTGTAGTCCCCTTTGCCTTGTGTAACATTTTTTATGCACTGATTTACACACTTATGATTCATTGTCTCTGCCCTACACCTGTATGAGAGATGCTATGAAACAAATGAAATACATGTGACAGGGCTTTGGAGAGATAAGAGGCTTTGTTGGCGGGTGATAGTGAGGGAATCATTGAAAAGCTCCAACAAAGATCGTTGATTCCTGGTACACAGTAATGTCATCATTTACTATGCTTTAAAAGCTAATACAATTCAATAAATAATGACCATATATATGCACCATTTTTCCTTAATTTTCTTGGAGGGGTGGGAACCCCCCAAAGCTACCTTTATAGTGGTCAGGCTCACTCGCTGCGCTTGGTGCATTTGCTAGGGCTGCTTTGGGTTTCCAGTAAGGCCCTGCTAGGAGCCTCGTACCGCAAAATAAAAGCAAACTTTGAAAAGTTAGTCGCCGAGGTGCAGCACCAATATTCCCATGAAAATCTTTAGATTTTTGCAAAGATTTTCAATATAAAATAATCAAGTGAAAACAAAGCACAGGTGCACCACTTATGAACAACTTTTGTCAAAAAGTAACGGACAAATTTTGTACATCCAAATTCAACAAAGAAAGCTCTTAAGTTAGTTCTTATTTTTCTTTATCTCTTTTATTATTTCATTTTCGTTTCACGTTGATGACACACGGCGTTTAACACGCAGAACAGCCGACGCGTTTCGTCCCCTTGCGGGACTTCTTCAGGGCAATCAGAATAAATGGAATCAAGCGATCTCCAGGGCGTATTATTATGAATAGAGAAATCTCCAAGGGGAAATGCTTCCCCATCCAATGAGATATGATGGCAAGCAATGGCGCCGTCAAAGTCACAGTAACGGTCACTCAAGTGCTGGAGACAGAGAATCCAATTTTAGTAATATCACGTTCTATCTCTATGTATAATTTTCAGATGAGGTATAGTCCCTATCCAAAATATTCAGAGACAGGTATAAGTCATCTTGTCTCTAAAGATTCTAAATCAAGTAGACGTCCAATTGCAATTATGATAAGCAAAACACCCCAATAAGGCAGGAATAATGACAACCCCGATAAGTCTGTGGTCGCTGGCGTATATTAAGTATTGCGAGTCAACGAATAAACCGCTTGATTCCATTTATTAAGAAAAATAAGAACTAACTTTTCTTTGTTGAATTTGGATGTATAAAATTTGTCCGTTACTTTTTGACAAAAGTTGTTCATAAGTGGTGCACCTGTGCTTTGTTTTCAATTGTCTAAGTTCCTCCGGGAACAAGTACTGTGATGGTGGGTACTATTCAGTGTGCACACCAAGCCCATTGGAAATAGATGGGTTAATACGAGAGGAGTGACAAAACAGGTTAGGTGCTTTAAGTAGAAGGTTCCACTGTCAGGCCTTTCTCTTTATGCATAAAATAATCAAGTCTTTAGCTATTAGAGTATTTGTTTGGTGTGCACTTGTTTGTGTATTTTTCACGAATTACTGTTTTAATGTTTGAAATTTAAATAGTACAAATTGCTTGGGGGTCCCCGGCTTCAAGTAGTGACTTACTGGGGGTCCTCAGGAGTCAAACGTTTGGGAACCACTGACCTAGTGCAAGAATCCACTTCAACCAAAATATTTTTTAATGCTTTGTCGGATGTTAAAGGACCGAAGTGATCAAGATAAATACATCCAAATAGATGGTTAGAAATAAAAAAATGAGTCTCAGGTGGACGCGAGACAGTAGAACTTGTTGACAAATATCACAACAAAGCACATATTTACGAGTCTGCTGAGTCTGTTGATATTAACCGCACCACCAATAACGCTGTTGTAGAAGAGAAACTGTAGCTGACACTCCTGCATGAGCAGAAGCCAAGCCTTCATGGACGGCTATAATGAGAGATAGTCTGCGGTCATTGTTGGAAATCAAGCAATCACCAACATTAGGAATCATCACAAATGGCACATTTTCAAAGTTCATATGATAAGTATAACGCAAAGGGAAACCCTGCGGAAAAGGAGTACCCTCCTTGTTTGCTGCAATAGCCGCAAATATGTAATCGTAAATCCTAGTCTTAGACTTAGTAACTGCCGCTACTTTGATTGTGGCTACTGCACTTTTGGCTGCTTCATCAGCCAGTGGATTTCCAATAGTGTGTGCTCCTGCACGTTGATGTCCTAAAGTATGGACTACATGTGTAAGTGGCAAATGATCTTTATGAGCAGCCACTCGGACCCAAAGCAGTTTATGCTTGATTGTGCTACCTTTAGAATCCCCAAAATAATTTTGCTTCCAATTGTCATTGAAAGACTGTACACAGTAAAAGGTGTCACTCACTATAAGTGTAAACAAATTAGGATTTGCATATTCAAGAGCTAAAAACAGAGCTTGCAGTTCGGGCAATTGAGCCGTGCAGCCACAGAGGGACTGTGTTTGAACTAAGTTAGACTGAAAGGCTCCGTCCACTATTGTACCTATCACAGTAGCGCAAGCCTCAGAATAGGCTTGTTTAGAACCAATGGCCGGTTGAGCTGAGCCTATAGTGTAGATGATACATTTGGATTGGTCTAGAGGAAGAACTGTCGCAGGTGAACATGTTCATACTATACAGACTCTTGAGTTTGTAACAACAGTTCAAAAAACCAAATCAACATCAGCCAACGTCAAAGAAGTAGCCCACTGGATCCATCGAGGATGCAGAGCTTTAGAATTAGGAACACTAGCTTTCGTGACTGCTTCTAAAGCAGGCACTGGAGAGACAAGGAAAATGCGGTTACCTTCTGCAAAAGGGTGTTCTTTCAGACAGAAGCAAGAATTTTCTCAGTGGAAGAGAAACACAACTCTACCGCAGTATACAGATGTGATTTATAGGATATGGGAACTGTGTCACCCTCATTAAAAGTTCCATAAGTGAAACCGATTGAGCCGAGAACAATCCGGATAACCAAATTGGTAGTATTAAATGTAGTCAGTAAATAATGTGTTGTGAGCACATCTGATTGTAACGTCCGCAGCACTGCGGTGTGTTACTGCAGCCAAGAGGAAGCAGAAAAAGAAGGATGTATCAATGCGTACAATGGCTTGATGCGCTGGGCATAAATTGAATGTATGTTCGACGGAAGTTTTAAAAACCTAGCAGGGACTGTAACTTTTTGAGGCTTGTCGGAGGTTGCAATTGAGCACACTTCTCCAGAAAATGAGGTGCTAAACCTCTGCCTTTGTTAGTAAGTTCATAACCCAGAAAAGGTACGGCTAAATAAGCTATATGCGATTTCGCAAAGTTACATTTGTATCCCAAGATTGCAAATCTAGTTATAATGCGGTCTACTCACGCAAAATGAGGATTTAGTTCATCATCCGTTAGGTAAACGTTCTGAACATATGAAAAATCTACGGTATCAATTTCATTTAAAAGGGACACTATACATGCCACAAAAACACCGGGGCTATTCTTATACCCCATAGGCAATCTTGCATAGCGCTTCTGAGAACCGAGAGCGCTGAATGCGGACAAGTCACTCCTGTCCAGAGCCAGATTGTGACAGAAAAATCCATTTGAAATATCTAAAGTAGTTTGATACTTTTTACATATGATATTGGTAACTAATGCTGTAGCATGCCTATTTTATACGGCAAAGGTAGGGGTATGGCTATTCAAATGTCTGTAATCTAAAACTATGCAATATGAGCCATAAGGTTTCAGAATCGAAAAAAGAGGATTGTTCATCACAGAAATACAAGGTTCAATTACACCCTTATATTCCAATTGAGTAAGAATGTATTTAACTGACGCTTTTGCGTCACGTTTAATCGGATATTGAGTTTGAGGCTGAGTAGTTGAGCAAACAGGCACAACATGAAAAGGCGGATACTCATCCCAAGCAGCTTGGTTGTGGCATAAGGTAGGAGCTAATACAAGAGCCCATTCAGAAGCATAGGCGTGCTTAGTCTCATCTGGGAGAAGAAGGAACAATGACCTCCTTGCCTCGAGGACAAGCAAGAACAAATGGGGGAAGCCAATCCACCTCCGCCAATAAAATCTAACAAGAAGAAGTCAAGTTGTCCCAAAAAGCAGCATTTATGGTTCGTGTAATATCACCCTCTATTTGAAGGGTTACATAATAAAGTCTATGAGGTGCTTTGACCGCAGAACATGACACACTGGTCACTTTTTCTGAAATATTAGGAGGAACACAGAAGTGACACTACATTACAAAAGTTTACCAAAAGGTCACTTCATGTTTGACCGTAAATCATAATAAAATTGAACATTTATCGAAAACGATTTTCGTCACTTCTCAGAAACCTTTTATAAGAAAGCAGAAGAATACAAATTGTTAGACGTCACTTGTACTTTCTAAAGCTGTGGAAAGTCCCAGTTGGCCCCCACTCCTACTCTTGGCCAATTGCGTTCTCCTAAATGACAGACACATCCTATTATTGCTACATCTTGATGTTCAGAAAGATGTACATCTGAGTATACAGGAGGGCAAGGTGCCTCCTGCCTCCTAGACTTTCAATGCAGTGTGGACAATTTTAACACAACCCTGTCTGTGGGCTGGCAGGGACAATTGAAACTCTTATGCTTCAGATGTGGACAGAATGGGCCTGGGGCACTATATGGTAAAAACTAGACCCTGCTTCACTACGCGGGTGTCCGCGGTTTTGACAGTTATAAATGTGTCCGTTGCTTTCGCCTCCAAAAAACTGGCAGAGTGTCTGCCACACTACAGTAACTCCCACCACGCTGTCGAGGAGAGGCACTGCCCAACTCCTGTCCAACAGAAGGGTTCTCACTATCTGGGGCATACTTCACAGTCAAGGCGGCAACTTTTTTCTCCTGAAAAAGGGCTTGATACGGAGGTGGTTCCTCCCATTTGATTTTCACATCAAACTGGCGCTGTGGGTCCCGCTTAAATTGCGTGGACTCGCCTTGTCTGCGATCCTGATGTCCCCCTCCACCAAATTGTTGATCCTACGACTCCTGAAAGGAACGAGGAGAACGGGTATCAGGAACCTGAAACCTCTCTGGAGTTTTAATTTTAGAGCGATCACGTAAATCATATATACGTTCAGAAGCCTCAGGTGGTGGTGACCCAGCACGAGACTTAGGCTTCTGTTGCTGTTTATTTCTGTTCCACATCTTTTAAGGAAAGATTTGATGTCAGTCCTTGTAAGGAGATGGCTTACCTTGAGACTGGGTAAAAGGTCTGACCCCCAAATGATTGTGTCCCAAGGATGTATACACATCAGCAATAATAATCGCTAACTCAGTTCCCGATCAATGTCTGCCATCGCCGAAAGGCGTTGGCGAACTTGTAAGCACACTGCCTCTGCATGTTTTGTCTGGGTGCTAGGGCCTGACCAGAACAGAATAACAAGGGGCATCGTTGTTCGACCTTGTGTGCAATGTTCAAACTACATCCTAAGAAAGGACAGAACGCAAAAACAACAGCAGGTTTCTGTGGGAAAGTTACAGTCTGGCACAAAGCAAAATATGTTTGTATAGTATCGGACAGTCTGGCTTGGGCTCATGCTAACTTAGGGAAAACGACAAAGACTACCTGGTCCCTAAAAACGACTCTGACCCCAGCCCCCCTCAATGAGCCCTAAAACCAGCCCACACCCCCTTAAACGCTTGCATTGTCGCAACACATGGCTGAGGTCGCGATGTTTGAACTGTTTCCTCTCTCTCTCTCTCTCTCGCTGTCTTTGTCCTTATGCCGCTCTCTCTTTGTCTCTTTTCCCCTCTCTCCCCCTCCCTCTCCCTGTCTCTCTCTCCCACTCTCTGTCTCTCTCTCTCCCTCTCTCGTCTCTCTCACCCCTCTCTTACTCTGTCTCTCTTTCTCTCCCTCCTTCTCTCTCTCTCCCACTCTCTGTGTCTGTCTCTCTGGCTGTCTCTCTTTGTCTCTTTTCCCCTCTCTCCCCTCATTCTCTCCCTGTCTCTCTCTCCCAATCTCACTCTGTCTCTCTCTCTCTCCTTCTCTGTCTCTCATCCCTCTTTCTCTGTCTCTCTCTCTCCCTCCTCTCTCTCTCTCTCTCTCTCTCCCACTCTCTGTCTCTCCCCCTCTACATCTCTCTCTCCCCCTCTCTCTCTCCCCCTCTCTCTCACCCCCTCTTTCTCTGTCTCTCTCTCTCTCCCTCCTTCTCTCTCTCTCTCTCTCTCCCACTCTCTGTCTCTCCCCCTCTCTCTCTGTCTCCCTCTCTCTTCCTCCCCCCCTCTCTCCCTCTCTCTGACTTCCCCCCTGTATCTCTGTTGCTTCTGTTTTCCCCAGAGGTGTTTTGTCCTAACCCTGTCTCCTTGCCTCCCAAGGGCCCCCCTAGCCCCAGCCTGTCGGAGGAGCAGCTGAGGGCCTTGCTGTCTGAGTGCTGGAGCCCGAGAGGGGAGAGCAGCACTGTCTCCCTGCCTGTGTCTGAGGCCCGGAGCCACTCCACCGGAGGGCTGGACCCCCCTCACCTCTGCCTGCCCCCGGAGGAGGCCTCAGCCCCTGGAAGAGGGAGCAGGGCCATGGAGGGAGCAGCGAGCAGCGGGAGTCCGTCCTGGGATGGAGGTGAAGACGGACACAGCGCCGAGCTCGGATACTACATGTCCCAGGCGCTACGTTCGAGGAAGTTCAGCAAACCTCCCTTCTTGGGTGAGCCGCTCTCTTGTCCACATACAGCCGAGGAGGACAGCTTGGGGTCCGCCATTCCTGACCCCCCGGAGGGACCTAGAGGAGGTGAGAGACCCCTGAGAGGGTGGAGTGGAGGAGGTGAGACCCCTGAGAGGGTGGGGTGGAGGAGGTGATACCCCCTGAGAGGGTGGGATGGAGACGGTGAGACCACTGACAGGATGGGGTGGAGGAGGTGAGATTCCTGAGAGGGTGGGATGGGGGAGGTGAGACCCCCTGAGAGGGTGGGATGGAGAAGGTAAGATCCCTGAGAGGGTGGTGTATGTGAGGAGCCGAAAGGGAGTGGAAGGGGTGAGACCCCTGAATGGATGAGGTGTGTGAGGCACCGGAAGGGAGTGGAAGAGTGAAACCCCTGAGAGGGTGGGATGGAGAAGGTGAGACCCCTGAGAAGGTGGTGTTTGTGAGGCACCAGAGGCGGCTGAACGAAGTGAGAGGGTGAGGAGTGAGAGGCACCCTAGGAGGCTGTATAAGGTGAGACCCCTGAAAGGGTGGGATGGAGAAGGCGAGATCCCTGAGAGGGTGTGATGGAGACAGTGAGACCCCTGAGAGGGTGAGGTGTGTGAGGCACCGGAGGGGACTTGAAGAAGTGAGAGGGTGAGAGACACCCAAGGAGGCTGGAGAAGGTGAGACCCCCTGAGAGGGTGGAATGGAGAAGGTGAGACCCCTGAGAGGGTGGGATGAGACCCCTGAGAGGGTAGGGTGGAGAAGGTGAGACCCCTGAGAGGGTAGGGTGGAGAAGTGAGACCCCTGAGAGGGTGGGATGAGACCCCTGAGAGGGTAGGGTGGAGAAGGTGAGACCCCTGAGAGGGTAGGGTGGAGAAGTGAGACCCCTGAGAGGGTGGGATGAAGAAGGTGAGACCCCTGAGAGGGTAGGGTGGAGAAGGTGAGACCCCTGAGAGGGTAGGGTGGAGAAGGATGGTAGGTGGAGAAGTGAGACCCCTGAGAGGGTGGGATGGAGAAGGTGGGACCCATTAGAGGGTAAGGTGTGTGAAGCAGCGGAGGGGACTGGTAGAAGTGAGAGGGTGAGGAGTGAGAGACACCCAAGGAGGCTGGAGAAGGTGAGACCCCTGAGAGGGTGAGGTATGTGATGTACCGGAAGGGAGTGGAAGGGGTGAGACCCCTGAAGGGATGAGGTGTGTGGGGTACCGAAAGGGAGTGGAAGGGGTGAGACCCCTGAAGGGATGAGTGTAGGAGAGTAGGATCTGCACTTATGTTGCCCCCACTTTTTTCTGATGTATACACTGGTTTCTGGCTATAGTCTGGCTGGGTCCCTGCTAATCAGGGCCCCAGTCTCATTGATCTCTCTAAACAACTTGGTGTGCATATTGGATGCACTAGTGATTGGATACTGTGGTACCTTATGAGCCCCTAGTATATGGTACCTTAGGTACCTAGGGCATTGGAACTTCACATGCCTACCAGGGGCTGCAGCAAATGTTACGCCACCCCTGGGAAGCATTCTCAATCTGACAACACAGGCCTGCTACTGCATCCTGTGTGAGGTAGTGTTAGCACTCCTCACTGAGGTATAGGTTCCTTTATCTCACCATACACACACATATAAACCTATCAACCACCCCTATAGTAGGCCCAATCAATCCTGAGGGCAGGGTGCTTGGTTTACTATGTGAGGGGGTGCTTCTGCATGAGCAGGACCCCTCTGCAGCTGGCAAAGTCTATTCTCTGCTGCTGTTTGTGGATGCGGTTAAACCATATACTCTTAAGTGCATTGTAACCTCACGGTAAATGCTAACTTTGGGATGACTGCATCAAAACATGTCGTGTTTGGTGTCAAACAACTTGGAATCATACCCCCACACCAGTAACTGGTGTGGGAGTATGATCCCACCCTTCTAGAGGGGATGACATGTACCCACTGTACTAAACGGTAGAAATCTAAAGGAGCCCTGGCATCACAAAATGGATGCCACCAGCACAGACACTGGGCTGCCCTCCTGCTGCTGACCGAAACTCGCAGTGGAGGAAGCCCAACAAAAGGCATCCTGTCACAGGGAGTTGTCACCACCTCCCAGACAGGATTTAGTGTATTGGGGCTGGGTGGGTGCACTCTTAGAGTGCTTTGAAGTCCTGCACTGGGGGAGCAGTAGGCTCCTCTGTGCATATGCCAGCTCAAACCGGTTCAGGGGCTACCTGCCCCTGCTCTGGCGTGAAACTGGACAAAGGGAAGTGGGTGTAACCACCCACTACCCTGACCCTCCTAGAGGAGTGGTCATAGAGCTAGTCCCTCCCCTATCTTCACTATAAGATAGCAAGCATTGCCATTGCAAAGCAGATAACCCTGGACGACGCTCTACAAAGAAGAATCCTGGCCCTTCGACGTTCCACTACCTTTGGAAGACAGAAGAATCTCCCTTGGAGTCAAGGAGTGACTCCCCTGCTTGGCAGGCACCTGAAACTTGAATCAACGGTTGCAAACTTTCCCGCTCCCGCCAGAGTTCAAAGTCCCTGCTGCCCCGGGAGTGGATTTCCTGACTTCTCGACGGCCCCTGTGAGTCCCCAGCGAAGCTGTGGCGAGTGGACCCCACGAGTGACGAGGAACAGCATTACCCGGGGACCGTGCACTATTGTCGAGTGCAAACCCTAAACAACGTTCTACGAACCTGTGCATTGGACCATTTGTGTCCCAAGCCCCCAGCAGGTCTTGCACCAAAAATCAGCTGCCTACCCCGTCCCGAGTGACCGTGGGCTCCTGTGAAGCATTTCCTGAGGCGGCGTCTTCGCGATCACTTGCCCGTTGGCTAGTGGGTCCCCCGAAGACTTTCTTATCGACTCAAAGGGCTCTCCTGGTTGCTCCAGGCCTGCCCTCACTTACCCTTGCTGGGTGAGTCCATCAGACCTTGCTGGTCTGCATCATCGACTATGTTCAGTCTACACAAGACTTGCAGTTGCCAAGGCTTGTTGGCTGCAATCCGGTTGTCGACACCGCAATCAGCTGCAGACGTTGTGGGACACTCTGAATCCAGCTGCTGGTCATCGTCGTTCCCTCCTGGACCTCGTGAGCGAAGAGTCAAAACACCATCGACGACCTGAATCAACGCGACATCTGTGGTCATCCATCTTGCTGGCAAGTGACCTTGAACACTGTCCCTTCTATTTTCAGGTCCTCTTCATCTTCAATCCACCTTCGGATTCCAGCGGACACCTCTCCAGTCGTCGCAAGCAGCAAGTCTTCATTATTCTCCATTGAAAACAGCACCTCGACCCGACACCAAAAGACACCTATGCACCCGGCTTCCCTGGGTGAGGTAACTCGTGCACTCCGGTGCCCAAGTGTGTGTTGGCCCTCAAAGTACTTACCTTGTAAGTGGCTTACTTGTTGACTTCCTAGAAGTGCCCTAAAACTTTAAAATACAAACCACAACTTGCTCCATTGAAACCAATAGGGAACCCGCGGCTGTGTTTAGACACTGCACGCATCTCCCGTGGGCTTGTTACTTACCTGCTAACACTGCAGTAGTGAAGCCCCAGCGATTCCCCAGGCCCTAGGCCTTGTCATTTTGCAAGTCGACTTTGTTAACCCATTTTTTTAGTATATGGTCTGGTACGCCCCTAGGGCTCCAGCCATATTTGTGCTTAATTTATTGAGAACTGTTGACATTTGAATGTGTACCTGGCTTCTAATCTCATAAAGAGATTAGTAGAGTGTGTCTAGAAATAAATACATATATATTTGCAATATATACCTGTGTGGTGTCCTTTCATTTGGTAATTCAAGAGATTATAAGGTAAAACAAGCTGCTTTACATTCCTCAGAGACTTAGCCTGAAGTCTGATCTCCACAGCTACCACTAGGATAGCTTTCTTTAAAAGGTTGTCTTAAACCTCTCTACCTTAAGAGTCGAATTGGACTGGTGCAAGGTGGCCACTATAACTAGTGACCAGCATATGCCAGGCCAACTTCTCACAATGAGGTTTGAGAAGTGCCTAAGGAGGCTGGAGAAGGTGAGACCCACAAGAGGCTGAGGTGTGTGAGGCACCTTAAGGTAGTGGCAGTGCGAGACCCCTGAGAGGCTGAGGTGCGTTAGGCACTGAAAGGGAGTGGAAGAGTGAGACCCCCGAGATGTTGAGGTGAGAAGTGAGAGACACCCAAGGAGGATGGTGAAGGTGAGACCCCTGAGAGAATGAGGTGTGTGACGCACCATAAAGGAGTGGAAGTGGTGAGACCCCCTATGATGCTGGGGAAGGTGAGACACCCGAGAGGCTGAGGTGTGTGAGGCACCGAAAGGGAGTGGAAGGGGAGAGACCCCCGATGAGGCCGAGGTGTGTAATACAGCGGAAGGGAATGGAAGTGGTGACAACCCTGAAAAGGGTGAGGTGTGAGAGACACCTGAGGATGCTGGGAGGATGAGTGTTGGAAAACGAGGCAGCATCTGTGAGGCCTGCACAAATAACATGACTACATTTGTCCTTTACTGGGAGCCAAACACCCACTTGTAGCACCTGACTCTCAGAGGGTAGCGTTGCAGAGCAGTCTGAGGCTTACTCAAGGGAGGTGGTGTGGGCTAGTAATCGCCATTTGCAGGTGCGCAGAAATAACACTCAATAATTGATTTTCCAGTCTGTACTTTGCTTTATAAAAGTAAGAGTACATTTATTAAACACACACACTACTCAATACTATGCACCAATTTACAAATATACATAAGCTGTTGGAATTACTTTGTGACCTTGCCTAACATCTCCACCCCTCCCGCAGTGGGGGTGGGGTCTAGTACCACCACTCCCATGTATGCACATCATCTTGCCCCCAATGCAGTTGGTTGAACATAACCTGCGATGTCACTCCTCCCACACGCCAGCCATCACCGCGGGGCCCGGAGTTGGGGTCCCGGGCCCCAGAGTCTTCTTCCCGGGGGGGCGTGATGGCGCTCAGGGCCTGGGGATGGTGTCCCGGGCCCCCTCTGGTCACTTTCACGGACGGAGCGCGACAGCGCACCCCCCAGCTTGACTTCTCTTTGAGGGGCAGCCCCCGGAACCTGACCCACCCCGGGGGCATCTCTGAGACCGGCGGCGGAGCCCCACGTGCTTCGTCGGCGGTCTTCTTAGGGGTCAAAGGTCGCCTACCTTCCGGGGGCCTTATCTCAGCCCCTGGGGGTCCGATCTGTCCCATTTTCGCTTCTTCTTGCTCCGGGTGGCGTCCCCCAGCCACTGGGAGCAATCTCCTTCGCCCTCTGGGTCTCCAAGAGGGTGCATTCTGCAGGGAGCAGTCTTCACTGGCTCCCTGCGCCAGCCTTTCGCCTGGCTTCTTGTCCAGCCTCTGGGTTTGTTCAAAATGGCGTCGTCCATTGTCTCTGGCCACATGGCCTCTGAAACCCAACTCCTTCCCCCCTCACTGCCTTCCCTCCTTGGTACAGCCTGGTGCCTGGCACCCAGTGACAGCTGCTAATGGATGAGTCTGTAGCCCCACCCATCTTCTCTTCGTGGAGAGGAGGCCTCAGCTTGTGGAAGAAAGGTTATCAATCCATCCAGCTGAGGTCAGCCCTCAGCCTGGGTCTGGTCATGGCTGGCTCAGAGAAATATGACAGTTCTGTATTACCCAAAAGCAGTACAAATATGACTTTGGACTCTACAGAATACTTCTTTTCACATCCGCTACAGTGGACTTCAGTGCATGTCTGGAATCTGTAGGCCTTATGGAAGTTACCCTAGCCCACGGGTTCCACCTCCCCATAAGGGAATAATGAAGTGAAAAACACAGTAGAACACAATGACTTTCCCTGGCATGTTTCTTTCCAGCGTATAAAGCCTATTCCATGTCACCACCCTATTCTGCATAAGTCCTGCCACTTCAGTCTATCTGCACCTGCTCCTTGGCTGCGCACGCTTGGACTCTCCCCTGCGCAGCCCCTACACGTGTGCACACGCAGGTACACATGTGTCTACATGTAACCAGCCCGGTGTCCCTTTCTCAAGCTGCTGCGCAGTGACCTGGTCAAGCCAGGGGAACACCAGTAAAATCCCCATGCAGTCTCTTACATCCCGAGTTCACTGTGGGTGAGTCCCACTTATGAGGCTCCCCCACAGTAAAAGCTCAACAATTAGGTGCTCAAAAAGCGAAAAATCCGGGCGGCCCATTGTGTCAGAACCACCTTTTAAAAATGAGGTCTACAAGGCAGCAGCGGTTTTGGAAGGTGAGACCCCTGAAATGGTCAGGTGCAGGAGGACTCCTGACTGGATGAGATGTGCGCAGAATCTGTGGGGGCTGCAGGAGGTGAGACCCCCGAGAGGAGGAGATTACTTCTTCTGTTGGGGGCATTTCTGTTGCTTGGACAGAGCGCCGGTGGTGGTGGGGTGCTTGAGGCAGGGGTAGATGACACCCCCTGAGATCATGAGGGTGCAAAGCACTAGGGCTGGACGTCACTCCCCTGAGAGAAGGAAGGTTGCAAGGCACCAGAGAGGGGTGGCGGTGAGACCCCGGGAGGATTAGGTGTCTGAGGTATCGTTGTGGGTAGATGACACCCCCTGAGATCGTGTGGGTGCAAAGCACTGGGGTCTGGACGTCATTCACCATAGAGAAGGAAGCTTGCAAGGCACCAGATAGGGGTGGCGGTGAGAGGCCTGGGAGGATTCGGTGTCTGAGGTATCGTTGTGGGTAGATGACACCCCCTGAGATCGTGAGGGTGCAAAGCACTAGGGCTGGACGTCACTCCCCTGAGAGAAGAAAGCGTGCAAGGCACCGGAGAGGGGCGGCGGTGAGACCCCGGGAGGATTAGGCGTCTGAGGTATCTTTGTGGGTAGATTACACCCCCTGAGATCGTGAGGGTGCAAAGCACTAGGGCTGGACGTCACACCCCTGAGAGAAGGAAGCGTGCAAGGCACCGGAAAGGGGCGGCGGTGAGACCCCGGGAGGATTAGGTGTCTGATGTATCGTTTGTGGGTAGATGACACCCCCTGAGATCGTGAGGGTGCAAAGCACTAAGGCTGGACGTCACACCCCTGAGAGAAGGAAGTGTGCAAGGCACCGGAGAGGGGTGGAGGTGAGACCCCGGGAGGATTACGTGTCTGAGGTATCGTTGTGGGTAGATGACACCCCCTAAGATCGTGAGGGTGCAAAGCACTAAGGCTGGACATCACTCCCCTGAAAGAAGGAAGCTTGCAAGGCACCGGAGAGGGGTGGAGGTGAGACCCCGGGAGGATTAGGTGTCTGAGGTATCGTTGTGGGTAGATGACACCCCCTGAGATAGTGAGGGTGCAAAGCACTGGGGGCTGGAGGTCAGAACCCTGAGAGAAGGAAGCTTGCAAGGCACCAGAGAGGGGTGGCGGTGAGAGCCCTGGGAGGATTCGGTGTCTGAGGTATCGTTGTGGGTAGATGACACCCCCTAAGATCGTGAGGGTGCAAAGCACTAAGGCTGGACGTCACACCCCTGAGAGAAGGAAGCGTGCAAGGCACCGGAGAGGGGTGGAGGTGAGACCCCGGGAGGATTAGGTGTCTGAGGTATCGTTGTGGGTAGATGACACCCCCTGAGATCGTGAGGGTGCAAAGCGCTAGGCTGGACGTCACACCCCTGAGAGAAGGAAGCGTGCAAGGCACCGGAGAGGGGTGGCGGTGAGAGCCCTGGGAGGATTCGGTGTCTGAGGTATCGTTATGGGTAGATGACACCCCCTGAGATCGTGAGGGTGCAAAGCACTGGGGGCTGGAGGTCAGAACCCTGAGAGAAGGAGGCTTGCAAGGCATCAGAGAGGGGTGGCGGTGAGGGCCCTCTGAGGATTCAGTGTCTGAGGTATCGTTGTGGGTAGATGACACCCCCTGAGATCTTGAGGGTGCAAAGCACTGGGAACTGGACGTCACACCCCTGAGAGAAGGAAGCGTGCAAGGCACCAGAGAGGGGTGGCGGTGAGACCCCGGGAGGATTAGGTGTCTGAGGTATCGTTTGTGGGTAGATGACACCCCCTAAGATCGTGAGGGTGCAAAGCACTGGGGGCTGGACGTCACTCCCCTGAGAGAAGGAAGCTTACAAGGCACCAGAGAGGGGTGGCGATGAGAGCCCTGGGAGGATTCGGTGTCTGAGGTATCGTTGTGGGTAGATGACACCCCCTGAGATCATGATGGTGCAAAGCACTAGGGCTGGACGTCACACCCCTGAGAGAAGGAAGCGTGCAAGGCACCGGAGAGGGGTGGAGGTGAGACCCCGGGAGGATTAGGTGTCTGAGGTATTGTTTGTGGGTAGATGACACCCCCTGAGATCGTGAGGGTGCAAAGCACTAGGGCTGGACGTCACACCCCTGAGAGAAGGAAGCGTGCAATGCACCGGAGAGGGGTGGAGGTGAGACCCTGGGAGGATTAGGTGTCTGAGGTATCGTTGTGGGTAGATGACACCCCCTGAGATAGTGAGGGTGCAAACCACTGGGGGCTGGAGGTCAGAACCCTGAGAGAAGGAAGCTTGCAAGGCACCAGAGAGGGGTGGCGGTGAGAGCCCTCTGAGGATTCGGTGTCTGAGGTATCGTTGTGGGTAGATTACACCCCCTGAGATCGTGAGGGTGCAAAGCACTGGGGACTGGACATCACACCCCTGAGAGAAGGAAGTGTGCAAGGCACCAGAGAGGGGCGGTGGTGAGACCCCGGGAGGATTAGGTGTCTGAGGTATCGTTGTGGGTAGATTACACCCCCTGAGATCGTGAGGGTGTAAAGCACTTGGGCTGGCCGTCACACCCCTGAGAGAAGGAAGCGTGCAAGGCACCGGAGAGGGGTGGAGGTGAGACCCCGGGAGGATTAGGTGTCTGATGTATCGTTTGTGGGTAGATGACACCCCCTGAGATCAAGAGGGTGCAAAGCACTAGGGCTGGACGTCACACCCCTGAGAGAAGGACGTGTGCAAGGCACCGGAGAGGGGTGGAGGTGAGACCCCGGGAGGATTACGTGTCTGAGGTATCGTTGTGGGTAGATGACACCCCCTAAGATCGTGAGGGTGCAAAGCACTGAGGCTGGACGTCACTCCCCTGAGAGAAGGAAGCTTGCAAGGCACCAGAGAGGGGTGGCAGTGAGAGCCCTGGGAGGGTTAGGTGTGCAAAGTATGTGGTGGGCTGCAGCAGGTGAGACCCCCGAAATGGTCAGGTGCAGGAGGACTCCTGACTGGATGAGATGTGCGCAGAATCTGTGGGGTCTGCGGGAGGTGAGACCCCTGAGAGGAGGAGATTACTTCTTCTGTTGGGGGCATTTCTGTTGCTTGGACAGAGTGCCGGTGGTGGTGGGGGGCTTTAGGCAGGGGTAATGTCAGAGGACGTTAAATAGAACAGGGAACTCTACTCCCCAGCTCTGTGCTCTGACAACAGTGATGTGAGGGTCTACCGCCCGGCTTTGTACTCACATCTCAGTAATGTGAGGGTCTACCGCCCGGCTTTGTACTCACATCTCAGTCATGTGAGGGTCTACCACCCGTCTTTGTACTCACATCTCAGTAATGTGAGGGTCTACTGCATGGCTCTGTACTCCGATCACGGTGATGTCACGGTCCATCGCCCAGCTCTGGACACAGATCACATGGATGTGAGGGTCTCCTACCTGGCTCTGTACTTTTCTCAGAGTAATACGAGGATCTAATGTGTGGCTCTGTACTCTGATCACAGTGATGTGAGGGTCTACCCGTCTTTGTACTCACATCTCGGTAATGTGAGGGTCTACTGCATGGCTCTGTACTCCGATCACGGTGATGTGACGGTCTATCGCCCAGCTCTGGATACGGATCACATGGATGTGAGGGTCTCAAACCTGGCTCTGTACTTTGCTCAGAGTAATACGATGATCTAATGTGTGGCTCTATACTCTGATCACAGTGATGTGAGGGTCTACCGCCCAGCTCTGTACTTGGTTCACAGTGATGTGATGGTTTATCACCCAGCTCCATATTCAGATCACAGTGATCTGTGGGTTTACCGCCTGGCTCTGGACACTTATCACAATGAGGTGAGAGTCTACCGCGCACTCTGTTCACTGATCAAACTGAAATGACGATCTCCCGCCTGTCACTATTCAGATCACTGTGATGGTCTAATTCCCGGCTCTCTTCAACTTGAATAATAATAATGAGATGGTCTACCACCTGTCTCTATACTCTGATCACAGTGATTTGAGGGTCTACTGCATGGCTCTGTACTCTGATCCCAGTAATGTGAGGGTCTACCGCTCAACTCTGTACTCTGATCCCAGTGATGTGTGAGTTTACCTCCTAGCTCTGTACTCAGATCTTAGTGATGTGGGTCTACCACCATACTCTGTACTCTGATAAAAGTGATGTGAGGGTCTACCACCTGGCTCTGTACATGGCTAATAGTGATATGAGGGTCTACCGCCCAGCTCTTGCTCTGATCACAGTGATGTGAGGGTCTAATTCCCGGCTCTCTTCAACTTGAATAACAATAATGTGATGGTCTACCACCTGTCTCTATACTCTGATCCCAGTGATGCGAGGGTCTACTGCATGGCTCTGTACTCTGATCCCAGTGATGTGAGGGTCTACTGCATGGCTCTGTACTCTGATCCCAGTGATATGAGGGTCTAGTGCATGGCTCTGTACTCTGATCCCAATGATGTGAGGGTCTACTGCATGGCTCAGTACTCTGATCCCAGTGATGTTGGGGTCTACTGCATGGCTCTGTACTCTAAACCCAGTGATGCGAGGGTCTACCGCATGGCTCTGTACTCTGATCCCAGTGATGTGAGGGTCTACTGCATGGCTCTGTACTCTGATCCCAGTGATGTGAGGGTCTACTGCATGGCTCTGTAATCTGATCCCAGTGATGTGAGGGTCTAATTCCCGGCGCTCTTCAACTTGAATAACAATAATGTGATGGTCTACCACCTGTCTCTATACTCTGATCCCAGTGATGTGAGGGTCTACTGCATGGCTCTGTACTCTGATCCCATTTATGTGAGGGTCTACTGCATGGCTCTGCACTCTGATCCCAGTGATGTGAGGGTCTACCACCTGTCTCTATACTCTGATCCCAGTTATGTAAGGGTCTACTGCATGGCTCTGTACTCTGATCCCAGTGATGAGAGGGTCTACTACATGGCTCTGTACTCTGATCCCAGTGATGTGAGGGTCTACTGCATGGCTCTGTTGTCAGGTCTGTCAGGTTGTCAGCAGCACATATACATAAAGCACGCCACTAACCTTTTTTCATAACTCCAGCAGAGACGATGGTAGCCGATTTAGTCCCTGATTCCCCTGAACATAACCCCCAGCAGAGGAAAGGAAAACCTTGCTGCATGAGGTCATGCCCCGGGGGGAAAAAGGGAAGGGGTAGATAAAGAAAGTGCTGCCAGCGGTCGTGTTTCTTCAGAGTCTGGTCTGGGAAGGAGTGTTTTCACAAGCGGAACAACCCTGCAGTACCGGGGGAGAGAGAGAGAGCAGATGTAAGGGTGAATCTCCCTCCCGCATATAGGTATGAACACTCAATCCTACTCCTACCCACCAGAAGAGCTGCAGCAAGACTGATTTTATCGCAATTCTCAATAAACAAAGAAAGTTCTCTTCCAAGCATACAATACAATTTTCTTGTAGTACGGCAATACTGTCAAAGCGTAAAAAGGGGGAACCTCTCGCCGCTATGCGCTATGACCTGCCATAGGAAGTCCACGCCAATCAAATCAGGAGGAAGTTTCCACCTTCCAACAGTGCCTGTAATGCCTCTTAGAGGACACTGCTCGTTATTGCCACGAAAGTACAGTAGGTAAAAGTACCCGTAACCCACATCAACCACTGGGGTCACGGTGCTTCCGAAACACTCACCTGCGTTTCTACAGGGTACACAAACAGAATCCAAACGTAAAGGGGAAAGGCACCTCTGTGCCTGAAAGTCGCTACTCGAAGACTCGCTATGTCAAACGGGAAGCGGTTATCGACGGTAATGCACTGGTATCCCCTGTGTTACCTGGACCGCTGCGGGATGCCTCTTCCGGCGCTTTTTGCGCTTCAGCTGCGTCGTGGGGCATAAACAGGAACAGGACTCGGCCCAACTCGGGACTAGGTGCTGAAATGCTTCTCGCTGGTATCCGGCGGGGAGCACCATCCTCCATTAAGGTCCTACCAAGATTCTTGTTGTCAAGCACCCTTAAGTACTGCAAGCCTAATGTTGCACCCCGTTGCCTGCAGGGAATTGTAGTCTTTGGCGCGTTTGTAGGGTTTGAGCCTGAAAACGGGCTTGAGTGTAACGCGGCAGCGAGTCTGTCTTGGCATTTTCCAGTAGGTGATCGCTACAGTACCCCATCTCAAGGACCGACGACTCGGCGGTTGGCCAGGCTTGCCAGGATTCACCGCATGGTATTGGTCCACCAACTCCGAGCAATTCAAGTTCGCTTCAGGTTCCCATGTCCTATCTTCCACCCCAAACCCTTTCCAGTGTACTAAGTATTGAACCCGCCCACGTACTAGTCGGGAGTCCAGGATCTTCTGTACCTCGTACTCTTCCTGCCCACCGATGTCTATGGGTATCGGTTTCTTTGGCAATCTCATACCGCTCAGGCAAGGCTGGAGCAGGGACACATGGAAGACTGGGTGGATTTTCCAGGAAGGGGGCAACGACAACCGCATGGCTGCAGGGTTGATAACTTCCTCAATGCTATAGGGACCTATATGTTTTGGTTTTAGTTTATTTATACCCCTTAAATGTAAGTTTTTTGTAGAGAGCCATACCTTGTCCCCCACCTGGTACTCGGGTTCTTTGGATCTCTTTTCATCCGCATGGGTTTTTTGGGCAGACTGAGCAGTTGCTAAACTCTGTTTGGCCTCTATCAATACAGCCCTAAGGTGTGCATGGTGTTCATGTATGCTGGGCACGGGGGATTGGGCTGGACATTCAAACGGGAGCATGTTGGGGTGATCACCATAGACACAATAAAAAGGAGAGCAGCTCAACATGGAATGTGTGGCGTTGTTATAGGCAAACTCCACCATTCATAACAATGTGGGCCAGTGTAATGTGTTTTGCATGGTAAAACAACGGAGGGATTGTTCTAGAGTTTGATTCAGGCGTTCGGTTTTGGCATCTGTTTGTGTGTGGTAACTAGAGGAGAGCCGTGCCTCAATGTCATATTTTGCAAAGGGATTTCCAAAAGCGGGAAGTGAACTGTGTACCCCTATCGGTGATTAGTACGTTGGGGAGTCCGTGGGCTCGAACTACATGCTGGAGAAAAACCAAGGCGAGTTCCGAGGACGTGGGTAAACCTTCACGAGAGATAAAATGGCCCATCTTTGTTAGATGGTCAACCAACACCTGTATGACTGTCTTTCCTTCGCAGGAGGGCATCTCCACTATGAAGTCCATGGAGATGGTGTGCCACGGATGAGGGGGAGTAGGCAAGGACCGGAGTAGGCCTGCTGGTTTAGTGTGTGTGGATTTTCCCTGGACGCATACCGCACAGTTCTTGATATAGTCCTGGACGTCTTTTCATAGCCCTGGCCACCAAAAGGAGCGTTCCACGCAGGTGATAGTTTTGTAGTTTCCTAGGTGTCCTCCCAGTACTGAATCATGGGCCCATCTTAATACCTGTTGTTGCTGGGTCTGATGAGGAACATACAGAGCATGGTAATGGTAGGCTAAATCCTCGACTTCGGAGCGGTGTTCAGGTTCTTCATTGATCCAGGCAGGTATGTCTACATCCCCTAAGGACACTCTCACATCCTCAAGAAAATCCTGGGAGGCGAGTAGTGCTATGGTTTGTTGGGAAGGTTCGACCTCGGTGAGTATAAACGGTGGGGGCCTCTGGGTTCGAGAGGCAGTGTCTTCCGATTCGCCTATACGGGAAAGGGCATCCGCTTTCCCATTTTGTGGCCCTGGTCGGGATTTGATCACAAAATCGTAGTCTGAAAAGAACAAGGTCCACCGCAACTGACGGGGTGTCTGAGCTTTTGCGGTTTTCAGAAACAGCAAGTTTCTATGGTCTGTGTAAATTTCCACTGTGTGAAGTGCCCCCAAGAGATAGTGCCGCCATTCTTCGCAGGCTCTTTTAATGGCTAGCAGTTCCTTGTCGGAGATGGTGTAATTGACCTAGCTAGGAGTGAGTTTTTTGGAATAAAATGCTACATGGTGTAGCTGCCCGCTTTCGGGGTGTCATTGAGATAGCACTCCTCCTAAAGCATATTGTGAAGCGTCAGTTTCGAGAATAAAAGGGAGTTGTGGATCCGGATGGTGCAGGATAGGGGCCTGTGTGAACTTGTCCTTCAATGCCTGAAAGGATTGAGCTGCCTCTTCTCCCCAAACGAATGGAACGTGTTTTCGTAGTAAGCTGGAGATAGGATGTATCACTTTTGAGAAGTCCTTGATGAACCGCCGGTAAAAATTGGCAAAGCCGAGAAAGTTCTGCACCGATTTGACGTTCTGACGGGGTTGCCATTGGGTGATCGCCTCCACCTTGCTTGGATCCATTCGGAATCCCTGGGCGTTAATGATGTAACCCAAAAACGCCACTTCCTGGACATGAAAAATGAATTTTTTTGAGTTTGGCATATAAAGAGTGTTGTTGGAGCCGCTCCAAGACTGCTTTTACATGGGCTACGTGTTCCTTAAGGGTAGAGGAATAAATTAAAATGTCATCAATGTAGAACACACAGAAGGCGTCTAATTAGCCTCGTAAGACCTCGTCCATAAAATACTGAAAGGCCGCAGGGGCTTTGCAGAGCCCAAAAGGCATCACCCTATACTCAAAAAGACCGAATTTGGTTCTGAAGGAGGTTTTCCATTCGTTGCCTTTCTGGACCCGCATGAGGTGATAGGCTCCTCTGAGGTCGAGCTTGGTGTAATACCGCGCCCCCTTTAATTGGTCCAAAAGCACCGGGATTAACGGCAGAGGATAGTGGTTCTTTATAGTTACTCGATTAAGCGCACGGTAGTCAATACATGTCCGCAATTCCTCGCAATCCTTCTTCGGTATGAAGAAAAGAGGAGATGATGCAGGGGAAGAGGAATGTCTAATGAATCCTGAGGCCAGGTTATCCTCGAGGTATGTCTTCAGATATTGTGTTTCTGGTTCCGTTAAGGCGAACACTCGGCTGCACGGTATGAGCGCTCCAGGCATCAACTCGATACGACAATCATATATGCGATGGGGAGTGTGAGAAGTTGGCCTGGCATATGCTGGTCACTAGTTATAGTGGCTACCTTGCACCAGTCCAATTCGACTCTTATGGTAGATAGGTTTAAGACAACCTTTTAAAGCAAGCTATACTAGTTGTAGCTGTGGAGAGCAGCCTTCAGGCTAAGTCTCTGAGGAATGTAAAGCAGCTTGTTTTACCTTATAATCTCTTGAATTACTAAATGAAAGGACACCACACAGGTATATATATCAAATATATATGTATTTATTTCTAGACACACTCTACTAATCTCTTTATGAGATTAGAAGACAAGTACACATTCAAATGTCAACAGTTCTCAATAAATTAAGCACAAATATGGCTGGAGCCCTAGGGGCGTACCAGACCATATACTAAAAAAATGGGTTAACAAACTCTAACAAACTCAACTTGCAAAATGACAAAGCCTAGGGCCTTGGGAATCGCTGGGGCTTCACTACTGCAGTGTTAGCAGGTAAGTAACAAGCCCACGGGAGACGAGTGCAGTGTCTAAACACAGCCGCGGGCTTCCTATTAGTTTCAATGGAGCAAGTTGCGGTTTGTATTTTAAAGTTTTAGGGCACTTCGAGGAAGTCAACAAGCAAGCCACTTACAAGGTAAGTACTTCGAGGGCCAACACACACTTGGGCACCGGAGTGCACGAGTTACCTCACCCAGGGAAGCCGGGTGCATAGGTGTCTTTTGGTGTCGGGTCGAGATGCTGTTTTCAAAGGAGACCAATGAAGACTTGCTGCTTGCGAAGACTGGAGAGGTGTCCGCTGGAATCCGAAGAGGGATTGAAGATGAAGAAGGCCTGAAAATTGAGGGGACAGTGTTCAAGGTCACTTGCCAGTGACCGGTGGCCAGCAAGATGGATGACCACTGATGTCGCGTCGATTCAGGCTGTTGATGGAGTTTTGTCTCTTCGCTCACGAGGTCCAGGGAAGATCGACGATGACCAGCAGCTGGATTCGGAGTGTCCCACGACGTCTGCAGCTGATGGAGGTGTCGGCAACCGGATTGGAGCCAACAAGCCTTGGCAACTGCAAGTCTTGTGTAGACTGAAGATAGACGATGATGCAGACCAGCAAGGTCTGATGGTCTCACCCAGCAAGGGTAAGTGAGGGCAGGCCTGGAGCAACCAGGAGAGCCCTTGAAGTCGATGAGAAAGCCTTCGGGGGAGTCACTAGCCAACGGGCAAGTAACCGCGAAGACGCCGCCTCAGGAAATGCTTCACAGGAGCCCACGGCCACTCGGGGCGAGGTAGGCAGCTGATTTTTGGTTCAAGACCTGCTGGGGGCTTGGGCCACAAATGGTCCAATGCATAAGTTCTAGGAACGTTGTTTAGGGTTTGCACTTGACAATAGTGCACGGTCCCCGGGTATTGCTGTTCCTCGTCACTCGTGGGGTCCACTCGCCACAGCTTCGTTGGGGACTCACAGGGGCCATCGAGAAGTCAGGAAATCCACTTCCGGGGCAGCAGGGACTTCGAACTCCGGGAGCGGGAAAGTTTGCAACCGTTGATTCAAGTTACTGGTGCCTGCCAAGCAGGGGAGTCACTCCTTGACTCCAAGGGAGATTCTTCTGTCTTCCAAAGGTAGTGGAACGTCGAAGGGCCAGGATTCTTCTTTGTAGAGCGTTGTCCAGGGTTATCTGTCTTGCAATGGCAATGCTTGGTATCTTATAGTGAAGATAGGGGAGGGACTAGCTCTAAGACCACTCCTCTAGGAGGGTCAGGGTAGTGGGTGGTTACACCCTTTTCCCTTTGTCCAGTTTCGCGCCAGAGCAGGGGCAGGTTGCCCCTGAACCGGTTTGAGCAGGCATATGCACAGAGGAGCCTACTGCTCCCCCAGTGCAGGACTTCAAAGCACTCTAAGAGTGCACCCACCCAGCTCCAATACACTAAATCCTGTCTGGAAGGTGGTGACACCTCCCTGTGACAGGATGCCTTTTGTTGGGCTTCCTCCACTGCGAGTTTCGGTCAGCAGCAGGAGGGCAGACCAGTGTCTGTGCTGGTGCCATCCATTTTGTGATGCTAGGGCTCTTTTAGATTTCTACCGTTTAGTACAGTGGGTATATGTCATCCACTCTAGAAGGGTGGGATCATACTCCCACACCAGTTACTGGTGTGGGGGTATGATTCCAAGTTGTTTGACACCAAACACGACATGTTTTGATGCAGTCATCCCAAAGTTAGCATTTACCGCGAGGTTATAGTTCACTTAAGAGTATATGGTTTAACCTCATCCACAAACAGCAGCAGAGAATAGACTCTTCCAGCTGCAGAGGGGTCCTGCTCATGTAGAAGCACCCCCTCACATAGTAAACCAAGCACCCTGCCCTCAGGATTGATAGGGCCTACTATAGGGGTGGCTGATAGGTTTATATGTGTGTGTATGGTGAGATATAGGAACCTATACCTCAGTGAGGAGTGCTAACACTACCTCACACAGGCTGCAGTAGCAGGCCTGTGGTGTCTGATTGTGAATGCTTCCCAGGGGTGGCATAAGATAAGCTGCATCCCCTGGTAGGCCTGTGAAGTACCAATGCCCTAGGTACCTAAGGTACCATATACTAGGGGCTCATAAGGTACTACAGTATCCAATCACTAGTGCATCTAATATGCACACCAAGTTGTTTAGAGAGATCAGTGAGACTGGGGCCCTGATTAGCAGGGACCCAGCCAGACTATAGCCAGAAACCAGTGTATACATCAGAAAAAAAGTGGGGGCAACATAAGTGCAGATCCTACTCTCCTACACAACCCCCCCCCCCCAAACGCAGGGACATTAAACTAACCTTGACCAGTTGAGTCTTCATGTTCTAAGTAGAAATACCTTGAGAGTCCATCTGCATTGGCATGTTGGGTCCCGGGTCTATGTTCCACTGTATAGTCCATCCCCTGTAGGGAAATGGACCACCTGAGCAATTTAGGATTTTCACCTTTCATCTGTTTGAGCCATAGGAGGGGCTTATGGTCGGTCTGAACTATGAAGTGAGTGCCAAACAAGTATGGCCTCAGCTTCTTCAGGGCCCACGCCACAGCAAAGGCCTCCCTTTGAATAGCTGACCAACGTTTCTCTCTAGGGGTCAGCCTTGAAAGCTAATAGCTGGTCTTGACCTTCATCATTAAGTTGAGACAGTACAGCTCCCACACCCAGCTCTGAAGCATCTGTTCGAACAATTAACTTCTTTTTGTAATCTGGACTCTGTAAGATGGGGGCAGTGCACATTGCCTGCTTGAGGTCATCAAATGCATTTTGACAGCTAGCTGTCCACTGAACCTTTTTTGGCATTTTCTTGGAGGTCAGATCAGTTAAGGGGGTCACTATAGATCCATAACCCTTAACAACCCTCCTGTAATACCCAGTCAGGCCTAAGAAGGCTCTCACCTGTGTCTGGGTGGTTGGAGCAACCCATTCCATTATGGTCTGGATCTTGCTCTGCAATGGTTGAACCTGGCCTCCACCCACAAGGTGGCCCAGGTACACAACCTGGCTCTGCCCTATCTGGCACTTATTGGCCTTGATAGTGAGGCCTGCTTTTTGCTGGGCCTCTAGTACATTTCTGAGGTAGACCAGGTGATCCTGCCAGGTGGAACTAAAGACAGCAATATCATCAAGATAAGCTGAGCAATAAGTTTCCATACCAGTCAGAACTTTATTCACCAACCTCTGGAAAGTGGCAGGTGCATTCTTCAAACCAAAGGGCATTACCACAAAGTTATAGTGCCCACCATGGGTCGAAAATGCTGTTTTTGCCTTGGCATCATCAGCTAACTTGATTTGCCAATAGCCACCTTTAAGGTCAAATGTACTGAGATACTTGGCTGAGGCCAGAGTGTCTATTAGTTCATCTGCCCTTGGTATTGGGTAGGCATCAGTCCTGGTGACTGCATTGAGGCCCCTGTAGTCAATACAAAACCTCATCTCTTTCTTACCACCCTGGGTATGAGGTTTTGGCACAAGGACTACTGGGCTAGCCCAAGGGCTATCTGAGGGCTCAATAACTCCTAGCTCCAACATTTTCTGGACTTCAGTCCTGATACAATCCCTGACATGGTCAGGTTGCCTGTAGATTTTATTCTTAACAGGCAGACTGTCTCCAGTGTCCACCTCATGGGTGCACCAGGAAGTCTGACTTTGGGTCAGGCTAAACATATGTCTAAACTGATGCAGCACTTGTCTACATTCAGTTTGTTGATGTTCAGTGAGGCTGCTTGCCAAAGCAACACCATCAACTGACCCATCATCAGGGTTCTGTGAGAGGAGGTCAGGGAGAGGGTCACTCCTCCTCCTGGTCCTCATCAGTTGCCATGAGCAAGCTCATGTCAGCCCTGTCCACATATGGCTTAAGTCTGTTGACATGGAGCACCCTAAGGGGGCTCCTGGGAGTGCCAAGATCTACCAAGTAGGTGACCTCTCCCTTTTTCTCAACAATTGTATGGGGGCCACTCCATTTGTCCTGGAGAGCTGCTGAGGCCACAGGCTCCAACACCCACACTTTCTGGCCTGGCTGATAAACAGTCAGGACAGCCTTTTGGTCATGCCAAGCTTTTTGTAGTTCTTGGCTAGCCTCAAGGTTTTTAGTGGCCTTCTTCATATACTCTGCCATCCTGGAGCGGAGACCAAGTACATAGTCCATTATATCCTGTTTGCGAGGTCTGAGAGGTAACTCCCATCCCTCCTTCACCAGACATAAGGGTCCTCTAACAGGGTGACCAAACAGAAGTTCAAAAGGGCTGTAGCCAACCCCCTTCTGTGGAACCTCCCTGTATGCAAACAGAAGGCAGGGAAGTAAAAGGTCCCATTTTCACCTAAGCTTTTCTGGGAGGCCTGTAATCATTCCCTTTAGAGTTTTGTTGAATCTCTCAACTAACCCATTGCATTGTGGGTGATAGGGAGTAGTGAATTTGTAGTTTACACCACACTCCTTCCACATTTCAGTTAGATATCCTGACATAAAGTTAGAACCTCTGTCAGAGATGACCTCCTTAGGGAAACCCACTCTGGAGAAGACTCCAATGAGGGCTCTTGCCACCACAGGAGCTGTGGTAGTCCTTAGGGGTATAGCTTCTGGATACCTGGTGGCATGATCCACTACCACCAGTATAAATCTGTGCCCAGATGCAGTTGGTGGGTCAAGGGGACCAACAATGTCAATCCCTACCCTTTCAAAGGGAACCCCCGCCACAGGTAGTAGTATCAGGGGGGCCTCTGTTGTACCACCTGACTTGCCACTGGCTTGGCAAGTGACACAGGAGCGACAAAACTCCTTGGTGTCCTCTGACATGTGTGGCCAATGAAAATGTGGTACAAGCCAGTCCCAGGTCTTGTTTTGGCCCAAGTGTCCTGTCAAAGGTATGTCATGTGCTAGGGTCAAGAGGAACCCCCTAAACTTCTGAGGTATTACCAACCTCCTGGCGGCTCCAGGGGTAGGATCCCTAGCCTCAGAATATAGGAGCCCCTCATCCCAATAAACTTTATGGGACCCACTAGCACTCCCTGCAGCCTCAGCAGCAGCCTGCTGTCTGAGGGGTTCAAGAGTGGGGCAGCACTGTTGCTCTTTGCTCAGATCTTCCCTGGAAGGTCCCCCTGCCCCCAAGAACTCAACCTGACTAGGCTCAAGTTCCTCTGGGGCAGTTCCTTCTTCAGGATCTGCTTCTCCTCCCTCAGGAGGGGAATCTGAGATCTGAGACAGAGGGGAAGGCCCAGCCTTAACCCTACTGCTCCTCCTCTTGGGTAGCACCTGGTCCATAGTTTCAGGATCCAGAGCTGGTTCAGCTTTATGCATTCTGGCTTGTAACCTGGTCACAGCAAATACCTCGGCAGGTATGCCCAACATCGCACCACCTTGGTTCTGGTTTTTCTGCCTCACCCTGGTTCTGACCCATTTGTCTGCCTTCTTTCCCAATTCTTGGGGAGAGGTCAGATCAGAGTCCACCAGGTACTGATGCAACAATTGGTTCTGGCAATTATTAAGGATCTGTTCTCTCATTATAAGATTATACAATCCCTTAAAATCAGTTACTCTACTACCAACCAGCCAACATTCTAGAGCCTTGGTTGCACAATCAACAAAGTCAGTCCAATCCTGAGTCTGTGCTTTCTGGGTGTCTCTGAACTTCAACCTGTACTGTTCAGTGGTTAAGCCAAACCCATCTATCAAAGCACTCTTCAGGGCTTCATAATCATTAGCATCCTCTTCTCTAACAGTGAGGAGCTTGTCTCTACCTTTATCTGAAAAGGAGAGCCACAAGATTGCTACCCACTGTGTCTGGGGGACCTGTTGAACTCTACAGGCCCTCTCCATAGCAGTTATCCATTTGTGGATATCATCCCCACTCTGGTAGGGAGGAACAACCTTGGACAGGTTGCTATGATCTGGAATTTAATCTCTGCCTCTAGGGACACTGTTGCTGCCACCAGGGGTTTCTAACCCCTCTTTTCTAGAAGCTCTCTGGAGCTCAAAGGCTTCTCTATCTAAGGCCAATTTCTTGGTTCTGAGGGCAAGCCTAGCTTCCTCATACTGGAGCATCTTGAACCTTCTTTCAGAGGAGGTCTCTCTTGGAAAGTTTGAGTTCCTCTGTGGAACAGATTCTCTTCCAGAGTGGTATGAATGGTCAGAGTCCCTTGAGGGGGACCTAGGCCTATCTTCCACTCTTTCAGTTCTCTTAAGGAGAATTCCTCTGTTCTGTTCAGACCTTTCTGGGTCTGGCCCTTCCCCCACAGACTCTCGGTCATCTTGATTTTCATCATCAGACCCAGAGACTATGGATGACCCACCCCCTGATGCAGACCCACTAGCTCCTATAGCTAGTCTAAGATCATCTGCTACTAACAGATCTATCAGGTGTTGTGAGGAGGGACTCCTACCTCCCCTCAGTTGTCTTTCAAAGCATAAGGCCTTCAGGTCAGTGTAGGCTATGCCTTTGTACTGAGTTGGGGTGGACCCACTGGCTCCACCTTGGTAGGACATACTAGTGTTGTGCAGTGTTGTACTACCTACACTAGTTGAGGCCTACTGAACCTAGCTTGAGCTGTAGCAAGGGTGTGCTTGGCCCTTCACAAACAGCTCTAAGTTCAGTAGAACTTATTGATACTAAGCTTGACTTTATATGTACCTTGAGTACCTTAAGTGGTTTTCAGTTAGTAATTCAAATAGAGATTTTCTGGTAAAACTATGGCAAGCCGGAATCCCACACGCTGCCCACCAATGTGAGAAGTTGGCCTGGCATTTGCTAGTCACTAGTTATAGTGGCCACCTTGCACCAGTCCAATTCGACTCTTATGGTAGATAGGCTTTAGACAACCTTTTGAAGAAAGCTATCCTAGTGGTAGCTGTGGAGAGCAGCCTTCAGGCTAAGTCTCTGAGGAATGTAAAGCAGCTTGTTTTACCTTATAATCTCTTGAATTACTAAATGAAAGGACACCACACAGGTATATATGTCAAATATATATGTATTTATTTCTAGACACACTCTACTAATCTCTTTATGAGATTAGAAGACAAGTACACATTCAAATGTCAACAGTTCTCAATAAATTAAGCACAAATATGGCTGGAGCCCTAGGAGCGTACCAGACCATATACTAAAAAAATGGGTTAACAAACTCGGCTTGCAAAATGACAAAGCCTAGGGCCTTGGGAATCGCTGGGGCTTCACTACTGCAGTGTTAGCAGGTAAGTAACAAGCCCACAGGAGACGCGTGCAGTGTCTAAACATAGCCGCGGGTTTCCTATTAGTTTCAATGGAGCAAGTCGCGGTTTGTATTTTTAAGTTTTAGGGCACTTCGAGGAAGTCAACAAGCAAGCCACTTACAAGGTAAGTACTTCGAGGGCCAACACACACTTGGGCACCGGAGTGCACGAGTTACCTCACCCAGGGAAGCCGGGTGCATAGGTGTCTTTTGGTGTCGGGTCGAGATGCTGTTTTCAATGGAGACCAGTGAAGACTTGCTGCTTGCGACGACTGGACAGGTGTACGCTGGAATCCGAAGATGGATTGAAGATGAAGAAGACCTGAAAATTGAAGGGACAGTGTTCAAGGTCACTTGCCAGTGACCGGTGGCCAGCAAGATGGATGACCACTGATGTCGCGTCGATTCAGGCTGTTGATGGAGTTTTGTCTCTTCACTCACGAGGTCCAGGAAAGATCGACGATGACCAGCAGCTGGATTCGGAGTGTCCCACGACGTCTGCAGCTGATGGAGGTGTCGGCAACCGGATTGGAGCCAGCAAGCCTTGGCAACTGCAAGTCTCGTGTAGACTGAAGATAGACGATGATGCAGACCAGCAAGGTCTGATGGACTCACCCAGCAAGGGTAAGTGAGGGCAGGCCTGGAGCAACCAAGAGAGCCATTGAAGTCGATGAGAAAGTCTTCGGGGGAGTCACTAGCCAATGGGCAAGTAACCGCGAAGACGCCGCCTCAGGAAATGCTTCACAAGAGCCCACGGCCACTCGGGGCGAGGTAGGCAGCTGATTTTTGGTGCAAGACCTGCTGGGGGCTTGGGACACAAATGGTCCAATGCACAAGTTATAGGAACGTTGTTTAGGGTTTGCACTTGACAATAAGACACGGTCACCGGGTATTGCTGTTCCTCGTCACTCGTGGGGTCCACTCGCCACAGCTTCGCTGGGGACTCACAGGGGCCGTCGAGAAGTCAGGAAATCCACTTCCGGGACAGCAGGGACTTCGAACTCCGGCGGGAGCGGGAAAGTTTGCAACCATTGATTCAAGTTACTGGTGCCTGCCAAGCAGGGGAGTCACTCCTTGACTCCAAGGGAGATTCTTCTGTCTTCCAAAGGTAGTGGAACGTCGAAGGGCCAGGATTCTTCTTTGTAGAGTGTCGTCCAGGGTTATCTGCTTTGAAATGGCAATGCTTGGTATCTTATAGTGAAGATAGGGGAGGGACTAGCTCTATGACCACTCCTGTAGGAGGGTCAGGGGAGGGGATGGTTACACCCACTTCCCTTTGTCCAGTTTCACGCCAGAGCAGGGGCAGGTGCCCCTGAACCGGTTTGAGCTGGCATATGCACAGAGGAGCCTACTGCTCCCCCAGTGCAGGACTTCAAAGCACTCTAAGAGTGCACCCACCCAGCTCCAATACACTAAATCCTGTCTGGGAGGTGGTGACACCTCCCCGTGACAGGATGGTAGGTAGGTAGGTAGGTAAAGCTTTATTCGATAAAAAATATCATAAAAGCACAACATACAGTAATGTAAAAAGGATCAAGTTGGACAATAAAAAATCAATTAATCATAGATATGTCTAAAAGGAATTATAAAGATAGCTAAAAACGACATGTGCAAAGTGCAAGAAGCTTGGGGACCTAAAATTCATTGGAGTGAAATAAAAACAGGTCACATAGGTAATTCAGTGCATATAGAGGGCAAGTTTTTTCTTCCGCAATAACCAAGCACAACCCAGATACTTAGTAATACCACAGACAATGGTGAGGGACGAGGCATCAGTTTGTAGAATGCGTAACACAGTACGGTAATCGCGGCAACCGAGCATTCTACAAATCGGTCTCAACCACTTGGCTCTTACTCTTCTATAGAGGAAACAGGCAAATAAAAAGTGAGGAATAGACTCTTTGGGTGCTGGACAACTTGGACAACCAACAGATGAAGGGAGGAATCCCTTCCAACCAGCAGTAACACAGTTAAGAGGAAGGGACCCCATTCTGAAGCGCACATACAAAGATCTATCCAATGGGGACTTAATAAAATCAAGATAGGGTTCCAGTTTGCAGAAAGGCTTATGTTCGAAAAAAGCCTCGCTCAGCTTCCCCAACTTTACATTGTTCAGTTCTCTTGAGTTTACCCAGCTCCAACAGGCCTTCTTAAGATCCTGTTTCGAAGGGGGTATCTGGGATTCCCAGCAGTCTTCGTAGCCAATGGACCTCAGTGTTTGTTTTATATAGGAGATCCATTTTAGCCTCCTCCCAGTATCCACTAAAATAAGTTCACTTAAGCCTGCAGCATATTTGGCAAGCTCTGGTGTCCGTCGCAGTCTTGCCCAAAATAATAGAGGTCGTAAACGTGCAATATCCTGAATAGAATGTCTGCCTAGGTCATAGAACAAGGGTTTTAGTGGAGATGAGGTGGGGACAGAAATGAGATTCCTCATAAATTTGTTCTCAGAGACGACCAGATCATGAATATTTTCGTATCCCCAAATTTCAGCCCCATACATAGAGCTAGATAATGCCTGTGCTTCATATACCACAAGGGCCGGTGCCACTGGTCGGCTAGTAGAGAGATGTTGTTCTCTGATAATGGCACCAGATACCCTCTTGTGGCATAGGAGCATCTTGGTCAGATGCGAGCTCCACTTCATCCCTTTTGCAATACGTATGCCTAGGTAATCGAAGGAATCCACGATTTCTAACGGTATGCCATCCAGTGGAGGATGCCTTTTGTTGGGCTTCCTCCACTGCGAGTTTCGGTCAGCAGCAGGAGGGCAGTCCAGTGTCTGTGCTGATGGCATCCATTTTGTGATGCCAGGGCTCTTTTAGATTTCTTCCGTTTAGTACAGTGGGTACATGTCATCCCCTCTAGAAGGGTGGTATCATACTCCCACACCAGTTACTGGTGTGGGGGTATGATTCTAAGTTGTATGACACCAAACAAGACATGTTTTGATGCAGTCATCCCAAAGTTAGCATTTACCGCGAGGTTATAATGCACTTAAGAGTATATGGTTTAACCGCATCCACAAACTGCAGCAGAGAATAGACTCTGCCAGCTGCAGAGGGGTCCTGCTCATGCAGAAGCACCCCCTCACATAGTAAACCAAGCACCCTGCCCTCAGGATTGATAGGGCCTACTATAGGGGTGGCTGATAGGTTTATATGTGTGTGTATGGTGAGATATAGGAACCTATACCTCAGTGAGGAGTGCTAACACTACCTCACACAGGCTGCAGTAGCAGGCCTGTGGTGTCAGATTGTGAATGCTTCCCAGGGGTGGCATAAGATATGCTGCAGCCCCTGGTAGGCCTGTGAAGTACCAATGCCCTAGGTACCTAAGGTACCATATACTAGGGGCTCATAAGGTACCACAGTATCCAATCACTAGTGCATCTAATATGCACACCAAATTGTTTAGAGAGATCAGTGAGACTGGGGCCCTGATTAGCAGGGACCCAGCCAGACTATAGCCAGAAACCAGTGTATACATCAAAAAAAAAGTGGAGGCAACATAAGTGCAGATCCTACTCTCCTACAGGGAGGCAATCGGGTTGCTTGTTGCTTGTCGAACAGGGTTTGGTAGTCGCGGTAGGTGTCAGGCAGTACGGTAGAGCAACAGTACCACTCTTGGGTGCAGGCTGTCGCTAGGTACGTGTCTCGCGTGTCCTCGTGGTCTTTACAACAGACATCTTCCTGTTTGTAATGTTCCTGGCAGTAGACAGAAGCTATGGTGATTGTACTTGCGGCCCAACTGACCAAGGGGTCATGCAGTGTCAACCAAGGCATTCCTAGGATTAGTCTGAACTGTGGTGCATCGATGAGATCAAATCGAATGTACTCGGGATGGCCAGGACCCACAGTCATCCGCAGGGAAAGCGTTCGGTACTTCACAGGACCCGAAGAAAGGGTGGTCCCATCTACAGCCTTCACGAGTTCAGGGATGTCTTTCTTTTCACAAGGGATCCCTAGTCTGAAGGCATACTCCTGGTCGATGTAGTTACCCGTTGCTCCAGAGTCTAGTATGGCATCCAATTCTAACGCATCCCGAGAGGTGATCCACAGGGACACCCCAACGTTTAGATGAGCAACGGCAGGTTGTAGGGTGTTTGCTAGTACAGAGGAGATCGTGATGTGTGGAGCGCCCAAATCAGAGACCTCATCCTGACTCGGGCGTATTAGTTTTCTGCCGGTTCATCTCGTCTCAGGGTGGCGGGCACCCGAGGACCGGAGGTTCTGCCATCTACTGATGTTCGGGCGCGGCACTCTCTAATGAAGTGGCCTCCTTTGCCGCAATACAAATATAGTTTCATTCTCCTGCATTTGTCCCTCTCTGCAGGGGTAAGGGTGCCTCGGATTCCTCCAAATTACATTGGTTCGGGTCCCTCTATGGTCTTAGGATGTTCTTCCATGGTATTCTTTGGCTGAGTATAAGGAAACCGAGTCTCACCTCGACTCCTATCCCCTTTGCGTTCCAGGAGGCGATGGTCCAATTGTACTGTTAGGTCTATTAGCTCTTCAACTGTTTGCGGTAGTTGCACGACCTGGGCGAGGACGTCCTTGAGTTCCCCACTTAGCCCCTGATAAAACAGGGTACTCCTTTTCTCTGGGGGCCATTCAGTTTCCACTACCAATCGATTGAACGTCGTAATGTAGGACAACAAACCCTGTGATCCTTGTCGCAAGGTGAGTAGTTCTCGATCCAACGTCAGCATGTGTGATTTTCTATCAAACAATTTCCTCAGGGCTAGGCAGAAATCCTGGAAATGATGCAGGACAGGATCGTTTCTTTCCATCAGCGGAATGGTCCAGCTGGCGGCGTTACCACCCATATACGACATCATAAAAGCCGTTTTTGCTGCTTCCCCCTAGAATACGGCAGGTTTGCAGAGGTAATGAAGCCGGCATTGATTTAAGAAGGTTTAGAACTTTTTTGGGTCTCCATAAAACCGTTCAGGGGGAGCTAAGGGAATACTGGTGTTTTGTAAGACATGAACGGTGGGAACGGTATCTGAGGATGCGGGAGGATAAGGGGTTGCCGTGAAAAACCCATCTCCTGCACTAACAGGACTCGGGGGATGCACAGCCGAAACAGGATGGGGTAGGGTAGCTGGCCTGATGTAGGAACCCTCCCCATGGCCCTTGCGGAAAAGACCCGCGACCTCCCTACGTAACGTGCCCATCTCTCTTTGTAAGTTCTCCTTTTCCACACGAGAGATTTGCACCTCCTGGTGCAGAGCCGTCGGGCTCTCCAACAGCGAGGTCAGCACCGCGTTGGTATCCATCGTCTTGGCTGGGCGTATTCGTGGGCTTGACAAGCTGTCAGGTCGTCAGCAGCACATATACATAAAGCACGCCACTAACCTTTTTTCATAACTCCAGCAGAGACGATGGTAGCCGATTTAGTCCCTAATTCCCCTGAACATAACCCCCAGCAGAGGAAAGGAAAACCTTGCTGCGTGAGGTCATACCCCGGGGTAAAAAAGGGAAGGGGTAGATAAAGAATGTGCTGCCAGCAGTCGTATTTCTTCAGAGTCTGGTCGGGGAAGGAGCGTTTTCACAGGCGGAACAACCCTGAAGTACCGGGGGAGAGAGAGAGCAGATGTAAGGGTGAATCTCCCTCCCGCATATAGGTATGAACACTCAATCCTACTCCTACCCACCAGAAGAGCTGCAGCAAGACTGATTTTATCGCAATTCTCAATAAACAAAGAAAGTTCTCTTCCAAGCATACAATACAATTTTCTTGTAGTACGGCAATACTGTCAAAGCGTAAAAAGTGGGAACCTCTCGCCGCTATGCGCTATGACCTGCCATAGGAAGTCCATGCCAATCAAATCAGGGGGAAGTTTCCAACTTCCAACAGTGCCTGTAATGCCTCTTAGAGGACACTGCTCGTTATTGCCACGAAAGTACAATAGGTAAAAGTACCCGTAACCCACATCAACCACTGGGGTCACGGTGCTTCCGAAACACTCACCTGCGTTTCTACAGGGTACACAAACAGAATCCAAACGTAAAGGGGAAAGGCACCTCTGTGCCTGAAAGTCGCTACTCGAAGACTCGCTATGTCAAACGGGAAGCGGTTATCGACGGTAATGCACTGGTATCCCCCGTGTTACCTGGGCCGCTGCGGGATGCCTCTTCCGGCGCTTTTTGCGCTTCAGCTGCGTCGTGGGGCATAAACAGGAACAGGACTCGGCCCGACTCGGGACTAGGTGCTGAAATGCTTCTCGCTGGTATCCGGCGGGGAGCACCATCCTCCATTAAGGTCCTACCAAGATTCTTGTTGTCTAGCACCCTTAAGTACTGCAAGCCTAATGTTGCACCCCGTTGCCTGCAGGGAATTGTAGTCTTTAGCGCGTTTGCAGGGTTTGAGCCTGAAAAAGGGCTTGAGTGTAACGCGGCAGCGAGTATGTCTTGGCATTCTCCAGTGGGTGATCGCTACATCTGTACTCTGATCCCAGTGATGTGAGAGTCTACTGCATGGCTCTGTACTCTGATCCCAATGATGGGAGGGTCTACTGCATGGCTCTGTACTCTGATCCCAATGATGGGAGGGTCTACTACATGGCTCTGTACTCTGATCCCAGTGATGTGAGGGACTATTGCATGGCTCTGTACTCTGATCCCAGTGATGTGAGGGTCTACTACATGGCTCTGTACTCTGATCCCAGTGATGTGAGGGTCTACTGCATGGCTCTGTACTCTGATCCCAGTGATGTGAGGGTCTACCGCTCAACTCTGTACTCTGATCCTAGTGATGTGAAGGTCTACTGCATGGCTCTGTACTCTGATCCCAGTGATGTGAGTGTCTACTGCATGGCTCTGTACTCTGATCCCAGTGATGTGAGGGTCTACCACCTGGCTCTGTACTCTGATCCCAGCGATGTGAGGGTCTACTGCATGGCTCTGTACTCTGATCCCAGTGATGTGAGGGGCTTATTCCCGGCTCTCTTCAAATTGAATAACAATAATGTGATGGTCTACCACCATACTCTGTACTCTGATAAATGTGATGTGAGGGTCTACCACCTAGCTCTGTACATGGCTAATAGTGATATGAGGGTCTACCGCCTGGCTCTTGCTCTGATCACATTGATTTGAGGGTTAACAGCCCGGCTCTGTACTTGGATAACTGTGATGTGAGGGGCTACCACCTGGCTCTGTACTCAGATCACAGTGATGTGAGGGTCTACTGCATGGCTCTGTACTCTGATCCCAGTGATGTGAGGGTCTACTGCATGGCTCTGTACTCTGATCCCAGTGATGCGAGGGTCTACTGCATGGCTCTGTACTCTGATCCCAGTGATGTGAGGGTCTACTGCATTGCTCTGTACTCTGATCCCAGTGATGTGAGGGTCTAATTCCCGGCTCTCTTCAACTTGAATAACAATAATGGGATGATCTACCACCTGTCTCTATACTCTGATCCCAGTGATGTGAGGGTCTACTGCATGGCTCTGCACTCTGATCCCAGTGATGTGAGGGTCTACCGCTCAACTCTGTACTCTGATCCCAGTGATGTGATGGTCTACTGCATGGCTCTGTACTCTGATCCCAGTGATGTGAGTGTCTACTGCATGGCTCTGTACTCTGATCCCAGTGATGTGAGGGTCTACCACCTGGCTCTGTACTCTGATCCCAGTGATGTGAGGGTCTTATTCCCGGCTCTCTTCAACTTGAATAACAATAATGTGATGGTTTGCCACCCATACTCTGTACTCTTATAAAAGTGATGTGAGGGTCTACCACCTGGCTCTGTACATGGCTAATACTGATATGAGGGTTTACCGCCCGGCTTTTGCTCTGATCACATTGATTTGAGGGTTAACAGCCCGGCTCTGTACTTGGATAACTGTGATGTGAGGGTCTACTACATGGCTCTGTACTCTGATCCCAGTGATGTGAGGGTCTACTGCATGGCTCTGTACTCTGATCCCAGTGATGTGAGGGTCTACCACCTGGCTCTGTACTCTGATCCCAGTGATGTGAGGGTCTACTGCATGGCTCTGTACTCTGATCCCAGTGATGTGACGGTCTTATTCCCGGCTCTCTTCAACTTGAATAACAATAATGTGATGGTCTACCACCATACTCTGTACTCTGATAAATGTGATGTGAGGGTCTACTACCTGGCTCTGTACATGGCTAATAGTGATGTGAGGGTCTACCGCCCGGCTCTTGCTCTGATCACATTGATTTGAGGGTTAACAGCCCGGCTCTGTACTTCATTAACTGTGATGTGAGGGGCTACCACCTGGCTCTACTCAGATCACAGTGATGTGAGGGTCTAATTCCTGGCTCTCTTCAACTTGAATAACAATAATGTGATGGTCTACCACCTGTCTCTATACTCTGATCCCAGTGATGTGAGGGTCTACTGCATGGCTCTGTACTCTGATCCCAGTGATGCGAGGGTCTACTGCATGGCTCTGTACTCTGATTCCAGTGATGTGAGGGTCTACTGCATGGTTCTGTACTCTGATCACAGTGATGTGAGGGTCTACTGCTTGGCTCTGTACTCTGATCCCAGTGATGTGGGTGTCTACTGCATGGCTCTGTACTCTGATCCCAGTGATGTGAGGGTCTACTGCATGGCTCTGTACTCTGATCCCAGTGATGTGACGGTCTTATTCCCGGCTCTCTTCAACTTGAATAACAATAATGTGATGGTCTACCACCATACTCTGTACTCTGATAAATGTGATGTGAGGGTCTACTGCATGGCTCTGTACATGGCTAATAGTGATGTGAGGGTCTACCGCCCGGCTCTTGCTCTGATCACATTGATTTGAGGGTTAACAGCCCGGCTCTGTACTTCATTAACTGTGATGTGAGGGGCTACCACCTGGCTCTGTACTCAGATCACAGTGATGTGAGGGTCTAATTCCTGGCTCTCTTCAACTTGAATAACAATAATGTGATGGTCTACCACCATACTCTGTACTCTGATAAATGTGATGTGAGGGTCTACTACCTGGCTCTGTACATGGCTAATAGTGATATGAAGGTCTGCCGTCCGGCTCTTGCTCTGATCACATTGATTTGAGGGTTAACAGCCCGGCTCTGTACTTGGATAACTGTGATGTGAGGGGATACCACCTGGCTCTGTACTCTGATCACAGTGATGTGAGGGTCTACTGCTTGGCTCTGTACTCTGATCCCAGTGATGTGAGGGTCTACTGCATGGCTCTGTACTCTGATCCCAGTGATGCGAGGGTCTACTGCATGGCTCTGTACTCTGATTCCAGTGATGTGAGGGTCTACTGCATGGCTCTGTACTCTGATCACAGTGATGTGAGGGTCTACTGCTTGGCTCTGTACTCTGATCCCAGTGATGTGGGTGTCTACTGCATGGCTCTGTACTCTGATCCCAGTGATTCGAGGGTCTACTGCATGGCTCTGTACTCTGATCCCAGTGATGTGAGGGTCTACTGCATTGGTCTGTACTCTGATCCCAGTGATGTGAGGGTCTAATTCCCGACTCTCTTCAACTTGAATACCAATAATGTGATGGTCTACCACCTGTCTCTATACTCTGATCCCAGTGATGTGAGGGTCTACTGCATGGCTCTGTACTCTGTTCCCAGTGATATGAGGGTCTACTACATGGCTCTGTACTCTGATCCCAGTGATGTGAGGGTCTACTGCATGGCTCTGTACTCTGATCCCAGTGATGTGAGGGTCTTATTCCCGGCTCTCTTCAACTTGAATAACAATAATGTGATGGTTTACCACCATACTCTGTACTCTTATAAAAGTGATGTGAGGGTCTACCACCTGGCTCTGTACATGGCTAATAGTGATATGAAGGTCTGCCGTCCGGCTCTTGCTCTGATCACATTGATTTGAGGGTTAACAGCCCGGCTCTGTACTTGGATAACTGTGATGTGAGGGGATACCACCTGGCTCTGTACTCAGATCACAGTGATGTGAGGGTCTAATTCCTGTCTCTCTTCAACTTGAATAACAATAATGTGATGGTCTACCACCTGTCTCTATACTCTGATCCCAGTGATGTGAGGGTCTACTGCATGGCTCTATTCTCTGATCCCAGTGATGCGAAGGTCTACTGCATGGCTCTGTACTCTGATCCCAGTGATGTGAGGGTCTACCGCTCAACTCTCTACTCTGATCCCAGTGATGTGATGGTCTACTGCATGGCTCTGTACTCTGATCCCAGTGATGTGAGTGTCTACTGCATGGCTCTGTACTCTGATCCCAGTGATGTGAGGGTCTACTGCATGGCTCTGTACTCTGATCCCAGTGATGAGAGGGTCTACCACCTGGCTCTGTACTCTGATCCCAGTGATGTGAGGGTCTTATTCCCGGCTCTCTTCAACTTGAATAACAATAATGTGATGGTTTACCACCATACTCTGTACTCTTATAAAAGTGATGTGAGGGTCTACCACCTGGCTCTGTACATGGCTAATAGTGATATGAAGGTCTGCCGTCCGGCTCTTGCTCTGATCACATTGATTTGAGGGTTAACAGCCCGGCTCTGTACTTGGATAACTGTGATGTGAGGGGATACCACCTGGCTCTGTACTCAGATCACAGTGATGTGAGGGTCTAATTCCTGTCTCTCTTCAACTTGAATAACAATAATGTGATGGTCTACCACCTGTCTCTATACTCTGATCCCAGTGATGTGAGGGTCTACTGCATGGCTCTATTCTCTGATCCCAGTGATGCGAAGGTCTACTGCATGGCTCTGTACTCTGATTCCAGTGATGTGAGGGTCTACTGCATGGCTCTGTACTCTGATCACAGTGATGTGAGGGTGTACTGCTTGGCTCTGTACTCTGATCCTAGTGATGTGGGTGTCTACTGCATGGCTCTGTACTCTGATCCCAGTGATGCGAGGGTCTACTGCATGGCTCTGTACTCTGCTCCCAGTGATGTGAGGGTCTACTGCATGGCTCTGTACTCTGATCCCAGTGATGTGAGGGTCTACTGCATTGCTCTGTACTCTGATCCCAGTGATGTGAGGGTCTACCACCTGGCTCTGTACTCTGATCCCAGTGATGTGAGGGTCTACTGCATGGCTCTGTACTCTGATCCCAGTGATGTGAGGGTCTAATTCCCGGCTCTCTTCAACTTTAATAACAATAATGTGATGGTCTACCACCTGTCTCTATACTCTGATCCCAGTGATGTGAGGGTCTACTGCATGGCTCTGTTCTCTGATCCCAGTTATGTGAGGGTCTACTGCATGGCTCTGCACTCTGATCCCAGTGATGTGAGGGTCTACCGCTCAACTCTGTACTCTGATCCCAGTAATGCGAGGGTCTACCACCTGGCTCTGTACTCTGATCCCAGTAATGCGAGGGTCTACCACCTGGCTCTGTACTCAGATCACAGTGATGTGAGGGTCTAATTCCTGGCTCTCTTCAACTTGATTAACAATAATGTAATGGTCTACCACCTATCTCTATACTCTGATCCCAGTGATGTGAGGGTCTACTGCATGGCTCTGTACTCTGATCTCAGTGATGTGAGGGTCTACTACATGGCTCTGTACTCTGATCCCAGTGATGTGAGGGTCTACTGCATGGCTCTGCACTCTGATCCCAGTGATGTGAGGGTCTACCGCTCAACTCTGTACTTTGATCCCAGTGATGTGATGGTCTACTGCATGGCTCTGTACTCTGATCCCAGTGATGTGAGTGTCTACTGCATGGCTCTGTACTCTGATCCCAGTGATGTGAGGGTCTACCACCTGGCTCTGTACTCTGATCCCAGTGATGTGAGGGTCTTATTCCCGGCTCTCTTCAACTTGAATAACAATAATGTGATGGTTTACCACCATACTCTGTACTCTTATAAAAGTGATGTGAGGGTCTACCACCTGGCTCTGTACATGGCTAATAGTAAATCAATCAAATCAAAAATCACTTTATTCGGTTTTGCAAAGAAGACCATAAAAGTTCATAGAAATACATTTCATACATTAGTTCAATTTAAAAAGACTGTTAAAAAATCATGAGTTTAAAATGCATTTTGTAAAATCATTAAAAGAAGAGGTTAGACTCTTACTACCAACCCTTGTAGTCTCTTCATACATTTGATTTTCAGAGATTAGACCTATGGCGTATGCAAAATTTCAAAAAACGTACAGTTGCTTTTGCTATCAATTCATTTTCTAGATATTGTAACGCCAGATAGGCTGGGCGACATTGGCGTAGACCCCAATATTTAAATATGGGCAATAGCCATTGTCTGCGGGGTGCCTCAAAAAATGTACAAAATAAGACTGTATGTATTGTCGACTGCTTTGATTGGGTGTCACAAGGGCACAATGACATTTTTGATGACCAATCATTTTGTGTGGGAAAGCAGACCATTAAGTGGAACATGTTGAACCTGAAGCGTGTCAGAAGTAGTTTTTCAAATTGGGTCATGTTATACAGCAAATAGGGTTCAATGGATGATACTGTTTGGACTAATAGACTTTGTTGTACAGAGGATTTATGGATTTCTTTTAGCAGACGTGTTTGATGCAGGTGTGATAGACATGCTTTCCTCAGATCTCTTTTGGAAATACTGTATAAAGATGATGGATCTGTAAAATAATGACTGTGTCCCATATCTGTAAGAAAGGCTTTTACATAGGCTGTCCATTTCATCCGCCCGTAGTGCTCCAGCGTCTGAATGTCTTGAATGATGAGTCTGGTTAAATTGCATTGTTCAGTGACCCAAATTCTTCTCCAGAGCATTATAGGTTGTGTTCTTATAATGTCCTCTAGGTGGTCTATGCCCAGCTCTTCGTGACAGGCGTATGTTGAAGAATTTTTCGGCAGCCCCAATAAGAATCTTAAGAAGGCATTTTCTATTTTTTGTAATTCAGTCACGTTTGCGTAGCCCCATATCCCTGCCCCATAGATAGCAGTACTGACACATTTTGCCTTGTAGATTTTTAAGGTTTCTAGAGGGGGCTTGTGACCCAGTTTTTGGACAAATGTTCTCAAGGCCGCTGTTGTTTTTAGAAATGATAGTTTTCTCGCCGAAATTGCCGCTTTCCACTTAAATTTATCGTCAATGACAATTCCCAGGTATTGGTAAGTGGGTGTTCTTTCCAGGACTTCCCCTTTCACAAATAGTCTTTTAGGTTTCATGTTTTTCCTCCCCGCATGCATAGTAAAAGTTTTTTTAACATTTAAAAACAAGTTCAAACTTAACATGAATTCACAGTATCTATCCAATTCTCGCTGCAGTTCCACAGATGTTCTCGCTAAAATGACCGCGTCGTCGGCATATAGCAACGCGGGTATATGCCGACGACCGACCGATGGGAGGTCTCTACTTCCCTCAAGCAGTGCTGTCTCAAGGCCATTTGTGTAGAGGGTGAATAGAAAGGGGGCCAGTACGCATCCCTGTCTGACCCCCTTTTCTACCCAAAAGCTATCTGACAGTTGACCCTTTGTCCCGAATCGCACTCTGCCTGTTGTTCCAGTATAGAGTTCTCGTAGGAAATCTACAATAGGGGGATCTACTCCCATATTCAACAGGATCGTCCACAGCCTTGAATGTATAACACAATCGAAGGCTGCGGATAGGTCCACATACACCATGTGAAAGGCACTCCCCTTGGCCTCTAAGTATTTTCCTGCCAATAGGGTCAAGTTTAGTGCTTGATCCACAGTGCCTAGGCCTTCGCGAAAACCATATTGTATGTCTGATATGACATTGTTAGTGACTGCCCACTCCTGGAGTCTCTCGAGAATTATCCGACCAGCGACCTTCCCGAGAGAGTCCAGGAGGGAGATAGGCCTATAACAAGTTGGTGAGTTTCGGTCTCCCCTTTTAAAGATCGGGACGAGTACAGAGGTCTTCCATGATTTAATCAGGCCTTCTTCTAGGGAAGCGTTTAAGACATTTGTCAGGAGCGGGGACCAGAGTTCTTCCTCGTATTTATAGATGTCAACGGGAACCCCGTCGGGCCCCGGGGCTTTGCCTAATTTAGTGGATCTTAATGCTTTCTGTACCTCGTCATGCGTAAACTGCAGGTTTAGCGGATAGATAACTTGCTTCAGCAAGTCCGTTGTTTCCATATTATCTGATGGACTTAAACCAAAAACATTTGAGTAATGTTTTACCCATTCAGTGTTGGAGATCGCGACGTCAATAGAGGGTATATCCTCCTTCCCTGTGAGGTATGGTGACCTTACTATTTTCCAGAACTCAACACTATCTTTGAGTTCTGTACTTTTTTTTTTTTTTTTTTTTTTTTAGACACTCCCAGAGGTCAGTTTTTATCTCATGTTTTCTGTTTTTAATTGCTAAGGCATAGTCTCTCCTTAGAGCGATAATTTTCACCCTGTCTCTATACTTACTGGCCAATGCTTTTTTTAGTTTTACGTGTGCTTTCGTACAAGCTGAATTGAACCAGCCTTTCTTATCGCAGTTAATCTGTTTGCGGGATCTAGTTAAAGCCTTTTTTATTTTATCTGTGATAATATTGAAGCTAGCTATTATCTTGAAGCTTTCTGCCTCATGGTCTAGACAAAGTGATATCTCATTTTTACATGCTGTAACAATTGTTGAAGTGGTCGCTTTTTTATCAACATTTCCCCATTTTAGGGTGTAGCCATTAAGAGACCCCATCTCTAAATTTTGTTGATGCAGTAGAGAAAAAGTATCAAAGTCTTTTTGTTTTCTTTGTTCTCTTAGGGTGATTACAATCGGAAAGTGGTCACTTAAAGGATTTTTGGTTACTTCGAATAATTCTATAGTTGGACCTTTATGTGCTGAGATCATAACGTAGTCTATCAGACTCGTCAGTCCCCTGCCATTAAAGGTTGGGGAAAAAGGTACTTGAGGAGTTTTTAGTTCGTTTGCAAAACCCAGTTCTAATTCAGTTACAGCCTCATTCATTTTTTCACCTTCATGTGAATGAGTAAAGTGAGTGATCATATTTCCATCATCTTCTACTATCCCACATTTATCAGTATTATTGTTGTCACATAGATGGATGTTAAAGTCTCCACCCCATAGTATGGTGCATGTTTTATTAATAAATTTCTCTTTTAGGTTTTGTAAAGTACCAGAGATTTCTTGAAGAAGGTTAATTAGGTCGTCTAGTTTTTTGTTATTGTAAAAGTTTACAATAATGTATACTGTCTGTTTAGTTGTCTTCAAAATTACTATTTGGTAATTCTCATGTAGTTTAACTGGAATGATCTCTTCATGTTGTAGGGTGTTGGCTATATAGATAATTAGACCGCCACTGTTTCTGCCAGAAGAAGATTTTTTTGCTGAAGAAAGGAAAGTCTTATATCCCATTATATGCAGTGGGTCGATAGCCCAAGTTTCCTGAAGACAGATAATACTGCTCGCAGTTACTTGGTTTAAAAAGTTAGGATTTGTTACTTTAGCCAGCAAGCCTGCTATATTCCAGAAAGTTAAAATTATTAAGGAAGTGCTTTTGTTATTGCAGTTTGAAATTTTCTTGATTAATGAGTTTCCATGATGTTGGTGGCTAATTTTTGATTCAGCTAAGTTAATTTCATCATTAGGTCCTATTTGATTTTGAGTATTTAAGGTATTCTCTGGTATTATGTTCTGCATGTCTAATCCATAAGTATTAGGGGGGCTTTCTGACGTCTGGCCTGCTGGGTTTAATGTATGGTTCACTGAGTCTACAGGGTAGATATTTTCTTGTCAATCGTTAAAGTCAAGAGTAGAGAGTGCAGCAAACCTGTTTTGAGTTGGAATACTATAAAGGTTACCAGGTGCTGCGGCAACATGTTGCCAACGAGGGTCCCTGTATTCTTTGTTTGGCATTATAGACAAATAAGGGTGAGATGTGAAATGAGGATGAACCTGTGGATGATGTCTATGCATGTGAATGTTTGGATATGTAAATTTGGGATACTGCTGTAAAAAGGGGGAGTTGTTTGCAAATATTGAATGATGATCGAAGAAAGGTGTGGCTAGGTTAGATTCTGTTGTTGGTACATCAGTGATCAGATGCCTATAGAAGTACCCCAGTGGGAGTAGGGTAGTATTAAATTCCCATACGGAAGGTGGAGGGGCTCTGGCCAGAGTTTTCTCGGCCCACTGTGGATTCTTGAAACTAATAGATACACAATCACCTTCAAATTTCTTTTTTAAAGGACCTATCCATCCTACTCTCTGTACGTTGTTTATTTCTGCTGTGCATTCTATCGGATAGTTACAGTTTGCTATCAACCAATGCAGGATCTTATTTTTCAAGGATGAGTGAGTTTCCTCTTGATCGTTCCTAAGCCTAGGCACATTCACTAAAATCAATACATAAGCACCACATTCGGGGGGAAAATTGATTCTTGAAGGGATCTGCCTTGAATTATATGGTGGATCGTGTGTTAACCGGGGTTTTTGAGAGTTTGTGATAGTGGATGTTGAATTATTTTGACTCTTTTTTTGTTCTTGAGATGATGTGGTCGTCTTTCCTGGAGTAGTGTTTACCGCCTGAGTACTAGTGGTTGTGCTTGAAGTTGGGCCACTTCCTGTGGTAGAGTTGTTTGTAGGCTTATTTTTGCTCACTGGAATGGATAAGTTTGGTTGCGGTTTTGTTGTACTAGTTACAGTCGATGTAGTTTTTTCTGTCTGTTTTGTAGTAGTAGTTTTACCGGTGTTTGGTTTTCCTGCTGTATTAGTAGGTACAATGTCTCTAGTGAGAGTCTTTTTATTAACAGCGATGAGTTCCTCAAGTTTCTTTTCAATTCTAGTCAGTCTAGATTCGATTGGTGAGATGTAAATTGCCAGGAGATTGCCGACGCTTTCTATCAGTTGATCATCTTTTATTAGCTTTACTGATGCGTCAAGGCTATTTACATACTCCTGGACCTTTTCCTGCATGGCTTCAGTTGAAGGGCCAGGTTGTTTAGATGTTCCGTTGGCTATGGGATACTTGATTGTGGTTTTTCTAGATTGAACTTTGAATTTTTTGCGTAATTTACCCACGGAAGGGATACTTATTGTTGGTTGTTGAGTCTGTTTACGAATGGCGCCCTCTTCGGTGGGTCTTATTAGTATGGGACTGTTTGGTTCTATGTTTTCCGGAGTAAGGTTTATGTTTAGATCTGGTGTCTTTTCGAGATCATTGCTCGTGTCAGAGTCGCACTCTATCAGTGGGTCTGTGGCCGATAAATTAATTTCATTAGGAATGGTGTGAATATCAGGCCGTGTTTCTTGCAGGCAGCCTGGTTGTTGTTCATGTTGTTTGACAGGAGTTTTTGCCAACAAAATGTCGCCAAGGGAGGAACGTTTAGTTGTTAATAGTTCATATGAGGCCCTACGCTTGGCAGCTTCTAAATCTTGTGAGACTCTTCTTTCAAGAAGAGAGATGCTTAAATCAATCGCGTCATGGGTTCTCGTAATAAAGTTGTCAATGGGGCCGATGATGGATGTACTATTTGCAGCAGCAGTTTTGCTTCTACTTCCCCTGGTAGACATTGCGATATAATTGTGGGCCGGGTGTGATGGCAAGCAGTGATAGGTGAAACCAGAGATCTCTCAATCAATCTGATGCAGGGGAACTCAATGTCATACAAGCAGTTTTGACTTAATATACTAAGGAGCGAGGGAGGAATTTTAGACACGTGTAGGTAATAATAGAAAAGTACCTGGAATAACGTAGGGCACAGATGATGATAGAGGGGTGTACCCAACCCAACCTCCTCGACCTCAGAGGGCCTCAGAGGGCCCGCCCTTTGCCCGGGCTTCGCCCGGCGTCCCGCGAGACGGGGATGATGGTTAATTTATGCGCCTCCTGGCGCCGAAATATCGCGGTATGTACCGCTAGGCCTGCTGGGTGTTGTGGTCCTGTGCCTGCACCACGCCCACACTCCGCTCGTCAGCCGGACTCCCGAGATGGCAGAAGGGGTCCCACGGCGAGAGGCGGGAGGCAGGAGGCGGGCGGGCGGGCAGGGTCTTAGAGAGTGTCCCAAGCGGTGTCCCAGGGCAGAAGACAGGCAGTGAAGGATTCAGGTATTTTTTAACAAATGAGTCACAATGCAAATCCGTGTTTGTCCGTATGGGCAATCTTCCCTTACCAGAGCAGACAACCGAGGCTACCACTAATTCTTCAGTATAGCCGAACTTTTCTGCTATTTAGCTATTAAGCAACTAAAGCGAGCAGGGAGCCTCCAATCAAAGAACCTCGGCATGAATGTTTTCTCAGAGGGTCCTGATCTCCTCCCCAGGCAGCAGAATATTACGCGCTAATGAATTACGGAGTTCTCACCGCAATTCCCTCTTAACAAGTTCCGCAGAGCATCCACCAGGGCATCCACCGGCTTAACGCTGAGACAGAGTTTTCCACTGTGTTTAATTAACAGGCGCTGTGTGTCGCATCTTGGAATCTCAGCTCCTCCGACTCACGCCGAGGCCGCTTTTCCGTTCCGTTAGGCACTTGTGGTCCTCACTTGTGGTCCGACTCACGACGCTATCCTCACGTGCGCCTGCACTGCCGAGGCCGCTTTTCCGTTCCGTTAGGCACTTGTGGTCCTCACCTCCGCGTAGTCCATTCAGTGCAGCTGGTGGCCCTCGAACAAACCGTGGAAAACAGAAACACCAGGAACTATGCACACTTCTGCAGGAGCCTCCTGTAGACGCGTGGCCTCCTGTAGATGCGTGGCGCAACTTTGAAAGCCGGAGTCATGGCTAATAGTAATATGAGGGTTTACCGCCCGGCTTTTGCTCTGATCACATTGATTTGAGGGTTAACAGCCCGGCTCTGTACTTGGATAACTGTGATGTGAGGGTCTACTACATGGCTCTGTACTCTGATCCCAGTGATGTGAGGGTCTACTGCATGGCTCTGTAATCTGATCCCAGTGATGTGAGGGTCTACCACCTGGCTGGCTCTGTACTCTGATCCCAGTGATGTGAGGGTCTACTGCATGGCTCTGTACTCTGATCCCAGTGATGTGAGGGTCTTATTCCCGGCTCTCTTCAACTTGAATAACAATAATGTGATGGTCTACCACCATACTCTGTACTCTGATAAATGTGATGTGAGGGTCTACTACCTGGCTCTGTACATGGCTAATAGTGATGTGAGGGTCTACCGCCCGGCTCTTGCTCTGATCACATTGATTTGAGGGTTAACAGCCCGGCTCTGTACTTGGATAACTGTGATGTGAGGGGCTACCACCTGGCTCTGTACTCAGATCACAGTGATGTGAGGGTCTAATTCCTGGCTCTCTTCAACTTGAATAACAATAATGTGATGGTCTACCACCTGTCTCTATACTCTGATCCCAGTGATGTGAGGGTCTACTGCATGGCTCTGTACTCTGATCCCAGTGATGTGAGGGTCTACTGCATGGCTCTGTACTCTGATTCCAGTGATGTGAGGGTCTACTGCATGGCTCTGTACTCTGATCACAGTGATGTGAGGGTCTACTGCTTGGCTCTGTACTCTGATCCCAGTGATGTGGGTGTCTACTGCATGGCTCTGTACTCTGATCCCAGTGATGCGAGGGTCTACTGCATGGCTCTGTACTCTGATCCCAGTGATGTGAGGGTCTACTGCATTGCTCTGTACTCTGATCCCAGTGATGTGAGGGTCTAATTCCCGACTCTCTTCAACTTGAATAACAATAATGTGATGGTCTACCACCTGTCTCTATACTCTGATCCCAGTGATGTGAGGGTCTACTGCATGGCTCTGTACTCTGATCACAGTGATGTGAGGGTCTACTGCTTGGCTCTGTACTCTGATCCCAGTGATGTGGGTGTCTACTGCAAGGCTCTGTACTCTGATCCCAGTGATGCGAGGGTCTACTGCATGGCTCTGTACTCTGATCCCAGTGATGTGAGGGTCTACTGCATTGCTCTGTACTCTGATCCCAGTGATGTGAGGGTCTAATTCCCGACTCCCTTCAACTTGAATACCAATAATGTGATGGTCTACCACCTGTCTCTATACTCTGATCCCATTGATGTGAGGGTCTACTGCATGGCTCTGTACTCTGTTCCCAGTGATGTGAGGGTCTACTACATGGCTCTGTACTCTGATCCCAGTGATGTGAGGGTCTACTGCATGGCTCTGCACTCTGATCCCAGTGATGTGAGGTTCTACCGCTCAACTCTCTACTCTGATCCCAGTGATGTGAGGGTCTACTGCATGGCTCTGTACTCTGATCCCAGTGATGTGAGTGTCTACTGCATGGCTCTGTACTCTGATCCCAGTGATGTGAGGGTCTACTGCATGGCTCTGTACTCTGATCCCAGTGATGAGAGGGTCTACCACCTGGCTCTGTACTCTGATCCCAGTGATGTGAGGGTCTTATTCCCGGCTCTCTTCAACTTGAATAACAATAATGTGATGGTTTACCACCATACTCTGTACTCTTATAAAAGTGATGTGAGGGTCTACCACCTGGCTCTGTACATGGCTAATAGTGATATGAAGGTCTGCCGTCCGGCTCTTGCTCTGATCACATTGATTTGAGGGTTAACAGCCCGGCTCTGTACTTGGATAACTGTGATGTGAGGGGATACCACCTGGCTCTGTACTCAGATCACAGTGATGTGAGGGTCTAATTCCTGGCTCTCTTCAACTTGAATAACAATAATGTGATGGTCTACCACCTGTCTCTATACTCTGATCCCAGTGATGTGAGGGTCTACTGCATGGCTCTATTCTCTGATCCCAGTGATGCGAAGGTCTACTGCATGGCTCTGTACTCTGATTCCAGTGATGTGAGGGTCTACTGCATGGCTCTGTACTCTGATCACAGTGATGTGAGGGTGTACTGCTTGGCTCTGTACTCTGATCCTAGTGATGTGGGTGTCTACTGAATGGCTCTGTACTCTGATCCCAGTGATGCGAGGGTCTACTGCATGGCTCTGTACTCTGCTCCCAGTGATGTGAGGGTCTACTGCATGGATCTGTACTCTGATCCCAGTGATGTGAGGGTCTACTGCATTGCTCTGTATTCTGATCCCAGTGATGTGAGGGTCTACTGCATGGCTCTGTACTCTGATCCCAGTGGTGTGAGAGTCTAATTCCCGGCTCTCTTCAACTTGAATAACAATAATGTGATGGTCTACCACCTGTCTCTATACTCTGATCCCAGTGATGTGAGGGTCTACTGCATGGCTCTGTTCTCTGATCCCAGTGATGTGAGGGTCTACTACATGGCTCTGTACTCTGATCCCAGTTATGTGAGGGTCTACTGCATGGCTCTGTACTCAGATCACAGTGATATGAGGGTCTAATTCCTGGCTCTCTTCAACTTGATTAACAATAATGTAATGGTCTACCACCTATCTCTATACTCTGATCCCAGTGATGTGAGGGTCTACTGCATGGCTCTGTACTCTGATCTCAGTGATGTGAGGGTCTACTACATGGCTCTGTACTCTGATCCCAGTGATGTGAGGGTCTACTGCATGGCTCTGCACTCTGATCTCAGTGATGTGAGGGTCTACCGCTCAACTCTGTACTCTGATCCCAGTGATGTGATGGTCTACTGCATGGCTCTGTACTCTGATCCCAGTGATGTGAGGGTCTTATTCCCATCTCTCTTCAACTTGAATAACAATAATGTGATGGTCTACCACCATACTCTGTACTCTGATAAATGTGATGTGAGGGTCTACTACCTGGCTCTGTACATGGCTAATAGTGATGTGAGGGTCTACCGCCCGGCTCTGTACATGGCTAATAGTGATATGAGGGTTTACCGCCCGGCTTTTGCTCTGATCACATTGATTTGAGGGTTAACAGCCCGGCTCTGTACTTGGATAACTGTGATGTGAGGGTCTACTACATGGCTCTGTTCTCTGATCCCAGTGATGTGAGGGTCTACTGCATGGCTCTGTACTCTGATCCCAGTGATGTGAGGGTCTACCACCTGGCTCTGTACTCTGATCCCAGTGATGTGAGGGTCTACTGCATGGCTCTGTACTCTGATCCCAGTGATGTGAGGGTCTTATTCCCGGCTCTCTTCAACTTGAATAACAATAATGTGATGGTCTACCACCATACTCTGTACTCTGATAAATGTGATGTGAGGGTCTACTACCTGGCTCTGTACATGGCTAATAGTGATGTGAGGGTCTACCGCCCGGCTCTTGCACTGATCACATTGATTTGAGGGTTAACAGCCCGGCTCTGTACTTGGATAACTGTGATGTGAGGGGCTACCACCTGGCTCTGTACTCAGATCACAGTGATGTGAGGGTCTAATTCCTGGCTCTCTTCAACTTGAATAACAATAATGTGATGGTCTACCACCTGTCTCTATACTCTGATCCCAGTGATGTGAGGGTCTACTGCATGGCTCTGTACTCTGATCCCAGTGATGCGGGGGTCTACTGCATGGCTCTGTACTCTGATTCCAGTGATGTGAGGGTCTACTGCATGGCTCTGTACTCTGATCACAGTGATTTGAGGGTCTACTGCTTGGCTCTGTACTCTGATTCCAGTGATGTGGGTGTCTACTGCATGGCTCTGTACTCTGATCCCAGTGATGCGAGGGTCTACTGCATGGCTCTGTACTCTGATCCCAGTGATGTGAGGGTCTACTGCATTGCTCTGTACTCTGATCCCAGTGATGTGAGGGTCTAATTCCCGACTCTCTTCAACTTAAATAACAATAATGTGATGGTCTACCACCTGTCTCTATACTCTGATCCCAGTGATGTGAGGGTCTACTGCATGGCTCTGTTCTCTGATCCCAGTGATGTGAGGGTCTACTACATGGCTCTGTACTCTGATCCCAGTTATGTGAGGGTCTACTGCATGGCTCTGCACTCTGATCCCAGTGATGTGAGGGTCTACCGCTCAACTCTGTACTCTGATCCCAGTAATGCGAGGGTCTACCACCTGGCTCTGTACTCAGATCACAGTGATGTGAGGGTCTAATTCCTGGCTCTCTTCAACTTGATTAACAATAATGTAATGGTCTACCACCTATCTCTATACTCTGATCCCAGTGATGTGAGGGTCTACTGCATGGCTCTGTACTCTGATCTCAGTGATGTGAGGGTCTACTACATGGCTCTGTACTCTGATCCCAGTGATGTGAGGGTCTACTGCATGGCTCTGCACTCTGATCCCAGTGATGTGAGGGTCTACCGCTCAACTCTGTACTCTGATCCCAGTGATGTGATGGTCTACTGCATGGCTCTGTACTCTGATCCCAGTGATGTGAGTGTCTACTGCATGGCTCTGTACTCTGATCCCAGTGATGTGAGGGTCTACCACCTGGCTCTGTACTCTGATCCCAGTGATGTGAGGGTCTACTGCATGGCTCTGTACTCTGATCCCAGTGATGAGAGGGTCTACCACCTGGCTCTGTACTCTGATCCCAGTGATGTGAGGGTCTTATTCCCGGCTCTCTTCAACTTGAATAACAATAATGTGATGGTTTACCACCATACTCTGTACTCTTATAAAAGTGATGTGAGGGTCTACCACCTGGCTCTGTACATGGCTAATAGTGATATGAAGGTCTGCCGTCCGGCTCTTGCTCTGATCACATTGATTTGAGGGTTAACAGCCCGGCTCTGTACTTGGATAACTGTGATGTGAGGGGATACCACCTGGCTCTGTACTCAGATCACAGTGATGTGAGGGTCTAATTCCTGGCTCTCTTCAACTTGAATAACAATAATGTGATGGTCTACCACCTGTCTCTATACTCTGATCCCAGTGATGTGAGGGTCTACTGCATGGCTCTATTCTCTGATCCCAGTGATGCGAAGGTCTACTGCATGGCTCTGTACTCTGATTCCAGTGATGTGAGGGTCTACTGCATGGCTCTGTACTCTGATCACAGTGATGTGAGGGTGTACTGCTTGGCTCTGTACTCTGATCCTAGTGATGTGGGTGTCTACTGAATGGCTCTGTACTCTGATCCCAGTGATGCGAGGGTCTACTGCATGGCTCTGTACTCTGCTCCCAGTGATGTGAGGGTCTACTGCATGGATCTGTACTCTGATCCCAGTGATGTGAGGGTCTACTGCATTGCTCTGTATTCTGATCCCAGTGATGTGAGGGTCTACTGCATGGCTCTGTACTCTGATCCCAGTGGTGTGAGAGTCTAATTCCCGGCTCTCTTCAACTTGAATAACAATAATGTGATGGTCTACCACCTGTCTCTATACTCTGATCCCAGTGATGTGAGGGTCTACTGCATGGCTCTGTTCTCTGATCCCAGTGATGTGAGGGTCTACTACATGGCTCTGTACTCTGATCCCAGTTATGTGAGGGTCTACTGCATGGCTCTGTACTCAGATCACAGTGATATGAGGGTCTAATTCCTGGCTCTCTTCAACTTGATTAACAATAATGTAATGGTCTACCACCTATCTCTATACTCTGATCCCAGTGATGTGAGGGTCTACTGCATGGCTCTGTACTCTGATCTCAGTGATGTGAGGGTCTACTACATGGCTCTGTACTCTGATCCCAGTGATGTGAGGGTCTACTGCATGGCTCTGCACTCTGATCTCAGTGATGTGAGGGTCTACCGCTCAACTCTGTACTCTGATCCCAGTGATGTGATGGTCTACTGCATGGCTCTGTACTCTGATCCCAGTGATGTGAGGGTCTTATTCCCATCTCTCTTCAACTTGAATAACAATAATGTGATGGTCTACCACCATACTCTGTACTCTGATAAATGTGATGTGAGGGTCTACTACCTGGCTCTGTACATGGCTAATAGTGATGTGAGGGTCTACCGCCCGGCTCTGTACATGGCTAATAGTGATATGAGGGTTTACCGCCCGGCTTTTGCTCTGATCACATTGATTTGAGGGTTAACAGCCCGGCTCTGTACTTGGATAACTGTGATGTGAGGGTCTACTACATGGCTCTGTTCTCTGATCCCAGTGATGTGAGGGTCTACTGCATGGCTCTGTACTCTGATCCCAGTGATGTGAGGGTCTACCACCTGGCTCTGTACTCTGATCCCAGTGATGTGAGGGTCTACTGCATGGCTCTGTACTCTGATCCCAGTGATGTGAGGGTCTTATTCCCGGCTCTCTTCAACTTGAATAACAATAATGTGATGGTCTACCACCATACTCTGTACTCTGATAAATGTGATGTGAGGGTCTACTACCTGGCTCTGTACATGGCTAATAGTGATGTGAGGGTCTACCGCCCGGCTCTTGCACTGATCACATTGATTTGAGGGTTAACAGCCCGGCTCTGTACTTGGATAACTGTGATGTGAGGGGCTACCACCTGGCTCTGTACTCAGATCACAGTGATGTGAGGGTCTAATTCCTGGCTCTCTTCAACTTGAATAACAATAATGTGATGGTCTACCACCTGTCTCTATACTCTGATCCCAGTGATGTGAGGGTCTACTGCATGGCTCTGTACTCTGATCCCAGTGATGCGGGGGTCTACTGCATGGCTCTGTACTCTGATTCCAGTGATGTGAGGGTCTACTGCATGGCTCTGTACTCTGATCACAGTGATTTGAGGGTCTACTGCTTGGCTCTGTACTCTGATTCCAGTGATGTGGGTGTCTACTGCATGGCTCTGTACTCTGATCCCAGTGATGCGAGGGTCTACTGCATGGCTCTGTACTCTGATCCCAGTGATGTGAGGGTCTACTGCATTGCTCTGTACTCTGATCCCAGTGATGTGAGGGTCTAATTCCCGACTCTCTTCAACTTAAATAACAATAATGTGATGGTCTACCACCTGTCTCTATACTCTGATCCCAGTGATGTGAGGGTCTACTGCATGGCTCTGTTCTCTGATCCCAGTGATGTGAGGGTCTACTACATGGCTCTGTACTCTGATCCCAGTTATGTGAGGGTCTACTGCATGGCTCTGCACTCTGATCCCAGTGATGTGAGGGTCTACCGCTCAACTCTGTACTCTGATCCCAGTAATGCGAGGGTCTACCACCTGGCTCTGTACTCAGATCACAGTGATGTGAGGGTCTAATTCCTGGCTCTCTTCAACTTGATTAACAATAATGTAATGGTCTACCACCTATCTCTATACTCTGATCCCAGTGATGTGAGGGTCTACTGCATGGCTCTGTACTCTGATCTCAGTGATGTGAGGGTCTACTACATGGCTCTGTACTCTGATCCCAGTGATGTGAGGGTCTACTGCATGGCTCTGCACTCTGATCCCAGTGATGTGAGGGTCTACCGCTCAACTCTGTACTCTGATCCCAGTGATGTGATGGTCTACTGCATGGCTCTGTACTCTGATCCCAGTGATGTGAGTGTCTACTGCATGGCTCTGTACTCTGATCCCAGTGATGTGAGGGTCTACCACCTGGCTCTGTACTCTGATCCCAGTGATGTGAGGGTCTTATTCCCGGCTCTCTTCAACTTGAATAACAATAATGTGATGGTTTACCACCATACTCTGTACTCTTATAAAAGTGATGTGAGGGTCTACCACCTGGCTCTGTACATGGCTAATAGTGATATGAGGGTTTACCGCCCGGCTTTTGCTCTGATCACATTGATTTGAGGGTTAACAGCCCGGCTCTGTACTTGGATAACTGTGATGTGAGGGTCTACTACATGGCTCTGTACTCTGATCCCAGTGATGTGAGGGTCTACTGCATGGCTCTGTACTCTGATCCCAGTGATGTGAGGGTCTACCACCTGGCTCTGTACTCTGATCCCAGTGATGTGAGGGTCTACTGCATGGCTCTGTACTCTGATCCCAGTGATGTGAGGGTCTAATTCCCGACTCTCTTCAACTTGAATACCAATAATGTGATGGTCTACCACCTGTCTCTATACTCTGATCCCAGCGATGTGAGGGTCTACTGCATGGCTCTGTACTCTGTTCCCAGTGATGTGAGGGTCTACTACATGGCTCTGTACTCTGATCCCAGTGATGTGAGGGTCTACTGCATGGCTCTGCACTCTGATCCCAGTGATGTGAGGGTCTACCGCTCAACTCTCTACTCTGATCCCAGTGATGTGATGGTCTACTGCATGGCTCTGTACTATGATCCCAGTGATGTGAGTGTCTACTGCATGGCTCTGTACTCTGATCCCAGTGATGTGAGGGTCTACTGCATGGCTCTGTACTCTGATCCCAGTGATGAGAGGGTCTACCACCTGGCTCTGTACTCTGATCCCAGTGATGTGAGGGTCTTATTCCCGGCTCTCTTCAACTTGAATAACAATAATGTGATGGTTTACCACCATACTCTGTACTCTTATAAAAGTGATGTGAGGGTCTACCACCTGCCTCTGTACATGGCTAATAGTTATATGAAGGGCTGCCGTCCGGCTCTTGCTCTGATCACATTGATTTGAGGGTTAACAGCCCGGCTCTGTACTTGGATAACTGTGATGTGAGGGGATACCACCTGGCTCTGTACTCAGATCACAGTGATGTGAGGGTCTAATTCCTGGCTCTCTTCAACTTGAATAACAATAATGTGATGGTCTACCACCTGTCTCTATACTCTGATCCCAGTGATGTGAGGGTCTACTGCATGGCTCTATTCTCTGATCCCAGTGATGCGAAGGTCTACTGCATGGCTCTGTACTCTGATTCCAGTGATGTGAGGGTCTACTGCATGGCTCTGTACTCTGATCACAGTGATGTGATGGTGTACTGCTTGGCTCTGTACTCTGATCCTAGTGATGTGGGTGTCTACTGCATGGCTCTGTACTCTGATCCCAGTGATGCGAGGGTCTACTGCATGGCTCTGTACTCTGCTCCCAGTGATGTGAGGGTCTACTGCATGGATCTGTACTCTGATCCCAGTGATGTGAGGGTCTACTGCATTGCTCTGTATTCTGATCCCAGTGATGTGAGGGTCTACTGCATGGCTCTGTACTCTGATCCCAGTGGTGTGAGAGTCTAATTCCCGGCTCTCTTCAACTTGAATAACAATAATGTGATGGTCTACCACCTGTCTCTATACTCTGATCCCAGTGATGTGAGGGTCTACTGCATGGCTCTGTTCTCTGATCCCAGTGATGTGAGGGTCTACTACATGGCTCTGTACTCTGATCCCAGTTATGTGAGGGTCTACTGCATGGCTCTGTACTCAGATCACAGTGATATGAGGGTCTAATTCCTGGCTCTCTTCAACTTGATTAACAATAATGTAATGGTCTACCACCTATCTCTATACTCTGATCTCAGTGATGTGAGGGTCTACTACATGGCTCTGTACTCTGATCCCAGTGATGTGAGGGTCTACTGCATGGCTCTGCACTCTGATCCCAGTGATGTGAGGGTCTACCGCTCAACTCTGTACTCTGATCCCAGTGATGTGATGGTCTACTGCATGGCTCTGTACTCTGATCCCAGTGATGTGAGGGTCTTATTCCCATCTCTCTTCAACTTGAATAACAATAATGTGATGGTCTACCACCATACTCTGTACTCTGATAAATGTGATGTGAGGGTCTACTACCTGGCTCTGTACATGGCTAATAGTGATGTGAGGGTCTACCGCCCGGCTCTGTACATGGCTAATAGTGATATGAGGGTTTACCGCCCGGCTTTTGCTCTGATCACATTGATTTGAGGGTTAACAGCCCGGCTCTGTACTTGGATAACCGTGATGTGAGGGTCTACTACATGGCTCTGTTCTCTGATCCCAGTGATGTGAGGGTCTACTGCATGGCTCTGTACTCTGATCCCAGTGATGTGAGGGTCTACCACCTGGCTCTGTACTCTGATCCCAGTGATGTGAGGGTCTACTGCATGGCTCTGTACTCTGATCCCAGTGATGTGAGGGTCTTATTCCCGGCTCTCTTCAACTTGAATAACAATAATGTGATGGTCTACCACCATACTCTGTACTCTGATAAATGTGATGTGAGGGTCTACTACCTGGCTCTGTACATGGCTAATAGTGATGTGAGGGTCTACCGCCCGGCTCTTGCACTGATCACATTGATTTGAGGGTTAACAGCCCGGCTCTGTACTTGGATAACTGTGATGTGAGGGGCTACCACCTGGCTCTGTACTCAGATCACAGTGATGTGAGGGTCTAATTCCTGGCTCTCTTCAACTTGAATAACAATAATGTGATGGTCTACCACCTGTCTCTATACTCTGATCCCAGTGATGTGAGGGTCTACTGCATGGCTCTGTACTCTGATCCCAGTGATGCGGGGGTCTACTGCATGGCTCTGTACTCTGATTCCAGTGATGTGAGGGTCTACTGCATGGCTCTGTACTCTGATCACAGTGATTTGAGGGTCTACTGCTTGGCTCTGTACTCTGATTCCAGTGATGTGGGTGTCTACTGCATGGCTCTGTACTCTGATCCCAGTGATGCGAGGGTCTACTGCATGGCTCTGTACTCTGATCCCAGTGATGTGAGGGTCTACTGCATTGCTCTGTACTCTGATCCCAGTGATGTGAGGGTCTAATTCCCGACTCTCTTCAACTTAAATAACAATAATGTGATGGTCTACCACCTGTCTCTATACTCTGATCCCAGTGATGTGAGGGTCTACTGCATGGCTCTGTTCTCTGATCCCAGTGATGTGAGGGTCTACTACATGGCTCTGTACTCTGATCCCAGTTATGTGAGGGTCTACTGCATGGCTCTGCACTCTGATCCCAGTGATGTGAGGGTCTACCGCTCAACTCTGTACTCTGATCCCAGTAATGCGAGGGTCTACCACCTGGCTCTGTACTCAGATCACAGTGATGTGAGGGTCTAATTCCTGGCTCTCTTCAACTTGATTAACAATAATGTAATGGTCTACCACCTATCTCTATACTCTGATCCCAGTGATGTGAGGGTCTACTGCATGGCTCTGTACTCTGATCTCAGTGATGTGAGGGTCTACTACATGGCTCTGTACTCTGATCCCAGTGATGTGAGGGTCTACTGCATGGCTCTGCACTCTGATCCCAGTGATGTGAGGGTCTACCGCTCAACTCTGTACTCTGATCCCAGTGATGTGATGGTCTACTGCATGGCTCTGTACTCTGATCCCAGTGATGTGAGTGTCTACTGCATGGCTCTGTACTCTGATCCCAGTGATGTGAGGGTCTACCACCTGGCTCTGTACTCTGATCCCAGTGATGTGAGGGTCTTATTCCCGGCTCTCTTCAACTTGAATAACAATAATGTGATGGTTTACCACCATACTCTGTACTCTTATAAAAGTGATGTGAGGGTCTACCACCTGGCTCTTTACATGGCTAATAGTGATATGAGGGTTTACCGCCCGGCTTTTGCTCTGATCACATTGATTTGAGGGTTAACAGCCCGGCTCTGTACTTGGATAACTGTGATGTGAGGGTCTACTACATGGCTCTGTACTCTGATCCCAGTGATGTGAGGGTCTACTGCATGGCTCTGTACTCTGATCCCAGTGATGTGAGGGTCTACCACCTGGCTCTGTACTCTGATCCCAGTGATGTGAGGGTCTACTGCATGGCTCTGTACTCTGATCCCAGTGATGTGAGGGTCTAATTCCCGACTCTCTTCAACTTGAATACCAATAATGTGATGGTCTACCACCTGTCTCTATACTCTGATCCCAGCGATGTGAGGGTCTACTGCATGGCTCTGTACTCTGTTCCCAGTGATGTGAGGGTCTACTACATGGCTCTGTACTCTGATCCCAGTGATGTGAGGGTCTACTGCATGGCTCTGCACTCTGATCCCAGTGATGTGAGGGTCTACCGCTCAACTCTCTACTCTGATCCCAGTGATGTGATGGTCTACTGCATGGCTCTGTACTATGATCCCAGTGATGTGAGTGTCTACTGCATGGCTCTGTACTCTGATCCCAGTGATGTGAGGGTCTACTGCATGGCTCTGTACTCTGATCCCAGTGATGAGAGGGTCTACCACCTGGCTCTGTACTCTGATCCCAGTGATGTGAGGGTCTTATTCCCGGCTCTCTTCAACTTGAATAACAATAATGTGATGGTTTACCACCATACTCTGTACTCTTATAAAAGTGATGTGAGGGTCTACCACCTGCCTCTGTACATGGCTAATAGTTATATGAAGGGCTGCCGTCCGGCTCTTGCTCTGATCACATTGATTTGAGGGTTAACAGCCCGGCTCTGTACTTGGATAACTGTGATGTGAGGGGATACCACCTGGCTCTGTACTCAGATCACAGTGATGTGAGGGTCTAATTCCTGGCTCTCTTCAACTTGAATAACAATAATGTGATGGTCTACCACCTGTCTCTATACTCTGATCCCAGTGATGTGAGGGTCTACTGCATGGCTCTATTCTCTGATCCCAGTGATGCGAAGGTCTACTGCATGGCTCTGTACTCTGATTCCAGTGATGTGAGGGTCTACTGCATGGCTCTGTACTCTGATCACAGTGATGTGATGGTGTACTGCTTGGCTCTGTACTCTGATCCTAGTGATGTGGGTGTCTACTGCATGGCTCTGTACTCTGATCCCAGTGATGCGAGGGTCTACTGCATGGCTCTGTACTCGGCTCCCAGTAATGTGAGGGTCTACTGCATGGCTCTGTACTCTGATCCCAGTGATGTGAGGGTCTACTGCATTGCTCTGTACTCTGATCCCAGTGATGTGAGGGTCTACTGCATGGCTCTGTACTCTGATCCCAGTGATGTGAGGGTCTAATTCTCGGCTCTCTTCAACTTGAATAACAATAATGTGATGGTCTACCACCTGTCTCTATACTCTGATCCCAGTGATGTGAGGGTCTACTGCATGGCTCTGTTCTCTGATCCCAGTGATGTGAGGGTCTACTACATGGCTCTGTACTCTGATCCCAGTTATGTGAGGGTCTACTGCATGGCTCTGCACTCTGATCCCAGTGATGTGAGGGTCTACCGCTCAACTCTGTACTCTGATCCCAGTAATGCGAGGGTCTACCACCTGGCTCTGTACTCTGATCCCAGTGATGTGAGGGTCTTATTCCCGGCTCTCTTCAACTTGAATAACAATAATGTGATGGTTTACCACCATACTCTGTACTCTTATAAAAGTGATGTGAGGGTCTACCACCTGGCTCTGTATTTGGCTAATAGTGATATGAGGGTCTACCGCCCGGCTCTTGCTCTGATCACAGTGATGTGTGGGTTAACAGCCCGGCTCTGTACTTGGATAACTGTGATGTGAGGGTCTACCTCCTGGCTCTGTACTCAGATCACAGTGATGTGAGGGTCTAATTCCTGGCTCTCTTCAACTTGATTAACAATAATGTAATGGTCTACCACCTATCTCTATACTCTGATCCCAGTGATGTGAGGGTCTACTGCATGGCTCTGTATTCTGATCCCAGTGATGCGAGGGTCTACTGCATGGCTATGTACTGTGATTCCAGTGATGTGAGGGTCTACTGCATGACTCTGTACTCTGATCACAGTGATGTGAGGGTCTACTGCATGGCTCTGTACTCTGATCCCAGTGATGTGGGGGTCTACTGCATGGCTCTGTACTCTGATCCCAGTGATGGGAGGGTCTACTGCATGGCTCTGTACTCTGATCCCAGTGATGTGAGGGTCTACTGCATGGCTCTGTACTCTGATCCCAGTGATGTGAGGGTCTAATTTCCCGCTCTCTTCAACTTGAATAACAATAATGTGATGGTCTACCACCTGTCTCTATACTCTGATTCCAGTGATGTGAGGGTCTACTGCATGGCTCTGTACTCTGATCCCAGTGATGTGAGGGTCTACCGCTCAACTCTGTACTCTGACCCAGTGATGTGAGGGTCTACTGCATGGCTCTGTACTCTGATCCCAGTGTTGTGAGGGTCTACTGCATGGCTCTGTACTCTGATCCCAGTTATGTGAGGGTCTACTGCATTGCTCTGCACTCTGATCCCAGTGATGTGAGGGTCTACCGCTCAACTCTGTACTCTGATCCCAGTAATGCGAGGGTCTACCACCTGGCTCTGTACTCTGATCCCAGTGATGTGAGGGTCTTATTCCCGGCTCTCTTCAACTTGAATAACAATAATGTGATGGTTTACCACCATACTCTGTACTCTTATAAAAGTGATGTGAGGGTCTACCACCTGGCTCTGTATTTGGCTAATAGTGATATGAGGGTCTACCGCCCGGCTCTTGCTCTGATCACAGTGATGTGTGGGTTAACAGCCCGGCTCTGTACTTGGATAACTGTGATGTGAGTGTCTACCACCTGGCTCTGTACTCAGATCACAGTGATGTGAGGGTCTAATTCCTGGCTCTCTTCAACTTGATTAACAATAATGTAATGGTCTACCACCTATCTCTATACTCTGATCCCAGTGATGTGAGGGTCTACTGCATGGCTCTGTACTCTGATCCCAGTGATGCGAGGGTCTACTGCATGGCTATGTACTGTGATTCCAGTGATGTGAGGGTCTACTGCATGACTCTGTACTCTGATCACAGTGATGTGAGGGTCTACTGCATGGCTCTGTACTCTGATCCCAGTGATGTGGGGGTCTACTGCATGGCTCTGTACTCTGATCCCAGTGATGGGAGGGTCTACTGCATGGCTCTGTACTCTGATCCCAATGATGTGAGGGTCTACTGCATGGCTCTGTACTCTGATCCCAGTGATGAGAGGGTCTACCACCTGGCTCTGTACTCTGATCCCAGTGATGTGAGGGTCTTATTCCCGGCTCTCTTCAACTTGAATAACAATAATGTGATGGTTTACCACCATACTCTGTACTCTTATAAAAGTGATGTGAGGGTCTACCACCTGCCTCTGTACATGGCTAATAGTTATATGAAGGGCTGCCGTCCGGCTCTTGCTCTGATCACATTGATTTGAGGGTTAACAGCCCGGCTCTGTACTTGGATAACTGTGATGTGAGGGGATACCACCTGGCTCTGTACTCAGATCACAGTGATGTGAGGGTCTAATTCCTGGCTCTCTTCAACTTGAATAACAATAATGTGATGGTCTACCACCTGTCTCTATACTCTGATCCCAGTGATGTGAGGGTCTACTGCATGGCTCTATTCTCTGATCCCAGTGATGCGAAGGTCTACTGCATGGCTCTGTACTCTGATTCCAGTGATGTGAGGGTCTACTGCATGGCTCTGTACTCTGATCACAGTGATGTGATGGTGTACTGCTTGGCTCTGTACTCTGATCCTAGTGATGTGGGTGTCTACTGCATGGCTCTGTACTCTGATCCCAGTGATGCGAGGGTCTACTGCATGGCTCTGTACTCTGCTCCCAGTAATGTGAGGGTCTACTGCATGGCTCTGTACTCTGATCCCAGTGATGTGAGGGTCTACTGCATTGCTCTGTACTCTGATCCCAGTGATGTGAGGGTCTACTGCATGGCTCTGTACTCTGATCCCAGTGATGTGAGGGTCTAATTCTCGGCTCTCTTCAACTTGAATAACAATAATGTGATGGTCTACCACCTGTCTCTATACTCTGATCCCAGTGATGTGAGGGTCTACTGCATGGCTCTGTTCTCTGATCCCAGTGATGTGAGGGTCTACTACATGGCTCTGTACTCTGATCCCAGTTATGTGAGGGTCTACTGCATGGCTCTGCACTCTGATCCCAGTGATGTGAGGGTCTACCGCTCAACTCTGTACTCTGATCCCAGTAATGCGAGGGTCTACCACCTGGCTCTGTACTCTGATCCCAGTGATGTGAGGGTCTTATTCCCGGCTCTCTTCAACTTGAATAACAATAATGTGATGGTTTACCACCATACTCTGTACTCTTATAAAAGTGATGTGAGGGTCTACCACCTGGCTCTGTATTTGGCTAATAGTGATATGAGGGTCTACCGCCCGGCTCTTGCTCTGATCACAGTGATGTGTGGGTTAACAGCCCGGCTCTGTACTTGGATAACTGTGATGTGAGGGTCTACCTCCTGGCTCTGTACTCAGATCACAGTGATGTGAGGGTCTAATTCCTGGCTCTCTTCAACTTGATTAACAATAATGTAATGGTCTACCACCTATCTCTATACTCTGATCCCAGTGATGTGAGGGTCTACTGCATGGCTCTGTATTCTGATCCCAGTGATGCGAGGGTCTACTGCCTGGCTATGTACTGTGATTCCAGTGATGTGAGGGTCTACTGCATGACTCTGTACTCTGATCACAGTGATGTGAGGGTCTACTGCATGGCTCTGTACTCTGATCCCAGTGATGTGGGGGTCTACTGCATGGCTCTGTACTCTGATCCCAGTGATGGGAGGGTCTACTGCATGGCTCTGTACTCTGATCCCAGTGATGTGAGGGTCTACTGCATGGCTCTGTACTCTGATCCCAGTGATGTGAGGGTCTAATTTCCCGCTCTCTTCAACTTGAATAACAATAATGTGATGGTCTACCACCTGTCTCTATACTCTGATTCCAGTGATGTGAGGGTCTACTGCATGGCTCTGTACTCTGATCCCAGTGATGTGAGGGTCTACTGCTCAACTCTGTACTCTGACCCAGTGATGTGAGGGTCTACTGCATGGCTCTGTACTCTGATCCCAGTGTTGTGAGGGTCTACTGCATGGCTCTGTACTCTGATCCCAGTTATGTGAGGGTCTACTGCATGGCTCTGCACTCTGATCCCAGTGATGTGAGGGTCTACCGCTCAACTCTGTACTCTGATCCCAGTAATGCGAGGGTCTACCACCTGGCTCTGTACTCTGATCCCAGTGATGTGAGGGTCTTATTCCCGGCTCTCTTCAACTTGAATAACAATAATGTGATGGTTTACCACCATACTCTGTACTCTTATAAAAGTGATGTGAGGGTCTACCACCTGGCTCTGTATTTGGCTAATAGTGATATGAGGGTCTACCGCCCGGCTCTTGCTCTGATCACAGTGATGTGTGGGTTAACAGCCCGGCTCTGTACTTGGATAACTGTGATGTGAGGGTCTACCACCTGGCTCTGTACTCAGATCACAGTGATGTGAGGGTCTAATTCCTGGCTCTCTTCAACTTGATTAACAATAATGTAATGGTCTACCACCTATCTCTATACTCTGAACCCAGTGATGTGAGGGTCTACTGCATGGCTCTGTACTCTGATCCCAGTGATGCGTGGGTCTACTGCATGGCTATGTACTGTGATTCCAGTGATGTGAGGGTCTACTGCATGACTCTGTACTCTGATCACAGTGATGTGAGGGTCTACTGCATGGCTCTGTACTCTGATCCCAGTGATGTGGGGGTCTACTGCATGGCTCTGTACTCTGATCCCAGTGATGGGAGGGTCTACTGCATGGCTCTGTACTCTGATCCCAATGATGTGAGGGTCTACTGCATGGCTCTGTACTCTGATCCCAGTGATGTGAGGGTCTAGTTTCCCGCTCTCTTCAACTTGAATAACAATAATGTGATGGTCTACCACCTGTCTCTATACTCTGATTCCAGTGATGTGAGGGTCTACTGCATAGCACTGTACTCTGATCCCAGTGTTGTGAGGGTCTACTGCATGGCTCTGTACTCTGATCCCAGTGATGTGAGGGTCTACCGCTCAACTCTGTACTCTGACCCAGTGATGTGAGGGTCTACTGCATGGCTCTGTACTCTGATCCCAGTGTTGTGAGGGTCTACTGCATGGCTCTGTACTCTGATCCCAGTGATGTGAGGGTCTACCGCTCAACTCTGTACTCTGATCCCAGTGATGTGAGGGTCTACTGCATGGCTCTGTACTCTGATCCCAGTGATGTGACGGTCTACTGCTCGACTCTGCACCCGGATAACAGTGATATGGGGGTCGACAGCCTAGCTCTATACTTGGATGACAGTGATGTGCGGGTCTAGCGCCCGGTTGTGTACTTGGATCAGTGATAGGAGGAGCCCGGCTCTGTCACTCAGGTAACAATGATCTGAGGGTCTACTGCTTAGCTCCATACACAGATCACAGTAATGTGGGGGTCCACCCCCCGCCTATGCACATGGATAACAGTGATGTGAGAGTCTACTGTCCATTTCTCTACTCTGATCTCAGTGATTTGAGGGCCTACCGCCTGACTCTGGACTTAGATGACAGTGATGTGTTAACAGTCTAGCTCGGTACTCCAATCGTTGATGTGAGGGTCTACCGCCCGGCTCTGGACACTGACCACAAGGCTGTGACGGTCCACCGCCCAGCTCTTTTGGATGCAAAACAGCGGAGCAACACTTTGGTAGGAAGGAAGCCAGAGTTCTACACCCAAACCCAAAACCCAATTTAACTGATAAACAATCCTATAAATACACGGGATACAGAAGGGGGGCCAGAAGGATGACACCAAGGAAGCCAAAAGCATGTAAAGTGCGAAAAGACCCCCCACACTGATTCACAAGTCTTCAGTTGAAAACGGGACTCTAGCAGAGAGTATGGGAAGCCCCGAGGAAAACGGAAAGAGGTCATAAAAGAGAAATACAAGGAAGAAAACTGTCTTTGATAATACCCAACCAGGAGTGAAAGGGTGGGCACTAGTGTCAAAATCAATAAAGGATTTTGTGGGCAAGCACTTTCAGAGGAGGCATACCCCAGTGAGAACCCCGGACACTGACAAAGTACAGTTAAATGAACATGAGGTTACTGGGTACTGTGCCCCAAATTCAGATGTATCATTTTTTAATCCGACTAATTTAAGTCCCTTTGGGGCCAGCGTGGTGTCACCTTCGATGATGGATCCCCAACTCCTGAGGTACTCTGCAAACTCCTGCCCTTGGAAGGGGGGTCCGTTGTCGGTCTTGACCACTTCAAATATGCCATGAGTGGCGATGGTTTTCTCGAACTTCGCTATCACGGCCTCTGGGGGTTTGCTTCGGTTACCACTGGGTGAGGGCGGTCCGGCTGTCCTGCCGCTTGGCACCAATTGCAGGTTCTCACAGTCTGCTCTACCATAGCATCCATGCCAGGGCACCATACCTTGGCTCTGAGCCTGCCCTTAGTTTTCACCATTCCTTGGTGCCCTCTGTGGGCTAAGTCTACTGCCTGCTGGGCAAGGCTGGCCGGCATGACCAGTCTGGGGCCTCGTAGAAGACATCCTTGGCCGTCGATAGACAGTTCTCCTTTTATTCTCAGGATGGATTCCAGTGTCAGTTTGGCTTGGGGTGTCCTCCGACTTACCGATTCTTGGATTGCCTTCCAATCCCCTGACCTAACGGCCTCCGCCGCTGCTCGCAAACATTCGTCTCCTCTCGACGCTTCGATGATTGCAGCTAGGCTCATCGGAAGGGGTCGTGACCGCTCCGTCACAAACCGTACATATTCCTCTGTGTCCTCTGCCTCTTCCTTTTCTTCCGTGGTGGCTTTCCCCGGGTGCCTCGACAGATAATCCGCCGGGTTCGTGGCCCCCGGTTTGTACTTCACCCGGAAGTCGTACCCTTGTAATTGGAGTATCCATTTTTCGATTCGGGGTGGTGGTTTCGATGCTGACCCTTGGAAGAGAGGTATGAGGGGCTTATGATCAGTCACCACCGTGAAGTGGTGGCCATACACATATACGTGAAAATGTTTGCAGGTCCAGTGAATGGCAATGGCCTCTCGCTCAATCTGCGAGTAGTGCTGTTCTGTCTCGGTCAGGGACCGGCTCGCGTAGGCGATGGGGGCCCACTCTCCGTTGCTCTGAAGCTGAGCCAACACCGCTCCCAGACCATAGGGGATTGCGTCCACCGCCACGTTGGTGGGCTTCGCAGGGTCGAAGTACGATAAGGTGGTGTCAGCCGATAGGGCTGCTTTCGTTGCTTGGAAAGCTTGCTCTTGTTCGGGGCCCCACTGCCATGTGGTCGATGATTTGGTCAATTCACTGAGAGGTTTGGTGAGGTTGGAGAGGTCCGGGATGAAGCGTCCGCAGAAGTTTACCATGCCCAGGAAGCTCCTGGCTTCCGAGATGTTTGTTGGGGCGGGGGCTTCCTGAACGTCCTTCACCTTGTCCGGGTCTGGGGCCACTCCTTGATCCGAGAAAGTGTACCCGAAGAAACTAATCTTGTTCTGCAAGAATTGGCACTTCTCCCGGTGCTAGGTCAGGCCTGACTCCTGGATCTTTTTGAGGACTCCCCTCAACCTCTGGTGGTGTTCCTCTATGGTTGACGCATAGATCAGCAGATCGTCGCTCACATTGAGCACTCCAGGGAGCCCGCTGAGGACTTCTCTAATGGTATTTTGGAATACCTCGGCGGCACTCGAGATGCCGAAGTTTAGACGCCGATACCGTCTGAGGCCCACATGTGTGGAGAAGGTGGTTATGTACCTCGAGTCCGGATGGAGTGGCAGCTGGTTGTAGCCTGATCGGAGGTCCACTTTCGAAAACCACCTGGCCCCGTTCAACTCCCCCAAGATGTCATCAATGGTGGGTGTCAGGTGTCGTTCCCTTTTTACTGCGGCATTGGGGAGGCGCATATCCACACAGATGCAGACTTGTCCTGGTTGTTTTGGCTTCCTGGCAATGACGATCGGGGATACCCATGGGGTTGGCCCGCTGACCTTCTCTATGATGCCTTGTTTTTCCAGAGCCTCCAGCTCCTCTTCGACCTTTTGCCTCAGATGGAACGCAATTCGCCTGTGCCTCAGCGCCACCGGTTGGACAGATGGATCGATATGTAAGGACACTTCCTTCCCTTTCAGGCACCCGATTCCTTTGAAAACTTCTCCGAACTCTTCCATGATGGTATCCAGCTCCTCCTCTAGGACCGCCATGGCAAACGATATCAGTCTCAGCTCTTCGGCCGATTGCCCGCTCAGCAGCATCCCACTGCCCTCTTCTGTGACATAGATGGTGGTGCCTATTTTCCTCTCCCCATGTTGCAGTTCCGTCTTGAAACACCCGATGAGAGGGATGGGCGTCTTCTGGCCGTACGCAAATACTCGGATCTTTGCCCCTCGCAGCGGAGGTTTGGTGCGTAGCTGGTGATAGACGTTGGCGGCCATCAACTCAATGGACGCCCCTGTATCAATGGTCGCTTTTATTTCCTGTTGGTGGACCAAGATGCGACATTTTGGAAGTTTGCGCTTCTTCTTTTGTGGCTGGTTGATCGCGAACACGTAGTGGACTGGGTACTCCTCGGTGTCATCGTCCATGTCTTCGCTATCCGCTCCCTCTTGCACTGCATGTGCCGCTTCTTTCTTGACTCTAGTGGACCTGCACACCGCTGCGAAGTGGTTCATCCACCCGCATGCGCTGCATTTTTTCCCTCTGGCCAGACAGTCTTGCATGCGGTGGGGCTGGCCTCCGCAATACCCGCAGTCTTTCTTTTTCGTCTCCGGTTGTCTTTCCCCTCCGGCAGGTCTCACCTTGGGCCGTACCACATTCACCGCTTCCGCCACCTGTACTTGTTCAGTCTTCACAGGGCGATGCAGGGCTGCTTCCATGTGCGAGGCCCTCGCCTGCGATAGCTCCTTTGACCGTCCTAGAGTGAGGATGTCCGCTAGGGGCTTTCCGTCTTCCTGGAGGACAGTGACACGGAGCTTGGACGAGTAGTACCCTTGTATGATCTGTCCTCGGATCTCCTCCTGCTCATCTCGGAATCCACACGTGCTGGCTAACTCGTTCAGTCTGCCGTGGAACGCATCTAGGGACTCCTGCTTGGCTTCACGAAAGATAAATCTTTCATAGTCTCTGTTCGCCATGGGTTCGAAATGGGCGTTTAGAGCGTTCAGCAGCGTGAGGTAAGTCTTCGGCATTGCCTCCACGATGGTCTTGTAGATGCGGTGGATGTCTTTGCCTCCCAGGTGGAGTAGCAATGCTCTGCGTCTTTCCCTCGAGATGCCTGCCCCCTCAAAGTATATTTGTTGGCGGTCTGTCCAATCCCTCCAGCGCGGGGCAAGGGACGACGGGGCACCATCAACGACGAATGGCTCCAGGGCGGGAATCGACGCCATCTTGGCACGTGCACAGCGTGCTGCGGAGACCGTCTGCTTCACTTCCCCTGGACAGATGCAAATGGGGCGACGCCCAACGCGCTTCCAGTGTGGTCCACCCTTACCCCTCTACCCTGCGGGGTCACGTCACTCATGGATCTAGCTGCAGGGGCCTAGGAGTCTTGACGCCGCAACAGGGCATGGGCCTGCTCCATGGCACTGTACAGGCATGGGCTGGCAAACACCAAGTTCATTATCAGCCACCAGGAGGTCGATGGGCAATGCTCCCAGGGCACATGGATGGGGCTCTCACCTCTCCTCCCACACGCAGCACCAGCCGCCTCTGCAGGGTTCCAGGGGGAGATCACCGATCTCTGGCCACCAGCATGGTGTAGGCACTCAGCCCTGTAGGGACATGGGCACATTTAACAGGGTCTAAAACACTCCCTCGTCGCCAGTGTAGCGTTTGTTTAGCGCTAATTTACATAGTTGCGCGCTCGCGCTAAAGAATCACAGGAGCCGGTGATTTACACTTCACACGCGGCTCCCGACTAACTCGCCGAGGCCACGCCTCTTTATTTATATCCGCCAGCGTCTGACGTCACGCGTCAGCACTAGCACACCCCGGCAGCGCGGAAGGCTAGAACGCCTCGCGCGCGCCAGACATTACAAATGCCACACATCGGCTGGAATCTACAACAAGCAGAGAGCAGACAGAGGCACCCCGAAAAACACTCCTGTCCTGCAGAATGCTTGAGAAGCATGCAGCACAAACATCAAAACCAGGTGACTGTTCACGAGCAAAGCTTTCCAGTGTGAAAGTCACACAAAAAATAAGCACTGAACGCTCTGCAGTTACTGCCCACGTCACTGTCATCAGTTTGTGTCAGAAGTTTTCACTACACGTGCACCCCAAAAATAATACTTATTACCGAACATTCTTAGTTTGTCCAGGACATTAACAACACCCAGAACTGGATGCCTGGAAGAGAGGGAAATAAATGGGGGAGAGAGAGAGAGGTAGATAGAAAGAAAATCAGGGACATAAATTAGGAAATCCAGATAAGGGGGAGAGAGATATAACGATAGAGACAGACAGAGAGAGCAGGAGAAAAGTGAAAGATAGGCAAGGATAGACAGAGATACAGAGAGCGGGAGAGAGAAGACAGACAGGAAGTGGCAGAGAAAGAAAGGTGGAGAGAGAAGAAGAGAGCGAGAGCGTGACAGATGGCTAGAGAAAGATGAGAGAAAGTTAGGGAGAGAACGGAAGGCAGACAAAGAGCAAAAGCAAAACAAAGACAGAGCCAGGCAGGGAGAAAGAGACAGGGAGAGACAGACCAAGAGCTAAGAAGAGAGCGCTACAGAGAGAACCAAATAAAATACTGAGAAAGAAAAAGAGAGAAGGAGCACCCATGATGGATGGAACTTTGTCGGATGATGTTATCATCGGTATATAAATACAATTATTGGGCAAACATGAAAAGGCAATGTGTGCACTGTGAAGTAAAGAATGGTGGGTGTATCCTGCCTGTGGTAGCAGTGATGTGTGACCCGCTGCAGGGACCCGCTCCAGAGACCCCAACGCTGCAGCCAGCTCTCTCTGTGATGTGACCCGCTGCAGGGTCCCGCTCCACAGACCCCAACGCTGCAGCTCTCTCTGTGATGTGACCCGCTGCAGGGTCCCGCTCCACAGACCCCAACGCTGCAGCTCTCTCTGTGATGTGACCCGCTGCACGGTCCCGCTCCAGAGACCCCAACGCTGCAGCTCTCTCTGTGATGTGACCCGCTGCAGAGTCCCGCTCCACAGACCCCAACGCTGCAGCTCTCTCTGTGATGTGACCCGCTGCAGGGTCCCGCTCCACAGACCCCAACGCTGCAGCTCTCTCTGTGATGTGACCCGCTGCAGGGTCCCGCTCCACAGACCCCAACGCTGCAGCTCTCTATGTGATGTGACCCGCTGCAGGGTCCCGCTCCACAGACCCCAACGCTGCAGCTCTCTCTGTGATGTGACCCGCTGCAGGGTCCCGCTCCACAGACCCCAACGCTGCAGCTCTCTCTGTGATGTGACCCGCTGCAGGGTCCCGCTCCACAGACCCCAACGCTGCAGCTCTCTATGTGATGTGACCCGCTGCAGGGTCCCGCTCCACAGACCCCAACGCTGCAGCTCTCTCTGTGATGTGACCCGCTGCACGGTCCCGCTCCAGAGACCCCAACGCTGCAGCTCTCTCTGTGATGTGACCCGCTGCACGGTCCCGCTCCACAGACCCCAACACTGCAGCTCTCTCTGTGATGTGACCCGCTGCAGGGTCCCGCTCCACAGACCCCAACACTGCAGCTCTCTCTGTGATGTGACCCGCTGCAGGGTCCCGCTCCACAGACCCCAACGCTGCAGCTCTCTCTGTGATGTGACCCGCTGCACGGTCCCGCTCCACAGACCCCAACACTGCAGCTCTCTCTGTGATGTGACCCGCTGCAGGGTCCCGCTCCACAGACCCCAACGCTGCAGCTCTCTCTGTGATGTGACCCGCTGCAGGGTCCCGCTCCACAGACCCCAACGCTGCAGCTCTCTCTGTGATGTGACCCGCTGCAGAGTCCCGCTCCACAGACCCCAACGCTGCAGCTCTCTCTGTGATGTGACCCGCTGCAGGGTCCCGCTCCACAGACCCCAACGCTGCAGCTCTCTCTGTGATGTGACCCGCTGCACGGTCCCGCTCCACAGACCCCAACGCTGCAGCTCTCTCTGTGATGTGACCCGCTGCAGGGTCCCGCTCCACAGACCCCAACGCTGCAGCTCTCTATGTGATGTGACCCGCTGCACGGTCCCGCTCCAGAGACCCCAACGCTGCAGCTCTCTCTGTGATGTGACCCGCTGCAGGGTCCCGCTCCACAGACCCCAACGCTGCAGCTCTCTCTGTGATGTGACCCGCTGCAGGGTCCCGCTCCACAGACCCCAACGCTGCAGCTCTCTCTGTGATGTGACCCGCTGCAGGGTCCCGCTCCACAGACCCCAACGCTGCAGCTCTCTCTGTGATGTGACCCGCTGCAGGGTCCCGCTCCACAGACCCCAACGCTGCAGCTCTCTCTGTGATGTGACCCGCTGCAGGGTCCCGCTCCACAGACCCCAACGCTGCAGCTCTCTCTGTGATGTGACCCGCTGCAGGGTCCCGCTCCACAGACCCCAACGCTGCAGCTCTCTCTGTGATGTGACCCGCTGCAGGGTCCCGCTCCACAGACCCCAACGCTGCAGCTCTCTCTGTGATGTGACCCGCTGCAGGGTCCCGCTCCACAGACCCCAACGCTGCAGCTCTCTCTGTGATGTGACCCGCTGCAGGGTCCCGCTCCACAGACCCCAACGCTGCAGCTCTCTCTGTGATGTGACCCGCTGCAGGGTCCCGCTCCACAGACCCCAACGCTGCAGCTCTCTATGTGATGTGACCCGCTGCACGGTCCCGCTCCAGAGACCCCAACGCTGCAGCTCTCTCTGTGATGTGACCCGCTGCAGGGTCCCGCTCCACAGACCCCAACGCTGCAGCTCTCTCTGTGATGTGACCCGCTGCAGGGTCCCGCTCCACAGACCCCAACGCTGCAGCTCTCTATGTGATGTGACCCGCTGCACGGTCCCGCTCCAGAGACCCCAACGCTGCAGCTCTCTCTGTGATGTGACCCGCTGCAGGGTCCCGCTCCACAGACCCCAACGCTGCAGCTCTCTCTGTGATGTGACCCGCTGCAGGGTCCCGCTCCACAGACCCCAACGCTGCAGCTCTCTCTGTGATGTGACCCGCTGCAGAGTCCCGCTCCACAGACCCCAACGCTGCAGCTCTCTCTGTGATGTGACCCGCTGCAGAGTCCCGCTCCACAGACCCCAACCTTAAATGATGGTTTCCTAACTGCTGCACCGCTTGATATCTCTGCATCTGGCCATAACCTTCCCACCACATGAGCTGAATGTTTATACGTATTGTAGCGTGTAGCGCTGCTTAGGTGTTTGTTAGGAGCCAGGTATTCCTATTACAGCGCTACATTTATGGTTGTTAGATACACCATGGCACTTAATGTAAACATGGACGGAGGGGCGCTCTGTTGAAGTTTACAAGACTGCCACACAGCCCATTGTGCAAACTGAAAACCAGGCAATGAATAAATGAAAACAAGGGCTGGCAGCTGTGGTCTGGTGCGGCCTCTGGCATGGCCAGCGGGCAGGTTGCCCTGCGGAGGAGGGTGCTTGTGACTCACTCCATGGGTGGGGCCGCCCCTCGAAACAAACCTAAACTGTTCGTGTTCTCGCGCCGCTCTATCTCTCTGGATTGTTTGCGTTATCGAACCCTTTACTCTCGACCCGTTCTCTCTGTTCTACGGGTCGCGTGGCCCTTCCCGTTCTTTCACTCCAAGTGCCTCAGTCAGCTCGTGCTAATGGTAAACCTCAGATCCTAGCACTTTGCTGGAGGATTGATGTAAGTCTTTGTCAATTAACATAATTACAAGCCTGATTATAGTCTAATTGCAGTATGATTATTTGGTGTTTCACTGTACAAATCAGGGAATATCAAACAGGAGAAGCTCCCGTGGCGTGAGTTTTGTGTTTTCTGGAAGCGCACTAAAAACGCGTAGTACACAAGCCAAAGTAAAAAGAGGGGACTTTTCGTTTCAACAATGGCGAAATACATTTGTAATGTATCCTTGATTATTTTGTACACATGTGTAAACGACGATGCTGCTTAATTGCGAACATTACTTTTCGGGTAACCTTCAATTTAATCCCCATTAACAAGTGACACACCCCGCAAAAGCCAATACCCTCTTTAAACATCTTAAGCCAAACTTACCACGTCCCTCTGAGGTGGCGGTGGCAGCAAGAGCTCCAGCGCAATGAGTGGGCTGCTTCTCAGCGCTGCACGCCTGCTCTGGTGAGGCGCGAGAGCCCCAGGGTCCCGCCTCTGCCATAGATCACTCGCAGCCGAGCCTCCTTTCTTCCACCGCTGCCCCATCCATACTCCGCAGAACTGGAGCAGCGAATTCCAGCTTCCGGCGAGTACAGATTTATTGCTCAGTCCTCACATACTGCCGGGCGCCCGGAGAGAGCGGGATGGGCCTCAATGCGCTGGCTCGAGAATAGAAAACTCCCCAGCGGACGCGGCAGCTCAACCCTCTTTTGGTGATTAATAGTCCAACCCAGTGGTGCCGATTTGATCAAACGGAGGGACAGAGGCCCAGACAGTCCTGCCGGAAACGGAGTTTGTGACCTGCAGGATGGACCAGGTTTCTGCATCAAGCTCTTGAGCCACTGAGCTATCTTGGAGTACTGAAAATGCCCTCCGCAGCTTACATCAGCGTGCATTCATCCCCCTTGCTTCTATTTGCACACTTCTAATGCATCAAATGCTTGGGACGAAAGAGACACGAAAAGCGCCCACAACATGTTTGGGGCATTTCAGTGCACTATGTAAGAAAATATGGGTTTCGAAATACTCCTTTAACGAGGTGAACGCGCGCTGCTGTGCGTGCTACACACCAGTGGGAATGGGCGGTGCAACGGCGGGTGGTGCGCACGCACCACAAAGGAGCGGGGGCAAGGGAGCGCGGCAGCGAGGTGAACGCGCTGTGCTGCGCGTGCTAGCCACCAGTGGGAATGGGTGGAGCAAAGGCAGCCGCCTTTGCCCAATTGCGTGCCATTTTTAAAAAAGCACACGAAAGCCAATGCCAGACAGGGAAAGCAAAACCACATGCACGAGCGTGTGGGTAGCTTTCTGAAGCCTGTACAAGAGGTCTCGCGCTGCGCGAGTAGTTCTACGCACTGCAACGCTAGGCGCAAGACCTAAAAAGAAGCCCAGTGTACTGAGATCATTTGTTCACAGGAAACTTGGCTATGCGACAACACCCCCCTAATTGAAGGTTTTGCCCAACTTCACAGGCCTGCTAGGAGAAAAAGGTTTGGTCGTCCCTCCGGGGGGATTATAAGACCTACTTCAAGCAGGATTGCGAAAAAGGTGATGTTAATAATTGTAACGTGCAAATGGTTGCTGGTCTGCAAGGTATCCCTACTGGTTACAGATAGGATGTGTGAACATGTGGTACTTGTGAATGTCTACATATACTGGGGTTCCCATGAGGAGTATGAGGTGGAAATGGGGCACTTCTAGGAAGATATGGATGTATTGTGTGAAAAGCATGAGAATGATTTGAATATTGTAATGGGATATCTCAATCATAAACTGAATCCCAAACAATGAGATCCCTGTTTCAAGAAATATTGTGCTCATATAATAAATATAGTGCCGGCTGTCTTCCCTAATTGTATTTCGACTAGACAAGATTGAACACTAGGGATGTATTTGGGGTCAAAGGGGTTGTTTAGATTAAACAGTAGGTTGAAACCGACCGCCCAGCTAAACAGACCTATAGGACAGGCCCTCAGCACAGCCCCAATGATTATGTTTTCATTCACGCATGGAATTTCGCGACAGTAAAAGTGTTCCGGTTCACCCAAAGTGAAGACAGTGGTCATAATGCCCTGTACTTTGACTTATCTGGGGGTCAATAAGCCCCTGTGAAATAGTACTTCCCCAACAAATGGAGTACCCTAAACGCCTGACAACAAGACTAGCAGATACATATGTAGAAAAACTGGCAAACATCCAACAGAAATTAAATATGGAAATCGCAAGGGATCAGAATGTGGCCTGCTTTGAGGAAACATTAGTTAGGAACCAGAATAGGATTTTAAAGAGAAATGTTGGGAAAACCTGCTGGAAACAATCGAAGCAAAAAACGTACAAAGTTTTCGGAAGCTGATACAGGAAGCCTTCCGGACAGACCCGCAGGGCTTTTAGCTTTGTAGTGGGAGAAGCAACATGGAAAGAGTACCTATGCGAACTGTATGGGACAAGTGAAGCGTCTGTATTAACCAAAAAAACACACTGGGGAGGGGTTGACGAAGATTTAAAAAAGCTCTTTACAGTAGAAAAGGTAAAGGATATTATAAGAAAGCTAACATTAACCCGTGCAGCAGGACCCGACAATCTCCCCGCAATCATAATAAAGACTCGGTTAACCTGGTGGGCTGAATTCTATCCCATATGTTCTTAGCCATATTAGACTCTGGTCATATCCCCAAAAATTGGAGGGTGTCAGTAATTAGGCCGATACATAAGAAGGGAGATAAGAAAGCCCCGCGGAATTACAGATTGATCAGTCTGTTGGATGTCTGTGAGAAAGTTTTCACCAAAATATTCCTGGGTAGATTGAAGGATTGGGTGGAACAGCGGTCGATCGTGCCAGTGGGCCAAGGAGGCTTTAAGGAGGGACACTCTACGATTGACCACTTTTTCGCTCTATGAGCGGTGGCACGGAAGTCTATGGAGCAGCGAGGGAAGTTGTATTGCTGCTTTGTAGACTTTCGTGCGGCATTTGACCTGGTTGATAGGAAATGTCTTTGGGAGACCTTAGAAAAATATGATATCCCAGAAGGTCTCCTGGCTGTAATTCAGGAGTTACATAGTCAGAACTGGGCCCAAGTTATTAAGGTTACAGCGGGGGCTTTGACACCGAAAATAGCGATTAACACCAGCCTAAGACAGGGCTGTGTATTGGCCCCCCTACTTTTTGCCATATTCTTTGTAGATCTGCCAACTATCTTGGCGGTAGATAGAAGTGCTAGCCCAAAAGTGAATGGGAAGCAAGTATCCTGTTTACTGTATGCCGATGACAGATAGACCAGAGGTTTAATTGGTGCCTGGGCCCGACCGAACTGGAATTTTTTATTTTTTATTTGTTTATTGGTTCTGGTCGACATCGAACACAGCACACATTACAGTACATCACAGTCATATATAATATAAAATTGCATCTCAGTTTATACATTAAAAAAACTTTTTGTTTCCGTATTTGGGGAGATCACTTACATGTCAATGCAACTCGGGTTTCCCGATCTGACTCTAGGTTCCTTGAATGCACTTTAATACAATTAATGTCAAAATACATTTCCTGGTCACATTACTCCAACATTCCCCCTGGTCTTCTCCCACCAGGAGGTAGTTAGAAGTGTCTCATATTCTACTGTCACGCTAGTACCCTGACCACCTCTGCAAGTTGGAGATATTGCATCAGAGGTTCCCAGTAATCTCTAGGTCTGGATTCCTGCGGTAGTTCTTCCGCGTAGACTTCCAATGTGTCTCTACAGTATGACATGTCCTTAAGCCAGTCTTTGAATCTGGGGGGGGGGGCGTTTGTTACCCCATCTTATAGCAACACAGCGCTTAGCTACCAAGAGCGCTACAGCCAAAAATGTTCTTCTTTTTACGGGTGTAAGTTTATACATACCCAATAGGCACACAAGTGGGGCAATTTGGTATCATTTCAGATAACATAGTTGTGAGTGCTCCCGTAACTTCTTCCCAATATTTATGTATCTGTGGGCAAGCCCACGCCGTACGTAAGAAGTCTGCAGGTAAAGCCTTGCATCTATAACACTTATCATTTGGCCGAAGGCCGTATGTGTGTAACTGAGCCAGGGTATAATAAAATTGGTGTAAGAATTTGAAGTGTATTATGCACAAATTGCAGTTTGGCGTCATCAGTTGTAGCTGTGCTCTTGTTCAGAAGCAAGTGTCACCCAGTAGCGTTTCCCATTTATTAAGCGATCTGTTTTCACAGTTCCGCCGTGCTCTGATTGTGCCACATTGTATAAGCGTGTGACTAATTTCCGGCGGCCAGGTGTAACTATCAGTGTTTGCAGTGCTTGGAATTGTGGTAATTCCTCCGGAAATGAGGCGTATAATTCCCTTATCGCCGTCTGCAACCGCAAATGGGCAAACAGTTTCATGGGAGTATTGTGTATGCTTAAGGATGGGTCCTCTCTGTGGATGAATCTACCATGTGGGAATACATCTGCCATGGTATTCAGTTTCATTTCACCTAACAGCTGTAGCATACTTTTTTCCTGCGTAACTGACAGTCTCGGGTGGTACGCGATAGGAAGAGATGGGGCATAAACGGGAAGTTTTTGCGCTCGACGCGCTTGCATATACCAAGCTCTTGAGGTACAGTGCACTGTTTGTATCTTATCATTGTGGGTAAAGGACTTTGGGTCTGACATATAGGCTGTCAATGGGGTCGGGTATACACTGTCCCTTTCCACTGACACGTGTGGTATGTACGCGTGTGGTTTTAGCCAGTAGTAAGCATGTTGTGCCTGTGCACAATAATAATATAGTTGGAGAGCTGGCGCCCCAAATCCTCCTTTGTGGTATGGTTTCGTCAGTGTATCCCAGCGTATTCTGGCCTGTTTTCCCGCCCATGTCAGTTTCTGCATTGCAGTTCTCAGTTTTGAAAACCTTGCCTGTGTTAGCCAAATAGGAATATTGCTAAATAAATATAATAATTTTGGTAGGATAATCATCTTTTGCAGAGCTATCCGATCTTCTAGGGAAAGGGCCATCCGTATCCATCGGTCTATCTGTTTGTCCACTTTAGTTATTGCTCTGCCATAGTTTCCCTTACCACCAGTTCTGGATCCCTATGTATCCATATGCCCAAATACTTTACCGGGTCAGTGTGCCACTTCAGGGGATAGTCTAAAGTCAGCTGCGTTGTGGCCAATGTGAGCGGTATGACCACCGACTTGTCCCAATTTACTCGTAAGCCTGAGTATTGTTGGACTCCTACATATTCCCTAATAAGTGTATTTAAATGTGTATTGGGGTGTCGAGTGAAAAGCACCATATCGTCCGCATAGAGGGAAATGCTGAGAGGGCGGAGATGGAATTGCAGTGCTGTCTCTGAGTACTTCTGTCTAATCATACAGGCTAAGGGTTCTAATATTAACGTGAATAAGATAGGAGAGAGCGGGCAGCCTTGTCTCGTCCCTCGTTTTATATTGATGGTGAGCCAGAGTGGATGGTGGTCATGATCTTGATGGTGTAAAATTCTCCGGGGAGCCCGTCCAAACCAGGAGCTTTATTATTTGGGAGAGAGTTTATTGCGTCTTTGATTTCATCTTTAGTGATATGGTGACTCAAAAATTTATGGTGAGTATCTGACAGCCATGCTTTGGCGATATCTTGTAGGTATTGATTAATTTCTAGTGGGGACCGAACTGGAAAATGTGAACGAGTATAAATATCCCGGTGTCTGGTTCAACAAGTCTCTACAGTGGTGCACGCATCTGGAGGCCCAGAAAGCCAAAGCCTATATATCAGTGTGTGGGCTGAAAAAATGTAACCGCATTTATGGGGATATGTCCCACAGACCACTGATAAAAGCCTATAATGCTATGATACCCCCCAACTACAATACGGAGTAGAAGTCCTCTGCTTAATTGACAAAAGCAGTTGGGATATCGAGGGACTAAAATGCATAAAACCCCTAATGTCGTTAGCGGGCTCATCCATGATCCAGGCAATTAGATTAGAGCTGAGTATGACTTCATGGAAGGTACAGGCGCAAGTGGCCCTCTTAAGATTCTGGAAAACACTTGGTACAGGAGAAGCCATGAAAGTGTCAAAATGGTGTAAGACCGAGACTCAGCATAGTTCCCTAAAACTGGCCAAAGAGGTCAGAAAGAAATTGTATATTGTCTGTGAAAACCTAAACGTGAGAATTGATCAGCAGACTCTACAAACAGAAGTAACAAAGAGTGAACTCAGAACTCTAGGGAATGAAATGTCTAGGATGGAAGACATGGAGTATCTGAGAAAGAAAGAATCTGTGAAATTCATGATAAATAGTTGGGTGAAAGAAATCTGGTACCCCTATCTGGATATATTACCTAATCAACGGCTTAGATCAGAAATACAAAGATTGAGAATCAGTATTAATCCTGGTATGACTAATGGAGAATAAAGGCAGAAATGATGCAACCTGATGGTAAATGGACATGTAGGCTGGGCACAAAATGCGATAATTTTATTCATCTTAATGGACTGCCTTAAATTGTTAGCTCTGCGGAAACAGTTTTCCGCCCCCATCTTTTTGCAAATATGGTACTGATTTGCGTGCACAAGCTATTGAACTTCTTACAGATATACCAAACCTTGAAATTGCAATAGCCATTGAGAATTATATGAAGGCTGTAAAACGTTTTTTATGGAAAAGGAAATGGATGCTTGAAAGTTAGGATAGAAGCTATGATGGATATGGATTTTAGATAACTTTGACTTGATATATACCTTTTAGAAATATATTTTATAACAGGAATTTTATTGCTTTTGAAATATTTATGTTTATATATAGGCGTGTCTGTGACCTATATATAGAGTATTGTGTAAATTTCAAAAGGAAGAATATGGAATTCGGACTATTACAATGGCGTTGGTTGATGAATTTGTAATGTTTTAGAATATTTACATAGAGTGATATGTTTTTATGTTGTTTAAAGACCTACGGTCTAAATAAACTTTACTTTGACTGACTGACTGTTCTCTGATCCCAATGATGTGGGGGTCTACTGCATGGCTCTGTACTCTGATCCCAGTGATGCGAGGGTCTACCACCTAGCTCTGTACTCTGATCCCAGTGATGTGAGGGTCTACTGCATGGCTCTGTACTCTGATCCCAGTGATGCGAGGGTCTACTGCATGGCTCTGTACTCTGATCCCAGTGATGTGAGGGTCTACCACCTAGCTCTGTACTCTGATCCCAGTGATGTGAGGGTCTACCGCTCAACTCTGTACTCTGATCCCAGTGATGTGAGGGTCTACCACCTGGCTCTGTACTCTGATCCCAGTGATGTGAGGGTCTACTGCATGGCTCTGTACTCTGATCCCAGTCATGTTAGGGTCTACTGCATGGCTCTGTACTCTGATCCCAGTGATGTGAGGGTCTACCGCCTGGCTCTGTACTCTGATCCCAGTGATGTGAGGGTCTACCACCATACTCTGTACTCTGATCCCAGTGATGTGAGGGTCTACCGCTCAACTCTGTACTCTGATCCCAGTGATGTGAGGGTCTACCACCTGGCTCTGTACTCTGATCCCAGTGATGTGAGGGTCTACCACCTGGCTCTGTACTCTGATCCCAGTGATGTGAGGGTCTACCACCATACTCCGTACTCTGATCCCAGTGATGTGAGGGTCTATTGCATGGCTCTGTACTCTGATCCCAGTGATGTGAGGGTCTATTGCATGGCTCTGTACTCTGATCCCAGTGATGTGAGTGTCTACTGCATGGCTCTGTACTCTGATCCCAGTGATGCGAGGGTCTACTGCATGGCTCTGTACTCTGATCCCAGTGATGTGAGGGAGGATCTACCACCTGGCTCTGTACTCTGATCCCAGTGATGTGAGGGTCTACTGCATGGCTCTGTACTCTGATCCCAGTGATGTGAGGGTCTACTGGATGGCTCTGTACTCTGATACCTGTCATGTTAGGGTCTAGTGCATGGCTCTGTACTCTGATCCCAGTGATGTGAGGGTCTACCACCTGGCTCTGTACTCTGATCCCAGTGATCTGAGGGTCTACCACCATACTCTGATCCCAGTGATGTGAGGTTCTACTGCATGCCTCTGTACTCTGATCCTAGTGATGTGAGGGTCTACCGCTCAACTCTGTACTCTGATCCCAGTGATGTGAGGGTCTACTGCATGGCTCTGTACTCTGATCCCAGTGATGTGAGGGTCTACCGCTCAACTCTGTACTCTGATCCCAGTGATGTGAGGGTCTACTGCATGGCTCTGTACTCTGATCCCAGTGATGTGAGGGTCTACCACCTGGCTCTGTACTCTGATCCCAGTGATGTGAGGGTCTACCACCATACTCCGTACTCTGATCCCAGTGATGTGAGGGTCTACTGCATGGCTCTGAACTCTGATCCCAGTGATGTGAGTGTCTACTGCATGGCTCTGTACTCTGATCCCAGTGATGCGAGGGTCTACTGCATGGCTCTGTACTCTGATCCCAGTGATGTGAGGGAGGATCTACCACCTGGCTCTGTACTCTGATCCCAGTGATGTGAGGGTCTACCACCATACTCCGTACTCTGATCCCAGTGATGTGAGGGTCTACTGCATGGCTCTGTACTCTGATCCCAGTGATGCGAGGGTCTACTGCATGGCTCTGTACTCTGATCCGAGTGATGTGAGGGAGGATCTACCACCTGGCTCTGTACTCTGATCCCAGTGATGTGAGGGTCTACCACCATACTCCGTACTCTGATCCCAGTGATGTGAGGGTCTACTGCATGACTCTGTACTCTAATCCCAGTGATGTGAGGGTCTACTGCATGGCTCTGTACTCTGATCCCAGTCATTTTAGGGTCTACTGCATGGCTCTGTACTCTGATCCCAGTGATGTGAGTGTCTAGTGCATGGCTCTGTACTCTGATAAATTAAATAACAACCTGAATGAACAGGTAAAAAGAACCTAACCTTAAGGCGTCGGAAGAGCAATTGAATTCCGAAAAACACCAGAACAAAGTAAAGGGCAATACTTTTCTTTACTTGAGTCCCCTCACTCACCAGGGTTTCCCCACGGTGACATGCTTCATCATTGGGGTCCTCTCAGTCCTCTACGGGCTGAGGCGTGCTGCGACTTGCGGATGAGGGTGGTCTGCTGTTGTATTGTATTGTGCTCAGCTTTATTTCCTGCTGCTGTATTGTATTGTGCTCCACTGTTTTCTATTTTTTTTCCTGCACTCTATTGTATAATTAGTGGTTGTTCTTGTTACCCTGCGGTCCGCCCATTTTTTCGTGCCATAACCCCGCCGCTGCGTTCCCTTCGGCCCGCCCCCTCGCTCGCCCATTCGCTCTCGCTCACCGCCTCCCAGCTACTCCTCCCTCTCACCTCCCCTTATTATGGTGGCCGCAACAAAGGCAAGACCGTCTGCGCCCGTCCGCAAGCATGCCATTGAAATCTGGGACCTACTTGACGACTCCTCCCAGGAAGTCGCCTTCCTGACTGAGACCTGGTTGAACCCCTCCTCGGCGCCCAACCTCGCCGCAGCCATCCCGGACGGCTACAAGATCACCCACAGGGACCGCACCAAGGGAGCAGGAGGAGGAATCGCCATCACCCACAGAAACACCCTCAGAATCTCGACCAGCACTGACGGCACCATCAGCGACCCCAACACCACCCTCAGAGGAACCCTCGTCTACAGACACCCCGGACCCCGGCCACAGTTCAGCGACTCCATCGCCGACTTCGTCAGCACTCACACCCTTGCATCCATGGGCTACATCCTCCTCGGAGACCTGAACTTCCACCTTGAGAACTCCAACAACCTCGCCAACCTAGGACTCAAACAGCTCGTCACAACTCTCACCCACTCCGCCGGACACATGCTCGACTCCATCTTCTCAGCCAGCCACCACGTCACCTTCAGCCACACCACCGAACTCCACTGGACCGACCACCGCTGCATCCACTTCACCTTCGAAAAACCCACCACCATACACACTGGGCCCACCGCCGCAGCTAGAGCAAAATCTCAGAAGACCAGCTTATCGCCACCCTTGCCCAAAACCCACCAACTGACACCACCGACCCGGACACCACCGCCCGCAACCTCAGGCAATGGATCGACGACTGCGCCAACACTCTCGCCCTCATCAAGAAACCCTCAAACAGGAGCTCCGACAGAAAAGCCATCTGGTTCACCGCCGACCTCCAGGCATCCAAGCAGGCCTGCCGAAGGCTCGAGAAGAAGTGGCACCATGAACAGACACCAGACAGCAATGCAGTCCACAAGAGCGCCATCCGCAGACACCACCAACTCATCCGAACCGCCAAAAGGACCTCCTTCAAGGAACGCATCGACAACAACGCTCACAACAGCAAAGAGCTCTTCAACATCGTGAAGGAACTCTCCAACCCCAGCTCCAACGACATCCTGCCATCGCAAGACCTCTGCGAATCCCTAGCCACCTTCTTCCACCGCAAGATCGCAGACATCCACGACAGCTTCATCAACAAGGCCCCCCGACAGCCTCCAACACCTCTGACTCCCCGCCCCCCAGCCACAACGACCCCCTGCTCTCCTGGACCCATGTCAACGACGACGACACCATCAAGATCATGGCCACCATCCACTCCGGCTCACCATCAGACCCCTGCCGCACCACATCTTCAACAAAGCAAGCTCCACCATCGCACCCCATCTCCACAAGATCATCAACAACTCCTTCGAGACCGCCACCTTCCCGGAGAGCTGGAAGCACGCTGAGATCAACGCCCTACTCAAGAAACCCAAGGCGGACCCAAAAGACCTCAAGAACTTCCGGCCCATCTCCCTACTCCCATACCCGACGAAAGTCATTGAGAAGATTGTCAACAGACAACTGACCTCCTTCCTCGAAAAGAACAACATCCTAGACCCGTCTGAATCCGGATTCCGCAGCAATCACAGCACCGAAACAGCACTCATCACTACCACCGACGACATCAGGACCCTGCTGGACAATGGAGAAACCGCGGCCCTCATCCTCCTGGACCTCTCGGATGCCTTCGACACCGTCTGCCACCACACCCTACGCACACGCCTCCGCGACAAAGCCTTAGAGTGGACCACCTCCTTCCTCACCGGCAGAACCCAGAGTGTCCGCCTCCCTCCGTTCCGATCTATAGTCACCAAGATCATCTGCGGCATACCCCAAGGATCATCCCTCAGTCCAACATTCTTCAACGTCTACATGGCACCGCTCGCCAACATCGTCCAATCGCACAACCTCAACATCATCTCATACTCCAACGACACCCAGCTGATCCTCTCCCTCACCAAGGCCCCCACCATGGTCAAAACCAACCTCCACGAAGGAATGAAGGCTGTCGCCGAATGGATGAAAAACAGCCGCCTGAAACTTAACTCGGACAAGACGGAAGTCCTCATCCTCGGCTCCACCCACTCCGCCTGGGACTACTCCTGGTGGCCGGACGCGCTGGGAGCTGTACCGAAGCCCACTGACAACACATGCAACCTGGAGGTCATCATGGACTCATCCCTGTCAATGACCAAGCAAATCAATGCCGTCTCCTCCTCCTGCTTCAACACCCTTGCATGCTTCGCAAGATCTTCAGATGGATCCCCACTGGAACCAGAAGGATGGTCACACAGGCCCTCGTCAGCAGCAGCAGACTGGATTACGGCAAAAACTCTACGTGGGATCCTCGGCCAAACTCCAGAAACGACTACAACGCATACAGAACGCCTCTGCATGCCTCATCCTCGACATCCCCCGCCACACCCACATCACATCCCACCTGAGAGACCTGCACTGGCTCCCCGTCAACAAGAGGATCACCTTCAAGCTCCTCACCCACGCTCACAAAGCACTCCACAACACCGGACCAACATACCTCAACGAACGACTCACTTTCTACACCCCGAACCACCAGCTTGGCTCCGCTGACCTCGTCCTCGCCACCGTTCCCCGCATCCTACGAGCGAACACAGGCGGCAGATCATTCTCCCACCTCGCCGCCAAGACATGGAAAACCCTCCCCATCCACCTGCAACAGACCCAGGACCTGCTGACCTTCAGGAGACTTTACAAAACCTGGCTGTTTGAGCAGTAGTGGCACCCTGGCCCCCTCCCCCCCCCCCCCCAGCGCCTTTAGACCCTCACGGGTAAGTAGTGCGCTCTACAAATGGATTGATTGGTCGATTCTGATCATAGTGATGTCAGAGTTTACCACCAGGCTCTGTGCTTAGGTCACAGTGATGTGAGGGTCCACCACCTGGCTCTGTACTTGGATCACAGTGATATGACGGTCTGCCATGCGGCGCTGTACTCTGATAACAGTGATGTGAGGGATTACCATCTGGGTCTGGACATTGATCTCAGTGATGTGTGGGTTTACCACCTGGCTCTGTACTCAGAACACAGTGATGTGAGGGTTTACCACCTGTGTCTAGACATTCATCACATTGGTGTGTGGGTTTACCGCCTGGCTCTGTACTCAGATCACAATGATGCGAGGGTTTACCACCTGTGTGTGGACATTCATCACATTGGTGTGTGGGTTCACCGCCTGGCTCTGTACTCAGATCACAGTGATGGGAGAGTCTACCGCCCCTAGCTCTGACCTTGTCTCTCATTGACAAGAAGGATGACTGTAGCACTGTCCACCATGGCAGAGTTCTCATGCTGTGACACCACCAATCGTGCCCCGGTCCATAAGACCTCAGACTGAACCACCCAACCAGCAAAATGGACTGAGAAGCGAAAATGAAGTCAAGACCGCATAAAGGGGCAGGCAGAGCTGGTCCCAGCTGTTAGTACGTGCCAGAGACGTGGGCATGTCGACCTCTCACACTTCTAAGCACTGTGTCCCAAAAGACGATCATTGCACCATGGTGGTCATCACGCATGACATGGAAATACTTCCTACATAGGATGAAAACAAATACCTCGGCAGGTATGCCCAACATCTCAGCATGAGTCCATAATTCTACTTCAGACCAGGCTGAAGTCTCCAGATCATTGCCCAACAAACATTCGACAGGGAGGTCTGCACTGACTACTACCTTTTTGAGGCCAGTTACCCCTCCCCAGGAGAAATTCACAACTACCAGGCTATGGTTGGTCCTTACATTGCTTGCATTGGTTACCTGGTACATTTCACCCAGGATGATCTGTGCAGGGTTCACTAGGTCCTCTGTCACCATGGTGACACTAGCACCTGTGTCCCTGAATGCCAAACCCTGTTTGCCATTTATGATAGGCTGCTGTTTGTATTTGCCCAGATTACTGGGGCTCACTAGGAATGACATATCAAGGTCTCCCTCACAAACTAGCATTGCCTGTGTTGGTACTCTGACTAGGCCAGAGTCCACATCAGAACCCAGGGTCAACCCAACTACAACCTTATTCTGAGTACTACCTCCACCAATGACTGCACTAGGGAGAACAGTTGCCTTAGGGGCTGGAGTGGTGGTGGTTTGGTCTTTGGACTTGGTACAATCAGATGTCCAGTGCCCTTTCTGTTTACAGAATTTGCACCAGGGCTTCTTTTGGCCTTTACCCTTTGCAGATTGTGACTCCCACCAGATGCAGATTTTTGGGGCCCTTGTGAAGACTTCTGGTCCTTAGATTTATCCCCACCCTTATCTGAGCCTTTAGGATCTTGCTTCTCGGTGTACCAGCCACAATCCCTACATGGTATTAAGTGCGGTATGTTGGACAAGCACTTCACTTCCCACTTCCCATAGCTTTTTAACCTTTTGCATCCAGGTTTTGGTTAAATACTTTTTAAATTAGATTTTCACAAAAAAGCATAAACCATACATGCAGGTGTGCAGAGTGTAGTATGCTATTTATTACCCCTGTTGAGAGAAGGGAGGGGCATCAGGACCCCCTCGAGGCTCGGCCTCTCATGAGCCATGGCCCCTCCTGTCACTCAATCAGGTGAAATCATTCTTGAAGCCTGTTGTGTTATTGTTGGAGATAAAAGGTCTGACAAGGGAGCTGTAGTCCATCGGTTTATATTTGTGAATATTGTGAGGAACTGTTTTTCATTTTATGTATCCTGATACCCTTTTCTCTGATTTTTCTTCAGGTAGCGTTGATATTGAAGATGTGGCAAATGACTGACTACAATGCCCCGGTCTTCCCATCATGCCCCTGGACTTTCAGCCTCCAACTGGATCAGACATCTCCTGCTGTGTCTGCTGAGGGGGTGCAGGCCAGGCAGGACCCCAGACCATATGATTGCAAGATGCAGTCATGACTTTAAACTTCAGTCTTCCAGGATCCACCAGTCACTCCCACGGGCCTCCCCGGGAGAACTGGTACAGCGATCTGATGGATCTCTCCGAGGTAACCCTCCGAGGCAGCCCTCCGTGGGAGCCCTCCGTGGGAGCCCGCCGATAGACCCCTCCGATGGACCTCTCCGAGGCAGCCCTCTGATGAAGCCCTCCGATGGACCCCTCCGATGGAGCCCTCCATTGGAGCCGTCCGAGGGAGCCCTCTGATGGAGCTGATACAATTCAATATATAATGATAAATGTGTTGTAGAATGCGCCATTGTTTCAAATTTTTCTTGGGGGAGAGATTCCCAAAGCCCCCTTTGTAGTTGTCAGGCCCACTCACTGCACCTGGTGTGCACCATATAGGGACTGGTCTGGAAATATTTGCCAGGGCTGCTTTGGGCTCCCGGTCTGGCCCTGGCAAGAGCAAGAGCCTTGTACTGCGAAATAAAACCAGCAGAGATGCAGCACCAACCTTCCCATTAAAAGTTTTTGTTTTTTGCAAATTCTTTCAATGTAAAATACTAAAATCCTTTGTAATTTGAATATTTGTTTATTGTGCATATGTTTGTATATTTTATCCGAATTACTGTTTTAATGTTTGAAATTTATATCATACACATTGCTTGGCGGTCCCTAGTCTAGTCCAGTGGCTACTTCTCGATCCCAGTATTCCTAACACTTCTATAAGGCTGGCGCGATAGGAAGACAACGCAAGGGTAGCACAAAGACGTAGCCAATCAACAATCCGCGTCATCCCTGCACCCGATAAAGGACCACAAACCCAGATCGAGTCTGAGTGCGAGTAGTGGGGTGCTACTAGGAAGCCCTGATAATTGGCCAAGGAAACTATTCTCTGTCACTTGTAGTTTGGGCATATTTTTATAACCCCAAAGTTCAGACCCAGTCAAAGCGGCTCCCGGAGCCCGCATTACATATATTGAATCACAGGCGATACTGGGCGGAAACGGAAATGTTGTTGCGCTCTTACTGAGCCCCCCCTATGCTGCACGAGTTTGAATCTTCGTTCTCAACATGGCAGCTCCAGTCCAAACCCTCAGTGAGTGTCAGCCCTAGGTACTGCAAGACCTTAACCGGCTCTAAGGGAACACCAGTAAGCGTGTGTGGTGCGGCTAGGATATAAAGTCATATATTTGGAGTTATCAACATTAATTTGAAGACCCCTCTGTCCACAGAACCTCTCAAAATGATCTAAAGGTTTTGTAAGTCCATGGGGCATTTGGAAATTAAAAGAGTGTTATCCACGAACATTAAGGCCAAAATCTTAATGTTCGCCAATGTAGGTGCATCTCTGTCGCAATCATCCAAAAAAGAAATCAAATCATTCACATATAGTGAAAAAGGAGTAGGGGCGAGGATGCACCCTTGCCTGACCTCACGGTTCACAGGGAAGGAGTCATCAGTTCACTCGAGAATCCACACTGCACTTGTGCAAAATGATCTAGGTGTAGTCTGGCTAAGATGGCCAGAGGTTTCGGAGAGGTCCATGACATCCACAACCTGCCAACGTTTCAGTCGATGGACCACGTCGAACGGCAATTGTAGACCGAAAAATGCAATGTAAAGACTTAGTTGGAAACTAAAAGCTTGATCGACTGTGCTAATTCCTTCCCTGGATACAGCCTTTAGGGGAGTTACATTGGTATGTTTTCCCATCCAGGCATGAGGTCGAGCAAGGACTATGGTACAGAATGATTTTTGTGAGCAAGCAATAAGATTTATTGATCTGTAGTTGTGGGGAGGTCAGAAAGGGATCTCTTTTGGCGAATGGGGATTATTTCGGCCCCTGCCCATGTGGGGGTTGAGAATGTTATTAAAAATGGCCAGAAAGTAATATCCCCATACATCCAATTCACACCTATAGCGATCCCCAGGGACCTTCTCTAATCCGGGAGCTTTATGAGCCGTTATCTTACTCATAGCTGTATTAACCTCCCCTAGGGTGATTGGGCCGCCATCCCCTCCACCCATAGGATTCTCAGCCATCAGCAAATTGCGGGCTGGGCTTGCTACTTTTTTCTGAGAGTATCATGAAGAGAAGCGGTGTATCCATTCTTTCTGCAGGGACATTAGACGTGGTGGGGCAAGCTCCTCGTTGCATTTCACCGATACTAGATTCCGAAAGCCACATTGGTACCTACTCTTCCCTGTTGCTGGCATGCAGTCTCATTCGTCATATTCCCCGTTTTTTGAGCCATTCTGATTGTTTTTTTGTACAAGGCTCTCGGGGTCCTGATTTCCCCTCAATCCTGGCTTTTAATTGCTGAAAGTCGGGCCGATCTAACACTCTAGCGTGCTCTGTTATACCATAATTGTAAACCCTTTGGGTTCTTGAAACAACTTGTTGTGGATTTAACAGGCGGAATTCAAATCATCTTCCACGCCTTGCTCCCACCCCAGACTGAGAAGGTCTAAACAGCCAGCTACTAAGGAGTATATTTTGCCCAGCTGCTCTTCCGGATCCTTCATGCTGGCCGACTTCACTCTGCGCATGTTGCTGGACATGCGTACCGTAGCATCTAGTGGGTCCCCCAAACAAAGCTTCAGACCCGAAGCTGAAGGGGCTACCTCGAGTGATAGGGCGCTGTGATCACTATCCAAGCAATAAACAACAGCGATGTCCAAGCCATGAGATCCACTAAAACGTCATCAATGCGGCTGGTACTGGCCAACCAATGAAACATGAGTTTCCACTCGCTATCTGACCTAGTTCTCCCATTCACGGCCCAAAGTCCCTTGTTCAGGATTAGGGCATTGATTTGCAAAGCCTGAGATTACCATTTCCTAATCGGGGGACATTGACAGCCTAGTGGTACCCCATACCGTATCTTCATCATGAGTAAAAGTCACCCCGACATCATCTAGGGGTTCGAACTGGCAATTAAAATCACCCCTCACAACTTTCAGTATGTCCCCAAGGCAGCTGTTGTGAGCAATTAACAATTCAGTCGTGTTTGACTCCTTCGATAAACCACCTGGCCTAAGGTATATGTTGTATAAATACACAGTTCTAGCCGAGGTAGTGATAGATACAGGGGTATTATTACCTCTGATAATTTACAGGACAATCCAGTATTAACCCAAGTTGTCAGCCCTCCAGATGGTCTCTCCTACCATTGTAGATCGCCTCTTTACCAAAGTTAGTACAACTGGCTCGATAGAATGGTCTGAGAGACCAAGTCAATGAAAGCGGCCCATTCAGAATCCTAGGCTTAGAGTTTAAACCTGCGTTGTTCCAAGACAGTATTTGAAGCATATAATTCGGAAGTTTAGTGCAGGAATCCCCATGGTGCAACTGGCCCTTATGATCGCTTCTACTGCTGGGCCTGGGAATGCAGCTGTACACCGCTGGCCATGAGCCTCCCACTTTGAGTTTCGCAAAGGTAAAATTTCACCCTCCACTGTGGTTCATAGAGACCGCAAGAAGCGGGTCCCCATCTGGCTATGGGCCCTAAAGATTTGCTTATTTCAGATGCTATGAATCAAGTGGGTGTTGTAAGATTTTCTACCCCTCTACTACTCCCAGTTACCCCAATAGACCCCTTATCACACACCTTCTCAACATTAAACACCCCACCTCCTCCACTAACTTCCCTGTCCTTCTCTGGAGAGGCTTACATCCGGGGGATCATTTCCTGTTGGGACTAGTCACTCTACCCCATCCAGGACAGCAAACCGGTTCGAGACCGAAATATTAAAACGGGGATAATCCATTGTGTGATTTATAGAAGCCCTAAGAAGGTGGAAGGTAGGATTACACTCAAAGGTACCAGGCTCCTCAATACGGAGCGGTTTGTCAAAGTACCCCAGTAGGCCTATCTTAGGTTCTCTCGAGGGTCATAGATAAGGAAGAAATAACAGCCTCTGGACTCTCTGGGTTGATCTAAAGTTGATGATAATACAGTCACCACAGTTTTCCTTTTGCCCTGACCCCAGCCAGCTCACTCTCCAAGCACATTTCCCGGCTCTAAAATCCCTGAGCTGGCTCCCTTATGAGGCAGGAATTCATCTAAAGATTGCATGATTGACTCATAAAGCCCTACATTTCAATACCCCCAGATATTTGGCTCAACAACTAAAAAAATTGGGGAGTTGCAGACCGTCGCGAAGCACGAGTCCCTGCTTCTGAAACCCCAGCGTTTCCATAAAAAGAAAATGGGATACAGAGCTTTCTCGGGTGTCGCACCTAAGATATGGAACACTCTGCCAGCGGATGTTCGCCTATTCTCATCTACCGCCTCCTTCAGAAAAGAAGCAAAATCCTATCTGATAAATACGTTTTTACCCTAAGCGATCACCTCTGTGTTTATTGATTGTAACCATACTGTCGACTCTTTGATGATGCCTGACCTTTTCATTGCTGACTACCATTGAGAACAGCGTAGTAATTTGTGTATCCTCAATGCTCTGTCCTTCCTTCATAGATGGGATTCTTTTAGTTAGCTCAACTATAGCCTACCTTCCCTTCATGTGCAGCGCTCTGATAACCACTAGGGTCATGTTTGCGCTATACAAAAATTCATAAATAAAATAAAACTAAATAAGTAGGCAAAATCTCCCTTTCCATATAATACAGGATCTGTCTCTGCTGAGCCAAGGAGTCTGGGCATTTGTTGGTCACCCCTTCCTGGCCTTCCCTCTGATTTTCATGCAGCTCTGGAACCCCAACCAGCACAATAATGTGCAGACAAGAGGCTGGCGGAAGGTTAATCACTAGCTGCCTCTTGGTAAGCGCAGGGGAATTAGGTGAAGATGGGCCTCTCCCCTCAGCTCCAGAAGAGAGGGGGGTAAGGGCCTTAATGGCCTCTTGGGCTTTAACAAAATGTGAAACACCCAAGACTTCAATGTCCTCGTCATGACTTGGAATAACATTGTTGGGAGCAGTGAGTCTGAGTTCTTTGCCTCTGGAGATTAGCTGTGGATTACCCATCCCCTTGAGGTGATTGTTTTGATAATTTTATAGGGGAGCACAAGGACCAACTGATCCTCACCGGCTGATCACAGAGAGTCAGACCACCACCGTTCCTCTCGGAACCCACAGAAATCAACTGCAGAGTGCCTCAGGGCTCCTCCCTGAGCCCCACTCTCTTCAACATCTACATGGCCCGCTCGCAGCCATCATCAGGAGGCCCGGACTCAACATCATCTCCTATGCCGATGACACCCAGATGATCCTCTCCCTCACCAATGAACCCACAGTTACCAAGAGTAGCTTCCACGACGGGATGGAGGATGTTGCCACCTTAATAAAGGACAGCTGCTTCAAGCTAAGCTCAGAGAAGACCGAAGTCCTCATCTTAGGCTTCACCCACTCTGCTTGGGACGACTCCTGGTGGCCTGCAGATCTTAGACCCATACCCACAAACGACGCAAGAAATCTCTGCATCATCTTGGATTCCTCACTCACCATGTGCCGCCAGATCAACTCTGTCCGATCATTCAGCTTCCACATGCTATGCCTGATCCCCACCGAGTCCAGAAAGACGGTCACCCATGCATTCATCAGCAGCAGACTCGACTACAGCAATGCACTCTACGCCGGCATCACCCAGAAACTCCTCAAGAAACTACAAAGCATCCAGAACGCCTCGGCCAGACTCATCCTCAACAGTGCCTTGCAACAGATCTACAGCTACCCCCCCCCCCCCCCCCCCCAGCACCTAGAGACACTTATAGGTGAGTAGTCGCGCTTTACAAGCCACTTTGATTGATTGATTGATTGATCCCTCGGATGCGGGACTAAGAGCATGCTTTTGCTGGCTCTGGCTATGGGTAGCAACCAAGACTTTTTCAATGGCTTCTAACCGCTATGACAATAAAGATAAATCCTCATGTAAATGATCTTTGACTGAGTAAGATTCCATGTGATCAACCACCCAGGGAGGTTTACGCATTATTCCCCGGGTACTAGGTAGTGGAGGATACGCAGCATTAAGACCCGAGCGAGAGCCAGCTGAGCCCACAGGGGATGGTGGTGACGGACCTTGTCTCTGACGTTTGGCAGCTCAAGAGGACCGAGGAGGATATGGGCCGGGCTTACATTCCCATTATTACAGGGATCATTGTCTATTTCAGGACGGCCCAACATAGTAGTTAAGTAGTTACACTGGTACGTTCAGGTGATAATAAAGGCCCATAATTACTGGAATTGCTAGGGGCACTCAAAGATAGTCTCCTCTCCGTTAGAGCAATTTCTGTTGAAATGATCCCGACAGCACTCTGAAGCATTGTATCTATGCTGGTGGTCTTTGGCAGGGAGCAAGGCCTGGTTATGCCCCCTTTCCGTTTGCCCACAATGATTTAGCTTGATAGTACAGAGACAATATATGCAAAATGGTTTTACTGTGGTGTTAAAACTCCAATGGGGGACATGAACACTCACCTTAAAATCCTGCGTGCCAGAGAGTTGGCCCAGCCCAGCCTCTTCCAGTCTCTGACAGGGTGCACCTTTGGCCCAGGCTTCTCCTGGGTGTGGCCTAAGTGCGTCTCAAACTGCAGGACTGTAGCACTCTTGAAATAGCGCTCACAGGGCTCCAGCGGTGCCGAGAGTGAGCCCAGCCTGGCCTCTTCTGGTCGCTGATGGGCGCATCTTTGGCCAAGGCTTCTCCCGGGGAAGCCCATGTGCGTCTCGTACTGCAGAACTGTAGCGCTCTTCAGATAGCACTCACAGGGCTCACGCGATGTCAGAGGGTGGGCCCAGCCTGGCCTCTTCTGGTCGCTGATGGGCGCACCTTTGGCCAAGGCTTCTCCTGGGGCGGCCCGTGTGCGTCTCGCACTGCAGGACTGTAGCGCTCTTCAAATAGCGCTCACAGGGCTCAGGCAGTGTCAGAAAGTGAGTCCAGCGTGGCCTCTTCTGGTCTCTGATGGGCACACCTTTGGCTCAGGCTTCTCCCGGGGCAGCCCATGTGCGTCTCGTACTGCAGAACTGTAGCGCTCTTCAGATAGCACTCACAGGGCTCAGGCGATGTCAGAGGGTGGGCCCAGCCTGGCCTCTTCTGGTCGCTGATGGGCGCACCTTTGGCCAAGGCTTCTCCTGGGGCGGCCCGTGTGCCTCTCGCACTGCAGGACTGTAGCGCTCTTCAAATAGCGCTCACAGGGCTCAGGCAGTGTCAGAGAGTGGGCCCAGTGTGGCCTCTTCTGGTCTCTGATGGGCACACCTTTGGCTCAGGCTTCTCCCGGGGCAGCCCATGTGCGTCTCGTACTGCAGAACTGTAGCGCTCTTCAGATAGCACTCACAGGGCTCAGGCGATGTCAGAGGGTGGGCCCAGCGTGGCCTCTTCTGGTCTCTGATGGGCACACCTTCGGCCCAGGCTTCTCCCGGGTCGGCTCGTGTACGTCTCGCACTGCAGGACTATAGTGCTCTTGAAATAGCACTCACAGGGCTCCAGCGGTTTCAGAGAGTGGGCCCAGCCTGGCCTCTTCTTGTCTCTGACAGAGACGGATGGGTCCACCTTTGGCCCAGGCTTCTCCCGGGCATGGCCCGCGTGCGTCCCGCACCGCAGGACTGTAGCGCTCTGGAAATAGCGCTCACAGGGCTCAGGCAGTGTCAGAGAGTGGGCCCAGCGTGGCCTCTTCCAGTCTCTGACGGGCACACCTTTGGCCCAGGCTTCTCCCGGGCGTGGTCCATGTGCACCCCGCACCGCAGGACTGTAGCGCTCTTCAAATAGCGCTCACAGGGCTCAGGCAGTGTCAGAGAGTGGGCCCAGTGTGGCCTCTTCCAGTCTGTGACTGTCATACCTTTGGCCCAGGCTTCTCCAAGGTGTTGCCCGCATGCGCCCCGCACCGCAGGACTGTACTGCTCTTCAAATAGCGCTCACAGGACCAGGCGGTTTCAGAGAGTCGGACCAGCGTGGCCTCTTCCAGTCTCTGACAGACACACCTTTGGTCCAGGCTTCTCCCGGGCGTGGCCTGCATGTGCCCCGCACTGCAGGACTGTAGCGCTCTTCAAATAGCACTTCCAGGGCTCAGACGGTTTCAGAGAGTGGGCCCAGCCTGGTCTCTGACGGGAACAGACGCACACACCTTTAGCCCAGGCTTCACGCGGGCGTGGCCCTCCCGTTGTTCCACCCACGATCAGAAGGACGTTTATGATGAGACCCCCAGTGAGGCAAGCAACCGTGTAAACAGGTAACCACTTGCAGGTAAGTAAAAAAAAAATATCAATTTATCTGCATTTCAGAGTTCAATAATTTCTAATCTGTATCACATTGTGTCCCTTATATAAGCATTCTGACCCCATCCCGACACGCCACGTGATTATAGAATACGTGCAGACGTCAGTCCCAGGCTGCAGCTCTAGTGCATAGGTACTGCTGGGGGTTCCCTGAGGTTTAGTTATAATTTCTCTCAAATTATTTATTTTCATTTCGAAAGTTAGTTGCTGGGTAGCTGTTGTTCTGTGCCCCCTGGACGCATTTTATAGATCAGCGTGAAGTGCTGCGTGCCTCCCACGTCTTGGGCATTAAAGGTCACATCACACATGTACAAGAGTAAAGCTAGATTGTGGTCTGGTGGTGGCACACAGCAGTGGAAAGATGAAGACAACGGAAGAAGGGGCCAGGAAGAAGGATAAAGCGAGCAGATTCACAAAACTGGGGTTCACCTGCCTCTCCGTGTGCCCCAGACATTGAGGTGGGGTGGGGAGGGGAGGGGAGGGTGTGCCTTCAGGGGGCCCTACCTCCACCCAGGCCACGAGCACCTTTGAGATGTAGGTGCCTCAGGGGCCCCTCGTGACATCCTGCAGTGTCCCCATCATGTCTCCTAAAGGCACCGCGGAGTGTGAGGTCTTCGCTTGATGAGAGGCTCCTTGGGGGCCCCTCACCACATCCTGCAGGGGCCCCATCAGGTCTCCTAACAGCACCGCGGAGTGTAGGTCTCCGCCTGGTGATAGGCTCCTCAGGGGCCCCTCACCACATCCTGCAGGGGCCCCATCAGGTCTCCTAACAGCACCGTGGAGTGTAGGTCTCCGCCTGGTGAGAGGCTCCTCAGGGCCCCTCACCACATCCTGCAGGGGCCCCATCAGGTCTCCTAACAGCACCGTGGAGTGTAGGTCTCCGCCTGGGGAGAGGCTCCTCAGGGGCCCCTCACCACATCCTGCAGGGGCCCCATCAGGTCTCCTAACAGCACCGTGGAGTGTAGGTCTCCGCCTGGTGAGAGGCTCCTCCGGGGCCCCTCACCACATCCTGCAGGGGCCCCATCAGGTCTCCTAACTGTTGTGTCACGTACTGGGCCTGGACTGCGGCCGGCACGGACACACACGAGGGTGAATTGCAGGGGTGCCTCACGTGGGGAAATAATTACTCGGGAGCCAAAATGGTGCTTGTACTGGTCTCGCCGTCGTAGCTCTACTGGCGTACGTGCGTGCGTGACCTCTTTATTAAACTGAGGTCACATGACCTTACGTAGTGCGCCTGTTGCGTCACAGGCGCAACATAACATTCCTCTCCAACAAACATCAAAACCAACATTAGCAGGTGACCCTCCTGCTTGACTCGTAATTTGCCAAATTGACTAGTGCAAAGTTCAGCGAATGTAAATAAGAACAGTCTTACATGAAGTAGTCTTTTAGTCGACAAGAAGTCACTGGATTTCCACGCAGTTGGTGTTGGGACCGGCCCCGGCTCTGGGTACTCCGGTCTCCGACTTCAGGGGTGGCGTCACTGGGCTGTGCCTCTGGATGACTGCACCAACTCTCCAGTGCTTCACCGGTTGTCCTTCCGCACAGGGCCAGTTGACTCCCGACCCTCTTCGGGGACAGACATGTCTGCCACCCCGCTTGAGTTGGCATCTTCCGATGACATACTGTTGGGACTGCTTTCAGACCAAATGGGGGAGGGCTCTAACCCTTCCGACTGTTGCTTCTTGAAATGTGATGCATTTCGGGTTACAGTTTCTCCGCATCGAGTCGCAATAATCCGGGTTCCTTTAACACTGACCAGGGTCCACGGGTCATTTTCGTATGGCAACCTAAACTTGCCACTGGTAACGCGATTTTTTAGTAATACCATGTCCCCTCTTGTAAGCTGGGGAGTTTTGGCCCTTCGCCGTTGACTAACTTGGGCATGGAATTTGCGACGTCTAGCGTCTATTTGGTTGTCATCAGGTGTCTCCGGCCGCCACTTGGGGTGGTGAGGAATCGAGTCCGTGACTACTCGTCCCATGAGAGGATGTACTGGGGCTATGCCCGTCGTGGCGTGGGGTGTTTGGCGGTAGCTTCTTAGAAAAGTGAAAATAGCCAGCTATATGGACTGCCCCTTATCATGAGCAATTTGGATTGCCTTACTTAAAGTCTGCATGAATCTCTCCACTTCGCCGTTCGCTTGTGGCCACCTGGGTGTGATTCTTCGATGACGGATACCAAGGGAGCTCAGATAAGTAGCGAGTTCCTGCCCTTGGAAAGGAGTCCCATTGTCTGTCCTCAGCTCCTGTATGAGACCGTGAGTGGCCATGATCTTTTCCAGTTTTGGGATTACGTCCGTGGCACTGGATGCTGATATGATTTCCACCTCCGGGTATTTGGAATGGTCATCGATAGCCACAAACGTGTGGCGGCCGTCAGGGAGGCTACCGAAGTCCAAACTTACACAAGACCACGGGGCTGTCAGCCTTGGTTCCACCAGGATCGGAGCGGGGCGCGATGCCTCCCCCGTCACTTGGCAGGCAATGCATGACCGGACGGTGGCCTCCACCAGTTCGTCCATCAGTGGGAACCACACTTTGGTCTGGAGGCGTGACTTGGTCTTGAGCATGCCCTGATGTCCGATGTGTGCAAGCTGAATGACCTGCGCAGTTAGAGATGTCGGAATCACCAGTTGGTGACCTCGTAGCAGGCATCCCATGGCGTCTTCAGTGAGCTCATCTCTAACGTGGTATGGGCTGTCCATAATGCGCTGTGCGTCGGTTGTTAGAATTCTCTATTCTTCCTTGGTCTTGTGCCAGTCACCGCTCTGTAAAGCCACCATGGCCCGTTGTAGACAGTCGTCCTTGCTTGTGGCTGCTCTGAGACTCTTCATGGAGAGGGGAAGGGGACAGGAACGAGCAGTGACACACCGGACATACTCTTCTGTATCGGCTGCGTCTTCCATCTCCTGGACCGTGGCTGCACGGGTATGTCGAGACAGGTAATCGGCAGGATTCCGGGAACCGGGCTGATATTCCACTTAGCAATTATAGTTCTGGAGCTGCAACATCCACTTCTCGATCCGAGGCGGTGGCTTGGTGGATGTCCCAGAGAACAGAGCTACCAGAGGTTTGTGATCGGTAGCTACTACGAAGGGCTTTCTGTAGACGTACAGGTGAAAGTGGCGGCACCTCCAGTGAATGGCAATGCCTTCTTTCTCGATTTGGGAGTACCGCTGCTCCATTTCCGTGAGGGAACGGCTGGCGAACGCCACCGGGGCCCAATCCTCATCCTGGTGTCGTCTTTGCCACAGCACCGCTCCTAGCCCCATGGGACCAGCATCCACCGCGACCAGTGTCAGCTTCCTTGGATCAAAGAAAGCAAGCATGGTTGCCTCTGAAAGGGCATCCTTAATTTCCTTGAAAGCTTTGGCTTGATCGGGGCCCCACTTCCAGGGGGTGGAGTCTTTGGTGAGCTCCCTCAGGGGTAGAGTTAGGTTGGCTAGATCCCGGATGAACCTCCCGCAATAGTTCACCATACCGAGGAAGCTGCGAACTTCAGTAACATTAGCGGGGGCGACAGCATCTTTTATATCTCTGACCTTTTCAGGGTCTGGATTGACTCCTGTAGAGAACGTGTAGCCAAAGAATTGTAGCTTTCTTTTTAGGAATTCACATTTCTCCCGGTGAAGGGTGAGTCCCGCATCTCGCTGTCGACGGAGTACTTGAGTGAGGCGAGCGTTGTGTTCCGGGATGGTCTTCGCATGTATCATGATGTCGTCACTGACATTGATAACACCAGGGATATCTGTGACTAGCTCCTGTATGACGTTCTGAAATACTTCAGCCGCGCTGGATACCCTAAAGCTTAGGCGGGTGTATCTCCGGAGACCTACGTGGGTTGAGAAGGTCGTGATGTTACGGGACGCTTCATCTAACACCAGCTGATGGTAGCCAGACCTCAGATCTAATTTGGAAAACCAGCAAGCTCCGGCCATCTCCCCAATGAGGTCGTCTATTGTGGGGGTGATGTGGCGCTCCCTCTTAATGGCGTCGTTGGGTAGCCTCATGTCCACACAGATCCTCACCGCGCCAGGCTGTTTGGGCTTTCGGGTGACCACAATTGGGGAGACCCATGGAGTGGGACCGGTCACTTTCTCTTTTCTTTTTTTTTTTTTCATTTTTTATTAAAGAGTATCATGACACGGATATCCTTCATCACAAATGAGAACGTCACCACAGAAAAAAAAGGGAAAATACAGGCATCTAACCACAACTTTCATTATCTACATAATCTGTATCATAACTCTTATTTTAACGATTTTACCCCTGAGACCCCTCCCTAAACCCCACCCAACCCATCCTTGAGGGCTGAGGACTGGAGATATACATAGAAGAAATCAATTGAACCGTAAACCAATTATCTCAATAAATTCATAGCTACAAAACACACAATATATACAATATACACAATATATATACATTACTATCATACTTCATTAATTTCAAGAATCATTAATTTGCACGATCCAGCCAGTTAATCAAAGGTGCCCAGATCAATTCCCCATTTCTGCGGGCCCTTGGGCCTCTCTTTCTGAAAACCAAAAGCTCCCACTTCCCAACATTTATAAATTTACTAAACCACTCATATTCTGAAGGAGGGGATGGATCTAGCCAAGCAGTTGCTAAACATAATCTAAGTATAACCATAGAAACAAAAAATAACTTTTGCTTGGGGAGCGTCATATCCAGATCGATTACCCCTAATATAACTGCCTGAGATGAAAGTTGGAGCGTACGGTGAAACAATATCTCTAACCATCGTTTAACTTTGTTTAACAAAGGAGTTAAATTAGGACAAGAGAACATATGAATAATATCACCCGCCAGCTCACCGCATCTTGGACAGTTAATTCCCGTAGTCCCGCCCCATTGATGTATGCGCTGTGGGGTTATGTACAAATTATGCCAGGTTTTAAAGCATTGGACCTGGAGATTTGCAGATAAGGTAGAAATATGGCTAAACCGTAATGACTTTTCACAGACCTCCTGACCAGCATGCAATCCTATATACCATCGGCCAAAGTGTTTATCTAAGTCATCTTTCCTTCTTTCACTGATCAATTTATAAATTGAGGATATAGTGGAATGTCCACGTTTGATAGCCTCAAGTAACGAAAAAGAAGTCCAACTAACCGTCTTCCGGGAAAGAAAATCCCGGATCTGTAGAAACTTTAAAAAATGTTGGTTATTTAAATTGAATTTCTGTTTTAGATATTCAAAAGTCCTGACCCCATCATCCGATACTAAGTCCCCTAGCTTGTTAACACCATGGGCCCTCCATTCTCTAAAATATCCATCAGCAAAGATTTGAGGCAAAAGAATATTTCCGTTGACTGGAGTATATATATGTATTCTACCTATATTAAATAGTTTCCGGATAGAGGTCCAGACTTTGAAGGCAGCTAATAGACCTTTAAACCTCACACATTTAAAGTATGCAAAATCTATGTGCTTAAATAAAACCCCTGACACTTCTTCTCCATAAACAAGTTTGTAAATTGAATTCTCCCGGTCCTCAAAATCAGGACAGTCTAGCAACACAGAGATACGTCTCAAGGTGATTGCCCAATAATAGATCTGAAAATTAGGCACAGACCAGCCACCCCTTTCTCTTGCTAGCGTCATAAATTTAAAAGCTCGTCTGGGTCTTCTCCCTGCCCAAAGAAACCATGAGACAATACGTTCTATTTTTTTAAACCAAGTTAAATCGAACAAAACTGGGATAGCTCTGAGGAGATACAATATCTTTGGTAGAAAAAGCATCTTTACAACATTGCATCTCCCCATGAGTGTTAGGTGAAGATTATTCATCCTACGAGCATCTTTTTCAATCTTACACAACATAGGATTAAGATTAATCTCCACAATTACTTCTGGATTTGAATTTATTAGAATTCCAAGATATTTTGCAGTCTCAGTAACCCTGGAGTCCACCAGTAAGATCTTATCATTGCAAATAATTTGGGTTTTAGATTCATTAAGATGATAGCCAGACAATTTGCCAAACTGAAATGTCAATTTGTGAATTTCCAACAAAGCCAGTTCAGGCAAATCTGTTAAAATAGCAAGATCATCTGCATAGCCCAATATTTTAGTTTCACCACCCTTAGATCTCACTGGACTGATCAAATTATTCAAAAGAAATGTTTTAATTAAAGGATCTATATAAATGGCAAATAATAAAGGAGAGCAGGGACAACCCTGTCGAGTACCTCTTGAAATATTGATAGTTCCCGACTGGGTCCCCATAATAGAGATTTGCGCTGTGGGTTGTCTATACATAATTTGTATTGCAGTAATAAATCCTTCTCCAAAACCATAGTGTCTCAAAACTGCCCATAAAAAGGGCCAGGAGACCCTATCAAACGCCTTCTCCGCGTCCAGCAGAATTAAGGCCATAGGGTCCCCTGCAACCCTAGTGTAATCAAATAATGTAATTGTGCGACGAATATGATCGATTGTTTCCCGTCCTGGGACAAAGCCATGTTGATGAACAGGAACCAACGACTTGATCACACCAGAAAATCTCCTAGCGAGCACCTTTGCATATATTTTAACATCACTGTTAATAAGCGTAATTGGGCGGTATGATCCCATGTCCGTTGGATTTTTATCTTTCTTTAAGAATGTAATAATTCGGGCCTTTTGCCAGGATTCAGGGGAAGATTCCCCCTTCTGCACTATCTTAAATAAAGCCAACATAACAGGAATAAGTTGAAGACGGAATATTTTATAGAATTCTCCTGGCAGATAGTCTGGGCCAACAGCTTTCCCCCCCGGCAGAGAATCTATAGCTTGTAAGAGCTCTACCATACTTATCTCAGCCTCTAATACATCACGTTCTTCCGGAGGTAGTGTGTTAACACCTACCTCCCGCAAATACTCTTGTATTTCCACCTGATGCATATCATTATTGTTAATATCTTCACTATACAGATGTTGATAACATTTTTGGAAAGCAAGCAAAATGTCCCCATCCCCGGACACTAAACCAACATCTGGATCTTGGATATTTTTAATACGCGTTACTATTTCTCTCTCTTTGATTCTTGAGGCTAACAGATACCCTGCTCGCTTACTATTTTCAAACATTTTGGATTTCCAGATTAAAAACTTGCTGGCTGCCTTAGCCTGAGAAAGTTCAGTTATAGCTGATTTCGCTAAAATAATCCGAGTTTGAGCAGAATCACTATCTCCGCCCGTCCGTATCTGAATAACCAGCTTCTGCTCTGCATCTGCCAGTGCTGTATATAGTCGTTGCAGTTCGGCCTTTTCTTTCCTTTGAGATTCCCAACCAAACCGTGTTGTTTCACCCCTTACCCCTGCCTTTAATGTATCCCAGACATTCTGAATACCTGTACTATCGATATTTTCTTCCAAAAACCTAGTGATCCATAAAGACATATTATCAATATATTCTGTATCCTTAAGCAGGGCACGGTTAAACGTCCAGATGTTAGTTTGAGTTCTACAGATCAATGTGTTTATTTCAAGCAAGAGTGGATTATGATCCGACATTACTCGCGGAAATCTAATAATACCAGAACCCTGAAGCAAAACGGGTGAAACAAAGAAATAATCCAACCGTGAGCATATTCTATGAGGTGCAGAAAAATATGTAAAGCCGGGATCATCCGGATTGAAGAAGGCCCACACATCCGTTAAACCATGCAAATCTATTAAGTGTTGTAGAGCGCGGTATACCCTAGGCTTTCTCCCAGTATATACACTCCCTATCTGATTTAAGGTTCCACACTCTATATTGATGTTCAGATCTCCACATATAATAAACGGGGATGGCCAGCCTATCAACTCTAGGCTAAGCCACTTAACTATGGTAGGGTCATCCAAAACAGGGCCATAAATGGAACAAAGTGTAAAATTTTTGCCCTGAAAATTACCGTAAACTATTACCCAACGACCCAAGCTGTCCGCTGCAGAGCGGGTAATATTGAACTTTCCTCGTCTCGCTAGAATTGCAACACCCTTAGTTTTAGCCTCAAGTTTAGTCCAAGATATAAACTGGAATCCCTCAATCTCCAAGAATTTATGCTTACTGGCTTCGACATGCGTTTCCTGCAGACAGAGAAAATCTGCCCGCAGGAAACGCAGATCTTCCCTTATCCGGCGTCGTTTAGACAAATTATTAAGTCCACAAATATTTATTGATACAATTCTTAAATTAGCCATACAGAGAGAATTTGTTGTTTTTTTTTACATCCAGTAGCCATTTCTCGGCCCCTTGTACAGGTTCAAATTTAGTTGAATTATCATAAAAATCAGATCCCGTCTCCTCCCAAAACAAATCTCTGTCCGCAGCCCCCCACCCCTCTAGAGCTATTCCCTCCCCCCCCAAAAAGCAGGCAAAATAGGTCAATGGACCAATGTGATGGCTTCCCTTACCCGAGTGTCCCAAGGTCTCTCCCTACCTCTAAAGTCTATAATTCAGCATACCCACAAGAAGAAGAAAAAGAAAGGAGGAAGATCCCCCCCCCTATCCAAAAACTAATTAAATCTTCAACCTTCTCCAAGTTCTTTTAGATATTCTTCAGCCTTAATCTCTGATGAGAATACCCGAATTCTGCCAGAAAATATAACCTTTAGGCGTGCGGGGTTCATTAAAAACACCTCGCACCCTTTTTTTTTAAAAGAAGTAATCAGGGAACGGAGTCGCCACCTCCTTTCCACTGTTGTGTGGCAGAAATCCGGGCGAACAAAAAAAGTATGCCCTTCTACAGATCTTTTGGCATCAGGACGAGCTTTCTCAAAAATAGCTTGTCTCAATAAAAAGTTCCCAAAAAAAATCAGAATTGCTCTTGGTTTAACTCCAGAATCTGGGCTCTTTTTCAACATTAAGGGGAACCGATGGACTCTCTGGATCTCCGAATCCCATGACCATTGAGAGAGTTCTGGAAAGGCAGCTTTAAATAATTTCAAAACAAAGCCTCTAATATCCGCCCCCTCTACATTCTCTTCTATTCCTAATAATCTAAGATTATTTCTTCGGAGTCTGTTCTCGGAGTCCTCAAGTTTCCACATGATATCAGCTAGTCTATCATCATTTGATGTGGCTTTGATATCAGTCTTTTGAAGCCCCTCCTCGAGATCAACAATTCTCTCCTCCAAAGCCGTAGTCCGGGCAATGACCTCAGAGCATGCTTTTGTGTTTCTTCGAATTGCACCCTGAATCTTCATCGTGGCAAGTTGAGCCCTTTTATGCTCTTGACGTGCCTACCCTTGTATTGATTTTAACAAGGCATAAATCGCAGAATTAGAAGGAGGAGAATTTTCTTTTTTGTGAGCACTAGGTTCCTCTAAAACTGCCAAACTCATTGCAGCCTGAGTGTAATCCCACTGAAGTTTATTACTGATTTCAGAGCCGTCGCTATCTTCATCCTCTAAGCCATGCTTTGAATCAGTTTTAGGATTATTGCAGCGGATGGAGGCCTTCTTAGAGGTGCTCGCCGTTCTCGGGGGCTATCAAGCTCACCACTTGAGGTTGAGTTATCGTTAATAACCTCTCCCTCAGATTCAGTATCTGACTCTTCTGCCACAGAAAAGAAGCTGTCCCCTTCGATCAATTCCGGCAGAGGGCCTTTGTGCTTTTCTAACCTCCCGCCAATGGGGGTTTGAAAAATGTAAGAGGTTACAGCAGAGTCATTTGGCCCCCCCAGATTTTTCTCCACTCACTGCTTCATCACTTATTTGGGGGGATTTAGCATTTAGTGATTCCACAGAACGTTCACTATTAACCAGACCCCCTACAATTCTAGCATCCCCTTCATTATTTTCCATCACCACATCCAAAACGCCTTCATTACCCTCCATTAAAGGGCCTGCGGGACCGGTCACTTTCTCAATTATGCCATCGGATTCCATCTTCTTGAGCTCTACCTCTAACAGGGGGCGCAGGTGGAAGGCTATTTGCCGATGCCACCGGTTGGATGGAGGGGTCGATGTGTAGATGGGCCTCTGTTCCTTTAAACCTTCCAATTCCTTTGAAGACTTCCGCGAACTCGGTTAGGAGATGCTGGATGGACTCCTGGTGTACCCCGAAGGCAAACCTCACCACGCCTAGCTCTTCGGCAGCTCGGCACCCCAGTAACATGCCTTGTCCGTCTTCAGTGACATGGACGTTGGTGGTGATGGACTGGGCACCATGTGATATGGATGTTCGGAATCAGCCTCGTATTTTCAGGGGTGTGTCTTGACCATATACGAATACTGTGATTGCCGAGGAGTGGAGAACTGGCATTGGATCCATGGTTCAGTGAAGAGCAGAAGCCATGATATTGACGGTGGCACCGGTGTCAACTACTGCCATGACATCTTGTGAGCCCCCACGAATGCTGCAGTGTGGTAGGCGTCGCGTTTTCCGGGTCGTGGTGCCGATCATGTGTACTTTGTGTACTACCCACTCTTCCTCCTCATCGTCGTCCATGTCACTCGGCCCTCTCTCTCCTGGCAAGGCATTGACTACTTGTCGGGGCTTTCGATATCTCTTGGACCTGCAAACTTTCTCAAAGTGGTTGAACCGTCCGCAACCAGAGCATCTCTTGCCTCTGGCGGGGCACTCAGCCGCCTGATGGGGTGTTCCTCCGCAGTATCCGCGGGTCTTATTGGGCCCTGGGGCCAATGTTCCCGGTCCTTTCTTGACCCACCTCGTCGGGGTTTGGTCGCCACGGCATTCACCGATTCAGACTTTACCGGCACCTGGAGAGCCGCTTCCATGTGTGCTGCCTGTGCCTTTGACAGCTCCTTGGTGCGCCCCAGGGTCAATATGTCAGCAAGAGACTTTCCCGACTCCTCCAGTATCCGTTCCTGGAGCTTGGCAGACGCACACCCCTGAATTACTTGTCCCCTAATCTCCATTTCATTGGGGAATCCGCATGTGGACGCCAGGTTTTTGAGTCTGGCGTGGTAGGTATCCAGTGATTCTTCGGGGAGTTGACGCGCTTGCCTAAATATGAACCTTTCGTAATCTTGATTGGCCATCGGTTCAAAATGTCCATTGGGTGCGTGGCCTCTACCAGTGTCTTGGCGATGTTATGTATGTCCTTGCCCCCAAGATGCAATAGCATGGCTCTCTTTTGGGCCTTGTGAACCTTGGTGGCTTAGAAGAATATGAGTAGGCGGTCCACCTAGTCCTTCCACTTGGGCGCAAGTGATGAGGGCGACCCCTCCACTATGAACGGCTCTATGGGGGGTATCGTGGACATCATGAGCGCCTTGACCGGCGTGTGTGTCACCTCTGCAGGCTCCTCGCGGGCTTACTGTCTCTCTGGAGCGCCGCTGTACTTGGGTATGTGTGTGCCTTTGGCAGTACTTGTCAGCCTCACCGACTGCCAGATACCGCAGCTCACTGGTTGGCTACCAACATGGCCTTACACTTCTGTGAGAAACAGGGGTCTGGTGCCTCTCTAGGGAGCTCCAGCTCGCACCCGAATGACTCCTCCCCACCAGGTCTGCGATGTAGCTCTCTCAACCAGGCCTGCGATATAGGCCTCCCTTGTCTTCCCCACGCGCTGGAAAGGGCCGCTTCTGGCCCGGCAGGGTGCACTTCCACACTTGTTTCGGCCTGGGTGGGGGGGTGGGTGACGACGGTGACGATCCTGTGAAGCCTCGCAGCAGGCAAATGCTTTAGCACTTATACGCGTGCTCACACGGGGCGTGGCACCATGTGGCCGACTAGTCAAGGCCTCACGCGCACACGGCAGTGTGCGAGGGGCACAGCGTCGCGCTGCCTCACCTTCACGCCGCGAGCCGGTGACAGAGCTCGCGGCCGCCACGCCGATGCGCCAAGTGCAGCGAGGGCACGCCCACCCTCGTCGCCAGATGTTGTGTCGCGTACTGGGCCTGGACTGCGGCTGGCACGGACACACAAGAGGGTGAATTGCAGGGCGTTTATGATGAGACCCCCAGTGAGGCAAGCAACCGTGTAAACAGGTAACCACTTGCAGGTAAGTAAAAAAAAATATCATTTTATCTGCATTTCAGAATTCAATATTTGCTAATCTGTATCACATTGTGTTCCTTATATAAGCATTCTGACCACATCCCGACATGCCACGTGATTATAGAATACGTGCAGACGTCAGTCCCAGGCTGCAGCTCTAGTGCATAAGTACTGCTGGGGGTTCCCTGAGGTTTAGTTATAATTTCTCTCAAATTATTTATTTTCATTTCGAAAGTTAGTTGCTGGGGAGCTGTTGTTCTGTGCCCCCTGGACGCATTTTATAGATCAGCGTGAAGTGCTGCGTGCCTCCCACGTTTTGGGCATTAAAGGTCACATCACACATGTACAAGAGTAAAGCTAGATTGTGGTCTGGTGGTGGCAAACAGCAGTGGAAAGATGAAGACAACGGAAGAAGGGGCCAGGAAGTAGGATAAAGCGAGCAGATTCACAAAACTGGGGTTCACCTGCCTCTCCGTGTGCCCCAGACATTGAGGTGGGGTGGGGACGGGAGGGTGTGCCTTCAGGGGGCCCTACCTCCACCCAGGCCACGAGTACCTTTGAGATGTAGGTGCCTCAGGGGCCCCTCGTGACATCCTGCAGTGTCCCCATCATGTCTCCTAAAGGCACCGCGGAGTGTGAGGTCTCCGCTTGATGAGAGGCTCCTTGGGGGCCCCTCACCACATCCTGCAGGGGCCCCATCAGGTCTCCTAACAGCACCGCGGAGTGTAAGTCACTGCCTGGTGAGAGGCTCCTTAGGAGCCCCTCACCACATCCTGCAGGGGCCCCATCAGGTCTCCTAACAGCACCGCGGAGTGTAGGTCTCCGCCTGGTGATAGGCTCCTCAGGGGCCCCTCACCACATCCTGCAGGGGCCCCATCAGGTCTCCTAACTGTTGTGTCACGTACTGGGCCTGGACTGCGGCCGGCACGGACACACACGAGGGTGAATTGCAGGGGTGCCTCACGTGGGAAAATGATTACTCGGGAGCCAAAATGGTGCTTGTACTGGTCTCGCCGTCGTAGCCCTACTGGCGTACGTGCGTGCGTGACCTCTTTATTAAACTGAGGTCACATGACCTTACGTAGTGCGCCTGTTGCGTTACAGGCGCAACATAACACTAACAGCACCGCGGAGTGTAGGTTTCCGCCTGGTGAGAGGCTGCTCAGGGGCCCACAGACCTCTTTAGTGGCGCTGAAACAACCATCAGAGTGGGGAGGGGCCCTTGCCATTAATGTTACATCTCTGACGTCACAGGGACTGTGGAAAATCCAAGCAATCTCACAAAGAAAACGTGTGGTGAATGAGCCACGCCCACTCAAGAGGGCAAGGACGTGGCGTGTAGATGGGGTGCAGTTTGCAGCACATTGCCGCACATATATTACTACACCGTGGTGTGGTAGCCACTGTCATTTACAGACGGTTCCTTTTGCATTCAATGGCCACAAAGATTGCACCCGTGAAATGTAAATGATAAAACTATAGAGCGCGCAAAGGATATTGGGTGGAAATGTGGTTCAGCAAATAGTCTTGATGGGTTTGGATTCTGTGAAAATCTTTGTTTCCATCACACTGAAACATGTGCTTCTTGTTTGCTTTCCTAACTACTGGTATGTTATGAAATATTTTACAGTTCAGCCACAGATATTTCTATGTTTTGTGTTAAAAAACTATCCTACAGCCTTTTCTTTCACGTCGCAAGATAAAAACAAAACGTAAAGGTATCTTGTAGGAAAGTGCCCTTGTTGACGTGGGCACCCCCACTTTCTGATCACTGGTACGGATTTTGGTTAGTAGGTTCACTGGGACCCTGCTAACCGGGCCCAAGTGCCAGAGCGCCTCCCTGGTGAATGGTACCCTGGGTAGGGGTACTAAAGAAAGTCCCTATGGGCTGTCGCACGTCCAAAGAAACCCCCACAACTACTGCACACAGATTGTTGTTGCAGGAGCCGTGAAATTGTGCAAGCCAATACATGGCACACTCTCTGTGTGCCATGTCCAAAGATACTGAATGTACTGTGAGTCGTCCCTACAGGAGCCTTTGAGCCCTAAGGCAGGGTGCGTCAGAGTACATGTGAAAACATAACCGCATGAGCAGCTATGCCCCTGTGCTGTCTACTTCAATTACTAGATGGTGCGAGTGAACAGGGAATCATTCGTAAGTATTGGGAACTGGTCAATACGAGTTCCCCAGCTACATGATGGCATTACTGTAGCCTATGGTCTTTGGTATAAAACACCTTGTCTTAATAAATCAGTACTGTTGTCAGTGCTAGATTTATTATGACATGCACCCAGAGGGCACCTTAGAAGTACCCCCTGAAACCTACTAGGCTTCTAGTGTGCTGGCTGACTGGTATTGTCCAGCCTGCCACCACAGATGAGTTTCTGACCCCCCGGAGGTGAGAGCCCATGCCCCAAGAGGCCATAAACAACGCCTGCTCCGGAGGAAGGTGATGCATCGTCCAGCAGGATGGATGGTGGTTTAGCATATCATGGCCAGAGGCTTCAAACCCTCTGCCACCTTTGATATGCGACCCTGCCTTCCCCCAGTCCTGGGGACTGCCACCCCCTGCCCTGAGGCCCATGTGGCACCAGAACAGGTGGGAAAATTAGCTAGTTAAAAGGCGTGCCATACTCACAGGCTGGGCACACCCCTAAGGTGGGCAATCTGAAGTGGACAGTTGAGACGATCTTGTTTTTGGTGAAACTAGGAACTCTGGGTCAGGATTATGCCCACTCTCACAGGGAGTGGTCATATAGGAGGTGTAGTTACCCCAGTGGTCAGTAGCCCATTGGCTACTACCCTAAACTCCCCTAAATTCCCCTAAGTTCAGTATTTAGAGTCTCCTAACACCAGAAACTCAGATTTGTCTACTGGGAACTGTAGAAAGGACAAAGAAGCGCCATGGTCATGAGAACAGAGGCCCTGCACCAAGACTGGTGCCAAGCCCTGCCAGGCTGCATGCACCACGAAAATCACGAAGATCGACTCCTCCAAAAGCTGAAGAGCCTCCCCAAACCCTTGAAGGACCATTCCCAGCTTCAACAACCAAGCAGTATCACCCTTGGGTTGGAGGAGCCATCCCCCTGCACCTGAAGGCACTGACCAACCTTGCCCGGTACTTCGACTTGCTGGCCATCGGGCTCACCAGAAGAAAGGAAGAAGTCTTGATAGCTCCAGGAGGTCAGATGCGTTCCCCTGCCAAGTTGAGAGATGCCAGGCCCTCCAGGAGCCGGCCAGCACCAATACCCTAGGTACCAGAGCATTTATCGCAACCAAGGCTTGATGTGTGTCCAGTCTGGGCACCACCGAAGCCAAAGCTGACCTGCCGACGAGGACTCCAGGATCACTGAGGCCTGCACCAAGAGAGTCCCTGTTGTCCAGTTTTCTCTCCCTCTCCAGGTCTCCAAAGCCAAGTAACTGCAGGGACCCACCGGCCAAAACACCTCTGCAACGGAGCCCCCCAGCCCAGGTTCACTGAAGCTGACTGTCTCCTTGTGCCCCAGAGGCCCTCAAGAGCCGAGCCCCCTTTGGGTTCTGCTAGACTTGTCCCCAAGTCGCCACTTGCATCCTTTCTTTTGCAGGTACCTTTGCCATTGACTGTACAGCATAGCGCTCGAGGCTACCAACCCAACCAGCACCTCTGCACCCAGACTTCCCAGTGCAGGTAAACCCAACCAGCACCTCTGCACCCAGGCTCTCCAGGTCAGGTAAACCCAACCAGCACCTCTGCACCCAGGCTCCCTAGGGCAGGTAAACCCAACCAGCACCTCTGCACCCAGACTCCCCAGGGCAGGTAAACCGACCAGCACCTCTGAACCCAGACTCCCCAGGGCAGGTAAACCTGACCAGCACCTCTGCACCCAGGCTCCCCAGGGCAGGTAAACCCAACCAGCACCTCTGCACCCAGGCTCCCCACGGCAGGTAAACCAAACCAGCACCTCTGCACCCAGGCTCCCCAGTGCAGGTAAACCTGACGAGCACCTCTACACCCAGGCTCCCCAGGGCAGGTAAACCTGACCAGCACCTCTGCACCCAGGCTCTCCAGGGCGGGCAGGTAAAACCGACTAGCACCTCTGCCCCCAGGCTCCCCAGGGCAGGTAAACTCGACCAGCAACTTTGCACCCAGGCTCCCCAGGGCAGATAAACACGACCAGCACCTCTGCACCCAGGCTCCCCAGGGCAGGTAACCTAACCAGCACCTATGAACCCAGACTTCCTAGGGCAGGTAAACCTGACCAGCACCTCTGCACCCAGGCTCCACAGGGCAGGTAAACCCGACCAGCACCTCTGCACTCAGACTCCCCAGGGCAGGTAAACCCGACCAGCACCTCTGCACCCAGGCTCCCCACGGCAGGTAAACCCGACCAGCACCTCTGAACCCATGCCCTCCAAGGCAGGTAAACCCGACCAGCACCTCTGCACCCAGGCTCTCCAGGGTGGGCAGGTAAAACCGACTAGCACCTCTGCACCCACGCTCCCCAGGGCAGGTGAACCCAACCAGCACCTCTGCAGCCAGGCTCCCCAGGGCAGGTAAACCCGACCAGCACATCTGCACCCAGGCTCCCCAGGGCAGGTAAACCCGACCAGCACCTCTCTACCCAAGCTCCCCAGGGCAGGTAAACCCGACCAGCACCTCTCTACCCAAGCTCCCCAGGGCAGGTAAACCCGACCAGGACCTCTGCACCCAGGCACAACAAGGGCAGGTAAACCCGACCAGCACCTCTGCACCCAGGCTCCCCAGGGCAGGTAAACCCGACCAGCACCTCTGCACCCAGGCTCCAGAGGGCAGGTAAACCCGACCAGCACCTCTGCACCCATGCTCCCCAGGGCAGGTAAACCCGACCAGCACCTCTGCACCCAGGCTCTCCAGGACGGGCAGGTAAAACCGACTAGCACCTCTGCACCCAGGCTCCCCAGGGCAGGTAAACCCGACCAGCACCTCTGCACCCGACTCCCCAGGGCAGGTAAACCCGGCCAGCACCTCTGCACCCAGACTCCTCAGGGCAGGTAAACCTGGCCAGCACCTCTGCACCCAAACTCCCCAGGGCAGGTAAACCCGACCAGCTCCTCTGCACCCAGGCTCTCCAGGGCGGGCAGGTAAACCCGACCAGCACATCTGCACCCAGGCTCCCCAGGGCAGGTAAACCCGACCAGCAACTTTGCACCCAGGCTCTCCAGGGCGGGCAGGTAAACCCGACCAGCAACTTTGCACCCAGGCTCTCCAGGGCGGGCAGGTAAACCCGACCAGCACCTCTGCACCCAGGCTCTCCAGGGCGGGCAGGTAAACCCGACCAGCACATCTGCACCCAGGCTCCCCAGGGCAGGTAAACCCGACCAGCAACTTTGCTCCCAGGCTCTCCAGGGCAGGCAGGTAAACCCGACCAGCAACTTTGCACCCAGGCTCTCCAGGGCGGGCAGGTAAACCCGACCAGCAACTTTGCCCCCAGGCTCTCCAGGGCGGGCAGGTAAACCCGACCAGCACATCTGCACCCAGGCTCCACAGGGCAGGTAAACCCGACCAGCACCTCTGCACCCAGGCTCTCCAGGGCGGGCAGGTAAACCCGACCAGCACATCTGCACCCAGGCTCCCCAGGGCAGGTAAACCCGACCAGCAACTTTGCACCCAGGCTCTCCAGGGCGGGCAGGTAAACTCGACCAGCAACTTTGCACCCAGGCTCTCCAGGGCGGGCAGGTAAACCCGACCAGCACATCTGCACCCAGGCTCCCCAGGGCAGGTAAACCCGACCAGCACCTCTCTACCCAAGCTCCCCAGGGCAGGTAAACCCGACCAGCACCTCTCTACCCAAGCTCCCCAGGGCAGGTAAACCCGACCAGGACCTCTGCACCCAGGCACAACAAGGGCAGGTAAACCCGACCAGCACCTCTGCACCCAGGCTCCCCAGGGCACGTAAACCCGACCACCACCTCTGCACCCAGGCTCCAGAGGGCAGGTAAACCCGACCAGCACCTCTGCACCCAGGCTCCCCAGGGCAGGTAAACCCGACCAGCACCTCTGCACCCAGGGTCTCCAGGGCGGGCAGGTAAAACCGACTAGCGCCTCTGCACCCAGGCTCCCCAGGGCAGGTAAACCCAACCAGCACCTCAGCACCCAGGCTCCAGAGGGCAGGTAAACCCGACGAGCACCTCTGCACCCATGCTCCCCAGGGCAGGTAAACCTGACCAGCACCTCTGCACCCAGGCTCTCCAGGACGGGCAGGTAAAACCGACTAGCACCTCTGCACCCAGGCTCCCCAGGGCAGGTAAACCCGACCAGCACCTCTGCACCCAGACTCCCCAGGGCAGGTAAACCCGACCAGCACCTCTGCACCCAGACTCCCCAGGGCAGGTAAACCCGGCCAGCACCTCTGCACCCGGACTCCCCAGGGCAGGTAAACACGACCAGCACCTCTGCACCCAGGCTGTCCAGGGCAGGTAAACCCGACCAGCAACTTTGCACCCAGGCTCTCCAGGGCGGGCAGGTAAACCCGACCAGCACCTCTGCACCCAGACTCCCCAGGGCAGGTAAACCCGGCCAGCACCTCTGCACCCAAACTCCCCAGGGCAGGTAAAACTGACCTGCTGGTGGTTTCTTGGACCCTGTCCCCTAAGCACCTTAAGTCCCTTAAGGTATCCTCCAATACCGTTTGCAAGTGTATCTATGCCTCTATGTTTTTCCCATAGGATGACATTACCGCGTTCGAGTATTATACCTCAACCTGTTATTCAAATATTTTCTATTACTGTAAAAATTAATATCTCCGAAAGTACTTACCTGATGATCTTGATGTCTAAAATTATATAAAAAATCAGTGTTATTTTTCTAAATTGGTCTCGGATTTCTTTTTGACTGTGTGTCTTATTCATTGATTCTGTGTGTACAACAAATACTTCACACTGCCCACTGATGAGCCTAAGCTGCTCGAGCACAGTACCACTAACAGAGCATTTGGGATTATTAATTTAAGCCCTGTAAACCAATAAGGGTCATCTGTACTTTTTGCAGTGTATGTCCTGACATTGGCACTACCACATAAAAATACTGCTTCTTACATATTGCTCATTCACCTTCTGAACTCCAACATGATACTTTTGGGGGTATTGTAACACCCCCCTATGCCTACCACCTCCTTGCAGAGTGGAACTAAACTTTTTTTTACTCCCCTTTCTCACGAGAGACATTCACAGCAAAAAGACAGGGTTCAACACACCTAACCCTTTTCATTGACACCATAACAATTTACACAAGCATTGTCTTGATCATCTTCTGTACCAGGGCACAAGTCAGGGGTACACACGTGTAGACATCGTCCACCCACTACTTTCACAGGATAAGCACCGCCCACTCTGCCAAGAGGTTGGGCCCCACTGAAATATGCTGAACTCGCTCAGTGTAAGTTTCAGACTCTGAGACACATACAGCAGTGCCTGTAGATTGTCTGCTTTCCTCAGAGCAGGAAGGTGTTGCTTTGATGTTTCAGACTCCAGCTGTGCCCATAACAAAGGCCGGATTTGAAGGGCCATCAGGCCTCCATTTGTTCCACTGCTCTGGCTTGGAGCTATCTGGAGCCTCACGCCCAGATGCACATGCAAAGGAGGAGAAACAAAGGCCACAGCTTGTTATTTCTTCACAGGTACTTTTTATGATGTTCAATCTCTGTATTTAGGAGATGTGCATACACAGTAAGAATGTCAGATGGGTTGGTCTGTCCCAGTAGCTGCAGAAATAGCAATTTAAATACCACTATCGTGTTTCATTTCTTTTATAGCATTACTTATCCCAACGCAGGTTGTCAGAGCCCTTGACATCACACGTACACATTATATATTGACAATAAATCATATAAATATGTTAATCAATATACAGCACGTGTTCCATAAGACAGTGAGGGTTTACAAGGCGTAGGAGTCACGTATCCTTCTTACTTCACTGTGCTTTGTTAGAAGGATTACAATTTATGAACTACAAGATCTCTGTTTTAGAAGCAGTAACACACTTACCTAGCTACATAACATAAACATCTGTAATCTGCATTTTACATGATGTGCTTTGCAGGAGACACATTAACCCTCTGTGCTACGTTGATTCAAAACTGGGACTAGACAAAGTGCATGTCTCTCCAGCAGGTGCATTGACCTCCAGAGTTATTTTACCATTATTATTATTCCCTAAGATTTACTGGGCACACAAAGATCGTTGCAGCAGGTGCCTTAACCCCATAAGATATTTTAAAATGCAGACTTTGCAATCAATTGAGCAGAATACATTTACTATCATGTTTCTCCTTGTTACCAATTTCTTTGGGGGAGAGTTTTGAAAAAATAAATTTATAAATTGAGGCCTAGATTTTGCAACTAGTTGTGTCACATTTTTGGCACAACCTCGATGCACACACTCATTTGTAAAATCTCATAATTCCCTTAAATTTACACATGATAGACCTGCTAAACGTATGTGTGAGGTCTTAAGATCTGATGTCACTTCCTGTGATGCCACATGCAGTGTCGCGCACCGTGATGTTGCGCGCCTTGATGTCACTTGCACACTGCCTAACTTGGTTAGTCTCCCCACTTCTTCGTAGGGGTTGTGCCCTGCCCTTTACCACAGTTGTGTCCAGAATGTAATAAGGTGGCTGCCCTCCAAAAGAAGCCCTTTTCTACTTTCCCGTTTGAACCGTGTTCCCTGCCTTTAGATTACAATTACCTGTTACATAATGTAAAAGTGTGTAACTTTGCCTCTGGGTAACTAGGGGCGGGGTTCCCAGGTGCCCCGAGGTGTTGCATGGCCAGTTCGAACATACCTGTATCTTGCTCCCACCCCGACATCTGCAATACTAGGACAATTTGAGGAAAGTCGGCTACTCCATGGAAGGGAAGTGTCTCTATTGACATGGTTGGCCCTCACTTTGTGCTTGATGCCTGATGTGATTTTGAATTGTAAGTGCACTGGGTCCCTGCCAACCAGTTCCCCAATGCCAGATCTCTTTCCCAAAGCTTACCATGATTGGCACAACTTCAGCCATTACTGTAAGGCCCTAGCAAAGGCACCCCTGGTACCTAGGGCATGGGTACTGAAGAGGGTCCTCTGGGGCTGCAGCTCTGGTACCTAGGGCATGGGTACTGAAGAGGGTCCTCTGGGGTACCCCTGGTACCTAGAGCATGGGTACTGAAGAGGGTCCTCTGGGGCACCCCTGGTACCTAGGGCATGGGTACTGAAGAGGGTCCTCTGTGGTACCCCTGGTACCCAGGACATGGGTACTGAAGAGGGTCCTCTGGGGTACCCCTGGTACCTAGTGCATGGGTACTGAAGAGGGTCCTCTGGGGTACCCCTGGTACCTAGAGCATGGGTACTGAAGAGGGTCCTCTGGGGCACCCCTGGTACCTAGGGCATGGGTACTGAAGCGGGTCCTCTGGGGTACCCCTGGTACCTAGTGCATGGGTGCTGAAGAGGGTCCTCTGGGGCTGCAGCCCTGGTACCTAGGGCATGAGTACAGAAGAGTGTCCTCTGGGGTACCTCTGATACCCAGGGCATGGGTACTGAAGAGGGTCCTCTGGGGTACCCCTGGTACCTAGGGCATGGGTACTGAAGAGGGTCCTCTGGGGTACCCCTGGCACCTAGAGCATGGGTACTGAAGAGGGTCCTCTGGGGCACCCCTGGTACCCAGTGCAAGGGTACTGAAGAGGGTCCACTGGGGTACCCCTGGTACCCAGGGCATGGGTACTGAAGAGGGTCCTCTGGGGTACCCCTGGTCCCCAGGGCACGGGTACTGAAGAGGGTCCTCTGGGGCACCCCTGGTACCTAGGGCATGGGTACTGAAGAGGGTCCTCTGGGGCACCCCTGGTACCCAGTACAAGGGTACTGAAGAGGGTCCACTGGGGTACCCCTGGTACCCAGGGCATGGGTACTGAAGAGGGTCCTCTGGGGTACCCCTGGTCCCCAGAGCACGGGTACTGAAGAGGGTCCTCTGGGGCACCCCTGGTACCTAGGGCATGGGTACTGAAGAGGGTCCTCTGGGGCACCCCTGTTACCCAGTGCAAGGGTACTGAAGAGGGTCCACTGGGGTACCCCTGGTACCCAGGGCATGGGTACTGAAGAGGGTCCTCTGGGGCACCCCTGGTACCTAGGGCATGGGTACTGAAGAGGGCCCTCGGGGGTACCCCTGGTACCTAGTGCATGGGTACTGAAGAGGGTCCTCTGGGGTACCCCTGGTACCTAGGGCATGGGTACTGAAGAGGGTCCTCTGGGGCACCCCTGGTACCCAGTGCAAGGGTACTGAAGAGGGTCCACTGGGGTACCCCTGGTACCCAGGGCATGGGTACTGAAGAGGGTCCTCTGGGGTACCCCTGGTCCCCAGGGCATGGGTACTGAAGAGGGTCCTCTGGGGCACCCCTGGTACCTAGTGCATGGGTACTGAAGAGGGTCCACTGGGGTACCTCTGGTACCCAGGGCATGGGTACTGAAGAGGGTCCTCTGGGCTACTCCTGGTACCCAGGGCATGGGTACTGAAGAGGGTCCTCTGGGGCACCCCTGGTACCTAGGGCATGGGTACTGAAGAGGGTCCACTGGAGCTGCAGCAGAGGCCCCTCATCAAGACTATGCAAATTGTCATTGCAGTGTCTTGGTGCAGAGAAAACTAAAGAGTCGACATGGCACAGATCTCTGTGTCCCATGTCCATGTGGGATTTATTGATAAATTCACACAGAAGACTCTTTAGAGGGTCCCCTGAAAACCTACCAAGCACTGGTGTGGTCTCTGACTAGTCATAGACAGTCTTTCACCACCAGACCTGTTTCTGATTCATGGGATGAAAGTCTGTGCTCTCAGACGACGGGAACGATGCCTGCTCTGGGCAGAGGTGCTTCACTCCTCCTCCAGGCCAGAATGGTCTTCCAAGGTGGGAAGCTTCAATGGCGATGCCGCCTTTAAAATTAAACCCAGGCATTTCCAGATTGTAGGGGATGCCATCCCCCCTGTCCTGCTCCACATTTGGTGGGAGGACAGGCGAGAAAAATAGATGAGGAGGCATTTCCACATTCAGCCAGCTCTACCCCTAAGGCGTGGCAGGCTATGTGAACCCCTCTCCTGAAAATTCACTATCTTGAAATGGTGGAGAAACATCCTACCAGGGCTAGGCTTGTGCCCCTTCCCACAGGATGTGGTCACTTAGAGGGTGTAGGCACCCTAAAGGTTACTACCTGTCTCCCCCTGTAATACCCCTAAATTCAGTATTTAGGTGGCAACCCTAGACCTTGAACCTAGATTCTATGTACAAGAAGAAGAAAAGGAAAAAGAAGACTCGCTGTCCAAGAACTAAAGCCATGCTGCTGAGGAAATTGGTGCCAAACCCTGCCTCCTGCCTCTAGGACTCGACAATCCGAGGGTGCTGTGTCGTCGTGAACCTGTGAAAACTACCAGAGCCCCTCCTTACTTCGAGAAATCACCAAGAAACTCCCTTAGGTTAAAAGTATCGCTCTCCTGCACACCTCAGGCACCGATCCCGCTGAGTCCGGTTTGTCGACGTGCTGATCCCCGATGACTACGATGCAGCACCTGCACCGAAAAAGGTACCACAGCTCTGGCAAGTCAGATCTGTCTTCCCACCAGGTTTGGAGACACCAGAACCTACCAAAGTTGCACCGTACTAATACCCGGGGTAGCGTACCCCCTACAGTAAACAGAAAGATGAAGAGTCCATTCCAAATTCCACCAATTCCAGTAGCAAGCACCCATCAAGGGACGATGAGACCCCTGAGACCCACGAATTGAGCTGTCCCAAAATCACCTCTCCAAGTTGCCTGCCCTTGCCCACGAGACCTTTTCAACGCACAACACCCAGCTGACCTATCTGCTCTGCACCTGTCCCCACCGACCTTGGTAATGATGAGCCAGATGTGCTCCCATGGTCCTGTGACCCTTGCCACCTTCCTCCAGAGGAACCTGTAAGTCCTCCTGCGTAGTGTTTTTCTAGTTGGCCCCATTCATCTTAGCACACTAGCTACGAGAACCTTCGGCACCCTGCTTCCATTCGAATCCAGGGCCCTCCCTAGCTTCTGCTGCTGGAAGTATGGACCTGGACCTGCTATCAAACTAAAATGAGAAGATGAACTTCGTGAAAGCATTGCTTTAATTTATATGCATTTTTCTGCTTTTCTCAATTGACTTCAATGGTGCGTAATTGCACACAAAAGTGATATATTTTCTGAACTCTTAAAAATCGTAGCTCCCAAAGCTTTTACTGTAGATCGAAGTTCTTGGTCTTAACAAATGCATAAAAATCGATATTATTTTTTATAAAAATAGTCTTGAATTTATTCTTGAGTGTGTGTCTCATTTATTGCCTCTGTGAGTACAACAAATGCTTAGCACTGCCCTCTGATAAGCCTAACTGCTCGCCCACACTACCACAAAAAGAGCATTAGTATTATCTACTTGAACCTCTGCGTACCAGTAAGGGATCCACTGGAATCTCTGCACAGTATACTTCGATTTAGTACACTATATAGCGAGCCACCTACCTACATTGGTGGATCAGCCTCTTTGCATTTGCATTTGCTGGAACCACTTTGTCAATAAGTGACCACGTGAGTAAATCTAAAAATCGTCTGTAGTCTAGTTGTATTCTTTCAATTGGTCTAGTTTTCTAAATTTCTAAAACTGACTTCTAGGTTGTTGGATAAATCCCTGAAACCAAGTGGTTAGAAATTTAAAAATCTGTTGCTATAGTTAGAACAAAGTATTTTGTGTTAGAGATTTTTTCTTCATAAAAAGATCCCAACTTTAGTGAAATAACGGCTGATACCGATAACCAGGCTCAGGAGCTCGACCAGACCCCTTACATGGACCTGTCCTATGCCAGGTTAAAGGCCCTCTGTAAGGGTTATTGTATCAATACTGCCAAACATGCTAAAAAGACACGCTTATAAGGCTGTTAGCAGAGTTTGAAAGAGATCATTCAGAACTAGTAGCTCAATCTGATGAAGAGGAGACTGCTGGGAATGACTCTGAAGATCAAGTTGAGGGGGTGGCTGAGTCCCTCCACTCAGAGCCAGATGAGAGTCCCTCAGAGGAGGATCTCCTGCTGCAAAGGTTGACCAGGGGGTTGAACTTAGAAGAGGACATAGAAAGACAAAGAAAAGAGTTGAGCCTAGAACCTATTGCTGGTGGCAGCAATTTTATAAATAGGGAAAGAGAAAATTCCCCAAAGGGATTGTTCCTAAATACTCAGAGGGTGATGCCATCACCAAGTGGTTCACTGCTTTTGAGAGGGTGTGCCTAGATAGAAGAGCAGCCAGACAAAATGGGCTCCTCTCTGTTGGGAACGTTTCTCAGGTAAATGCTGATATAGACTCCTGACATTGAATGAGAAACATGTTAAGTCCTATGACCTCATAAGGGGTACCCCGATTGAGCGTTTTGGACTCACCACTGAAGAATACAGGATACAATTCTAAAATCCCAGAGACAGTAATGTGTGGAATTTGTTGACCTTTCAGTGAAAACACTAGGCGGTTGGTTAACCGGTAACAATGCGAATGGCTATGAAAGGCTATACAACTTGATTGTGAAAGAGCATCTTTTAAGTAATTGTTACAGTATACTGTGCTGTTCACCTTCTCCTCTAGAGTTGGGGAAGGAAGTCAGGCCACTTGGTCAAAACAAGGGTGACCAAAACTATCACTGGTGGGGGTGACCAAAGGAAAGAGGCCAAGAACACCCCCAGAGGGAAAGATGGTGACTAAAAAGATGCAAACAAAAAGTCTTCTTCAGGCTCCCAAAAACCTGCTCCAGAGGGAGGGAGGGGCAGAAACTCTTCACAGTCCAAGGGTGGGTACCAGGGTAAGAACTGGGATCCCAAGAAGGCCTGGTGTATGATAGCAAGACAACTGGTCACATAACTGGAGACCCTAGCTGTAAAAACAAAAAGAATGCCTTTAGCACACCTGCAGTCAATGCAGTTGTGAGTCTCCAGATGGGACCTCAGGTGATGATGTCAAGGTGCTCACTGAGGGAACTCTAGTCTCAGAGGGAGGAGTGGATGTAGCTACCCTGGCTGTCTAGCCCAGTAACCTGGAGGGATACAGACAGCCAAATATCAGTGGAGGCGCTGAGAGTCACTGGTGCCAGTTATCATGATTCTGCCACGTCAGTTTCCTGGTGCACCTTGTCTGGCACCTGTTTATTGGTTTTTATTGTTTTTACCAATGCTTTTTGTGACTTTGCCATTTGTCTGTGCCAATGCTTGTTGCAGACTATGATGTTATCAAGGCCTATTGTCCCGTCTCCGCTCCAGTAGTTTACCTGTGAGCTGGAATCTGGAAGCTTCTTCCTGAGCCCTTTGAATAGGGGCCCACCCTCTTCTGGAAGCTTCTTCCTGAGTCCTTTAAATAGGGGCCACACCCTGTTCTCATTGCTGGTTATTTAGAACCCTGAGCTGAGCAGCAGCTGTTCTCCGGTTGCTTAAAGAAGATTCCGGTTGCAGCAAGGAGACTTCTGTTTTCTTTTCCCAGGTTGTAGATCCTCTCTCAGCTACAATTAGGTAGGATCGTTCCTTTCTTAAGCAACAGCATCGTGAAAGGAACAACATGCTGTTTTTGTTATTTGCTGTTTTTGTTATTTTGCATTTTGAAAGAAAGTTGTATATTGTGGAGAAGTGCTCTTCGAGCATTTACATGTTTGGTAATTTTGTCACGTTGTACATTGCGCTGAAGCGCTCTTTGAACATTTGCATATGTGTACTCAGTGCATTGCGCTGAAGCGCTTCCTGAACATTTGCATATTTGAACTCTGATACATAGCGCTGAAGCGCTCCCTTGGGCATTTGAATATTAATCTGCCTAATTAGCATATATAATGTGTTGTGTATTACAAAAAGGTTGGAAGTACCACTGTGATATTTAACAGTGGTTAAAGCACATCATTACGGAAACATTGTGTCTAAAGCCAAGTGGCTATGTATATGAATGTGTGCTTCATTTTGAAACATGGTTGTTTAGCCATAACATTGAATCCTTGAGAATTATAGGAACAGAAATTGCCAGTAAAGCCTGAGAAGACGTACACAGCAACTGTTCTATGCATAACCTTTTTACAGGTATGTTGCCATTGTTTAACCTATGTTAAATATAGTCAAAGGAGTTTACTAAGCACGAAAGGAAAGTTAATCAAGGACAACGTCCTGTTCCAGGTCTCCCTCCCCGCAGTACCCTCCCTAATTCCCTTCCCCCCCGTCTAGCCACTTTGATACTCAGTGCAGTTAAGCTTGAGTCAAGGCTGCTGGAAGGTGGGCTTCTTGAGAGTACTGCTCCTGAAGAACCCAATGGAATTTTACTAGTTCTGACAGAATAACCAGCCCATGAAATTGGTTCCTCCTGAACAGTATCTTCGGGATGACCACCTTGAAAGATTTGTGTTCTATGTTGAGAAACATGCAAAAATAACTGTCAACTGCTAGGCAGGAAACTGCGGTGTTAGCTAATAGGGTCACTCAATTACAGACACAATTAGCGCTGTCTCGTCCTCCTGAGGTAGCTGCTGCCAGTAGCTCAAATCCATCTACAGTATCGGTAATGGTTCCAATGACTGTTCCTTTGGTACCTCTGGAATGGTTTGCAGGTGAACCCCACAACTTTCAAACCTTTTAAACTCAGGTGCAATTACACTTTATGGTTAAACCCACATCCTTCCCCGATGCTCAATCGCGAATCGCCTTCTTGCTCTCTTATTTGAGTGGAGACGCTGCCATGTGGGCAGTCCCTCTGGTGCAATCCGATGACCCATTGCTTCATAGTTGGTCTTGTTTCCAAACGGAATTTGAAAAGGGCTTCGACCGAAGAACAATAACCGTATCAACGGATCGAGAGTAATTAGAACTTAAACAGGGAAATAAAGACCTGATCCATTATCTAACCCAGTTCAATTGCTTAATAGCAGAAACAAATTGGCCAGAGGACAAAAGGGCAGCCTTATATTATCAAGGCCTAAGAGACTAATTAAAAGATTTGATAGCTCCGATAGACCCTCAACCGAGAACATGTCAAGACCTAATAGCTTTAGGTCTTCGGTTAGACCACAGATTTTCGGATCGTAAAGGAGACAAGAAACAGTTGGAGTTCAGACCTTCCATTCGACATAAAGAAAAAACACACTTTGTATCGCAGGATAATAGTGAACCAATGGAGATCAAAGGTATACAAAAACCCTTAACCTCTGAAGAAAAGGAGTCTCGTCGGAAAAAAGGTCTATGTCTATATTGCGGCAAAAAGGGACATTTTGTCAAAGACTGCTTAGCAAAGCCAAATACAACTGCGACCAAAGTGGGAAACTAGAATACTCGGGGAACAGCCAGGAGACTTCCTTGAGTACTAAATCTTTGCCTCCTGATCAATCTGTTGCCAACACATTGCAAATCTCTGTTCCCCATCTAGTATTAAACGTACAATTCACCATTTCTCAGCAAGAGCCTAAAACTTTTGTGGTCATGGTGGATTCTGGAGCCACCGGCAACTTTATTGATGCTTGTTTCGCAACAAAATTAGAAATACCTACCGTGGTAAAAACAAAACAAGAAATGGTGCATGTGGTAGATGGCAAACAAAAAGTATCTGGACTGATTACTCATTCTACTATTAAAGTAACCATGACATGTTTTACTCAGGATCAAACGCATGTGGAGGAAATATCCTTTGATATCATTGATGCTCCCAAATTTGGTGTCATCCTCGGAATGCCTTGGTTGACCGACCACAATCCCACAATAGACTGGTCTAAGAGAAGTGTTACTTTTCAGTCAGAGTGGTGTCAACAGGAATGTTTACACCCACAAGAAAATTTGTCCAAACTCTTAGTTCAAGATCATTCCAAGTCTTCTGCTCATTATATCACTGCAGCTGCGGAGCAGGACTTAGAATTAGCTGCAGTGTATGAAAAGTTCCGAGATGTACTCTATGGGAAAAGTGCTGAGATCCTTCCCCCTCACAGAACCTATGGCTGTGAAATAGACCTTGTATCTGTTGCCAAGATTCCCTGTAGCAGGATCTATGCACTTACTGAACAAGAGAATCAACATCTTAGAGACTACCTAGACAAATTTTTGAAGAATGGTTTAATTCGCCAATCCAAGTCTCCGGCCATGCCCCCTCTGTTTTTTGTGCCCAAAAGTAATGGGGAATTACATGTTTGCATAGACTATCGCGCTTTAAACAACATAACAATTAAAAAACGATATCTTTTGCCACTTATCCCTGTTCTCTTGGCCCAGATAAGATCAGCAACTATTTACACCAAGTTGGATCTGTGAGGGGCATACCTTCTCGTATGTGTCCGAGCAGGGGACGAGTGGAAGACCGCTTTTCAAACTCGTTTTGGCTTGTTCGAATACTGCGTAATGCCCTTTGGCTAATACAACGCCCCTGCGACCTTTCAATTTTTCACAAATGATATCGTACAGGATTTTCTTGACAGGTTCGTCATCGGTTACATCAATGATTTGTTGATCTATTCACAGTCTGTCTCGGAACATGAGAAACAAATATAACTGGTATTAAACACCCTGCGCCAACATGGCCTGTTCTGTAAACTAATTAAGTGTGAATTCCACACCTACAAGGTGGAATTCTTAGGTTTCATATTGTCACCTCAAGGAATCATAATGGCACCCAGAAAAGTTCAGGCAATATTAGACTGGCCAGAACCAACCTCAGTGTCAAGATCTACAACAGAGGAATTCTTACCATGTACTTGCACAGGAACAGAGATGCTAGTTCCCAATGCCCCCTCCAGGATCCTCCAGAGACCGAATTAGATCACGTCTCTAAAAGAACCCCAAAGGGGGAAGGGGGAGTGGACAAAATAATAAAAGAAAGAAGAGACTGGTTCAGGATTCTTCGGATCTCCTCCGCAGCACCCTTCTTCTTGTCAGTTCGTTCTATGGACCTTCTCTTGAACGATGCCTGAGGGAACTGATAGAGCACCATACTTACTACCCTAGTCTACTCTGCACTTGTCCTACCAACTCTACAAATCTTTAGTTGTACCCTTGGGAAGGAACGTACCCCTTAATCCTCTTGAACTAGCCCCTCTTCGTGTGGTGGTAGTTGACTGCCTGGAATGTCTTTTCTCTTATTGGTTCTGTACAGTTCTACCTGAGACATATAAAAATTTAATGGTTAATACCTGTCCCTTAATCTAATTCTAATTTTTATTATTCTATTTATCAGCTCACCTACCAGTATCTTTTTAATGTAGCGCTACCTATTCTTCTCTTTATCGTTGTGATAAGATTTCGTCGTCTTTTCCTTCACTAGGATTTATGTTCTGCGTAGTTGTTTTCTTGTTATTGCATTTATTCAGTTATTTTATCTTGTTTTCATACTTTCTTTTAGCTTGATACTTTAGCAGTTATCTCTCTCCATATTCAGGTAAGTTTTCTCTTCTTATTTAGTGACTATGTCTTTTATATTTTTTCTACTAGCAATGTATTTCTCGTAATACTCTTTCCACAAATGAACAACATATAACTTAGCTTTCGAAGTCGGCTCAGTGTCCTTCGTCCTTCGGGCCGCTAGAGTTAACTCCTGTCAAGAGTTGCTGAGGCGTAGTTGTTACGTCAGGAAAAGTTCCTCACACGAGTCTTGAAATCTCCTGACTTGGGGAAAATATTGGGTAAGAACTAAGTAACAAGGCCTTGACTCTCTAAACCCTTACTGTAAACTGAATTAATCACTATCTTTGAAATTCTAAGATTTTCCTGATACGCGCAAGTTCAGCTCCGACCTCGGGCGTCGCTTCGGTGAAGTGCGCACTCGTTAGGGAGAGCGCGTTCCACCAAGGCTCCACACAGGTGTGAAGACAAAGACTAGACCGCTACCGCGATTGTACCGCGGCGGCCATCTTGGAATGTCTTCTTTGCAGCAAGGCACTCCAAGCACGATCTTTTGTGCATTTTCCACATCTCCTGTTCCAGCTTATTTTCGGATATGTGTAAATCGCATTGACTACTCGTGTCGAAGGCCCAGTGGTTCTGACACTCAGTGAAAGATATCCAGCGATTTCTAGGATTCACAAATTTTTATCGTCGCTTCATCAAGCAGTTTTCCAGCGAAGCAAGTCCTTTAACGAAATTGCTAAGGAAACATGTTCCGTTCCAATGGACGCCAGAAACCAAACCTGCCTTTCAAACCCTTAAAACTGCATTTACAACAGCCCCTGTTTTAAATCATCCAGACATCGATCAGCCTTTCATAATTGAAGCGGATGCTTCAGATACTGCAATTGGGGCAATTCTATCTCAAAAAGATGAACAAACTAACCAATTACGTCCCATTGCATTCCTATCCCAAAGATTACTGGCTGAGATGAATTATACAGTGGCAGAAAAAGAACTGTTGGCTATTCGTCTCGCCTTTAAAGAATGGTGCTATTATCTTCTAGGTGCAAAACATACGGTCCATCGTAACCTCCAATTTTTACGATGTGCTCGAGCTTTGACACCTCGACAGTCATGTTGGACCTTTATTCTTTGCAGAATTTTATTTTGTTATAACGTTCAGACCTGGCAAAATAAATAACAAAGCAGATGCTTTACCTCGATGCGAAAAAGCAGAAGAAAAAACAAAAAAGGCAATTACACCTCCATCCATAATTCCAAAAGAATTAATTATCGGTGTTACCACGTCCGAACAATTTTTTCAAGACATAAGAAAAAGTATGCCGTTAAAACAGATATTAATTTGGCAACAAAAAGACAAAGAGAGAACTATTATTCAAGGATTACAATTTAAAAAAACACTCCTATACATTCCATCAAAATCATTACAAAAACAAGTCTTACAATGGTGTCACACAAAACCATTAGCTGGACATCCAGGAATAGCAAAAACACAAGAGCTTGTCCAAAGACATTTCTGGTGGCCTACCTGGAGACAAGATGTTATCCAATATATAACTCAATGTGACGTTTGGGCTCAAGCTAAAGGAGATCATAGCGCCAAAAAAGGATTATTGCAGCCCCTTCCTACTCCAACGCAGGTCGGGGTAGATATATCCATGGACTTTATTACGGACTTACCTAAGGATCAAGGGAAAACCACCATTTTAGTGGTGGTCAACAGACTGTCAAAGATGGCTCACTTTATTGCTTGTGAGAAAATGCCAACAGCAACTCAGTTAGTAACCTTACTGGTTCAAAACATAGTAAGATTACATGCTTGCCTCGCACTATTACTTCCGATCGAGGGGCACAATTTACATCAAATGTATGGAAAGCTTTGTGCAACACTTTACAGATAAAAAGAAACTTCTCCACAAGTTTCCATCTGGAATCGGATGGCCAAACAGAGTGAGTGAACCCGGTATTAAAACAATATCTATGATGCTGTTTATTTAAACAACAAGGCTCATGGGTGAATATCCTCTGGGAAGCTGAATTCGCCTACAATAATTTAAAGCATGCTTCCACGAACATGTCACCATTCTTCACGAATCATGGCAGTCATCCACATTACAATCGATTGCTGTTAGCACAACCTCAAACTAATATACCATCTTTGGACTCTAGATTACAAGGAATGACTCCTATTATAAAACATTTGTAAAGAAACGTACAGAAAGCAGAAACAAACTAAAAGATTTGCTGATAAAAAAGTAAAATAGGACCAAAGTACAAGACTGGTGACTTCGTCTGTCTCTCTACAAGAAATTTTCAGTTAAAAAAGAAATATAAATTCCATCCACGATTTATTGGACCGTATGAGATCGAAAAATGTTTAAATCCAATAGCATTTAAAATAAAATTACCAAGCTCCATGAAAATCTATTGTTGTTAAAACCAGCAAAGACCAAACGGCAAGCTGGTCCACTACCTCTCCTCATGGGAGATCATGAAGAATATGAAGTACACAGTATAAAGTGAAGAAATCAAAACCTTCTCAGGGGTTTCACTGATACACCTGGTCCTTTTTTACCAACAGCAAAGAAGAGATTGACACAGAAGCTGTAATATAAAATAAATCTTTTTATTTAACCTCAGAAGAGGGAGATTGCATCACAACAGTAATCTCAAGTCACTGTAGGAGGCATTCTAAGGAGTACAGAGAACAGGGGCCTTATACACCCACACAGGGGCTCAAAAGAAGGCGGTACAAGTACACATGAGAAGAGTTACACACATAGATGGTCATACAGAAAATGCACAGTCAACAAGTAGGAGGAGTAATGAGTTGCTGACATCAGTTAGAACAGCCTGACAGATCTATACTAGGAGCAGGTGCATTCTACTAGCTAGGCCCCTCTGAGCATGTGCGAGGTGCTGGAAGAGGAAGAAAGCAAATGGCCAGCACATAGCTAACTAAAATGGCTGCCAAGTACAAAATGGCTTTCAGCTCATGCTAACAGATCCCTGTAATCTTTAGCAAAAGAGTAGTAAACGCATAAAAGGAAAATTGTGGTATTTGGTTTCATGGAAAGGCTATGGTCCAGACAAAGACTCATGGGAACCAAGTGATGCTATTCATATACCACGTTTGATCCATACATTTCACAGACAGCATACAGAAGCCCCCACACGACTGGCAGTGTGAGCACTATTGATGGGGTGGACTGTGATGAATCTGCCACGTCAGTTTCCTGTTTACTGTTTTTACCAATGCTTGTTGTGACTTTGCTATTTGTCTGTGCCAATGCTTGTTGCAGACTATGATGTTATCGAGGCTTATTGTCCCTTCTCAGCTCCAGTAGTTTACCTGTGAGCTGGAATCTGGAAACTTCTTCCTGAGCCCTTTGAATAGGGGCCACACCCTGTTCTGAAAGCTTCTTCCTGAGCCCTTTGAATAGGGGCCACACCCTGTTCTGGAAGCTTCTTCCTGAGCCCTTTATATAGAGGCCACACCTGTTCTCATTGCTGGTTATTGAGAACCCTGAGCTTGAGCAGCAGCTGTTCCTATTCTCCGGTTGCTGAAAGAAGATTCCGGTTGCAGGAAGGAGACTTCTGTTTTCTTTTCCCAGGTTGTAGATCCTCTCTCAGCTACATTCAGGTAGGGTTGGTTGTTCATTTCTTAACCAACAGCATTGTGAAAGGAACTACGTGCTGTTTTTGTTATTTGCTGTTTTTGTTATTTTGCATTTTGAAAGAAAGTTGCATATCGCGCTGAAACACTCTTTGAGCATTTACATGTTTGGTGATTTTGGCACTTTTGTATATCGGACTGAAGCGCTCTTTGGTCATTTTCATGTTTGGTGATTTTGGCAACGCTCTTTGGGCATTTACATATTGATGACTGGCATTTTGGGCACATCGCGCTGAAGCGCTCTTGGGGGGATTTGCATACCTGATGACTTTGACATTGTGTCAGATCGTGCTGAAGTGCTCTTTGAACATTTGGATATTTGGACTCAGTGCACTGCAGCGCTTCCTGGACATTTGCATATTTGAACTCTGATACATAGCACTCAAGCGCTCCCTTGGGCATTTGAATATTAATCTGCCTCATTAGCATATGTAATGTGTTGTGTATTGTTAAAAGGTTGTTGGAAGTACCACTGTGATATTTAACAGTGTTTAAAGCACATCATTACGGAAACATTGTGTCTAAAGCCAAGTGGCTCTTTATATGAATGTGTTCTTCGTTTTGAAACATGGTTGTTTAGCCATAACATTGTATCCTTGAGAATTATAGGAACAGAAATTGCCAATGAAGCCTGAGAAGACGTACACAACGACTGTTCTATGCCTAACCTGCTTTTCTTTTACAGGTATGTTGTCATTGTTTAACCCATGTTAAATATAGTCAAAGAGTTTACTAAGCATGAAAGGAAAGCTAATCAAGGACAACGTCTCGTTCCAGGTCTCCCGCCCCGCAGTACCCTCCCTAATTCCCATCCCCCCCGTCTAGACACTTTGATACTCAGTGCAGTTAAGCTTGAGTCAAGGCTGCTGGAAGGTGGGCTTCTTGAGAGTACTGCTCCTGAGGAACCCAACGGAATTTTACCAGTTCTGACACCAATGTCACCATGGTGGCAAAGCAACTGTTGTCCTCAGACCAATATCTGCTTGGAGAGACCTATACAGTCCTCAACGCTGACAATCAGGCTAAGGTGCATTCAATGGCCTCAGTGACCTTAGATTGGGGAGAGGTTACTGGCCTCAAAAGGGTAATGGTGTCTTCTGCTATCCCTGTACAGTGTCTTCTGCACAATGATTTGGGGTACTCAGCTGAGGTAGAAAAGAAGACCCATGCAGCAATGCTTGGAATACCTAAATGGGTGTGTGTAAAAACCAGTGCACAGTGTAGGACCCAGGGTGAAAAAGAAGTGCTGGAGCCTGAAATTATGGACCAACCTTACAAGAGAAAGAGCAAGAAGCCAGGGAAGCGCGCTTCAGTACAGACTCCAGTTCAATTCCCCTCTCCCCAGGTAGAAGACTTGTCAGCCCCAGAGGGAACTGAGTCCCAGTAGCTTGGGCCTTACACGGCAGAGCTCCTGTCCCATTCTAGGAAGGCGGAGGCAGAAAGCTGCTGATCAGGAAAAGGGTAGTGTCAGTGGTTTCCACAGAACCTATTGGGAGAAGGGACTCCTATACACTGAGGCCAGTGGAGTAGGTTAGTCACCCTCTTCTGCTGCCCCAGAAAGTGAAGGAGGTTCACAACTCCTGTGGCACCTGCCAAGCCAGTGGTATGATAGGCATCCACCTACAGGTCTCCTTAATTCAACTTCCAGTTGTTCGGGTACCCTTTGAGAGAGTTGGGATTGACATTGTTGGTCCCCTTGACCCTCAAACAGCATCAGGAAACCAATTTATATTAGTGGTATTGGATCATGCCACACGGCATCCTGAGGCAATTACCCTACGGACAACCACTTCCCCTGCAGTGGCCAAAGCTCTCCTTGGTATTTTTACCAGGGTTGGGTTTCCTAAAGAGGTAGCATCAGACAGAGATACAAACTTTGTCTGCATACTTGAAACATAAGTGGAATGAGTGTGGGGTGAACTATAAGTTCACTACACCATTCCATCAATAGACAAATTGGCTTGTTGAAAGTTTTAATAAGACCCTAAAAGGTATGATTGCTGGACTCCCTGAAAAACTCAGAAAAAGATGGGATGTTCTGCTACCCTGCATGCTTTTCGCTTACAGAGAGGTGCCACAAAAAGGAATAGGGTTTTCCCCCTTTGAACTTCTATGTGGATACCCCATAAGGGGACCATTTTGTCTTGTAAAGGGAGGATGGGAGAAGCCTCTCAAAGAACCTGAGCAGGGTATTGTGGATTATGATCTTGGCTTTCTTTCCAGGATGGCTGAGTACATGAAAAAAGCTTGAGGCCAACCAAGTGCTCCAGAAGCTCTGGTATGACCAAAAGGCTGTCATGGTGGAGTTCCAACCAGGTATGAGTTCCAAAAGGTATGGGTAGGCTTTCCTGTTTTCAGTTTTTATTTTTGGTAAATTATGATGGGGTTTTTCAGTGTTTTCAATACCTTAAAAAACAGTGGTTATCCGTGGTTACAAATTTTTGTGCCATTAAAAACAACAGAAACAGTGTTTTTCCGGTGTTTATGGAACTTTTTGCTTTTATTATTGCTTGCTTTCTGCACTAATAGTGCATGGTATATAGACAGTGTATGTACAGTGTATATGAGGTCCTAATATATTTTTTACAAATGAATCTTATCGTAGCACACCATACAATGCTTCTTCTGTGACTCCTTGGTCATGCACACTCGCTCTTTCCTTCCCATGTAAACTTTTATTTGTGAAAAGCTCCTCTCAACATTGGCACTTGAGACAGACACCGCCAGAATAGCCAGTACACAATTTTCCTACTCTGGCCACTGGCATAGCTTTCCATGCCAATACTGGTGCACCTGAAGATTGTGATTCTCTGCGACAGGTTCTGCAACATATGCGTTGAACTGGGCGCATATGCCCTCAGAGTTATTGAAGCGGTCAAAAATGAGGCAGCACTTTTGAAACGCCGGAGTAAATTTCCCTTTACAGAAGGGATCTATAACTTGTGCAGAGTACCACAGTGAGGCTTCATTGACTTCAAATGTCATGGTTGGTGAAGGGCCATTTCTCATACATTGTAAAATAAAAGTTCCTGAATTGCTCCTCAACATTTCTTTGGTTACCATGTGGCAAGCACTCTAACACGGAACATGTTGCAGTGCCAAAGTCATTAAAAGTGTAGTCCAGCTTACTATCAAGGAGATGTTTCACATCTACACAAATTATGTAAAACACTTGGTAGACAAGGGTGTTTTCAGACTCTAGTTTTTATATTATGTCCACTACAGCAGTCATATTTTCCTGTAAAAATCTAAGAATGCAGTAGAGTGTACTTTTTTTCAAATCACTATCAATATGTGACCAAAGATTCTCAAGTTTCATGCTGTTTGCATCATCACTCAGCAAACGTTCTGTAAACGGTTGCCACATGGATAATATAGCATTCATGGCCTCTAGGACTGAGTACCACCAACCAGCTAAGAGACACAGTTGGGATGACTCTTTCTTTGATGCCACACAAAGCACAAATTGAGAAATATTTGCATTTTAGTTTCTGTGCATAACAAAACAGTGCACCAGAATGGACTAAAAAGTCAATAGCATTCTTCATTAACTCTGAAGATTGTAAAAATGTTTTCACCATACCATCTAACAAGTGGCAAGGATCTCTTACAGGGAAGCACTTCAGCTCAAGTTTGAATTTTAAATTTTTCATATACGTAGCTAAATCACTGCAAATACAAATAATATCACTCCTATCTTTGTTGAACTTGGTAAGAACATTTTGCAGCAGCATTCCAAGTGACACTACATTCCATGTTTTCCAAAAGTCTGTCGTCATGTTTTCACCACTATCCCAGATGCTTTGTGACTGCACTCTTTCCACATATACCTGTCATGATACCTTGCATTGAATGTTTAAAGCCTGGGGTGTTTGGCAATTCACCTACTATCAATACTGACTCACTAGAAAAGCGGGCTGATGTATCAAGGGATTTTACCCATTCTCTGTGGGTAAATGTGATGGTACATATTGGGAAAGATTCATATGAAACCTACATTTTTCCTATCAGTGAAAGACTCAAACGTAACCAAAAAATCAAATATGATTTAGATATTTCCTGATTCTATACAGTTTATAAAATAAATATATGACACCTAAAACATGCTTCTAACCCCTGTATCTTTAGACCAAAGACCACAGAACTGAAAAAAGGAAGAAGAAACAATATTTTAGTGATATCCCTAAACAACAAAACTCAAGCAGAATAAGGTTTACCCAGTATTTGTTACTGCTACCTTATATAGCAAAGTTACATTGTATTGGCCCATTCAGGAAGAAATAAAAATGACTCTTTCACTCTCCTTGGGGCATATCATCAAGCCGGCGCAATAAAATTATTGCCGCTTTAGCATCCGTTTTCGGTCAAAAAGCGGCGATAATTTTATTGCAGTATCAGCAAGGTCACACTATCGCTTGAATCCTTGCCTTAGCTCCCTTTTTCCCAACGCCCAGCTATGCATCTTTAATGAGATGCAAAGTGGGCGTTCCTTCCCAAAATAACTCAAGAAATGTCGCTAACCGACATTTCTCTAATTAACAAGGGAATCGCTAACCTGCTTAGCGATTGGAAAAGAAGTGCTAACCGCGCTTAACGCAGATTCCTGTACGCCTGCTTTCAATCTGACTTAGCCATGTAATCCAATGGTAGGTGGATTACATGGCTAAGTCCACCCTGCCCTATCAGCAAGGTATCGCCAGTCGCAGTGCGATTATCGCTGGATTTCCAGTGATAATCGCACTGTTTTGTAGCTAACGCTTGGATTTCTATCGCTTTGGAGATAAGCGTTGCTGATAGCACGCTATCTCCGCAATGGAATCCAGCAATAGCCAGCGATAATTGTCCTAGCGCTAAGTGCGCTTAGCGACAATTATCTCCGGTTGTTGCTGATATGCCCGTTTTCCTTTCTTTGAATGGCATTTAGTTTGTGGTTGTGTTTATATGTTTACACTGGTGAGGGCTATTTCCCTTCCGGTGGGGTTTTATCAGTTACTATAGGTTTAAACCTAAAACCAGACTGCCTAGGTATAGGTTTTGGAGCCTGTGGCACCTAGGGCCCTTCAGGACAAATCAACTGGTCCCTACCCTATCCTTGAGAGAAAATGGGAGGTCACCTATTTGGTTGACATTGGCACATGTAGTTTTTTTTTAGAGGGTCATACATGTGATTCACCTGAAACTCTATTATGACAGGGCTGACATGACCATGCTCATGGTCACTGATGAGTATCAGAAAGCAGAGAGTGAACCTCTCCATGACCTCCTCTTTCACAACCCTAAAGATGGCCCAGTTGAAGTAGAGCTCTTCCCAGATACCCTCACTGACCAACAGCAGACTGACCGCAGGTAAGTCCTAAATTAGTTTGCTGCACTCTTGTTTTTGGCTCCTGGTTAGACTAACTGGTACCCATGACGTGGACTCTGCTGACAGTCTACCAGTCAAAAACAAAATCTACAGGCAGTCTGATCATGTCAAAGAAAGCATCAAGGCTGAAATAAGGAAAACACTGTAATTGGGTGTCATTGAACCTTCTGAGAGCCCTTGGGGTAGCCCAGTTGTTTAAGTCCCCAAGCCTCATTCCCAGGATGGAAATAAATGAATTAGGTTTGTGTTGACTATATGGACCTTAAGGCTGCCACAAAAACTGATGCACAACCTAGAGCTGATGAACTGATTTGAAGGTTGGGGCAGACAAATATCTGAGTACTTTTGATCTCACCTCTGACCCCTGGAACAAAAGAGAAATCGCCATTCTCGACCCCTGATGGGCACTTCCAGTTTACTGTGATGCCCTTTGAATTAAAGAATGTCCCTGCCACCTTTCAGAGGTTGGTGAATAAAGTTCTTGCTGATCTGGAATCCTTCAGTGTAGCTTATCTTGATGATATTGCTGATGATATTGCTGTATTTAGCTCCACCTGGCAGGATCACCTGATCCACCTCCAAAATGCCCTGAAGGCTCTGCAGAGTGCAGGCCTCACTATCAAAGCAAGCAAGTGCCAGAAAGCTGCTGCTGGAGAGTTTGAGAGAAGAAGCGGAGATAGTGACGGAGGCGTTACCGGGAATTCTCAAAGACGAACCCAGGCCCACGTATTTCCTAAGTCATAGCTGGCGGGCTAAACATCCCTGAGGCGTCAACCGACCTGCGGGAGAGAGGCACACTGGGGTATCGAAGGGAAGAAGCACCGCAGACACTGTATCCAGCTGGAGGTTTCGACTAACCGGGAGTCTGCAGAGACGCCAGAGGACCGAAGCCACAGAAGGGAGTTCTATCGCTGTGACAGTGCCCCGCTAGGTTTCAGGAGAAACGTGGTTGAGTCAGGTACGGGGGCGGTTTTTGGTAGATGGGGAGGGGGTGAACGGGGCAAAAAGGGGAGCACCTACTGACCGGCCTCCACACATTTCCTCTATCGCTCAACCCCAGGGACCTTTCCTGTTCTCCCAAGAAAGGAGCTTGAACGATATCTCCCACAAATGTTCTGAGCGTGTGTGAGGTAACACACAAGGAGGCCACGAGTGTTGACCTACCTCTGGGAAACACAGGTACTTATTGTGTTAAGTCGTTTTCTTTTTTTTCTTTCTTTCCCGTTTTCCTCCCACACACTGGCCACGTTTCCCTCCCGCAACGGTGATCTGGGCACTGTGGTTTATTTTGATTAAAAGGACAAACAAGTTCCTTACCTGGATTTCTCTTTCATCCCAGGGGCATTGAGCCAGATGTGGCAAGGACTCCCTTCCAGACATGGAAGAAAAAGACGACAAATAATTAAAGGAGGCTTGACCCAGGGAAAACACAGAACCAGGGTTAATTTCTTAAAGACTTTTTGGACCAATCATTGTGTTGACCTAATTACAAAACTCAAAGAGACATTTAGACCATAGGAGAACAACCCAGGCGGGTACACCATTAGTTTTTTTTCTTTCTTTGCCCAGTATTACGGAAAAAAAAAAACCTATCCCTATTGTTGTGTCAATAAACAACAAACCTTCTCAAGCATACAGAGGAGTCATTGTGGTTTTGTGTCTCGCCTGCTACAAGTGGTGGAGAATGCGGGCACAATAAACCATTGATAAAAATGGAACTCGTCGTGCAGCAACTGATTCATGGACAGAAAAAGCTGGAATGGGCCTTAGAGAGGCAGATGTGCTCGGCCAGGTCCAACAGAGAAACCTTTAAGGATTCCTTGAAGGTTCATGTAGCCAGTCTTCATAAGGTAGCGGAAGACCAGTATAATCTTACTTCCCAACTGACCTCTTAACGTACCGGACCCACCGGACCGCATATATCTCTACAAAAATTCACACCTGGCGAGGATCCTGACGCATTCCTTTTGAATTTTGAAAGGGCGGCCAGGGCCTGTGCGTGGCCCCAAGAGAAATGGCCATTCTTCTTGGCACCTTTATTGGTAGGGGAAGCCCAGTCAGCCTACCAAATAGCCAACCCCTACGGAACTACCCCCTATGGGGAAATCAAACGGGTCATATTAGACCATTTGGGACTTGATGCGGAAGCCTACCGCATACAGTTTCGGAAGGAGCGGGGATCCTTGGGAGATAATCCTAAAACCCTGTTTTTCAAATTAAAGCTGGCCGCGGATAAGTGGCTCCGGCCTCTGCAGAATTCCAAGGAAGAGATTATGAACTTAATATATCTAGAGCAATACCTGGAGGCCTTACCCGTTACCACGCAGAGATGGTTGCGACAACATACTGGGTTAACCATCGAACAGACGGTCGAGATGGCCACTACTTTTTCATGTGCTCAACCCTGCCTCTTGGAAACACCTAAAACGGTATCCAGCGCCGCCGTGAAGAAACCCGCCAAAATGGCGACAGAACCTTCAAAGACAAGGTTTTTCTGGACCATGCCTACCTTCAAAAACCCACAATGTTTCGAGTGGGGACATATCTCCAGAGTTTGCCCTACCAAGAAATCATCGACTGCTGAGGAACCTATGGACGTTAGTTGTGTCCCTCAGACAGTATTATATACCTAGGAGTTGGGCCACTGTTTCTATGTAAGTGTAAAACTGAAAGGGAAAACAGTCCAAGCCCTAATAGATTCAGGGTGCCGACAAACAGTCATAGCATCGAAGTGGGTTGATCACAGTGGCATCCTCCCGGATAGAACTGTGGCGTACGATGTGTCCATGGAGATGTACGGTTGTATCCTGTAGCTAAGGTGTCCCTTGTCACTCCCACGGGTGGGCTGTTAGCATTGTTGCTGGGGTGGTCAATACTCTTCCGGAAGAGCTAATATTGGGTACAGACAACCCCGACTTATTTTCTGCTCTGTGGAGTCAGATAGGGTTCCCCATACTAATGTAGCAGAGGACAGCCGAAGGTTAAACCTCTCCTCACTGCTGAACCTTGGCACATGGATAGGGACTTTCTGCAGGCGCAAAGGAATGATATAACGTTAAAAAATGCCTGGAGAGCTGCTATAGAGAATTAGAACAAGGAGAATAAATGCTTCCCTCAATTTATAGAGAAGAGGGGTCTTTTATATAGAGTAGGCTCTCCAGAAGCAGAACCCCAACTGTTGGTGCCTGAAAAGACTTCCCAAGCCCTGATGCGGTACTTTTATTGGCCAGGGATATATGCAGAAGTAAAGACCTATTGTCAAGGGTGTGAAATATGCCCAAAAAAAACTTATCGCCCACCGGCTGTCCCTCTCCGACCACTACCTATTATAGGACATCCATTTGAACGGGTTGGGATGGATTTAACAGGACTCTTCCCCAGGTCCTCACAGGGAAACATATATTGTTTAGTGCTGGTAGATTACGCAACAAGGTATCCAGAAGCGGTAGCCCTCATGGCGGCTACCTCGAAAAACATAGCTAGGGTACTAGTTGATGTGTTTTCTAGGGTAGGCTTCTCAAAAGAGATCTTACGGATCAGAGAACCCCTTTTGTCTCCAAAATTATGCAAGAGGTATGCACCATTTTAAACGTGAAACATCTGAAGACCGCAATCTATCACCCCCAAACTGATGGGTTAGTCAAGCGTTATATTTGTATCTTCAAACTCACCCTCAAAAAAATGCTTTCAGGAGAGGGAAAAAAATGGGACCTCCTATTGCCATTAGGGGACAAGTCCAAAGTAGTATGGGGTGTTCCTCTTTTGAGCTGCTGTATGGACGCCAACCTCGGTCCCTTTTGGAGATAACTAAAGAAGCCTGGGAAAGGAATAAAGGAAGCGAGGCACAAGAACTGACTGACTATGTCCAACAGTTACACTCCAGGCTTGGGAACCTCAGGAACTTGGCTCACACCCAGTTAGAAAAGAGCGAACAGATTCTGAAAAGGTGTAATGATAAAGGAGAAGTAATGGAGGGAGTGCCAAATAAATGACTTGGTTTTAGTCCTCCTCCCCACAAGAAGATGGTATTAGAATGGAAACGGCCGTATCTAATCGTGGGTAAATGTGGGAGAATCACTTACAGGTAACAAATTTACCACATAAATCTACTTAAAAAGTGGATAGGTCCTCCTCCTAAAATTGTGACCCTCACCCAAAACCCTGGCATAAACCCCTGTACGCTAGGACGGTTAGGCACTAACAATCAGCTGACCAAGAAACAGAGACATTCCCTCCAGCTCCTGCTGGAAGCATACTCAGGTCTGTTTTCAGATAGCCCCGGACGTACCCATTTAGCTGAACATGCCATTCACACAGAGAAGGGAGTGGTAATTAAGCAAAAGCTATATAGAGTACCTGAAGCCAGAAGACTAGCCATTGCGGATGAGATATTGCAAATGCTACAAATGAATGTTATTCAGCCCTCCAAGAGCAACTGGTCCTCCCCAATAGTATTGGTTCCCAAGCCGGATGGGTCAGTTTGATTTTGTATAGATTTCAGGGCAGTAAATAGAGTTTCTAAATGTGATGCGTACCCTCTGCCCTGAATCGATGAATTGATAGAGAAACTTGGGGAAGCAAAATATTAAAGGAGGCTTGACCCTGGGAAAACATGGAACCGAGTTAATTTCTTAAAGACTTTTTGGACCAATCGTTGTGTTGACCTAATTACAAGACTCAAAGAGAAATTTGGCCCCTTGAGAACAACTCGAGCGGGTACACCATTAGTTTTTCTTCTTTCTTTGCCCAGTATTACAAAAAAATAAAACTATCCCTATTGTTGTGTAAATAAACAACAAACCTTCTCAAGCATACAGAGGAGTCATTGTGGTTTTGTGTCTCGCCTGATACACACCCATTCTAAAAGCTCCTGCTTTTGCCAAGCAGCTCACAGTGCAGACAGAAGCCTCTGAACATGGGATAGGAATGGTCCTATTCCAGACGAATGATTATGGCCAAGACCAACCAGTTGCTTTCATAAGCAGGAGGCTTCTCCCCAGAGAGCTGCGTTGGAATGCCATTGAGAGGGAAGTCTTTGTGGTGGTTTGAACCCTGAAGAAGCTGAGACCAAACCTGTTTGGCTTTCACTTCTTTGTCTATACCAACCACAGACCTTGCAGATGACTCATGTAGATGTAAGGAGAAAACCCCATATTGTTAAAATGGTCCATATCCCTACAGGGAATGGATTTTACAGTAGAACACAGACCTGGGACTGACCATGTCAATGCAGATGGCCTTTTCTAGTTCTTCCACTTTGACGATAAAGTCTCCCTAGGGAAAGGTTAGTTTCATCCTCTTGTTTCGGGCGGCTGGAAGTGTTGGAAAGTGCCTCTTTTGACATGGTTAGCCCCCACTTTTTGCTTGATGCTTGGTGTGATATTGAACTGTAAGTGCACTGGGACCCTGCTAACTAAGTTCCTTGTTCCAGATCTCTTTCCCAAAACTGTACCATGATTGGCACAGCTTCAGCCACCCCTGTAAGTCTCTAGTAAATGGTACCCCTGGTACCTAGGGCATGGGTACTGAAGAAGGTCCACTTGGGCTACTGCACAAATTGAGCCAACCCAGAGGCCCCTCACCAAGACCATGCAAACTGCCACTGCAGGCTGCAAGTCTTGGTGCAGAGAAAACCAAAGAGTCAACTTGGCACAAAGCCCTGTGTGCCATGCCCTCACATACTGCATGAGGTATAGGTACGTCACCACTACTGCAGGCCTTACAGCCCTAAGGTAGGGGGAACTATATCCCATGTGTGGACATATCTGCATGAGCAGATAAGACCCTGCAATGTCTGAGCCATTCTTGGATATCGTAAGTGCAGAGAGCCAGCTTCCTACATCCATAAACACCATGGGCCTCAATTATGAGAAGTGACGCATGGCTGCTTTAAAGCAGCCATGTGTCACTTCTCAGTGCGCCCTCCTTGTGACATGATGGATGCGTCATATTTACTGTATGACGCATCATGTCGCAAGGAGTTACAGATACGTCAGTATTTCTGACGTATCTGTTGGTGCAAAAGTAACTTATTGCTGGAGTGTGTCACAAAAGTGACGTAACTCCAGCAATGTGTCCTTTCACATGGGGCATGCCCCATGTGAAAGGGCCTGCGTCAGTCTTATGCCTGCTGTGAGACAGCTGTAAGATATTGCCTGATTTGCATCCTAGAAGTGGCGCAGTGAAATCTCATAGATTTCACTGCGTCACTTCAACAAGGCATTCTTGTGTCTGAACACCCACCCAGCATACATTTTACGTGACGCAGGTATACTGTAGCGCAGGGGTTTACAAAGTGACACATCTGCTTAGATGTGTCACTTTGTAAATGGGGCGCCACAGGGGGCATATTTTACACTGCCGATGCGTAACACAAAGTGATGCAACGGAATCTCAAAACTGTCGCAAGGCCTCATAAATAAGGCCCCATATCCCAGTAAGTCCCAAATGTAATTGCTGGAAGACCTACTCCAAGCACCATAAGTACCGGTGTCCTCGGACAGGACAGTTGATTGCCAACGAATACCCAATCAAGCTTCAGATCCTATCACCATATCCAATGGTCATATACCTATCACCGTATTTTGTGGACCAATACCTATCAACATATCCTGTGGTCGAGTACCTATCACTGTATCGTGTGGTTCAATACTTATCACCCTATCCAGTACCTCTCACCTTATCTTGTTGTCCAGTATCTATCACTGTATCGTGTGGTCCAGTACCTATTACCTTATCCTATGGTCCAATACATATCATGTGGTCCAGTACCTATCACCGTATCCTGTGGTCCAGTGCCTATTACCATATCCTATTGTCCAATAACTAGCACCATATCATGTAGTCCAATGGCATCTCTAACCTGTCATGCATATTATCCTATCATCATATTCTGTGGTCCAATACGTATCACCGTATCCTGTGGTCTAATACGTATCACTGTATCATGTGGTCCAATACGTATCACCATATCCTGTGGTCCAATACCTATCATCGTATCATGTGGCCCAATACCTATCACCATATCCTGTGGTCCAATACCTATTACCGTAACCAGTACCTCTCACCTTATCTTGTTGTCCAGTACCTATCACTGTATCCTGTGGTCCAGTACCTATTACCTTATCCTATGGTCTAATACATATCATGTGGTCCAGTACCTATCACCGTATCCTATTGTCCAATAACTAGCACCATATCATGTAGTCCAATACCTATCATCGTATCCTGTGGCCCAATACCTGTCCCTGTATCCTGTGGTCCAATGACATCTCTCACCAACAAATAGCCCTGTCATGCATCATATCCTGTCACCGCATCCCGTGGTCAAATATCTGATCAATATATCTTTATTTGTTAACTGTATACTTCTTGGTCTCCTGTATAAATTACACTGTATCGTTTTGTTTATTTAGACGTGCCTGCTGGACCTTTGAATAAATGAAGCTCCTTCCTCTGCAGTTACTGAATCCTCCATCCTTTCTCAAGATGTGTCTGCAGTTTTAGAGTAGGTCCCAACTTCCCTTTGGTGTCAACATTCAAGCGAAGTAGGATGCATTCTCACTGCTGACCCTGTTAAGATGCATTCTCACTGCCGACCCCATTGAGAAGCATTCTCACTGCTGACCCTGTTAAGATGCGTTCTCACTGCTGACCCCATTAACGTGCATGCTCACTGCTGATCCTGTTAAGATGCATTCTCACTGCTGACCCTGTTGAGATACATGCTCACTGCCGACCCCATTGAGATTGAGAAGCATTCTCACTGCTGACCCTGTTAAGATGCATTCTCACTGCTGACCCCATTAAGATGCATGCTCACTGCTGACCCTGTTAAGATGCATTCTCACTGCTGACCCCATTAAGATGCATTCTCACTGCTGACCCTGTTGAGATGCATTCTCACTGCTGACCCCATTGAGAAGCATTCTCACTGCTGACCCTGTTAAGATGCGTTCTCACTGCTGACCCCATTAAGATGCATTCTCACTGCCGACACTGTTAAGATGCATTCTCACTGCCGACCCCATTGACATGCATTTTCACTGCTGACCCCGTTAAGATGCGTTCTCACTGCAGACCCCATTGCGATGCATTCTCACTGCCGGCCCCATTGCGATGCATTCACACTGCTGACCCCGTCAAGATGCATTATCACTGCAGACCCCATTGAGATGCATTGTCATTGGTGACCCATTAAGATGCGTTCTCACTTCTGACCCTATTGAGATGCATTCTCACTACTGCCCCCTTTAAGATGCTTTGTCACTGCTGACCCCATTAAGATGCGTTATCACTGTTGACCCCGATAATATGCATTCTCACTGTTGACCCCGTTAAGATGCATTCTCACTGCTGACCCCATTAAGATGCATTCTCTCTGCCGACCCCATTGAGATGCATTCTCACTGCTGACCCCGTGATGAGGCATTTTCACTGCTGACCCCGTCAAGATGCATTGTCACTGCTGACCCCATTGAGCTGCATTGTCACTGCTGACCCCATTAAGATGCGTTCTCACTGATGACCCCACTGAGATGCGTTCTCACTGCTGACCCTGATAAGATGCGTTCTCACTGCTGACCGCGTTAAGATGCATTCTCACGGCTGACCACGTTAAGATGCATTCTCACTGCTGACCCCATTAAGATGCATTCTTACCGATGACCCCGTTAAGATGCATTCACACTTCCGACCCCGTTGAGATGCATTCTCACTGCTGACCCTGTTAAGATGCATTCTCACTGCCAACCCCATTGAGATGCATTCTCACTGATGACCCAGTTAAGATGCATTCTCACTACTGACCCCGTTAAGATGCGTTCTTATGGCTGTCCCCGTTAAGATGCATTCTCACTGCTGACCCCATTAAGATGCATTCTTACCGATGACCCCGTTAAGATGCATTCTCACTGCCAACCCCGTTGAGATGCATTCTCACTGCTGACCCCGTTAAGATGCATTTTCACTGCCGACCCCGTTGACATGCATTCTCACTGCTGACCCTGTTAAGATGCGTTCTCACTGCTGACACCGTTAAGATGCATTCTCACTGATGACCCCGTTAAGTTGCATTCTCACTGCCGACCCCGTTGAAATGCATTCTCACTGATGACCCTATTAACATGAGTTCTCACTAATGACCCCGTTAAGATGCATTCTCATGCCGACCCCATTAGGATGCATTCTCACTGCTGACCCCGTTAAGATGTATTCTCACTGCCTACCCTGTTAAGGTGCATTCTCACTGCTGGCCCCGTTAAGATGCATTCTCACTGATGACCCAGTTAAGATGCATTCTCACTGATGACCTTATTAAGATGCATTCCCACTGCTGACCACATTAAGATGCATTCTCACTGCTGACCCCATTAAGATGCGTTCTCACTGCTGACCCTGTTAAGATGCATTCTCACTGCTGACCCCGTTTAGATGCGTTCTCACGGTTGACCCCTTTAAGATGCATTCTCCTTGCCGACCCTGTTAAGATGCATTTTCACTGCTGACCCCGTTAAGATGCGTTCTTACTGCTGACCCCATTAAAATGCATTCTCACTGCTGACCCCATTGCAATGCATTGTCACTGCGGACCCCGTTAAGATGCATTGTCACTGCAGACCCCATTAAGATGCATTGTTACTGCTGACCCCATTGAGATGCATTGTCACTGCTGACCCCATTAAGATTTGTTCTCACTGCTGACCCCGTTAGGATGCATTCTCACTGCTGACCCCGTTAAGATGCATTCTCTCTGCCGGCCCAATTGAGATGCATTCTCACAGCTGACCCCGTTAAGATGCGTTCTCACTGCTGACCCTGTTAAGATGCATTTTTGCTGCTGACCCCGTTAATTTGCATGCTCTCTGCTGACCCTATTAAGATGCGTTCTCACTGCTGATCCCGTTAAGATACATTCGCACTGCTGACCCCTTTAAGATGCATTCCCTCTGTACACCTGTTAGAAGGTGGTTCTGACACTATGGGCCACCTGGATTTTTCGCTTTTTGAGCACCTAATTGTTGAGCTTTTACTGTGGGGGAGCCTCATAAGTTGGGACTCACCCACAGTGAACTCAGGATGTAAGAGACTGCATGGGGATTTTACTGGTGTTCCCCTGGCTTGACCAGACCACTGCGCAGCAGCTGGAGTAAGGGACACCGGGCTGGTTACATGCAGACACGTGTACACATGGAATAGGCTTAATAGGCTGGAAAGAAACATGCCAGGGAAAGTCAGTGTGTTTTACTGTGTTTTCACTTCATTATTCCCCTAAGGGAATGTGGGGTCCATGGCTAGATTAACTTCCGTTAGGCCTACAGATTCCAGACACGCACTTACGTCCAATGTAGCGAATGTGAAAATAAGTATTCTGCAGAGTCCAAAGTCATATTTGTACTGCTTTTGGGTCATCCAGAACTGTCATATTTCTCTGAGCCAGCCATGACCAGACCCAGGCTGAGGGCTGACCTCAGCTGGATGGATTGATAACCTTTCTTCCACAAGCGAGGGCCTCCTCTCCACGAAGAGAAGATGGGTGGGGCTACAGGCCAATCCATCAACCGCTGTCGCTGGGTGCCAGGCACCAGGCTGCACCAAGGAGGGAAGGCAGCTTGGGGGGAAGGTGCTTCCGAGACATGTGGCAGAAACCCTGGACGACGCCATTTTGAACAAGCTCAGAGGCTGGACAAGAAGGAGGGAGCAGGGGCAGGGACGTGATGTGTCGCTGTTTGATAGGACCAACAGAGACTTCCTGCCAGCCCCCTACTCAACTTTTAAAAAGTGCTTGCACAGGAAGAGAAGGTCTCTCTGGGGTCTGGTCTGCTGAGGGTGAAGGTGCTGGAGCCTGGCGCAATGGGCAGTTGGAAGGAGAGACCCCCTGACTGCCCCCAGGACCCTATCAGCACCAGAAGAAGAGCCCAGGACTGGTGCACAGAAGCAGGGGCCTCTGCGCAGGGAGAGAGGCCCAGAAGGAGAGCCTTGCGAAAGGCTGGCGCAGGGAGCCAGTGAAGACAGCACACTGCTGAATCTACCCTCTCAGAGACCCAGAGGGCAGAGGAGAGTGTTCCCAGTGGCTGGGGCAGGTAAAGAGGAGCATGAAGCGCCCCATAATGCCTCGCCAGGCATTTGGAAATCTGCCGTTTTGGTGCTTTGTGGCCCCCAGAGGAGGGGGTCACCCTCATGTGTGAAAAGGGGTGCAGGGGGGCTGCAGGAGCACCGCAGTCTCCTCCAGCATAAAGAAGAACAGTCCACCCCTAAGTTTCACGGGGCATCTGAAAGAATAACCCCTCAAGGGCTCAGCCAGCCTTTAACACCTTCTAGGCTGGAACTTATGTTCTACAGCTGAGGGTGTACTATGAAGTGCATCATGGAGTGAAGGGCTGAGTTGGGGATGTCTGAAAAAGGGCATCCCCTGGAGGTGAAGTGGTGTAATTGCACCGAAATGCATTTACTATTGGTTATTTCTTTTTAGGTGGACTGAAAGTCACATGTGTAAAGTGAAGTACCTATGTAAGGTGATGTTAAGCTAAATGGAGTTATGTTGCTGGACCTTCCTGCTAGGGGGTCTGGCTGTATTTACGTAATCCCATGCTTTTACCTGTGATTCCTTTTAAAGTGAAGAGGCGCACTGCAGGAGAAGTGTAGTTGCCAGGAGTACTTCTTTTGAAGGGACTGTAAGTCACATGTGTAAGGAGATGTCATAAGTCAAGTGGGGCTATGTTGCCAGACAGTCCTGCTAGTGTGCCCATTGAGATGCGTTCTCACTGCTGACCCTGATAAGATGCGTTCTCACTGCTGACCCCATAAAGATGCATTCTCACTGCTGACCCCGTTTAGATGCATTCTCACGGCTGACCCAGTTAAGATGCATTCTCACTGCTGACCCCATTAAGGTGCATTCTCACTGATGACCCCGTTAGGATGCATTCTCACTGCCGACCCCTTTGAGATGCATTCTCACTGCTGACCCCGTTAAGAAGCATTCTCACTGATGACCTTGTTAAGATGCATTCTCACTGATGACCCCGTTAAGATGCATTCTCACTGCCAACGCCACTGAGATGTGTTCTCACTGCTGACCCTGTGAAGATGCATTCTCACTGCCAACCCCATTGAGATGCATACTCACTGATGACCTTGTTAAGATGCATTCTCACTGATGACCCCGTTAAGATGCATTCTCACTGCCAACGCCACTGAGATGTGTTCTCACTGCTAACCCTGTGAAGATGCATTCTCACTGCCAACCCCATTGAGATGCATACTCACTGATGGCCAGGTTAAGATGCATTCTCACTACTGACCCCATTGAGATTCATTTTCACTGCTGACCCCGTTAAGATGCATTCTCACTGTTGACCCCGATAAGATGCATTCTCACTGATGACCCCATTGAGATGCATTCTCACTGCTGACCCCGTTAAGACGCATTCTCTCTGTAGTGTACACCCCTTTGAGATTAATTTTCACTGCTGACCCCGTTAAGATGCGTTCTCACTGCTGAACCTGATAAGATGCATTCTCACTGCTGATACCGTTAAGTTGCGTTCTCACTGATGACCCCATTGAGATGCATTCTCACTGCCGACCCCATTGAGATGCATTGTCACTGCTGACCCCATTAAGATGCGTTCTCACTGCTGACCCCGTTAGGATGCATTCTCACTGCTGACCCCGTTATGATGCATTCTCGCTGCCGACCCCATTGAGATGCATTCTCACTGATGACTCGGTTAAGATGCATTCTCACTACTGACCCTGTTAAGGTGCATTCTCACTACTGACCCTGTTAAGATGCATTCTCACTGATGACCCCGTTAAGATGCATTCTTACTGCTGACCCCGTTAAGATGCATTCTTACTGCTGACCCCGTTAAGATGTATTCTCACTACTGATTCCGTTAAGATTAATCCTCACTGATGACCCCATTATGATGCATTCTCGCTGCCGACCCCATTGAGATGCATTCTCACTGATGACTCGGTTAAGATTAATCCTCACTGCTGACCCCGTTAAGATACATTCTCACTGCTGGCCTCGTTTAGATGCATTCTCACTGCTACCTCCGTCAAGTTGCATTTTGGAACCGGCACCGTCAGGTTGGCAGAAGGGATGGCTCAGCCAGGCAGAAGGCAACGCTCCCTTCAAGGGTAGGTGAATACACACACATGACACTTGTGCTCACCCTTGGGTAGCTTGACACTGAGCAGTCACGAGTCCCTCAGAAGCAGTGTGTAAAGCAAGAGCACAGCAGGCGCACGCAATAAATACTCCGCATGACACAAAAGAGAGACTTCACACTTGACGTTGAGAATTGATGTTTATATGCAACACACACATTAATCGATGCATCCTGAATATCATGGAATCGGGGGCAGAAATCACACTTGGCATTATTACTAGCAGTTCTAGGCCCAAATTGTGTTGATCAGATCTCGATGATATACACATGGGAAAAGTCCCACTCGAATCCCCACACAGCACCGTTAAGCAGTGCGACTCATAGTCGGCCCCCAGCCCACCGTCACAATCCTAATGCAATGTCATATGGCTATCGGGTACTCCCTGGGCTACAGCGATATCAGTAATATGTACATACACAGAATTATCAAACTTTTAGCAGCACCGTGGGATGGGGCCATGTAGGTAAACTTACTGTTGAGAGGTAACATGCTTTTGGCAAGAGAACAACATATAAACCAACACCACCGACAAGTGTCATGAAGCACAGGCGGTCCACAGACAGTCACTCATGCTCACTTTGCACCGCTACGCAATGCCACAGGTACCACCCTGGTCCATAGGGGCACTTTCACACATGTGCACCCGACACCCTAATGCGATGCCACTAATACGAAACAGGTCAAAGGATAGCACTATTGTTAGAAGGTGTTTCTGACACTATGGCCCGTCTGGATTTTCCCATTTTTGAGCACCTAATTGTTGAGCTTTTACTGTGGGGGAGCCTCATAAGTGGGACTCACCCACAGAAAACTCAGGAGGGAAGAGGCTGCCTGGGGATTTTACTGGTGTCACCCTGGCTTGACCAGGCCACTGCGCAGCAGCTGGAGTAAGGGACACCGGGCTGGTTACATGCAGACACAGGTGTACATGCGTGTGCACACGTGTAGGGGCTGCGCAGGGGAGATTCCGAGCGTGCGCAGTCCAGGAGCAGCTACCAAGTGAATGGTGTGGCAGGACTTATGCAGAATTGGGTGGTGACATGGAATAGGCTTCATGCACTGGGAAGGAACATGCCAGGGAAAGTCAGTGTGTTTTACTGTTTTTCACTTCATTATTCCACTGTGGGGATGTGGAGCCCATGGGCTAGATTAACTTTCGTAAGGCCTACAGATTCCAGACACGCACTAAAGTCCACTGTAACGGAGGTGAGAAAGAGTACTCTGCAGAGTCCAAAGTCATATTTGAACTGCTTTTGGGGCATCCAGAACTGTCATATTTCTCTGAGACAGCCATGACCAGACCCAGGCTGAGTGCGACCTCAGCTGGATGGATGGATAACCTTTCTTCCACAAGCTAGGGCCCCCTCTCCATGAAGAGAAGATGGGTGGGGCTACATCCATCAGCAGTTATCACTGGGTGCCAGGCACCAGGCTGCACCAAGGAGGGATGGCAGCGAGGGGGAAAGGGGCTTTTTCAGAGACCATGTGGCCAGAGACCCTGGACACCGCCATTTTGAAAAAACCCAGAGGCTGGGCAGGAAGGAGGGAGCAGGGGTAGTGAAGTGATGTGTCGCTGGTTGATAGGACAACCAGAGACTTCCTGCCAGCCCCCTACTCAACTTTTAAAAAGTGCTTGCACAGGAAGAGAAGCTCTCTCTGGGGTGTGGTCTGCTGAGGCAGAGGTTGCTGGAGCCTGGCGCAATGGGCAGTTGGAAAGAGGAACCCCCTGACTGCCCCCCAGGATCCTGAACAGCGCCAGGAAAAGAGACCGGGACCAGTGAGCAGAAGCAGGGGACTCTGCGCAGGGAGAAGAGAGGCCCAGGAGGGGAGCCAGGTGAAAGGCTGGTGCAGAGAGCCAGTGAAGACCGCTCCCTGCAGAGTGTACCCTCCGGGAGAGAAGGAGGGCGAATGTGAGTGCTCTCAGTGGCTGGGGTGCACCAGCAGGCGCAAGAAGATGCAAAAATAGAGAAGATCGGACCCCCAGGGGCTGAGATATGCCCCCCCGGAAGGTAGGCGACCTTTGACCCCTGAGAAGACCGATGACGAAGCACGTGGGGCTCCGCCGCCGGTCTCAGAGATGCTCCCGGGGTGGGTCAGGTCCCGGGGCTGTCTCCAACGGAAGTAAAGCCGGGGTGTGCCATCGCGCACCCTGTTAAGGTGCTTCCGCGGGGTACTATGAGCCCACCCTGGCCCCCGCTGAAAATTAAGGAGGGGAGCGCCGTCGCGCTCCCTGTGAAGAGTTGCAGGGGGAGGGGCCTGGGATCCCAACTCCGGGCCCCGTGTGTGATGGAGCCGGGGAGCGCCATCGCGCTCCCCCGCTATGATGCCCCCAGGGGCCCGGGACCCCATCCCTGGGCCCCGAAGCAAGGTGAAGTCTGACTCCTATGGGGTGCCAGGAGCCCACCCTGGCCCCCGACGAAGAAGAGACCTGACGGATAGCACCGGCGTGCTCCCCGCGAAGAGGAGGAGGGGGCCCAGGACCCCATCCCTGGGCCCCAAAACAAAGCCAAGGGGAGCCATCGCGCCCCCCGTAAAGATGGTCCTAGGAGCCGGAACCCCATCCCCGGGGCCCAGAAAGAATGAGGAGGCCGGGGGTGTGCTGCCGCACACCCCCTAGCACCGGGCAGGCCAGCGCGAGACTTCGGGTCTGCCCGCCGGAGAAGGCAGACCAGAAATGTGGTGCTGGCTTCCGCGGCAGCACGCGAGGGTACTGGCCGTGCGGGGAGCCGGCGGGGGCAGCCGGGTGTGGGCTCCCCAGGCTGCCCTCCAACACCGAGACATGTGGGGGTAGCCGGGTGGGACCGGGACCCCGAACAGTAAACGAAGAGCTGCATGGGGCCCGAGTGGGACCGGGCTCCTGAAAACCTGCAGAGCAGCCAGGGGTGGGCTCCCGAGCTGCGTCCCCTTACCAGGGGTCTGGGTGGGACCGGGCCCCCCACAGAGGCTGGCAGAAGCAGTGCGAGGCCGCCGGCTGCATCGCGGCTCTCCCCAGCACAGCGGGAGAGCCTCTAATGAAATATTCATGAAAAGGAGCATGAATCGCCCCAGAATGCCTTGCCAGGCATTTGGAAATTGATCGTTTTTTGGGCCTGGTGGCCCCCAGAGGAGGGGGGTCACCCTCATGTGTGAAAAGAGGTACAGGGCGAGCTTCAGGAGCAACACAGCCTCCCCCAACACCAAGAAGAACAGTCCGCCCATAAGTTTCATGGGGCATCTGAAAGAATAACCTCTCAGGGGCTCAGCCAGCTTTTCAACAACTTTTGGGCTGGAACTTTTGTTCTACAGCTGAGGGTGTATGGAGAAGTGCATTAAGGAGTGAAGGGCTGAGTTGGGGATGTCTGGAGAAGGGCATCCCCTGGAGGGAAAAAGGTGTAATAGCTCCAAAAATGCATTTACTAACGTTATTTCTTTTAGAGGGACTGAAGGTCACATGTGTAATGTGAAGTACCTGTGTAAGGTGATGTCATAAGCAAAGTGGGGTTATGTTGCCAGACATTCCTGCTAGGGTGTCTGGCTGTATATGCGTAACCCTGTGATTTTATCTGTGATGCCTTTAGGGGCTGTATTTGCAATGCATTCTAATGATCCACAAATGTGAGGAGTACTGTCATTCTAAAGTGATGCGTAAACATGTATTCTGGCTGCTGCGCTTAGGTGAAGGACCCAGACTGCTAGCCCTTAAGATATAGAGGTGCATATTTTATGGTCAGTAGGAAATGCTCAGTCAGGGTTATGTGTCACCAAGGCAGGGTTACTTATTTTAAATGCTTGTTGAGGTAATAGGGGGGGGGGCACTGGCATGGTGCCATGCGCAGGGCCCTCGCTCCACTTTACGTTCAACTAACAGCATTGGGGGCAAGTTGATGTGCATACATGGGAGTGGTGGTACTAGACCCCCCTGGGTGGAGATGTTATGCAATGTCACAAAGTAATTGGAACAGCTTATGTATATTTGTAAATTGGTGCATAGTATTGAGCAGTGTGTGTGTTTAATAAATGTACTCTTACTTTTATAAAGCAAAGTACGGACTGGAAAATCAATTATTTAGTGTTATTTCTGCGCACCTGCAAATGGCGATTACTAGCCCACACCACCTCCCTTGAGTAAGCCTCAGACTGCTCTGCAACGCTGCCCTCTAAGAGTCAGGCACTACAATTGGGTGTTTGGTTCCCAGTGAAGGACAAATGTAGTCATGTTATTTGTGCAGGCCTCACAGATGCTGCCTCATTTTCCAACAATTATGCAGACCCCATGGCTCCAAGCCTCCCGACGCCCTAGAGCCTAGTTCACCCTCACTGTCCCAGACACCCTGAATGGAAGTTCACAAGGCCACTCATGCTTGAGGTCACACCTCGTCTGGGTCCCCGGAAAGCAGGTGGGGATAGACAGTAAGCATAAACAAGAGGTAGGTGTAAACAAAGGGATTCTTGGCTCCACTCAGGAAGTTCACCAATAAGCTGTGGAGCAGAAACGGGCTAAGAGCAACAATTCGTTAAAAAAGGGTCCACCAGGGCCTTTTGGCACCAGCCCAGTTCTGCAAAGCACCGGGGGTCACACAGTCTCTTGACCTGCTCCTGAACCTTCTCTGAAGCGTTCATCCAGCCTAGTCAATTCTTCTCACTCCTTCCTGGTGCTACAAAGTCTTGGAAAGGGCCCATTGGGGAGAAGGCAGTTGGTCCACCATGATGAGGCCAGTGAGGGAGCAAGGAGTGAATGGGGAACAATACATAGGGGAGCCTCACGGCCTGAGGAGGCACCCCGTTGGGTACACGTTGATACAGGTTGTGCCCTGACAATCTCGGCACAGGGTGTGATGCACAATGAGATGACTCGCACCAGACACTTCAGGTTACACGAAATAGAGTTGCAATTTCGTACCTCCCTGGAAATGAGGCACTATGTCTGGCACACCTTGATGTCAGTTACACCAGACGATTCCGGTCACACACACAGGCCCAAGTTCAGCGATGCCTCACAAGGTAGAATGAGACTCTGCAATGGTTACATCCCCCACCTCCGAAGGTCACAACCTGTGAATCAGACACCGAACGCAAAGAGCATGCAGTCATCGTAGCGCATGAGAGAAATGCGGCACAGTCGTCAAAGTGGGCCACTTTGGATAACACAACCAGTAAATCCGCTCACCACCAACAAGATGCTTATGCGTGCCGAGGTCCCTGCAGTACAGTAACCACTTTGCCACAGATGTGGGCAACTTCTTGAGTTCCGCACTAGGCACTCTGGTCTCCACGCATGATTCTGTAGTTCCAAGCTCACACCTCGCTGTCCAGCTGTCAGCAGGTGATGTGGTTGTAGGAGAGTAGGATCTGATTTACATGGGTACCCCCACTTTTTGCTGGTGTTTCACTGTTTTTCGACCTTAGTCTGGCTGTGGCCCTGCTAATCAGGACCACAGCCTAACTGCTTCCTCTCTAAAATGGCTTGCATGTACATTAGGTACATATCTAATTGGATTCTGGAGTGCCTTATAAGACCCTAGTATATGGTATACTATGTACCTAGGGCAAAGGTACCTCAGAGGCCTACCAGGGGCTGAAGCATGTATTATGCCACCCCTGGGAAGCACTCTAAAATGGCACCACAGGTCTACTACTGCAGCCTGGGTAAGGGTGTGCTAGCACCCCTTACCGTGGTATAGGCTACCTATATCCACATATATATACAGACACATATAAACATATAAGTCACTCCTATGGCAGGCCTTGACAATCCTGAAGGCAGAGTGCTTGGTTTTGTGTGAGAGGGTGCCCAAGCATGAGCTGAGCACCTCTGCAGCTTTCGGAAATCCTTCCTTATGGCTGTTCTGTGATACAGCCATACCATATACTCTTAAGTGCATTATAACCTTGCGGTAAATGCTAACTTTGGAATGGCTGCATCAAAACATGTCGTGTTTGGTGTCAAACGCTTTGGAATACTATCCCCCACCAGTTCTGGTGGCGGGGGTAGCATACCATCCTTCTAGAGGGAGAGACATGTTCACACTGGTCAAACCCGGTAGGACTTTCCTGAGCCCTGGCATCACAAAATGGATGCCTCTGCCACAGACACGGGTCTGGCCTCCTGCTGCTGACCGAAACTCTGACAGGGGAGGCCTAGACAATAGGTTTCCTGTCGAAGGGAGGTGTAACCACCTCCCCAGACAGGCAGATGTGTATCGGGGCTGAGCGGGAGCACTTTCTGGTGCTTTGAAGTCCTGTACTGGGGGCACACTTGGTGTCCCTGTGCATAGTCCAGTTCAAACCGGTTGCAGGGGCTACCTGCCCCTGCTCTGGTGCAAAACTGGACAAAGGAAATGGGTGTAACCACCCCTCTTTCCAAGCCCACCCATAGGTGGGGCCTTAGAGTTAGTCCATCCCCTAAACTTAGTATGAGTAGGAATCCAGTCCCTAGGACTTTAGATTACCCTGGACGAAACTCTGCAACATATATCCTGGACCTCCGACTTTCTATCACGACTAGAAGATGGAAGAAATCTCCCTTGGAGTCAAGGAGTGACTCCCCTGCTTGGCAGGCACCAAAGAAGCAACTGACCGGTCTGCAACGCTGAAGCTCCCACCGGACGCCGAAGTCTTTGCATCACCAGAGGTGGATTTCCAGACTTCCGTGAGGCTACCCTGAGTTCACAGCAAAGCTGAGGCCCGTGGCTATTGTGGGGGACGTGGAACCGTGACCCCTGGACACCGTGATCTTTTGCAGCAAAAGCATTTTCCTGAGATTCCTCAAAGTTGTGCTTTGGGCACCGAGTAGCCCCAACCTTGAGCACCTTCTGCACCATAGATTGCTGGCCTCCACTCCACGAGTGACCCGTGGGCCAGTTTCAAGTGCGACCGCTCGAGGCTCCTTCACGATCACTAGCCCGTTGGCTAACAGGTCCCCACGAAGGCAACTCCTTTTCTACTTGGGCTTTCCTGGTTGCTCCAGACGAGCCCTGACTCACCCTCGCGGGGTGAGTCCCTCAGACCTTGCTGGTCTGCACCGCAGTCCTTTCTCTGAATTCCTGTGACTTACCGTTGCCAAGGCTTGTTGAGCCCATTCTGGTCGCAGACACTGCAGCACTCGACAGACTTCATGGGACAGCTCGAATCCGGCTCGTAGACTTCGTCGATGCCTCCTGGACCTCGTGGCTGAAGAGTCAAGACACCCGTCAACTCACCTGAAGCACCCGACATCTGTGGGCATTGGTCCATCCTGCCCTTGGTCACTGGCTAATGACCCAGACTCTGTCCCCTCTGCTTTCAGGTTCCTTCCATCCTAGATCCAGGCTTGGATCTCTTCGGACACTTCTCCTCTTCAATGCAACAGCAGTTCTTTGCAGGCTTCCATTGCAATCGACGACGCGACCCGACACCAAAAGACACCTATGCACCCGGCTTCCCTGGGTGAGGTAACTCGAGTACTCCGGTGCTCCCGTGGGTGCTAGCCCTAGAGCTTCTTAAGTCCAAAAGGGTTTGGGGACGACTCGATTAGAAGTGTCCCTAATCTTTACATTTCCAACCGCGACATTGCCCATAGAAGATAACGGGAACCCGCGGTTTTGTTTGGACACTGCATACAGTCCCCGTGGGTCCCCTGTGTCACTACCTTGGGTGGTTCCTTGTGGTCCCAGCGATTCTACAGGCTCTAGGCCTTGGGTCTATTCCAGTCGTCGTTCTTATACCACTTTTTTGGTATATGGTTTGGTACGCCCTTAGGGCCCAAACGTGTATTTGTGCTATTACTGATAATTGCTGACTTGTAAACAAAGTACTTCGAACTCCAGTCTCATAAAGAGACTAGAGGGGTGTGTGTTAACTTAAATACATATATTTTAAATATGCACCTGGGGTGGTTGTCCTTTCATTTGATCATTCAAGAGATTATAGACTGGTAAAACAAGCTGCTTTACATTCCTTCAAGACTTAGCCTGAAGGCTGCTCTCCATAGCTACCACTAGGATAGCTTTCAATAAAGGCTGTCTTTTACCTATCACCATAAGGGGTTGTTTGGACTGATACAAGGTGCCCACTAGACCTAGTGGACAGCATATATCAGGCCACCTTCTCACATTGGTGTGCAGTGTGTGGGATTCCAGCTTGCTATTGTTTTACCAGATAATCTCAATTGAATTGATCAACTGAAAACCACTAAAGGTACCTGAGGTACATATAATATCAAGTTTAGCTACAGTAAGTTCTACTGAACGTAGAGTTGTGTGTTAAGGGATAGCACACCCTTTCTACAACTCAAGAGAGTTTAGTAGGCCACACTAGTGTAGGTAGTGCAATACACCACACCACATTAGTAATGTCTAACCAGTCAGGAACCAGTGGGTCCCTACCAGGAACCACTGAGCTCCTTCCCTATAAATATGAGGATCTCTCCTTTGCTCAGCTTAGGGCCTTATGTTCCATTAGGAAGCTGAAGACAGGCAAAAGTCCATCCACCTAGCATCTCATTAAGATACTTAAGCTGGATGATATCACAGGGCCTAGTGGGCCTGATGGGATAGACAGTGTGGGTGGGGCAGCACCTGAGGGTGGGCCTAGGGGTGGAAACTCCCCTGACCCTACCTCTGATGCTGACCAGACTGGTGACAATGACCAGACTCATGTGAACCCAGATCTCCTGGATGAGGATGAGGAGGATGACAATAACGCTCCCTCCTTTATTCCTCCAGGTAGACCTGACAACAGGGCTAGAAGGGATAGATCTCTGTCAAGGGGATCAATCCAGTCTAACTCCTCTATAGGGACCGCTGTCTCTTCTCACAGAGGGAGGGAAACCTCCCAGGAGAGGAGAGAGAGACTGCTGAAGTATAAGCAAGACAAGTTAAACCTCAGAAAGCAGCAGATGGCCTTAGATAGGAAAGCTCTAGAGCTCTACAGAGCTAGTAAAAAGTAGGGACTAGAGTCCCTCGGCGGCAGCAATTTCCCTAGAGATAGGGAGAGGTCTTATGACCATAGAAACTGTTAGAATCCGGGGTCTCTGGTTGGCGCAGGTATGCACTTGCGACAAGCAGGGACCCTTTCCTCTAAGTCAGGGCGTAGGATTACCTCTTTAAAAATAACCCCTGCTCACCCTCTAGGTAACGTGGCGCATGCAGTCAGGCTAGATTTCCAGAGGGCATTAGGTTAAGCGTTCAAGATATCCCACACAATAATCACCACCCCACCACACAGAGACACAAGACTGTATTTATGCAAAAATAAAGTTCTTTATATAAAAGATTTCTTCAAGCAGGCTGGTTAAAATACAGTTCTTCACTTAAAATAGGTTCCAGTTACTTTCAATGCTTTTAGGCAGTCCACAGTTCTAAAAATGGCAATTTCCTACCTCAAATAGGCTTCTTTAGGTGTCTGTGCGCTTCGTAGCGCCTCCGGTACGCTTCGTACGAGGTTTTGAACGTGTCTTGCCGTTTCTCACGCTTCTCGAGTGAGCACGCGTACGCTGGACATGAACCGTACGGACCGTACCCTCGTAGGTACGCGTCGTACACGTCCGGTACGCCTCTTGCAGAACCTCACGCTTCCCGCGTGAGCAACGTCCTATATATTCAATGGAGTACGGACCGTACCTTCACGGGGGCTTCGCCCAGCTGATACGAAGGGTGCCAAAGCTCACGCTTCACGCGTGAACAGCGTAGTGGTACGGCAGCGCCAGTACTGCCCGAACAAAGCAACGGACTGGGTGTACCAGCACGCGCAGCTCACAGTACCTTTGTTCTTTGGGGGAGGTGGTTGTAACAGCCTCAGGGGTCCACAGAGGAGTGTCCCACGTCGCGTTGTCGTCCCTCGTAGTCAGTGGGCGGCGATGCTTCGTGGGGCACTTCAGAACTTCCCAGGCTCACAACGAGGTCGGCAGAAGGAGGGGCCGGCCGGGGGTGATTTCTAGCGCGTCGCAGCGCTGTCGGCTTCGCTCAGTGGATGAACAGTGCGTCGCAGGTCCTTACAGGCGCTTCCACGGCCAGGGGGGTCGCAGAGGCTCGGCGCTTGGAGCCGGATCAGTCTCTTCTTTGCTGTACGAGCTACGGCTCGGGGGGAAGTTGCTTGCGGTGCTCGGGCCAAGTAGGCAGGCCTTTGCTGTGCTCACAGTAGCCCCGATGGCAGATGTCGCGGTGCTCAGATGAGGGGCACACAGGTTCTCTGGGGTCAGCGTTTTGTAGAATCACCTCCAGCAGCTTCTCTTCTTCCAGGGGAAAGGTAGCGCCCACTGTTCCTGGGGCACAGTTCAGGGGGAAAGTTCACAAGCAAGCCCTTGGAGATTGTTTGATAAGCACAAGTTGATCAAAAGTCTTTCTCAGTCTTTTCTTCCTCTCCTTCCAGCAGCAAGGCACCCACCGCAGGCCAGTCTCTGAGGCTTAGAGACAGTACTCCTCCATACAGCTTTTCCAGGTCCTTCTCTTCAAGCAGAGTTTCTTTTTGGCGCAAACAGGATCTGATTTCTTAGGAGCAGGGCTCCTTCTTTTATAGCAAGTTTCTTTTGTTCTTTGTCGCCAGGGGGCCTGTGCCTGGCTCAGTCCGGTTTTGGGGCACTTTGTTGTGGGGACTCTGCTCTTTCCTTTCAACAGCAGGGCAGAAACATCAGCCGCTCCACAGGGGGCGGAGCCAGCATTGGGATGGCAGAGCACAGGTCTATTCAGAGTCAAGGTGTACTCCTCCCACCCATCCTGGTGTAATCTCTCTACCCACCACCTGGCAGCCAGCCTGTCTCCTGGAATTCCCCAGCCCTGCTCCTCACTGTTGCTAGGCAGAACACACACACAGCGCAGAGGCGGACTGAAATGGCCAGGTCAGTAAATACTAACTTTCTAAAATTAGTATTTACAAACACAGGATATTAAAATAAACTTTACTAAAAGAAGTATTTTATTATTCTGAGTTCAGGCATACTAAACTTGACTTTCTACCATGCTCTATGAGTCCACTGGGATTACAGCGTGTAGTAATTCCTGCAGCCCATTCTGGCCTAGGGAGAGCAGGTAGCCTTCAATAGTGAAAAACTAAAATGGCTGTAATTCACTATTAGGCCATGCCACACACATCAGGGCATGTCCTACCTTATACCTACAATGCACCCTGCCCTTGGGCCTACCAGAGGGGTGACTAATATGTAGTTAAGTGAAGGTTTGGGGACTGGCAAGTAGGTGCACTTGCGCAGTCAGCGCGACAGCACCAGACTGCACGCAGGTTCTGCAGTGGCAGACCTTAGACACATTTTACTAGGCCGCTTCTGTGGGTGGCACAACCAGTGCTGCAAGCCCACCAGCAGCATTTGTATTTACAGGCCCTGGCACTCCTGGTGCACTTTAGTAGGGGCTGATAGTAAACCAAATAAGCCAAACATGGACACCAATCAATGTGTACACTTTTCAAAAGGGAGCACTTGCACTGTGGCACTGATTAGCAGTGGCACAGTGCCCTGAGCAGCTAACACCAACAAAACACAATGAGGCACATCAGCAAAAAGTGGAAGGGAAACTCACGCCAAGGTGCCAGGTCTAACATGTGTCCCCTCCAGCTGAAATGTGGGGGGAACTACCCTACCCCAGGGAGTTCCTCTTCACTAAGGCGGAAAAACCTGGACAGACCGTCAGCATTGGCGTGATCTGTGCCAGGGCGATGCTCCACCGTAAAGTCCATACCCTGTAGGGAGATGGACCACCTCAACAGTTTTGAGTTCTCCCCCCTCATTTGCATCAACCATCTGAGGGGCCTGTGGTCGGTCTGAACCCGGAAGTGAGACCAAAACAAGTAGTGTCTTAGCTTCTTCAGCGCCCAGACCACAGCAAATGCTTCTCGCTCGATTGCACTCCACCTTTGTTCCCGTGGAAGTAACCTCCTATTTATGAAGGCTACAGGTTGGTCCCAGCCCTCCTCAGTCATCTGTGAGAGAACAGCCCCTACACCATGCTCTGATGCGTCTGTCTGCACTAGGAATTCTTTGGAGAAGTCAGGAGCCAAGAGCACGGGCGCCGTGCACATGGCAGTCTTCAGGGTGTCAAAAGTCTTCTGACAGGTGTCAGTCCATATCACTTTTCTGGGCTGCTTCTTCGAAGTCAGCTCTGTCAAGAGGGCAACGATGCTGCCATACCCCTTGACAAACCTCCTGTAGTACCCTGTGAGTCCTAAAAAGGCCCTCACCTCCGTCTGGGTCTTTGGGGGCTCCCAAGCCAGGATGGTTTCGATCTTGGGTTGTAGGGGCGCCACCTGGCTGCTCCCTACTTGGTGTCCCAAGTACACCACAGAACCCTGCCCGATCTGACACTTGCTTGCCTTGATCGTTAGGCCTGCCTTGCGCAGTGCCATCAACACTTCCCAGAGATGTTGCAGGTGTTCTTTCCATGTGCCGCTGAACACTGCAATGTCATCCAGGTATGCGGCGCTGAACTCGGTCAGCCCAGCCAACACCTGGTTGACCCACCTCTGTAAGGTGGCAGGGGCATTCTTCATCCCAAATGGCATAACTCGGAACTGGATATGCCCATCTGGAGTGGAGAATGTGGGCCTCTCTTTGGCTCCATCAGTCAAGGCGATCTGCCAGTACCCAGACGTTAAATCAAACGTGCTGAGGTACCTTGCAGCCCCCAACCGATCGATGAGCTCATCAGCTCTGGGGATGGGGTGCGCGTCAGTCTTCGTGACTGAATTGAGTCCTCTGTAGTCCACACAGAACCGGAGTTCGGGTGTGGCACCCGGCGCTGCAGCCTTTGGGACCAAGACCACTGGGCTGGCCCAAGGACTGCTGGAGGACTCAACCACCCCTAGAGCAAGCATCTTTGAGACCTCCTCTTTGATGCAGGCTCTGACCCTGTCAGTTACCCTGTAAGCCTTGTGCTTCACAGGTAAGCTGTCTCCTGTAACCACATCATGGACGCACCAATCTGTGATACCAGGAACCAGGGAGAACAGGTCAGGAAACTGCCCCAGCAGCTGGCGGCAGTCATCCTGTTGCTCAGGGGTCAGGGTGGGTGAGAGGTTAACTCCATCCACTGACCCGTCTTGCTCTGAGGCTACCAGGAGGTAGAGAAGAGGCTCAGACTCCTCCTCCGTCCCATCATCTGTGGCCAAGAGCATGCCCACTTTGGACCTCTCCAAGTGGGGCTTCAGTCGATTGACATGGAGGACCCTCAAGGGGTTCCTAGGAGACTGCAAGTCCACCAAGTAGGTGACAGAACTCTTGCGCTCCACAATCTCAAAAGGTCCTGTCCACTTGTCCTGGAGTGCACAAGGCTCCACAGGGGCCAGGACCCATACCTTTTGACCAGGTTGAAGCTCAACCAGAGTGGCATTCTGGTCGTACCACCGCTTCATTTCCTCCTGGCTGGCTTCCAGATTTGCCTCAGCAAGTTGCCTGAAACGCCTAGTCTGGTTCTGGAAGGCCAGCATGTAACTGTATACATTCTGGGGAGGTTTCCTGGGAGATTGCTCCCAGCCTTCCTTGACCAGACTAAGAGGTCCTCGTACTGGGTGGCCATACAGAAGCTCAAAGGGACTGAACCCCAGAGACTTCTGTTGCACCTCACGGTACGCAAAGAGAAGGCATGGTAAGAGGACGTCCCACTTACGCCTCATGGGTTCCTCAAGACCCATAATCATGCCTTGTAGGGTTCAGTTGAATCTCTCAACCAACCCGTTTCCTTGGGGATGGTAAGGGGTGGTGAACTTGTATGTCACACCACACTCTTGCCAAAGGGATTTCATATATTTCGATATGAAATTGGTCCCCCTGTCGGACACCACCTCTAGAGGGAATCCTACTCGTGAGAAAATTCCCATCAGTGCCCGTCCCACCACGGGGGCCGTCACTGTCCTCAGAGGGATGGCTTCAGGGTACCGGGTGGCATGGTCCACCAAGACCAGGATAAACCTGTTGCCCATGGCTGTCTTGGGGTCCAATGGCCCCACAATGTCAATCCCCGCTCGCTGGAATGGGGTACTGACCACAGGGAAAGGTTGGAGTGGAGCCTTCAGCTTCCTTCCACTCTTGTCACTTGCCTGGCAAGTCTGGCATGTCCTGCAGTGAGTGTCAGAACTCCGCGCATTTGAGGCCAATAAAAGTGGGTGACAAGCCTTTCGAAGGTCTTGTCCTGCCCCAAATGCCCTGCTAACGGAACGTCATGAGCCAGCCCCAGTAGGAAGGCTCTGAACTTCTGGGGTACCACCAGCGCACGGGCTGACCCAGGTTCAGCAACCTTAGGCTCTGAGTACAGGAGGTCATTCCCCCAGTAGATTAAGTGAGTACCGGACTGATCACCATTGGCCTGGGCTGCAGCCTGCTGCCGCATACCCACTAGAGAGGGGCACTCCTTCTGCTCTCTGCAGAATTCCTCCCTGGTGGGGCCTCCTTCTTGCTGCCAATGGGTCAGCTCAGGCAGGTCCCCCAGTTCGACTATCTGTTCCCCTGTAGGCTCCAGGGCATCCCCCTCAAGGTCTGCTTCCTCCTGGGCCGTGGGAACTTTAGGAGCCGGTTTCCCGTGCCTCCTGTGCCCTCTCCCTAAAGCCGGTTCCTGGGCCTCTCCCTCAGGCTCCAGGGTCCCTTCAACACCCATACTGGCTGCCCTCGACCGGGTGGTCACGCACGCCCAATCGGGTAAACCCACCATCCGTAGGTGAGCTGTTTTCTCCACCTTTTCCCAAGGGGAGCTCTCCAAATCATTCCCTAGGAGACAGTCTACACGCATGGCAGTTCTCACAGCGACTTGCAGAGTACCAGAGACCCCCCCCCCACCCAAAGGGAACTTGAGCCATTGGACAATGACTCTCTGTGTTGTCAGCATTGACAACCCGACAATAGGCATGGGGTACAACCTGCTCTTGAGATACCAGGTGCTGCCGTACTGCAGTCACACTGGCGCCTGTGTCTCGAAGAGCCTCTACCTTCTTCCCATTGACGGTCACCACTTGCCCATATTTCTTAGTGTTAGAGGGCAAGTCGGCGTTAGGGACCATCTCACTGTCTCCTAGTGAGACTAAGGTCAGCTGGACGGGGTCCCACCCACCTGGGACTTCTACCTCCTCCCCAAAGGCTACTGTAGCCACTTGCTTTGGTAGAGCACCAGTGGGTGCTGGTTTCCCATATTGGCGACACTTGGGCTCACTGGCAAAGTGACCTAGTTCACCACATTTTTAACATTGAGGGGGCCCCTTGGGAACAGGCTTACCTGTCGGGCCCCTGACGGCTTCGGGGTTGGGGGAGGCTGAGAACCTTTCTGCTGGTTCCCTTGGGGATTACTTTGGGGGCCTTTTGGAAACCCTTTCTGTTTTCCCCTGTCCCCCCCACTTTTCTGCTGGGGACCCTGCCCACCCTTGGCGGAGTCTCCCACTTGACCCTTGTGGACCCTGGTGCTGACCCAGCGGTCCGCCTCTTCAGCAAGCTTCCTAGGGTTAGTCAGCTTGCTATCTATCAGGTGTTGGCATAGCTCAGGAAAACAATTAAGCGACAAGTGCTCCCCTGCAATTAAATCAAAAATCATCAACTTTGCTACCCTTCACCCAGCCATCCAGTGCTCTGCAGAAAAAGGTTACATACTCCACATACGTACTCCCCGCATTCTTGGTACACCCCCTGAACCTCTGTCTATATAATTCAGGAGTTAGCCCATATCTATTCATTAAAGCTTCCTTCATGTGGGGGTAAGAATTGTATACATCAGAGGGCAAATCTAAAAGTGTGACCCGCCCCTCACTGAGGAACCGTCCCCACAACCCCGCTCCCCAATCTCTCTCAGGGACCCGGTGGGAAGACATGGCTACCTCATAGGCCTTGAACCATTGCCCTATGTCGTCATTATTAAAGTATTCCTTAACTACATCTTTTGGCATGTACACCCTTGACTCTACCTGCACCGGCGTTGCGCTGCCACCAGAGGGAGGGTTTTCCAAACTTCTTTCTTTTATCGCCAGCTCCCTCATTCTCGCGTCGTGCTCCATCTGAATCTTTCTTTCTTCCAGAGCCATTCTCTTTTCTTCCAGAGCCAGCTTCTTGCTTTCTAGCTCCAATTGACCATTTAATTTCAGCCTTGCCAATGTGACTTCTTGCTCTCTTGCGGCCTGTCTGTCTGCCGGCTCCTCTGGCGACAGGCCTCTGCCAAGACTACGGACGCTCTCCGCTGGTTCCACTAGGTCAACCTCCTCAGGTGCAACATCCTCAGCTGCCCCTCTTGATTCCATCCAGGCTCTCAACGCCTTGTAGAAGTGTGCTTTGTTCTTGCATCCTTTGTGTGGAACCTTGAGTTTCCTGCAAAAATGCTTGAGTTCGTCCCTCTTGTAGTCAGCCAGTTTCGACTCATCCCATTCTAGATCCTCTCTCTCAGAGGTTCCAGATGCTGTATTCTCTGTGCTGTTTGAGCCCGGCATGGCTTCAAACACAAGGGATCTTCTTTTTCTTGGCAAGCGAAATTAAATTTAAAGTTCTGTGGTTCAAGCTACTGGACTGTCCTCACTGTGCAGTGGCTAGTAATCACTGCGCAGACACCAAGAACGCAAATCCGTAAATCCTCACCGCTGGCACCAATGTTAGAATCTGGGGTCTCTGGTTGGCGCAGGTATGCACTTGCGACAAGCAGGGACCCTTTCCTCTAAGTCAGGGCGTAGGATTACCTCTTTAAAAATAACCCCTGCTCACCCTGTAGGTAACGTGGCGCGAGCAGTCAGGCTAGATTACCAGAGGGCATTAGGTTAAGCGTTCAAGATATCCCACACAATAATCACCACCCCACCACACAGAGACACAAGACTGTATTTATGCAAAAATAAAGTTCTTTATATAAAAGATTTCTTCAAGCAGGCTGGTTAAAATACAGTTCTTCACTTAAAATAGGTTCCAGTTACTTTCAATGCTTTTAGGCAGTCCACAGTTCTAAAAATGGCAATTTTCTACCTCAAATAGGCTTCTTTAGGTGTCTGTGCGCTTCGTAGTGCCTCCGGTACGCTTCGTACGAGGTTTTGAACGTGTCTTGCCGTTTCTCACGCTTCTCGCATGAGCACGCGTACGCTGGACGTGAACCGTACGGACGTACCCTCGTAGGTACGCGTCGTACACGTCCGGTACGCCTCTTGCAGAACCTCACGCTTCCCGCGTGAGCAACGTCCTATATATTCAATGGAGTACGGACCGTACCTTCACGGGGGCCTCGCACAGCTGATACGAAGGGTGCCAAAGCTCACGCTTCACGCGTGAACAGCGTAGCGGTACGGCAGCGCCAGTACGGCCCGAACAAAGCAACGGACGGGTCGTACCAGCGCGCGCAGCTCACAGTACCTTTGTTCTTTGGGGGAGGTGGTTGTAACAGCCTCAGGGGTCCACAGAGGAGTGTCCCACGTCGCGTTGTCGTCCCTCGTAGTCAGTGGGCGGCGATGCTTCGTGGGGCACTTCAGAACTTCCCAGGCTCACAACGAGGTCGGCAGAAGGAGGGGCCGGCCGGGGGTGATTTCTAGCGCGTCGCAGCGCTGTCGGCTTCGCTCAGGGGATGAACAGTGCGTCGCAGGTCCTTACAGGAGCTTCCACGGCCAGGGGGGTCGCAGAGGCTCGGCGCTTGGAGCCGGATCCGTCTCTTCTTTGCTGTGCGAGCTACGGCTTGGGGGGCAGTTACTTGCGGTGCTCGGGCCAAGTAGGCGGCCTTTACTGTGCTCACAATAGTCCCGGTGGCAGAAGTCGCGGTGCTCAGATGAGGGGCACACAGGTTCTCTGGGTTCAGCGTTTTGTAGAATCACCTCCAGCAGCTTCTCTTCTTCCAGGGGAAAGGTAGCGCCCACTGTTCCTGGGGCGCAGTTCAGGGGGCAAGTTCACAAGCAAGCCCTTGGAGATTGTTTGATAAGCACAAGTTGATCAAAAGTCTTTCTCAGTCTTTTCTTCCTCTCCTTCCAGCAGCAAGGTACCCACCGCAAGCCAGTCTCTCAGGCTTAGAGACAGTACTCCTCCATACAGCTTTTTCCAGGTCCTTCTCTTCGGGCAGAGGTTCTTCTTGGCGCAAACAGGATCTGATTTCTTAGGAGCAGGGCTCCTTCTCTTATACCAAGTTTCTTTTGTTCTTTGTCGCCAGGGGGCCTGGGCCTGGCTCAGTCCAGTTTTGGAGCACTTTGTTGTGGTGACTCTGCTCTTTCATTTCAGCAGCAGGGCAGAGACATCAGCCGCCCCACAGGGGGCGGAGCCGGCATTGTGGTGGCAGAGCACAGGTCTATTCAGAGTCAAGGTGTACTCCTCCCACCCATCCTGGTGTAATCTCTCTACCCACCACCTGGCAGCCAGCCTGTCTCCTGGAATTCCCCAGCCCTGCTCCCCACTGAAACTAGGCAGCACACACAGCGCAGAGGTGGACTGAAATGGCCAGGTCAGTAAATACTAACTTTCTAAAAGTAGTATTTACAAACACAGGATATTAAAATAAACTTTACTAAAAGAAGTATTTTAAAATTCTGAGTTCAGGCATACTAAACTTGACTTTCTACCATGCTCTATGAGTCCACTGGGATTACAGCGTGTAGTAATTCCAGCAGCCCATTCTGGCCTATGGAGAGCAGGTAGCCTTCAATAGTGAAAAACGAAAATGGCTGTAATTCACTATTAGGCCATGCCACACACATCAGGGCATGTCCTACCTTATACCTACAATGCACCCTGCCCTTGGGCCTACCAGAGGGGTGACTAATATGTAGTTAAGTGAAGGTTTGGGGACTGGCAAGTAGGTGCACTTGCGCAGTCAGTACGCAGGTTCTGCAGTGGCAGATATTAGACACATTTTACTGTGGGTGGCACAACCAGTGCTGCAAGCCCACCAGCAGCAGTTGTATTTACAGGCCCTGGCACTCCTGGTGCACTTTACTAGGGGCTGATAGTAAACCGAATAAGCCAAACATGGACACCAATCAATGTGTACACATTTCAAAAGGGAGCACTTGCACTGTGGCACTGATTAGCAGTGGCACAGTGCCCTGAGCAGCTAACACCAACAAAACACAATGAGGCACATCAGCAAAAAGTGGAAGGAAAACTCACGCCAAGGTGCCAGGTCTAACAGAAACCTAAGTAAGATTGTCCCTCCCTACCAGAGTGGGGATGACATCCACAAATGGATAACTGCCTTGTAGAGGGCCTGTAAAGTACAGAAGGTCCCTCAAGGTCAGTGGGCAGCGATCTTATGGCTCTCCTTTGCAAAGGTAGAGACAAGCTCCTCACTGTACGAGAAGAGGATGCTGATGATTACCAGGTCTTGAAAAGTGCACTAATAGATGGGTTTGGCCTAACCACTGAACAATGCAGGTTAAAGTTCAGAGACACCCAAAAAGCATATAATCAGGACTGGGTTGACTTTGTTGACTGTGCTGCTAAGGCTCTGAAAGGTTGGTTATTGGGCAGTAAAGTGTGTGACTTCAAAGGATTGTACAATCTGATAATGAGGGAGCAGATACTTAATAACTGTCAAAATCAGCTGTTGCACCAGTACCTGGTAGACTCTAATCTGACCTCTCCCCAAGAATTGAGAAAGAAGGCAGACAAATGGGTCAGAACCAGGGTGAGGCAGAAGGTACAGAACCAAGGTGGTGACCCAAAGAAGCAAGATTCCAAAAACTCTGACAAGGGTGGGGACAATGGTAAAGATCAGAAGTCTTCTCAAGGGCCCCAAAAATCTTCTTCAGGTGGGAATTCACAGGCTAACAAAGGGAACGGCCAAAAGAAACCTTGGTGCAAAATCTGTAAGCAGAAAACTCACTGGACTAGTGACTGCACCAAGGCAAAAGAAAATACTCCAGCCACCTCCAATGCCCCTAAGGCACCTGTTCTCCCTAGTGCAGTTACAATTGGTGGTGGGAAGACACAGAATAAGGGTGTAGTAGGGTTGACCCTGGGTTCTGAGATGGATTCTGGCCTAGTCAGAGTACCAACTCAGGCTGTGCTTGTCAGTGATGGGGGCATGGATTTGTCCCGCTTTGTGAGTCCCAGTAACCTGGGCAAATACAGACAGCAGCCTTTAATTAATGGAGTAGAAGCTTGGGCATTCAGGGACACAGGAGCAAGTGTCACAATGGTGACAAAAGATCTTGTGGATCCTGGGCAGATTATACTTGGTGAAATGTACCAAGTGACCAATGCTAGCAATGTCAGAACAGACCATTCACTGGCAGTTGTTAACTTCTCCTGGGGAGGGGTAACTGGCCATAAGAAGGTTTTTGTAAGTGCAGACCTACCAGTAAAGTGCTTGCTTGGCAATGATCTGGAAACTTCAGCTTGGGCTGAAGTGGAGCTCAGGGCACATGCAGAAATGTTTGGGATCCCTGCACATGTCTTTGCTGTGACTAGGTCACAGGCAAAAATGTCAAAAGCTGGACAGGCCCTGGATTCTGGAATAATGGACCAGGTGCCTCACAAGAGGAGGAGCAGTAGGGTTAATGCAGAGCCTCCCCCACTGACTCAGAATGCTGCTCAGTCTCCTCAGGGAGATGATCTTGAGCCTGAAGAAGGAACTGTCCCAGAGGAGCTTGAACCTGACCAGGTTGAGTTCTTGGGGACAGGGGACCCTTCCAGGTCTGATCTGAGCCAGGAGCAGAAAACCTGCCCCTCTCTTGAAACCCTCAGACAGCAAGCTGCTGATGAGGCTGCTGGGAATGCTAGTAGCACCCATAAAGTTTATTGGGATGATGGACTCCTACACTCAGAGAGTAGAGACCCCAAGCCTTGTGCATCCAGGAGGTTGGTTATACCTCTGAAGTTTAGGGGTTTCCTATTGACACTAGCCCATGATATTCCCCTAGCAGGACAACTGGGCCAGAACAAGACTTGGGACAGAATTGTCCCTCACTTTCACTGGCCCCAGATGTCTGAAGACACAAAGGAGTTTTGTCGCTCCTGTGTAACCTGCCAAGCCAGTGGCAAAGCAGGTGGCACTACAAAGGCACCCCTGATACCACTACCTGTGGTGGGGGTGCCCTTTGAAAGGGTAGGGATTGACATTGTTGGTCCCATGGATCCCCAAACAGCATCTGGGCACAGATTTATACTGGTGGTGGTGGATCATGCCGGTGAACACCCTAAATATTGATTCCAAAATATCGACTGCCCAGAATATAGATAGGTCAGAATATCGAAATTGGGGTATGAAATATCGATTTCCATAATATAGAATTTAAAAATATAGAATTCCATAAGATCGAATTTAAAAATATAGATTATCATAATATCGAATTTAAAAATATAGAAATCTATAATATCGATTTTTTTTTAGTGTTATGTATGGTAGTATATGTGTTAAAATTATGTATTATTTTTGTAATGTATGTTTAATTTATTTAAACTAATGAATGTTATGTAATTGAATTTTTGCATAATTTAAATCCGTAGCGGGTTGTGGGTTTATAGGGGAATAGGGTGGGAAGTAATTTAATTATGGTTAATTAAATATTAATTATATTTATATGTTTTGATAATGAATTGATTGATAATTAATTATTAATTGGTAATTGATTTTTATTAATTGGTAATTATTTTATATTGATTGATTAATTGATAATAATGTTAATTGTATTTTTTATTATTGGGAGTGGATTGTGGGTTTATAGGGGAATTGGGTGGGAAGTAAATTAATTGTAATAAAGTAAATATTTTTTTTTATTTATGTGTATTGATAATTGATAATTAATTATTAATTGGTAATTAATTTGTATTAATTGGTAATTAATTGTTATTAATTGCTAATTGATATTTTTCAATTGTAATTAATTGTTATTAATTGGTGATTATTTTTAATTAACTTTTTATTCGTATTGATAATTAATGTAATCTTATTTTAAATTTAAATCATTACTTTCCATACTTTTGCAATCTCAGGAGTAGGAATAGTATTTTTTACCCTCCGCTATCCAACTCTTTCCCTACTGTTGCACTCACTGGAGTGGGAATAGTAACTTGTACCCTCCTGCTATCCAACGCTTTCCCTACTGTTACACTCTTTGGAGTGGGAATAGTAATTTTTATCCCTACACTATCCAGCGTTTTCCCTACTGTTGCATTCACTGGAGTGGGAATAGTAATTTGTACCCCTACGCTATCCAACGCTTTCCCTACTGTTGCATTCACTGGAGTGGGAATAGTAATTTTTCCCTTCCCGCTATCCAGCGCTTTCCCTACTGTTGCACTCTTTGGAGTGGGAATAGTAATTTTTACCCCTACGCTATCCAACGTTTTCCCTACTGTTGCACTCACTGGAGTGGCAATAGTAATTTTTACCACTACGCTATCCAACGTTTTCCCTACTGTTGCACTCACTGGAGTGGGAATAGTAATTTTTATGCTCTCACTATCCAACAAAAGCTCTGCTTTTTTTACATTACTTTTATTATGTTTACATTTTAAGCTTTTTTATATTATATTATTTATGTTTTATTTAATTGTTTTTAATATTTAATTACTTTTATATTATTTTTAATACATTTTAAAAATTCGATATTTTAGCTAAATATATTTTAACATTCTATATTTTGGAATCGATATTTTAGTACTTACCTGTTTGTAGATAGGGAGTCAATATTCTGTCCTTCTATATTTTGGCGTCGATATTTTGGGCATTCTATATTATGTCCCTCGATATTTAGTCACTGAACCGATCTTGCCACCAGGTACCCAGAAGCAATTCCCCTAAGGACCACTACAGCACCTGTAGAGGCAAGAGCTCTCTGGAGTGTGTTCTCAAGAGTAGGCTTTCCTAGGGAGGTAGTATCTGACAGGGATCCAAACTTCATGTCCAGTTACTTGACTGCTATGTGGAAGGAGTGTGGAGTGAACTGCAAGTTCACCACAACCTATCACCCACAATGCAATGGTTTAGTTGAGAGATTCAACAGAACCTTAAAGGGCATGATCAAATGTCTCCCAGAGAAGCTTAGGCGAAAATAGAACCTGCTCTTGCCCTGCCTTTTATTTGCATACAGGGAGGTGCCTCAAAAGGGGGTTGGTTACAGCCCATTTGAACTTTTGCTTGGTCACACTGTCAGGGGTCCATTATGTTTGGTGAAGGAAGGATGGAAGTTACCTCTAAAGCCCCCAAAGCAAGACATAGAGTACATGAAAAAGACAAAATAAATCATTGAGGCTAGCCAGGAACTGCAAAAAGCCTGGCATGGCCAAAAAGGCTGTACTGACTGTTTACCAGCCAGGCCAGAAGGTGTGGGTGTTGGAGCCTGTGGCCCCAGCAGCCCTCCAGGACAAATGGAGTGGCCTCCATACAATTGTTGAACAGAAAGCGGAGGTTACCTACTTGGTAGACCTTGGAACCCCTAGGAGTCCCCATATGCTACTTCATGTCAACAGACTAAAACCATATGTTGACAGGGCAGACATGGGCTTGCTCATGGCTACTGATGAAGGACAGGAGGAAGAGAGTGACCCACTCCCTGACCTGCTTTCTCCGAACCCTGATGATGGGTCAGTTGATGGTGTAGCCTTGGCAGGCAGCCTCACTGCCCAGCAGCAAACTGACTGCCGAAACCTTCTCAGCCAGTTTAGACATATGTTTTCTCTGACTTCAAGTCAGATCACCTGGTGCACTCATGAAGTGGACACTGGGAACAGTCTACCTGTGAAGAATAAGATCTACAGGCAACCTGACCATGTCAGGGACTGTATAAGGACAGAAGTCCAAATGATGTTGTATCTGTGTGTGATTGAACCCTCAGATAGCCCTTGGGCTAGCCCAGTAGTCCTGGTACCAAAACCTCACACCAGTGGTGGAAAAAGAGAGATGAGATTTTGTGTAGACTACAGGGGTCTCGATGCAGTCACTAGAACTGATGCCCATCCCATCCCATCCCCAGGACAGATGAGCTGATAGATACTTTGGCCTCAATCAAGTTTCTACGCACATTCGACCTAACAGCTGGCTACTGGCAGATCAGACTAGCTGATGATGCAAAGCCAAAGACAGCATTTTCTACCCCTAGTGGGCACTATCAATTTGTGGTGATGCCCTTTGGTTTGAAGAATGCACCTGCCACTTTCCAAAGGTTGGTGAATCAAGTCCTTACAGGCCTGGAAGACTTTAGTGCAGCATATCTAGATGATATTGCTGTCTTTAGCTCCACCTGGGAGGATCACCTGGTCCACCTGAGGAATGTTTTGGAGGCCCTGCAAAGGGCAGGCCTCACTCTCAAGGCTACTAAGTGCCAGATAGGGCAGAGTCAGGTTGTGTACCTGGGCCACCTTGTAGGTGGAGGCCAGGTTCAACCATTGCAGAGAAAAATCTAGACCATAATAGAATGGGTTGCTACAACTACCCAGACTTAGGTGAGAGCCTTCTTAGGCCTGACTGGGTACTACAGGAGATTTGTCAAAGGGTATGGATCAATAGTGACTCCCTTGAATGACTTAACTTCTAAAAAGATGCCCAAAAAGGTTCAGTGGAAATCTAGCTGTCAAAAGGCATTTGATGACCTGAAGCAGGCCATGTGCACTGCTCCCATTCTGCAGAGTCCTGACTACTCCAAGAAGTTAATTGTACAAACAGATGCATCTGAATTGGGGGTAGGGGCTGTACTGTCACAATTGAATGATGGTCAGGATCAGCCAGTAGCCTTCATAAGCAGAAAGCTGACCCCTAGAGAGAAACGTTGGTCAGCCATTGAGAGGGAGGCCTTTGCTGTGGTTTGGGCTCTGAAGAAGTTGAGGCCATACTTGTTTGGTACTCACATCCTTGTTCAGACAGACCATAAGCCCCTCTTATGGCTAAAGCAAATGAAGGGTGAAACCCCCAAAGTGCTTAGGTGGTCCATTTACCTACAGGGGATGGACTTTACAGTGGAACATAGACCTGGGAGCAACCATGCCAATGCAGATGGACTCTCTAGGTATTTCCACTTAGAACATGAAGACTCAACTGGTCAAGGCTAGTTTAATGTCCCTGCGTTTGGGGGGGGGGGGTTGTGTAGGAGAGTAGGATCTGCTTCACATGGGTAACCCAACTTTTTGCTGGTGCTTCACTGTTTTACGACCTTAGTCTGGCTGTGGCCCTGCTAATCAGGACCACAGCCTAGCTGCTTCCTCTCTAAAATGGTTTGCAAGTACAGTAGGTACATATCTAATTGGATTCTGGAGTGCCTTATACGCCCCTAGTATATGATATACTATGTACCTAGGGCATAGGTACCACAGAGGCCTACCAGGGGCTGAAGCATGTATTGTGCCACCCCTGGGAAGCACTCCAAAATGGCACCACAGGTCTGCTACTGCAGCCTGGGTAAGGGTGTGCTAGCACCCCTTACTGTGGTATAGGCTACCTATAGCCACATATATATATACAGACACATATAAACCTATAAGTCACTCCTATGACATGCCTTTACAATCCTGAAGGCAGAGTGCTTGGTTTTGTGTGAGAGGGTGCCCAAGCATGAGCTGAGCCCCTCTGCAGCTTTCAGAAATCCTTCCATATGGCTGTTCTGTGATACAGCCATACCATATACTCTTAAGTGCATTATAACCTCGCGGTAAATGCTAACTTTGGAATGGCTGCATCAAAACATGTTGTGTTTGGTGTCAACTGCTTTGGAATACTACCCCCCCCCCTGCCAGTTTTGGGGGGGTAGCATTCCACTCTTCTAGAGGGAGAGACATGTTCACACTGGTCAAACCCGGTAGGACTTTCCTGAGCCCTGGCATCACAAAATGGATGCCTCTGCCACAGACACGGGTCTGGCCTCCTGCTGCTGACCAAAACTCTGGCAGGGGAGGCCTGGACAATAGGTTTCCTGTTGAAGGGAGATGTAACCACCTCCCCAGACAGGCAGATGTGTATTGGGGCTGGGCAGGAGCACTTTCTGGTGCTTTGAAGTCCTGCACTGGGGGCACACTTGATGTCCCTGTGCATAGTTCAGTTCAAACCAGTTGCAGGGGCTACCTGCCCCTGCTCTGGCGCGAAACTGGACAAAGGAAATGGGTGTAACCACCCCTCTTTCCAAGCCCACCCATAGGTGGGGCCTTAGAGTTAGTCCATCCCTTAAACTCAGAATAAGTATAGCAATCCAGTCGCTAGGACTTTAGATTACCCTGGATGAAACTCTGCAACATATATCCTGGACCTTCGACTTTCTATCACGACTAGAAGATGGAAGAAATCTCCCTTGGGGTCAAGGAGTGACTCCCCTGCTTGGCAGGCACCAAAGAAGCAACTGACCGGTCTGCAACGCTGAAGCTCCCGCCGGACGCCAAAGTCTTTGCATCACCAGAGGTGGATTTCCAAACTTCCCCGAGGCTACCCTGAGTCCACAGCAAAGCTGAGGCCCGTGGCTATCGTGGGGGACGTGGAACTGTGACCTCTGGGCACCATGATCTTTTGCAGCAACAGCATCTTCCTGGGCTTCCTCGAAGTTGTGCTTGGGGCTCCCAGTAGCCCCAGCCTTGAGCACCTCCTGCACCGAAGATTGCTGGCCTCCACTCCACGAGTGACCCGTGGGCCAGTTTCAAGTGCGATCGCTCGAGGCTCCTTCGCGATCACTAGCCCGTTGGCTAACAGGTCCCCACGAAGGCAACTCCTTTTCTACTTGGGCTTTCCTGGTTGCTCCAGACGTGCCTGACTTGCTGTCACTGGGTGAGTCCCTCAGACTTTGCTAGTCTGCACCGCAGTCCTTTCTCTGAATTCCTGTGACTTGCCGTTGCCAAGGCTTGTTGGGTCCATTCTGGTCACCGACACCGCAGAACTCTACAGACTTTGTGGGACAGCTCGAATCTGGCTCGTGGACTTTGTTGACACCTCCTGGACCTCGTGGCTGAAGAGTCAAGAAACCCATCAACTCCCCTGACGCACCCGACATCTGTGGGCATTGGTCCATCCTGCCCTTGGGCATTGGCAAGTGACCCAGACTCTGTCCCCTCTGCTTTCAGGTTCCTTCCATTCTAGATCCAGGCTTGGATCTCTTCAGACACTTCTCCTCTTCAAGGCAGCAGCAGTACTTTGCAGGCTTACATTGCAATCGACGACGCGACACGACACCAAAAGACACCTATGCACCCGGCTTCGCTGGGTGAGGTAATTCGAGTACTCCGGTTTGGTCCTGACTCGATTAGAAGTGTCCCTAATCTTTAAATTTCCAACCGCGACATTGCCCATAGAAGATAACGGGAACCCGCGGTTGTGTTTACACACTACATACAGTCCCCGTGGGTCCCTTGTTCCACTACCTTGGGTGGGTCCTGGGGTCCCAGCGATTCTAGAGGCTATAGGCCCAGTGTCTATTCCAGTCGTGGTTCTTATACCACTTGGTATATGGTTTGGTTCGCCCCTAGGGTCCAAACGTGTATTTGTGCTATTACTGATAATTGCTGACTTGTAAACAAAGTACTTCGAACTCCAGTCTCATAAAGAGACTAGAGGGGTGTGTGTTAACTTAAATACATATATTTTAAATGTATACCTGGTGTGGTTGTCCTTTCATTTGATCATTCAAGAGATTATAGGCCGGTAAAACAAGCTGCTTTCCTTCAAGACTTAGCCTGAAGGCTGCTCTCCATAGCTACCACTAGGATAGCTTTCAATAAAGGTTGCCTTTTACCTATCACCATAAGGGGTTGTTTGGACTGATACAAGGTGCCCACTAGAACTATTGGACAGCATATATCAGGCCACCTTCTCACAGTGGTCTCTTAAGAAGGCACCGCTATCCAGATATCACCGATGGATGTGTGGGCCCCTCATAGATCTTTGATATCCCTGAGACCTCCGAGAGTACAGGAGACCAGCAAACTAGTCCTTGGGAGCCCACTACAGGGTGCTGCATATCAGCAGGTTGTAGGACCAACCCATCCACTATTCAGGAAGGCAAGCAGTCCTTTCCACAGGGAGTTATCTTCCATTTGCATAACAGAGTCCTCTGGCAATGTGCACTATGCAGACCAGGTACTCCGGTCCTGCATCCCCACACACAAATCTCTCTTCTTAGTGGGGTGGCACTGGATAGTTATACTCCATTGGGCATTTGAAGTTGGGGGAAGGTTCCAAGGGTATTCCTTTGAACCACATAATCCAAAGTGCTCTATTTGTGGTAGTGTGGTCTGTAGGAAAATGGGTCTGTTGCAGTACCCCCCACCTTTTGCCCGGTACGTGATGCAACCTTGACAAAAAATGTACTGGGTCTCTGCTAACCAGGTTCCCAGTACCCGTGTGCACAAATTCAGCCCCCTTGTAATTCCCTAGTAAACAGTACCCCTGGTAACTAGGGCATTGAAACTGAAGAAGAAACACCAGGGCAGCAACACAAATTGTGCCACCCTTGGGACCCCTCACCAAGGCCATGCACTCGGTCATTACAGCCTGCATGTTTGGTGCAGACAAATCCGAAGAGTCGACATGGCACACAGCCGTGTGCCCTGTCTCCCATACACTGCTTGAGATATATGCAAGACACCTCTAGTGCAGGCCTTACAGCCCTAAGGCAGGGTGGACTATATCCCATATTAGGACATATCGTCATGAGCAAATGTGACCCTGCCATATCAAAGTCTATTCTTTTTTTAATTTTATTTATTTATTTATTTTTTTCAACTGAACAATTGGCGAAATACAGTCATGGCAGGATATGTCCACAAAAATTAAACGTCTGTGACAGGAAACAATCTCTTTTATTACATAGCCACTCTCCCTTCCCCTTGCTGATACATGAAACAGTATAAACACCACCCTTGTTTCCAACTGACCACCATGCAAGTGTATTAGAGGTCTAGAGGTGGCCTCATATATCCATTCATGATTTTCCTAACATTAGGTCTCATCCTGACCCTGCCATGGGAGTTCCTTGTGTGGAATGCATTGCGGACCGTTGTGTGTCGTCCCCAATATCGAGCCCAAAGTAACGTCTCCATGGGTCCAAATATCCTATGACATTTTTTGGGACATCCCCTGCAGTGATATGTGACACGTTCAGCCGCCATATATAAGTCCATTCCTCTCGTCCATTCCTGTATGGTAGGTTTGTCTGCCACCCCCCATTCTATCGCCACGTCCCGTTTAGCAACCACTAACCCCAAGAAAGCGAAAATCAGTTGCGCTCTGGTGATATCTATGTTGTTTGGTATCCCCAGTATCACAAAATGGGGCTCCATGGGTAGCGTCACTCCCAAAACGTCTCCCATTAATTTGAGTATCTGCGTCCAGTATATCTGCAATTCAGGGCATAGCCAAACCAAGTGGAAAAAGTCATTATTAACCCCGGAGCAAGTCAGGCAGGATGATGAGTCAGCCCTCCCCATTCTGTGCAGCCAATTTCGATCGTAATATATGCGATGTAGGGGCATATCATCAAGGACCGGCGATAATTATCTCTAAGCGCACTTAGCGCTAGGATAATTATCGCAGGGTAACGTGGAATTTTATCGCTGAGATAGCGTGCTATTAGCAACGCTTATCTCAAAAGCGATAAAATTCCAAGCGCTAACTGCCAAATGTGAGATTATCGCTGGAAATCCAGCGATAATCTCACAAAGTTTGGCGATAGCTTGATGATAGGGCAAGTCACACTTAGCCATGATATCCACCTTCCTTAGGATATCACGGCTAAGTCAGTCTTCAAACAGGCGTAAGGAAAGTAGCGATAACAGAGGTTATCACTACTTTGCTTGTCGCTCTGCAGGTTAGCGTGCCCATTGATAATTGGAGAAATGTCGCTTAGCTACATTTCTCCAGTTATGTCAGGGCAGGAACGCCCACTTTGTATCTCATTAGAGATGCAAAGCTGGGCGTTCAGAATACAGGTGCTAATGCAAGGTTTCACGCGATAGGTTTAGTCCGAAAACAGACGCAAAAGCGGCGATAATTTTTTATCGCCTTGTTGATGATATGCCCCGTAGTATCTTAAACTGGATAAGACGAAGTCTCGCCTTTATGGCTACTTCTCTGGGGTGCATTAACGCCGCGTCCCAGTCTATGTCCTCCAGGGGTCCCACCTCTCCTTCCCATCTTGCTCTAAGCCCCACCAATCCATCCGGGATGTTGTTGTTAATAGTTTTATAAGTAAAAGAGACCTCCTTGCACATTAGCTCCTCTTGCAGAAGCCTAGAAGCCTGCCCTCGAAAGGAGCATAATCCGGAAGTTGATCGTTTGGAAAAGTCTCTTTCTGCCAGGCATAGTACAATTGCACTTATTTAAGAAATTGAGAGTCATTCAACTCATACTCCTGTCTGAGCTTTGTCCATGTTATTAGGTCGCCATTTTCTATGACATCTCCTACTGTGGAGATCCCATGATCCAAATCCTCTGAGCTTCCCTAACTCTTTAAACCATGCCCACTCCCAGAGCGGCGTGCTACTCGTGACCCCAGCCGTCCAACCCATAATTGTAGTCGCCCTTGCCCGTGCCGATAGTCACTCGAGTTGCTGGTAGCAGTCGGGAGCTGCCCTTTCCTCCATAAAGATAATGTAAATGCGTGTGCAGCAGCATCTCTGCCCTTTCCAGACGATAAGTGGGGTGGAGTCTATTCTTATGGATCCACTCATTTATGGGTATCAGGTGTGAGGCCCAATAATAGGCTTCTATATCTGGGAGTGCAATCCCTCTGTTATATGGATTGCTTTGTAGTGTCTTAAGCGCTATTCTAGGGTGTCCACCCTGCCATAATAAGGTGCGGGTTTTACTAGCAATTTCAGTAAAGGTGCCTGTAGATAGGGGATGGTACGAGTTTTGAAGAACACAACGCAGTTGAGGTAGGGTAATCATTTTCAAGAGTGCCGCCCGCCCAAGTAAGGTGAGGGGGAGGTCTCTCCATCTTTCAATGTCCGATTTGAAATTAGTCAGGATAGTCTCCAGGTTCTTCTTCCTGCATATTTCGGGATGGAGCGTAACAAAGATACCCGAGTATTTAAAACCTGGCTGTGCGACTTGCAGTTCCCCGGGCAGTGGCCAGCCCGTCTGGGAGTCATTTGGGCAATAGAACGTCGACTTATTCCAGTTGGTTTTGTAACCCGAGTAGAAGCCATATTCGACTATTGTTTTGAACAAGGCCGGCAAGGTCGTGAACGGGTGAGAGATGTATAATAAAATGTTGTCGGCATACAAAGACATTTTTTCTTCTTCGGTGTCTGTGGAAGTACCGCAGAATCCCCTAATGGAGGGAGGGGATCTGATTTTACATGCCAGGTATTCGAGGGTCAGCATAAAGAGTAAAGGTGAGAGGGGCAACCCTGTCGTGTCCTTCTCTCAATTGGGAAAGACGCCAAGCCTGTACCATTAACACGCACCGTGGCCACTGGTTGATTATAGAAAAGTGTCGCCCAGCTTCGAAATTTCGGTCCGGACTCAAATGTAGTCAAAGCGGCATCTAGAAACATCCAGTCTACGGCATCAAACTCCTTTTCTGCGTCCAAGTACAGGAACGCCTGTGGATTTGTTTGGGACTGTGTTTTCATAAGCCAATTATGAGTTCATTGAAGATTGAGTCGAGTAGAACGATCCGGCATGAATCCCGACTGGTCTTCATGAACCAGGGTTGTAACAACCCTAAGGAGTTGGGTGGCCAAGACGGTGGCTAATATTTTGGCTTCCGAGTTAAGGAGTGATATGGGCCTGTAGGAGCCGCTGTGATCACGGGGCTTACCCTCTTTATAAATAACGACAATAGTAGCTATCCTAAGATCTGGTGGCAAAATGCCCTCTTTACCGGAGTCAATAAAAAGCCTAAGCAGATGGGGGCTCAGGATACTGGAGTACCTCTTGTAGAATTCCGCTGGCAGTCCTTTGGCGCCAGGGCTCTTCCCAGGGCGAAATTTTGCCACTGCGTCTTGGATTTCTTTTGAGGACAGGTCACCCTCCAAGTCCCGGGCGTCATCCTCTCCTAAAACTGGAGTGGGAATCTTCACCAGGTAGTCCCCAATCTCATCAAAGGACTTAGATATCCGGGCTCGGTACAAGTCTTTGTAGTATTAGGCGAAGGCATGTGCTATTCCCTCATCTGTGGAGTGGGTGATTCCCTGAGGGTCCATCACCTCCCTCACCCATCTATCCTGGACCTACCGTCTACTAATCCAGGCCAGGAGCTTACCTGCCTTATCCCCAACCTCGTAAAGTCGGTGCAGAGTCGCCAAATGTTGCTTTTCAGCACTCTCCGTACCCATCTCCTTATATTCAATCCTGAGGGCATCCAGCCTACGCATGGAGTCTAGGTCGCTGCCATGGGCGATGTTAACTTCCAGCGCCTCTATTTTACGTTCCAGCACCACCATATTTCTATCCCACTCTTTTTTGTCCCAGGCTACACGACTTTGGGCCCTATCCTGCAGCACAGTCTTGTATGCCTCCCAGACTGTCCCCCCAGAAGGGACCGAGTCCTTATTTTCTTCAAAGTACACCTTCGTGTCTGCCCATCGAAGTCCATTCTTGGTTATTGTAAGTGCACAGTGCAGCCATAGAGTACATGGGCTGTATACTCGACATTAAGTTCCATGATTAATCCATTGAAAATACAGACGTTTGGTACCAAACATCTTGTCTAGGTAAATCTACACTGATGCCGGTGCTGGATTTAATAATAGATGCACAGAGAGGGCCCCTTAGAGCGGTCCCTTGAAAACCTACCAACTACTTATGTGTTTCTGACTGGCCTCCACCAGCCTGCCACCACTGGACACCCTTCTGGCCTCATTGGGTGAGAGGCTTTTGCACTCAGAGGTCGACAACAATACCTGCTCTGGGCGGAGGTGTTTCACTCCTCCTCCAGGCCAGAACAACATTCCAGGGTTGAAAACTTCAAAAGCAACGCTGCCTTTGTAATGCGACCCAAGCCACTCCTGCTAGCAGCAGATGGCAACACCCCTGTCCTGCCCTCACTTTTGGCAGGAGGACAGGTGGGAAAAATAGTGAGAATAGGAGGTGGGCCCACACTCAGCAAGCACCACCCCAAAGATGGAGCCGGTGATGTGGACCCCACTTTTCACTTCCCTCCATCTTGAAATGGAGAGAACTAATGTGTCAGGATTATGCCCACTCCCCGCATTGGATGAGCATATAGAGGGTGTCATCACCCTAAAGATAGGCGGCAAATTGGCTACTACCTGGCACTCCTTTTAAAGCCCCTAAATGTATTATTTAGGTGGCACCCCTGAGCCCTGAACATTCAGATCCTGATGACCTAAGAAAAAACGAAGTCTGCAGAGCTGCCACAGCAAGAACAGAAGATCCAGTGGCTGACTTGGTGCCAACCCTGCTGGCCTGCCTGCTGCCTTTGAAAATTGCACCAAAATGTGACTTGTCCTGCAGTCCAGCAACCTCCAAATCCCTGGGAGGACTGCCTGCCTTCGACAAAGACCAAGCCCTTACGAGAACAGCGGAGCTGTTCAAAAGCAACAACATCCAAGCAAGGACTCCGGGATCTGAAAAACCATGAAACTCAACTCCTGGATCCACATCTACGCCCGTCGCCTCCGGCCTGAGTCGAAGTGGTCCACCTGCACCAACAAGATTCCCCAGTGCTCCAGAGCCCGAGTAGCTCATGGGCTGACCCCTCCTGGACTCCCTGACGTTGTCTGCAGCCTCTGTACGGAGACCCCTTTAATCATGACCTGCTCTGGTAAGCTATTTCAGATGCCAAAAGACACTCCTGCACTAGTTGGCCCTGGGCCTTGGTGGAGTGGACCAAGAGTGTCCTTATGTCCCCAGGCTATGTACCATGCCTCTCCAGCTCTTGGTTTTCTCCGACCGGTCTCCTAGCCTTTCTCCATTGGTTTGCATTGGGTGCCCGACGCTGTATTTCCCCCCTGCACCCAGCCGCCCCATGCCGCTAGGAGTGTTCTGTCTGCGGTATGCTGAATGTTTCCTCCTCCCATAGGCTAACATTGCCGAGCTCAGGAAGTGTCCACTCTTTGTATTGAGAAATATTTACCTGAAACAAAGTTCTTTGGTTCTACAAAATGAATATAACCAAGTGCTATTTTTATAAATTGGTCTTGGATTTATTAATTGAGTGCGTCTCATTTATTGCCACTGCGTGTACAACAAATGCTCAACACGACCAATAAACATGAGACACATTCAAGAGGATGATCCAAGACCAGTTTGGAAAAATAACAGATTTTTATTTAATTTTAGACACCAGAGCATAGGAATCAGGGAAGTACTTTCGGAGTTATAGATTTTTGTAGAAATTGAAAATACAGTTGAATAATGGTTTTGAGGTATGTGCCTGGAATGCAGTCATGTTATCCTGTGGCAGAAACATACACTGCATACATATACTTGCAAATGTTTGGGGAGGGTGCCTTTTAGGACTTAGGGTGCTTAGGGGCCAAGGTCCAAGAAACCACCAACAGCTTGATTTTACCTTCCCTGATTTGTCGGGGTGCAGAGGTGCAGAGGTGCTGGTCGTGTTGGTAGCCCCGAGCGCCATGCATTAAAGTCAATAGCAGAAGTAGTTGCGAAAGAATGGCTACAAGTGATGACTTAGGAACCCAAAGGGGGGCTAAGCTCTTGAGGGTCTCTGGAGAACAGGGACACAGTCGGTTTAGGTGGACCCAAGCTGGGGGCTCATGTGCAGATGGGCTTTGAAGCAGATTGCTGCAGTTACATTCTCTCACTTGGCTTTGGCAACCTGGAGAGAGAGAAAACAGGGAAGCAGGGAAGCCGGGCCACTCTTGCTGAATTCCCCAGACAAGTCATTCCATATATACATTACAGAAATTGTGTGGATTATGGCTGAACAAAACCCAGAGTCATTTTGGGCTCAGGGGCTAATCTAAAGGGGCATGTGTTCTTCGGTTTTACTTTCAATGTTGAATTTTTCAGTTAGGCTTTATTGAGACCACATTGTCCAGAAATCTGTGCTGCCTCACAGGGCACACAGTTTGGGCCACTGACTCAAAGCCCGAACAGTTTCCTGCCATTGTAATGGAGGACTCATAGGAAGTTACACTGTGTTGCCCCAGTGATAAATGACTCTCTGAATATGTTCTCAGTGAATGGCTTTCTGCTACAGAGAAATTATCACAGACAGTGCCCTGATGAAGGTTGTTGACATCGAATTCTAACTTCCGAAACGCGTGTCGCCACAATTCTGTTCATTTGTTCTAATACACATTACACCAGTACCATCATCATTGTACTAGAACCGTTATTACAATGAGTAACAATTTTTAGAACCTTAAGATTTTGTTTGTTTTTGATGGCTGTTATGTGAATATTGTTACGTAATTACATGGTGTGAGTTTTCTGTTTTTATTGTTCTTCAATTGGTCATGTATCTTTTCTGTGCCGTATTTGTATTTAGATCGAATATTTTTATTGTTCGTTCTTTCATGTGGTGCTCACTGATTATGTGTATATAGATGTTAATTTAATATCACAACAATATGTGCGATCATACTTTATTTTTTTTTAAAGGGATATAAAATACTTTTGTACTCAAAATGAATAAATTATAAACTCAACTGGTCTGACTTATGGTATTTGTAGATCATAAACATAGTTTTGCTACATGTAGATTTGGAGAAATATTTATTTTTGTTTGCTTTGTGTATCTTTCCCTGCTCTCTTCTCCAAATATATCCAGTTATTCAGGGACCCTCTATGTGCTTTTGAAGTTTTTGCAACATCAGGCAGGGCAATTACCGCCTTATCGGCAATACGACTGCCAGATTGACTTGATTCCCGGGTCCGTAGTACCTTGCGGAAGGATCTATGATTCATATGAAACATAGAATGTACATTTGAGACAATATTTGGATACATACTTGGCTAATGGGTTTATCCAATGATGAGGGAGTGGACTATGCGCACCTCACTTATGTATTTAATCACTGAATTATAACTTTTCACTGATCTGTGCGCACCTCCCGCACAAATGTGAACAAAACAAAGGGCCACAGCCAACTGGCCGGCTGGACACAGGTGCGCACAACCTGAATGAGATACAGTAAATCAAACATTCAATACATTACGCTCTTGATTTTTAATCTCATAACATTAAATCATAACCATGAGCATGTTCGATCTCCTGTAATGCCAATACAGACAAATCACTGTACTATTGGTGCTAAACGAACAATTCAAGCGAAATGCCAATACATCACAAAATTATCACAGAGTTAATGACTTGGCCCAATGCATTTCGGGACTGACGTCCCTTCTTCAGGGGTATTTCTGTCAAACAAAGAAATTAACATTACATTACTATAAAATGTACATAAAGAGGATCAATAAACAGCCTACACTCCCACTTACATGAAGAAATAAGTCTATTGTGTCTATGTGTATTGTGCACAATAGATATTATTGCACTACACACCTCTATAGCACATTCAGAAGGATTGGAGGCTATTGAGCGGTCGTTACTTCGACAGGACACCGTTGGAACAAATACAATCTTTTTACTTTAAATTAATACACTTTTGTCTTTACCACAGCTATTTCTTATGGAACAATAATTTCTATCTGCAACTAAGCAGGACTTCAACGGGGTTCGCGGGAACCCCTTCGTATGCCAATACTTTTATGGCAAAGTTTGAGGCAGACTACATACTTGCAGAACCAGAGTGGACTAAGCATTTTCTTTTTTTCTGTTGCTACATAGACGACATGTTACTGATTTCGTCTGGATCAGAATCTCAACTTGTGAAAAACCTCAGTCTTCTAAATTCAAGAAATCCTGGGATTCAAGTTACGTATACTGTGAGTAAGAAAGCTGTTTCATTCCTAGATGTCTGGGTAGAAATCACTGAGCACGGTTTGTGCACCAGTTTGTACCAAAAACCAACTGACCGAAACAGTGCGTTTCTATTTTAGAGTTTTCATCCTCCAACTCTACTAAAGAATCTTCCATATTCGCAATTTTTACGAGTACGGCGATTAGTTTCTGACAGCACACTATGCGATGCTACTATCCAAGATTTGAAGACGGAATACGCAAAACGGGGATACCCCAAAGAGATTCTCGATGTCCAAGCACTAAGAGCATCATCACAAACACGAGGGGATTTACTTATGAAAAAACAAAAGTCAGAAACTAAACAAATGGTGTTTGTTTCCAAATGTTCAACTAACTCATTCAAGATTCGCAAATTCATCCTAAGGAGATGGGAACTTCTTCAACAGGAGCATGATTTCATGAACATCTTTGCATCTAAACCTTTATTTGCTTACACAAGGTCGAAAAACATCAAGGAATTGCTGGTAACTAAAACCACGTGCAAAAAGGACAGTGTTAGAATACGCAAATGTCAGAGCTGCATACATTGCAATAATGTTACAGTGGTAAATATTATTACTCATCCCCACACAGGTCAAAGTATCAAGTTATCTTTCAAAGGGGATTGCAATTCTAGCAATGTAATTTACGCAATTAAATGCCCTTGCGGCATGCTTTATGTAGGCAAGACAGAACGCAAACTCAAGATTCAGATTTCTGAACACAAAAGTCTTATACGTAACAAAAGTATCACATCTAGCTTGGCTACGCATTGGGAAGAGAGTCATCATACTATCGCCCAAATGAAATTCCAGATCATAGAGATGGTAGCTGAGTACCCTGGATTGGATCTGAACCAACGGTTGCTACAAAGGGAGATTTTCTGGATGAAACGGTTGGATACAGTAAAGCCACGAGGACTCAACGATAGACTCGAAATGATTTTATAGTGTTATAGTGGTTACCAACAGCTTTACACGTTGAGCAGCTTTGTTATCCCGGGTCCTTTTTTTAGAAGACATCACTAAAACCATGTTTCGTCAGGATCATATCATATTCATGTTCTTTCCTTTTCTGACGGTAGATCTAACGTTAGTTTAGTTTTTGGGAATTTGGTTTTACTCAGTGTCTTAGGAGGTTTGATTTTGCTTGCAATTTGTTTAGACATAGAAAACTTTTTTTGCATTGATTTCAGAATATAGCACAGTTAGGAGCATACAGTGCTATGTAAGGTTGCGCATTATGGGAGGTATTCTATTTATTTGTTTATTGGATTACTTTTAGTGTGAGACAGACCTGTCTCCAGTTGATTTATATGACTTTCCGCCAACATTTCTCTGTTATCTGTAGTATACACCATTTCTAGATGTCTGCCTCCTGGCAATCATATCAGTCTAATGCTGTAGTTTAGAATGAATTAATTGTGGTATTGGATTAAATACGGGTTTTTTTGTGTTTGGGTCCCCGCGATTTGAATATTATGGATTACACTAATGAGCATGTTTTATTAATGCTGCGTTTAAGTGCGTGCAGTGCTCAGAAGGATACTCCAAGAGGGCGCTGATGGATGTACACTAATACACCCCCATCACATGATGGGGCCGGTTTCCTTCATTAACGGTATGGCGGCATTGTTGTAATCATCGCGTTTTGCTCAGGTGGAGTTGGGTTTCCGGCTAGTACGGTGAGCAAATAGTTGGGGAAGCTATCCGCTTGTATACACAGGTAATTTAGTTTTTAGGGTTATTGTTTTACTATTATTTTGTTCGTTGCTGGGAACTTATTTCATGGCGTAAAAGATTCTGGGGTATAGTCACCAGAACGTGTGATAACTACTGCAAGAGTAGTGTAACGCAACTTTCAATATTGCAGCCCATCGTGGTAAAATAACCCCTTGTCAACGTGGAATTCACAACAAGGCAGTACCATGCGATAGACACCAGATAACGCGTCAAATGACAGCGTGCAAATCAACACCATGCCGCAAAAATGCGAAACACGGACGCGTAAATTCATGCGATGAGGCCAATCGCTGCACAAATATAGCAAAAACCAGCCACAGGCCTGCAAATCCCACGCGTCTTGCGGGAAAATGCACCATAAAAACCACAGAAACAACACACCAGAAACAAGCCTAAGCACGGAGCAACATGGATGCACTCTGACCCAGCGCAGAGGACAGCGTGAACCCCACAACCCCCACAGACCACCAGCAAGGAACAACGGGCATGAGGAAGGCCAAGGAGAAAAGGGAGAGGAAGACGGGGTGCAGACCGCAGAAAAACAAAACCAGCGTCACGGAGGTGACAGAACACTACCAGCAACTGACCCATAAGCAGACTACCATGAATGCAGCCAGAGTGTCGAGGAGGCCAACTGAGGAGGCCATGAGGCGCCGGCAGGATGTGACAACCTAAACCAGGTACAAACCACCTGCCAACAGGAAGGCAGCAATGGCGACAGGAGGTGGCAGTCCAGCGCCACCGGAGACGTTGGAGGAAACCCAGGCCACAGTCATCAGTGTGGAGACGGTGCAAAGAGTAGGGAGTACGGACACAGCTCGAGAGGACCTGACAACATCAAGAGGGAAAGTAACGGACAGGGACTGGGTGGCCAGGGGGAGATGGGCACAATGACACACATGCACCACGAGGCGTAGCACACTGCACACCCACAATTACTCAGGATCATGTCCCACATCCCCTTGGCACACTGCAGCACACACATAGCAAGAACAGCACACCCACATCGACAACGTGGTACAATGCGCATAGCTGACACTGCAGAACAGAGGACACAAATGGCTCCGCACATGCACAGAAACATTCCTACCACATCTGACAGAGCAGGAAACTGTGAAATGGAAATGTACGCGAACGACCTCGTATCCATCATGTAGTCCAAATCCACACTGTCCTGCAGAAGAATCCGGCACCTCACAAACAGTCACAATGTACACTGCCAAACAGTCTGCATGTAAACCAGAACAATGCGCCAACATACATGTCAACACAATGTCAACATGCATCTCCCCTTCACATTGCAGAGGGGCACACAACTCCTCCAGCAGAGCACAGAAGACAACACATCTGTGATGCCGGAGAGGACCACCACACCTTTGACACCGATGCCCTACAACAGCCCATGGATATTAAACGCAAACCACCATGAAGACCAGGGCAGACAAGCTACTCAGAGGAGACCACAGCCCCTGCAACAGACCACACAGTAGGAAGCACACGCAAGCACAGCTGGCCCACAACACTTCACCTACCCACACATGACACCCCAATGCCATTTGTCAGCACGCCAAAAGGAGGTGGCCGAACAGGTGTGGGTGGGATCCCAACCCATGGAAGGTGAGCTAGGACACATACGTTGGTTTCTATAACCCTCAGGGACCACCCACACCCCACAAAGGGGACCCACTCTGCCATAGAGACACATGTAGATGCACATTCACAGAACACAACCACGCCCAGGGGCACGCACATAGTCAAACACCCACGTTGGCGCATCGTATGAAGGCCCTGGCCACTCCCCTTATGAATTGAGTAGGTGATGACATAGCTACATGTCCAAGCTCCAACCCGCTGCCTGCGGTGACATGTCTGCATCCGATGTACACAGCACACTGTAATGTCCTAGGGCCCAGGGCCCTCATGCATACAAGACCACAGGGACACACGTAGATATCATGTCGAACTGGCTACGGGCACATGTGTCCGGACCCTTTGTTGGCAGGGCCACATGTACAGTGACGCCTGTGCTGGATGTGTGTGGGGTGAGTGTAAGCCAGCCTTCAAGGAATGCTTGTGCTGGCAACAATTTGAACATTGGACACCAGTGCAACGGAAACAGAAAACACATGCATAACAGAGTCAACTGCACAGAAACATGGAGGAAGCCGGAGTAAGGACAGAGGTCACCCGAAATTCAGTCAGGAGGTTCCGTGAGTTGCGGTGCACTGAGGTAGGGGCACTAGAGATGAGCGCGCTCATGTGAAGGAATTGCTAGGATTGTGTCCCTTGGGGTTAGTCCTGATGCAGATGCCGTGGGGTGTGTTACACCTGCATCAACTTCCTCATCAACGTCCCGGGTCTCCCACACTGCATGAGGTGACATAGCTGCGCAACATCTCCACAGCACAAAACTCAATCACTAACGGACAATGGCTTGCGGTGCACTGAGTCACTGGCACCTGGCATGCTGAGCAGGGTATCAGGCCGATGATGGCATCCACAACAGGTCTGAGCAACTCTGTAGGTCTGTCAGTTGACTGGGGGTGAGTGTTTGATTTGCTCAAACGCTCCGTCCATCATCCCCTTTGGTATCGCTTTGTTCGCCCTAAGTTGGCAGGGTATGCCCAGACGTGGGTCCCTTGCTCACTTTGCCACTGGATTCAAGATAGCCTGGCTGATGAGGGTTATGAACCCGAAACCGGTCCCAGGATGCTTGTTTCCGGTCCAGGGCAGACATGGCTTGGCAGTTCGGGCTGGACTGTTCCCATGAGGCACAGGGTCAGACTGATTTGCATATGGCCATGTCTGAACTGGGGTAGTGGAGTGAGCTAAAGAATGATGATGGATTCAACCCAGATCAGTTGACTGGGGGTGATTTTTTGATTTGCTCAAACACTCCGTCCATCATCCTCTTTGGTATCAATCTGTCAGGACCACCGTATCAACTCTGGCAGATGGCAGTTGGAGGTGGTCCTTGAAGTGGTGGCATGTGCCTCCTTCGGTGATGCGACGTCCGGGCCGGTCAGGACCTGAATCTATGTATGGGGCCTGGTGGGCCGCAGTCGAGTCCGGAGGCTGCGGACAGCGCAGGGCCTCAGACACATGGCGTTGATGATCCCAAGGCCAACGCTTCAGGGGCCATCCAATATCTCAGAAGAAGGGGTCCCGGACCTGACAAGTATACAGTTAGTGGCCCCGGAGGCACAGCGGCTGGCACGGGCCCCCAGCCATGGGACGGTCACTTGCGGTGCAGTCAGATGGGCCATGCGACCTGAGCGGGTCACCATCAATGTCCGAGGTGTATGTTGCGGAGGGTTTCGGGGTACAGTGGAAGGTGTCCTCCAGGGCATGACGCCGAAAGGTTTGATTTTATCCGGAAGCAGCAAATGAAGGAGTGGATTGCGACAGCCTCGTTGCCACCACCAATTCGGTTTCAGCTAAATAAGGATGAAAAATGCCCCCTAGTCCATAGACTCAGACGCCACCAAAGTTCGACCAGAGAGTGTCCATGATTGTCGGGGAACAGGCTTAGCGGCACCGGGGCTGAGAGGGGATGCTGTCTGCGATGATGCCGGTACGCTGATATGAACTCAGCCATTGCAAAATGAAGAGTCTGTGACCTACTGGACCGCAGTGTAGGCCGGAGGCAGCGGTCAGCATTTGCCCACAGCCACATGTCATTGGCTGGCGAGGCACAGAGTTAATGACACAAGGGCAGTTGTCGGAAGTGTTTGATCACCTCTGTAACGATGATCTTGCTCCCTCTGGACTGCAACGCATCATCCTCTTACGCCTCTCCGTGCGTGCGATGACATGTATGCTGCCTTTTGAATAACCAATGTTCAGTTTCAAATCTGTGACCCACTCGTGCGCAGCGTAGGCCGAGGGCAGTAGTCCGCGTAGGGCCACAAACACGTGTGGTTGTGATACCATGCACAGACTTGTTGGCACCACATCGAAGTGAGTATAGTGACTTGTCCCATGCCTTAAGTGGTGTTCACTGCCATGGTGTAATCAAGACTCAGTTCCAAATGTGTGACCTACCTGACTGTGGTGTAGGCCTGAGGCAGCGGTTAGCACGGGCCATTCACAGAGTGTCGCCGGCATGGGTTGGATGGCCCCACTGGCCTGAGTTGTTCAGGTTCAGTGGCAACACGTGTCGCCGGTTGGCGTTGAACAGGGTTAGTGGCACCCGGTGTCACTGGCTGGCGTTGAACAGGATTAGTGGCACCAGGTGTCGCCGGATGGTGTTGAACAGGGTTAGTGGCACCACGTGTCGCCGGCTGGTGTTGAACAGGGTTAGTGACAACAGGTGTCACCGGCTGGCGTTGAACAGGGTTAGTGGCACCAGGTGTCACCGGCTGGCGTTGAACACGGTTAGTGGCACCACGTGTCGCAAGAAGCCCATATGGAACTATGCCTCACTGAGTGGGTGGGGCCTGGTGCTGTTGCCGCTGGCCCGGTTTTGGGGTCACTGCCATTCATGACTCAGGACACAGTTTCACACATGGAACCTACTGGGCCGAGGAGTAGGCCTGAGGTGGCACTAGAGTACGTCAACGTAAAAGGACTAAAGCGGGCCCGTGTCGTGGAGGCCGTGATGGTCTGAGGAGGCTGCCAAGGTCGCGGGACTCGGGCCTGGAGCTTGCGCCGGAACGTGGTGGGCCCTCCTTGACACACGCCGGTGTTGGCAGGTGATCAGTGAGGCCTGGCTGCGCAGGGGCGGGCCTGACAGGTTCATGGTCCAGTGTGCCGGAGTCCAGCAGCAGCAGCCCAGCGTCGCAGGCAACTCCGCTCTAGAGGATGCCGTCTGCCTCGTGGCGGGGTGAGAGGCGCTGCCCTGGCAGAGATGTTGGGCTTTCCGGAAGAGGACCATGCCCAGGGCTACTTGCTTCTTATTCACACCCTTACGCTGGCGTGGCGTACGCCGGGCCATCCCACTCCGGTCACGCTTGGGGGGCGTAACAGGAAAGATTTCCGCAAGGTCCCCCACTGGCTGTGGTGACATGGTTGTGTCCACTGTCCACTACACTCCATTCACCAGCGGTGTATGTCGCCATGGATATGGGTGTGTGCTGCATACTGCGGTCTGTCCAGCACATCCCTGCCACTCTTGGCATTGTGTACTTTCCCAATCATGGTACTACTGCATCCTTCACACATGCCTGTTTGCTACCTCTCCCCACCTTCGGCTGTTGTGTGGCTGAGGTGTCGTGCTACTGATGCCTCAAATTCATTGCTTGGCCAGGTAACCATTGTGAGTTGTTCTGTCGTGTCTGGTGGGTGGGCATGTTGTTGTGCATGTTGGTTGTGATTTTGTGACGTGTGCATTGCCAAAGTTGTGAGATGCTTGGTTGTGGAGTTGAGGTTTGTGGGATGTTCTTTTGGAACTTGCCAAGGGGCTGTGGATATCCTTTGTTGCCATCCTGGGTGCGCTGGTTGGTGATGGACTCTCGGAGGATGGAGGAATCATGCACACTGGCTGTGTATTTGAAGGCGACATTGTTGGAGGTTCCACGGTGTTCTGTTGTTGTCTGCACATTGGGGTGGGACGTGTGCTTTCTGTTGATGTGATTGTGTGCTGTGTCACCAGGGGGCACAGGTGCGATATGTGTGCTGTGGATTGCCCCCAACACATGCTTGCATCCTTCTATGGCGTATGGTCCTTGCTTGGTCTCCAGCGTGACCTGCGTATTGTGTTGGACGTATGGGGACTGGGGTACCAGGGTGATGGTAATGTCAGGACAGGTGTGAGGGACTTGGATGTGGCTGGCAGTGAGACTCCTCCGACTCTGGCGGGTGTTGGTTGGGGAGTGCCAGGGGCCAACAGGTGCAGCCAAGCCAGCAGCTTGGTGTGGGGTGAGATGTTGGTTGTCCGCTGTGTTGGTGCCGTAGGCCTGTTGGGCGATGATGGTCAGGATGCGTGGGATGGTTGTCCCTTTCAGTCTGTGGTGGACAGTGACATTGTCAGAGGTTGGGTCTGTGCAGCTGGTACGCTTCCTGGGGGTCCGCTGTCTTTGTTCTGCGTCTGTGGTGGTCCAGGGGGATGGGGGGTGTCGTTGGTTGTTGTGGCCCCCTTGGGTGTCCAGGCCACATGATAAGTGGCTCAATGCCATCTGTTGCCCGACCGATGTGGCCCTGGGCTGGGCTCCCTTTTGTGGTGCAGGCTGCCGTCTGACTTTACACCAGGTCAGAGCAGGTGTAGATTTCCTAGTGCTAACGCGCCTTATCACCTGTTTTGTGTTTTTATCGCAGTTCTATCTGGTCGTTGAGAATGTGGAGGTGTGATGTTGTCACGGCTTTTGGCAAGGGAACGCCCACTCTGCATCTCATTAGCAATAGTTGCGAGGGGCCTCTGTGGCGATGTTTTTCGTGGCTGCTATCGCCGGTAAACTGGTGCTGTGGGCTGTTTACACCAGCTTGGGATTGGGGCGCTAGATTTATTGCAACTTTGGCTGCGATAAAGTGCCGTTGACTCGGCGATAGCTCCTTGTGAATATGCCCCTCTGTTTTTGGGTAAGTCAGAGTTAGTTATTTATTAACACTATGCCGTTTTTTTGGTCTAAGGGTTCGTCTTTAATAGAGTTTGGTTTGATAGTAGCAGTGAACACGCGGTGATTGGTATCTTAATTTGATTTCTTTGCAGAGGAAAAGTGTGTCTTGGTTACAGAAACTGACAAATGTTTTTACGTCAGGAATTGGATATATCTTTTCTGTTTTTGAGGAGATATGAGTTCTTCTTATTTTCGTTTGGAATGGGCAGATCTTTGTGCATAAACCAATATAAGGTTCATTTGTTTTTTAGTTCATGTCATCAGAGTGGACCGGTTCGACTTTTTAATCCAAATAATCACAATAAATAATCCATCAAGTGAGTATGGTTTGCAGCATATGGCAGTGACTTGACTCAGCAAGGGGACTGGTTTTTTTTTCGCAAGTTCGGTTCTATCTCTTACTTTCACTTTCTGGATATTTTTGCGAACATAGGGGCAGATTTATGTTAACTGGCGCATCCCTGCATATCAGCAGGGATGCGCCAATTATTATGCGCCACAGCTGCGCCACCATGGATGCGCCGCATTTATAATGCGGCGCACCATGGGGCAAAAACGGCACAGATGCGTCACGCATCTGTGCCGTAAAAGTGGCGCATTGCTGGAGTTGCGTCGCAAGCGCGATGCAGCTCCAGCAATGTTCTGGGGGGCCCTATCTGTACAATGCTGCGTCAATCCTTACGCCTGCTTCAAGCAGGCGCAGGGTTTTGACGCAGCATGGGCCTAAAAGTGACTAAGTGAAATCTTGTAGATTTCACTCAGCCACTTTTAGGAGGCGTTCCTGCGCCGGAACGCCCCCACCTGCCCTGGAACGCCTACATGTGGCGCAGGGCTTTACAACGTGACGCATTTCCCAGATGCGTCACGTTGTAAATACCCCGCACCATGGCGCAGGATTTGCGCCGCTGCTGCGTCACAAAAGTGACGCAACGGCCGCGCAAAAGTGGCGCAAGTGCAACATAAATCTGCCCCATGGTTTCCATATCAGTCAAATGAGGGTTAGATGTCTCAGAAAAAGATGACTTATTTCTTCATGTAAGTGGGAGTGTAAGCTGTTTATTGATCCTCTTTATGTACATTTTATAGTAATGTAATTTTATTTCTTTGTTTTACAGAAATCCCCCTGAAGAAGGAATGTCAGTCCCGAAATGCATTGGGCTATGTCATTAACTCTGTGATAATTTTGTGATGTATTGGCATTTCGCTTGAATTGTTTGTTTAGTATCAATAGTACAGTGATTTGTATGTATTAGCATTACAAGAGATCCAAAATGTTCATGGTTATGATTTAATGTTATGAGATTAAAAATCAAGAGAGTAATGTATTGAATGTTATGTTTTCATGTTCGATTTACTGCACATCATTTAATGGGTTTATTCAGCTATCTAAATCTCTAGCAGCGTCACCCCTGTTTTTCATCTCTAGGGCCAATGGTGAACTTAGAACTTGCATTGATTATCACGCCTTAAATAATGTGACTGTAAAAAATCGTTATCCTTTGCCATTAATACCTTTGCTTCTGGATCAAGTCAAAAAGGCAGTCTTTTATACAAAGTAGATCTAAAAGGAGCTTACCATCTGGTTCGTATTCGAGAAGGCGACAAGTGGAAAACCGCCTTACGAACTTGCTATGGATTTTTTTAATATAGGGTTATGCCTTTTGGATTATGTAACACTCCAGCTGTGTTTCAATTCTTCCTAAACAATGTCTTATGTGAATTCGTAGGTTTATTAGTCATAGTTTAAATAAATTACATTTTAATCTTTACCCCTTTTGTAAATGAACATTACCAACATGTCTGTACTGAGTTACAAACACTTTGAAACCACCATTTGCTCTGTAAGATCACAAAATGTGACTTTCACATGACCAAGGTAGAGTTTCTGGGAGTAATTCTGCCAGCAAGCAGCAGTTGGGAAGATTGGGAGTTGTACCCACTTGAGTGTCGCCTTCATCCTGAGGAGTTCATCTGGCTGACACCTGAAGTCCTTCGATGGCAGGTTTGTGTTCGCATCAGTGGTGTCCAGACTGGAGACGCAACAATCCTTGGTAGTTGCAAGGGTGCCGGTACCCAGGGTATTGGTGCCAAGAGGCTCCTGGAGGGGTCAGCATTTCAAGACTTTGTGAAAGCAATGGGGCTGACCTTCTGGACTCACGACATCCTCTTCTTGGCGAGCTGCTCCCTTGGTGGGCCCGATGGTCAGCAAGACGAAGTACTGGGTCAATGCGGTTGGTACCTGCAGATGCAGGGGGATGGGCCCTCCACCTCAATAGAGAGGCTGCTTGATTGTTGAAGGGTAGAAATGTCCTCCGAGGGTTTGGGGAGGCAGTTCAGCTTTTGGACGAGTCAGTCTTTGTGATTGTCCCTGGGCAAGCAGCCAGGCAGGGTTTGGCGCCAATTTCAGTGTAGGGCCTCTGTTCTCACGACCATGGCTCTTCTTTCTCTTTCCTTCAGTTCTCAGTAGATGATGAGCTACTTACCCCTGGGGTGACTACATCTCCTCTATGACCACTTTCTGGGGGAGTGGGAATAAACCTGACCCAGAGTTCCTAGCTTCACCAAAAAGACGATGGTGATACCCTTTCTTGACTGTCCACCTCCGGTGGTCCACTTTAGGGGTGTGCCTAGTTGAAAGTGTGACCCGCCTTCTGATCATCTAATTTTCCCACCTGCTGTGGTGCCAAATGGTCTTCAGGCCAGGGGTTGGCATTCCCCAGGCCTGACGGAAGCCAGGGTGGCATATCAAAGTCAGCAGAGGCTTTGAAACCTCTGACCCAGATATGCTAAGTCACTAGCGCTCTGGCTGGAGGTGTTACCACATTCCTCCAAAGCAGGAATTGTTGCTGGCCTCTGAGAGCATGGGCTCTCACCTAAAGGGGGTCAGAAACTTGTCTGTGGTGGCAGGATGGACAATACCAGTCAGCCAGCACACTAGAGGACTAGTAGTTTTTTAGGGGGCACATCTAAGGAGCCCTCTAGGTGTATTGTCACAATAAATCCAATACTGGCATTGGTATAGATTTACTGAGACAAGGTACTTAATACCAAACACTATTATTTTTAGAGCAGCCATAATGTAGCTGGGTAGCTAGTAAAGGCCAGTGCCCAGGTTTACAAGGACTTGTAAACCTAGGTTTGTGTTAAGATGGTGTGCTTACCCAGCAAAAGTGTAACAAGACGAAATAGCTTTCTCCTCGTTACTTCCTTGTTCCATGTGTGCTGCATTCTGCAGCACTTATACAAAGAGAAATAATCCTCTAAGGATTGTTTTTGTGCAGGAAGGTCTTTCTTCCTGCACAAAAACATTCCTGTCTGTAATGCAGCCACCCAGCCACCCTTGCACTATTGTGCACAGGTGCCTGTGTTGCCACTATGCCATTTATGCCAGTGTGGCAGTGCAAGGAGGGAGCAGAAGTGATCCATAGCCTTGTAAATATGGAGCATTTCTGCTCTCTCCCTTTCATGCAACACAGCGCAGCAAGTTCCCTTGCTGCGACTTGTTTCCATTCAATAATAGTAAATGTCTTCAGACATGTGCCCCAGAAGCCTTTGGGTCTCAAAGCAAAAGCTGAAGCTTCATGGATTCTAAAGGTTATTCGTTTATGGATGACGCTTCACCCTTTCACGGAAGGACAATGCTATCTACCCAGTATGCATCTGTTCTTGGCAAATGGAGCTGTAGATTCATATGCGTTTGTATAGATTGCCATCTGGTGTTGGGCCTGGATGTTTGCACTTTGTTTTTCTTCGAGGAAGTCTTTGTAGTCCTGAGGTAGGTGACTCCTTTTGGTGATAGTGTACCTAGGCATCGTCTCCATCCTTAGATTGTTTTGCCATAACGGTGATGATGGAGTTAGTGAGAGTAGTAAAGAGATGTCCATGTAGAATGTACCTAAAAAGATATTACTGCAACAGATTGAGGTCCCCGGGAAGGCGGGTGGGTGCATATGAATCTACAGCTCTATATGCCAACAACAGATGCATACTGGGTAAGTAGCATTTTCCGTTCGAGGCATATGAGCTGTAGATCATATGCGTTAGCATAGACTACTCAGCAGTTATTCCCCAAGCGATAGTTAACCTCTATCTGTTGCAGTGGTTTGAAATAGTGTTCTCAAAACTACTTGGCCCACACTAGCTTGTTGTTTTGCTAACACATCTACACAATAGTGCTTTGTGAATGTGTTGGTGTGGACCATGTTGCTGCCTTGCAGATGTCATCCAAGGGTATGTTCCCTAAGATTGCCATAAAAGCCCCTAGTGTGCGTGTAGAATGTGCTTTAGGGGGAATTGTTAAGGTGCGTTTAGCTTTAAGATAGCATATTTGGATCCACTGTGCAATACCTGCTTTTGAAATGCAATTGCCTTTATGTGGTGGTGAAAAAGCAATGAAGAGTTGTTTAGTTTTCCTGAAAGATTTGGTTCTTTCAATGTAATAAAGTATTGCTCTTTTCACATCTAAAGTGTGAAGAGTATGCTCTGCTACCGAGTCTGGTTGAGGAAAAAGGTGTTATTTTCCTGGTGCTAACGTGCCTTATCACCTGTTTTGTGTTCTTATCGCAGTTCTGGCTGGTCGTTGTGAATGTTTTGGAGTGGTGTTGTCGCAGCTTTTTGGCACGGGAACGCCTACTCTGCATCTCATTAGCGATAGTTGCGGGGGTCATCTATGGCGATGTTTTTTGCGGCTGCTATCGCCAGTAAACTGGTGCTGTGGGCTGTTAACACCAGATTGTGATTGGGCGATAAGTTTATCGCAACTTTGGCTGCAATAAAATGGCGTTAACTCGGGATGGATTATGCAATAAAAGAGGGACCCCTGAAGGGACTACAGAACTCCTAGGGCAGGGTAAATAACAAATATGAATTTAAACACCTAGCCAGTCAAAAATGATGAGCAGCTATGTAATACATTAGACATTTTCAATATTGCAGAAAGAAACACAGTGTACATAATATTAATAAAAAAATATATTCAATTTTTGATGTGTGTAGATTGCACAAAAATATAAATTGATAATAAGCAATTCTACATTGAAATATATGATTTAACAGATATCAAACAATATAGACAATGCAATACATATAGTGAAACAAATCGTATGTATAGTGCAATAGACAACAGATACAAATACAAAAAGGCGAGCAAAGTGGCTGAGGCTGAGATGTTCTCAACGCGCGTTTCGACGCTAGCAGAGCGTCTTCATCAGGAGAGCCACAGTCTTTTGTATCATAAATGGTTGTCAGGAGAAAAAGGATAAATAAATAGGGTCCAGCCAGGACCTAATGCCAATAAAAGTACTCCAAATATAATGAGATGAAGTAGTCAAAGAGGAAATGCCTTGAGGTCCAATAAAGACTCTTGGATTCACAATGAGTTCAGAGAATTACTGCAGCATAGTTCCGGCAGATACATGGAATGATTAATGACGTCAAACCAATGAAAATCGTTCGAATGCAACACAACGGAGGCAAGGAGCAGTACTAGAACTCGGGACGAGCATAGACGTAGTTTGATATATTAAGGTTGCAAACATTGGATGATTAGAAAATCCGACATGGTGACCGATGTGAACCACAGGCAATATTGAAAATGTCTAATGTATTACATAACTGCTCATCATTTTTGACTGCCTAGGTGTTTAAATTCATGTTAACTCGGGATGAATCCTTGTGAACATCCCCCTCTGGGTGCTGTAGTTATCCGAACAGGAGAACTTTGAATTGGTAGTGATGTCCGTCCACCACCAACCTGAGATATTTCCTGTGAGCCGGGTGAATGGAAATATGTAAGTAGGCGTCCTTTAAATCTAGAGTGGAAAGGAACTTGTCTTGTTGAAGCAGTGGGATCCAGTGGGCACTTATATTGACACTATGCACTGACAGTCTATTTACATTTAAGTTTTACTGTCCTTCTTTCCCTTTATTTCATTGGGTTACAGATTTTCACGATGAAATACACACTTCTTTTTAGGTCTCGCCTTGCTATCGCGTAAGCGATCGCAAGGCGAGACTATTGTAAGCGGGATTTAAAACTGCTCCCAAAAAGCGGATTGCATGGCTAGCACGCGCACAATCACGCGCATCGTGCCGCCATGCAATCTGCTTTTTGGGAGCACTTCAAAGGGTCCGCTCCCCCGCCTGGAATGTGTTCCCCGCCCCCAAGCGCGCGCGCGCCACGCTCCGCGGGGCTTGTCTTGTTTACCATCTCCTGTTCTATTTTCTCTTTCGTCTTTCTTGTTTTTGTTTTATACTCAGTCTTTGGAAGGGCATGGAGAATGGAGTATTTCATCATTCACTGAGAGGCCAAGTATCAAATGGGCAAGAGTTCTGTACTCTTTACTCCACCTGAATGCCACGTAAATTCCATAAGAGCTAAATTAGAGGCGCCTTCGCACTTATGTGGTTAATGTTGACATCTCGCTTAATAGGATTCCGGTTTTTGGATCCATATAATTTTGCCACACTACAACAACATACACAAAACCTGTCAGAAACGTCATGCGTTCCTCCATCATTAAAGTAGTCCAATTTGGTTCAGATTGCTAACACCAATCAAAATGTATAAGGGAGGGGCACAAAAACGTGACTTTCTAAAATAACTTGTTTCGTCCAGTGCTTTTTTTTTTTTTTTTTGTAGGTGTAAGCGAATGTGCGGCCGGTCAATGAGCCATGCACAAGTCTCAATCGCTGCCATCACTCCTCGCTCAAATTATTGAGCTTTGTCAAAGCCCCGTAACTAATCCTTAGCCGGACTTCCCCGCAACAATAATTTGTCATTTAACCACACTGCTTGCGGATCCCAACCAAAAGCTGTACTATACACCCCGTAACTACTACACAGATAATCGAGTTTTCCCACCACATACCAGCCTCACGCTCAATTTACCCATCAGTACTCCTTCGCTTGCTGCCCCTCAAAATGTCATCTAAGTCTTCCAAATACCTCACCTCTACTCGCCCCTATTGTCTTACTTAAACCTTAATCCATGTTGTCTCAGACATCGCTGTCACGTCTATCCCGCTGATTAAGGACCCGATTTTACCAGAACCCGTCACAGATATTTCCCTTTCCCTACTAAACTACCTTTTTACGATCCTCTCGTTCTCCCAGATATTCACGCTTTTCTGTGTCCAGTCACATACCCCTTAAGCTCCGATCCCCACCGGCCCCTCTCGCAGAACCCGACCAGCCCACGGCTCCCACTTCTGACGTTCATTGGCTGAGTATGCCTCGTGTCAGCAACATCATAGGCCGAAGATCCTGTCACTCAACCCTCTGTGTCCCACAACAAACAGTGTAAGCCAGCGTCCAATGGCAGCAGTACATCAGCCATTGGACGCTGGCGACGCAATGTTTGTTGTGCTTTTTTTACAGGCCCTGCCCAACACTCTCCACCATTGGTCCATTTTACGCCATTCCTCCTATTCCCTTGGTCCGTTTGGCTGAGAAGTGACGGCTGACAGTTTCCTTTTGCGCTCTCCTGATTGGCCCGTCTACTACAACGGCTATCTCGGTTCCTCATTGGACGTGGTATTTGCTATTTTAAACTTCCATGGCAGGTTGTGCCCGTAACTGATTGGCAGCGGAAGTGCAGAGACTTAAGTTGATGCCGTGGGCAAGTTCATTCAGGACTTTACTTGGCTACTTTATCCAAAGTAAAAAATCTGAACCGGAAATGTTAGTGTGACTAAGCCACTTCCGGGTGCATGGGTGTAGTAGTTGTGTTTTTTTCCTTACTATCACACAGTAGTTGACCTTTGCCGGCAATCCTATAGTACAATACAGCACTGGCTTGTTTGCCTAGTGTTTGCCCAGAGGTGTTAGAGCGCGTTACAGTAGTATTCTAGCGTTACATAAGGCACATTTATTGCAGTATTATACCTCTACTTGTACTTTGTACGTTTTTGTAACATGCACTCGTGTCACTTTTTCCTTTTGTAACGTATCGTTTGCTACCTCTTGTATGTTGTTTGCTCTTGATACTTGCACAATTGTCACTATTGCCTCATGTAACGTAACGTTTGCTTTTGTAACATGCTCACTTGTAATTTTCTCCTCATGTATCAGTACTGTTCCTATTGTGAAGCGCTCTTACACCTTCGGGTAAAGTCCGCGCTATATAAAAACGCATAAAAAAAAAAAAAAAACGATTAACTGATGCGTAGCTGAACGAAAGTGCAAGCCTAGGAGGTTGCCAAATAGTATCAAGGTAGACCCAAAGCTCACAGGGAACAGATGATCATTGCAGGCATTTCCACTTGTTCGAGGGCTTTATGTGGCAAGTACAGCTTTGCATTTTTCACATACATTGCATAGTCAGCAATATTGAATGATAGACCTAAAGTCTGCAGTGTTAGGAGGGAGGCTTCATATCGAGATAGACAGTTAATACTCTGGGCTTGTAACAGTGTGGAACGTCGGGCGAGGCGAGGAGGGAAGAGTAACATTAGCCAGCCCTGCCAAGTACCACGCATCACGGGTTAGACAAATGGATTTTAGTGTTGGTGGCCGCATCACCACACTAAAATGCATTAGTGACGCATATCAAAGCTCCTGGGACCAACACGTGCCCTTGGGCACTGCAGCATTCTTTTGAACAGTGCAATTTGTTTTGGATAGCTCTATGCTGCTGGTTGCACAGCCGCAATGTCATCGTAAGCCAGGCCACGAGGGGTGAGCATTGCTGGGCTATGGTCTCGCATTTTCAAGAGTTTGAGCTATTAGCATTGTAAATGACAATGCCTTTTATTTGTTTTGAAAACCTGCAAGCGGTGCGTTAACGCGCACTTTGGGTTTATAGTCCTTGCTTACGAGAAGCAAGGCTGGCAGTAAAAGAGGCGCAGTTACTGCCAGCCTTGCTTCTCATAAACAATGACTAGAAGTACAAAGTGTGTGCTTACGCTACGCTTGCAGGTTTTCAAAACACATTAATAAAAGGTATTGTCATTTATAATGCCAATAGCTCAAACTCTAGCAAATGCGAGACCTATTGCATTGCAAATGCTTGTTTCTAGTTGGGGAGAAAGTAACCTATGATGATACGTGGGTGTGCTGGTGAGTACCATCCAGCAACCCCCTAGTTGTTACGACCGTGAGGTGCTTTCTCTCCTTCCTCACACTTTATCTTTGGGTGGGAGAATGATGGTATTTTGACGTTTTTGGTTATAAATTGACACACCACGACACTTTGACTATCAATAGGGAGTACACGTGTGAGAGGGTTGAAAAGTATGGGAAACCCCTCCAGTGTCAAAGGAGTAGTATAAGGTGTGTTCCCGTCAGGCCATTTATAGTTGATCGAAGCAGTGGGAGCACCTGTTGAAGAGTGACCATGTGGAAGTGACCTGATTGAATATGGAGGTTTAGCTTTCTGAGGTCTAATGTAGGCCTGAGAGAGCCGTCCTTTTTTAGAATCAAAAAGTATAGGGAGTACACCCCCGTCCCCCGAAGCTGTAATGGAACTGGTTCTATTGCATGTTTTTGTAACAGGGAGAGAACCTCTTGTTTTAAGAGGGTGAAATGTTCTGGTGACATTGCACGCTCTTTTGGAAGGAGAGTTGGGGGAGTTTATGTAAGTTCCAGGCAATAACCATACTGCATAATCTGTAAGACACACGTCTGTGGTGATTGAATTCCAGACAGGTAGGAACTGTGAGAGACGTCCCCCGCCAGGTGTTAAATGATCAGGGGGTAGTGGAGGGAAGTCACTGCTTATTGGCAGGGAAAGTGCGGGTGGAGTTACCTCTGCCTCGTCCTTTGTTATTATTTCCCCAGTAGCCTCAGCGAAAATAACCTCTGGAGGTGGATTGGTTGTTTTTATAAGAGGAGGAGGGAGACTCCGACGCCATTGTTTTTGAGCCACCTCTATACAAGGAGCGGTGAAAGGAACCCCTGCTGGAGAACAATTGTAAGGCAACCATGGACTTAGCAGTTTCGGTGTCCTTTTTCATCTTTTCAAGTGAAGCGTCGACTGTTGGCCCAAAAAGATGCTCTTTCTCAAAGGGCTGATTGAGTGTGTAGGATTGGACCTCCAGCTTGAATCCAGAGATTCGAAGCCAAGTGTGCTTGACGTGATGCTGTCTGCTGCATCCAGTGCACATTTTATGGAAGTATTGGTGATAAGCTTCCCTTCTTGTATGAGGTTGTTTGCCTTTGTCTTGTATTCATCCGGCAAGTGTTGGATGAGTTTTTCTAACTCATCATGGTGAGCTCTGTCGTAGTGTGCTAACAGGGCCTGAGCATTGGCGATTCTCCAATGGTTAGCAGCATGTGAGGCCAATCGTTTGCCTGATGCATCTATCAATTTAGACTCCTTATCAGGAGGAGGGGCGTCGCCTGTAGTTTGAGAATTAGCTCTCTTGCGGGCATTAGATACGACAAGAGAGTCTAAAGGCAACTGTCCCCCAATATATGCAGGGTCTGTAGGAGCGGGCTTGTACTTCTTATCCACTCTAGGGGTCAGTATTCTGGCTCAGACTGTGTCCTTAAATACCTCATCTATGTGTTTTATCATGCCCTTGAGTATGGACAAAGTATTAGTGGACTTTTGTGAATGAGTAAATGTCTCCACAGGTAATCCTCCTCTATTGGGTCTGAGTGTCGCTCCACCCGTGGTATTGAGCAGCCCTGTTAATAAGCTGTGCAAAGCCTATATTGTCATCAGGTGGGGAGGGTCTGGGGGGATACAGGTCAGAATCATTGTTGTGATCTGGTTTCTTATTGTAATCTCCCCATGGATCAGCGTCATGTGGAATGTCCTGGTCTTGTGGTATGTCCTGATCCTCGTCCCCATCCCCATAATCGTCATCATATTGTAGTTCAGGTGAAAATGTGGGTGGCGGTGAATTTGATGGTGTAATTAGAAAATTTGGGTTAGGTGGAGAAGAAGGAGGTATGTAAGGGGAAAAAGGGTTAGTATCAATGTCCTTCTTCAGAGGAATAGAAGAGTCCTCTGAGAAATCCAACTTCCGTTTTTGGGGAAGAGTGGCTGTAAGGTGTCCAGTATTGGGATCAATACTGCGTCTCTTCTGTTTTGGGTCCAAAACTGTGTCTTCGGATGGAAGTTCCTTGAAAGGAGTGTCTTTCTCCTTAGGAGCGGGTTTCGGCATGGAAGACTTATGAGGGTCTTTGTGCGCCGACTGTTCCGAGTCCGAATATTTACTTTTGGTGTGTTTAGAATCTGAATCTTTCATAGCGGGATGTTTCAGCCCCGAATGTTTCGGTGCGGAGTGTGTCGGCTCCAAGCTTTTATGTGCCGAGGATTTCAGTGTGGACGATTTCGGCTCTGAAGCCTTTTTCGGATCCGCGGTCTGCGTTGCCAAAGGTGTCTTCTATGCCGGCGGATTAGGGGGTGGCACATGAGGCGATTTATGTTTTGGTACTGAAGGTGTTGTTTCGGTACCGGAATGGAGAAGAGTCTTCTTCGATCTGAACGATCGACACACTTTGCAGTCCTTCTCGTCGTGTTACGGGTGCAGGTCAGTGCGTGGGAACTTAGCACGACACTGGAGACATAGTTTAAATGGAGTCCGTTCCATCGACTGCTGGCGTGGTCGGCACGGGTAGGCCCACCGGCCTGCCTCGAAGTTCCTGATCGAAGGTTTTCACAAATTATATGATGCGCGTTGAATGGAAAACCACGATCAAAAGACAATACCGTCGAGGGTAGAGGATTGCGCATCAAAGGGGTTCGGAAATGATACCGAACCGGAACGCAGCAATACACATCCGAACCGGATGGCAGAAGCCTTTGAGTCTCAAAGCAAAAGCAGGAGCTTCATGGATTCCAAAGGTTATTCATTTATGGATGGAGCTTCACCCTTTGCACGGAAATTATATTCTCTACCCTTATTCACCATGGATTTGCTTTTTTAGATGTTATCAATTTGACTCAAGTCACATTTAGAAAGCTGAAAAATTGTACAATTTCCTTATTGGTTTATTGTTGATTTTTGTACTTAAACTTCACTGTACAATTTGCATCACTTTCAAAACTGAAAAGGTTAAAAATGCATGTATATAAAAAAGGCACATCTCTTAATTTCTCTTACAAAAAGTATATGCTAAAAACATGGAAAAGGCAAATAGCCATTCGGTGTGCAAACATTTTCTACAAACAGAAATGCCCTGTGTGCAGCATCTCAAGATAAATTATTTAAATAGCAACATTTACTCCAGTCTGAGTGAACGTAATGCAGGAAGGAGAAAAACACAACCATTTATGAAAAATACAAAAGAATTATGTTTATAAGATGACCACAAAAGTATCAAAACAACTTGGAAAACGGTGCAACGTCTTTCACAAGCAGTGTCCGTTGTTGCGAGTCGCGGCTGTTCAGCGTCAGTAACACAACAGCACGTGGACGTGTCGAAGGCTTCCCGGAATCTCTGCTTCTTTCAAAGGCCTCCTTTTGTCTCACTCACACAACAATGAGGTAATATTTGTACATTTAACTTTCACCTTTGTCCTGGTCTCTGTCGGTGGGACAGGGCAGTGACAGGGCTATTCACTGGGCAGAGTGAGGGTCTCTGCACAGGCAGTGTTTGCTGAGGCCAATGATCAATAGCTTTCGTAATCTGTTAGCCACTTGCAGTGGCCAAACTGACTAACTGCTATTTGGCCGTATACTGTGTTGATTTAAACCCAGGGAAACTAGAACAGAAATAGTATGCAGACTAGCTAGATAGAAATTTGACTTGTTCACCTCACCTAGAGAGACCTTTTGAGTTTTCCCCTTGCAGTACACCGGCTGTTTAACCACAATTAAACACTGTGGTCTTCATCTACTATCACTGCCTGTGTGCACTCTTAGTCAGACTGGTCTAACCCCCTGTCTTCCTGTGTGCACTCTCAGTCAGTCTGGTCTAACCCTCTGTCTTCCTGTGTTTATTCTCAGCCTTCTTTGTCTAACCCAGTCTTCCTGTGCACTGTCTCAGTCTGCTGGGTCTAACCCCTCTCTTCCTGTGTTCGCTCTCAGTCTACCGGGTCTAACCGCTTGTCTTCCTGTGCGCTGTCTCAGTCTGCTGGGTCTAAACCCTCCCTTCCTGTGTGCAGTCTCAGTCTGTCTGTTCTGACCCTCTCTTCCTGTGTACAGTCTCAGTCTGCCTGTTCTGACCCTCTCTGATCTGCTGTGTTTGCTCTTCCAGTCTGCCGGGTCTAATACGCTGTGATTTTATGTGTTATTACAGTGAGCTGGGTCTAATCCTGTGACTTCCTTACGTAAGTACAGTCAGCAGGGTCTAATACGCTGTGACTTACTGTGTTCTGTTACAGTGTGCCGGATCTTATCCTGTGACTTTCAGTCCGCTAGTACAGTGTGCCAGGTCTAATTGCTGTGACTTCCTGTGTTCTGTTACAGTGTGCCGAGTCTAATCCTGTGACTTCCTGTATGCTGTAACAGTCTGCAGGGTCTAATCGCTGTGACTTCTTGTGTTCTGTTACAGTGAGCTGGGTCAAATCCTGTGACCTCCTGTACGCTAGTACAGTCTGCCGGGTCTAATCGCTGTGACTTCCTGTGTTCTGTTACAGTGTGCCTGGTCTAATCCTGTGACTTCCTGTACATTAGTACAGTCTGCCGGGTCTAATCGCTGTGACTTCCTGTGTTCTGTTACAGTGTGCCGGGTCTAATCCTGTGACTTTCTGTATGCTATTGCAGTCTGCCGGGTCTAATCCCCTGACTTCTGGTGTGGTTGTACAGTCTGACAGATCTTAATCAGTGACATCCTGTGCTTTCTTAATGCTTGCTGGGTTTATCTCCTGGCCAAATCTTGTGAATTGATGAAGTCCCTTAGATCTTCCACTTTGCACAGAGACCCCCTAACAACATCCTTCCTGCTTGCATTGCCCTGGCAGTTTTCTGTAACTTCCTTCTGCACTTCCTGCCTGGCCAGGTGACCAATGGAAGGCCCTTGTGACGTCACCCACCCCCCACTTACAGCAGAGGTCCTGCTAGCCTCTCCACCAGCTGGCCGATTAAAGAAAAATACTATTATGAACGAAATCTCACTGCTGGATAAAAGCAGGTTAATAAATAATGTGTATTTACAATCTTCCAGTCGCAGACCGGACTTGGGTTTCTGCTCTGTATTTGGCCCATTGGCTCTTGGGTAGCTCTCTGTGTGCCATGACGCCGGAGTGCAGGTCTCAATGCGCTACCTTGCCTCTCTCTGCTTCACAATGGACTCTTCTGGGGAGGTGCAGGAAGGGAGTGATTGTCCAGGTTAAATTTCATCTTTCAAGTTTTTATATTTAGCCACAAAGAAATTTGTTGACAAGTGCTACCTAGGAAGGTCCGGGTTCCACACCTGCCTCTTCCGGCTGCGTCACGGCCAACACAAACCTGGAAGTCAGCCAGGTGTAGCGAAAGCTAGACTGATGCAGCTAGCCTGTCCTAAGCCGTGTAAACATCTGTCCTAGGGCGGCCGTGGCGGTCCACCCGCTCTCAAGAGAAGCAGTGGTCCCAGCGCAGCCATTCAATAACACACAGTGTGACAAACTTTACATCTGAAAAGAGTCTGGATGTTTGACTCCCTAGAGACACAGCATGCCATCACCAATGAGTCTCCAAGAGGCTTCGGGGTCAGGAGGACGAGCCCAGGGGCTTCAGACATCTGTCACTTCAGCTCGCCCTTCCCCACTGGGTGAGTGTCTTTTTCCCTCTGATCGCCCCCATTGTGTTCGGTGTCTGGGTGTCTGTCGGACAGCGGGACGGGGGGAGGTAGGTGTCTGTCTCTCCAAGACAGCACTTCTGCCTGAGCTTTACCATTCCAGGATGTCCCGCCAAGGAAAATAAAAACACCGGTTTCAGTTGAGGTACAAATACTGCTGAAGCGTCGTCCCAGCCCTTCCGAGCTCTCCCTGGGGCTGGGCCTGGGGGCGTGTCCTGCTGACAGAAGAGAAGAGGGAAAGAGGGCTCCCAGGGTGGCAATAAAAACAAGAAACTGTTCTGAAGGTGCAAAATCAGCTAGGTAACCACCTCTGCATCACTGCAGCTCCGATTATGTATCTGGAAAAGAAAGAGGAAGCATGTGAGATCTCCTGTCGTGATCACTACAGGGAGTGACTCAATGAGTGCCGGCTCACTCGCCCCCTCCACAGACACCTCACCCACCTGTCTCCCACCACAGACACCACACCCACCTGGCTCCCACCACAGACACACTCCTCACCCACCTGGCTCCCACCACAGACACCTCACCCACCTGGCTCCCACCACAGACACCACACCCACCGGGCACCCACCACAGACACCACACCCACCTGGCTCCCACCACAGAAACACTCCTCACCCACCAGGCTCCAACCACAGACACCACACCCACCGGGCTCCCACCACAGACACCACTCCCACTTGGCTCCCACCACAGACACCACACCCACCCGGCTCCTACCACAGACACCACATCCACCTGGCTCCCACCACAAACACCACACCCACCTGGCTCCCACCACAGACACACTCCTCATCCACATGGCTCCCTCCACAAACACCACACCCACCTGGTTCCCACCACAGCCAAACTCCTCACCAACCTGGCTCCCACCACAGCCTCACTCCTCACCCACCTGGCTCCCACCACAGCCAAACTCCTCACCCAACTGAATCTCACCACAGCCTCACTCCTCACACACCTGGCCCCCACCGCAGCCACACTTCTCACTCACCTGGCTCCCACTGCAGCCACTCTACTCACCCACCTGGCTCCCACTGCAGCCACTCTACTCACCCATCAGGCTCTCACTGCAGCCACATTCCTCACCCACTTGGCTCCCACCACAGCCGCATTCCTCACACACCTGTCTCCCACCGCAGCCACACTCCTCACCCACCTGGCTCCCACCGTAGCCACTCTACTCTCCCACTTGGCTCCCACCTCAGCCACACTCCTCACCCACCTGGCTCCCACCACAGCCACACTCACTCACCCACCTGGCTCCCACTACAGCCACTCTACTCACCCACGTTGCTCCCACCACAGCCACATTCCTCACCCACCTGGCTCCCACCACAGCCACACTCCTCACCCACCTGGCTCCCACTACAGCCACTCTACTCTCCCACCTGGCCCCCACCACAGCCACACTCCTCACCCACCTGGCTCCCACCACAGCCACACTCCTCACCCACCTGGCTCCCACTACAGCCACTCTACTCACCCACCTGGCTCCCATCATAGCTACATTACTCACCCACCTGGCTGCCACTGCAGCCACACTCCTCACCCACCTAGCTCCCACCACAGCCACACTCCTCACCCACTTGGCTCCCACCACAGTTACATTCCTCACCCACCAGGCTCCCACTGCAGCCACACTCCTCACCCACCTGGCTACCACCACAGCCACACTCCTCACCCACCTGGCTCCCACTACAGCCACACTCCCCACCCATCTGGCTCCCACCACAGCCACTCTACTCTCCCACCTCAGCCACACTCCTCACCTACCTGGCTCCCACCACAGCCACACTTGCATGGTCTACAAGTCCAAACCAGATAGCGAACCATCAGGGTAGGAAGGCGTGATGGAGCTCAGGCCAGCAACAGACTAGTGCCATCAAAGCTGAAAAGAGCAATCCTCCCTATGTTCAAGGGATAGATCAGGGCACCTAATCTTCAGTATTCTAGTAAAGAAAAGCCACATTTCTTCCTCCCAATCACACTCACCGCACCATTGTCACTCACAATCTCTTCCTTAGATCTTAGTAAGGGTCAGTGGGTCTGTGACTATGCCTTCAGGGTGAGCTATGGCAAGACTCCAGAATTGTTGTTCTTGATCTTTCCGGACAGTAGCACCACATCTGGCAGGAGTTAGGTGGATGGTCACAAGACCTGAGCCCCCACAGTGACATCCAACACAGACAACCCACAACCTACATCATTCCCGTAGGAGTTAGAGTGGTCCATGCTGGCCCCCTCCCTCCATAGATTGTACTACGGAGGACGCCCATCACTCCACAGAGCTCTGTGGTCCATCAGTTGAACAAGGGCTGCAAGAAGGACCCCCCCACATGGAACCCTTCATGGGTTTACTCTACACGCACTCTGAACTGTGACGGTTACTGGGGAGCACACACAATATCAAAGTGGATCACACCGGATCTGTGTACAACCACTGACCCTCTGCCTCTGCCTCCGCCACACAACCACATACTGAACAACCACTGACCCTCTGCTTTCACCACACAACCACATACTGAACAACCACTGACCCTCTGCCTCTGCCACACAACCACATACTGAACAACCACTGGCCCTCTGCCTCCGCCACACAACCACATACTGAACAACCACTGACCCTCTGCCTCAGCCACACAACCACATACTGAACAACCACTGACCTTCTGCCTCCTCCACACAACCACATACTGAACAACCACTAACCCTCTGCCTCCTGCACACAACCACATACTGAACAACCACTGACCCTCTGCCTCCTACACACAACCACATACTGAACAACCACTGACCCTCTGCCCTGCCACACAACCACATACTGAACAACAACTGACCCTCTGCTACCCAACCACATACTGAACAACCACTGACCCTCTGCCTCCGCAACACAACCACAAACCGAACAACCACTGACCCTCTGCCTCCACCACACATCCACATACTGCATTGACGGGTCACGCGCTGCATTGACGGTTCGCGCGCCGCATTGATGGGTCACGCGCTGCATTGACGGTTCGCGCGCTGCATTGACGGGTCACGCGCTGCATTGATGGATCACTTGCTGCATTGACGAGTTGCGTGCTGCATTGACGAGTCACACACTGCGTTGAGGGGTCGTGTGCTACGTTGAGGGGCCATGTGCTACATTGGGGGGCCTTGTGCTACGTTGAGGGGCCGTGTGCTGCGTTGCTGGGTCGCACGCTGCGTTGATGGTTCGCGAGCTGCATTGATGGGTCACGCGCTGCATTGATGGGTCGCGTGCTGCATTGATGGGTCGCGTGCTGCATTGACGGGTCGCGTGCTGCATTGACGGGTCACACACTGCGTTGAGAGGTCGTGTGCTGCGTTGAGGGGCCATGTGTCACATTGACGGGTCGCACGCTGCGCTGACGGGTCGTGTGCTGCGTTGACAGGTCGCACACTGCGTTGGTAGGCCGTGTGCTGCGTTGGTGCGCCGTGTGCTGAGTTGACTGGTCGCACGCTGTGTTGACAGGTCACACACTGCGTTGATGAGTCCCACACTTACCTCTACATTCATACTTGAGATCAGAAAAGAAGACCATCTCCTGCGAGAAGACGAAGAGCCCAAGTCGGCCCCCAGCGTAGGTTTTATCGTAGACGGGACCAGAATCTGCCATGATCTTCTTCCCCTCGTGCATCACCACCCTGGAATAATAATAATAATAATAAATAATCCATATTTGGAAAGCATAAACATATCACACCTTAAGGTTTCAAGGCGCTGGGGGCCGTGGAGGAGATTAAGTGAGCTATTGCCCGGAGTCACATGGTGCTGAGCTGAGTTGCTGCCAGCGCCGGGGATCGAATCTTGAGCCCGTGCTCTGGAGGCAGCCCTCTTGCTGATGCAGTACACCTCTCCCACAAAGTACCATCAGCGAACAACACTCAGCCATGCCCTTCCTTCTGTACTTTCCACTTCCCGACCGCACCACCCCAATCCTCCCGCATTAGAGGAGTCTCGTGAGTCGCTATGGACAAAACAAGGGGTCAATTCTGCGAGGTCACTTTCTCCACCCCTTGCATTTGGTACATTGATGTCGTTGCTGAAGGACATAGGCCTCGAGCACACCCCTAGTGCCACAGTGCTTACCGGATGAAGCCAGTCTTTGGCCTGTGGGTGAGGTGCCATCTGTAGGCAGTGAAGTCCTTCCAGCCGGTGTGCCGAGGGTCATGCCACAAGGTGCGAACCTGAGGAGCGCAAGAACTTGGTTAGTAACACGGTGTGTGCGAATCGCGAAGTCATCAGTACTCTGGATCCAGTGCTCCACGAAGGAAGAAGTTTCGCTATCTTGTGTCAGGTACTTTACTCTGCCCCTTACAAACAATAAATTGGTGATTGCAGATGACAAGGGAACGGGTGACGCTTTTAGCCACTGCCATCATAACCATAATGAGAGCTGCTTATTTTAGAGGGAAAATACATTCTCAGAAATGCCCCACTCACTACTGACCAGTGAACTTGCTCTAAAGAGAGCCCAAAAATGGGCTGCTACATTGCATTATATGAATCCCCCAAAACCCACCGTTGCTGTTGTGCCCACAGACCACCGATCTGTAGGACTGCTGTGTGGCAGACATCAGCAGGGCAGGTTAAACATGCTCTCTAGCGCAAGAGGGGAGACATAGCATGGTGAGTATTTCCTCTAAGATGGGGGTGGCTTACACCTTGTGACAAGAAACAGCCCCACTCTGGTCTCTAGCCACCACCTCATACCAGGCTCGCATGTGAAGATCGCCGGCTCGCTGAAGGAGTTGATCTCAGGAATGGTTGACAAGGGGCAGCGCACCCAACGCCTGCGAATGTATCCCTGTAACATGACGCGGCTTGTAGAGCTCCCACAATGGGACAGTTGTACTGGAAAACACTCTAGCATCAGCCACTCTGCTCACTTGTGACGACCAGAGTAAAGGTCTACACCACTAGTCATGGTCAGTTCTCCCACATCCCCAACACTTAGGAGCACATACATCAAAGGTTTTTGCGATCGCAAATGGTGCGATTCGCAAAAATCGGCCGTTTGCGATCGCAAATTAGCCTTTGGAGATGCATGAAAGTGTTTCCTATGCGCAATTTAAGAATTCGCAATTATTTGTGAATTCCTAAATTGCGATTGCATTTAAGAAATCGCAATCTGCGATTCCTTAAATGGAATGCTAGAAGCACTTTCAAATAGCAATTTCGCTATTTGAGACCGCAAATTACAGACAAATCAAACTTGTCTGTAATCTGCCAAAACTTTGAAAAATGCACTAAAATGCATTTTTTAAAGTTTTAGGTTACATACACATATGCCCTTGGGGCATGTGTGTGCGCATCATGGGTGCACCTCACAATTTCAGGGGTGCAACAGGGTGTCATTTTGACACCCTTGCACCCTTGAAATTGCATGAGCAATTTGCGAGTACCTACTGGTACTCGCAAATTGCGCATGCAATCTCCCATTCATTCCTATGGGCCTGTAGGCCCATAGGAATGAATAGGAAGGCATTCCTTAATTGTGACTCGCAATTTGCGAGTCGCAATTAAGGAATGTTTAGGAATCGCTATTTTTATAGCGATTCCTACATGCATAGGCTTTTGCGATTCCTTAATTGCGATTCCTTAATAATCGCAATTAAGGAATCGCAAAAGCCTTCCTTGATGCATGTGCCGGATAGGCCCTTATTTATGGGGATTTGCCATAGGACAGCACCGCAGTCCCCTTCCTGCGCAGGCCTGCACCGAAGTGGAAGGGCAGAGATGCACCGTATTTATGCAAAACGGTGCATTCCTGTCCTTTCTCCCTGTGCTGGCACCATTTCACCACCCAGCGCCAACACAGGCATCCTTGCAACATCGTGCAAGGGTGCCTCTGTTGCAGGCAGGATTGTCTCTGTGCAGGAAGGTGGCCCTTCCTGCACAGAAACAATCCTAAGAGGCGTTTTCCTCCTTCCGTGTGTGCTGCAGAATACAGTACACATGAAAAGAGGAAATAATTGGGAGAAATAAAGAATTTCTCCTTGTTACACCTCACCTTGGAAGGCGTAAGGATTTAGCACTTCTCCAGGTTTACATGCTCTTGTAAATCTGTGGCAGCGTAAAAATCCATGGGTGTAACACTGGGGAACACACTGCAACGCCCATGGAATGTGTCCCTGATGCAGAGTAAGCAAACCCCACGCATAGTGGCTTTGCGTAGCCTCATAAATATAATTTTTTAATTTACGCCTCCAGAGCGTAACAAAAAGTGATGCTCCGGCAATGCAGGGGGCTCATAAATATCCCCTTCATGCCTTACTAGACTCTACCTCCTCGGACCAATCATCACAATATGAAAGAGGCTTTGGCGCTCTTTACCTGGCCAGCAGTGTTGCCTGTGTGCCACAGGGCGTTGCGCAGGTGTTCGCCAGGGCCACTGGTGGAGTTCACCACTTTTATGGAGAGGCCGGAATAGCCCTGAGCCTTGGTCGGTGTGGTGTCCCAGTACGTCTGTGTGATCTGCTTCCACATCACAACGTAAAAGCGACTGCTGGACTGATAGCCAAACACGAAGCCAGCGTAGTCATCATCGCGCTCCGTGTTGATGAAGAAGGTGCCACTGAAGTCAACAGCATTGAACTCATCAAACCCTGAGGGACAAAACAATGTGTGTGAGACCGATGCTACCTGTGTTTGCTTTATTTTGCAGAAAGACACTCCGCATTCTTTAATAAGTAAATAACCACTTTTAGCTCAAATTATAATTACTAGCTGGCCTAGTTTAGTAAGATACACACTTTGCTAAAATATGGAGCTTTAGATACTACTTAACTCCATCTGTAATCTTGAGAACATTGTAAGGAATTACAAAAGATTCAGAGTCAGAAGTTACAGTAAAACTTCCAATTGAAGCATGAGCTAGTGCGGAAATCTACAGATCCACGAATTAGGCAAGCACTTCCTCGTCTCTGGTTGGTACCGATAGACACAGCGATTACTCTCTGACTCTGAAAGACACTGATAACTGGTCTCTGCTGACGTCCCAGTGTCCTGTGTGCGAGGCCAAGAGCTTCACCAAGTTCATCTTATACATTATAATGGCTCCTGCACAACCCAAGAGTCCTTCTCACATCCACCTACGGCTTCTACTCACCAACAGCAATGCCAGGATCACAGTTCACCGTCTGAACCAGCTCCTTCCCTTGGTGCCGGACAACCCAGTTGGGGTCAATCTGCGATGTTCCCTTGGGATCGAGAGGTACCATTTGGAACTTGCGGAAATCCGTCTCGCTGATTTCATAATTCTCAGGGCAGACATCATCGATATCCAGAACATTGTCCTTGTCAAAATCATCCTGGCAGACATCGCCACGACCGTCCGCTAACAAGAAAGAAATTTCACACGGAAGAACAATTGGTGAGACTGATGAAATTTAAGAGATTACATTCCTCAACCATGTGACTCTCAACTTAGGCTGAGCTTGGAGAATGTGATGAACCTCTTTGTAAACACGGCGCTACTCAACAGCCACTAACGCCACATTGTACAAGCTTTGGCGTCTGCCTTGTTCCCCACTTCTATACTTGGATGACTGCATGTAATGGATGAGTTTCTGAAAGGCGCTGCGCCACCACTCACAGCCGATGCAAAGAAAACCTTCCAAGCAACCAACCCCACTGGGGATTAAAGACAATTGTAATGTTGAAAACTATTCCACCGCCCAAATCAGAATGTGGCTCTTGGCCACTCGTTGAGTCTGTGCTTGAACGCATCTCATCCTGGAGACAGGCATGCTGGAGTGCCACGGCCTCTCAGAGTTTGTTCCAATAGAACCATCTCACTCACCATTAGTGTCCTTCTGATCGGGATTGAAGACCAGTCTACAGTTGTCCTTCTCATCTGGAATGCCGTCATTATCGTCGTCATGGTCACAGGCGTCCCCTTTGCCGTCCTTGTCATGATCAACCTGGTTGGCGTTGGGCACATAGGGACAATTGTCCAGGTTATTCTGGTGACCGTCTTCATCAATGTCTTCGTTGCTGTCGCACTTGTCGCCGATGAGATCAGAATCTGAATCCGTCTGCAGGAAAATATTTAGAATGTTATTAAAGTTGAAAGACTTCTTTCAATCTGATTTTGTACAGCAGAATATGAAATAGAAGAATATTGTGCTCTTTATACGAGGGGTGCTAGAAAACACCATTGACTTTAAGAGGAAGCTCATTTCATAAGGCACTGACTTGCTTCGGAGCTAGGTTCATGCTGTGACTTGGAGACCCCTAGACACCTGTACATCCCCCGTCTGATGTACATGTTCTTGTCGACCGTCTCCCAGTCCTCCAGGTAATGTATGGCACTCTGTTGCTTTCTAGCTATGTTCACGCTATCTAAAATACAAATATGTACATACAAGCAGGATCCATACAAACAAGCAGTATCCATACACACAAGCACGAGCCATACACACAAGCATGATCCATGCACACAAGCACGATCCATACATACAAGCAGGATCCAAACATACAATCAGGATCCAAACATACAAGCAGGATCCATACATGCAAACAAGCAAAGGGTACTATTGAGAAATGCATGCCCACCAAAATCTGACCGATGTATTGATTTCTAAAGAGCGATGGATGGTAAATAGTTGTTTCATTTTCAGGTCATAGCAGTGCAAACTCATCAGTGTACAGCAGACACTGCTCCACTCTTCAAGTTCTAACACCACATTTACTCCCGTACTAAGGCTTGTTTGTCCTGACGGACGCACTGGGTGGCAGAAGGCTCTCCTGCCCTGCTCCCAGTGCAAGTCTAGTCTCTAGGCATCTTGTTGTAGCCGTCCTACTAGTTCACGTCCTCCATGCAGGAATTTATGCCAACTAGCTAAAAGACAAGGTTTGTTTTGGCAGAACGATCTGATGCCTATGGTAAGAAATTATGGCTTCTTGATGAACGAGCTAACAGCAGAAAATTCTGACGCTCACTGGGGAAGGATATGAATCTGATTGGCTTAAGGATCTGAAGACAATTTACGGATCTGATGTTATCTGGTGGAAGTTCTTATGCTGATTGGCTGAAAGATCTGAAGTTCATTGGCTGAAGGATCTGAAGTTCATTGTCCGAAGGATCTGAAGTTCATTGGCCAAAGGATCTGAAGTTCATTGGCCAAAGGATCTGAAGTTCATTGGCTGAAGGATCTGAAGTTCATTGGCTGAAGGATCTGAAGCTCATTGGTTGAAGGATCTGAAGTTCATTGGTTGAAGGATCTGAAGTTTATTGGCCGAAGGATCTGAAGTTCATTGGCTGAAGAATCTGAAGCTCATTGGTTGAAGGATCTGAAGTTCATTGGCTGAAGGATCTGAAGCTCGTTGGTTGAAGGATCTGAAGTTCATTGGCTGAAGGATCTGAAGTTCATTGGCTGAAGAATCTGAAGCTCATTGGTTGAAGGATCTGAAGTTCATTGGCTGAAGGATCTGAAGCTCGTTCGTTGAAGGATCTGAAGTTCATTGGCTGAAGGATCTGAAATTCGTTGGCCGAAGGATCTGAAATTCGTTGGCCGAAGGATCTGAAGTTCATTTGTTGAACGATCTGAAGTTCATTGGCTGAACGATCTGAAGCTCATTGGTTGAAGGATCTGAAGTTCATTGGCTAAAGGATCCGAAGCCGATTGGCTGAAGGATCTGAAGCTCATTAGCTAAAGGATCTGAAGCTCATTGGTTGAAGGATCTGAAGTTCATTGGCTGAAGGATCTGAAGTTCATTGGCCGAAGGATCTGAAGTTCATTGGCCAAAGGATCTGAAGTTCATTGTCCGAATGATCTGAAGTTTCGTTGGTCGAAGGATCTAAAATTTATTGGCTGAAGGATCTGAAGCTGATTTGGCTAAAACCTATGAATTCCCATTGTTTTTATTTGGTGAGAAGAAATTGATCAACCGAAATATGACCAATAGGCTCAGAGTTTGCCATATTGATTAGTGGGTCTGAAAGTGTAGGTGAAGGAGAGTAGCCCTCAAGGCACGCGGATACAGAGTCTTTGAAGTCACGGTTTTACTCCTGCCCGAGGGATGATCCCACTGTAACCCACTCCACTCCGACATGAGAGACAAAGATGGGGGTATAACCTCAGCCCACTCCCAGGCAGATGCAACAGACGTGTCTTCACTGTTTATAAACCTCTGCACTTCTTCTTTTCACAATCTTTACTTCTGATTTACAAGTCTGCATTTACCAGTGCTTACTCACTGTAGCCAAAAGGCAGAGTCCCACCAGACAGACATAGTGGAGGAGAGTACCTCCAGACACGAGGCAGATGATGTAGAGTAGAGTAGAGTACCTCCAGACAACAGACAAAGTTCATCCAGGCAGAGGATGTAGAGTAGAGTAGAGTAGAGTACCTCTAGGCAAGAGGCAGGCATAGGGGAGACGGAAGGACAGAGTGAGGTGAAAGACATAGGGGAGATGGAAGGACACAGTGAGGTGGAAGGAAGGAGTGAGGTGGAAGGACAGAATGAGGTGGAAGGACAGAGTGAGGTGGAAGGACAGAGTGAGGTGGAAGGCATAGATGAGATGGAACGACAAAGTGAGGTGGAAAGACGGAGTGAGGTGGAAGGACAGAGTGAGGTGAAAGGACAGAGTGAGGTGAAAGGACAGAGTGAGGTGGAAGGCATAGGGAAGAGGGAAGGATGGAGTGAGGTGGAAGGCATAGGGGAGATGGAAGGATGGAGTGAGGTGGAAGTAGAGAGTGAGGTGAAAGGCATAGGGGAGACGGAAGGATGGAGTGAGGTGGAAGGACAGAGTGAGGTGGAAGGACAGAGTGAGGTGGAAGGATACAGTGAGGCGGAAGGACAGAGTGCGGTGGAAGGACAGAGTAAGGTAGAAGGACAGAGTGAGGTGGAAGGACAGAGTACGGTGGAAGGACAGAGTACGGTGGAAGGACAGAGTGCGGTGGAAGGACAGAGTGAGGTGGAAATACAGAGTGCGGTGGAAGGACAGAGTGCGGTGGTAGGACAGAGTGAGGTGGAAGGAATAGGGGAGATGAAAGGACGGAGTGAGGTGAAAGGACGGAGTGAGGTGAAAGGACAGAGTGAGGTGGAAGGACAGAGTGAGGTGGAAGAACAGAGTGGGGTGGAAGAACAGAGTGGGGTGGAAGAACAGAGTGGGGTGGAAGGACAGAGTGAGGTGGAAGGGATAGGGGAGATGGAAGGACAGAGTGAGGTAGAAGGACAGAGTGAGGCAGAACAACAGAGTGAGGTGGACGAACAGAGTGAGGCGGAAGGACAGAGTGAGGCGGAAGGCATAGTGGAGATGGAAGGACGGATTGATGTGAAAGGATGGAGTGAGGTGAAAGGATGGAGTGAGGTGAAAGGATGGAGTGAGGTGGATTGACAGAGTGAGATGGAAGAACAGAGTGAGGCGGAGGGACAGAGTGAGGTGGAAGGCATAGTGGAGATGGAAGGACATTGTGATGTGAATGGACAGAGTGAGTTGAAAGGATGGAGTGAGGTGAATGGACAGAGTGAGTTGAAAGGATGGAGTGCAGTGAAAGGACGGAGTGAGGTGGAAGAACGGAGTGAGGTTGATGGCATGGGGCGGTGGAAAGACACAAGAAGGTGGAAGGCACATGGGAGCCCATGGCTGGTGGCGTGTAGACTCGGCAAACAGGCCTGATGGACAGCATTGACTTACATTCATACCAGAGACGGGAACATTCCAGTGGTAATGGGCCGGGAAGCCCCTCCAGCCCTGCAGGCTGGCGCAGGCCTCCCCAAGCTACTTCTAACCTGAGAGTGGCACAGGTGGCGGGAGCCAGCTCAGGGAGGGGGTGGAATTAATGGGGAGGGCCAAGGTTAGTGAGGGAGAGGAGGGTGGTGTCTAGGATTCTGCACTCAAGTCAGACCACCCTTATGGACATAGTTACAATAAATTGGCGTAGGGCAGCGCTGCAAGTCATTTTGCTGTGCTTCCCTACACCAATTGGAAAGGACAGAAACGCAGCAGATTTACAAGATGCGGTGCATTCCTGTCCGTTCAGCCAGTGCCGGCACAAACATTGCAGCTGTGCGCCAACGCAGGCACCCTTGCACCATGGCGCGAGGGTGCCTGTGTTGGTTGCACATATATTTTTTTTGCGCAGGAAGACACCTTCGTGTACAAAAAATAATGAGAGGTACTTTCTGCTTTTCACAGGTGCTGCAATACGAGGAGAAATGTAAGCATTTCTCCATGTTACGCCTGCTCTGGGGGTGTACGTTTTTGGCGCTGCCGCAGATACATGCTATGTTGTAAATCTGGGGCAGTGTCAAAAACCATGGGTGTTGCGTGGGAACACCCACAGTAACACCTATGGCAGACCTCCCTGCCATAATGTAAAGCAAACCAACTATGTGGCCTCACACCTCACCTACAAGGCCATGTAAAGCCACGCAGGCTGGCTATGCGAGACCTCGTACAGTGTGCCACCGGAGCGTCAAAAAAAGTGAAGCTCCCATGGTGCAGGGACTTGTAAATCTGCCCCTTAGTCTTTGTACATGTGAGCTAGTGTTAGAGGTGAGCCAGCCACTGAGAGGTCAAGCCAGATGCCTGGTTCAGCTCAAGGTCTCTTGGAACCTCGAGCTAGAGGCCGGGATCAGCTCGAGGTCTCTTGGAACCTCTTCTAACCTCGAGCCAGAGCCTGGTTCAGCTCGAGGTCTCTTGGAACCTTGAGCCAGAGCCTGGTCCAGCTCGAGGTCTCTTGGAACCTTGAGCCAGAGCCTGGTTCAGCTCAAGGTCTCTTGGAACCTTGAGCCAGAGCCTGGTCCAGCTCGAGGTCGCTTGGAACCTCAAGCCAGAGCCTGGCTCAGCTCGAGGTCTCTTGGAACCTCTTGGAACCTTGAGCCAAAGCCTGGTTCAGCTGGCGATCTCTTGGAACCTTGAGCCAGAGCCTGGTTCAGCTCGAGGTCTCTTGGAACCTTGAGCCAGAGCCTGGTTCAGCTTGAGGTCTCTTGGAACCTCGAGCCAGAGCCTGGTCCAGCTCGAGGTCTCTTGGAACCTCGAGCTAGAGCCTGGTTCAGCTCGAGGTCTCTTGGAACTTCTTGGAACCTTGAGCCAGAGCCTGGTTCAGCTTGAGGTCTCTTGGAACCTCGAGCCAGAGCCTGGTCCAGCTCGAGGTCTCTTGGAACCTCAAGCCAGAGCCTGGTCCAGCTCGAGGTCTCTTGGAACCTCTTGGAACCTTGAGCCACAGCCTGGTTCAGCTCAAGGACTCTAGATACCTCGAGCCAGACCCTGGTTCAGCTCGAGGTCTCTTGGAACCTCGAGCCAGACCCTGGTTCAGCTCGAGGTCTCTTGGAACCTTGAGCAAGAGCCTGGTCCAGCTCGAGGTCTCTCGGCACCTTGAGCCAGAGCCTGGTTCAGCTCGAGGTCTCTTGGAACCTTGAGCCAGAGCCTGGTTCAGCTCGAGGTCTCTTGGAACCACTTGAAACCTTGAGCCAGAGCCTGGTTCAGCTCGAGGTCTCTTGGAACCTCGAGCCAGAGCCTGGTCCATCTCGAGGTCTCTTGGAACCTCGAGCCAGAGCCTGTTCCAGCTCGAGGTCTCTTGGAACCTCGAGCCAGAGCCTGGTTCGGCTTGAGGTCTCTTGGAACCTCTTGGTACCTCGAGCTAGAGCCTGGTTCAGCTCGAGGTCTCTTGGAACCTCGAGCCAGAGCCTGGTTCAGCTCAAGGTCTCTTGGAACCTCGAGCCAGAGCCTGGTTCAGCTCAAGGTCTCTTGGAACCTCGAGCCAGAGCCTGGTTAAGCTCAAGGTCTCTTGTAACCTCTTGGAACCTCGAGCCAGAGACCTGCCACATGATCACCCTGTGTGATCCTAAGCAAATACTTTCACGAAGCCTCTTATTGTTTCATTATAAAATTTGAGAGTAACTTCCACCGGTTCTAAACAAGACCCTTGGAAGCAGACTACATGCCCGGAAGGAACCCTACCATCGATGCATGAGCCACTCACCTGCTCCGGGTTGTGCTCTAGGGGGCAGTTGTCACACTGGTCTCCAACTCCATCGCGATCAGTGTCCTTCTGGTCCACGTTGTACACATAGGGGCAGTTGTCTCTCTCGTTGAGGATTCCTGTGGAAGGACATGAAGGGGAAGGCTGTCAGCTCAATGACTGCCACTAGTGACTGCACAACAGCCCACATCAACCACACACAGCCAGGACTGAGGCAGGCGACCACCACACATATCCATGACGCAGCCAAAACCAACCACACACAACCAGGACAGAGGCAGGCGACCACCACACACAACCAGGATGCAGTCACACACCGACCACACACAACCAGGACAGAGGCAGGCGACTACCACACACAACCAGGACGCAGTCACACTCCGACCACACACAACCAGGACAGAGGCATCCGACCACCACACACAGCCACACACAACCAAGACAGAGAGAGGCGACCACCACATACAGCCAGGATGCAGCCACACATCAACCACATACAGCCAGGACTGAGGCAGGCGACCACCACACACAACCAGGACGTGGTCACATCGACCAAACACAACCAGGACAGAGGCATGCGACCACCACACACAGCCAGGACATGGCCACACCGACCAAACACAACCAGGACAGAGGCATGCGACCACCACACACAGCCAGGACACGGCCACACTGACCACACACAACCAGGACTGAGGCAGGTGACCACCACACACAACCATGACACAGTCACACACCGACCACACACAGCCAGGACTAAGGCAGGCGACCACCACACACATCCATGACGCAGTCACACACCGACCACACACAACCAGGACGTAGCCATACCGACCACACACAACAAGGACTGAGGCAGGCGACCACCGCACACAACCAGGACGTGACCACACCGACCACACACAGCCAGGACTGAGGCAGGCGACCACCACAAACAACCAGGACGTGGCCACACCGACCACACACAACCAGGACAGAGGCAGGCGACCACCACACACATCCAGGACAGAGGCAGGCGACCACCACACACATCCATGACGCAGTAATACACCAACCGCACACAACCAGGACTGAGGCGGCGACCACCACACACAACCAGGACACAGTCACACACCGACCACACACAACCAGGACAGAGGCAGGCAACCACCACACACAGCCAAGACAGAGAGAGCCGACCACCACACACAGCCAGGATGCAGCCACACATCAACCACACACAGCCAGGACTGAGGCAGGCGACCACCACACACAACCAGGACGTGGCCACACCAGCCCCACACAACCAGGACAGAGGCAGGCGACCACCACACACAGCCACACACAGCCAAGACAGAGAGAGGCGACCACCACCCACAGCCAGGATGCAGCCACACATCAACCACACACAGCCAGGACTGAGGCAGGCGACCACCACACACAACCAGGACGCGGCCACACCAACCACACACAACCAGGACAGAGGCAGGCGACCACCACACACAGCCAGGACGCGGCCACACTGACCACACACAGACAGGACTGAGGCAGGCGACCACCACACACATCCATGACGCAGTCACACACCGACCGACCACACACAACCAGGACACAGCCACACCGACGACACACAACTAGGACTGAGGCAGGCGACCACCACACACATCCATGACACAGCCACACCGGCCACACACAGCCAGGACAGAGGCAGGTGACCACCACACACTACTAGGACGGAGGCAGGCGACCACCACACACAACCAGGACGCGCCACAGCGACCATACACAATCAGGACAAAGGCAGGCGACCACCACACACAACCAGGAAGCAGCCACACACTGACCACACACAACCAGGACAGAGGCAGGCAACCACCACACACATGCATGACGCAGCCACACCGACCACACACAACCAGGACAGAGGCAGGTGACCACCACACACAACCAGGACACAGCCACATATCGACCACACAGAGCCAGGACAGAGGCAGGTGACCACCACACACAACCAGGACGTGGCCACACCGACCACACACAACCAGGACTCGGCCACACTGACCACACACAACCAGGATGCAGCCACTTCAACCACACACAGCCAGGACTGAGGCAGGCGACCACCACACACAACCAGGACTGAGACAGGCGATCACCACACACAGCCACACACAGCCAAGACAGAGAGAGGCGACCACCACACACACCCAGGACGAGGCCACACCGACCACACACAACCAGGACTGAGGCAGGCGACCACACACACAACCAGGACGCAGTCACACACCGACCACACACAGCCAGGACTGTGGCAGGTGACCACCACACACAACCAGGACATAGCCACACCAACCACACACAACCAGGACAGAGGCAGGCGACCCCCACACACAACCAGGACGCGGCCATGCTGACCACACACAACCAGGACTGAGGGAGGCGACCACCACACACAGCCAGGTCGCAGCCACACATCGACACATAGCCAAGACAGAGAGAGGCAACCACCACACACAACCAGGACGGGGCCACACCGACCACACACAACCCGCACTGAGGCAGGCGACTACCACACACAACCAGGACGCAGTCACACACCGACCACACACAACCAGGACAGAGGCAGGTGACTACTACACACAGCCACACACAGCCAAGACAGAGAGGCGACCACCCCACACAGCCAGGATGCGGCCACACCGACCACACACAACCAGGACAGAGGCAGTCAACCACCACACACAGCCAAGACTGAGGCAGGGGACAATCACACACAACCAGGACACGGCCACACCAACCACACACAACCAGGTCAGAGGCAGGTGACCACCACACACAACCAGGACGTGGCCACACCGACCACACACAGCCAGGACTGAGGCAGGTGACCACCACACACATCCATGACACGGCCACATCAGCCACACACAAACAGGACTGAGACAGGCGACCGCCACACACAACCACACACAGCCAAGGCAGAGAGAGGTGACCACCACACAACCAGAATGCGGCCACACCGACCACACACATCCAGGACTGAGGCAGGTGACCACCACACACAGCCAAGACAGAGAGAGGCGACCACCACACACAGCCAGGACATGGCCACACCGACCACACACAACCAGGACTGAGGCAGGTGACCACCACACACAGCCACACACAGCCAAGACAGAGAGAGGCGACCACCACACACAGCCAGGACATGGCCACACCGACCACACACAACCCGGACTGAGGCAGGTGACCACCACACACAGCCACACACAGCCAAGACAGAGAGAGGCGACCACCACACACAGCCAGGACGCAGCCACACATCGACCACACAGAGCCAGGACAGAGGCAGGGGACCACCACACACAGCCAGGACGCCTCCACACATTGACCACACACAGCAAGGACTGATGCACAACATCCAGACAAAGGCATACAACAACCACACACAGCCAGTACAGGTGCACAGACACACCACACATGAGGACGTGCACACACAATCACCACATACATCAATGAAAGAGGCACAGATCCAGCACATGCACCCAGGACAGCTGCAGAGACAGAGACCACCACTAACACAGTCACGTGAACATTGCAGCAAGGATGCATGCATGTTCAGTTTTACACTGACATCCTGCTGAGCGAAAGAGAGAGGGCGCGGGCGTGGCCTACCATCGCCATCAATGTCCACGGCGCAGGCGTCGCCTTCTCCGTTGCTGTCCGTGTCCATCTGGTCTGGGTTGTGGTTGTAGGGGCAGTTGTCACAGCGGTCACCCACGTCATCGCGGTCGTAGTCGTACTGCTCAGGGTTGTAGATGAACGGGCAGTTATCCTGCAACGGGAAGGAGGGTTTGTGTTTATGTGTATTAGTGTAAGGGAGGGCTTGTGTTAATGTGTGTGGGTGCAAGGGAGGGTTTGTGTTAATGTGTACTAGTGCAAGGGAGGGCTTGTGTTAATGTGTATTAGTGCAAGGGAGGGTTTGTGTTAATGAGCGTGGGTGCAAGGGAGGGTTTGTGTTAATGTGCATGGGTGCAAGGGAGGGTTTGTGTTAATGTGTGTGGGTGCAAGGGAGGGTTTGTGTTAATGTGTGTGGGTGGAAGGGAGGGTTTGTGTTAATGTGTATTAGTGTAAGGGAGGGTTTGTGTTAATGTGCATGGGTGCAAGGGCGGGTTTGTGTTAATGTGCGTGGGAGCAAGGGAGGGCTTGTGTTAATGTGTGTGGGTGCAAGGGAGGGTTTGTGTTAATGTGTGTGGGGGCAAGGGAGGGTTTGTGTTAATGTGCGTGGGTGCAAGGGAGGGTTTGTGTTAATGTGTACTAGTGTAAGGGAGGGCTTGTGTTAATGTGTGTGGGTGCAAGGGAGGGTTTGTGTTAATGTTTATTAGTGTAAGGGAGGGTTTGTGTTAATGTGCGTGGGTGCAAGGGCGGGTTTGTGTTAATGTGCGTGGGAGCAAGGGAGGGCTTGTGTTAATGTGTGTGGGTGCAAGGGAGGGTTTGTGTTAATGTGTGTGGGGGCAAGGGAGGGTTTGTGTTAATGTGTGTGGGGGCAAGGGAGGGTTTGTGTTAATGTGCGTGGGTGCAAGGGAGGGTTTGTGTTATGTGTACTAGTGTAAGGGAGGGCTTGTGTTAATGTGTGTGGGTGCAAGGGAGGGTTTGTGTTAATGTGTATTAGTGTAAAGGAGGGTTTGTGTTAATGTGTGTGGGTACAAGGGAGGGTTTGTGTTAATGTGCGTGGGAGCAAGGGAGGGCTTGTGTTAATGTGTGTGGGTGCATGGGAGGGTTTGTGTTAATGTGCGTGGGTGCAAAGGAGGGTTTGTGTTAATGTGTGTGGGTGCATGGGAGGGTTTGTGTTAATGTGTGTGGGTGCAAGGGAGGGTTTGTGTTAATGTGTGTGGGTGCAAGGGAGGGCTTGTGTTAATGTGTGTGGGTGCATGGGAGGGTTTGTGTTAATGTGCGTGGGTGCAAAGGAGGGTTTGTGTTAATGTGTGTGGGTGCATGGGAGGGTTTGTGTTAATGTGTGTGGGTGCAAGGGAGGGTTTGTGTTAATGTGTGTGGGTGCAATGGAGGGTTTGTGTTAATGTGCATGGGGCAAGGGGCAAGGGAGGGTTTGTGTTAATGTCTATTAGTGTAAGGGAGGGTTTGTGTTAATGTGCGTGAGTGCAAGGGCGGGTTTGTGTTAATGTGCGTGGGAGCAAGGGAGGGCTTGTGTTAATGTGTGGGTGCATGGGAGGGTTTGTGTTAATGTGTGTGGGTGCAAGGGAGGGTTTGTGTTAATGTGTGTGGGTGCAAGGGAGGGTTTGTGTTAATGTGTGTGGGTGGAAGGGAGGGTTTGTGTTAATGTGTATTAGTGTAAGGGAGGGTTTGTGTTAATGTGCATGGGTGCAAGGGCGGGTTTGTGTTAATGTGCGTGGGAGCAAGGGAGGGCTTGTGTTAATGTTGTGGGTGCAAGGGAGGGTTTGTGTTAATGTGTGTGGGGGCAAGGGAGGGTTTGTGTTAATGTGTGTGGGGGCAAGGGAGGGTTTGTGTTAATGTGCGTGGGTGCAAGGGAGGGTTTGTGTTAATTGTACTAGTGTAAGGGAGGGCTTGTGTTAATGTGTGTGGGTGCAAGGGAGGGTTTGTGTTAATGTTTATTAGTGTAAGGGAGGGTTTGTGTTAATGTGCGTGGGTGCAAGGGCGGGTTTGTGTTAATGTGTGTGGGTGCAAGGGAGGGTTTGTGTTAATGTGTGTGGGGGCAAGGGAGGGTTTGTGTTAATTTGTGTGGGGGCAAGGGAGGGTTTGTGTTAATGTGCGTGGGTGCAAGGGAGGGTTTGTGTTATGTGTACTAGTGTAAGGGAGGGCTTGTGTTAATGTGTGTGGGTGCAAGGGAGGGTTTGTGTTAATGTGTATTAGTGTAAAGGAGGGTTTGTGTTAATGTGTGTGGGTGCAAGGGAGGGTTTGTGTTAATGTGCGTGGGAGCAAGGGAGGGCTTGTGTTAATGTGTGTGGGTGCATGGGAGGGTTTGTGTTAATGTGTGTGGGTGGAAGGGAGGGTTTGTGTTAATGTGTATTAGTGTAAAGGAGGGTTTGTGTTAATGTGTGTGGGTGCAAGGGAGGGTTTGTGTTAATGTGCGTGGGAGCAAGGGAGGGCTTGTGTTAATGTGTGTGGGTGCAAGGGAGGGTTTGTGTTAATGAGTATTAGTGTAAGGGAGGCTGTGTGTTAACCTGCGTGTGGGAGCAAAAGTGTGGCCTAGTGTGTGTAGGTGCAAGTGAGGCTGTGTGTTAACCTGCGTGTGGGTGCAGGCGAGAGAGGCTGCCTGGTAATTTGCCATGCGTTGGGGCATGCACACAGCAAGGGTGTGCACCACCAGACCAACCTGCTTAGAGGCCCTGTGTCCATACGGCCAGCGTGTGCACACCTGACACAGTCCCACACACACGGTGTCTGCCCATGTGTCCCAGGGGTGCGGAGTCTGTGCCCGCAGCTCTCTACCACCCTCCTGGTGCAGGGGGGCAGTGCCACCCATGTGCTAGAATGCCTTCACCGGAGCCCAGGAAGGCAATGTTTGCGTGTGTAACTCCGCACCCACCCGCCATGTCCAGCTCACACGCAGCCACGAGTCGTGAAAGGAGAGGCAAGGAATTGTTGAAAAAGTTCAAAGGTCATTCAAAGTGCCCCCAAATCCCCAGAGAAGCAACCTCTTCAACCAGCTGCGTTGGCACCATCTCAGCGAAGGATGCGCTGCGGCCGGACACACAAGCTCTCTTTTCAGACGGTGTGAGGGGCCCCAGAGCACACACAGAGCAGAGACTCGCTTCAAGGCGCTGGGAGTGGCTGAAGACCCTGCCTGAGACAGGGGCCGAGAGTCCTGGGGACAGTGGGCTCTGTCTGCCCACAGCAGCCCCGAGCAGGGGCCCCACACGTGGGGCAGGGATGAGGGGCCCCAGAGCACACACAGAGCAGAGACTCGCTTCAAGGCGCTGGGAGTGGCTGAAGACCCTGCCTGAGACAGGGGCCGAGAGTTCTGGGGACAGAGGCATCTGTCTGCGCAGAGCAGCTCCGAGCAGGGGCCCCACACCAGGAGCAGAGAGATGAGGTGTCTAGGGGGTGGCGGGGGAGCGAAGCCCCCCAAGGAGCCGTACCGTGGACGAAGCCCCCTGGGCTGCAATGTGTGTGGAAGGTCGAGAGTCTCAGGGACAGTGAACTCTGCGCAGAGGAGAGGGTGTGTGGGGGAGGATGAGAGGACCCTTGGGGAGCATGCTCAGGGTCGGGTGACTCGGGTCAGAGGTCAGGGAAGAGGTCCCGACTTACCCTGTCATCGGGAATACCGTCGTTGTCGTCATCGCTGTCGCAGGCGTCGCCGATGCCGTCTTTGTCGTAGTCCTCTTGCCCCGAGTTGGGCAGGTTGGGGCAGTTGTCCTGGAGAGAGATGGGGAGAAGTCAACAAGAGGAGCCACAAACCACGCCCCCGCGCCCCAGCACCCGCGCCCCAGCAGCGTCATAGGAGGATCTTGGCCCTGGGGACCATGGGCCAGTCTGTGGGACTCGCCCCCGGGCCAGCAGCTTGGGTTAGTGAGTGGCCACATCACACTCCATCACAGCCAGCATCACTGCACGTCACTTCCGGAGCTCAGACCACCTCTGACCCAAGCCCTCACCCCACAAAAAGCTCTCAAGCAGCTGTGGCCGAGGGGGCTTCACTGGTCTGTGGCAACAACGCCTACTGTGGCGGTGTTTACCCTCTCCTGCTCTACGTCACTTTACCCTCTCCTGCTCTACGAACCTTCATTGGGGCAGATTTACAAGACCCTAGCGCCGACTTTACGACGCCGTTGCGTCACTTCTGTGACGCAGCGGCATCCTAAACAATGCGCCACGTTGCGACATATTTACAACGTGACGTGTCTAGGGAGATGCGTCACGTTGTAAAGCCCTGCGCTACATTATACCTGCGTCAGGTATCATGTATGCAGGGTGGGCGTTCCGTCGCAAGGAAGCGTCGTATAAGTGAGATTTCACGGAGTCACTTTTATGACACCACTGCGCCAAAACCTAACGCCTGCTTGAAGCAGGCGTAAGGTGTGACGCAGCATGGTCGGAATAGGCCTGCCTGACCATTTCTGGAGTTGCGTTGTGCTTACGACATGACTCCAGCAATGCGTTGCCTTTCCGACAAAAGGTGCATCACGCATCTGTCTGTCCACGGTGCTCCGCATTGTGAATGCAACACATCCATGGTGGCGCAAGGCTATGTTTCCGTCACGCACATGAACTGGCGCATCTCTTCAAATATGCAGAGATGCGCCAGTTCTTGTAAATCTGCCCCATCGTCTCTAAGGGGCATATGTACAAGCCCTTATTGCCACAGGAACGTCACAACGTCACTTTTAGTGACGTTATGGTGGCGAAAGGGGCTTCGCCTTATTAACAAGGCAGCATTATAAGGCCCCCTTCCACGCTATACTGAGTGTGAAAGGGGAGGGCAATGGGTGCTGCGGTTGGCGTTGTGCCGCAACACCCATTGAATTTGATGCTGCCCCATATTTACAAGGGTGGCATAAATATGGGGCACCGCCAGAATTAAGACCAAAAAAAACCCAGGCTGTTTCCATGTGTGCTGCGTTGTGCAGCACATATAAAAACAGCAAATTGCCATTGATTGCTCATGTGCAGGAAGGTGACCCTTTCTGCACATAAACAATGAATACAAAAATGCAATTTTGCAACTTGTATGTGTGCTGCATTAAGCAGCACACATAGAAGTGACAAAACACCATTTAAAGATTGTTTATGTGCAGGAAGGTAGACCTTTCTGCGCATAAACAATCTTCCTGTCAACGCAGACACCCTGGCACTATGGTGCAAGGGTGCCTGCGTTGGCGCTAGGCTACTATGTTTAGTGCCAGCGCAGGGGGAAACGCAGGGCTGCACCATATTGTTGTAAATATGGTACAGCCCTGCAAGCCCTGCGTTTCTGAAGTGGCGGAGTGCGGCGGTAAGCCAGGAAGGCTAACGCCGCACTCAGTCACTTGGTTGTGAATATGCCCCAAGTGTCTTTACTGTCGCCTCTTTTAAGTGCCTTACCGTCTCCTGCTCTACGTCACTTTACCATCTCCTACTCCAAGCACCTTTACTGTCTCCTGCTCTACATGACTTTACCGTCTCCTGCTCTATGTGACTTTACTGTCTCCTGCTCTACGTCACTGTACCGTCTCCTGCTCTAAGCACCCTTACCATCTCCTGCTCTACATGATTTTACCGTCTCCTGCTCTACGTCACTTTACCGTCTTTTGTCTTACGTGTCTTTAGCGGCTCCTGCTCTAAGTGTCTTGAGAGGCTCATGCTGTTGGTGCCTTTACCAGCTCATGCTGTACTCTCTTTATGAGCGGCTGCTGTACTCTCTTTACGAGCGGCTGCTGTACTCTTTTTACCGGCTCCTGCTGTACTGACTTTACCGGCTCCTGCTGCACTGACTTTAACGGCTCTGGCTGTACTGTCCTTACCGACTCCTGCTGTACTCTCTTTACCAACTCCTGCTGTATGCGTGTTTACCAGCTCCTGCTGTACTCTCTTTACCGGCTCCTGCTGTACTGATTTTACTGGCTCCTGCTGTACTGACTTTACCGGCTCTTGCTGTACTGACGTGGCTCCTGCTGTACTGACTTTACTTGCTTCTGCTGTACTTACTTTACCGACTCCTGCTGTACTGTCTTTAACGGCTCCGGCTGTACTGTCTTTACTGACTCCTGCTGTACTTACTTTAGCGGCTCCTGCTGTACTGACTTTAGCGGCTCCTGCTTTACGTGTCATTAGCGGCTCCTGCTCTACATGTCGTTGGGGCTCCTGCTCTACTCATCTTTAGCAGCACCTGCTCTACGTGTCTTTAGCGGCTCCTGCTCTACATGTCGTTGGGGCTCCTGCCCTACTCATCTTTAGCGGATCCTGCTCTACATGTCTTTAGCGGCTCCTGCTCTACATGTCTTTAGCTGCTCCTGCTCTACTCGTCTTTAGCGGCTTCTGCTCTACTCGTCTTTGGCGGCTCCTACTCTACGTGTCTTTAATGGCTCCTGTTCTACGTGTCTTTGGCGGCTCCTGCTCTAGGTGTCTTTGGTGGCTCCTGCTCTACGTGACTTTAGCGGCCATGCTCTACGTGTTTTTGGTGGCATCTACTCTACGTGTCTTTGGCAGCTCCTGCTTTACTTATCTTAGGCGGCTCCAGCTCTACGTGTCTTTGGCGGCTCCTGCTCTACATGTCGTTGGCAGATCCTGCTCTACATGTCTTTGGCAGATCCTGCTCTACTCGTCTTTAGCGGCTCCTGCTCTACTCGTCTTTAGCGGCTCCTGCTCTACGTTTCTTTGGAGGCTCCTGCTCTACTCGTCTTTAGCAGCTCCTGTTTAGCGGCTCCTGCTCTACTCGTCTTTAGCGGATCCTGCTCGACTCGTTTTTAGCAGCTCATGCTCTACTCGTCTTTAGCAGCTCCTGCTCTACTCGTCTTTAGCGGCTCCAGTTTAGCGGCTCCTGCTCTAATTGTCTTTAGCGGCTCCTGCTCTACTAGTCTTTAGCGGTTCTTGCTCTACTTGCCTTTGGTAGCACCTACTCTACGTGTCTTTAGCGGCACCTGCTCTACATGACTTTAGTGGCTCCTGCTCTAGGTGTCTTTAGCGGCTCCTGCTCTACTCCTCTTTAGCGGCTCCTGCTCTACTCATCTTAAGCGACTCCAGTTTAGCGGATCCTGCTCTAATTGTCTTTAGGGCTCCTGCTCTACTTGTCTTTAGCGGTTCTCACTCTACTTGGCTTTGGTGGCTCCTACTCTACGTGTCTTTAGTGGCACCTGCTCTACATGACTTTAGCGACTCCTGCTCCGCATATCTTTAGCGGCTCCTGCTCTACATGTCTTTAGCGGCTACTGCTCTAAATGTGTTTGGCAGCTACTGCTCTACTAGTCTTTGGCGGCTCTTACTCTACGTGTCTTTGGCGGGTCCTGCTCTACGTGTCTTTAGTGGCTCCTACTCTACGTGCCTTTGGCGTCACTTTCTCTACTTGTCTTTACTAGCTCCTGCTCTACTCGTCTTTAGCGGCTCCTGCTCTACCTGTCTTTAGCGGCTCCTGCTCTACTCGTCTTTAGCTGCTCCTGCTCTACTCGTTTTTAGCCGCTCCTGCTCTACTTGTCTTTAGCGGCTCCTGCTCTACCCATCTTTAGCGGCTCCTACTCTACTCGTCTTTAGCAGCTTCTGCTCTACTCGTCTTTTAGTGGCTCTTACTCTACTTGTCTTTAGCGGCCCCTGCACTACTCGTATATAGCAGCTCCTGTTTAGTGGCCTCTGCTCTACTCGTCTTTAGCGGCTCCTGCTTGACTCGTCTTTAGTGCCTCATGCTCGACTCGTCTTTAGCAGCTCCTGCTCGACTCGTCTTTTGCGGCTCCAGTTTAGCGGCTCTTGCTCTAATTGTCTTTAGCGGCTCCTGATCTACTCACCTTTAGCGGTTCTTGCTCTACTTGTCTTTGGCGGCTCCTACTCTATGTGTCTTTAGCGGCACCTGCTCTACATGACTTTAGCGGCTCCTGCTCTACGTGTCTTTAGCGGCTCCTGCTCTACATGTCTTCAGCGGCAACTGCTCTACTTGCCTTTGGAGGCTCCTGCTCTACTTGTCTTTGGTGGCTCCTGCTCTACTTGTCTTTGGCGGCTCCTGCTCTATGTGTCTTTAGCGACTCCTGCTCTACGTGTCTTTGGTGGCTCCTGCTCTACGTGTCTTTGGCGGCTCCTGCTCTACGTGCCTTTGGTGGCACCTTCTCTACTTGTCTTTGGCAGCTCCTCCTCTACTTGTCTTTGGTGGCTCATGCTCTACGTGTCTTTGGCGGCTCCTGTTCTACGTGTCTTTGGCAGCTCCTGCTCTACTCATCTTTAGAAGCTCCTGGTTTACTCGTCTTTAGCGGCTCCTGTTCTACCCATCTTGTGCAGTTCTACTCTACTCGTTTTTTGCGGCACCTGCTCTACCCGTCTTCAGCGGCTCCTACTCTACTCGTCTTTAGCAGCTCCTGCTCGACTCGTCTTTAGCGGTTCCTGCTCAACTTGTCTTTAGCAGCTCCTGCTCTGTCATTAGAGGCTCCTTTGGTCCCTGTCTTTAGCATCTCCTACTGAGCTGTACTTCAGTGGCTCTGCTGTCATTTTCTTGCCCATCCGTTTTCTTTATCGACCGTATAGCTCCTGCTTCATGTCTCTGTAACACTGCGTACTGTTCATTTAATTAGGAGGCTGTGCAGGTCTCTGATTCTCCACCCCATGCTGTATCTCATTTAAGGCCCCTACTGCACGGTTCTTTAACTGCCCCTGCTGCGCGGTTCTTTAACTACGCCTGTTGCGCGGTTCTTTACCTGCCCCTGCTGCACAGTTCTTTAACCGCCCCTGCTGCAACGCTCTTCAGTTGCCCCTGCTGCACCGCTCTTCAGTTGCCCCTGCTGCACCGCTCTTCAGTTGCCCCTGCTGCACCGCTCTTCAGTTGCCCCTCTGCTGTTCTGTTGCCCCTGCTATATGTCCTCGGAGTGCTTCTGCTACAGTCTCTTACACACCTTGTTGTCCTTTGATTGAATTTACAGTATTTGTAAATGCCCAGCTGTTCTTTTCTGTAAAAGTTCCAGCTCATTGCTCACAAGGTTGTACGTTGCATCTTTCACACCAAGACAGACGTACCTTTTTGTTTTTGAGTGCTTAATTTGAGCCGGTGGTTTCCGGTGCTCAGCACTGGCACTTATGACAGTCTGCCACATGGTGGTGCTGTCTGTCTAATTTAGAGGTGAACACAACAACAGTTATTTATGACTTCAGTATACATTAAAATGACACACCTGACGCCCCAGCCATCCTTATAGCTTCGGGGGCCCAGAATGGTCTTAATTGGCACACCTGTAGCAGTGTGATAGTAGTGGTGTTGGTGCTGTCATTGGCAGCGCTGGCAGGGGTACGGCTAGCGCGAGCTGCAGTGACCTCCTGATGAAGGTCCTGGCACTTACTTTTGTTTACAAATTAAGCACTGACCTTTTTGCAGTGGTAGGTGGCATTGGCCACGCAGACGAGGTCCTCGTTTGGCCAGCCGTCCAAGTCGGTGTCCTCGCCACAAATGATGCCATTGCCAGCGTAGCCAGGCTTGCACTCGCACCGGTAGGTGGGCTCGGTGTAGGGGCCCAGGTAGTTGCAGCGGGCGTTCTTGTTGCAGTCATGGGTGCCATCCGTGCAGGGGTTGCGGGGTTTACAAAGCTAAAGAAGGAAAAATTAGAACCACTCAGTGCTTGGAGGGGTAAGACGAGGTCACTTCCTGTTTTATGGGCATCCTACAAACTAAACATACATGTTCTGGCGCTTGACAGCTTCATGGGTGGGATCAGAAGGCTACCATATGTAAACCATGGACCATTCACCGTGATTAAAATATCTACACCTAACTGTAGCAGTGACCCTTCGCGCAGCAGTGACCCCTCCCCGCAGCAGTGACCCTTCCCCACAGCATTGACCCTTCCCCGCAGCAGTGACCCCTCCCTACAGCAGTGACCCCTCCCCACAGCAGTAACCCCACTCTGCAGCAGTGACCCTTCCCCACAGCAGTAACCCCTTCCCGCAGCAGTAACCCATCCCTGCAGCAGTGACCCCTCCCCGCAGCAGTGACCCCTCTCTTCAGCAGTGACCCTTCCCCGCAGCAGTGACCCCTCCCCACAGCAGGGATCCTTCCCCGCAGCAGTGACCCCACTTTGCTGCAGTGACCCTTCCCCACAGCAGTAACCCCTCCCGGCAGCAGTGACCCCTCCCCGCAGCAGTGACCCCGCTCTTCAGCAGTGACCCTTCCCCGAGCAGTGACCCTTCCCCGCAGCAGTGACCCCTCCCCGCAGCAGGGACCCCTCCCCGCAGCAGGGACCCTTCCACGCAGAATTGACCCTTCCCCGCAGCAGTGACCCCACTCTGCAGCAGTGACCCTTCCCCATAGCAGTAACCCCTCCCTGCAGCAGTGACCCTTCCCTGCAGCAGTGACCCTTCCCTGCAGCAGTGACCCCTCCCTGCAGCAGTGACCCTTCGAGCAGTGACCCCTCCCCGCAGCAGTAACCCCTCTCTAAAGCAGTTACCCTTCCCTGCACCAGTGACCCCTCCCTGCAGCAGTGACCCCTCTCTTCAGCAGTGACCCCTCCCCGCAGCAGTAACCCCTCTCTAAAGCAGTTACCCTTCCCCGCACCAGTGACCCTTCCCTGCAGCAGTGACCCCTCCCCACAGCAGTGACCCTTCCCTACTGTGACCTGATTTGTGGTTCATGTATGCAGGGTCCATGCATGCGTGGTCCATGTATGCAGGGTCCATGTATGCAGAGTCAGTCTATTCTGGGTTAGTGAATGCAGGGTCTGTGAATTTGGGGTACGTGTGTTGGGTTCTGTCTGTGTGGGGTCCATATGTGCGGGGTCAATGTATGCAGAGTCCATGTATGCAATATGCAGAGTCATTCTATGCGGGGTGAGGGAATGCGGGGTCTGTGAGTGAGGGTACCCTGTATGCGGGGCCCGTGAATATGGGGTAGGTGTGTTGGGGACTATCTGTGCAGAGTCTATGTATGTGGGGTCCATGCATGCAGAGTCAGTCTATGTAGAGTGAGTGAATGCAGGGTCTGTGAGTGAGGGTACGTGTGTTGGGTTCTGTCTGTGTGTGGTCCATGTATGCGGGGGTACATGTGTGTAGAGTCCATGTGTGCGGCGTTCATGTATGTGGGGTACATGAATACAGAGTCAGTCTAGGCGGGGCGAGTGAATGCGGGGTCTGTGAGTGAGGGGACCCTCTATGCAGGATCTCTGTATGTGGGGGAGGTGTGTTGGGGACTATCTGTGCAGAGTCTGTGTGCGGTGGGTCCATGTGAACAGTCAGTCTATGCGGTCTGTGAGTGAAGTGACTCTGTATGCGGGGTCAAGGAATGCAGGGACACTGTATGTGGCGTCCATGAATGCGGGGACCCTCTATGCGGGTCCATGAATGCGGGGACCCTGTATGCGGGGTCCATGAATGCGGGGACCCTGTATGCGGGGTCCGTGAATGCGGGGACCCTGTATGCGGGGTCAAGGAATGCAGCGACTCTGTATGCGGGGTCCATGAATGCGGGGACCCTGTATGCGGGGTTCATGAATGCGGGGACCCTGTATGCTGGGTCCATGAATGCGGGGACCCTGTATGCGGGGTCCATGAATGCGGGGACCCTGTATGGGGGTCCATGAATGCGGGGACCCTGTATGCAGGGTCCCTGTATGCGGGGACCCTGTGTGCGGAGTCCATGAATGCGTAGACCCTGTATGGGGGGACCATGAATGCTGGGACTCTGTATGCGGGGTCCATGAATGCGGGGACCCTGTATGCGGGGTCCATGAATGCAGAGACCCTGTATGGGGGGTCCATGAATGTGGGGACCCTGTATGCGGGGACTCTGTATTCAGAGACCCTTTATTGGGAGTTGTACATGAATGCGGGGACTCTGTATGCGGGGTCCATGGATGCGGGTACTCTGTATGCGGGGTCCATGAATGCGGGTACTCTGTATGTGGGGTCCATGAATGCGGAGACCCTGTATGAGGAGACCCTGTATGTGGGGTCAGTGAATGCGGAGACCCTGTATGAGGAAACCCTGTATGCACGGTCCATGAATGCAGAGACCCTGTATGAGGAGACCCTGTATGAGGAGACGCTGTATGCGGGGTCCATGAATGCGGTGACTCTGTATGCGGGGACCCTATATGCGGGGACCCTGTATGCGGAGCCCATGAATGCGGGGACCCTGTATGCGGGGACCCTGTATGCGGGATCCATAAATGCGGGAACCCTGTATGTGGGGTTTCCGGCTCTCCTCCCTACCACCTCCACAGCTCTGACCTGCCACAGGCCTTTCATTCTGCCGGAGGCCTCCATGGGCTGGGGCACTGAGTGAGTCAAGGGTCGGTACCTGCTTATGTTCTGTCGCATACTCCACGCCTTGGCCGAAAGGCTGAGTTCCGGTGAATCGTGGGGGGCAGGGCAGGCAGTTGTACCCCGGATCCGTGTTCTCACATCGGTGGATCCCATTGAAGACGAAGCAGGCGTCGGGCACCTCTGTGCACTGCGGAGGTAAACAAGAGCCGTGAACAACAGCCACATTTCATCATCAGAATGACTGAGCCGCCATCCGCAGGAGCGCCTTGTGTGCTCTTGGCACCATCGGCCAGCACAGTCCAAGGAAGCAAGAATGTGTTGTGGCGCAGACCCAGCTGGGAGATAGGGGAGTCCTGGTGCACGTGCCCTGAGGGTACCTGTTCACACAGGGAGCCGCACACACATATGTAATGTGTGTTCTTAGAGCCCAGCCGTCCACAAGACATCAGTGCACACAGAGGAAGAGAGCAGATGTGCGGGGGGACGACGTACCCCTTATAGCTCGTTCATGCCAAAATGAAGTGAACAGAGACCCCCTGACCCCTAAGCGCCACTCACACCAGGAGAGCACACATGCACAGAGACAGCCTACTCATCAAGCCACACTCACACCAGGGCAGCACATGTGCACAAAGACAGCCTACCCATCAAGGCACACTCATAGCAGGAGAGCATACGTGCACAGAGACCACCTACCCATCAAGGCATACTCACACCAGGGGAGCACACGTGCACAGAGACCACCTACCCATCAAGGCATACTCACACCAGGGGAGCACACGTGCACAGAGACCGCCTACCCTTCAAGGCATACTCACACCAGGGGAGCACACGTGCACAGAGACCACCTACCCATCAAGGCATACTCACACCAGGGGAGCACACGTGCACAGAGACCGCCTACCCATCAAGGCATACTCACACCAGGAGAGCACACGTGCACAGAGACAGCCTACCCATCAAGGCAGACTCACACCAGGGGAGCACACGTGCACAGAGACCACCTACCCATCAAGGCAGACTCACACCAGGGGAGCACACGTGCACAGAGACAGCCTACCCATCAAGGCACACTCACACCAGGGGAGCACACGTGCACAGAGACAGCCTACCCATCAAGGCAGACTCACACCAGGAGAGCACACGTGCACAGACACTGCCTACCCATCAAGGCAGACTCACACCAGGGGAGCACACGTGCACAGAGACCGCCTACCCATCAAGGCACACTCACACCAGGAGAGCACACGTTCACAGAGACAGCCTACCCATCAAGGCAGACTCACAGCAGGAGAGCACACGTGCACAGAGACCGCCTACCCATCAAGGCAGACTCACACCAGGAGAGCACACGTGCACAGAGACCACCTACCCATCAAGGCATACTCACACCAGGGGAGCACATGTGCACAAAGACAGCCTACCCATCAAGGCATACTCACACCAGGGGAGCACACGTGCACAGAGACCGCCTACCCATCAAGGCATACTCACACCAGGGGAGCACACGTGCACAGAGACCACCTACCCATCAAGGCAGACTCACAGCAGGAGAGCACACGTGCACAGAGACCGCCTACCCATCAAGGCAGACTCACACCAGGAGAGCACACGTGCACAGAGACCTCTGAAGCCCTAAGACACACTCACCCAAAGATACCGCATCGACATGATGCGACAACCTTCAAGCTCCGCACACTCACTACAACATGTTTACACCAGTGAGACGTTAAGCGAGAGCTCATTCACTACAACACATTTAGAACATGAAGGAATTGCGAGAGTGCTCAGCGCACTCACTACAACGGGCCCGATCCACAGAAGTAACTTAAGACAAAATCCTAAACTGACTACCATTTTGGTATTCACAGAAGGCACTTACTCATTTTGGTATTCACAGAAGGCACTTACTCATTTCGGTATTCACAGAAGGCACTTACTCATTTTGGTATTCACAGAAGGCACTTACTCATTTCGGTATTATCAGAAGGCACTTACTCATTTTGGTATTCACAGAAGGCACTTACTCATTTTGGTATTCACAGAAGGCACTTACTCATTTTGGTATTCACAGAAGGCACTAACTCATGGATGAGTAAGTGCCTTCTCTGAATACCAAAATGAGTAAATGGTAGTAAGTTTAGGATTTTGTCCTAAGTTAGTTCTGTGAATCGGGCCCAACATGTTTACATCAGTAAGTCATTAAGGCGCATACTTACAAGCCCCTATCGCCATCACAAGGTCACTTTTCGTGACGTTTGATGGCAATAGGAACTTTGCTTTTTGTACAAGGCAGCGTTAAGCTGCTTAACGTGGCTCAGCGCTGCCTTGTAAATAAGGCCCCCTTTCACGCTGTACGTAGCATGAAACGCTGTGTTAGCGTAGTGCCTCACACTTGAAAACAGCAAAAGACCAATGATTGTTTTTGTGCAGGAAGGCGTCCCTTCCTGCACATAAAAAATCATTAAAACATTTTTTTTTGCAACTTCTATGTGTGCTGCATTAAGCAGCACATATAGTTACAAAACGTAATTTTAAGACTGTTTATGTGCAGGAAGGGACACCTTCCTGCACATAAACAATCTTCCCTTCAACATATGGTACAAGGGTGCCTGCGTAGGTGCTAGGCTGATGAAGTTATCACCAGCGTAGGGGGAAACGCAGGGCTGCACCATATTCTTGTGAATATGGTGCAGCCCTGCGTTTCTAAAGTGACGGAGTGTGTTGTTAGCCTTCTACGCCTTACGACACGCTACGCCACTTTCTTTGCAAATATGCCCCTAAAAGAGACATGTTTACAGCAGTAAGAAGTTAAGGGAGAGCTTAACACATTCACTATAGCACGTTTACACCAGTAACACAATAATTTGCATATTTTCAAGAAGTTAACGCCACCACAACCTCACATTTTTTTCAACGTTCTGGTGTTGTTTTTTTAATTACATTTTTTAACAGAGTTTTATATAGCGTACTTGACACGAATCGGGTATCAGATCGCTTTACAAAGCACCAGTTGCGTTACATGAGGACACATTCATTTTTTTTCTTTTGTTTGTTAGGCACGAGGAGATTAAGTGATTTGCCCAGAATCACAGGATGTTCAGCGTCATTGCCGAGACTCAAACCCAGTTCCCCAGTTTCGAAGTCGTTAACTCCTGTGCCTTATTTACAAGGCGACCTTAAGCCTCTTAACGTGGCTTAACGCCGCCGTGTAAGTAATGTCCCTATTCACGCAGCACTTAATGTGTTCCGCCACAACACCCATTGTTTTTTTATGCTGCCCCATTGTTACAAGCTATGGGGCAGCGCCAAAACTACTGCCAGGGACTACCTGGTCTTAGGCAATATGAGGAGAAATGTTTTATTTCTCCTCGTATTTTGCTTTTTTCAGGTGTGCTGCATTCTGCAGCACACATAGATGCAGCAAATCATTAAAGTTAAAGTGCAGGAAGGTGTCCATTCCTGCATATAAAAAACTGCCCCTGCAGTGCAGACACCCTAGAAAACTGGAGCTAGGGTGCCTGCGGTGGCACTAGGCAGCTTTCTTTGCATTAGTGCTAGGGGTAATGCAGGGTTGCACCGCATTCTTGTGACTACGGTGCATCCCTGCGTTTTGAAACTGTTGGAACGCAGCATTACCAATGTTGGCGTAACACCATACTCCGCCAGTTTCTGCAAATATGCCTTCAAGAGAGAGCTTAACACACTCACTACAACATGCGAACAACGTGAAGACCTGGCAAGCAAGATCAGTGCACTCACTACGACATGTTTACACCAGAAGGAGGCTACGGGAGAGCTCAGTGCACTCACTACAACACGTTTACACCAGTAGGAGGTTAAGGGAAAGCTAAGTGCACTCACTACAACACGTTTACACCAGTCAGACATTAAGGAAGAGCTCAGTGCACTCACTACAACACGTTTACACCTGTAGGAGGTTAAGGGAAAGCTAAGTGCACTCACTACAACACGTTTACACCAGTCAGACATTAAGGAGGAGCTCAGTGCACTCACTACAACACGTTTACACCTGTAGGAGGTTAAGGGAAAGCTCAGTGCACTCACTACAACATGTTTACACCTGTAGGAGGTTAAGGGAGAGCTCAGTGCACTCACTACAACATGTTTAAACCAGCGAGACGTTAAGGGAGAGCTCAGTGCACGCACTACAACACGTTTACACCTGTAGGAGGTTAAGGGAAAGCTCAGTGCACTCAGTACAACATGTTTACACCAGTCAGACATTAAGGGAGAGCTCAGTGCACGCACTACAACACGTTTACACCTGTAGGAGGTTAAGGGAAAGCTCAGTGCACTCACTACAACATGTTTACACCAGTCAGACATTAAGGGAGAGCTCAGTGCACTCACTACAACACGTTTACACCTGTAGGAGGTTAAGGGAAAGCTCAGTGCACTCACTACAACATGTTTACACCAGTCAGGCATTAAGGGAGAGCTCAGTGCACTCACTACAACAGGTTTACACCAGTAGGATGTTAAGGGAGAGCTCAGTGCACTCACTACAACACGTTTACACCAGTCAGATATTAAGGCAGACCTCAGTGCACTCCCTACAACACGTTTACACCAGTCAGACATTAAGGGAGAGCTCAGTGCACTCACTACAACATGCTTACACCAGTCAGACATTAAGGGAGAGCTCAGTGCACTTACTAAAACACGTTTACACCAGTCAGACATTAAGGGAGAGCTCAGTGCACTCACTACAACACGTTTAAATTAGTCAGATATTAAGGGAGAGCTCAGTGCACTCACTACATTATGTTTACACCAGTAGGATGTTAAGGGAGAGCTCAGTGCACTCACTACAACACGTTTACACCAGTCAGATATTAAGGCAGAGCTCAGTGCACTCAATACAACACGTTTACACCAGTCAGACATTAAGGCAGAGCTCAGTGCACTCACTACAACACGTTTACACCAGTCAGACATTAAGGGAGAGCTCAGTGCACTCACTACAACAGGTTTACACCAGTCAGACATTAAGGGAGAGCTCAGTGCACTCACTACAACACGTTTACACCTGTAGGAGGTTAAGGGAGAGCTCAGTGCACTCACTACAACACGTTTACACTAGTAGGATGTTAAGGGAGAGCTCAGTGCACTCACTACAACATGTTTACACCTGTAGGAGGTTAAGGGAGAGTTCAGTGCACTCACTACAACACGTTTACACCTGTAGGAGGTTAAGGGAGAGCTCAGTGCACTCACTACAACACATTTACACCAGTAGGATGTTAAGGGAGAACGCAGTGCACTCACTACAACACGTTTACACCAGTCAGACATTAAGGGAGAGCTCAGTGCACTCACTACAACAGGTTTACACCAGTCAGACATTAAGGGAGAGCTCAGTGCACTCACTACAACACATTTACACCTGTAGGAGGTTAAGGGAGAGCTCAGTGCACTCACTACAACACGTTTACACCCGTAGGATGTTAAGGGAGAGCTCAGTGCACTCAATGCAACACGTTTACACCTGTAGGAGGTTGGGGGAGAGCTCAGTGCACTCACTACAACACGTTTACACCTGTAGGATGTTAAGGGAGAGCTCAATGCACTCACTACAACACGTTTACACCTGTAGGAGGTAAAGGGAGAGCTCAGGGCACTCACTACAACACGTTTACACCTGTAGGATGTTAAGGGAGAGCTCAGTGCACGCACTACAACACGTTTACACCTGTAGGAGGTTAAGGGAAAGCTCAGTGCACTCACTACAACATGTTTACACCAGTCAGACATTAAGGGAGAGCTCAGTGCACTCACTACAACACGTTTACACCTGTAGGAGGTTAAGGGAAAGCTCAGTGCACTCACTACAACATGTTTACACCAGTCAGGCATTAAGGGAGAGCTCAGTGCACTCACTACAACATGTTTACACCAGTAGGATGTTAAGGGAGAGCTCAGTGCACTCACTACAACACGTTTACACCAGTCAGATATTAAGGCAGACCTCAGTGCACTCCCTACAACACGTTTACACCAGTCAGACATTAAGGGAGAGCTCAGTGCACTCACTACAACATGCTTACACCAGTCAGACATTAAGGGAGAGCTCAGTGCACTTACTAAAACACGTTTACACCAGTCAGACATTAAGGGAGAGCTCAGTGCACTCACTACAACACGTTTAAATTAGTCAGATATTAAGGGAGAGCTCAGTGCACTCACTACATTATGTTTACACCAGTAGGATGTTAAGGGAGAGCTCAGTGCACTCACTACAACACGTTTACACCAGTCAGATATTAAGGCAGAGCTCAGTGCACTCACTACAACACGTTTACACCAGTCAGACATTAAGGCAGAGCTCAGTGCACTCACTACAACACGTTTACACCAGTCAGACATTAAGGGAGAGCTCAGTGCACTCACTACAACAGGTTTACACCAGTCAGACATTAAGGGAGAGCTCAGTGCACTCACTACAACACGTTTACACCTGTAGGTGGTTAAGGGAGAGCTCAGTGCACTCACTACAACACGTTTACACTAGTAGGATGTTAAGGGAGAGCTCAGTGCACTCACTACAACATGTTTACACCTGTAGGAGGTTAAGGGAGAGTTCAGTGCACTCACTACAACACGTTTACACCTGTAGGAGGTTAAGGGAGAGCTCAGTGCACTCACTACAACACATTTACACCAGTAGGATGTTAAGGGAGAACGCAGTGCACTCACTACAACACGTTTACACCAGTCAGACATTAAGGGAGAGCTCAGTGCACTCACTACAACAGGTTTACACCAGTCAGACATTAAGGGAGAGCTCAGTGCACTCACTACAACACATTTACACCTGTAGGAGGTTAAGGGAGAGCTCAGTGCACTCACTACAACACGTTTACACCCGTAGGATGTTAAGGGAGAGCTCAGTGCACTCAATGCAACACGTTTACACCTGTAGGAGGTTGGGGGAGAGCTCAGTGCACTCACTACAACACGTTTACACCTGTAGGATGTTAAGGGAGAGCTCAGTGCACTCACTACAACACGTTTACACCTGTAGGAGGTTAAGGGAGAGCTCAGGGCACTCACTACAACACGTTTACACCTGTAGGATGTTAAGGGAGAGCTCAGTGCACTCACTACAACACGTTTACACCAGTAGGATGTTAAGGGAGAACGCAGTGCACTCGCTACAACACGTTTACACCAGTCAGACATTAAGGGAGAGCTCAGTGCACTCACTACAACAGGTTTACACCAGTCAGACATTAAGGGAGAGCTCAGTGCACTCACTATAACACGTTTACACCTGTAGGAGGTTAAGGGAGAGCTCAGTGCACTCACTACAACACGTTTACACCCGTAGGATGTTAAGGGAGAGCTCAGTGCACTCACTGCAACACGTTTACACCTGTAGGAGGTTAAGGGAGAGCTCAGTGCACTCACTACAACACGTTTACACCTGTATGATGTTAAGGGAGAGCTCAGTGCACTCACTACAACAGGTTTACACCTGTAGGAGGTTAAGGGAGCGCTCAGTGCACTCACTGCATCCTGGCAGATTTACAAGCCCCCTGCGCCACCAGTACATTACTTTTCGTGACGTACTGGTGGCGCAGGGTGCTCCTTCATATTTACAAGGACAGGAAAAGCCACCCTGCGTGACTTTTCCTCTCCTTGTAAATACGGCCTCTTCACATGCAGCACTTTGCGTGAAAGGGGCGTTCCATGGGTGTTGCTGAGGGTTACCATGCATCAACCATGGAACCAGATACATTTCCAGATTTACGAGAAATCGTAAATCTAATGATGCATCTGAATGCTACGCCACCCTAGAGGTGGCGTAGCGAGGTGCAACGAGGAGAAATGTTTTAATTTTTCCTTGTTTTTTCCTCTTCAATGCGCGCTGCATTCTACAGCGCGCATTGAAAGAGGAAAATGCCTGTAGTGATTGTTTTTGTGCAGGGAGGTCCCCCTTCCTGCACAAAAACAATCTCCCCTTGACGCAGGCATCCTTGAACCATGGTGCAAGGGTGTGTGCATTGCCGCATGACAGCAGTTTGTGCTCCAGCGCAGGGGGAAGCACAGAGATGCGACATATTCTTGTAAATATGTCGTATCCCTATGCTCTGAAAGTGCGGCAGGTTGGCGCAGCCAAAGGGCTTGCGGTGCGGCGCTGGGGCACTTCCTTGTAGATCTGCCCCTAGGACTGGGGACCTCACAGGAGCAATGATCGGGTGGATATCTATCCTCACGTCGCACTGGTGTAAACATGGTGCGGCAGATCTACAAGGAAGTGCCGCAGCGCGGCACCGCAAGCCCTCCGGCTGCGCCACGCTGCGGCACTTCCGAAGCCCAGGGATGCGACTTATTTACAAGAATATGTCGTATCCTTGTGCTTCCCCCTGCGCTGGCGCAGGCACCCTTGCACCATGGTAGAAGGATGCCGGTGTCGTGTGGAGATTGTTTTGTGCAGGAAGGGGCACCTTCCTGCACAAAAACAATCACTAGAGGCATTTTCCTCTTTTAACGCGTGCTGTAGAATGCAGCACGCACTGAAAGATAAAAAAACGAGGAGAAATGAAACATTTCTCGTAAATCTGGAAATGTGTCTGATTCCACGGGTGTTGCGAGAACACCCACAGCAACACCCATGAAACGCCCCTTCCACGCAAAGTGCTGCGTGTGAAGGGGCCGTATTTACAAGGAGAGGAAAGGTCACGCAGGGTGGCTTTTCCTGTCCTTGTAAATATGGAGGAGCCCCCTGCGCCACCAGTACGTCATGAAAAGTGACGCACAGGCGGCCCAAGGGGCTTTTAAATCTGCCCCTAGTACTTAAGACCCCTGGGAAGGAAGCAAAGCGCCCCCCTCACCCCACCTCTTGACCTCTAGAGTCCAATAAGGGAATGGGTAAACTGAGGACACAGAAGCCATGGACCCAGCCTGGGCCGACAGCGAGCTCTCAATGATGGACTCAGGCGGCCCTTGTGGTGTGAAGTTCGTACTGTTCAGCCCTGCGTTCACCACTTCCTTGGCCTCTTGGCGCTTTACCTTGTCTGCCACTGTGGGTTTGACCAGCAGAGGGTCTGTGTGGGGGAAAGCATGGCACTGCCTCCCTGCTGGTCTTAGGTTCTGAGCTGACCTCTCCCCCCCACAGGTCAAAGGTCTCATCAGTGGCGTTGGGGCTGAAGAATGAAGCGCCTCGACTCACCTCATCGATGTCGGAGCACTGGATCCCGTCGCCTCGGTAGCCGGCAGGGCAGGCCCCGCACTTCCAGGAGCCGTCGATGAAACTGGTGCACTTGGTTCCCGCGAAGCAGGGGTTTGAGAGGCATCCGTCTGAGAGGGAAGCGGGGAGAGGGTGTTTAGGGGGGGGCTGCTCCTTCCTGCAAACTCTTACAGGCTAAAGCTCGTTCAGTCTGCTCGGAGCGTTGCGAGCAGTCGCACCGTGTGCTCTGCGGCACACCAGTACAGGTGAGTCTGTGGTGGCGAAAAGCAGCCGCACTTACCGATAGGGCAGTCTTGCTTGTTGCAGAGCTGACTCTCCGAAGCGTCCCCCTGACACTCCTTGCCGCCATACTGGGGCTCCGGGTTGTTGCAGAGCCGGCCTCGCTTCTGAACGCCTCCCCCGCAGGTGACGCTGCACGTGTCCCACAGTGACCAGGGGCCCCACTGTCCATTAACTGCAAATAGAAAATGCATGTATCTTTCAGATGTGTTGGGTGTCGAGGATCACACGTGTCCGTTGATGATGCGCTGATGCGCGCCTGCACCTTTGGTGGCATGCATTGATGGGGCGCGGGACTCTAGGCTGCTGTGAACCACACGTGATCTCCAGCGGCAGCAAGGGGCAAGAGAGGGCAGAACGTGGACACACCCTCCCGACTAGACATTAATTACCAAAAGGCGTCCAGAGCCATGAAGCTCAAGGACTAAAAATAGACAAGACATTCGGTGGCGCGCAGTCTGCGGAGAGGAGGCTATGCCTAAACCTCACACACCCGATGGGTGTCACGCTTCACCATCGGGTCCACCCGGACTCCTAAAGGCCAGGGTGGTCTCCACCATATTTCAGGGAGCACTTAGAAGATGTAGGCCAGGGGGTTTAAAGATAAAAATCCTACCCTGTTCCCATTCACGGGGACGTAGCGGATATTAAAAAATTTTTTTAAAAAACGGGTCCTATGACCCTAATAATCAGCCAACATGTTTCAGCCCCCAAAAAATGGCCTGCTCGGTCCTAGGCTTTCATCAGGGCAAAACAAACATTCCCTCCCTGGTGTTGATTGAATTTTTTTTCTACATATATTTTTTTGAGGAAACAGAAAGCTTGTTAGGGTGGGAGTGACACGTGTGCAGTAATACTCAGGCACGGGTGATGTGAGAGTGGCGTGTGTGCAGTAGTATTCAGGCACAGGTTATGGTGGGAGCAACACATGTGCAGTAATACTTCGACACGGGTTAGGGTGGGAGTGACACATGTGAAGTAATACTCGGGCAGGGGCTATGATAGGAATGTCATGTGTGCAGTAATACTCATATGCGGGTTATGGTGGGAGTGTTCTGTGCAGTTATATGGGTTATGGTTGGATTGACGTGTCTTCAGTAACACACAGGCTATAGAGGGAGGCACGTGTGCACTAATACTCGAGCACAGGTAATGGTTGGAGTGACACATGTGCAGTAATACTCGGACGCGGGTTATGATTGGAGTGACGTGTGTGCAGCAAAGGTCAGGGCATAGGTTATGGAGGGATACACGTGCGCAATAATACTCAAGCACAGGTTATAGTGGAAGTGACACATGTGCATTAATACTCGGGTGAGGGTTATGATGGGAGTGATGTGTGCAGTAATGCTCAGGCACAGGTTATGGTGGGAGTGACGTATGTGCAGTAATACTCGGGCACGGGTTATGATGAGAGTGTCATGTGTGCAGTAATTCTCGGGCACGGGTTATGATGAGAGTGTCATGTGTGCATTAATACTAGGGCACGGGTTATGATGAGAGTGTCATGTGTGCATTAATACTCGGGTGAGGGTTATGATGGGAGTGATGCGTGCAGTAATGCTCAGGCACAGGTTATGGTGGGAGTGACGTATGTGCAGTAATACTCGGGCACGGGTTATGATGAGAGTGTCATGTGTGCATTAATTCTCAGGTGAGGGTTATGATGGGAGTGATGCGTGCAGTAATGCTCAGGCACAGGGGTATGGTGGGAGTGACGTTTGTGCAGTAATACTCGGGCACGGGTTACGAAGAGAGTATCATGTGTGCATTAATACTCGGGTGAGGGTTATGAAGAGAGTGTCATGTGTGCATTAATACTCAGGTGAGGGTTATGAAGAGAGTCATGTGTGCATTAATACTCGGGTGAGGGTTATGAAGAGAGTCATGTGTGCATTAATACTCGGGTGAGGGTTATGAAGAGAGTGTCATGTGTGCATTATTACTCGGGTGAGGGTTATGAAGAGAGTGTCATGTGTGCATTAATACTCGGGCACGGGTTATGAAGAGAGTGTCATGTGTGCATTAATACTCGGGCACGGGTTATGAAGAGAGTGTCATGTGTGCATTAATACTCGGGCACGGGTTATGAAGAGAATGTCATGTGTGCATTAATACTCGGGCACAGGTTATGGTGAGAGTGTCATGTGTGCATTAATACTCGGGCACGGGTTATGAAGAGAGTGTCATGTGTGCATTAATACTCAGGCACGGGTTATGAAGAGAGTGTCATGTGTACATTAATACTCGGGTGAGGGTTATGTTGGAAATTACACGTGCTGCAGTTCTCAGGCATGGGTTACAAGTGGCGTGTGCTGTGATTCTCAGACGTGGGTTTTGATGATAGTGTCATATGCAGTAATACTCACGGGCGGCTTATGGTGGGATTGACGTGTGCAGCAGTACTTGGGTACCGGTTACGAGTGACTTGTGCAGTGATACCCGGGCACGGGTTACGAGTGATGTGTGCACCAATACTTGGGTACGGGTTACGAGTGATGTGTGCAGCAATACTCGGGCACGGGTTACAAGTGATGTGTGCAGCAGTACTTAGGCACGGGTTATGAGTGACGCGGGTAGCAATACTCGGGCACAGGTTATGTGGGAGTGGCGTGTGCAGCAATACTCAGGCACAGGTTACAAGTGATGTGTGCAGCAGTACTTGGGCACGGGTTACGAGTGACATGTGCAGCAATACTCGGGTTATAAGCGACGTGTGCAGAAATACTCGGGTATGGGTTATAAGCGACGTGTGCAGCAATACTCGGGCACAGGTTACAAGTGATGTGTGCAGCAATACTTGGGCACAGGGTACAAGTGACGTGTGCAGCAATACTTGGGCATGGGTTACGAGTGACGTATGCAGCAATACTTGGGCACAGGTTACGAGTGACATGTGCAGCAATACTCGGGTACGGGTTATAAGTGACGTGTGCAGAAATACTCGGGTATGGGTTATAAGCGACGTGTGCAGCAATACTTGGGCACAGGTTACAAGAGACATGTGCAGCAATACTCGGGCACAGGTTACAAGTGACGTGTGCAGCAATACTCGGACACAGATTACAAGTGACATGTGCGTCAATACTCGGGCACGGGTTACGAGTGACGTGTGCAGCAATACTCGGGCACAGATTACAAGTGACATGTGCAGCAATACTTGGGCATGGGTTACGAGTGACGTGTGCAGCAATACTCGGGCACGGGTTACGAGTGGCATGTGTACTGTAATACTTACTCGGGCACGGGTCCTTCTGGCAGGGCTTGTTCTCTCGTGCCACGCCGTCACACTGCTTGCCGTTCATCTGTGGAGTGGGCGAGTTGCACAGCCGGATCCTGGTGATCTGACCGCTGCCGCAGGTGACAGAGCAGCTAGACCAGGGGGACCAGTGGCTCCAGCCGCCATCCTGCTTAACTGCAAGAAAAGGATGCATTGAATAAGTATGAGAGACAGCTCTGCTGTCACAGCACTCTGAGGATAGCGTTGGATATGAGATCTCTATAGAGCTAACCTCGCTAACAGGCAACTCTCGCATTAACAGCCAAGAAGAGTGAAGTAACCTGATATGTGGCCCTGCTTTTACAATGAAAGCTAGGAAGCCGGGTGCGAGGGATAGCTTTGCTATTTAGGACCTGCAATATCAGGTTTGTGAACCCTTAGGGTATCACGGGCTGAGCCTGGGACACCCCTGCCTGAGCCCGGCGCACCTCTGCCTGAGCCTGGGGCAACCCTGCCTGAGACCGAGGCACCCCTGCCTGAGCATGGGGCACCTCTGCCTGAGCCCGGAGCACCCTGCCTGAGCCCGGAGCACCCCTGCCTGATCCCTGAGCACCCCTGCCTGAGCCCGGGCCACCCCTTCCTTGAGCCCGGGGCACCCCTGCCTGAGCCTCAGCCACCCCTGCCTGAGCCCAGGCCACCCTGCCTGAGCCTGGAGCACCCCTGCCTGAGCCTGGGGCAACCCTGCCTGAGCCCAGGGCACCCTTGTCTGAGACTGGGGCACCCCTGCCTGAGCCAGGGGAACCTCTGCCTGAGCCTGTGGCACCCCTGCCCTAGCCCGAGTCACCCCTGCGTGAGCCCAGGGTACCCCCGCCTGAGTCCGGGGCACCCCTGCCTGAGCCTGGGTCACCCCTGCATGAGCCTGAGGCACCACTACACGAGCCCGGGGCACCCCCGCACTCCCCCTGAGCCTGGGACACCCCTTCCTGAGCCCAGAGCACCCCTGCCTGAGCCCGGGGCACTCCTGCCTGAGCCTGGGACAACCATTCCTGAGCCCAGAGCACTCCTGCCTGAGCCCAGGGCACCCCTGCCTGAGCCTGGGACACCCTTTCCTGAGCCTGGGACACCCCTTCCTGAGCCCAGAGCATACCTGCCTGAGCCCGGGGCACCCCTGCCTGAGCCCGGGGCACCCCTGCCTGAGCCCGGGGCACACCTGCCTGAGCCCGGGGCACACCTGCTTAAGCCCGGGACACCCCTGCATAAGCTCGGGGCACCCCTGCCTAAGCCCGGGGCACCCCTGACTGAGCCCAGGCCACCTCTTCTTTGAGCCTGGGGCACCCCTGCCTGAGCCTGGGCCAACCCTGCCTGAGCCCAGGCCACCCTGCCTGAGCCTGGAGCACCCTGCCTGAGCCCTGGCACCCCTGCCTGAGCCCGGGGCACCCCTGCCTGAGCCTGTGGCACCCCTGCCTGAGCCCTGGCACCCCTGCCTGAGCCCTGGGCACCCCTGCCTGAGCCCTGGCACCCCTGCCTGAGCCCGGGGCACCCCTGCCTGAGCCCGGGGCACCCCTGCCTGAGCCCGGGGCACTCCTGCCTTTGCCCTGGCATGCCTGCCTGAGCCCGGGGCACCCCTGCCTGAGCCTGTGGCACCCCCACCTGAGCCGCAGGCACTCATGTAATCTCTCTGTCTCTAAATGACTACACATCGAAAGCCTCTACGATCTATGTTCTATAAGGCTTGTCTCTGCTGTTCGATGTTTCAATCTTTCCGTATGTTTAACCTGAGTGACAGCGCTGCTGTGCAAGCTGACCATGTAATGTCCGTGTCATTGTCAGTGGTGTAACAAAGGTCCCCGCAGCCCCAACATTGCAGGGGGGGGGGGGGGCGAGCTCCAGGAGGTCACCTCAGCACAGTACACTCGCCAGAGAGCTCTTGAGTGAGTCCGGGGCGGGGGGGGGGGCCTGTATGCATTAGATTGTTGCCGTATTTAAAATACAGATCTCCAGATTAAGTCGACCTCTGGGATCTGAGGAACCAGAGGGATAGCTCTGCAGTCTATGGCCTGAGCCTGCTGTAAAGATATCTATCTATCTATCTATCTATCTATCTATCTATCTATCTATCTATCTATCTATCTAGCTATCATCTATCTATCTATCTATCTAGCTATCTAGCTATCTCTCATCTATCTATCTATCTATCTATCTAGCTATCTCTCATCTATCTATCTATCTATCTATCTATCTAGCTATCATCTATCTATCTATCTATCTATCTATCTATCTATCTATCTAGCTATCTCTCTATCTATCTATCTATCTATCTATCTATCTATCTAGCTATCATCTATCTATCTATCTATCTAGCTATCATCTATCTATCTATCTATCTATCTATCTATCTATCTATCGATAGACACGGGGGTATTTACTACCACCTGGCTTTAAATGACGTTGTAATTCTCTACATGGCATGCAGCTCACTAAACAAGCATTGGCATAGCCAATAGGGCTCGCTTTCGGGACCTTATAAGTATTTAGTTATGCAGCACAATATCCTTGGTGCAACAACGCCAACCATTGCATGGCTAAACACTTATAAGGTTCCAAAGGCGAGACCTATTGGCTATGCCAATGCTTGTTACTTTCAGGGGTGAGTTTCTGTGAAGGACCCGAATGTTTCTGTGGGTGAACATGACTAGCTCCGCACTCTGGAGGCTGGAGTGATGCCCTAGTCCAGGCTTTCCCTATGTAATTGCCAGGGTTGGATTGGTAAGGCGGGCCCTCGGGTAATGGCTGAGGGGCCGGTATGCGAGTTCCAGCTGTGAGCGGCGCATTGGGAGCCTGAGTAGCCTTTCTGGAGTCAGATGGGCGTCCATTGCCTCCCTTTTATTAACAGGCAGAGGTGTCACTCTCTGTCTCTGGCTGGGCCGGCCATTAATGTATTCACATTCAGATGGGGCAGGGGGTCTGTGCAGAAGTGGCCTCACTTGTGTTCACGTGTGGTGCACCAGGGTGAACTTATCCGTGCATTTTTTAAATCTAAGTGAAGTTAAGAAAACATGCCTCTGTCTGAGACACCCCGCCCCCTTCTTTTCATAAAACTTCGCCAAAGCAGTGTTTTGCGGAAAGGCAATCCGCAAATGTTGCCGCTTCTTTAGCGTGCCCGGGCCGATTTTTGATCCCAGTCCAATCCTGGTGATGCTCTGTCACCCTACAGAGCTGTGTGCGGCGGGAGTACCCCTGGCATGGCTTCACGGCGCTTCCATCTTTGGAAGGTGGCGGCTCACAGGCCGGGCGCATACTTACACCGCTTGTCACAGTCCTGCATGTGGCAGGTCCGCGTCTGCACCGAGGAGCCGTCGCAGCGGTTGTTCAGGCTGTCGCAGCTGCGACCCCTCTGCTGGATCCCGTTCCCACAGGAGGCAGAACAGGGGGTCCACTCGGACCAGGGGGACCAGCCATCTTCAGGGGAGTCACTGGCTGCAAGGGAAAAAGGCTTCTCGTTACATGGGGTCGGAGGGCATCAGTGACAGGGTCAGGTAAGGCACTGACCGACAAAGAAAGGCTGGAGAAAGGCACTGATGGACACAGACCAAGAGTAAGATAAGCCACCGATGCACACGGAAGATGGGCGCAGTCAAAGGGTGAGGGAAGGCACCGACGGACACCAAGGATGGACTGAGACAGAGTGAGGTAAGGCACTGACGGACACCGAGGATGGACTGAGACAGAGTGAGGTAAGGCACTGACGGACACCGAGGATGGACTGAGACAGAGTGAGGTAAGGCACTGACGGACACCGAGGATGGACTGAGACAGAGTGAGGTAAGGCACTGACGGACACCAAGGATGGACTGAGACAGAGTGAGGTAAGGCACTGACGGACACCGAGGATGGACTGAGACAGAGTGAGGTAAGGCACTGACGGACACCGAGGATGGACTGAGACAGAGTGAGGTAAGGCACTGACGGACACCGAGGATGGACTGAGACAGAGTGAGGTAAGGCACTGACGGACACCGAGGATGGACTGAGACAGAGTGAGGTAAGGCACTGACGGACACCGAGGATGGACTGAGACAGAGTGAGGTAAGGCACTGACTGGCACTGAGGATGGACTGAGACAGAGTGAGGTAAGGCACTGACTGGCACTGAGGATGGACTGAGACAGAGTGAGGTAAGGCACTGACGGACACCGAGGATGGACTGAGACAGAGTGAGGTAAGGCACTGACGGACACCGAGGATGGACTGAGACAGAGTGAGGTAAGGCACTGACTGCCACTGAGGATGGACTGAGACAGAGTGAGGTAAGGCACTGACGGACACCGAGGATGGACTGAGACAGAGTGAGGTAAGGCACTGACGGACACCGAGGATGGACTGAGACAGAGTGAGGTAAGGCACTGACGGACACCGAGGATGGACTGAGACAGAGTGAGGTAAGGCACTGACGGACACCGAGGATGGACTGAGACAGAGTGAGGTAAGGCACTGACGGACACCGAGGATGGACTGAGACAGAGTGAGGTAAGGCACTGACGGACACCGAGGATGGACTGAGACAGAGTGAGGTAAGGCACTGACGGACACCGAGGATGGACTGAGACAAAGTGAGGTAAGGCACTGACGGACACCGAGGATGGACTGAGACAGAGTGAGGTAAGGCACTGACGGACACCGAGGATGGACTGAGACAGAGTGAGGTAAGGCACTGACGGACACCGAGGATGGACTGAGACAGAGTGAGGTAAGGCACTGACGGACACCGAGGATGGACTGAGACAGAGTGAGGTAAGGCACTGACGGACACCGAGGATGGACTGAGACAGAGTGAGGTAAGGCACTGACGGACACCGAGGATGGACTGAGACAGAGTGAGGTAAGGCACTGACGGACACCGAGGATGGACTGAGACAGAGTGAGGTAAGGCACTGACGGACACCGAGGATGGACTGAGACAGAGTGAGGTAAGGCACTGACGGACACCGAGGATGGACTGAGACAGAGTGAGGTAAGGCACTGACGGACACCGAGGATGGACTGAGACAGAGTGAGGTAAGGCACTGACGGACACCGAGGATGGACTGAGACAGAGTGAGGTAAGGCACTGACGGACACCGAGGATGGACTGAGACAGAGTGAGGTAAGGCACTGACGGACACCGAGGATGGACTGAGACAGAGTGAGGTAAGGCACTGACGGACACCGAGGATGGACTGAGACAGAGTGAGGTAAGGCACTGACGGACACCGAGGATGGACTGAGACAGAGTGAGGTAAGGCACTGACGGACACCGAGGATGGACTGAGACAGAGTGAGGTAAGGCACTGACGGACACCGAGGATGGACTGAGACAGAGTGAGGTAAGGCACTGACGGACACCGAGGATGGACTGAGACAGAGTGAGGTAAGGCACTGACGGACACCGAGGATGGACTGAGACAGAGTGAGGTAAGGCACTGACGGACACCGAGGATGGACTGAGACAGAGTGAGGGAAGGCACTGACGGACACCGAGGATGGACTGAGACAGAGTGAGGTAAGGCACTGACGGACACCGAGGATGGACTGAGACAGAGTGAGGTAAGGCACTGACGGACACCGAGGATGGACTGAGACAGAGTGAGGTAAGGCTCTGACGGACACCGAGGATGGACTGAGACAGAGTGAGGTAAGGCTCTGACGGACACCGAGGATGGACTGAGACAGAGTGAGGTAAGGCACTGACAGACACCGAGGATGGACTGAGACAGAGTGAGGTAAGGCACTGACGGACACCGAGGATGGACTGAGACAGAGTGAGGTAAGGCACTGACGGACACCGAGGATGGACTGAGACAGAGTGAGGTGAGGCACTGACGGACACCGAGGATGGACTGAGACAGAGTGAGGTGAGGCACTGACGGACACCGAGGATGGACTGAGACAGAGTGAGGTGAGGCACTGACGGACACCGAGGATGGACTGAGACAGAGTGAGGTAAGGCACTGACGGACACCGAGGATGGACTGAGACAGAGTGAGGTAAGGCACTGACGGACACCGAGGATGGACTGAGACAGAGTGAGGTAAGGCACTGACGGACACCGAGGATGGACTGAGACAGAGTGAGGTAAGGCACTGACGGACACCGAGGATGGACTGAGACAGAGTGAGGTAAGGCACTGACGGACACCGAGGATGGACTGAGACAGAGTGAGGTAAGGCACTGACGGACACCGAGGATGGACTGAGACAGAGAGAGGTAAGGCACTGACGGACACCGAGGATGGACTGAGACAGAGAGAGGTAAGGCACTGACGGACACCGAGGATGGACTGAGACAGAGTGAGGTAAGGCACTGACGGACACCGAGGATGGACTGAGACAGAGTGAGGTAAGGCACTGACGGACACCGAGGATGGACTGAGACAGAGTGAGGTAAGGCACTGACGGACACCGAGGATGGACTGAGACAGAGTGAGGTAAGGCACTGACGGACACCGAGGATGGACTGAGACAGAGGGAGGTAAGGCACTGACAGACACCGAGGATGGACTGAGACAGAGTGAGGTAAGGCACTGACGGACACCGAGGATGGACTGAGACAGAGTGAGGTAAGGCACTGACGGACACCGAGGATGGACTGAGACAGAGTGAGGTGAGACACTGACGGACACCGAGGATGGACTGAGACAGAGTGAGGTAAGGCACTGACGGACACAGAGGATGGACTGAGACAGAGTGAGGTAAGGCACTGACGGACACAGAGGATGGACTGAGACAGAGTGAGGTAAGGCACTGACGGACACCGAGGATGGACTGAGACAGAGTGAGGTAAGGCACTGACGGACACCGAGGATGGACTGAGACAGAGTGAGGTAAGGCACTGACGGACACCGAGGATGGACTGAGACAGAGTGAGGTAAGGCACTGACGGACACCGAGGATGGACTGAGACAGAGTGAGGTAAGGCACTGACGGACACCGAGGATGGACTGAGACAGAGTGAGGTAAGGCACTGACTGGCACTGAGGATGGACTGAGACAGAGTGAGGTAAGGCACTGACGGACACCGAGGATGGACTGAGACAGAGTGAGGTAAGGCACTGACGGACACCGAGGATGGACTGAGACAGAGTGAGGTAAGGCACTGACGGACACCGAGGATGGACTGAGACAGAGTGAGGTAAGACACTGACGGACACCGAGGATGGACTGAGACAGAGTGAGGTGAGACACTGACGGACACCGAGGATGGACTGAGACAGAGTGAGGTAAGGCACTGACGGACACCGAGGATGGACTGAGACAGAGTGAGGTAAGGCACTGACGGACACCGAGGATGGACTGAGACAGAGTGAGGTAAGGCACTGACGGACACCAAGGATGGACTGAGACAGAGTGAGGTAAGGCACTGACGGACACCAAGGATGGACTGAGACAGAGTGAGGTAAGGCACTGACGGACACCGAGGATGGACTGAGACAGAGTGAGGTAAGGCACTGACGGACACCGAGGATGGACTGAGACAGAGTGAGGTAAGGCACTGACGGACACCGAGGATGGACTGAGACAGAGTGAGGTGAGACACTGACGGACACCGAGGATGGACTGAGACAGAGTGAGGTAAGGCACTGACGGACACCGAGGATGGACTGAGACAGAGTGAGGTAAGGCACTGACGGACACCGAGGATGGACTGAGACAGAGTGAGGTAAGGCACTGACGGACACCGAGGATGGACTGAGACAGAGTGAGGGAAGGCACTGACGGACACCGAGGATGGACTGAGACAGAGTGAGGGAAGGCACTGACGGACACCGAGGATGGACTGAGACAGAGTGAGGTAAGGCACTGACGGACACCGAGGATGGACTGAGACAGAGTGAGGTAAGGCACTGACGGACACCGAGGATGGACTGAGACAGAGTGAGGTAAGGCACTGACGGACACCGAGGATGGACTGAGACAGAGTGAGGTAAGGCACTGACGGACACCGAGGATGGACTGAGACAGAGTGAGGTAAGGCACTGACGGACACCGAGGATGGACTGAGACAGAGTGAGGTAAGGCACTGACGGACACCGAGGATGGACTGAGACAGAGTGAGGTAAGGCACTGACGGACACCGAGGATGGACTGAGACAGAGTGAGGTAAGGCACTGACGGACACCGAGGATGGACTGAGACAGAGTGAGGTAAGGCACTGACGGACACCGAGGATGGACTGAGACAGAGTGAGGTAAGGCACTGACGGACACCGAGGATGGACTGAGACAGAGTGAGGTAAGGCACTGACGGACACCGAGGATGGACTGAGACAGAGTGAGGTAAGGCACTGAGGGACACCGAGGATGGACTGAGACAGAGTGAGGTAAGACACTGACGGACACCGAGGATGGACTGAGACAGAGTGAGGTAAGGCACTGACGGACACCGAGGATGGACTGAGACAGAGTGAGGTAAGGCACTGACTGGCACCGAGGATGGACTGAGACAGAGTGAGGTAAGGCACTGACGGACACCGAGGATGGACTGAGACAGAGTGAGGTAAGGCACTGACGGACACCGAGGATGGACTGAGACAGAGTGAGGTAAGGCACTGACGGACACCGAGGATGGACTGAGACAGAGTGAGGTAAGACACTGACGGACACCGAGGATGGACTGAGACAGAGTGAGGTAAGGCACTGACGGACACCGAGGATGGACTGAGACAGAGTGAGGTAAGGCACTGACGGACACCGAGGATGGACTGAGACAGAGTGAGGTAAGACACTGACGGACACCGAGGATGGACTGAGACAGAGTGAGGTAAGGCACTGACGGACACCGAGGATGGACTGAGACAGAGTGAGGTAAGGCACTGACGGACACCGAGGATGGACTGAGACAGAGTGAGGTAAGACACTGACGGACACCGAGGATGGACTGAGACAGAGTGAGGTAAGGCACTGACGGACACCGAGGATGGACTGAGACAGAGTGAGGTGAGACACTGACGGACACCGAGGATGGACTGAGACAGAGTGAGGTAAGGCACTGACGGACACCGAGGATGGACTGAGACAGAGTGAGGTAAGGCACTGACGGACACCGAGGATGGACTGAGACAGAGTGAGGTAAGGCACTGACGGACACCGAGGATGGACTGAGACAGAGTGAGGTAAGGCACTGACGGACACCAAGGATGGACTGAGACAGAGTGAGGTAAGGCACTGACGGACACCGAGGATGGACTGAGACAGAGTGAGGTAAGGCACTGACGGACACCGAGGATGGACTGAGACAGAGTGAGGTGAGACACTGACGGACACCGAAGATGGACTGAGACAGATGGACTGAGACAGAGTGAGGTAAGGCACTGACGGACACCAAGGATGGACTGAGACAGAGTGAGGTAAGGCACTGACGGACACCAAGGATGGACTGAGACAGAGTGAGGGAAGGCACTGACGGACACCAAGGATGGACTGAGACAGAGTGAGGTAAGGCACTGACGGACACCAAGGATGGACTGAGACAGAGTGAGGGAAGGGACTGACGGACACCAAGGATGGACTGAGACAGAGTGAGGTAAGGCACTGACGGACACCGAGGATGGACTGAGACAGAGTGAGGTAAGGCACTGACGGACACCGAGGATGGACTGAGACAGAGTGAGGTAAGGCACTGACGGACACCAAGGATGGACTGAGACAGAGTGAGGTAAGGCAATGACGGACACCGAGGATGGACTGAGACAGAGTGAGGTAAGGCACTGACGGACACCGAGGATGGACTGAGACAGAGTGAGGTAAGGCACTGACGGACACCGAGGATGGACTGAGACAGAGTGAGGTAAGGCACTGACGGACACCAAGGATGGACTGAGACAGAGTGAGGTAAGGCACTGACGGACACCGAGGATGGACTGAGACAGAGTGAGGTAAGGCACTGACGGACACCGAGGATGGACTGAGACAGAGTGAGGTAAGGCACTGACGGACACCGAGGATGGACTGAGACAGAGTGAGGTAAGGCACTGACGGACACCGAGGATGGACTGAGACAGAGTGAGGTAAGGCACTGACGGACACCGAGGATGGACTGAGACAGAGTGAGGTAAGGCACTGACGGACACCGAGGATGGACTGAGACAGAGTGAGGTAAGACACTGACGGACACCAAGGATGGACTGAGACAGAGTGAGGTAAGGCACTGACGGACACCGAGGATGGACTGAGACAGAGTGAGGTAAGGCACTGACGGACACCGAGGATGGACTGAGACAGAGTGAGGTAAGGCACTGACGGACACCGAGGATGGACTGTGACAGAGTGAGGTAAGGCACTGACGGACACCGAGGATGGACTGAGACAGAGTGAGGTAAGGCACTGACGGACACCGAGGATGGACTGAGACAGAGTGAGGTAAGACACTGACGGACACCGAGGATGGACTGAGACAGAGTGAGGTAAGGCACTGACGGACACCGAGGATGGACTGAGACAGAGTGAGGTAAGGCACTGACGGACACCGAGGATGGACTGAGACAGAGTGAGGTAAGGCACTGACGGACACCAAGGATGGACTGAGACAGAGTGAGGTAAGGCACTGACGGACACCAAGGATGGACTGAGACAGAGTGAGGTAAGGCACTGACGGACACCGAGGATGGACTGAGACAGAGTGAGGTAAGGCACTGACGGACACCGAGGATGGACTGAGACAGAGTGAGGTAAGGCACTGACGGACACCGAGGATGGACTGAGACAGAGTGAGGTAAGGCACTGACAGACACCGAGGATGGACTGAGACAGAGTGAGGTGAGACACTGACGGACACCGAGGATGGACTGAGACAGAGTGAGGTAAGGCACTGACGGACACCGAGGATGGACTGAGACAGAGTGAGGTAAGGCACTGACGGACACCAAGGATGGACTGAGACAGAGTGAGGGAAGGCACTGACGGACACCAAGGATGGACTGAGACAGAGTGAGGTAAGGCACTGACGGACACCAAGGATGGACTGAGACAGAGTGAGGTAAGGCACTGACGGACACCGAGGATGGACTGAGACAGAGTGAGGTAAGGCACTGACAGACACCGAGGATGGACTGAGACAGAGTGAGGTAAGGCACTGACGGACACCGAGGATGGACTGAGACAGAGTGAGGTAAGGCACTGACGGACACCGAGGATGGACTGAGACAGAGTGAGGTAAGGCACTGACGGACACCGAGGATGGACTGAGACAGAGTGAGGTAAGGCACTGACGGACACCGAGGATGGACTGAGACAGAGTGAGGTAAGGCACTGACGGACACCGAGGATGGACTGAGACAGAGTGAGGTAAGGCACTGACGGACACCGAGGATGGACTGAGACAGAGTGAGGTAAGGCACTGACGGACACCGAGGATGGACTGAGACAGAGTGAGGTAAGGCACTGACGGACACCGAGGATGGACTGAGACAGAGTGAGGTAAGGCACTGACGGACACCGAGGATGGACTGAGACAGAGTGAGGTAAGGCACTGACGGACACCGAGGATGGACTGAGACAGAGTGAGGTAAGGCACTGACGGACACCGAGGATGGACTGAGACAGAGTGAGGTAAGGCACTGACGGACACCGAGGATGGACTGAGACAGAGTGAGGTAAGGCACTGACGGACACCGAGTATGGACTGAGACAGAGTGAGGTAAGGCACTGACGGACACCGAGTATGGACTGAGACAGAGTGAGGTAAGGCACTGACGGACACCGAGGATGGACTGAGACAGAGTGAGGTAAGGCACTGACGGACACCGAGGATGGACTGAGACAGAGTGAGGTAAGACACTGACGGACACCGAGGATGGACTGAGACAGAGTGAGGTAAGGCACTGACGGACACCGAGGATGGACTGAGACAGAGTGAGGTAAGGCACTGACGGACACCGAGGATGGACTGAGACAGAGTGAGGTGAGACACTGACGGACACCGAGGATGGACTGAGACAGAGTGAGGTAAGGCACTGACGGACACCGAGGATGGACTGAGACAGAGTGAGGTAAGGCACTGACGGACACCGAGGATGGACTGAGACAGAGTGAGGTAAGGCACTGACGGACACCGAGGATGGACTGAGACAGAGTGAGGTAAGGCACTGACGGACACCGAGGATGGACTGAGACAGAGTGAGGTGAGACACTGACGGACACCGAGGATGGACTGAGACAGAGTGAGGTAAGGCACTGATGAGGTAAGGCACTGACGGACACCGAGGATGGACTGAGACAGAGTGAGGTAAGGCACTGACGGACACCGAGGATGGACTGAGACAGAGTGAGGTAAGGCACTGACGGACACCGAGGATGGACTGAGACAGAGTGAGGTAAGGCACTGACGGACACCGAGGATGGACTGAGACAGAGTGAGGTAAGGCACTGACGGACACCGAGGATGGACTGAGACAGAGTGAGGTAAGGCACTGACGGACACCGAGGATGGACTGAGACAGAGTGAGGTAAGGCACTGACGGACACCGAGGATGGACTGAGACAGAGTGAGGTAAGGCACTGACGGACACCGAGGATGGACTGAGACAGAGTGAGGTAAGGCACTGACGGACACCGAGGATGGACTGAGACAGAGTGAGGTAAGGCACTGACGGACACCGAGGATGGACTGAGACAGAGTGAGGTAAGGCACTGACGGACACCGAGGATGGACTGAGACAGAGTGAGGTAAGGCACTGACGGACACCGAGGATGGACTGAGACAGAGTGAGGTAAGGCACTGACGGACACCGAGGATGGACTGAGACAGAGTGAGGTAAGGCACTGACGGACACCGAGGATGGACTGAGACAGAGTGAGGTAAGGCACTGACGGACACCGAGGATGGACTGAGACAGAGTGAGGTAAGGCACTGACGGACACCGAGGATGGACTGAGACAGAGTGAGGTAAGGCACTGACGGACACCGAGGATGGACTGAGACAGAGTGAGGTAAGGCACTGACGGACACCGAGGATGGACTGAGACAGAGTGAGGTAAGGCACTGACGGACACCGAGGATGGACTGAGACAGAGTGAGGTAAGGCACTGACGGACACCGAGGATGGACTGAGACAGAGTGAGGTAAGGCACTGACGGACACCGAGGATGGACTGAGACAGAGTGAGGTAAGGCACTGACGGACACCGAGGATGGACTGAGACAGAGTGAGGTAAGGCACTGACGGACTCCAAGGATGGACTGAGACAGAGTGAGGTAAGGCACTGACGGACTCCAAGGATGGACTGAGAGACACCGAGGATGGACTGAGACAGAGTGAGGTAAGGCACTGACGGACACCGAGGATGGACTGAGACAGAGTGAGGTAAGGCACTGACTGGCACCGAGGATGGACTGAGACAGAGTGAGGTAAGGCACTGACGGACACCGAGGATGGACTGAGACAGAGTGAGGTAAGGCACTGACGGACACCGAGGATGGACTGAGACAGAGTGAGGTAAGGCACTGACGGACACCGAGGATGGACTGAGACAGAGTGAGGTAAGGCACTGACGGACACCGAGGATGGACTGAGACAGAGTGAGGTAAGGCACTGACGGACACCGAGGATGGACTGAGACAGAGTGAGGTAAGGCACTGACGGACACCGAGGATGGACTGAGACAGAGTGAGGTAAGGCACTGACGGACACCGAGGATGGACTGAGACAGAGTGAGGTAAGGCACTGACGGACACCGAGGATGGACTGAGACAGAGTGAGGTAAGGCACTGACGGACACCGAGGATGGACTGAGACAGAGTGAGGTAAGGCACTGACGGACACCGAGGATGGACTGAGACAGAGTGAGGTAAGGCACTGACAGACACCGAGGATGGACTGAGACAGAGTGAGGTAAGGCACTGACGGACACCGAGGATGGACTGAGACAGAGTGAGGTAAGGCACTGACGGACACCGAGGATGGACTGAGACAGAGTGAGGTAAGGCACTGACGGACACCGAGGATGGACTGAGACAGAGTGAGGTAAGGCACTGACGGACACCGAGGATGGACTGAGACAGAGTGAGGTAAGGCACTGACGGACACCGAGGATGGACTGAGACAGAGTGAGGTAAGGCACTGACGGACACCGAGGATGGACTGAGACAGAGTGAGGTAAGGCACTGACGGACACCGAGGATGGACTGAGACAGAGTGAGGTAAGGCACTGACGGACACCGAGGATGGACTGAGACAGAGTGAGGTAAGGCACTGACGGACACCGAGGATGGACTGAGACAGAGTGAGGTAAGACACTGACGGACACCGAGGATGGACTGAGACAGAGTGAGGTAAGGCACTGACGGACACCGAGGATGGACTGAGACAGAGTGAGGTAAGGCACTGACGGACACCGAGGATGGACTGAGACAGAGTGAGGTAAGACACTGACGGACACCGAGGATGGACTGAGACAGAGTGAGGTAAGGCACTGACGGACACCGAGGATGGACTGAGACAGAGTGAGGTAAGGCACTGACGGACACCGAGGATGGACTGAGACAGAGTGAGGTAAGGCACTGACGGACACCGAGGATGGACTGAGACAGAGTGAGGTAAGGCACTGACGGACACCAAGGATGGACTGAGACAGAGTGAGGTAAGACACTGACGGACACCGAGGATGGACTGAGACAGAGTGAGGTAAGGCACTGACGGACACCGAGGATGGACTGAGACAGAGTGAGGTAAGACACTGACGGACACCGAGGATGGACTGAGACAGAGTGAGGTAAGGCACTGACGGACACCGAGGATGGACTGAGACAGAGTGAGGTAAGGCACTGACGGACACCGAGGATGGACTGAGACAGAGTGAGGTAAGGCACTGACGGACACCAAGGATGGACTGAGACAGAGTGAGGTAAGACACTGACGGACACCGAGGATGGACTGAGACAGAGTGAGGTAAGGCACTGACGGACACCAAGGATGGACTGAGACAGAGTGAGGTAAGGCACTGACGGACACCGAGGATGGACTGAGACAGAGTGAGGTAAGGCACTGACGGACACCGAGGATGGACTGAGACAGAGTGAGGTAAGGCACTGACGGACACCGAGGATGGACTGAGACAGAGTGAGGTAAGACACTGACGGACACCGAGGATGGACTGAGACAGAGTGAGGTAAGGCACTGACGGACACCAAGGATGGACTGAGACAGAGTGAGGTAAGGCACTGACGGACACCAAGGATGGACTGAGACAGAGTGAGGTAAGGCACTGACGGACACCAAGGATGGACTGAGACAGAGTGAGGTAAGACACTGACGGACACCGAGGATGGACTGAGACAGAGTGAGGTAAGGCACTGACGGACACCAAGGATGGACTGAGACAGAGTGAGGTAAGGCACTGACGGACACCGAGGATGGACTGAGACAGAGTGAGGTAAGGCACTGACGGACACCAAGGATGGACTGAGACAGAGTGAGGTAAGACACTGACGGACACCGAGGATGGACTGAGACAGAGTGAGGTAAGGCACTGACGGACACCAAGGATGGACTGAGACAGAGTGAGGTAAGACACTGACGGACACCGAGGATGGACTGAGACAGAGTGAGGTAAGGCACTGACGGACACCAAGGATGGACTGAGACAGAGTGAGGTAAGGCACTGACGGACACCGAGGATGGACTGAGACAGAGTGAGGTAAGGCACTGACGGACACCGAGGATGGACTGAGACAGAGTGAGGTAAGGCACTGACGGACACCGAGGATGGACTGAGACAGAGTGAGGTAAGGCACTGACGGACACCGAGGATGGACTGAGACAGAGTGAGGTAAGGCACTGACGGACACCGAGGATGGACTGAGACAGAGTGAGGTAAGGCACTGACGGACACCGAGGATGGACTGAGACAGAGTGAGGTAAGGCACTGACGGACACCAAGGATGGACTGAGACAGAGTGAGGTAAGACACTGACGGACACCGAGGATGGACTGAGACAGAGTGAGGTAAGGCACTGACGGACACCAAGGATGGACTGAGACAGAGTGAGGTAAGGCACTGACGGACACCGAGGATGGACTGAGACAGAGTGAGGTAAGGCACTGACGGACACCAAGGATGGACTGAGACAGAGTGAGGTAAGGCACTGACGGACACCGAGGATGGACTGAGACAGAGTGAGGTAAGGCACTGACGGACACCGAGGATGGACTGAGACAGAGTGAGGTAAGGCACTGACGGACACCGAGGATGGACTGAGACAGAGTGAGGTAAGACACTGACGGACACCGAGGATGGACTGAGACAGAGTGAGGTAAGGCACTGACGGACACCGAGGATGGACTGAGACAGAGTGAGGTAAGGCACTGACGGACACCGAGGATGGACTGAGACAGAGTGAGGTAAGGCACTGACGGACACCAAGGATGGACTGAGACAGAGTGAGGTAAGACACTGACGGACACCGAGGATGGACTGAGACAGAGTGAGGTAAGGCACTGACGGACACCAAGGATGGACTGAGACAGAGTGAGGTAAGGCACTGACGGACACCAAGGATGGACTGAGACAGAGTGAGGTAAGGCACTGACGGACACCAAGGATGGACTGAGACAGAGTGAGGTAAGGCACTGACGGACACCGAGGATGGACTGAGACAGAGTGAGGTAAGGCACTGACGGACACCGAGGATGGACTGAGACAGAGTGAGGTAAGGTAAGGCACTGACGGACACCAAGGATGGACTGAGACAGAGTGAGGTAAGGCACTGACGGACACCAAGGATGGACTGAGACAGAGTGAGGTAAGGCACTGACGGACACCAAGGATGGACTGAGACAGAGTGAGGTAAGGCACTGACGGACACCGAGGATGGACTGAGACAGAGTGAGGTAAGGCACTGACGGACACCGAGGATGGACTGAGACAGAGTGAGGTAAGGCACTGACGGACACCGAGGATGGACTGAGACAGAGTGAGGTAAGGCACTGACGGACACCGAGGATGGACTGAGACAGAGTGAGGTAAGGCACTGACGGACACCGAGGATGGACTGAGACAGAGTGAGGTAAGACACTGACGGACACCGAGGATGGACTGAGACAGAGTGAGGTAAGGCACTGACGGACACCAAGGATGGACTGAGACAGAGTGAGGTAAGGCACTGACGGACACCGAGGATGGACTGAGACAGAGTGAGGTAAGGCACTGACGGACACCGAGGATGGACTGAGACAGAGTGAGGTAAGACACTGACGGACACCGAGGATGGACTGAGACAGAGTGAGGTAAGGCACTGACGGACACCAAGGATGGACTGAGACAGAGTGAGGTAAGGCACTGACGGACACCAAGGATGGACTGAGACAGAGTGAGGTAAGGCACTGACGGACACCGAGGATGGACTGAGACAGAGTGAGGTAAGACACTGACGGACACCGAGGATGGACTGAGACAGAGTGAGGTAAGGCACTGACGGACACCAAGGATGGACTGAGACAGAGTGAGGTAAGGCACTGACGGACACCAAGGATGGACTGAGACAGAGTGAGGTAAGGCACTGACGGACACCGAGGATGGACTGAGACAGAGTGAGGTAAGGCACTGACGGACACCGAGGATGGACTGAGACAGAGTGAGGTAAGGCACTGACGGACACCGAGGATGGACTGAGACAGAGTGAGGTAAGGCACTGACGGACACCAAGGATGGACTGAGACAGAGTGAGGTAAGGCACTGACGGACACCGAGGATGGACTGAGACAGAGTGAGGTAAGGCACTGACTGGCACTGAGGATGGACTGAGACAGAGTGAGGTAAGGCACTGACGGACACCGAGGATGGACTGAGACAGAGTGAGGTAAGGCACTGACTGGCACTGAGGATGGACTGAGACAGAGTGAGGTAAGGCACTGACGGACACCGAGGATGGACTGAGACAGAGTGAGGTAAGGCACTGACTGGCACTGAGGATGGACTGAGACAGAGTGAGGTAAGACACTGACGGACACCGAGTCAGATAGTCAGATAGATAATGGGTGAGGTAAGGCATTGACGGACACCGAGGATGGACTGAGACAGAGTGAGGTAAGACACTGACGGACACCGAGGATGGACTGAGACAGAGTGAGGTAAGGCACTGACGGACACCGAGGATGGACTGAGACAGAGTGAGGTAAGGCACTGACGGACACCGAGGATGGACTGAGACAGAGTGAGGTAAGACACTGACGGACACAGAGGATGGACTGAGACAGAGTGAGGTAAGGCACTGACGGACACCGAGGATGGACTGAGACAGAGTGAGGTAAGGCACTGACGGACACCGAGGATGGACTGAGACAGAGTGAGGTAAGACACTGACGGTCACCGAGGATGGACTGAGACAGAGTGAGGTAAGGCACTGACGGACACCGAGGATGGACTGAGACAGAGTGAGGTAAGGCACTGACGGACACAGAGGATGGACTGAGACAGAGTGAGGTAAGGCACTGACGGACACCGAGGATGGACTGAGACAGAGTGAGGTAAGACACTGACGGTCACCGAGGATGGACTGAGACAGAGTGAGGTAAGGCACTGAAGGACACAGAAGATAGATAATGGGTGAGGTAAGGCACTGACGAACACCGAGGATGGGCGCGGACAATGGGTGAGGTAAGGCACTGACGGTCACAGACATGGGGTGAGGTTAGGCACTGATGGTTACAGAGGAGGGACGCAATATACGGGTGAGGTAAGGCACTGATAGACACAGAAGATGAACTCAGACATAGGGTGAAGGAAGGCACTGACGGACACAGACAAAGGGTGAGGGTAAAGCACTGACGGACACAGAAGATGGACGCAGACAAAGGGTGAGGTAAGGCACTGACGGACACAGAGGATGGGTGCAATCAAAGGGGGAGATAAGGCACTGATGGACGTAGAAGATAGACAAAGGGCGAGGAAAGGCATTGACGGACATAGGGAATGGGCACAGACAAAGGGTGAGGTAACACACTGACAGACACAGAAGATGAACTCAGACAGAGGGTGAAGGAAGGCACTGACGGACACAGAAGATGGACGCAGACAAAGGGTGAGGTAAGGCACTGACGGTCACAGACAAAGGGTGAGGGTACAGCACTGACGGACACAGAAGATGGATGCAGACAAAGGGTGAGGTAAGGCACTAATGGACACTGAGGATGGGTGCAGACAAAGGGGAGGTAAGGCACTGATGGGCGTAGAAGATAGACAAAGGGTGAGGAAAGGCCTTGGCGGACACAGAGGATGGGCGCAGACAAAGGGTGAGGTAAGGCACTGACGGTCACAGACAAAGGGTGAGGGTACAGCACTGACGGACACAGAAGATGGATGCAGACAAAGGGTGAGGTAAGGCACTGACGGTCACAGACAAAGGGTGAGGGTACAGCACTGACGGACACAGAAGATGGATGCAGACAAAGGGTGAGGTAAGGCACTAATGGACACTGAGGATGGGTGCAGACAAAGGGGAGGTAAGGCACTGATGGGCGTAGAAGATAGACAAAGGGTGAGGAAAGGCCTTGGCGGACACAGAGGATGGGCGCAGACAAAGGGTGAGGTAAGGCACTGATGGCCACAGACAAATGGTGATTTAAGGCACTGATGGACATAGAAGATGGGCGCAGACACGGCTGAGGTAAGGCACTGACAGACACAGAAGATGGACACAAACAAATGGAGAGGTAAGGCACTGACGGACACAGAAGATGAACTCAGACAAAGGGTGAAGGAAGGCACTGATGGACACAGACAAAGGGTGAGGGTAAAGCACTGATGGACACAGAAGATGGACGCAGACAAAGGGTGAGGTAAGATACTGACGGACACAGAAGATGGACGCAGACATGGCTGAGATAAGGCACTGATGGACAGAGAAGATGGGTGCAGACAAAGGGGAGGTAAGGCACTGATGGGCGTAGAAGATAGACAAAGGGTGAGGTAAGGCCTTGGCGGACACAGAGGATGGGCGCAGACACGGCTGAGGTAAGGCACTGACGGACACAGAGGATGGATGCAGACAAAGGGTGAGGTAAGGCACTGACGGACACCAAGGATGGACGCAGACATGGCTGAGGTAAGGCACTGACGGACACAGAAGATGAACTCAGACAAAGGGTGAAGGAAGGCACTGACGGACACAGAAGATGAACTCAGACAAAGGGTGAAGGAAGGCACTGATGGACACAGATAAAGGGTGAGGGTAAAGCACTGACGGACACAGAACATGGATGCAGACAAAGGGTGAGTTTAGGCACTGACGGACACAGAAGATGGACACAGACAAAGGGTGAGGTGAGGCACTGACGGATACAGAAGATGGACGTAGACAAAGGGTGAGGTAAGATACTGATGGACAGAGAAGATGGACGCAGACAAGGCTGAGGTAAGATACTGATGGACAGAGAAGATGGACGCAGACAAGGCTGAGGTAAGGCAGTGACGGACACAGAAGATGGAAGTTGGCACGGCTGAGGAAAGGCACTTACGAACACAGACATGGCTGAGGTAAGATACTGATGGACAGAGAAGATGGACGCAGACAAGGCTGAGGTAAGGCAGTGACGGACACAGAAGATGGACGCAGACAAGGCTGAGGTAAGGCAGTGACGGACACAGAAGATGGAAGTTGGCACGGCTGAGGAAAGGCACTTACGAACACAGACATGGCTGAGGTAAGGCACTGATGAACAGCATAGATGGGTGCAGACATGGCTGAGTCAAGGCACTAACGGATACAGAAGATTGGTGCAGACAAAGGGTGAGGTAAGGCACTGACGGTTACAGAAGACTGACGCAGCCTAAGGGTTAGGTAAGGCACTGATGGAACACAGGAGACAGATGCAAACACGGCTGAGGTAAGGCACTGATGGGCACAGAACATTGGCGCAGACAAAGGGTGAGGTAAGGAACTGATGGACACAGAAGATGGATAGACAAAGGGTGAGGTAAGGCACCGACTGCACAGAAGATGGAAGTTGACACAGCTGAGGAAAGGCACTGACAGACACAGACATGGCTGAGGTAAGGCACTGATGGACACAGAGACTGGCGCAGGCAAAGGGTGAGGTAAGGCACTGATGGACACAGAGACTGGCGCAGACAAAGGGAGAGGTAAGGCACTGATGGACACAGAGACTGGCACAGACAAAGGGTGAGGTAAGGCACTGATGGACACAGAGACTGGCGCAGGCAAAGGGTGAGGTAAGACAGTGATGCACACAGAAAGGCAGACAAAGGGTGAGGTAAGGCACTGATGGACACAGAGACTGGCGCAGACAAAGGGAGAGGTAAGACAGTGATGGACACAGAGACTGGAGCAATCAAAGGGTGAGGTAAGGAACTGATGGACACAGAAGATGGATAGACAAAGGGTGAGGTAAGGCACCGACTGCATAGAAGATGGAAGTTGACACAGCTGAGGTAAGGCACTGATGGACACAGAGACTGGTGCATACAAAGGGTGAGGTAAGGCACTGATGGACACAGAGACTGGCGCATACAAAGGGTGAGGTAAGGCACTGATGGACATAGAGACTGGCGCATACAAAGGGTGAGGTAAGGCACTGATGGACACAGAAAGGCAGACAAAGGGTGAGGTAAGGCACTGATGGACACAGAGACTGGAGCAATCAAAGGCTGAGGAAAGGCACTGACAGACACCGACATGGCTGAGGTAAGGCACTGATGGACACAGAGACTGGCGCAGGCAAAGGGAGAGGTAAGGCACTGATGGACACAGAGACTGGAGCAATCAAAGGGTGAGGTAAGGCACTGATGGACACAGAGACTGGAGCAATCAAAGGGTGAGGTAAGGCACTGATGGACACAGAGACTGGCGCATACAAAGGGTGAGGTAAGGCACTGACGGACACAGAAAGGCAGACAAAGGGTGAGGTAAGGCAGTGATGCACACAGAAAGGCAGACAAAGGTTGCAGGCAATGGAGGTGTTCAGCAGGGGAGAAGCAAACATGGATCTTCTGTTCAGAAGTCTGACCACCACGCTGTGGTGCTGCTGTTGGCCAACCATCTGGAGATTTCACAAATTAAATATTTAAGATGAAAATACATTTGAAAAAGTCTTACGCCAGCATCGAGGACAGCACTCTCCGTCAGGGATGGTAGCGTTGGTGCAGGGCATCAGAGGGCAGGACACCTTCCGGCAAATGGTGGCAGAATTCTGCAAAAAAAGAGTAAATTTACAAGGGAATGTCTAAGGCGTCTTATGCGAGCATGGCAGCCACTCATCAGAACTGAACTTTGAAGCTATGGGCCTTGAGGCGCATGCGAGCTGGAGCCCAGGTCATAGCCCTGCTCGTTCTATAGGAAGCACATGCGAGCCGAAGCTATCTGTCTCCTGTCTCCTCCTATAGGAAGCACATGTGAGCCAAAGCTCTCTGTCCCTTCTCTCCTCCTATAGGAAGCACATGCAAGCCCGAAGCTATCTGTCCCTTCTCTCCTCCTATAGGAAGCACATGCGAGCTGAAGCTATCTGTCCCTTGTCTCCTCCTATAGGAAGCACATGCGAGCCGAAGCTATCTGTCCCTTGTCTCCTCCTACAGGAAGCACATGCGAGCCCGAAGCTATCTGTCCCTTGTCTCCTCCTACAGGAAGCACATGCGAGCCCGAAGCTATCTGTCCCTTGTCTCCTCCTACAGGAAGCACATGCGAGCTTGAAGCTATCTGTCCCTTGTCTCCTCCTATAGGAAGCACATGCGAGCTTGCGGCTACCCTTACCTTGACTCCTCCTAGAGGAGGGAGAAGTGAGCTTGAGAAGATCCAGCCCATGTCTCCTTCTAGAGGAGGCACAAGCAAGCTCGAAGCAGTCCGGCCCTTGCCTCCTCCTACAGGAGGCACGTGCGAGCATGAGGCTACCCATCCCGTGCCTCCTTCTAGATGAGGGAGAAGTAGAAAGAGGCAAGGGACGGATCACCTCAGGCTCACTTCTCCCTCCTCTAAAAGGAGACAAGGGATGGAATAGCCTCGAGCTCGCTTGTGCCTCATCCAGAAGGAGACAAGCGACGGATCGCCTTGAGCTCGCTTGTGCCTCATCCAGAAGGAGACAAGGGATGGAATAGCGTCGAGCTCACTGATGTTTCCTCTAGGAGACAAGGGAAGGAATAGCCTCGAGCTCACTTATGCTTCCTCTAAAAGGAGATAAGGGTCGGAATAGCCTCAAGCTCGCTTGTGTCTCCTCCAGAAGGAGACAAGCAACGGATAGCCTCGAGCTCGCCTATGCTTCCTCTAGAAGGGGGCACGGTATGAGTAGCCTCATGTTCGCTTGTGTCTCCTCCAGAAGGAGACAAGCAACGGATAGCCTCGAGCTCGCCTATGCTTCCTCTAGAAGGGGGCATGGTATGAGTAGCCTCATGTTCGCTTGTGCTTCCTCTAGAAAGATTGCCTCGAGGTCACTTCTCCCACCTCTAAAAGGAGACAAGTGATGGATAGCATTGATCTCAACTATGCTTCCTCTAGGAGACAAGGGAAGGAATAGCCTCGAGCTCACATGTGCTTCCTCTAGAAGGAGACAAGCAACGGATCGCCTCAAGCTTGCCTATGCTTCCTCTGGAAGGCGACAGGGGAAGGAATAGTTTTGACTTCGCTTGTGCTTCCTCCAGAAGGAGACAAGCGACGGATCACCTCGCATTCGCCTATGCTTCCTCTAGAAGGAGACAAGGGAAGGAATAGTTTTGAGTTTGCTTGTGCCTCCTTCACAAGGAGACAAGCAACGGATCGCCTCGAGCTCACCTATGTTTCCTCTAGGAGACAAGGGAAGGAATAGCCTCAAGCTCGCTTGTGTCTCCTCCAGAAGGAGACAAGCAACGGATAGCCTCAAGCTCACATGTGCTTCCTCTAGGAGAAGACAAGGGATGGAATAGCCTCGAGCTCGTTGCTCCCTCCTCTAAAAGGAGACAAGCGATGGATAGCCTCGCGCTCGCCTGTGCTTCCTCTAGAAGGAGGTCAAGCCTGTCCAGTCTCTTGCCTCTACACAGAGAAGGTACATGCAAACCCGAGTCCACTGACTCGGAAGATGGGGGATTGAGGACTCCGCACTGCCCAACAGGGCAGGGCAGCTGCCCTCCTCGTAATCACCTTTATTTCCCTAATTTTTCACCATTGTCACCCCCAGTGTGATTGGCTCTCACTGTCACCTTGTCTGGTGGTTAACTCACTAAGCGGCGCATGGGCCTCTGGGCCCGGGTCTCACCTGGCAGGTACACTCTGTGCAGCTATCGATGGTCCACTCCTCACGGTTCTTGTGCAGGATGCCGTTGTGCATACAGAGCCCCGGGCTGACCTGTACCACCCGGGCGATGAGTTCATTCTCTTCAGTCTAGGAAACAAAAAGGAGGGGGTAAGTGAGGCATGTACAGGTCTGGGACACTGTTTGTGTTTTACTCTCAGTACAGACTCACTGTTTGTGTTTTACTCAGTAAAGACTCACCGTTGGTGTTTTCCTCTCAGTAAAGACTCACCCTTGGTGTTTCCTCAGTAAAGACTCTCTGTTGGTGTTTTACTCTCAGTAAAGACTCACTGTTGGTGTTTTACTCTCAGTAAAGACTCACTGTTGGTGTTTTACTCTCAGTAAAGACTCACTGTTGGTATTTTACTCTCAGTAAAGACTCACCGTTGGTGTTTTACTCTCAGTAAAGACTCACTGTTTGTATTTTACTCTCAGTAAAGTTTCACCCTTGGTGTTCTACTCTCAGTAAAGACTTACCCTTGGTGTTTTACTCTCAGTTAATACTCACTGTTTGTATTTTACTCTCAGTAAAGACTCACGTTTGGTGTTTTACTCTCAGTTAAAACTCACCCTTGGTGTTTTACTCTCAGTTAAGACTCTGTTTGTATTTTACTCTCAGTAAAGACTCACCGTTGGTGTTTTCTTCTCAGTAAAGACTCACCCTTGGTGTTTCCTCAGTAAAGACTCTCTGTTGGTGTTTTACTCTCAGTAAATACTCACTGTTGGTGTTTTACTCAGTAAAGACTCACTGTTGGTGTTTTACACAGTAAAGACTCACTGTTGGTGTTTTACACAGTAAAGACTCACTGTTGGTGTTTTACTCTCAGTAAAGATTCACTGTTGGTATTTTACTCTCAGTAAAGACTCACCGTTGGTGTTTTACTCTCAGTAAAGACTCACTGTTTGTATTTTACTCTCAGTAAAGACTTACCATTGGTGTTTTACTCTCAGTTAAGACTCACCCTTGGTGTTTTACTCTCAGTTAAGACTCACTGTTTGTATTTTACTCTCAGTAAAGACTCACCGTTGGTGTTTTACTCTCAGTAAAGACTCACTGTTTGTATTTTACTCTCAGTAAAGACTTACCATTGGTGTTTTACTCTCAGTTAAGACTCACCCTTGGTGTTTTACTCTCAGTTAAGACTCACTGTTTGTATTTTACTCTCAGTAAAGACTCACGTTTGGTGTTTTACTCTCAGTAAAGACTCACCCTTGATGTTTTACTCTCAGTAAATACTCACTGTTAGAGTTTTACTCTCAGTAAAGACTCACCGTTGGTGTTTTACTCTCAGTAAAGACTCACCGTTGGTGTTTTGCTCTCAGTAAAGATACACTTTCGGTGTTTTACTCTCAGTAAAGACTCACCCTTGGTGTTTTACTCTCAGTAAAGACTTACCCTTGGTGTTTTACTCTCAGTAAAGACTCACCGTTGGTGTTTTGCTCTCAGTAAAGATACACTTTCGGTGTTTTACTCTCAGTAAAGACTCACCGTTGGTGTTTTACTCTCAGTAAAGACTTACCCTTGGTGTTTTACTCTCAGTAAAGACTGACCGTTGGTGTTTTACTCTCAGTAAAGACTCACCGTTGGTGTTTTGCTCTCAGTAAAGATACACTTTCGGTGTTTTACTCTCAGTAAAGTCTCACCCTTGGTGTTCTACTCTCAGTAAAGACTTACCCTTGGTGTTTTACTCTCAGTTAATACTCACTGTTTGTATTTTACTCTCAGTAAAGACTCACGTTTGGTGTTTTACTCTCAGTTAAGACTCACCCTTGGTGTTTTACTCTCAGTTAATACTCACTGTTTGTATTTTACTCTCAGTAAAGACTCACGTTTGGTGTTTTACTCTCAGTAAAGACTCACTCTTGATGTTTTACTCTCAGTAAAGACTCACTGTTAGTGTTTTACTCTCAGTAAAGACTCACCGTTGGTGTTTTGCTCTCAGTAAAGATACACTTTCGGTGTTTTACTCTCAGTAAAGACTCACCCTTGGTGTTTTACTCTCAGTAAAGTCTCACCCTTGGTGTTTTACTCTCAGTAAAGACTCACTGTTTGTATTTTACTCTCAGTAAAGACTCACCATTGGTGTTTTACTCTCAGTAAAGACTCACGTTTGGTGTTTTACTCTCAGTAAAGACTCACCCTTGATGTTTTACTCTCAGTAAAGACTCACTGTTAGAGTTTTACTCTCAGTAAAGACTCACCGTTGGTGTTTTACTCTCAGTAAAGACTCACCGTTGGTGTTTTGCTCTCAGTAAAGATACACTTTCGGTGTTTTACTCTCAGTAAAGACTCACCCTTGGTGTTTTACTCTCAGTAAAGACTTACCCTTGGTGTTTTACTCTCAGTAAAGACTCACCGTTGGTGTTTTGCTCTCAGTAAAGATACACTTTCGGTGTTTTACTCTCAGTAAAGACTCACCGTTGGTGTTTTACTCTCAGTAAAGACTTACCCTTGGTGTTTTACTCTCAGTAAAGACTGACCGTTGGTGTTTTACTCTCAGTAAAGACTCACCGTTGGTGTTTTGCTCTCAGTAAAGATACACTTTCGGTGTTTTACTCTCAGTAAAGTCTCACCCTTGGTGTTCTACTCTCAGTAAAGACTTACCCTTGGTGTTTTACTCTCAGTTAATACTCACTGTTTGTATTTTACTCTCAGTAAAGACTCACGTTTGGTGTTTTACTCTCAGTTAAGACTCACCCTTGGTGTTTTACTCTCAGTTAATACTCACTGTTTGTATTTTACTCTCAGTAAAGACTCACGTTTGGTGTTTTACTCTCAGTAAAGACTCACTCTTGATGTTTTACTCTCAGTAAAGACTCACTGTTAGTGTTTTACTCTCAGTAAAGACTCACCGTTGGTGTTTTGCTCTCAGTAAAGATACACTTTCGGTGTTTTACTCTCAGTAAAGACTCACCCTTGGTGTTTTACTCTCAGTAAAGTCTCACCCTTGGTGTTTTACTCTCAGTAAAGACTCACTGTTTGTATTTTACTCTCAGTAAAGACTCACCATTGGTGTTTTACTCTCAGTAAAGACTCACCGTTGGTGTTTTACTCTCAGTAAAGACTCACTGTTTGTATTTTACTCTCAGTAAAGACTCACCATTGGTGTTTTACTCTCAGTTAAGACTCACCCTTGGTGTTTTACTCTCAGTTAAGACTCACTGTTTGTATTTTACTCTCAGTAAAGACTCACGTTTGGTGTTTTACTCTCAGTAAAGACTCACCCTTGATGTTTCACTCTCAGTAAAGACTCACTGTTAGTGTTTTACTCTCAGTAAAGACTCACCCTTGATGTTTTACTCTCAGTAAAGACTCACTGTTAGTGTTTTACTCTCAGTAAAGACTCACCGTTGGTGTTTTGCTCTCAGTAAAGATACACTTTCGGTGTTTTACTCTCAGTAAAGACTCACCCTTGGTGTTTTACTCTCAGTAAAGTCTCATCCTTGGTGTTCTACTCTCAGTAAAGACTTACCCTTGGTGTTTTACTCTCAGTTAAGACTCACTCTTGGTGTTTTACTCTCAGTTAATACTCACTGTTTGTATTTTACTCTCAGTAAAGACTCACGTTTGGTGTTTTACTCTCAGTAAAGACTCACTCTTGATGTTTTACTCTCAGTAAAGACTCACTGTTAGTGTTTTACTCTCAGTAAAGACTCACCGTTGGTGTTTTGCTCTCAGTAAAGATACACTTTCGGTGTTTTACTCTCAGTAAAGACTCACCCTTGGTGTTTTACTCTCAGTAAAGTCTCACCCTTGGTGTTTTACTCTCAGTAAAGACTCACCCTTGGTGTTCTACTCTCAGTAAAGACTTACCCTTGGTGTTTTACTCTCAGTAAAGTCTCACCCTTGGTATTTTACTCTCAGTAAAGACTCACCGTTGGTGTTTTACTCTCAGTAAAGACTCACTGTTTGTATTTTACTCTCAGTAAAGACTCACCATTGGTGTTTTACTCTCAGTTAAGACTCACCTTTGGTGTTTTACTCTCAGTTAAGACTCACTGTTTGTATTTTACTCTCAGTAAAGACTCACGTTTGGTGTTTTACTCTCAGTAAAGACTCACCCTTGATGTTTTACTCTCAGTAAAGACTCTCTGTTGGTGTTTTACTCTCAGTAAAGACTCACCCTTGATGTTTTACTCTCAGTAAAGACTCACTGTTAGTGTTTTACTCTCAGTAAAGACTCACCGTTGGTGTTTTACTCTCAGTAAAGACTCACCGTTGGTGTTTTGCTCTCAGTAAAGATACACTTTCGGTGTTTTACTCTCAGTAAAGACTCACCCTTGGTGTTCTACTCTCAGTAAAGACTTACCCTTGATGTTTTACTCTCAGTAAAGACTCACTGTTAGTGTTTTACTCTCAGTAAAGACTCACCCTTGATGTTCTACTCTCAGTAAAGACTTACCCTTGATGTTTTACTCTCAGTAAAGACTCACTGTTAGTGTTTTACTCTCAGTAAAGACTCACCGTTGGTGTTTTACTCTCAGTAAAGACTCACCGTTGGTGTTTTGCTCTCAGTAAAGATACACTTTCGGTGTTTTACTCTCAGTAAAGACTCACCCTTGATGTTTTACTCTCAGTAAAGACTCACTGTTAGTGTTTTACTCTCAGTAAAGACTCACCGTTGGTGTTTTACTCTCAGTAAAGACTCACCCTTGGTGTTTTACTCTCAGTAAAGACTCACCCTTGATGTTTTACTCTCAGTAAAGACTCACCGTTGGTGTTTTACTCTCAGTAAAGTCTCACCCTTGGTGTTTTACTCTCAGTAAAGACTCACCCTTGATGTTTTACTCTCAGTAAAGACTCACCGTTGGTGTTTTACTCTCAGTAAAGACTCACTGTTTGTATTTTACTCTCAGTAAAGACTTACCATTGGTGTTTTACTCTCAGTTAAGACTCACCCTTGGTGTTTTACTCTCAGTTAAGACTCACTGTTTGTATTTTACTCTCAGTAAAGACTCACCGTTGGTGTTTTACTCTCAGTAAAGACTCACTGTTTGTATTTTACTCTCAGTAAAGACTTACCATTGGTGTTTTACTCTCAGTTAAGACTCACCCTTGGTGTTTTACTCTCAGTTAAGACTCACTGTTTGTATTTTACTCTCAGTAAAGACTCACGTTTGGTGTTTTACTCTCAGTAAAGACTCACCCTTGATGTTTTACTCTCAGTAAATACTCACTGTTAGAGTTTTACTCTCAGTAAAGACTCACCGTTGGTGTTTTACTCTCAGTAAAGACTCACCGTTGGTGTTTTGCTCTCAGTAAAGATACACTTTCGGTGTTTTACTCTCAGTAAAGACTCACCCTTGGTGTTTTACTCTCAGTAAAGACTTACCCTTGGTGTTTTACTCTCAGTAAAGACTCACCGTTGGTGTTTTGCTCTCAGTAAAGATACACTTTCGGTGTTTTACTCTCAGTAAAGACTCACCGTTGGTGTTTTACTCTCAGTAAAGACTTACCCTTGGTGTTTTACTCTCAGTAAAGACTGACCGTTGGTGTTTTACTCTCAGTAAAGACTCACCGTTGGTGTTTTGCTCTCAGTAAAGATACACTTTCGGTGTTTTACTCTCAGTAAAGTCTCACCCTTGGTGTTCTACTCTCAGTAAAGACTTACCCTTGGTGTTTTACTCTCAGTTAATACTCACTGTTTGTATTTTACTCTCAGTAAAGACTCACGTTTGGTGTTTTACTCTCAGTTAAGACTCACCCTTGGTGTTTTACTCTCAGTTAATACTCACTGTTTGTATTTTACTCTCAGTAAAGACTCACGTTTGGTGTTTTACTCTCAGTAAAGACTCACTCTTGATGTTTTACTCTCAGTAAAGACTCACTGTTAGTGTTTTACTCTCAGTAAAGACTCACCGTTGGTGTTTTGCTCTCAGTAAAGATACACTTTCGGTGTTTTACTCTCAGTAAAGACTCACCCTTGGTGTTTTACTCTCAGTAAAGTCTCACCCTTGGTGTTTTACTCTCAGTAAAGACTCACTGTTTGTATTTTACTCTCAGTAAAGACTCACCATTGGTGTTTTACTCTCAGTAAAGACTCACGTTTGGTGTTTTACTCTCAGTAAAGACTCACCCTTGATGTTTTACTCTCAGTAAAGACTCACTGTTAGAGTTTTACTCTCAGTAAAGACTCACCGTTGGTGTTTTACTCTCAGTAAAGACTCACCGTTGGTGTTTTGCTCTCAGTAAAGATACACTTTCGGTGTTTTACTCTCAGTAAAGACTCACCCTTGGTGTTTTACTCTCAGTAAAGACTTACCCTTGGTGTTTTACTCTCAGTAAAGACTCACCGTTGGTGTTTTGCTCTCAGTAAAGATACACTTTCGGTGTTTTACTCTCAGTAAAGACTCACCGTTGGTGTTTTACTCTCAGTAAAGACTTACCCTTGGTGTTTTACTCTCAGTAAAGACTGACCGTTGGTGTTTTACTCTCAGTAAAGACTCACCGTTGGTGTTTTGCTCTCAGTAAAGATACACTTTCGGTGTTTTACTCTCAGTAAAGTCTCACCCTTGGTGTTCTACTCTCAGTAAAGACTTACCCTTGGTGTTTTACTCTCAGTTAATACTCACTGTTTGTATTTTACTCTCAGTAAAGACTCACGTTTGGTGTTTTACTCTCAGTTAAGACTCACCCTTGGTGTTTTACTCTCAGTTAATACTCACTGTTTGTATTTTACTCTCAGTAAAGACTCACGTTTGGTGTTTTACTCTCAGTAAAGACTCACTCTTGATGTTTTACTCTCAGTAAAGACTCACTGTTAGTGTTTTACTCTCAGTAAAGACTCACCGTTGGTGTTTTGCTCTCAGTAAAGATACACTTTCGGTGTTTTACTCTCAGTAAAGACTCACCCTTGGTGTTTTACTCTCAGTAAAGTCTCACCCTTGGTGTTTTACTCTCAGTAAAGACTCACTGTTTGTATTTTACTCTCAGTAAAGACTCACCATTGGTGTTTTACTCTCAGTAAAGACTCACCGTTGGTGTTTTACTCTCAGTAAAGACTCACTGTTTGTATTTTACTCTCAGTAAAGACTCACCATTGGTGTTTTACTCTCAGTTAAGACTCACCCTTGGTGTTTTACTCTCAGTTAAGACTCACTGTTTGTATTTTACTCTCAGTAAAGACTCACGTTTGGTGTTTTACTCTCAGTAAAGACTCACCCTTGATGTTTCACTCTCAGTAAAGACTCACTGTTAGTGTTTTACTCTCAGTAAAGACTCACCCTTGATGTTTTACTCTCAGTAAAGACTCACTGTTAGTGTTTTACTCTCAGTAAAGACTCACCGTTGGTGTTTTGCTCTCAGTAAAGATACACTTTCGGTGTTTTACTCTCAGTAAAGACTCACCCTTGGTGTTTTACTCTCAGTAAAGTCTCATCCTTGGTGTTCTACTCTCAGTAAAGACTTACCCTTGGTGTTTTACTCTCAGTTAAGACTCACTCTTGGTGTTTTACTCTCAGTTAATACTCACTGTTTGTATTTTACTCTCAGTAAAGACTCACGTTTGGTGTTTTACTCTCAGTAAAGACTCACTCTTGATGTTTTACTCTCAGTAAAGACTCACTGTTAGTGTTTTACTCTCAGTAAAGACTCACCGTTGGTGTTTTGCTCTCAGTAAAGATACACTTTCGGTGTTTTACTCTCAGTAAAGACTCACCCTTGGTGTTTTACTCTCAGTAAAGTCTCACCCTTGGTGTTTTACTCTCAGTAAAGACTCACCCTTGGTGTTCTACTCTCAGTAAAGACTTACCCTTGGTGTTTTACTCTCAGTAAAGTCTCACCCTTGGTATTTTACTCTCAGTAAAGACTCACCGTTGGTGTTTTACTCTCAGTAAAGACTCACTGTTTGTATTTTACTCTCAGTAAAGACTCACCATTGGTGTTTTACTCTCAGTTAAGACTCACCTTTGGTGTTTTACTCTCAGTTAAGACTCACTGTTTGTATTTTACTCTCAGTAAAGACTCACGTTTGGTGTTTTACTCTCAGTAAAGACTCACCCTTGATGTTTTACTCTCAGTAAAGACTCTCTGTTGGTGTTTTACTCTCAGTAAAGACTCACCCTTGATGTTTTACTCTCAGTAAAGACTCACTGTTAGTGTTTTACTCTCAGTAAAGACTCACCGTTGGTGTTTTACTCTCAGTAAAGACTCACCGTTGGTGTTTTGCTCTCAGTAAAGATACACTTTCGGTGTTTTACTCTCAGTAAAGACTCACCCTTGGTGTTCTACTCTCAGTAAAGACTTACCCTTGATGTTTTACTCTCAGTAAAGACTCACTGTTAGTGTTTTACTCTCAGTAAAGACTCACCCTTGATGTTCTACTCTCAGTAAAGACTTACCCTTGATGTTTTACTCTCAGTAAAGACTCACTGTTAGTGTTTTACTCTCAGTAAAGACTCACCGTTGGTGTTTTACTCTCAGTAAAGACTCACCGTTGGTGTTTTGCTCTCAGTAAAGATACACTTTCGGTGTTTTACTCTCAGTAAAGACTCACCCTTGATGTTTTACTCTCAGTAAAGACTCACTGTTAGTGTTTTACTCTCAGTAAAGACTCACCGTTGGTGTTTTACTCTCAGTAAAGACTCACCCTTGGTGTTTTACTCTCAGTAAAGACTCACCCTTGATGTTTTACTCTCAGTAAAGACTCACCGTTGGTGTTTTACTCTCAGTAAAGTCTCACCCTTGGTGTTTTACTCTCAGTAAAGACTCACCCTTGATGTTTTACTCTCAGTAAAGACTCACCGTTGGTGTTTTACTCTCAGTAAAGACTCACCGTTGGTGTTTTGCTCTCAGTAAAGATACACTTTCGGTGTTTTACTCTCAGTAAAGACTCACCCTTGGTGTTTTACTCTCAGTAAAGTCTCACCCTTGGTGTTCTACTCTCAGTAAAGACTTACCCTTGGTGTTTTACTCTGAGTAAAGACTCACCCTTGGTGTTTTACTCTTAGTAAAGTTCACTACTTGGAGGCACCATCTGCCCCGTCCAAACGCACAGCTGAAGTCGCCTGCTAAGCCATCATCTAGTCATTCCAATTTTTTCATGTAATCCATAGTAATCCATATTATAAACTTTTTTAATTAATCTTAATTTCAACCTTATTCCTCCACACGCGGAGTGATTTTGCCAATTTTCACAGTTTCTAATGTTTAAGCTGGGCCATCCGAACCTCTTGTGCAAAACACGAAAAATGCAAATTCATCTTAGGCAGTGCTGTTTATTTTAAAACTCTCAGTAAAGACTCACCCTTGGTGTTTTACTCTCAGTAAAGACTCACTGTTAGTGTTTTACTCTCAGTAAAGACTCACCGTTGGTGTTTTACTCTCAGTAACTTACCCTCGGTGTTTTACTCTTAGTAAAGACTCACCCTTGGTGTTTTACTCTCAGTAAAGACTCACTGTTAGTGTTTTACTCTCAGTAAAGACTCACCGTTGGTGTTTTACTCTCAGTAAAGACTTACCCTCAGTGTTTTACTCTCAGTAAAGACTCACTGTTAGTGTTTTACTCTCAGTAAAGACTCACCGTTGGTGTTTTACTCTCAGTAAAGACTTACCCTCAGTGTTTTACTCTCAGTAAAGACTCACTGTTAGTGTTTTACTCTCAGTAAAGACTCACCCTTGGTGTTTTACTCTCAGTAAAGACTCACCCTTGGTGTTTTACTCTCAGTAAAGACTCACTGTTAGTGTTTTACTCTCAGTAAAGACTCACCCTTGGTGTTTTACTCTCAGTAAAGACTCACTGTTAGTGTTTTACTCTCAGTAAAGACTCACCCTTGGTGTTTTACTCTCAGTAAAGACTCACCCTTGGTGTTTTACTCTCAGTAAAGACTCACTGTTAGTGTTTTACTCTCAGTAAAGACTCACCGTTGGTGTTTTACTCTCAGTAAAGACTCACCGTTGGCGTTTTACTCTCCGAACAGACCCACTGACCCGCTGTTGATGATGACCAAGCTTCTAACCCCACGAAAGACTCACCACTTTGCGAACATTGTCCTGGAGCGCCCGGACCATGGTGCGCAGTCCTTGCAGCTCCATGAACATGTTGCTGAGTTCATCGCAGGAGAAGCCGCACACCGCCTGTAGGTCCTTGGTTTTGTGCCCAATGAAGTTGGTGCGGATGGCAGGGCTCGAACCGTTCACAGGGTTGTCCAAGGTGATGACTGCACTTGTGACTGAAACAAGGGAGAGAATAAGAATTGAGGACCTGGGGTGTGAAGAAGGACCGGGCCAATACGTAGACCTCACTTCACACAATAGCGGCCTAGAAGTAGCTATAACGGGTGTACTCGTAGAGAAGGAACATAAGCAGCCCATCAGGAGGCGGATCGAGGGCCCTAGAGGAACACTTTCCTGAGGTCTGAGGGGGGCCCTCAGGGACTCCTCCGTGAAGAGTTGTTAGGGCCTAGCGTGAAAAAGAAGTACAAGGTAAACTAATTAATGGAAAAAGCATTTTACGAGATGAGACCTTAGTTGGTTAATGGGATCACTGCGGAGGTCTGTGCGTTACTAGAGTGTCACAGAACTGAATCCTGGTTGGAGCATGTGAGGAATGGTGACTTGTATATATAGTGCAATGAGGTCCCAGCCTGTGACAGAAAACACTTATTTTAAAATTGCATTACATGCAGTGTAAGATAGGCTGCCACAAAATGATTTAGAGTTAAAGAGAAAACAATTGCCTTTAAAGTATATATTTTAGCAATAGGTACTCAGACTGTACCTAGCGCAAACATTTTTATAAGTGCCCAATAAAACGATGAATTGCAGAATTTAGCTGGTAATCCCCTTACCTCAGGAAAAGAATTAATCTCTGTGGCCAGGAAGCTTTAGAGACTCAAAGTCTGGAAAGCCTTCTGAGCAGCCGTTGCGTTTGGTGATCAACCAATTGAACACATGGCCACTTCTCTTGGGCAGCGAGCACTCTCGCGATCTCGCGAGAGTTGTTTCTTTAGCTCTCTGTCCGTCTCTCGGCTTCACAGCTCAGGAGACCCAACACCTCAAGGTCTGCATTAACCATCCAGGTATGGTTGTTTTTTAACAAAAAGTATGAGAAATAAAAATCATGGGCATGTGGGTCTCATAGATCCCACCCACTTCGACCTCTGTTTACATGCAGATGTCATGTCAGGTCAGGGGGTTGTGGTTGAGGGGTGCGGGGTCGGAAGGAGGCCAGCAGAGGCACATTCAGATGCAGAGTCCTGACAGGTCAGACCCCCCGACCTCTATTGACATGCAGATGTCCTGTCAGGTGAGGGTCGAGAGGGGGGGGCTGGGAGGGGCACATTCAGATGCAGAGTCCTGACAGGTAAGATCCCCCAACCTCTGTTGACATGCAGATGTCCTGTCAGGTGGGGGTCGAGGGGGGGCTGGGAGGGGCACGTTCAGGTGTAGTGCCCTGATAGTTCAAACCCCTGGGACCACAAAGTAACCCCCGGGACAAAGAGGACATGGGCGCGATCCATGAATACCGTCAAAAGGGCAGCACAGGGGGGAGGTGCTGAGTAGGAGATACTTCACTTTACAAATGGAGAGGGCAGAGCAGACAGGGCTGCCAGTATCATGGGTGCTGAAGGTGCAGTGGTGCCGGGGCCAAGGTGTGAGGGGCTGTGTTACCATCCTTTATTGCTTGCATTAGGTTCCAGAGCACCGTTCTGTGCCCACGTAGTGTTGGGCCTCAGCACTGACTCATGGGAGGGGAGCACTGAAGCTGAGGAGGCACCTCTGCTTGGTCTCGGAGAGATGGTGGGGAGTGGGTGGAAGAGGCATAGGAGACAGCCTGCTACTCAGAGCTGGTGGTATCATTAGGGCACGAGGTGCAGCTGCATTGGGACTCGGCCTGGGCAGAAGTTCAATTACGCTGGAGAAATCGGAGTAGTTCTGTGTTACTTTTTGGTGCATAATTACCTATAATTAGGCTGTCTGGTTTTAGGTAGAAACCTATAATAACCGATAAATCCCCACCGAAAGAGAAATAGCCCTCACCAGTTTAAACATATAAGCACTGAATAAACACCTGCAAGGAAAAGAAGAGTGAAAGAGTCATTTTTTTTCCTTTCTGAAGGGGCCGATACAATATAACTTGGTTATACCAACTAGCAGCAAAAAATCCTATTCTGCTTCAGTTTTGTTTAGGGATGTCACTAAAATATTGTTTGTTCTTCCTTTTGCTTTTTCCGGTTTTGCGGTCTTTGGTCTAAAGATGTCGGGTTATGAAGCATGTGTTAGGTCTTGTTCAATTATTTTATAAACTGTACAGAATCAGGACATATCAAAATCATATTTGATATTTTGCCTGCTTTTGAGTCTTTCACTAGGTAAAATGGCTGCTTTCATTAGACTTAGACTTTTTCCCAATATGTGCCATCATATTTACCCACAGAAAATGGGTAAAAACCCTTCATACATCAGCCCCCAGTTTCTAGTGGGTCAGTATTGATAGTAGGTGAATTGCCAACACCTCAGGCTTTAAACTTTTCATGCAAGGTGCAGTGACACGTGTATGTGGAAAGAGCACTGTCACCAGGCATGTGGGATAGTGGTGAAAACACGACACCAGACTTTTGGAAAACATGGTGCGCAGAGTCACTTGAAATGTTGCTGCTATAAGATTCTTTCCAAGTTCAACGAAGATTGGAGTGATATCGTTTGTATTTGCAGTGATATCGTTTGTATTTGCAGTGATATCGTTTGTATTTGCAGCGATACCGTTTGTATTTGCAGTGATTCATTCAGCTACGTGTATGAAAAAGTTGTGTGATGACCTGACAAAATCGATACCTGAACTGAGGTGCTTGCCCGTAAGAGATCCTTGCCACTGGTGTGATGGCACGCTGAAAGCAGCTTTACTATCTTGAGAGTTAATGAGGAATTCTATTACATTTTTCGTCCATTCTGGTGCACTGTTTCGTTATGCGCGGGAACTAAAACTCAAATATTTCTCATTTCGTGCTTTGTGTGGCATCAAAGAAAGAGTCCTCCCAACTGGGCCATTTAGCTGATGGTTCTCAGTCCAAGGGGCCGTGGATGCTCTATTAGCGCTATGCCAACCGTTTACAGAACCTTGGCTGAGTGATGATGCCAAAGGCAAGAAATGTGAGGATCTTTGGTCGCACATTGATAGGGATGTGAAAAAAAGTCCACTCTACTGCATTCTTAGATTTTTACAGGAAAGCATGACTGCTGTAGTGGACATAATAAAAAAAAACTAGAGTCTGAAAACACCCTTGTCTGCCAAGTGTTCAGCATAATTGGTGTAGATGTGAAACATCTCCTTGAGAGTAGCCTGGGCAACATGCTTAGGGGCTTATTTATGAGCCCATATGTCACTTTTGCGCCGCCGGTGCGTCACTTTTTGTGACGCACCAGCGGCGTAAAAAATGTGCCTTGTTGCACCATATTTACAAAGTGATGCATCTAGGTAGATACGTCACTTTGTAAACCCCTGCGCCACATTATACCAGCAACAGGTATAATGTATGCAGGGGGGGCGTTCCAACACAAGAAAGGGTCATAGAAGTGACGCAGTGAAATCTATAAGATTTCACTGCGCCACTTCTAGGATGCAAATGCGTCAATATCTTACGCCTGCCTCATGGCAGGCGTAAGGGTGACGCAGGCAGATTTCACATGGGACTTTCCCATGTGTAATGACCCATTGCTGGAGTTGCGTCACTTTTGTGACACACTCCAGCAATGCATAACTTTTGCGCCTACAGATACGTCAGAAATACTGACGTATCTGTAACTCCTTACGACATGATGCGTCATTCTGTAAATATGACGCATCATTGGTGTCGCAAGGAGGGCGCAATGAAAAGTGATGCATCGCTGTTTTCTCACAGCGATGCGTCACTTTTCATAAATGAGGCCCAGAGTGACTTAGGAACTGCACTGTGTTCCGTGTTAGAGTGCTGGTAAGCAAAGCAATGTGGAAGAGCAATTTGGGAACTTTTATTTTATAATGTATGAGCAATGTCTTGCAATGATGCATGGAAATGTCCCTTCGCCAGCCATGGCATTTGAAGTCAATGAAACCTCACTGTGGTACTCTTACAACATCTCGATCCCTTCCATAAAGGGGAATTTCCTCCGTAGTTTCAAAAGTGCTGCTTCATTTTTGACCGCTTCAATAACTCTGAGGGCATAAGCGCCCAATTCAACACAAATGTTGCAGAACTTGCCCAGAGAATCGCAATCTTCAAGTGCACCATAATTGGCATGGAAAGCTAGGTCAGTGGCCAGAGATAGCCAATTGTGTACTGGCTATTTTGCCATTGCCCGTCTCAAAAGCCAATGTTGAGCGGGCCTTTTCAGGAAGGATAGAGCGAGCGCACAGGACCAAAGACTCACTGAAGAAGTACTGCATGGTGTACTGCAATAAGTTTGATTTGCTAAAATGTATTTGGACCTCATATACTGTCTATATTCCATGCACAATCAGTGCAGCAAGCAAGCAATAATAAAATCAAAATGTTCCATACACACCGGAAAAACACTGTTTCAGTTGTTTTTAGCTGTGTGAAAATGTGTAACCACTGATAACCACTGTTTTTTTAAGGTATTGAAATCACTTGAAAACACTGAAAAATCCCCACCAGAATTTACCAAAAATAGAAACTGAAAACAGGAAAGCCTACCTATAATTATGAGATTGCTCCTGCTAGCATAATTTGGGGGAAAAGTGGCTGCTTGTACTCGTCTTTCATGTTCTGCGCATTTAGCGCTATTTCTTTAAAAATGCTTCCTCGTCCATTTCGGATGCGAGGGTCATTTTATGCTAAAAATAGAGTTAAATGCTGGGAGTAAGTTGGTGGTCACCATTGCTGTTCTGTTGCAGTTAGCACCGTTTCTCAGCACAAAATGCGTCCATTGTGGACACGAGGGGGCATTTTTGCGCTGAGAAATAGCACTAAGCACAGAATTACTCTTCTCACGTAATTTTACGTAATCTGTCTGAATTCTTAGGTAATTTTGCATATTTACGCTACACGGAATCATGCGAGTTATGCCCACCACTAATTGGGACCCAGGCCTGTGAGGGCTCGCATCAGCCCAATTATGGGGAGCAGTGTGTCTGGGCAATTTGCACTTTTATAAGTCGCACATTTAATATGGATTATGAGCTCTAAGAATAGTATCTCTGAAATGATCTCATAGGTCCCACCCCCTGAGTTCAGACCTGCCCCTCCGGCTCCCCCAATTCCTGCCAATAAGTTTTGTAGGGTGGGAGACTTCAAAGGGGGTGGGGGGTGGCTAGGGCTCAGAGCAAAAAAGTAGACTTACTGCTGGCGCAGCCCTTGTTTCGGAGGATGGCGTCCAGTGAGGTCCCAAACACGAAGCGCAGATTCTGCAGCACCCCCTGTGGAGAGACAAATAATTACACCTTCGGGTGAACAGGCTTCAAACTGCATTACAGAGCATTTCAGAGTTATAGAGAGGGATTTATTACTCAGGCAGCCAGGCGGGATTTATTTGGTCATATTTTATGTCCAGGCAAGGCCCACCCGGACTTTCATCTTTCCAAGGTAGATACAGTGAGAAGTAGGAACACTTGTCACCTACACCGATACAAAAGGCAAAAATGCGGACCAAGCCATTGCAGGAACCAGGCAGCCAGGTCACAGTGAGTGGGGCAGTCACCAAAGTGTCCGGTGCAGAGTAAAGGACTCTAACGGACCTGGTGAGAAGGGCTGAGTGAGGGTATTACATAATGTAAAGGTAGTAAGAAAGGTACTCAGTATAAAGTGATGAGGTCACAAAGTGTGCAGTGTACAGTGAGGGCAGTCAGCAAGGTGCCCGGTGTCAAGTGAGGGAAGTCACAGAGGAATTGTTGTAGATTGAGGGAAGTCAGCTAGCTGCACAGTGTAAAGTGGGGGAAGTCACCAGGGTACTCAGTGTAAAGTGAAGGAATTCACCAAGGAACTCAGTGTAAAGTAAGGGAAGTCACCAGGGTACTCAGTGTAAAGTAAGGGAAGTCACCAGGGTGCTCAGTGTAAAGTGAGGGAAGTCAGCTAGCTGCACAGTGTAAAGTGAGGGAAGTTACCAAGGTGCCCGGTGTAAAGTGGGGGAAGTCATCAAGGTACTCAGTGTAAAGTGAAGGAATTCACCAAGGAACTCAGTGTAAAGTAAGGGAAGTCACCAGGGTACTCAGTGTAAAGTAAGGGAAGTCACCAGGGTGCTCAGTGTAAAGTCAGGGAAGTCACCAAGTGCCCGGTGTAAAGTAAGGGAAGTCACCAGGGTACTCAGTGTAAAGTGAAGGAAGTCACCATGGTACTCAGTGTAAAGTGAAGGAAATCACCAAGGTACTCATCATAGAGTGAAGGAAGTCACCAAGGTACTCAGTGTAAAGTAAGGGAAGTCACCAAGGTACTCAGTGTAAAGTGAAGGAAGTCACCATGGTATTCATCGTAGAGTGAAGGAAGTCACCAAGGTACTCGGTGTGAATTGAGGAAAGTCACCAAGGTGCCCGGAAAAGAGTGGCGGAAGTCACCAAGGTGCCCGGTGTAAAGTGAGGGAAGTCACCAAGGTGCCCGGTGTAAAGTGAGGGAAGTCACCAAGGTGCCCGGTGTAAAGTGAGGGAAAGTCACCAAGGTGCCCGGTGTAAAGTGAGGGAAGTCACCAAGGTGCCCGGTGTAAAGTGAGGGAAGTCACCAAGGTGCCCGGTGTAAAGTGAGGGAAGTCACCAAGGTGCTCAGTGTAAAGTGAGGGAAGTCAGCTAGCTGCACAGTGTAAAGTGAGGGAAGTTACCAAGGTGCCCGGTGTAAAGTGGGGGAAGTCATCAAGGTACTCAGTGTAAAGTGAAGGAATTCACCAAGGAACTCAGTGTAAAGTAAGGGAAGTCACCAAGGTACTCAGTGTAAAGTGAAGGAATTCACCAAGGAACTCAGTGTAAAGTGAAGGAAGTCACCAGGGTACTCAGTGTAAAGTAAGGGAAGTCACCAAGGTACTCAGTGTAAAGTGAGGGAAGTCATCAAGGTACTCAGTGTAAAGTGAAGGAATTCACCAAGGAACTCAGTGTAAAGTGGGGGAAGTCACCAAGGTACTCAGTGTAAAGTGAGGGAAGTCACCAGGGTACTCAGCGTAAAGTGAAGGAAGTCACCAAGGTGCTCGGTGTGAATTGAGGAAAGTCACCAAGGTGCCCGGAAAAGAGTGGCAGAAGTCACCAAGGTGCCCGGTGTAAAGTGAGGGAAGTTACCAAGGTGCCCGGTGTAAAGTGAGGGAAGTCACCAAGGTGCTCGGGACCTTATTAATGAAGGCATTACGCAGCAGTTGTGTCAGTTTTCAGTGATGCTGCGGTGGCGTAACCAATGCGCCATACTGCACCCTAACTACAAAGTGACGCATCTAGGCAGGTATAATGTACGCAGGGTGGCCGTTCCCAAGTAAATAAGGCTCATAGAAGAGGCGCAATGAATCCATGAGATGTCACTGCGCCTTTCTACGACTCGACTGCGTCAAATCCTTACGGAGTGATGCAGGGCCTTTCACATGGGACTCGCTGCATGTGTAATGACGCACTGCTGGAGTTGCGTCAGGTTACTGACACAATCCAGCAATGCTTCATTACCACGCCACCAGATTCGTCAGGATTCCTAATGTATCTGGTCAATCCATGCGACACGGAGCGCCGTAGTGTAAATACGGTGCATCCATGGTGTCGCAAGGAGGGCGCAGTGAAAAGTAAAGCATCTCTGTTTTTTCCCAACTATGCGACACGTTTCATAATTGAGGCCATGAGTGTTAAGTGAGGAAAATCACCATGGTGCCCAGTGAAAACTGATGGAAGTCAATAAGGTGCCTAGTGTAAAGTGAGGGAAGTCACCAATGTGCTCAGTGTAAAGTGAGGGAAGTCATCAAGGTGCTCAGTGTAAAGTGGCAGAAGTCACCAAGGTGCTCAGTGTAAAGTGGCGGAAGTCACCAAGATGCCTGGTGTAAAGTGAGGGAAGTCCCCAAGGTGCTCAGTGTAAAGTGAGGGAAATCACCAAGATGCCCGGTGTAAAGTGAGGGAAGTCACCAAGGTGCTCAATGTAAAGTGGCGGAAGTCACCAAGGTGCTCAGTGTAAAGTGAGGGAAGTCACCAAGGTGCTCAGTGTAAAGTGGCGGAAATCACCAAGGTGCTCAGTGTAAAGTGAGGGCAGTCACCAATGTAATCAGTGTAAAGTGAGGGAAGTCACCAAGGTGCTCAGTGTAAAGTGGCGGAAGTCACCAAGATGCCCGGTGTAAAGTGAGGGAAATCCCCAAGGTGCTCAGTGTAAAGTGAGGGAAATCACCAAGATGCCCGGTGTAAAGTGAGGGAAGTCACCAAGGTGCTCAATGTAAAGTGGCGGAAGTCACCAAGGTGCTCAGTGTAAAGTGAGGGAAGTCACCAAGGTGCTCAGTGTAAAGTGGCGGAAGTCCCCAAGGTGCTCAGTGTAAAGTGAGGGAAGTCATCAAGGTGCTCAGTGTAAAGTGAGGGAAGTCACCAAGGTGCTCAGTGTAAAGTGGCGGAAGTCCCCAAGGTGCTCAGTGTAAAGTGAGGGAAGTCACCAAGGTGCTCAGTGTAAAGTGGCGGAAGTCCCCAAGGTGCTCAGTGTAAAGTGAGGGAAGTCACCAAGGTGCTCAGTGTAAAGTGGCGGAAGTCACCAAGGTTATCAGTGTAAAATGAGGGAAGTCACCAAGGTGCTGAGTGGAAAGTGAGGGAAGTCACCAAGGTGCTCAGTGGAAAGTGAGGGAAGTCACCAAGGTGCTCAGTGTAAAGTGGCGGAAGTCACCAAGGTGCTCAGTGTAAAGTGGCGGAAGTCACCAAGGTTATCAGTGTAAAATGAGGGAAGTCACCAAGGTGCTGAGTGGAAAGTGAGGGAAGTCACCAAGGTGCTCAGTGTAAAGTGAGGGAAGTCACCAAGATGCCCAATGAGTCACTTTCAAATAGTTATAGCTCGAAATGTGTGTTAAACTGGAAACCTGCATTCTGTCCTATATGTCTTCTGCCCTGTATGTCTTCTGCCCTGTATGTCTTCTGCCCTGTATTTCTGCCCTGTATGTCTTCTGCCCTGTATGTCTTCTGCCCTGTATGTCTTCTGCCCTGTATGTCTTCTGCTCTGGATGTCTTCTGTCCTGGATATCTTCTGTCCTGTATGTCTTCTGCCCTATATGTCTTCTGCCCTGTATTTCTGCCCTGTATGTCTTCTGCCCTGTATGTCTTCTGCCCTGTATTTCTTCTGTCCTGTATGTGTTCTGCTCTGGATGTCTTCTGTCATGGATGTCTTCTGCCCTGTATGTCTTCTGCCCTGTATGTCTTCTGCCCTGTATGTCTTCTGCCCTGTATGTCTTCTGGTGTGTCTGCCTGTCGCTGAGAGGGAAGTACAGCTCAGAAAAGCTCATTCATCCACTGATGAGTCACTTATCAGGTGTAAGTTCTACTCTGTGACCTTCTTTCACACTGTCTGCTGGCTCTAGCAGTTGGGGTTATGTTATCACAACTGTAATCAGTTACCGCAGTAGAGTAGCAATGTAATCTTCTTATTACAGGTGAGTAATGATGTCAAACAAGTATGTATGTAGATAATAGAATTGATAATCCGTAAAACGTATCTGCAGGCTCTGGCAGCAGGGATTGTGCCGTCACAGCTGTAACCAATGATTGCAGTGGAGTAGCATTATAATTCTCTTATTACACGTGACTAGTGATGTCAGAATAAGGTCGTATGCACGTAATGCTATTGATATATTGTAGCACTTGTCTGCTGGCAGCTGGCAGCAGGATTGTAACATCACAGCTGTAATCAGTTGTTGCAGTAGATTACCAATGTGATTTTCTTATTACAGGGGAACATTGCAACACTACAACTATGCGTGTAGGTAATGCTCTTGGTGTATCCCAACCCTAGCTAGAAAGCAGGAGATCTCTGAGGAGTGGGCACTGAGGGACCTGTCGCCCACCCTCGCCTCACCTGGAAGTTGTCCTTCACGCCGCCCTTGGCCACCCTGAGCTGGGCGGAGGTGGCCAGGTCCCTTTTGAAGATGTCTTGGATGGGGATGTCCAGCTCCGCGTTCTCCATCTTGTCGCAGCCCACGTAGAGCTGGGCGCGGTCCTCCTGCACGAAGAGGGTGATGTTCTTCCAGTGGCCCGTGGCCAGCAGCGCGTCCTCCATGGACACCACCTGCTGCTTGCCCTCGGCGCTGAGGCTGAGGTCCAGGGTACCTGCCCGGCCGTTGGACACCAGGCTGAAGACGTGCCCAGAGCCATCCTTGCGCTCCACGGCCATGAGGGTCCCACGCGTCTTCTTGCTCTGACGCAGGGTGGCCAGCAGGATGAAGCCCCGGTCACTGCTGATGGCGTCCAGGAGGTCCTGGAACTTCTCCTCAGGGACCGGTGGGATCCGCTCGGCGTCCTCGATCCGGTAGGCTGGACTGGAAGGGTCTGGACCCTTCACCAGGTGGACTGCCCCAGCACGGCGCGACACCGCCTTCCGCGTGAAGCCCACCAGCTCAAAGAGGTCAAAGACGCTGTTATCATCTGAGACAGGATCTAGAGTGGACCAAAGAGAGAGGAACGGAGAGGTTACAGGGGGGAGATGGAGGGGAAGAAACAAGGAAGAGAGAGCAAGCGAGAGGGGACATCAGGGAAGAGGAAGCCACGCTGGCGAGGAAGTGGAGACACTTCAGTGAAGACACCGGACATTAGAAGGGGGAAAGGAAGGGTGGATCAGAGAGAACGTGAGAGGTTGAGGGAAGCAACGAGACGAAGAAAGAACTAAGAGAAAGCAAGCGAGAGGGGACATCAGGGAAGAGGAAGCCACGCTGGAGCAGAAGTGGAGACACCAGAGAAGAAATAAAAACTTACAAGGGGAAAAGGAAGGGTGGATCAAGACATTAGAAGGGGGGAAAGGAAGGGGGGTGAATCCATTAGAAGGGGGGACAAGGAGGGGTGGATCAAGACATTAGAAGGGGGGAAAAGGAAGGGTGGATCAAGACATTAGAAGGGGGAAAGGAAGGGGGGTGAATCCATTAGAAGGGGGGACAAGGAGGGGTGGATCAAGACATTAGAAGGAGGGAAAGGAACGGGAGGTGAATCCATTAGAAGGGGGGACAAGGAGGGGTGGATCAAGACATTAGAAGGGGGGAAAGGAAGGGGGGATCAATCCATTAAAAAGGGGGGGAAAGGAGGGGTGGATCAAGACATTAGAAGGAGGGAAAGGAAGGGGGAATCAGAGATAAAATGAGAGGTGGGGGAGGAGTGAAGGATAACAACTGAAGAGGAGAAAGAAGCGCCGAGGTGAAGAAGTGAGGGGACAGGAAAATAATGAAACTAAGATCTGAAAGGCGGAAGGAGAGGCAGAAACGGCGAGAGCTGCAGACACAGGGCTTGAGAGGGGGAGAGCCGAGAGCCAGGGAGAGTGAGGGGAGACACGATTCTTGAAGTGGGCCAGGAAGGCAGAGGGGGGGGGGGCGGCTGCAGCGCCTGGAGACCCTCTGGGGCGAGTAGCAGCGCTGTGCATATCGACTGATTGATCGACTGACTGCTCACAGCGGGGCTCACAGACAGGCGCCATCTCCGGCTCTGTCACATTTACTGTTTGAACTCATTTCGGTTTCCTGTACTCTGCTTCATGTGACAGTTGTTATATTTATTTATTGATTCGAGTTTTATTTTACTTTTTTTGTTTCCTGTAACCTTCTAGTCCACCATGACCCCTAACCCTGGCGTTCCCGCCCTCCCCCAGGCCTGCGTGATTGGCTGCCTGGGCCTTTCCGCTACAGACACCAAGAGAGCCCTTCCCTCCCCTTTTACACTTCTCTTATTCGCCCAAAGGTGGCGATTCTTACAAAAACTGTGTTGCTGTTCAATCATGTTCTTGCAAATAGTTTTCCTCCGCCATGTTTGGTACTGAAATAATTGAGGTCAAAGTGACCTCTGGCCAGCCTTGTGTGACAAAATGATCACAGCCAGGGACACGAGGGACCTATTTACGAGCCGGTTTGTGTCACTCTTGCACCACCATCAACGCAAACCTTACATGTGGTTTATGAAGCCACGCTAGGCCATTTATAAACAAAAGGGGGTTGGGTCCTAGACACACCCAAACTGGGCCACTGCAATTGTTCCAAACACCAGGGTGTCCGGGTGTCGAGATTAAAGAGATATCACTTGGTTTGGTGTTTTTGTTACGCCTGCACAGGTCACTTACTTTTTGGGATATTCATTAACATTTCAATCATGTCAGCTCTTGTTAATGTTGACTAATTGTTTTGTGTCTTATTTGGTTTTCAATTCCCCTTACAGCCCTTGCTGTGGGCTGTTGCTCCCCTTTGTCTCCCCTCCGGTTTCCTGCTGCCGCTGACCCCTCCCCCTACCGCCCCCCTCCGGCCTCCCAGCTCCTCATCCCTCCCCCTCCCCTACATTATGGCGACCCCTGTGCGGTCGCGTAGCGAACACGCACAGCGGGCACGCCGCTGGCGTGCCACTGGCTTGCCTACGGCAAGGCCCTCTGCACCCATCCACGCCTGGACCGCGCCCAGGGCCAGACACCCTGGCCCCCGTGAACACCACGACACCCAACAACGCTACGACGCCAACATCCTCCACAAACTCAACACCGGCCGATCACCCATCTTATTTGGTTTTCTGTTCCCCTTACAGCCCTTGCTGTGGGCTGTTGCTCCCCTTCGTCTCCCCTCCGGTTTCCCGCCACCACTAACCCTTCCCCCTACTGCCCTGCTCCCGCCTCCCAGCTCCTCGTCTCTCCCCCTCCCCTACATTATGGCGACCGCTGTGCGGATTCTGCAGCAACCACAGCACCGAAACTGCTCTCATCACTGCCACCGACGACATCAGGACCCTGCTGGACAATGGCGAAACCGCGGCCCTTTTCCTCCTGGACCTCTCGGCAGCCTTCGACCCCATGTGCCACCACACCCTACGCACACGCCTTCACGACGCAGGTATCCGTGACAAAGTCCTGGACTGGATCATTTCCTTCCTTACTGGAAGAACCCAGAGAGTCCACCTCCCTCCATTCCGATCCGAAGTCACCAAGATCCCCTGCGGCATACCCCAAGGATCATCCCTCAGCCCGACCCTTTTTAACATCTACATGGCACCGCTCGCCAACATCGTCCGATCACACAACCTCAACATCATTTCATACACCGATGACACCCAGCTGATCTTCTCCCTCACCAAGGACCCCGCCACCGCCAAAACCAACCTCCATGAAGGAATGAAGGCTGTCGTTGAATGGATGAAGAACAGTCGCCTGAAACTGAACTCTGACAAGACGGAGGACCTCATCCTTGGCTCCACCCCCTCCACCTGGGACGACTCCTGGTAGCCGGCCATGCTGGGAGCTGCACCGACATCCACCGACCATGCACGCAACCTGGGGTTCATCCTTGACTCATCACTATCAATGACCCCACAAGTCAACGCCGTCTCCTCCTCCTGCTTCAACACCCTCCCCATGCTTCGCAAGATCTACAGATGGATCCCCACCGGTACCAGAAGGACGGTCACCCATGCCCTCGTCAGCAGCAGGCTGGACTACGGCAGCACCCTCTACACGGGAACCACGGCCAAACTCCAGAAAAGACTTCAACGCATTCAGAATGCCTCCGCTCGCCTCATCCTCGGAATCCCTCGCCACAGCCACATCACCCCCCACCTGAAAGACCTTCACTGGCTCCCAGTCAACAAGAGGACCACCTTCAAGCTCCTCACCCACGCTCACAAGCCACTTCTCAACGTCGGACCAGCATACCTCAACAAACGACTCACCTTCTACACCCAGAACCGCCAGCTTCGCTCCGCTGACCTCGCCCTCGCCACCGTCCCACGCATCCACCGAACGACCACTGGTGGCAGATCATACTCCCACCTCGCCGCCAAGACATGGAACACCCTCCCCACCCACCTTCAACAGACTCAGGACCTGCTGACCTTCAGGAGACTTCTCAAGGCCTGGCTGTTCGAGCAGTAGCAGCCCCCCCTCTTAAGCGCCTTGAGACCCTCACGGGTGAGTAATGCGCTCTACAAATGTTTGATTGATTGAATTTCAAGAAGAACAATAAGTTGACACAAATAAGTGAATCATGAATAATAACAAAACCATTGACATTTAAGCTACTGCAGAAACAAAAAAGACACAACACATGACATTACAATGAAGAGGAATGGGCCGCCCTTCAATTATCCAAAAACAAATGGCGGCCCAGACAGTTTACAGTTTTCAAAAGCTGAACCTGCCACCAACCACTAGTCAGAGTTAAACACACAACAGGCTGATTGCCCTGACTAGTGGTTGGTGGCAGGTTCAGCTTTTGAAAATTGTAGGCTCTCTGGGCCGCCATTTGTTTTTGGATAATTGAAGGGCGGCCCATTTCTCTTCATTGTAATGTCATATGTTGTTTTTTTTGTTTGTTTCTGCAGTAGCTTAACCCCTTCAGTGCCCATGACGAGATAGTCTCGTCATGGAGCGCGGTTGCGCTGTGCCCATGACGAGACTATCTCGTCATGAACCCCGCCCGCTAATTCAACGCCCGGCACAGGGCGTGGAAAGGGCGGGGCACTGAAGAGGTTAAATGTCAATGGTTTTGTTATTATTCATGTTTCACTTATTTGTGTCAACTTATTGTTCTTCTTGAATTTGACATGATTGAAATGTTAATGAATATCCCAAAAGGTAAGTGACCCGTGCGGGTGAAACAAAAAACACCAAACCACGGTAGTAGTAGAGGTGGTTTTGTTCAAGTGATATCTCTTTAATCTAAACTAGGCCATTTATGAAGCCACGCTAGGCCATTTATGAAGCCACGCAAGGCCATTTATGAAGCCACGCTAGGCCATTTATGAAGCCACGCTGGGCCATTTATGAAGCCACGCTAGTCCATTTATGAAGCCACGCTAGGCCATTTATGAAGCCACGCTGGGCCATTTATTAAGCCACGCTAGGCCATTTATGAAGCCACGCTGGGCCATTTATGAAGCCACGCTAGGCCATATATGAAGCCACGCTGGGCCATTTATGAAGCCACGCTAGGCCATTTATGAAGCCACGCTAGTCCATTTATGAAGCCACGCTAGGCCATTTATGAAGCCACGCAAGGCCATTTATGAAGCCACGCTGGGCCTATTATTAAGCCACGCTGGGCCATTTATGAAGGCACGCTGGGCCATTTATTAAGCCACGCTAGGCCATTTATGAAGCCACGCCCAGGCCATTTATGAAGCCACGCTAGGCCATTTATGAAGCCACGCCCAGGCCATTTATGAAGCCACGCCAGGCCATTTATGAAGACACGCCAGGCGATTTATGAAGCCACGCTGGGCCTATTATTAAGCCACGCTGGGCCATTTATGAAGCCACGCTGGGCCATTTATTAAGCCACGCTAGGCCATTTATGAAGCCACACCCAGGCCATTTATGAAGCGACGCTAGGCCATTTATGAAGCCACGCCAGGCGATTTATGAAGCCACGCTGGGCCTATTATTAAGCCACGCTAGGCCATTTATGAAGCCACGCTGGGCCATTTATGAAGCCACGCTAGGCCATTTATGAAGCCACGCTGGGCCATTTATGAAGCCACGCTGGGCCATTTATGAAGCCACGCTGGGCCATTTATGAAGCCACGCTAGGCCATTAATGAAGCCATGCTGGGCCATTTATGAAGCCACGCCGGGCCATTTATGAAGCCACGCCGGGCCATTTATGAAGCCACGCTGGGCCATTTATGAAGCCACGCTAGGCCACCCTGCGTGCCCTCGTGAATCGTGTGTAAATCAACGCAGCTTTGCCTGTCTCTGTCCTAGGAAGGCTTCCCACGAGCACCCACATAACTCCCAGGGTTTTTGATGCATTCACAGATTTTTCAAAACTGGTAGACCTGGGAATGAGCCACAAAGATGCGGCTCTCAGGTTTGTTTTAAAAACAATCCTGCATGCAAAGAAGGCACCCTTGAACCATGGTGCAAGGGGGCCGGTGTTGGTGCTAGGCTACCACAGAAGCACCAGAGCAGGAGAAAAGGCAGGATTGCGCCGTATTGCCTCAAATACGTGCATTCCTGACCCTTCCCTGCATGCAAACATACATACATGCAAATAAACTCACATCTACATGCACTCTTACACACAAACACACACATACATGCACATTCACACACATACATCAACACGTACATGCACAAAATATATATACATACACACACACACAGATATATATATGTGCACATATGCACACACACACACATAACATGTCGTGCCCTGCAGCCTGTCAGAGTCAAGCCCTCACCTGAGATGTGTTTGGCTCCACAGACACTAAGCATGAGCAGCAGGAAGAGTCCTCCATACAGGGCCATCGCCACGATCCTTCTCCTCGAGACCTGCTAAAGAGGAGAAAAAGGCATCAACTGGGGTCCAGAGCAAAGGTAGAATGAGGCAACATCCTCCACCAATGAGCAGCCGCCACCTCACACTCGATGCCACCCACCTCCATGTACTCACTGCCATCCACCACTGCACCCTCAGTGCCACCCAACACTGCACGCTCAGTGCCACCCAACACTGCACACTCAGTACCACCCAACACTGCACGCTCGGTGCCACCCACCTCCATGTACTCAGTGCCTTCCACCACTGCACCCTCAGTGCCACCCAACACAGCACACTCAGTGCAACTCACCCCTGCACACTCATTACCACCTATCACTGCACACTCAGCATCACCCAACACCGTACACTCCGTGCCACCCACCCCTGCACACTCAGTACCACCCACCACTGCACCCTCAGTGCCACCCACCTCCATGTATTCACTGCCATCCACCACTGCACCCTCAGTGCCACCCAACACTGCACACTCGGTGCCACCCAACACTGCACACTCAGTGCCACCCAACACTGCACGCTCGATGCCACCCACATCCATGTACTCAGTGCCATCCACCACTGCACACTCATTGCCACCCAACACTGCACATTCAGTGCCACCCACCTCAATGTACTCAGTACCATTCACCACTGTACACTCAGTGCCACCCAACACGGTACACTCAGTACCACATATCACTGCAAACTCAGCATCACCCAACACTGTACACTCAGTGCCACTCACCCCTGCACACTCAGAACCACCTATGCCTGCACACTCAGCATCACCCAACACCGTACACTCCGTGCCACCCACCCCTGCACACTCAGTACCACCCACCACTGCACCCTCAGTGTCACCCACCTCCATGTACTCACTGCCATCCACCACTGCACCCTCAGTGCCACCCAACACTGCACACTCGGTGCCACCCAACACTACACACTCAGTGCCACCCAACACTGCACGCTCGGTGCCACCCACATCCATGTACTCAGTGCCATCCACCACTGCACACTCAGTGCCACCCAACACTGCACATTCAGTGCCACCCACCTCAATGTACTCAGTACCATTCACCACTGTACACTCAGTGCCACCCAACACGGTACACTCATTACCACCTATCCCTGCACACTCAGCATCACCCAACACTGTACACTCAGTGCCACTCACCCCTGCACACTCAGAACCACCTATCCCTGCACACTCAGCATCACCCAACATCGTACACTCAGTGCCACCCACCCCTGCACACTCAGTACCACCTATCACTGCACACTCCGTACCACCCACAACTGCACCCTCAGTGCCACCCACCTCCGTGTACTCACCTCCATTTACTCTGTGCCATCCACCACTGCACACTCGGCACCACACAACACCATGCACTCAGTGCCATCTATCACTGCACATTCAGCGACACACAACACCATGCACTCACCAGCGCACACAAGGCACTAACCACCACTCAGCACCCAGTGCCCCCTACCACTGCACACTCAGTACAACCCACCACCGTACACTCTGTGCCACTCACCCCTGCACACTCAGAACCACCTATCCCTGCACACTCAGCATCTCCCAACACCTTGCACTCAGTGCCACCCACCCCTGCACACTCAGTACAACCTATCACTGCACACTCCGTACCACCCACCACTGCACCCTCAGTGCCACCCACCTCCGTGTACTCACCTCCATTTACTCTGTGCCATCCACCACTGCACACTCGGCACCACACAACACCATGCACTCAGTGCCATCTATCACTGCACATTCAGCGACACACAACACCATGCACTCACCAGCGCACACTCGCCGCTAACCACCACTCAGCACCCAGTGCCCCCTACCACTGCACACTCAGTACAACCCACCACTGTACACTCTGTGCCATCCACCACTGCACACTCAGCACCACACAACACAATGCACTCACCAGCGCACACTCGGCGCTAACCACCACTCAGCACCCAGTGCCACCTACTAATGCACACTCGGTACCACCCACTACCACACACTCGGTGTCCTGCTGCCAAGGGAGGTGTGTCTCCTCCCTACCCCCACTGAAGACTCAATGACTTACTGGCAAGAGAGACCCTCTGAGGTTCAGTACCGCCCACCACTGCACACTCGGTGTCATCCACCACTGCACACTCGGTGTCCTCCACCACTGCACACTCGGTGTCAACCACCACTGCACGCTCGGTGTCATCCACCACTGCACGCTCGGTGTCAACCACCACTGCACGCTCGGTGTCATCCACCACTGCAAACTCGATGTCATCCACCACTGCACACTCGGTGTCATCCACCACTGCACACTCGGTTTCATCCACCACTGCACACTCGGTGTCATACACCACTGCACACTCAGTGTCAACCACCACTGCACGCTCGGTGTCATCCACCACTGCACACTCGGTGTCATCCACCACTGCACACTCGGTGTCCTCCACCACTGCACACTCGGTGTCAACCACCACTGCACGCTTGGTGTCATCCACCACTGCACACTCGGTGTCAACCACCACTGCACGCTCGGTGTCATCCACCACTGCAATCTCGGTGTCATCCACCACTGCACACTCGGTGTCATCCACCACTGCACACTCGGTTTCATCCACCACTGCACACTCGGTGTCATACACCACTGCACACTCAGTGTCAACCACCACTGCACGCTCGGTGTCATCCACCACTGCACACTCGGTGTCATCCACCACTGCACACTCGATGTCATCCACCACTGCACACTCAGTGTCATTCACCACTGCACACTCAGTGTCATTCACCACTGCACACTCAGTGTCATTCACCACTGCACACTCAGTGCCATTCACCACTGCACACTCGGTGCCATTCACCACTGCACACTCGGTGCCATTCACCACTGCACACATGGTGTCATACACCACTGCACACTCGGTGTCATTCACCACTGCACACTCGGTGTCATCCACCACTGCACACTCAGTGTCATTCACCACTGCACACTCGGTGTCATACACCACTGCACATTCGGTGTCATTTACCACTGCACACTCGGTGCCATTCACCACTGCACACTCAGTGCCATTCACCACTGCACACTCGGTGTCATACACCACTGCACACTCGGTGTCATTCACCACTGCACACTCAGTGTCATTCACCACTGCACACTCTGTGTCATTCACCACTGCACACTCGGTGTCATTCACCACTGCACACTCGGTGCCATTCACCACTGCACACTCGGTGTCATTCACCACTGCACACTCGGTGTCATACACCACTGCACACTCAGTGTCAACCACCACTGCACTCTCGGTGTCATCCACCACTGCACGCTCGGTGTCATCCACCACTGCACACTCGGTTTCATCCACCACTGCACACTCGGTGCCATTCACCACTGCACACTCGGTGTCATTCACCACTGCACACTCGGTGCCATTTACCACTGCACACCCAGCACCACCCAACACCAGATCCTCACTGCCACCCACCATTGAGCAGCCAGTGCCATCCACCAGGACACATCCATTATCCCCCAACACCAGGAACTCAGTGCCAACCACCACCACCACTCGTTGCCATCCACAACTGTCTTCAGCATCATTTAGCACCGAACACTCAGTGACATCCGTCACCTCTCACTCCCTCCATCCACAAAGTGTCCTGATACCATGAAATGCTGCACCAGTGCCCACAACGTTTAACAACAGTGACGTCACAGGCACATCACTACTGTTAGTGCAAGTCCCACATACACCCCAAAACCAACACTAAACCTACAGGGACCCAGTAATAATGGCAACAGAGAGCCCCACAAAGACCCGGCTACTACCAACACCGACCCAGAGGTACCGAGGACTACCCAGAGCACTGACCCCAGAGGTACCGAGGACTACCCAGAGCACTGACCCCAGAGGTACCGAGGACTACCCAGAGCACTGACCCCAGAGGTACCGAGGACTACCCAGAGCACTGATCCCAGAGCACTGACCCCAGAGCACTGACCCCAGAGGTACTGGGTAACACCAGCACTGACCCCAGAGCACTGACCCCGGAGGTACTGGGTAACACCAGCACTGACCCCAGAGCACTGACCCCAGAGGTACCGAGGACTACCCAGAGCACTGACCCCAGAGGTACCGAGGACTACCCAGAGCACTGACCCCAGAGCACTGACCCCAGAGCACTGACCCCAGAGGTACTGGGTAACACCAGCACTGACCCCAGAGCACTGACCCCGGAGGTACTGGGTAACACCAGCACTGACCCCAGAGGTACCGAGGACTACCCAGAGCACTGACCCCAGAGGTACCGAGGCCTACCCAGAGCACTGACCCCAGAGGTACCGAGGACTACCCAGAGCACTGACCCCAGAGGTACCGAGGACTACCCAGAGCACTGACCACAGAGCACTGACCCCAGAGCACTGACCCCAGAGGTACTGGGTAACACCAGCACTGACCCCAGAGCACTGACCCCGGAGGTACTGGGTAACACCAGCACTGACCCCAGAGCACTGACCCCAGAGGTACCGAGGACTACCCAGAACACTGACCCCAGAGGTACCGAGGACTACCCAGAGCACTGACCCCAGAGGTACCGAGGACTACCCAGAGCACTGACCCCAGAGCACTGACCCCAGAGGTACCGAGGACTACCCAGAGCACTGACCCCAGAGGTACTGGGTAACACCAGCACTGACCCCAGAGCACTGACCCCAGAGGTACCGAGGACTACCCAGAGCACTGACCCCAGAGGTACCGAGGACTACCCAGAGCACTGACCCCAGAGGTACCGAGGACTACCCAGAGCACTGACCCCAGAGGTACTGGGTAACACCAGCACTGACCCCAGAGCACTGACCCCAGAGGTACCGAGGACTACTCAGAGCACTGACCCCAGAGGTACCGAGGACTACCCAGAGCACTGACCCCAGAGGTACCGAGGACTACCCAGAGCACTGACCCCAGAGCACTGACCCCAGAGCACTGACCCCAGAGCACTGACCCCAGAGGTACTGGGTAACACCAGCACTGACCCCAGAGCACTGACCCAGAGGTACCGAGGACTACCCAGAGCACTGACCCCAGAGGTACCGAGGACTACCCAGAGCACTGACCCCAGAGGTACTGGGTAACACCAGCACTGACCCCAGAGCACTGACCCCAGAGCACTGACCCCAGAGGTACTGGGTAACACCAGCACTGACCCCAGAGCACTGACCCAGAGGTACCGAGGACTACCCAGAGCACTGACCCCAGAGCACTGACCCCAGAGGTACTGGGTAACACCAGCACTGACCCCAGAGCACTGACCCAGAGGTACCGAGGACTACTCAGAGCACTGACCCCAGAGGTACTGGGTAACACCAGCACTGACCCCAGAGCACTGACCCAGAGGTACCGAGGACTACCCAGAGCACTGACCCCAGAGGTACCGAGGACTACCCAGAGCACTGACCCCAGAGGTACTGGGTAACACCAGCACTGACCCCAGAGCACTGACCCCAGAGCACTGACCCCAGAGGTACTGGGTAACACCAGCACTGACCCCAGAGCACTGACCCCAGAGGTACCGAGGACTACCCAGAGCACTGACCCCAGAGGTACTGGGTAACCCCAGCACTGACCCCAGAGCACTGACCCCAGAGGTACCGAGGACTACCCAGAGCACTGACCCCAGAGGTACTGGGTATCACCAGCACTGACCCCAGAGCACTGAACCCAGAGGTACTGGGTAACACCAGCACTGACCCCAGAGCACTGACCCCAGAGGTACCGAGGACTACTCAGAGCACTGACCCCAGAGGTACTGGGTAACACCAGCACTGACCCCAGAGGTACTGGGTAACACCAGCACAGACCCCAGAAGTACCCGGTAACAGCAGCACTGAACCGAGAGATACTCATTAATACCAGCAGTAACCCCACAGGAATTGAGTAACACCAGCTCAGAACCAGCTTCTGTGAAAGCACAGCACCATCTTAGTGCACAGTACATCCTCAGTGCCCCTCCCAGCGCACACTACCTTTTCAGTACACACCCTCAGTGCCCTTAGCACACAGGTGCCCCTCCGTGCTCATCCCAGCACATCTGCTCAGTACACAGTACCTCCTCAGTACCCCCTCACAATGCACCACTTAGAACCGACAGGTACTCTGCAATACCAGCACTGATCCCACTGGTGCCTTCAGTAATACCAGTACTAACTCACAGATACCCACTGACACCAGTACTGGACCCAGAGGTGCCCCAGTATTACTAGCATTGAACCCAGAGGTACCTTCCGTAATACCAGTAGTAACCCCACAGGTACCCACTGACACTAGTACTGAATATAGAGGTACCCCAGTAATGTCAGAAATGAACCCACAGTTAACCAATAAAACCAGCACTGAAGCCAGAGGTGACCCAGTAATATCATTACTATACCAACAGATAACCACTAAACAGGTAAGCAGGTACCTCACTAATACTAGCGCTGAGCTCACAGGTACCTCACTAATACCAGTGGTGAGCCCACAGGTACCTCACTGCGCAGAGCCACAGGTACCTCACTAATACTAGTGCAGAGCCCACAGGTACCCCACTAATATTAGTGCGGAGCCCACAGGTACCTCACTAATACTAGTGCGAAGCCCACAGGTACCTCACTGATACTAGCACTGAGCTAACAGGTACCTCAGAAATACTAGCACAGAGCCACAGGTACCCCACTAATGCTAGTGTGGAGCCCACACGTACCTCACTGATGCTAGCGCTGAGCCCACAGGTAGCTCAGTAATACTAGCACTGAGCTCACAGGTACCTCACTAATACAAGTGCGGAGCCCACAGGTACCTCATTAATACTAGCACTGAGCCTACAGGTACCTCACTAATACTAGTGCTGAGCCCACAGGTACCTCAGAAATACTAGCACTGAGCCCACAGGTACCTCACCAATACTAGTGCGGAGCCACAGGTACCTCACTAATACCAGGGCTGAGCTCACAGGTACCCCAATAATACTGGAGCAGAGCCCACAGGTACCTCACTGATACTAGCATTGAGCTCACAGGTACCTCACTAATACAAGTGCGGAGCCCAGAGGTACCTCATTAATACTAGCACTGAGCCTACAGGTACCTCACTAATACTAGTGCTGAGCCCACAGGTACTTCAGAAATACTAGCACTGAGCCCAAAGTTACCTCACTAATACTAGGGCGGAGCCCACAGGTACCTCAGAAATACTAGCACTGAGCCCACAGATACCTCACTAATACTAGGGCGGAGTCACAGGTAACTCACTAATACCAGGGCTGAGCTCACAGGTACCCCAAATAACAATAGTGCTAAGCCCAAAAGTACCCCAATAATATTAGTGTTGAGCTCACAGGTACCCCAATAATACTAGCAATGAGCTCACAGGTACACCAATAATATAAGTGCTGAGGTCACAGGTACCCCAATAATACTAGTTGTGAGCTCACAGGTACCCCAATAATATAAGTGCTGAGCTCACAGGTACCTCACTAATACTAGTGCTGAGCTCACAGGTACCTCACTAATACTAGTGCTGAGCTCACAGGTACCTCACTAATACTAGTGCGGAGCCCACATGTACCTCACTAATACTAGCACTGAGCCCATAGGTACCTCACTAATACTAGTGTGGAGCCACAGGGACCTCACTAATACTGGAGCGGAGCCTACAGGTACATCACTAATATTAGAGCGGAGCCCACAGGTACCTCAGTAATACTAGCACAGAACCACAGGTACCTCACTAATAATAGTGCGGAGCCCACAGGTACCTCACTGATACTAGCACTGGGCCCAAAGGTACCTCACTAATACTAGTGCGGAGCCCACAGGTACCTCAGAAATACTAGCACGGAGCCCACAGATACCTGACTAATACTAGTGCAGAGCCACAGGTGCCTCACTAATATTAGTGCAGAGTCACAGGTACCTCACTAATAACAGGGCTGAGCTCCCAGGTACCCCAATAAAAATAGTGCTAAGCCCAAAAGTACCCCAATAATATTAGTGCTGAGCTCACAGGTACCCCAATAATACTAGCACTGAGCTCACAGGTACCCCAATAATATAAGTGCTGAGCTTACAGGTACCCCAATAATACTAGTGCTGAGCTCACAGGTACCCCAATAATACTAGTTCTGAGCTCACAGGTACCCCAATAATATAAGTGCTGAGGTCACAGGTACCTTACTAATACTAGTATGGAGCCCACAGGTACCTCAGAAATACTAGCACTGAGCCCACAGGTACCTCACTAATACTAGTGCGGAGCCACAGGTGCCCCACTAATACCAGGGCTGAGCTCACAGGTACCCCACTAATACTGGAGCAGAGCCCACAGGTACCTCACTAATACTAGTGCGGAGCCCACAGGTACCTCACTAATACTAGTGCGGAGCCACAGGTACCTCACAAATACTGGAGCGGAGCCCACAGGTACCTCACTGATACTAGCACTGAGCCCACAGGTACCTCACTAATACTATTGAGGAGCCCACAGGTACCTCAGAAATACTAGCACTGAGCCCACAGGTACCTCGCTAATACTAGTGCGGAGCCACAGGTGCCTCACTAATACTAGTGCAGAGTCACAGGTACCTCACTAATACCAGGGCTGAGCTCACAGGTACCCCAATAACAATAGTGCTAAGCCCAAAAGTACCCCAATAATATTAGTGCTGGGCTCACAGGTACCCCAATAATACTAGCACTGAGCTCACAGGTACCCCAATAATATAAGTGCTGAGGTCACAGGTACCTTACTAATACTAGTGCGGAGCCCACAGGTACCTCAGAAATACTAGCACTGAGCCCACAGGTACCTCACTAATACTGGAGCGGAGCCCACAGGTACCTCACTAATACTAGTGCGGAGCCCACAGGTACCTCACTAATACTGGAGCGGAGCCCACAGGTACCTCACTAATACTAGTGCGGAGCCCACAGGTACCTCACTAATACTAGCACTGAGCCCACAGGTACCCCACTAATACTAGTGCGGAGTCACAGGTACCCTAATAACAATAGTGCTAAGCCCAAAAGTACCCCATTAATATTAGTGCTGAGCTCACAGGTGACCCAATAATAGCACTGAGCTCACAGGTACCCCAATAATCCTAGTGCTGAGCTCACAGGTACCCCAATAATCCTAGTGCTGAGCTCACAGGTACCCCAATAATACTAGTTCTGAGCTCACGGGTACCCCAATAATACTAGTCCTAAGCTCACAGGTACTCTGCTAGTAGACGCCTAGGCCCATCAGATATACTTATACTAACTGCATAGACCCACAGCTACCGGCTCATAGCAGCACTGAGCCCAGTGCCTCGCTAATATCAGCGCTAAACCACGGGTACCCCACGTATACTGGTGCTGACCCACCCAGGTCCCACTCTGATAGCAGCATTACTCCAGATACCCCATTAATAGAAGCGCCAAGCCCTCGGGTACCTCAGTAGTACAAGAGCTGCGCCCCAGTGTGTCTTCTCGCTGTCCTCTATGTGAACCCCTCAGGGCACAACACCTCCTCCCTGCCCCCCTCAGTGCACAATACCTCCTCACTGCCCCCTCAGGGCACACCATCTCCTCGCTGGCCCCCTCAGTGCACAATACCTCCTCACTGCCCCCTTCAGTGCACAATACCTCCTCACTGCCCCCTCAGTGCACACTACCTCCTCACTGCCCTCTTCAGTGCACAATACCTCCTCACTGCCCCCCCTCAATTCACAGCACCTCCTCACTGCCCCCTCAGGGCACAACATCTCCTCACTGTCCCCTTCAGTGCACAATACCTCCTCACTGCCCCCTCAGTGCACAATACCTCCTCACTGCCCCCTCAGTGCACAATACCTCCTCACTGCCCCCTTCAGTGCACAATACCTCCTCACTGCCCCCTCAGTGCACAATACCTCCTCACTGCCCCATCAGTGCACAATACCTCCTCACTGCCCCCTCAGTGCATGGTACCTCGTCGGTGCTTGTCTCAATGCCTCATCAGTACACCCCCGCAGTGTCCGTAGCGCACAGTTAACCTCATAGCACCTCTCAGCGCACAGTTTCGGTGCCTTTATCAATGCCTCGTCAGTACACCTCTCAGTGTCCTTAGCACACAGTGCCCCTCTCGGAGCATCTCCTCACTGCACAATACCTCCTCAGTGCCCCTCTCGGCGCATCCCCTCAGAGCACAGTCCACCTCGGCGCCCCTCTCAGTGCACAATCATCCTCATTGCACCTCTCAGTGCACCATCAGCCTCAGTGCACCTCTCAGTGCACAATCCACCTCGGCGCCCCTCTCAGTACACAATCAGCCTCAGTGCACCTCTCAGTGCACTGTTCACCTCGGCGCCCCTCTCAGTGCACCATCAGCCTCAGTGCACCTCTCAGTGCACAGTCCACCTCGGCGCCCCTCTCAGTGCACCATCAGCCTCAGTGCACCTCTCAGTGCACAGTTCACCTCGGCGCCCCTCTAAGTGCACCATCAGCCTCAGTGCACCTCTCAGTGCACGGTTCACCTCGGCGCCCCTCTCAGTGCACCATCAGCCTCAGTGCACCTCTCAGTGCACAGTCCACCTCGGCGCCCCTCTCAGTGCACCATCAGCCTCAGTGCACCTCTCAGTGCACAGTTCACCTCGGCGCCCCTCTCAGTGCACCATCATCCTCAGTGCACATCTCGGCGCCCCGTACCTCCTCAGTCTCCACTCCGCTCTCTTGGGGTCCTCCTGTTAGGGTCCGATTCTCCTCAGCTTGTATAAAGGGTCCCCAGTTGGTTCTCGGGGTTCTGTTCGCCCCGTTTCACGTCTCTTTGTGTGGCGGTTCCTCTGCAGGTGTGAGTGCCCCCGCTCCTCTCAGGGGTCTCTCTCCTCAGGGGTCCGTTGGTTGTCCTCCCTCTCCGCGGGCTCAGTATGACCCTTCCTTTCCTTGGCCTCTCTCCCCAGGCTGCACCTGGTGGACTCTCCGCTGCGAGGGCCTCTGTAGGGTCCGGCTGGTGGCCCTCTCTCTCCGCGGGCTCAGTGTGACCCTTCCTTCCTTGGCCTCTCTCCGGCTGGGTGCTCAGTGCCGTCCCTGGGTCTCGTCTGCCTCCCAGCCCCGGGGCGGCCTCTTTAAAGCGCCCCTCACATTCCTTCGCCTCCGCTCAGCCAATCAGAGGGCAGCTGGCAGGAAACCGGGCTCCTGTTTATGCAATGACTGAACCACAACTTTCCAAAGAGAGGGAAGGTGATGGCCCCCCGGCCCCTCCCGCATGAAAGGAGCCTTGACGCATTCTGAGGAATGTGAGAATCAGACGGAGAATGCCTGGGCTCTGACCCCCCCCCCCGTACCCCTCCCCCATCCACACTGGTGACTGAGAGCCCAGAAAACTATCTGCTGGGGGCAGAGCTGTGCCCCCCAGCTCTCCAGGCCTGGTTGCCCCCCCCCCCCAGGTATCTCTCTTGCACCCCTCTGCGTCTTCTGACTCCCCCTGGCACACTAGTGACCGAGCGCCCAGAAAACTATGTTCTGGGGACAGAGCTGTGCCCCCCACTCCAGTCCGGGCTCGCTGCCCCCCAACCCCGCTCTCTGCCCCCCCCCCCCCACCCCAACACCCCTCCACACGCAGACTGCGTCCGACTCCTACCGAGCGCCCAGAAAACTATGTGCTGGGGCAGAGTTGTGCCCCGGCCCCCGGCTTGTCTGCAGCCCCCTCCCCCTTGGTCACTTTTGCCCCCCCCCCCTTTAAGGACTGACTGATTCCCCACCTCAGGTAGATCTAAGCGACCCCCGCCCCCTTGATGTGCCTGCCTGACTCCCCGCCCCTCCAGCCCAGCCTGGTCTGTCTGCCCCTCCCCCCATCCCGATGTGTCTGTCTACCCCTCCCCCATCCCGGTGGGTCTGTCTGACCCTCCCCCCGCTGACTCTATCTGCCCCCCCCCGGTCTCTCTTGCCCCCCTCGTCTGTTTGCCCCTCCCCTCCCGAGCCGACCCTATCTGTGACCCGACCTTCTGCCCACAGCCCCCCCCCCCCCCCCTTCACTGTCTCCGAGCCATGCCAGTCCGATGCGGGCCCCCTTCAGCTCGCACCTTTAGAAACCCCACCCACGTTCTTTATGCACGTGAGGCCGATTTTACTTAGAGGTCATTAAAGCACTTCTGTGCACCCCCGGAATACATTTCACCCCCACCCAAGGCCTGAACATGAGCTCGTACATGACACATGTATGTGGCGGCTCGAGTACCCCTGGGGTACGCACAGCTTGGATGGGTGGAGGGCAGCCAGAAACTCAATGAGAAGAGCCGAAAAGAGCAGGCCCGAGCCGGGGGTCTTCGAGCCTGAGGCGAGCCGAGCCGCACCCCTGTCTGTGGCCGGCGTGTCGCTGTCTCCCCCCTTCTCCACCACTGTTCCTGTCTCCCCTCTTTCCACCACTATTTATCTGTCTCACTCCTTCTCCTTCACTGTTTCTGTCTCACCCCCTTTCCATCCCTGTTTCTGTCTCACCCCCTTTCCATCCCTGTTTCTGTCTCACCCCCTTTCCATCCCTGTTTCTGTCTCACCCCCTTTCCATCACTGTTTCTGTCTCTCCCTCTTTCCATCACTGTTTCTGTCTCTCCCCCTTTCCATCACTGCTTCTCTGGCTCCCTCTTCTCCTTCACTGTTTCTGTCTCTCCCTCTTTCCATCACTGTGTTTCTGTCTCTCCCTCTTTCCATCACTGTTTCTGTCTCTCCCTCTTTCCATCACTGTTTCTGTCTCTCCCCCTTTCCATCACTGCTTCTCTGGCTCCCTCTTCTCCTTCACTGTTTCTGTCTCTCCCTCTTTCCATCACTGTGTTTCTGTCTCTCCCTCTTTCCATCACTGTGTTTCTGTCTCTCCCCCTTTCCATCACTGTTTCTGTCTCTCCCTCTTCTCCACACCTGTTGCTCTGTCTCTCACTCTCTCCTCTGTTTCCGGCTCCATCTCTCCCTTCGTGTCTTCCTCTCCCCCCAGCCCGCACGTCGTCCCGTCCTGGCAGCCTGTGCGCCCCTCAATCCCTGGGGTCACTTACCTCTCTCCTTCCCACCCCAGTTTACCAGGTCCTTTCTTCCTGCCCAAGCCTACAAGTTACTATGGACTGAGATGGGGTTCACAGGTTCATGTTTACAGGCTCTGCCCCCCTCCCCCACCCCTCTGTGCACAGAGCGGGCAGCAGGCACTGCCCGGGCAGTAATTCCAGCTGTGAGCCAGCTCTCTTGGCGGTGCAGTGAGGCCAGCCTCCACTAGGGGGCTCTGGGGGTAGTGATTTGTGGCTGGGGGCTCACAGGTTCATGTTTACAGTCTCTGCGCCCTTCCCCCCACTACCTCTGTGCACAGAGCTGGCAGCAAGCACTGCCCGGGCAGTAATTCCAGCTGTGAGCCTGCTCTCTGCCCGGGCTGGCGGTGCAGTAAGGACAGCCTCCACCAGGGGGCTCTGGGGGCCGTGAGATGTGGCTGGGGGCTCACAGGTTCATGTTTACAGGCTTCGTTCCCCCCTCTGCCAGCTGGGAGCCTGCTCTCTGCCCGGGCTGGCGGTGCAGTAAGGACAGCCTCCACCAGGGGGCTCTGGGGGCCGTGAGATGTGGCTGGGGGCTCACAGGTTCATGTTTACAGGCTTCGTTCCCCCCTCTGCCAGCTGGGAGCCTGCTCTCTGCCCGGGCTGGCGGTGCAGTAAGGACAGCCTCCACCAGGGGGCGCTGGGGGGCCGTGAAGTGCGGCTGGTGCTGCCCTGAGCACCATGTTAGTAATGCAAAAGCCAGGCTCTGTATCCAAGCGCCCGATACCTTCTCATGGAATTCAGGGCACTGGGCAAGTCATATTTATATATGCCAAGACCCCCGGGGGCCCCTCTTAACAACATCTCTGGATGCATTCCGTTTTTCAGCAGATTTAGGACATCCTTAGATCGTGTGGCTGCCTGACAAGAGGAGGCTTGGACAGGCAGCGATAAACCCGCCGATTCCAGACTTCCTGTTCCTGCAACAACACGATCTTAGGTGAACTTTCAGGGCTGCAATGTCTAGTGCATCAGGGCCTCGTGACAGCATCAGATGGACGCTACAGCGCGTGAAGTTACAGCTCTACTTGCTGAATGTTTATTCCCACAGATCAGTTCCCTTAGAACGCGTCTCCTCGCTGCAACAGGGAAACCACAGCCCGGCCCCCAGGGTCCCTGAGAGGAAACCAGGAACATCAAAGTCCTGTTCCCAGGGTCTGTGCGAGGAAACCGGGAACATCAAAGCCCTGCTCCCAGGGTCTCTGAGAGGAAACCAGGAACATCAAAGCCCTGCCCCCAGGGTCCCTGAGAGGAAACCAGGAACATCAAAGACCAGCTCCCAGGGTCTCCAAGAGGAAACCAGGAACTTCAAAGCCCTGCTCCCAGGGTCCCTGAGAGGAAACCAGGAACATCAAAGACCAGCTCCCAGGGTCTCCAAGAGGAAACCAGGAACTTCAAAGCCCTGCTCCCAGGGTCCCTGAGAGGAAACCAGGAACATCAAAGCCCTGCTCCCAGGGTCTCCAAGAGGAAACCAGGAACATCAAAGCCCTGCTCCCAGGGTCTCCAAGAGGAAACCAGGAACTTCAAAGCCCTGCTCCCAGGGTCCCTGAGAGGAAACCAGGAACATCAAAGCCCTGCTCCCAGGGTCTGTGAGAGGAAACCAGGAACATCAAAGCCCTGCTCCCAGGGTCCCTGAGAGGAAACCAGGAACATCAAAGACCAGCTCCCAGGGTCTCCAAGAGGAAACCAGGAACTTCAAAGCCCTGCTCCCAGGGTCCCTGAGAGGAAACCAGGAACATCAAAGCCCTGCTCCCAGGGTCCCTGAGAGGAAACCAGGAACATCAAAGCCCTGCTCCCAGGGTCCCTGAGAGGAAACCAGGAACATCAAAGACCAGCTCCCAGGGTCTCCAAGAGGAAACCAGGAACTTCAAAGCCCTGCTCCCAGGGTCCCTGAGAGGAAACCAGGAACATCAAAGCCCTGCTCCCAGGGTCCCTGAGAGGAAACCAGGAACATCAAAGCCCTGCTCCCAGGGTCTCCAAGAGGAAACCAGGAACATCAAAGCCCCGCTCCCAGGGTCTCCAAGAGGAAACCAGGAACTTCAAAGCCCTGCTCCCAGGATCTCTGAGAGGAAACCAGGAACATCAAAGCCCTGCTCCCAGGGTCTCCAAGAGGAAACCAGGAACATCAAAGCCCTGTACCCAGGGTCTGTGAGAGGAAACCAGGAACATCAAAGCTCTGCTCCCAGGGTCCCTGAGAGGAAACCAGGAACATCAAAGACCAGCTCCCAGGGTCTCCAAGAGGAAACCAGGAACTTCAAAGCCCTGCTCCCAGGGTCCCTGAGAGGAAACCAGGAACATCAAAGCCCTGCTCCCAGGGTCTCTGAGAGGAAACCTGGAACATCAAAGCCCTGCTCCCAGGGTCTGTGAGAGGAAACCAGGAACATCAAAGCCCTGCTCACAGGGTCCCTGAGAGGAAACCAGGAACATCAAAGACCAGCTCCCAGGGTCTCCAAGAGGAAACCAGGAACTTCAAAGCCCTGCTCCCAGGGTCCTTGAGAGGAAACCAGGAACATCAAAGCCCTGCTCCCAGGGTCTCCAAGAGGAAACCAGGAACACCAAAGCCCTGCTCCCAGGATCTCTGAGAGGAAACCAGGAACATCAAAGCTCTGCTCCCAGGGTCTCTGAGAGGAAACCAGGAACATCAAAGCCCTGTACCCAGGGTCTGTGAGAGGAAACCAGGAACATCAAAGACCAGCTCCCAGGGTCTCCAAGAGGAAACCAGGAACTTCAAAGCCCTGCTCCCAGGGTCCCTGAGAGGAAACCAGGAACATCAAAGCCCTGCTCACAGGGTCCCTGAGGGGAAACCAGGAACATCAAAGACCAGCTCCCAGGGTCTCCAAGAGGAAACCAGGAACTTCAAAGCCCTGCTCCCAGGGTCCCTGAGAGGAAACCAGGAACATCAAAGCCCTGCTCCCAGGGTCTCCAAGAGGAAACCAGGAACACCAAAGCCCTGCTCCCAGGATCTCTGAGAGGAAACCAGGAACATCAAAGCTCTGCTCCCAGGGTCTCTGAGAGGAAACCAGGAACATCAAAGCCCTGTACCCAGGGTCTGTGAGAGGAAACCAGGAACATCAAAGCCCTGCTCCCAGGGTCTCTGAGAGGAAACCAGGAACATCAAAGCTCTGCTCCCAGGGTCTCTGAGAGGAAACCAGGAACATCAAAGCCCTGTACCCAGGGTCTGTGAGAGGAAACCAGGAACATCAAAGCCCTGTACCCAGGGTCTGTGAGAGGAAACCAGGAACATCAAAGCCCTGCTCCCAGGGTCTCTGAGAGGAAACCAGGAACATCAAAGCCCTGCTCCCAGGGTCTCTGAGAGGAAACCAGGAACATCAAAGCTCTGCTCCCAGGATCTGTAAGAGGAAACCAGGAACATCAAAGCCCTGCTCCCAGGGTCTGTGAGAGGAAACCAGGAACATCAAAGCCCTGCTCCCAGGGTCTGTGAGAGGAAACCAGGAACTTCAAAGCCCTGCTCCAAGGGTCCCTGAGAGGAATCCAGGAGCATCAAAGCCCTGCTCCCAGGATCTGTAAGAGGAAACCAGGAACATCAAAGCTCTGCTCCCAGGGTCTCGGAGAGGATACCGGGAAAAGAGGAAACCGGGAATATCAAAGCCCTGCTCCCAGGGTCTCTGAGAGGAAACCAGGAACATCAAAGCCCTGCTCCCAGGGTCTCTGAGAGGAAACCAGGAACTTCAAAACCCTGCTCCCAGGGTCTCTGAGAGGAAACCAGGAACATCAAAGTCCTGCTCTCAGGGTCTGTGAGAGGAAACCAGGAACATCAAAGCCCTGCTCCCAGGGTCTGTGAGAGGAAACCTGGAACATCAAAGCCCTGCTCTCAGGGTCTCCGAGAGGAAACCAGGATTATCAAAGCCCTGCTCCCAGGGTCTCTGAGAGAAAACCAGGAACATCAAAGCCCTGCTCCCAGGCTCTCCGAGAGGAAACCAGGAACATCAAAACCCTGCTCCCAGGGTCTCCGAGAGGAAACCAGGAACATCAAAACCCTGCTCCCAGGGTCTCTGAGAAGGAACCAGGAACATCAAAGCCCTGCTCCCAGGCTCTCCGACAGGAAACCAGGAACATCAAAGCCCTGCTCCCAGGGTCTCTGAGAGGAAACCAGGAACATCAAAACCCTGCTCCCAGGGTCTCTGAGAAGAAACCAGGAACATCAAAGCCCTGATCACAGGGTCTCTGAGAGGAAACCGGAAACATCGAAGCCCTGCTCCCAGGGTCTCTGAGAAGAAACCGGGAACATCAAAGCTCTGCTTCCAGGGTCTCTGAGAGGAAACCGGGAACATCAAAGCCCTGCTCCCAGGGTCTCTGAGAGGAAACCGGGAAATTCCAAGCGCTGCTCCCAGGGTCTCTGAGAAGAAACTGGGAACATCAAAGGCCTGCTCTCAGGGTCTCTGAGTTTGACCGGGAACATCAAAGCCCTGCTCCCAGGGTCTCTGAGAGGAAACCAGGAACATCAAAGCCCTGTACCCAGGGTCTGTGAGAGGAAACCAGGAACATCAAAGCTCTGTTCCCAGGGTCTCTGAGAGGAAACCGGGAACATCAAAGCCCTGCTCCCAGGGTCTCTGAGAGGAAACCGGGAAATTCCAAGCCCTGCTCACAGGGTCTCCAAGAGGAAACCAGGAACATCAAAGCTCTGCTCCCGGGGTCTCTGAGAAGGAACCAGGAACATCAAAGCCCTGCTCCCAGGCTCTCCGAGAGGAAACCAGGAACATCAAAGCCCTGCTCCCAGGGTCTCTGAGAGGAAACCGGGAACATCAAAGTGCTGCTCCAAGGTCTCCAAGAGGAAACCGGGAACATCAAAGCTCTGCTCCCAGGGTCTCTGAGAGGAAACCAGGAACATCAAAGCGTTGCTCCCAGGGTCTCTGAGAGGAAACCAGGAACATCAAAGCCCTGCTCCCAGGGTCTGTGAGAGGAAACCGGGAACATCAAAGCCCTGCTCCCAGGGTCTCTGCGAGGAAACCAGGAACATCAAAGCCCTGCTCCCAGGGTCTCCAAGAGGAAACCGGGAACATCAAAGCCCTGCTCTCAGGGTCTCTGAGTGTGACCGGAACCATCAAAGCCCTGCTCCCAGGGTCTCTGAGAGGAAACCAGGAACATCAAAGCGTTGCTCCCAGGGTCTCTGAGAGGAAACCAGGAACATCAAAGCCCTGCTCCCAGGGTCTCTGCGAGGAAACCGGGAACATCAAAACCCTGCTCCCAGGGTCTCTGAGAGGAAACCGGGAACATCAAAGCCCTGCTCCCAGGGTCTCTGAGAGGAAACCAGGAACATCAAAGCCCTGTACCCAGGGTCTGTGAGAGGAAACCAGGAACATCAAAGCTCTGTTCCCAGGGTCTCTGAGAGGAAACCGGGAACATCAAAGCCCTGCTCCCAGGGTCTATGAGAGGAAACCAGGAACATCAAAGCCCTGCTCCCAGGGTCTCCGAGAGGAAACCAGGAACATCAAAGCCCTGCTCCCAGGGTCTCCAAGAGGAAACCGGGAACATCAAAGCCCTGCTCCCAGGGTCTCTGAGAGGAAACCAGGAACATCAAAGCCCTGCTCCTAGGGTCTCGGAGAAGAAACCGGGAAAAGAGGAAACCAGGAATATCAAAGCCCTGCTCCCAAGGTCTCTGAGAGAAAACCAGGAACATCAAAGCCCTGCTCCCCGGTCTCTGAGACGAAACCAGGAACATCAAAGCCCTGCTCACAGGGTCTCTGAGAGGAAACCAGGTACATCAAAGCCCTGCTCCCAAGGTCTCTGAGAAGAAACTGGGAACATCAAAGCCCTGCTCCCAGGGTCTCTGAGAGGAAACCAGGAACATCAAAGCCCTGCTCCCAGGGTCTCTGAGAGGAAACCAGGAACATCAAAGCCCTGCTCCCAGGGTCTCCAAGAGGAAACCGGGAACATCAAAGCCCTGCTCCCAGGGTCTCCAAGAGGAAACCGGGAACATCAAAGCTCTGCTCCCAGGGTCTCTGAGAGGAAACCAGGAACATCAAAGCGTTGCTCCCAGGGTCTCTGAGAGGAAACCAGGAACATCAAAGCCCTGCTCCCAGGGTCTCCAAGAGGAAACCGGGAACATCAAAGCCCTGCTCCCAGGGTCTCTGCGAGGAAACCGGGAACATCAAAACCCTGCTCCCAGGGTCTCTGAGAGGAAACCGGGAACATCAAAGCCCTGCTCCCAGGGTCTCTGAGAGGAAACCAGGAACATCAAAGCCCTGTACCCAGGGTCTGTGAGAGGAAACCAGGAACATCAAAGCTCTGTTCCCAGGGTCTCTGAGAGGAAACCGGGAACATCAAAGCCCTGCTCCCAGGGTCTGTGAGAGGAAACTTGGAACATCAAAGCCGTGCTCCAGGGTCTGTGAGAGGAAACCAGGAACATCAAAGCCCTGCTCCCAGGGTCTCTGAGAGGAAACCAGGAACATCAAAGCCCTGCTCCCAGGGTCTCTGAGAGGAAACCAGGAACATCAAAGCCCTGCTCCCAGGGTCTCCAAGAGGAAACCGGGAACATCAAAGCCCTGCTCCCAGGGTCTCTGCGAGGAAACCGGGAACATCAAAACCCTGCTCCCAGGGTCTCTGAGAGGAAACCGGGAACATCAAAGCCCTGCTCCCAGGGTCTCTGAGAGGAAACCAGGAACATCAAAGCCCTGTACCCAGGGTCTGTGAGAGGAAACCAGGAACATCAAAGCTCTGTTCCCAGGGTCTCTGAGAGGAAACCGGGAACATCAAAGCCCTGCTCCCAGGGTCTATGAGAGGAAACCAGGAACATCAAAGCCCTGCTCCCAGGGTCTCCGAGAGGAAACCAGGAACATCAAAGCCCTGCTCCCAGGGTCTCTGAGAGGAAACCAGGAACTTCAAAGCCCTGCTCACAGGGTCTCCAAGAGGAAACCGGGAACATCAAAGCCCTGCTCCCAGGGTCTCTGAGAGGAAACCAGGAACATCAAAGCCCTGCTCCCAGGATCTCTGAGAGGAAACCAGGAACATCAAAGCCCTGCTCCCAGGGTCTCTGAGAAGAAACCGGGAAAAGAGGAAACCAGGAATATCAAAGCCCTGCTCCCAAGGTCTCTGAGAGAAAACCAGGAACATCAAAGCCCTGCTCCCCGGTCTCTGAGACGAAACCAGGAACATCAAAGCCCTGCTCACAGGGTCTCTGAGAGGAAACCAGGTACATCAAAGCCCTGCTCCCAAGGTCTCTGAGAAGAAACTGGGAACATCAAAGCCCTGCTCTCAGGGTCTGTGAGAGGAAACCTGGAACATCAAAGCCCTGCTCCCAGGGTCTCTGAGAGGAAACTTGGAACATCAAAGCCGTGCTCCAGGGTCTGTGAGAGGAAACCAGGAACATCAAAGCGTTGCTCCCAGGGTCTCTGAGAGGAAACTGGGAACATCAAAACCCTGCTCCCAGGATCTGTGAGAGGAAACTAGGAACATCAAAGCCCTGCTCTCAGGGTCTGTGAGAGGAAACCTGGAACATCAAAGCCCTGCTCCCAGGGTCTGTGAGAGGAAACCTGGAACATCAAAGCCCTGCTCCCAGGATCTGTGAGAGGAAACTAGGAACATCAAAGCCGTGCTCCAGGGTCTGTGAGAGGAAACCAGGAACATCAAAGCCCTGCTCCCAGGGTCTCCGAGAGGAAACCGGGAACATCAAAGCCATGCTCACAGGGTCTCCAAGAGGAAACCGGGAACATCAAAGCCCTGCTCACAGGGTCTCTGAGAGGAAACCGGGAACATCGAAGCCCTGATCACAGGGTCTCTGAGAGGAAACCGGAAACATCGAAGCCCTGCTCCTAGGGTCTATGAGAGGAAACCGGGAACATCAAAGCCCTGCTCCCAGGGTCTCTGAGAGGAAACCAGGAACATCAAAGCCCTGCTCCCAGGATCTGTGAGAGGAAACCAGGAACATCAAAGCCCTGCTCCCAGGGTCTCTGAGAAGAAACTGGGACCATTAAAGCCCTGCTCCCAGGGTCTCTGAGAGGAAACCAGGAACATCAAAGCCCTGCTCCCAGGATCTGTGAGAGGAAACCAGGAACATCAAAGCCCTGCTCCCAGGGTCTCCAAGAGGAAACCGGGAACATCAAAGCCCTGCTCCCAGGGTCTCTGAGAGGAAACCGGGAACATCAAAGCCCTGCTCCCAGGGTCTCTGAGAAGAAACCAGGAACATCAAAGCCCTGCTCCCAGGGTCTCTGAGAGGAAACCGGGAACATCAAAGCCCTGCTCCCAGGGTCTGTGAGAGGAAACCAGGAACATCAAAGCTCTGTTCTCAGGGTCTCTCAGAGGAAACCGGGAACATCAAAGCCCTACTCCTCATCCATCATTCCTATTCCTCATACCTCATCCCTGCTCCTCATACCTCATCCCTACACCTCATACCTCATCCCTACTCGTCATTCTTAATCCCTACTCCTCACACATCATTCCTACCCCTCATACCTCATCCCTGTAGGACAGTAGGATCTGCTTCACATGGGTACCCCCACTTTTTGCTGGTGTTTCACTGTTTTTTGACCTTAGTCTGGCTGTGGCCCTGCTAATCAGGACCACAGCCTAGCTGCTTCCTCTTTAAAATGGTTTCCATGTACATTAGGTACATATCTAATTGGATTCTAGAGTGCCTTATAAGCTCCTAGTATATGGTATACTATGTACCTAGGGCGTAGGTACCTCAGAGGCCTACCAGGGGCTGCAGCATGTATTATGCCACCCCTGGGAAGCACTCCAAAATGACACCACAGGTCTGCTGCTGCAACCTGGGTAAGGGTGTGCTTGCACCCCTTACTGTGGTATAGGCTACCTCTATCACTACCTTATACAGACACATATAAACCTATAAGCCACTCCTTTGGTAGGCCTTGACAATCCTGAAGGCAGAGTGCTTGGTTTTATGTGAGAGGGTGCCCAAGCATGAGCTGAGCCCCTCTGCAGCATTCAGAAATACTTCCTTATGCCTGTTCTGTGATACAGCCATATCATATACTCTTAAGTGCATTATAACCTCGTGGTAAATGCTATCTTTGGGATGGCTGCATCAAAACATGTCGTGTTTGGTGTCAAACACTTTGGAATTCTACCCCCCGCTAGTTCTGGTGGCAGGGGTAGCATTCCACCCTTCTAGAGTTAGAGACATGTTCACACTGGCTAAACCCGATTAAATCTTTTCAAAGCCCTGGCATCACAAAATGGATGCCACTGCCACAGACACGGGTCTGGGCTCATGCTGCTGGGGGAAACTCCGGCAGGGGAGGCCTGGACAATAGGTTTCCTGTCACAGGGAGGTGTAACCACCTCCCCCGACAGACAGATGTGTATTGGGGCAGGGTGGGTGCATTCACAGAATGCTTTTGAGACACTGCCTGGGGCACACAAGGTGTCCCTGTGCATAGCCCAGTTCAAACCGGTTGTCAGGGGCACTCAACCCCTGCTCTGGCGCGAAACTAGACAAAGGGGAAGGGGTGTAACCACCCTCACCCCAGGCCCACCCATAGGTGGGGCCTTAGAGTTAGTCCATCCCCTAAACTTAGGAGAAGTATAGGAATACAGTCCCTAGGACTTTAGATTACCCTGGACGAACCTCTGAAATATATATCCTGGACCTTCGAATTTCTATCATGACTAGAAGATGGAAGAAATCTCCCTTGGGGTCAAGGAGTGACTCCCCTGCTTGGCAGGCACCAAAGAAGCAACTGACCGGTCTGCATTGCTGAAGCTCCCGCCGGACGCCGAAGTCTCTGCATCACCAGAGGTGGATTTCCAGACTTCGCCAAGGCTACCCTGAGTCCACAGCAAAGCTGAGGCCCGTGGCTATCGTGGGTGACGTGGAACCTTGACCCCTGGACACCGTGAACTTTTGCAGCAACAACACCTTCCTGGTCATCCTCGAAGTTGTGCTTTGGGCTCTGAGCAGCCCAAGCCTTGAGCACCTCCTGCACCGAAGATTGTTGGCCTCCACTCCACGAGTGACCCGTGGGCCAGCTCCAAGTGTGGCCGCTCGAGGCTCCTTTGTGATCACTAGCCCGTTGGCTAGCAGATCCCCACGAAGGCAACTGCACTTCTGTTTGGGCTTTTCTGGTTGCTCCAGTCTTGCTCTTACTTACCCTTGCTGGGTGAGTCCATCAGACCTTGCTGGTCTGCACCGCAGACCTTTCTCTGATTTCCTGAGACTTGCCGTTGCCAAGGCTTGTTGGGTCCTTTCTGGTCGCTGATACTGCAGCACTCGACAAACTTTGTGGTACAGCTTGAATCCAGCTCGTGGACTTCATCGACACCTCCTGGACCTCGTGGCTGTAGAGTCAAGACACCCGTCAACTCACCTGAAGCACCCGACATCTGTAGGCATTGATCCATCCTGCTCTAGGTCACTGGCAAATGACCCAGACTCTGTCCCCTCTGCTTTCAGGTTCCTTACATCCTAGATCCAGGCTTGGATCTCTCCGTACACTTCTCCTCTTCACGGCAGCAGCAGTTCTTTGCAGGCTTCCATTGGAATCGACGACGTGACCCGACACCAAAAGGCACCTATGCACGCGGCTTCCCTGGGTGAGGTAACTCAAGTACTCCGGTACTCTCGAGGGTGCTAGCCCTAGAACTGTCTAAGTCCAAAAGGGTTTGGTCCTAGTTCGATTTGAAGTGTCCCTAATCTTTAAAATTCCAACCGCAACATACCCCATAGAAAGTAATAGGAACCAGCGGTTGTGTTTACACACTGCATACAGTTCCCGTGGGTCCCCTGTGTCACGACCCTGGGTGGTTCCTTGGGGTCCCAGCGATTCTACAGGCAATACGCCCACTGCCTATTACAGTTGTGGTTCTTATACCACTTTTTTAGTATATGGTTTGGTACGCCCATAGGGCCCAAACGTGTATTTGTGCTTTTACTGATGCTTAAACACTTGTAACTAAAGTACTTTGAACTCCAGTCTCATAAAGAGACTAGAGGGGTGTGTTTTATCTTAAATACATATATTTTGAATATATACCTGGTGTGGTTGTCTTTTCATTTGATCATTCAAGAGATTATAGACTGGTAAAACAAGCTGCTTTACATTCCTTCAAGACTTAGCCTGAAGGCTGCTCTCCATAGCTACCACTAGGATAGCTTTCATATAAGGTTGTCTTTAACCTATCACAATAAGGGGTTGTTTGGACTGATACAAGGTGCCCACTAGAACTAGTGGACAGCATATATCAGGCCACCTTCTCACAGGACCCGCTAATCAGGACCCCAGCCTAGCTGCTTCCTCTCTAAAATGGTTTCCATGTACATAAGGTACATTGCTAAGTGGATTCTGGAGTCCATATACTAGGGGCCTTATAAGCCCCTAGTATATGGTATACTATGTACCTAAGGCATAAGTACATTAGAGGCCTACCAAGGGCTGAAGCATGTATTATGACACCCCTGGGAAGCACTCCAAAATGACACCACAGGTCTGCTACTGCAGCCTGGGTAAGGTGGTGCTTGCACCCCTTACAGTGGTATAGGCTACCGATATCACTACCATTGCACACACATATAAAACCTATAAGTCACTCCTATGGCAGGCCTTAACAATCCTGAAGGCAGAGTGTTTGATTTTATGTGAGAGGGTGCCCCTGCATGAGCAGAGCCCCTCTGCAGCGTTTGGAGTACCTCTTCTAATGCTGTTTGTGGTGCAGCCTGACCATATACTCTTAAGTGCATTATAACCTCGTGGTAAATGCTAACTTTGGACTGGCTGCACGGAAACAAGTCGTGTTTGGTGTCAAACGCTTTGGAATACTACCCCCAACCAGTTCTGGTGGCGGGGGTAGCATTCCACACTTCTAGAGGGAGAGACATGTTCACACTGGTCTGACCAGTTAAAGACTTTCTACAGCCCTGGCATCACAAAATGGATGCCACAGACACTGGTATGGCCTCCTGGCGCTGACCGAAACTCCAGCAGGGGAGGCCTGGACAATAGGTTTCCTGTCCCAGAGAGGTGTAACCACCTCCCCAGACAGGCAGATGTGCATTGAGGCTGGGCGGGAGTCCTCTCTGGTGCTTTGAAGTCCTGCACTGGGGGCACACTTGGTGTTCCTGTGCATAGTCCAGTTCAAACCGGTTGCAGGGGCTACCTGCCCCTGCTCTGGTGCGAAACAGGACTGAGGAAATGGGTGTAACCACCCCTCTTTCCAAACCCTCCCAGAGGTGGGTCCCTAGAGTATGTCCAACCCCCAAACTTTGTATAAGTATGGGAACCTAGTCCTTGCGACTTTAGATTACCCTGGTCGTAACTCTGCAACATATATCCTGGACCTTCGACTTTCTATCTCGACTAGAAGATGGAAGAAATCTCCCCTGGGGTCAAGGAGTGACTCCCCTGCTTGGCAGGCACCAAAGAAGCAACTGACCGGTCTGCATCGCTGAAGCTCCCACCGGACACCAAAGTCTTTGCATCACCAGAGGTGGATTTCCAGACTTCCCTGAGGCTACCCTGAGTCCACAGCAAAGCTGAGGCCCGTGGCTATCGTGGGTGATGTGGAACCATGACCCATGGACACCGTGAACTTTTGCAGCAACACTATCTTCCTGGTTCCCCTCGAAGTTGTGCCTTGGGCTCTGAGCAGCCCCAGCCTTGAGCACCTCCTGCACCGAAGATTGCTGGCCTCCACTCCACGAGTGACCCGTGCGCCAGTTTCAAGTGTGACCGCTCGAGACTCCTTCATGATCTCTAGCCCATTGGCTAGTAGGTCCCCACGAAGGCAACTCCTCTTCTGATTGGACTTTCCTGGTTGCTCCAGACGTACCCCAACTTACCGTCACTGGGTGAGTCCCTCAGACCTTGCTGGTCTGCACCGCAGTTCTTTCTCTGCTTTCCAGTGACTTGCCGTTGCCAAGGCTTGTTGGGTCCAATCTGGTCGCTGACACCGCAGCACTTGATAAACTTTGTGGGACAGCTCGAATCCAGCTCTTGGTTGTCATCGGCGCCTTCTGGACCTCGTGGCTGAAGAGTCAAGACACCCATCAACTCACCTGAAGCACCCGACATCTGTGGGCATTGGTCCATCCTGCCCTCGGTCACTGGCTAGTGACCCAGACTCTGCCCCTCTGCTTTCAGGTTCCTTTCATCCTAGATCCAGGGTTGGATCTCTTCGGACACTTCTCCTCTTCACGGCAGCAGCAGTTCTTCGCAGGCTTCCATTGCAATCGACGACGCGACCCGACACCAAAAGACACCTATGCACCCGGCTTCCCTGGGTGAGGTAACTCGAGTACTCTGGTGCTCCCGTGGGTGCTAGCCCTAGAACTTCTTAAGTCCAAAAGGGTTTCGTCCTGACTTGATTCTAAGTGTCCCTTTAAATTTCCAACCGCAACATTGCCCATAGAAGCTAACGGGAACCCGCAGTTGTGTTTTCACACTGCATACAGTTCCCTTGGGTCCCCTGTGTCACTACCTTGGGTGGTTCCTTGGGGTCCCAGCGATTTTACAGGCCTGTGTCTAGTTCAGTCGTGGTTCTTATACCACTTTTTTGGTATACTGTTTGGTATGCCCCTAGGGCCAAAACGTGTATTTGTGCTAATACTGTTGATTGCTAACTTGTAAATTAAGTACTTCGAACTCCAATCTCATAAAGAGACTAGAGGGGCGTGTTCTATCTTAAATACATATATATTTTTAATATATACCTGGTGTGGTTGTCCTTTTATTTGATCATTCAAGAGATTATAGACTGGTAAAACAAGCTGCTTTACATTCCTTCAAGTCTTAGCCTGAAGGCTGCTCTCCATAGCTACCACTAGGATAGCTTTCAATAAAGGTTGTCTTTAACCAATTCACCATAAGGGGTTGTTTGGACTGATACAGGGTGCCCACTAGAACTAGTGGACAGCATATATCAGGCCAACCTCTCACACTCCATGTACAAAGTGTAATGGTAATTGGTTGTCCATGATTGGTATGTTTGCCTTACTACTAAAGTCCCCAGTAAACTGCAGCACTAATTGTGCCACCCACACAAGGAGCCTTGAAGAGGGAACACATGCCTGCCACTGCAGTGCCTGCGCGCAGTTTGTTAAACTGTCATATTGTTCTGACAAGTGCACCCACTTGCCAGACCTTACCCTTCCCTTTCTATGCACATCAGACACCCCTATGGTAGGTCCAAGGTACCCCCTGGGCAGGGTGCAGTGCATGTGACAGGTAGGACATGTACGAAGGTGTGTACCATGTCCTAACAGTGAAATAATCTCCATTGTATTTTTCACTGTTGAAAGGCCATCTTTCCTATAGGATAGAATGGGGAGGCTGTGTAATATATTTTCCAGTCTATCTTCCCAAAAGCTTAAGATGGAGAGGTGAAGTTTAGTGTGCCTGCACTCACAATGTGATAACACATCTTTTTATGAAGGTGGTTTTTGCATTGTATGTTTAGAAGACACTCTTTTAGTGCTCTAACATTTCTGTGTGTCTCTGCCTTGGTTGTGGATTGACTGTTTGGTTTTGAAAGTGATAGGATCTGGGGAAATGTCTTGACCCAGGGGAGGAGGTGAGACAGCAACAGGCTGACCTTCATCTGGAGTGTAGGGGGAGGAGCAGCCCCTTGAGGTGAAAAGGCCTGGGTTGCTGCCATAAAACAATGGTCCCATCTCCTGCTGAGTGATTGAGAATCCAGACCCCCACTAATCAAAGGAAGAAGGTGTCACTGGCAGGGAGGTACCCAGAACTGGTTTGAACAGGGGTCAGTGCCCCCTGAACACAAAGACTTCAAAGACATTTAGGGGTGTAACTGTGAGAGCTGAAGCCCCTGAACTTTGGAGAAATGGATTGATCAAGTTTGAACAAGACTGAAGCTACTTCGTGATCAAGAGGAACCTTTCCCAAGGGAGAGGAGTTGGCCTAACGGCTAGGGCACTCGACCTCGGACCTGGGGAACTGGGTTCGAGTCTCGGTAATGACGCTGAACATCCTGTGATTCTGGGCAAATCACTTAATCTCCCCGTGCCTAACAAAGAATGAATGTGTGTCCTAATGTAACGTAACTGGTGCTATTTAAAGCGCTCTGATACCTGATTGGATTCGTGTCAAGTTTGCGCTAGATAAAACTCTGCAAAAAAGAAACAACTGATGAGACTGAAGGAAGGGACTGGCCCTTGCTGGGTGTTCTGGGGCTGGCCTGCAGTTTGCTGTTTTACCCAAGGAGAGGCTAAAGGGACTTTGCTGTGTGCTGTGTCCCCCTGCTTGAAAGGACTTTGTGTGTGTGTGTGCTGTGGCCAGAAGTAACTTATCCCCAAGGGCCCGAGGTGAGCTCGCTCTCTGTTGAGGAAACTCAGGAACACAAAAGTTTCCAGGAGAGTCTGAGTGACGCTGTGTGCGTATGCTTTTTGCAGCCTGAGACCCTCGTAAGAAGTGCCCTGTGATCGTGGGCAACTGGAGTCCAAGCGAGTCTCAGCGACGCTGTGTGCGTGTGCTTTGTGCAGCCTGAAACCTTCGTGAGGATTGTCCTGTTATCGTGTGCACCAGAGTCCAAGTGAGTCTCAGCGACGCTGTGTGCGTGTGCTTTGTGCAGCCTGAGACCTTCGTGAGGATTGTCCTGTTATCCTGCATACCCGGAGTCCGAGTGAGTCTCAGCGACGCTGTGTGGGAGTGCTTGGTGCAGCCTGAGACCTTCGTGAGGATTGCCTTGTTATCATGCACACCCGGAGTCCGAGTGAGTCTCAGCGACGCTGTGTGCGTGTGCTTTGTGCTGCCTGAGACCTTCGTAAGGATTGCCTTGTTATCGTGCACACCCGGAGTCCGACTGAGTCTCAGCGACGCTGTGTGCGTGTGCTTTGTGCTGCCTGAGACCTTCGTGAGGAGTGCTCTGTGATTGTGCACCCGAAGGTCAAGTGAGTCTCAGTGACGTTGTGTTGCAGCCTGAGATCTTCGTAGCATCAGTGGCCCGGACCAGCAGCCATGAAGGAGCTGAGCCGCCAGCCCGAGCCCGCCGTTGCCAGAGCAGGACCTCGAACCAACCTTGTCGAGGGAGGGCCCGAGTCCCACTGCCCTGAATTCACAAAGATTGCATTGGAGGCCCAAGTCGCTGGAAGAGGAGTGGAGAGCGAGGTCGCACCCCCCCGGGTAACGTATGTCGACGCCCGGGGCATGGTGGGGCCCGAAGGGAGACCCTATCAGCCTCTCCCATTCCTGCAGCACGAGCCTGTGCATCGGATCGTATTGCGCCCGTATTTGCCAAAGGAGTGGCAGTACCGGGGTCGGAGTGTGGAGTTGCCCTTTTTGTTTACATCATACCCGTGTGGGGGCAACTGTTGACAGAGGCTGACTGCGAGTCAGCACGAGTGGCGGAGAGACCGCCTAGGGCACCGTGATCAGTGCTGGAGTGTATTACGTATTGCATTATTTTTCCATAACGAACTACCTGATTGTCGTATTACACATTGCATTATTTCTGCATAACGAACTACCTGATTAGTGTATTACGCATTGCATTATTCCTGCATAACAAACTACCTGATTAGTGTATTATGCATTGCATTAATTCTGCATAACGAGGTACCTGATTGTTACGTTACGCATTGTATTATTTTTACATTGCAAAGTGCCTGATTCTAGCATTACAAACTGCATTATTTTTACATTGCAAAGTGCCTGATTCCAGCATTAGGAACTGCATTATTTTTGCATTGCAAAGTGCCTGATTCTAGCATTACAAACTGCATTGTTTTTACATTGCAAAGTGCCTGATTCCAGCATTAGGAACTGCATTATTTTTGCATTGCAAAGTGCCTGATTCTAGCATTACGAACTGCATTATTTTTACATTGAAAAGTGTCTGATTCCAGCATTATGAACTGCATTGTTTTTACATTGCAAAGTGCCTGATTCTAGCATTACGAACTGCATAGCATTGCATTAGGACTGCAGTGGAACGTTTAGAAGTGCTCATTAATATTACCAGAACTTACTAGGGCTGGCTCGCCTAACAACCATACAGGAGGAATATTACAAGTACGCATATGTTGGATTCATATTGTGTGGTCTCATTGTATATCTTTTTATATAAACTTATACTCGTTTTTATGAAACTCGTGTGGAGTCCATTTGTGGTGTCATCATTGGGTCGCTGTGAGCGTGGTTGCAAATACTTTACACATTTTGCCTTGAAGATAAGCCAGGTTGCTCGTGCCAAGCTACAGAAGGGGTGAGCGGGGGCTACCTGAGAAGGTATCCTTCCTTTGCGTGACGTGGAAACGAGGGTCTCTATTTGGCCTAAGGTACCTACCTCAGCCAACCTGGAATCGCGGGTCTAACAATAACTAATCAATGTCTTACACCAATAAGTAACCACTGCCTTACTCCAGTGAACACTCACTGCCTCCACTGAGGCGCAGTGGGCTCTGCGCGCGGGGCCCCTCACGGGCCTTCCCAGGGGAAGCGCAGGTTTAAGCATTTCGCCCTCACAGACGATCCTACAACCGCAGGGCTTGCGTAAAACAACAAACGAAACATCCCGAGGCAGAGCAACCCTTCCCGGACGGACACCCCCTCGACTGCCCCCCCCACACACACAGACAGACACAAGCTCTGTTGGGGGGGGGGGGGGTTACAGCTCCAGTATTTGGGCTCCTGTCTGGAAGGAATTTACAAGTTATGCTGGAGGTGACTGCATGGAGGGATTCAGGGAAAGAGGCCTCAGTAATCAGGACCCGAAGCCAAGGGGGGGGGGCTGTGCATGTGAGACCCACAGGGGGACGGGGGGGCACGGGGGTTCCGCAGGAGAGAGGCCCTGTACTGGGAGAGGGCCGTGGGGCCTCCGGTTACAGGGTTCAAGGCTCACAGAGAAGGGGGCTGGCCCCTGCTGACATACTGCCTCTCTCTGAAGGGCCCCTGAGCCCCGCAGATGAGGGCCCGCTGTTACAGGGTTCAAGACTCACTGAGAGGGAGGCCTGGACCCAGGTTACACTGTACCTGTGGAGGGCCCCTGAGGCCCTGCAGGAGGGAGGCCTGGGCCCTGCAGACACTGTACCTGTGAAGGGCCCCTGAGGCCCTGTAGGAGAGAGGCCTGGACCCTACAGACACTGTACCTGTGAAGGGCCCCTGAGGCCCTGCAGGAGGGAGGCCTGGGCCCTGCTTACACTGTACCTGTGAAGGGCCCCTGAGGAGAGAGGCCTGGACCCTACAGACACTGTACCTGTGAAGGGCCCCCGAGGCCCTGCAGGAGGGAGGCCTGGGCCCTGCAGACGCTGTACCTGTGAAGGGCCGCTGAGGCCCTGCAGGAGAGATGCCTGGGCCCTGCTTACACTGTACCTGTGAAGGGCCCCTGAGGCCCTGAGGAGAGAGGCCTGGACCCTACAGACACTGTACCTGTGAAGGGCCCCTGAGGCCCTGCAGGAGGGAGGCCTGGGCCCTGCTTACACTGTACCTGTGAAGGGCCACTGAGGCCCTGAGGAGAGAGGCCTGGACCCTACAGACACTGTACCTGTGAAGGGCCCCTGAGGCCCTGCAGGAGAGAGGCATGGGCCCTGCTTACACTGTACCTGTGAAGGGCCCCTGAGGCCCTGAGGAGAGAGGCCTGGACCCTACAGACACTGTACCTGTGAAGGGCCCCTGAGGCCCTGCAGGAGAGAGGCATGGGCCCTGCTTACACCGTACCTGTGAAGGGCCCCTGAGGCCCTGAGGAGAGAGGCCTGGACCCTACAGATACTGTACCTGTGAAGGGCCCCTGAGGCCCTGTAGGAGAGAGGCCTGGGCCCTGCAGACACTGTCCCTGTGAAGGGCCCCTGAGGCCCTGTAGGAGAGAGGCCTGGGCCCTGCTTACACTGTACCTTTGAAGGGCCCCTGAGGCCCTGCAGGAGGGAGGCCTGGACCCCGCAGACACCGTACCTGTGAAGGGCCCCTGAGGCCCTGAGTAGAGAGGCCTGGACCCCGCAGACACTGTACCTGTGAAGGGCCCCTGAGGCCCTGTAGGAGAGAGGCCTGGACCCCGCAGACGCTGTACCTGTGAAGGGCCCCTGAGGCCCTGCAGGAGAGATGCCTGGGCCCTGCTTACACTGTACCCGTGAAGGGCCCCTGAGGCCCTGTAGGAGAGAGGCATGGACCCTGCAGACACTGTACCTGTGAAGGGCCCCTGAGGCCCTGCAGGAGAGAGGCATGGACCCCGCAGACACCGTACCTGTGAAGGGCCCCTGAGGCCCTGAGTAGAGAGGCCTGGACCCCGCAGACACTGTACCTGTGAAGGGCCCCTGAGGCCCTGTAGGAGAGAGGCCTGGACCCCGCAGAGGCTGTACCTGTGAAGGGCCCCTGAGGCCCTGCAGGAGAGATGCCTGGGCCCTGCTTACACTGTACCCGTGAAGGGCCCCTGAGGCCCTGAGGAGAGAGGCCTGGACCCTACAGACACTGTACCTGTGAAGGGCCCCTGAGGCCCTGCAGGAGGGAGGCCTGGGCCCTGCAGACACTGTACCCGTGAAGGGCCCCTGAGGCCCTGTAGGAGAGAGGCATGGACCCTGCAGACAGTGTACCTGTGAAGGGCCCCTGAGGCCCTGCAGGAGAAAGGCATGGACCCTGCAGACAGTGTACCTGTGAAGGGCCCCTGAGGCCCTGCAGGAGAGAGGCATGGACCCTGCAGACACTGTACCTGTGAAGGGCCCCTGAGGCCCTGCAGGAGAGAGGCCTGGACCCCGCAGACACTGTACCTGTGAAGGGCCCCTGAGGCCCTGTAGGAGAGAGGCCTGGACCCCGCACACGCTGCACCTGTGAAGGGCCCCTGAGGCCCTGCAGGAGAGATGCCTGGGCCCTGCTTACACTGTACCCGTGAAGGGCCCCTGAGGCCCTGTAGGAGAGAGGCATGGACCCTGCAGACACTGTACCTGTGAAGGGCCCCTGAGGCCCTGCAGGAGAGAGGCCTGGACCCCGCAGACACTGTACCTGTGAAGGGCCCCTGAGGCTCTGCAGGAGAGGAAAATTCGAGGGCCGGAGGTTTGGGACCATCGCACGCGTCTCACAGAAGAAGGATGTTTGGGTACTTGGCTTTCCACAGGATCAGGGTCTGGGGTCCTCGACCTTCCACAGGAGCAGGGTGTGGGGGTCCTCGACCTCCCACAGGAGCAGAGTGAGCGGGTCCTCGCCCTTCGACAGGAGCAGGGTGAGAGGGTCCTCGACCTCCCACAGGGGCAGGGTGTGGGGGTCCTCGACCTCCCACAGGGGCAGGGTGTGGGGGTCCTCGACCTCCCACAGGAGCAGGGTGTGGGGGTCCTCGACCTCCCACAGGAGCAGGGTGTGGGGGTCCTCGACCTCCCACAGGGGCAGGGTGTGGGGGTCCTCGACCTCCCACAGGAGCAGGGTGTAGGGGTCCTCGACCTTCCACAGGAGCAGGGTGTGGGGGTCCTCGACCTCCCACAGGGGCAGGGTGTGGGGGTCCTCGACCTCCCACAGGAGCAGGGTCTGGGGTCCTCGACCTTCCACAGGAGCAGGGTGTGGGGGTCCTCGACCTCCCACAGGGGCAGGGTGTGGGGGTCCTCGACCTCCCACAGGAGCAGGGTGTGGGGGTCCTCGACCTTCCACAGGAGCAGGGTGTGGGGGTCCTCGACCTCCCACAGGGGCAGGGTGTGGGGGTCCTCGACCTCCCACAGGGGCAGGGTGTGGGGGTCCTTGACCTCCCACAGGAGCAGGGTGTGGGGGTCCTCGACCTCCCACAGGGGCAGGGTGTGGGGGTCCTCGACCTCCCACAGGAGCAGGGTGTGGGGGTCCTCTGCCTTCCACAGGAGTAGGGTGTGGGGGTCCTCGGTGTTGGACCTGGCCTCGTGGCGTGGTCCTTAACCCCCTGGATTGTGGCCGTTCCCCGCCCCGGCCGTCACGGGCCACCCATCTGGACTGCACCAAGGCCCTTCACCCGGAGCTACACGTGGTCGCATACTCCTCGTGGCTCCGCCATTTTGTTGGCATCCACGTCACACCATGCCCCAGCCGGCGCGACCCCGCTCAACCCAGCCTCGACCCCAACGAAGCCCCGACATCGAGGCACCACGAACTGGCCAGGGGGTGCCGCAGGAACCATTCATCGCCCCGGCGGAGGACAGTATCGATGGGACCCCCAACTGTCCTCCCCTCTCGAGGTGTGATCACCCTGCAAACTCCCATGGGCCTGGCGCCTCTCCTGCTGGGCGTCTGGCCACCTCCACCCGGCCACTCCGCCCCCTCGGGCGCATAGGTCCGGACATCAAAGGGCTCCAGACCTATATCTGGGGCGACCCCACCACAGCTCGGCAGTTGTATCCCGGAGTCGAGAGCCCTGCTGATTGAATCGCGGCTGACCCTACGGAGAAGAACTCTTGTCGGAACCATCACGAGCCCTGCTGACTGCGTCGCGGCTCCCTCCTGTGAACCCTTTTCTGAACCACCTGGAACATCGGAGCCCTGCAGACGCCGTCGCGGCCCAACCTCGCTGGAACCTTCCTCGGAGCCCTGCTGACGACGTCGCGGCTCGAGCTGAACAGAGACCATCTTGAGAGCCCTGCTGATTGAATCGCGGCTCTCCACGAACTGTACGCCAGAGCCCTGCTGACGCCGTCGCGGCTCGACCCCTCCGAGATCGGAGGTCCTCCAGCGTGAGGATAAGAACTGGGCCCCAGGTACCCTCGTACCACATTCCTGCCAAAGACTGTCCCGCTACCCCTACCCTTCCAAAGAGACATTGAGACTTTTGGTGGATCCCTCGATCCCTTCGTGTAAATATTGAGCTCGTAACCTTTTATTGATGATAAAGAATTGCTTGTCTTGAGACAACCTCCTTGAGTCCGGTGTGGTGGTGTTACTGTGCTAGTACGGGATAGGAGGAGGATCTCTCAGGAGACTTCTCGGCAGCGCTCGGCTACTTCGTGCAGTGAGAGGGCCCCCCCCCCTTGGTGGTCTCACCGACTCCTCGGGGTCCGCCTTCCAACATTTGGTGGCCAGCGACGGGATCCGAGCCGAACGCAGTACGTACCAGCCAGTACCCACTAGCTACCCATCCAAACGAATAGCATCATGAGCAGCCAGGAAAACAACGCGACAATGGAGTTCCAGCCCGAACGGCTGGAAGAATATACGCACAAAGAATTAAAACAGTTCTGCAGAGACAAAGGCATTGCAACCACCAGCCTCGGTACCAAGGAAGAGATGCAGAAAGCTCTGAGGGCATGGTTGGAGGCTGGGGCAGGCCCCTCCCAGGAAGAAGGGCCCTTGCCCCTGACGGAGACCACAGCAACCGCACTGACCCCGGCAACCGGAGGAAGAAAGAGCCTAGAAACCGGCCTCTCCGAGGAAGAAATACGAGAGCGGGAAAAGGTCCGGAGCCACGAACTAGAGCTCGCCCGACTGCGGCTGGACGGCGAACTCCAGCTGGCAGAAAAGAAACTGGCCCTCGAGCAGCTACGCCTTCAAGAAGAAATAGAAGAGAAGAGACGACACCGGGAGTTGGAGGAAAAGAAACTAACTCTTGAGCACGAGCGCAGTCTCAAGGAGCTCGAGATCAAGGCCAAGAACGGAGGGACCAACACCCCCAGTACTAGAGACACTCTACCGCCCCCCGAGGCCAAGGTGCATATCCCGAAGGAGGTCGTCAAGGAGTATTACAAGAATGACGATATCCAACAATGGTTCAAGGCCTACGAGGTGGCCATGACCTCCCATCGGGTGCCCCGAAAAGACTGGGGCGCAGGCCTGTGGGGGCGATTCCTGAGTGAAGGGCGGGACACGCTGCTCCAGCTACCGGAGGAGGTGATGACCTCCTACGATCACATGAAGGAGGCCCTGCTCACCCGATACGGGCTAACAGCGGAGATGTACCGCCAGCGGTTCCGAGACTGCAAGAAAATCCCGGGTACCACATGGGTGGAATATGTGGACTTTTTCAGTCGGGCCCTAGAAGGGTGGATCAAAGGCAGCAAAGTAACCACCTACGGACAACTGGTCGACCTCATCGTCTGGGAACACCTTTCCAATAATTGCTTCGTGGAACTGAGACAGCACCTCCTCGACAGCAAAATGACCGACCCGCGAAAACTTGCCGTCGAGGCCGATCGATGGGTCAACTCCCGGGTCCCCCGGAGCTCAATGGGGGAGTACCAGAGGAACCCCAACGGACCCCCACGCCAGCGCGGTGGGGGGGAGGGCCGAACAGGAACCGAGACCCTCCCGCTGGGGCCCCCAGGAGCCCCCCTCGAGGGCCACCGCAGCCACATCTCTCCCCGAGCCTAGCGCGAAGGGTGGGCCCGGCCCGACCCGGACCACGGCCACCCGTGACCTGCTATGGCTGCCAACAAACCGGACACTTTGCCAGCGACCCGGCCTGCCCCCTGAACCGAAGAAACGGGGCCGGCGGGCCCCCGCCCCGGCAGCTGACAGCCGCCGCCTTGGGGGGAGAGGAGGAAGAAGAGGCCCTCGACCGAGAAAACACTGAGTGGGAGCCGGCAGCCATGTCCCTGGTCTGCCTGGGTAGCCGAGAGATGGTACCCTGCACCCCCATCCCAACCAACACCCAGAAGTACCGGCAGCAGGTCACGGTCAACGGACAACGGGCCGAAGCCCTTCGCGACACCGGCGCCAGTATCACCGCTGTCCGCTGCCACCTGGTGACCCCTGAACAGATTCTACCGAATGTGCTGTGCCCTGTGCGGACGGCCGACAACAGTGAAAGCCTATGCCAGATGGCCCTGGTCCCCTTCGAGTGGGGAGGGGTGACGGGCCTGCTGAAGGTGACGGTGCGCGACGACGCCCCGGTCGACTGCCTCCTGGGGAACGACTTGGAGAGTTCCCCCTGGGCTCAAGTAGAACGACGAGAGCACCTCCGAATGTTGGGACTGGCTGATTGGGCCTGCGCCATCACCCGGTCCATGACCACCCAGGCCCCCCGCTCCTCCTCGACCTCCGGGACGGCCCGACCCGAGGGGCTCACACCCCCTCCCGCCAGCAGCGAGGAGGAGGCGGACACCGACCCCGGGCCCAGCGAATCCTCCCCCGAAGAGATGGCTTCTCCGAGCGCCCTACCAGAACTGACGCAATGGCAACATGAAGGGGGCCCCACCCGAGAGCAGTTCCAGCAAGAGCAACAGTCCTGTCCCTCTCTTGAAGGGGTCCGACAGCAGGCGACCGCGCAAGCCAACGGTGACCAGACCGGCACCCACTGGATCTACTGGGCCGAGGGCCTGTTGTACAGTGAACAGAAAGTGGCAGAACTCGGGGCCGGCCACGTGTTGGTGGTCCCCCTCCGCTTCCGGGAGTTCCTTCTCAACCTGGCCCATGATGTGCCCCTCGCCGGACACTTGGGGCAAGACAAAACGTACAGTCGTCTGGTGACCCACTTCTACTGGCCTCGGATGCGGAGAGATGTGGACAACCACTGCCGGTCCTGCCAGACCTGCCAAGCCAGCGGAAAGACGGGGGGTCGGGTCAAGGCCCCCCTCCAGCCCTTTCCCGCCGTCAGCACCCCGTTTGAACGAGTCGGAATCGACATTGTGGGACCCCTGGACCCCCAAACCGCCCTGGGCCACCGCTTCATCCTGGTCCTCGTGGACCACGCCACCAGGTACCCGGAGGCGGTCCCGCTCAGAACTATAACGGCCCCTGTGGTAGGCCGGGCCTTGATGGGGATCTTCTCCCGAGTGGGATTCCCCAGCGAAGTGGTGAGCGACCGTGGCACGAACTTTATCTCCAGGTACATGCGGTCCCTGTGGCAACAATGCGGGGTCACATACAAGTTCACGACCCCATATCACCCTCAGGGGAACGGGCTGGTTGAGCGGTTCAACCGAACATTGAAAGGGATGATCCAGGGCCTGGAAGAACCCCTCAGGCGGAAATGGGATGTCCTGCTGCCCTGCCTCCTGTTTGCCTATCGGGAGGTCCCGCAGAAGTCCCTGGGGTTCAGCCCGTTTGAACTTTTGTATGGGCACCCGGTCCGCGGACCACTCAGCCTGGTCAAGGAGGGCTGGGAGATGAAGCCCCGAGGCGCCCCTCCTGACGTCTACCGATACCTCCTGACCCTCCGAAACCAGACCCGCAAGTTCCGAGCCATAGCCGAAGCCAACCTCGAGGCCAGCCAGGAGGACATGAAGCGGTGGTACGATCGCAACACTTCTACGGTAGAATTCGAGCCAGGTCAGAAAGTATGGGTCATGGCCCCGGTCGAACCCGGCGCCCTCCAGGACAAGTGGACCGGGCCCTTCAAGGTGGTGGAGAAGAAAAGTCCCGTCACCTACCTGGTCGATCTGGAGTCCCCCCGGAACCCCCTCCGGGTCCTACATGCGAACAGGCTAAAACCCCACTTCGCCCGGACCGAACTGAGCCTGCTGCTGGCGACCGACGAGGGGAGCGAGGACGACTCCGAGCCCTTGCCCGACCTCTTGCAATCCGACAGTCACGATGGATCGATCGAAGGGGTCCAACTCGCCTCGTCCCTGACCCCGGAGCAGCGCAACGACTGCCAGCGATTACTGCGGGACTACGCAGCCCTCTTCTCTCTCACCCCGGGGGTGACCCACTGGTGCGTCCACGACGTCGACACCGGGGAGAACCCCCCCATACGACACAGAGCCTACCGGGTGCCTGACCGAGTGCGGGCCTGCATCCAGGCCGAAGTAGCGAAGATGCTGGCCCTGGGGGTCATCGAGCCTTCCGACAGCCCGTGGGCCAGCCCTGTCGTCCTGGTGCCCAAGGCCGCAGCTCCCGGTCACCCCCCGGAGTTGCGATTCTGCGTGGACTACCGAGCCCTGAATGTAGTAACCAAGACAGACGCACACCCGATACCCCGGGCCGACGAACTGATCGACCGCCTAGGGGCCGCTCGCTACTTGAGCACGCTGGACCTCACCGCCGGGTACTGGCAAATCCAGCTCACCCCCGGCGCCCAAGAAAGATCCGCCTTTTCGACTCCGGATGGGCATTACCACTTTCGGGTGATGCCCTTCGGAATGAAGAACGCCCCGGCCACCTTCCAAAGACTGGTGAACAAGGTTTTGGCCGGGCTTGAGGCCTTCAGCGCGGCCTACTTAGATGACATTGCCGTGTACAGCAACCACTGGGCCGAGCACCTCCTCCACCTGGAGGCCGTCCTGGCCGCCCTCCAGCGGGCCGGGCTCACAATCAAGGCCAGCAAATGCCAAATCGGCCACGGATCCGTGACCTACCTGGGCCATCAAGTGGGGAGCGGGCAGGTGGCCCCCCTCCAAGCGAAGATAGATGCCATCCAGACCTGGGAACCCCCCACTACCCAGACCGCTGTCCGGGCCTTCCTGGGCCTCACCGGATACTACCGGCGGTTTATCCGGGACTATGGGAGCATTGTTGGCCCCCTCACAGAGTTAACATCCAAAAAACAGCCCAAGAAGGTACACTGGACACCCCGCTGCCAAACAGCCTTCGACACCCTCAAAACGGCCATGTGTACTGCTCCGGTGCTGCAAGCCCCGGACTACCAGAAGGAGTTCGTGGTACAGACGGACGCCTCCGAGTATGGGATCGGGGCCGTCCTCTCCCAAACTGACGAAAGGGGGCTCGACAGACCAGTGGCCTTCATCAGCCGGCGACTACTGCCCCGGGAGCAACGCTGGAGCACTATTGAGCGCGAGGCCTTCGCTGTGGTGTGGGCCCTCAAGAAGCTCCGGCCCTACCTCTTTGGCGCCCACTTCCGGGTCCAGACCGACCACCGGCCCTTGCAATGGTTAATGCGAATGCGGGGCGAGAACCCCAAGCTGCTGCGATGGTCCATCTCGCTACAAGGGATGGACTTTGACGTCGAACACCGGCCCGGCAATGACCACGCCAACGCCGACGGCCTGTCCCGCTTCTTCCGCCTTGACGAGGAGAATCCCCAAGGAGATGGGTGACTCTCCATGCCTTCGGCTGGGGGGGACGCCTGTTGGACCTGGCCTCGTGGCGTGGTCCTTAACCCCCTGGATTGTGGCCGTTCCCCGCCCCGGCCGTCACGGGCCACCCATCTGGACTGCACCAAGGCCCTTCACCCGGAGCTACACGTGGTCGCATACTCCTCGTGGCTCCGCCATCTTGTTGGCATCCACGTCACACCGTGCCCCAGCCGGCGCGACCCCGCTCAACCCAGCCTCGACCCCAACGAAGCCCCGACATCGAGGCACCACGAACTGGCCAGGGGGTGCCGCAGGAACCATTCATCGCCCCGGCGGAGGACAGTATCGATGGGACCCCCAACTGTCCTCCCCTCTCGAGGTGTGATCACCCTGCAAACTCCCATGGGCCTGGCGCCTCTCCTGCTGGGCGTCTGGCCACCTCCACCCGGCCACTCCGCCCCCTCGGGCGCATAGGTCCGGACATCAAAGGGCTCCAGACCTATATCTGGGGCGACCCCACCACAGCTCGGCAGTTGTATCCCGGAGTCGAGAGCCCTGCTGATTGAATCGCGGCTGACCCTACGGAGAAGAACTCTTGTCGGAACCATCACGAGCCCTGCTGACTGCGTCGCGGCTCCCTCCTGTGAACCCTTTTCTGAACCACCTGGAACATCGGAGCCCTGCAGACGCCGTCGCGGCCCAACCTCGCTGGAACCTTCCTCGGAGCCCTGCTGACGACGTCGCGGCTCGAGCTGAACAGAGACCATCTTGAGAGCCCTGCTGATTGAATCGCGGCTCTCCACGAACGGTACGCCAGAGCCCTGCTGACGCCATCGCGGCTCGACCCCTCCGAGATCGGAGGTCCTCCAGCGTGAGGATAAGAACTGGGCCCCAGGTACCCTCGTACCACATTCCTGCCAAAGACTGTCCCGCTACCCCTACCCTTCCAAAGAGACATTGAGACTTTTGGTGGATCCCTCGATCCCTTCGTGTAAATATTGAGCTCGTAACCTTTTATTGATGATAAAGAATTGCTTGTCTTGAGACAACCTCCTTGAGTCCGGTGTGGTGGTGTTACTGTGCTAGTACGGGATAGGAGGAGGATCTCTCAGGAGACTTCTCGGCAGCGCTCGGCTACTTCGTGCAGTGAGAGGGCCCCCCCCCCTTGGTGGTCTCACCGACTCCTCGGGGTCCGCCTTCCAACACTCAGCCTCCCACAGGAGCAGGGTGTGGGGGTCCTCTGCCTTCCACAGGAGCAGGGTGTGGGGGTCCTCTGCCTTCCACAGGAGCAGAGTGTGTGGGGTTCCTCGGCCTCCCACAGGAGCAGGGTGTGGGGGTCCTCTGCCTTCCACAGGAGCAGTGTGTGGGGGTCCTCTGCCTTCCACAGGAGCAGGGTGTGGAGGTCCTCGACCTCCCACTGGAGCAGGGTGTGGGGGTCCTCTGCCTTCCACAGGAGCAGGGTGTGGGGGTCCTCTGCCTTCCACAGGAGCAGAGTGTGTGGGGTTCCTCGACCTCCCACAGGGGCAGGGTGTGGGGGTCCTCTGCCTTCCACAGGAGCAGGGTGTGGGGGTCTTCAGCCTTCCACAGAAGCAGTGTGTGGGGTCCCCGACCTTCCACAGGAGCAGGGTGTGGGGGTCTTCAGCCTTCCACTGGAGCAGGGTGTGGGAGTCCGCGGCCTTCCACTGGAGCAGGGTGTGGGGGTCCTCGACCTCCCACAGGAGCAGGTTGTGGGTTCCTGACCTTCCACAGGAGGATGGTGTGGGGGTCCTCAGCCTTGGGTGTGGGGTCCTCGGACTTCTACAGTAGCAGGGTGTGGGGGTCCTCTGCCCTCAGCCTCCCACAGGAGCAGGGAGTGGGCGTCCTCTGCCTTCCACAGGAGCAGGGTGTGGGGGTCCTCCGCCCTCAGCCTCCCACAGGAGCAGGGTGTGGGCTTCCTCAGCCTTCTACAGGAGCAGGGTGTACGGGTCTTTGACCCCCCACAGGAGCAGATGTGAAGGGGTCCTCGGCCTCCTACAGGAGCAGGGTGTGGGGGTCCTCGCCCTTCCACAGGAGCAGGGTGTGGGGGTTCTTGGCCTTCCACAGGAGCAGGGTGAGGGGGTCCTCACCCTTCCACAGGAGCAGGGTGTGGGGTCCCCGACCTCAGCCTCCCACAGGAGCAGGGTGTGGGGTTATTCAGCCTTCCACAGGAGCAGGGTGTAGGGGTCTTCAGCCTTCCACAGGAGGGGGTGTGGGGGTCTTCAGCCTTCCACAGGAGCGGTGTGTGGGTGTCCTTGAACTCCCACAGGAGCAGGGTGTGGGGGTCCTCAGACTTCCACAGGAGCAGGGTGTGGGCATCCATGACCTCTTACAGGAGCAGGGTGTGGGGGTCCTCGACCGCCCACAGGAGCAGGGTGTGGGGGTCCTCGACCTCCCACAGGAGCAGGGTGAGGGGTCCTCGCCCTTCCACAGGAGCAGGGTGTGGGGGTCTTCAGCCTTCCACAGGAGCGGTGTGTGGGTGTCCTTGAACTCCCACAGGAGCAGGGTGTGGGGGTCCTCAGACTTCCACAGGAGCAGGGTGTGGGCATCCATGACCTCTTACAGGAGCAGGGTGTGGGGGTCCTTGACCGCCCACAGGAGCAGGGTGTGGGGGTCCTCGACCTCCCACAGGAGCAGGGTGAGGGGTCCTCGCCCTTCCACAGGAGCAGGGTGTGGGGGTCTTCAGCCTTCCACAGGAGCGGTGTGTGGGTGTCCTTGAACTACCACAGGAGCAGGGTGTGGGGGTCCTCAGACTTCCACAGGAGCAGGGTGTGGGCATCCATGACCTCTTACAGGAGCAGGGTGTGGGGGTCCTCGACCGCCCACAGGAGCAGGGTGTGGGGGTCCTCGACCTCCCACAGGAGCAGGGTGAGGGGTCCTCGCCCTTCCACAGCAGCAGGGTGTGGGGGTCCTCGACCTTCCACAGGAGCAGGGTGTGGGGGTCCCTCGACCTTCCACAGGAGCAGGGTGTGGGGTCCTCGGCCTTCCACAGGAGCAGGGTGTGGGGGTCCTCCGCCCTCAGCCTCCCACAGAAGCAGGGTGTGGGGGTCCTCGACCTTCCACAGGAGCAGGGTCTAGGGGTCTTCAGCCTTCCACAGGAGCAGGGTGTGGGGGTCTTCAGCCTTCCACAGGAGCAGGGTGTGGGGGTCCTCGATCTCCCACAGTGGCAGGGTGTGGGGTCCCCAACCTTCCACAGGAGCAGGGTGTGGGGTCCCCGACCTCAGCCTCCCACAGGAGCAGGGTGTGGGGTTCTTCAGCCTTCTACAGGAGCAGGGTGTAGGGGTCTTCAGCCTTCCACAGGAGCAGGGTGTGGGGGTCTTCAGCCTTCCACAGGAGCGGTGTGTGGGTGTCTTTGAACTCCCACAGGAGCAGGGTGTGGGGGTCCTCAGCCTTCCACAGGAGCAGGGTGTGGGCATCCATGACCTCTTACAGGAGCAGGGTGTGGGGGTCCTCGACCTTCCACATGAGCAGGGTGTGGGGGTCCTCCGCCCTCAGCCTCCCACAGGAGCAGGGTGTGGGCGTCCTTGACCTTCCACAGGAGGAGGGTGTGGGGGTCCCTGCCATTCCGCAGGAGCAGGGTGTGGGGGTCCTCTGCCTTCCACAGGAGCAGGGTGTGGGGGTCCTCCGCCCTCAGCCTTCCACAGGAGCAGGGTGTGGGGTCCACGACCCCAGCCTCCAACAGGAGCAGGGTGTGGGGGTCTTCAGCCTTCCACAGGAGCAGGGTGTGGGGGTCCCCAACATCCCACAGGAGCAGGGTGTGGGGGTCCTCAGCCTTCCACAGGAGCAGGGTGTGGGGGTCCTCTACCTCCCACAGGAGCAGGGTGTGGGGGTCCTCGACCTCCCACAGGAGCAGGGTGAGGGGTCCTCGACCTTCCACAGCAGCAGGGTGTGGGGATCCTTGACCTTCCACAGAAGCAGGGTGTGGGGGTCCTCGACCTTCCACAGGAGCAGGGTGTGGGGTCCTCGGCCTTCCACAGGAGCAGGGTGTGGGGGTCCTCCGCCCTCAGCCTCCCACAGAAGCAGGGTGTGGGCGTCATCGACCTTCCACAGGAGCAGGGTCTAGGGGTCTTCAGCCTTCCACAGGATCAGTGTGTGGGGGTCTTCAGCCTTCCACAGGAGCAGGGTGTGGGGGTCCTCGATCTCCCACAGTGGCAGGGTGTGGGGTTCTTCAGCCTCCCACAGGAGCAGGGTGGAGGGGTCTTCAGCCTTCCACAGGAGCAGGGTGTGGGGGTCTTCAGCCTTCCACAGGAGCGGTGTGTGGGTGTCCTTGAACTCCCACAGGAGCAGGGTGTGGGGGTCCTCAGACTTCCACAGGAACAGGGTGTGGGCATCCATGACCTCTTACAGGAGCAGGGTGTGGGGGTCTTCGACCGCCCACAGAAGCAGGGTGTGGGGGTCCTCGACCTCCCACAGGAGCAGGGTGAGGGGTCCTCGCCCTTCCACAGCAGCAGGGTGTGGGGGTCCTCGACCTTCCACAGGAGCAGGGTGTGGGGGTCCTCGACCTTCCACAGGAGCAGGGTGTGGGGTCCTCGGCCTTCCACAGGAGCAGGGTGTGGGGGTCCTCCGCCCTCAGCCTCCCACAGAAGCAGGGTGTGGGGGTCCTCGACCTTCCACAGGAGCAGGGTCTAGGGGTCTTCAGCCTTCCACAGGAGCAGGGTGTGGGGGTCTTCAGCCTTCCACAGGAGCAGGGTGTGGGGTCCTCGATCTCCCACAGTGGCAGGGTGTGGGGTCCCCGACCTTCCACAGGAGCAGGGTGTGGGGTCCCCGACCTCAGCCTCCCACAGGGGCAGGGTGTGGGGGTCCTCTGCCTTCCACAGGAGCAGGGTGTGGGGGTCTTCAGCCTTCCACAGAAGCAGTGTGTGGGGTCCCCGACCTTCCACAGGAGCAGGGTGTGGGGGTCTTCAGCCTTCCACTGGAGCAGGGTGTGGGAGTCCGCGGCCTTCCACTGGAGCAGGGTGTGGGGGTCCTCGACCTCCCACAGGAGCAGGTTGTGGGTTCCTGACCTTCCACAGGAGGATGGTGTGGGGGTCCTCAGCCTTGGGTGTGGGGTCCTCGGACTTCTACAGTAGCAGGGTGTGGGGGTCCTCTGCCCTCAGCCTCCCACAGGAGCAGGGAGTGGGCGTCCTCTGCCTTCCACAGGAGCAGGGTGTGGGGGTCCTCCGCCCTCAGCCTCCCACAGGAGCAGGGTGTGGGCTTCCTCAGCCTTCTACAGGAGCAGGGTGTTGGGGTCTTTGACCCCCCACAGGAGCAGATGTGAAGGGGTCCTCGGCCTCCTACAGGAGCAGGGTGTGGGGGTCCTCGCCCTTCCACAGGAGCAGGGTGTGGGGGTTCTTGGCCTTCCACAGGAGCAGGGTGAGGGGGTCCTCACCCTTCCACAGGAGCAGGGTGTGGGGTCCCCGACCTCAGCCTCCCACAGGAGCAGGGTGTGGGGTTCTTCAGCCTTCCACAGGAGCAGGGTGTAGGGGTCTTCAGCCTTCCACAGGAGGGGGTGTGGGGGTCTTCAGCCTTCCACAGGAGCGGTGTGTGGGTGTCCTTGAACTCCCACAGGAGCAGGGTGTGGGGGTCCTCAGACTTCCACAGGAGCAGGGTGTGGGCATCCATGACCTCTTACAGGAGCAGGGTGTGGGGGTCCTCGACCGCCCACAGGAGCAGGGTGTGGGGGTCCTCGACCTCCCACAGGAGCAGGGTGAGGGGTCCTCGCCCTTCCACAGGAGCAGGGTGTGGGGGTCTTCAGCCTTCCACAGGAGCGGTGTGTGGGTGTCCTTGAACTCCCACAGGAGCAGGGTGTGGGGGTCCTCAGACTTCCACAGGAGCAGGGTGTGGGCATCCATGACCTCTTACAGGAGCAGGGTGTGGGGGTCCTCGACCGCCCACAGGAGCAGGGTGTGGGGGTCCTCGACCTCCCACAGGAGCAGGGTGAGGGGTCCTCGCCCTTCCACAGGAGCAGGGTGTGGGGGTCTTCAGCCTTCCACAGGAGCGGTGTGTGGGTGTCCTTGAACTCCCACAGGAGCAGGGTGTGGGGGTCCTCAGACTTCCACAGGAGCAGGGTGTGGGCATCCATGACCTCTTACAGGAGCAGGGTGTGGGGGTCCTCGACCGCCCACAGGAGCAGGGTGTGGGGGTCCTCGACCTCCCACAGGAGCAGGGTGAGGGGTCCTCGCCCTTCCACAGCAGCAGGGTGTGGGGGTCCTCGACCTTCCACAGGAGCAGGGTGTGGGGGTCCCTCGACCTTCCACAGGAGCAGGGTGTGGGGTCCTCGGCCTTCCACAGGAGCAGGGTGTGGGGGTCCTCCGCCCTCAGCCTCCCACAGAAGCAGGGTGTGGGGGTCCTCGACCTTCCACAGGAGCAGGGTCTAGGGGTCTTCAGCCTTCCACAGGAGCAGGGTGTGGGGGTCTTCAGCCTTCCACAGGAGCAGGGTGTGGGGGTCCTCGATCTCCCACAGTGGCAGGGTGTGGGGTCCCCAACCTTCCACAGGAGCAGGGTGTGGGGTCCCCGACCTCAGCCTCCCACAGGAGCAGGGTGTGGGGTTCTTCAGCCTTCTACAGGAGCAGGGTGTAGGGGTCTTCAGCCTTCCACAGGAGCAGGGTGTGGGGGTCTTCAGCCTTCCACAGGAGCGGTGTGTGGGTGTCTTTGAACTCCCACAGGAGCAGGGTGTGGGGGTCCTCAGCCTTCCACAGGAGCAGGGTGTGGGCATCCATGACCTCTTACAGGAGCAGGGTGTGGGGGTCCTCGACCTTCCACATGAGCAGGGTGTGGGGGTCCTCCGCCCTCAGCCTCCCACAGGAGCAGGGTGTGGGCGTCCTCGACCTTCCACAGGAGGAGGGTGTGGGGGTCCCTGCCATTCCGCAGGAGCAGGGTGTGGGGGTCCTCTGCCTTCCACAGGAGCAGGGTGTGGGGGTCCTCCGCCCTCAGCCTTCCACAGGAGCAGGGTGTGGGGTCCACGACCCCAGCCTCCAACAGGAGCAGGGTGTGGGGGTCTTCAGCCTTCCACAGGAGCAGGGTGTGGGGGTCCCCAACATCCCACAGGAGCAGGGTGTGGGGGTCCTCAGCCTTCCACAGGAGCAGGGTGTGGGGGTCCTCTACCTCCCACAGGAGCAGGGTGTGGGGGTCCTCGACCTCCCACAGGAGCAGGGTGAGGGGTCCTCGACCTTCCACAGCAGCAGGGTGTGGGGATCCTTGACCTTCCACAGAAGCAGGGTGTGGGGGTCCTCGACCTTCCACAGGAGCAGGGTGTGGGGTCCTCGGCCTTCCACAGGAGCAGGGTGTGAGGGTCCTCCGCCCTCAGCCTCCCACAGAAGCAGGGTGTGGGCGTCATCGACCTTCCACAGGAGCAGGGTCTAGGGGTCTTCAGCCTTCCACAGGATCAGTGTGTGGGGGTCTTCAGCCTTCCACAGGAGCAGGGTGTGGGGGTCCTCGATCTCCCACAGTGGCAGGGTGTGGGGTTCTTCAGCCTCCCACAGGAGCAGGGTGTAGGGGTCTTCAGCCTTCCACAGGAGCAGGGTGTGGGGGTCTTCAGCCTTCCACAGGAGCGGTGTGTGGGTGTCCTTGAACTCCCACAGGAGCAGGGTGTGGGGGTCCTCAGACTTCCACAGGAACAGGGTGTGGGCATCCATGACCTCTTACAGGAGCAGGGTGTGGGGGTCCTCGACCGCCCACAGAAGCAGGGTGTGGGGGTCCTCGACCTCCCACAGGAGCAGGGTGAGGGGTCCTCGCCCTTCCACAGCAGCAGGGTGTGGGGGTCCTCGACCTTCCACAGGAGCAGGGTGTGGGGATCCTCGACCTTCCACAGGAGCAGGGTGTGGGGTCCTCGGCCTTCCACAGGAGCAGGGTGTGGGGGTCCTCCACCCTCAGCCTCCCACAGAAGCAGGGTGTGGGGGTCCTCGACCTTCCACAGGAGCAGGGTCTAGGGGTCTTCAGCCTTCCACAGGAGCAGGGTGTGGGGGTCTTCAGCCTTCCACAGGAGCAGGGTGTGGGGTCCTCGATCTCCCACAGTGGCAGGGTGTGGGGTCCCCGACCTTCCACAGGAGCAGGGTGTGGGGTCCCCGACCTCAGCCTCCCACAGGAGCAGGGTGTGGGGTTCTTCAGCCTTCTACAGGAGCAGGGTGTAGGGGTCTTCAGCCTTCCTCAGGAGCAGGGTGTGGGGGTCTTCAGCCTTCCACAGGAGCGGTGTGTGGGTGTCCTTGAACTCCCACAGGAGCAGGGTGTGGGGGTCCTCAGCCTTCCACAGGAGCAGGGTGTGGGCATCCATGACCTCTTACAGGAGCAGGGTGTGGGGGTCCTCGACCTTCCACATGAGCAGGGTGTGGGGGTCCTCGGCCCTCAGCCTCCCACAGGAGCAGGGTGTGGGCGTCCTCGACCTTCCACAGGAGGAGGGTGTGGGGGTCCCTGCCGTTCCGCAGGAGCAGGGTGTGGGGGTCCTCTGCCTTCCACAGGAGCAGGGTGTGGGGGTCCTCCGCCCTCAGCCTTCCACAGGAGCAGGGTGTGGGGTCCCCGACCCCAGCCTCCAACAGGAGCAGGGTGTGGGGGTCTTCAGCCTTCCACAGGAGCAGGGTGTGGGGGTCCCCAACATCCCACAGGAGCAGGGTGTGGGGGTCCTCAGCTGTTGGACTTGGCCCTTCTGGCAGGTTCACCCCTGAACTTTTTTTTTTTACTGATGACTTGGTGTGGTAATTGTTTGGTCTCTGCGCACTTTCCCTGTGTCCCAGGGTGAAGTGCGTGCGTGCTCTGAGTGCATGTGGTGAGATAGGCCTGCCCTCCCATAGGAATGCATGGGGAGTGTATGTGTCCCTAGTAGTTCCTGATGCGTGGGGTGTGCAGGCCCGAGTTTGGTATGTGCGGACTCGTGGGAGTGAATGCTGCGCGATGATGTGTGCGGCGTGCATGTACCTAGTGTGGAAGTGCCACTTCTAGAAGTGGGCACTTCTGTGTGCAGTGTGTCTGTCGCGTGATTGGCTGGTCGTGTCATGTGACGGGCTAGGGATTCCCCAGAGTCAGGATGAGTCACCCAGTGGTGAATGGGGAGATCAGCAGCTAGATGGGTGGGAGGAGTACACCTGGGTCCTGAATAGGACAGGGTTTTCCACACACAATGCTGGCCCCGCCCCCTGTGGTGCGACTGACGACCCTAGCCCTGCCAGTGAATAGAGTGAGGGGCTGAGCACATCAAGGGTGCTCCCCAACCAGCTGCGACTGGTTTTCCCCCTCACCCTGAACCCAGAACAAAGGGTTTGACTGTATAAAAATGGGGCTGTGTCCCCACAGAAACTGTTCTTTGCCAGGATCCTGCCTGAGGGGGGCTGCTGCTGCTGCTGGACCAGAGGACCGCCACCTGGACTACCTCCCTGCCTGGAGGCCCAGTGAGCTGGCTCTGGGTCCAGCCTTGCCCCCCACCCCTGCCCTGCTGCATGCAGGGGAGAACACTACTGGACTTTGTGCTACTGGCACCCTTAACGCGCTGGGAGTGCTTTATTTGGATCTCTAAGCGCCTGGAAGCGCTGAACTGGCCGTGAGCGCTGGGAGCGCTCTCCCTTGTTTTCCTTAGCGCTTGGAGCGCGCTATTTCGAAAAGCCGGTGCCCACCCAGCGTGAGCCCCGTCCTCGCCGATTCCTACGTCCACTGGCAGGTGCCCACCCTGCCAGGGACATTGCCGTGCGTATTGGCGGGTGCCCACCCCGCTAGTTTGTTTATCTTACGGCGGGTGCTCACCCCGCCGTATATCACGTTTTAATTGAGGGAGCCCACCCCTCATTTCCGCCGTAGAGAGAATCACCGCCGCGGCCCCGGGGGAAGCCCAGGAAGTCAGGCAACGCCGTGTGGTGACGTGGGCGGGACTCCGGGATAACCGGAAGTAGGAGGGCGGGAGCCTACCCCGCCTCCTTCCGACGACGACGTGCGGCTGGTGTAATTCCCCCTCGAGACCCAGGCGGGAGCCCACCCCGCACTGGGCCGGCCCGGAGAAGCGGAGAAGCGTGACGGACCGGAGCTTCGTCAGCTCAACCGAAGTAGACCAGAGGCCCAGGAAGAGCCGGTAAGTGAAGCCGGCTGGGGGGTGGAAGCCTCCTCGAAGCCTCACTCCGGTGCCTCTCTCCCAAGCAGCCCCCACCTGACAAGGCCGGCTCCACGCACACGGGACGTGCCGGAGCCACCCCTCTGGTGTGGGTCGCCCCCAAATCAAGGCACCGGTGCAGTGCGAGTGTCGGGCGGCCCCGGAAGGCAGCGGGCCGCCCCAACGGGGTCCCGAGCCACAAGGCTCCAATGAGGCACCTTGACTGAAGAGTCTAGAAGGGCCCCAAAATACACCGCATCGGTTGTTAAAAGCACGCTGTACTCTAAAACGTCTAGGGGGCATTTCTTTTGTCCATTTCGAGTCCAGAGGGACTCCAACGACGGGGCAGATAGTTGTCCAGAGCCTAGAAGGCTCCAAGGGCGGACAAACTCGTGTTCAAGGCACAGTGGTGCCCCTGCTCCTTTTCCCAGCTGCCCAGCACTTAGTGGGCAGCTGCAACGTTTAGGTTGTGGCCTCTGCGTTTTGGTTTACGCTTTTGCCCTGACTGCATGCGCAGTCTTCCCCTGACTTTGCTGGGACATAGGGCGTCCTTGCCCCGACCAGGCCAGTTGGCCTAGGGACTGCCACAGTGGTGGCTAATGTGAGTTTTTGCGCCATTGTACCCTTCCTGCACCTCTGAATGTGTTTATGCGTCATGTGCTTTGCTTTACACCTCTGAATGTGATGCATAATGTGTTTATGTGCTTAGACCCCTACAAGTATTGTGATACTTAGGTGGTTGTTTTCTCCCTAGTACAGGTGGTGCTAGTGAGGTCCTGATTCCCTGCGCAATATTTTCCTAAGGTGGTTAGGGTTGCGTAGGTGGTACTTACCTGATACCAGTAGTTACTGGTTGTGTGCTACATATGTTATTTTGTACTACAGTATTATTCCTATGTTCTAAAAAGTGCTAATTCCTGACAGTGGTCCAGGTGGCCCTGTCCCCTGTATATATAATCCCTTGTAAATTCTGCCCGTGCCTGTTGGCACATTGTAGAGTGTGTGTTTTTATCTAATGTGTTGTGTCTAATACAAAGGCTATCTTTATAGAATACCTTGTGTGGAGTTTCCTTTGTGGTGGGCCTTGGGTGTTGTTGCTGGGTGCGCGCGCAAACGCTTTACACATCGCCTCAGGGATAAGCCTGACTGCTCGTGCCAAGCTACCAAGGGGGTGAGCAGGGGTTATCTTTGGCGTGTAACTCCCCAGCCCTGACTAGAGTGGTGGTTTCTGTCTGGCTTTGGCGCAAGCCCGAGCCAACCAGAAATCCCATTTCTAACATCAGCCTTCCACAGGAGCAGGGTGTGGGGGTCCTCTACCTCCCACAGGAGCAGGGTGTGGGGGTCCTCGACCTCCCACAGGAGCAGGGTGAGGGGTCCTCGCCCTTCCACAGCAGAAGGGTGTGGGGATCCTTGACCTTCCACAGAAGCAGGGTGTGGGGGTCCTCGACCTTCCACAGGAGCAGGGTGTGGGGTCCTCGGCCTTCCACAGGAGCAGGGTGTGGGGGTCCTCCGCCCTCAGCCTCCCACAGAAGCAGGGTGTGGGCGTCATCGACCTTCCACAGGAGCAGGGTCTAGGGGTCTTCAGCCTTCCACAGGAGCAGGGTGTGGGGGTCTTCAGCCTTCCACAGGAGCAGGGTGTGGGGGTCCTCGATCTCCCACAGTGGCAGGGTGTGGGGTCCCCGACCTTCCACAGGAGCAGGGTGTGGGGTCCCCGACCTCAGCCTCCCACAGGAGCAGGGTGTGGGGTTCTTCAGCCTTCCACAGGAGCAGGGTGTAGGGGTCTTCAGCCTTCCACAGGAGCAGGGTGTGGGCATCCATGACCTCTTACAGGAGCAGGGTGTGGGGGTCCTCGACCGCCCACAGGAGCAGGGTGTGGGGGTCCTCGATCTCCCACAGTGGCAGGGTGTGGGGTCCCCGACCTTCCACAGGAGCAGGGTGTGGGGGTCCTCGACCTTCTACAGGAGTAGTGTGTGTGGGACCCCGGCCTTGCACAGGAGCAGATGTGAAGCCTAACAGTAAAGTGTGGGCCTGTCAGCACAGCTGTGGTCGGATTGGGTCTGGGACTGAATATAGGACCCCCATTAGTGAGCCAGATGTATAGAATAATGGGCCACATTCTGCAAACCGTGTGAGATCTGATGAGCTTATCAAGAAAAGCTGTATGTGGGGAAATCAACATTGAAAACCGACCCACCAGACTACAACAGAGGTACATAAACAGTGGAAAAGGCCACTCACTCACCTGTCAGCCCTACTGACCCAGGCCAGTCCGACCCTACAAGGGGCTTCACTGGAGGAAGGCCCCGGGCCCCTCCAAAGGCCATTAGCTGACCTGTCAGCCCTACTGACCCAGGCCAGTCCGACCCTACAAGGGGCTTCACTGGAGGAAGGCCCCGGGCCCCTCCAAAGGCCACTCGCTGACCTGTCAGCCCTACTGACCCAAGCCAGTCCGACCCTACAAGGGCCTTCACTGGAGGAAGCCCCCGGGCCCCTCCAAGGGCCCCCCTCCACAGGAGAGAGGTCGGAGGCCAGTGCTAAGGCCCAGATACAGTGCTCACAGCTCTACAATAGTTACACAAAGGAACAACAGCCCTGGCGATACCGACACACAGCAGCACAAACGAAGACAGCGCTGAACCCATAGTGAGGCCGTTGGTCATGTCTGTGTGAACGCGATGTATAATGTCACACATGATGTCACGGAAGTGTGGTCCTCTGGCACGTGGTGGGTGACGTCACAGGCACGGCATTTGTGGTGCAAATTATTTGATATATTTTTTCTTCCAACTATCAGCCCCAGGATACCCTCCCATGCGATAGTTCCCTCTACAAGTCTGCAAGAGATGACGTGACATAACATAAAATGACATGACGTGCCATGACATAACAACATAACATAACATGACGTGAAAGACATAACATGACAACATAACATAACGTATAACATGGAGAGCGTTGACATGGCATAACATAACATGACGTGCCAAGACATAACATGACAACATAACATAACATATAACATGACATGGCATGACATAACATAACATAAAATGACATGACAACATAACATATCATGACGTGAAAGACAAAATATGACAACATAACATAACATATGACATGACATCGCATGACATAACATGACAACATAAAACGACATGACATCACAACATAACATGACGTGACATGACATAACATGACAACATAACATATAACATGATGTGACGTGACATGACATAACATGACGTGACTAGACTTAACATGACAACATAAAATGACATGACATGACAACATAACATAACATGACGTGACATGACATAACATAACATAACATGACGTGAAAAACATAACATGACAACATAACATACCATATAACATGGCGTGTGGTGACATGACATAACATAACATGACATGACAAGACATAACATGACAACATAACATAACATATAACATGACATGGCATGACAACATAAAATGACATGACAACATAACATAACATGACGTGAAAGACATATTATGACAACATAACATAACATATGACATGACACGGCAAGACATAACATTACAACATAAAATGATATGACATGACAACATAACATAAAATAACATGACGTGAAATGACATAACATAACATTACATGACGTGACAAGACATAACATGACAACATAACATATGACATGACATGACATAACATAACATAACATGACGTGACATGACATAACATAACATAACATGACGTGAAAGACATAACATGACAACATAACATACCATATAACATGGCGTGCGGTGACATGACATAACATAACATGACATGACAAGACATAACATGTCAACATAACATAACATATAACATGACATGGCATGACAACATAAAATGACATGACAACATAACATAACATGACGTGAAAGACATATTATGACAACATAACATAACATATGACATGACACGGCAGACATAACATTACAACATAAAATGATATGACATGACAACATAACATAAAATAACATGACGTGAAATGACATAACAACATAACATAACATGACGTGACAAGACATAACATGAGAACATAACATATGACATGACAACATAACATAACATGATGTGAAAAGTCATAATATGACAACATAACATAATATATAACATGACATGGCATGACATAACATGACAACATAAAATGACATGACAACATAATATAACATAACATGACATACCATAACATAACATGACGTGACATGACATAACTGGCAACCCCAGGATACTCACCCACGCGATAGTGTGCTCTACAAATCGACATGACATAACAGGACATGAGATGACATGACATGACATAGAGGCGAGGATGTGGCCTAACGGCTAGAGCGGTCGACCCCAAAGCTGGGGAACCGGGTTCGAGTCTCGCAGGGACGCTCAGCATCCTGTGATTCTGGGCAAATCACTTAATCTCCCCGTGCCTAAGACAATGGACGTGTCGTGTGTAACGCAACTGGTGCTCATGTAAAGCGCTCTGATACCTTTGGGTCGAGTTCACGCGATATAAAACTCATGCCCATGGGCGTCCGAAGGGTGGGCAAGGAGGGGCGCTTGCCCCCCCCCTGGAGTGCTCCTTCTTGCCCCCCTTGCGGCCACCCATGCTTTTACAGACGCCTTTTGTCCGTAATTACGGGCCCTGCAGGGAGCAGAGGTGTTCCCTGTCAGAGGCCTCAACTCCCTGATGGGGCGCCTCACACTCCTCCTCGCAGCCCCTCCCGCCCATTGTCATTCTGTCTGTGGCTGATTATCACAAACAGAATGACAATGGCCAGTTTGAGCTGCGCGCCACAAGCACGAGTGGTTGGGTCTGGACACAAAGACCTCCTTTTAACACTCTGTAGCTTGAGAGCAAGGGGTCTTCTGAATGAAGTTCTGGGGGGAGTCGATGCATTATTCTCCCAAGTCTAAAATTGAGGTTGCAGCATAGCCCGGATTTCAGATCCCACTAAAACGTACACAGACTCGTGTCAATAACATATCTATCTGCCAGTATGCACCCTATCATGTCTGGCAGGACGTCCCGACCCTGTGTTTCACTACCTCATATCCCTCTGCTCCCCACTCCCCACGCTCACTGCCTCATATCCCCCTGTACCCCACTCCTCGTGCTCAGGGCCGGCTCTAGGGCGGTGCGACCGGTGCCACCGCACCGGCTGCTGACTTCGTGTAGGGGGCCCTAATATGATGATTTTAAAAGCACCTGCTTCTTTCCTGGACTCCTAGAAATTTTCAGCCACCAATAAAAATGTTAAATGACTGCAGTGATTAATGCACTTCCTTAGAGAGAGAGAGGGAGGGAGAGATCAAAGTTTTGTGTAATGGAAGTTTCTACTCATCCTAAGGTAGCGCAGAGGGTTACTATGCTTGCTGCAAAGAACGTGCAGCTCACAAAGTGCATATAATGTAATGTAAATAGGTCAGTGGGTCACACTTGTCAGAGAGACCATATTGTTGATAACTCTTTATGAGTTAAAATCCTAATGTGGAACAGTGAGCAAAAAACTGTTATCAAAGATGCATGCAAACTGGGCTAGGGCGTTATGATTTCCCCCCAGTTTTTCATTATTCTAATGTGGCAAAATGGGTTAATTTGGGTAGAAATCAATTCTTATTAATAAAGAGAACCCCCCATCCATGGTGCTAGGTTTTAAATTCTAGGTTTCTGATTCTCCTGACCAAGCACTCTTAAACTATCCTGCCTACCTGTACGGATGACCTGTGACTCCTACACCTTCTTGTCCTCTTATGTAACATTTCCTATGCACTGATTTACACACTTATGATTGATTGTCTCTATGTAATCTGTGTGATGTAAAGTGTTCTGACACCTTACACTGATAGGAGCGGCACTATAAAATGAATTTAATGCACCTGAGACTGAATGGTTACGGAGGCTTGAGGGGCGCTGTGAAAGGATGATTATGAAGAACCTGTAGTAGAGGTGGTCATTGGGGGTGCCAAAAAGCATTGTCGCACTGGGCTAAAGCCGGCCCTGCCCACGCTCACTGCCTTATATCCCTCTGTACCCCACACCTTGCGCTAACTGCCACAACATAGCCCTCTGTACCTCGCACCTTGTGCTCACTGCCACAACATATCCCTCTGTACCCCGCACTTCGCACTCACTGCCACATAGTTCGTTGATCTGCTTCCCGAGAGGAATAGGCTTCCAAACGCTGACATGAAAGGAACATCTTTACCTAACACTAAATGCGTTTACTCCAACCTTGTGATATTCCCCTCATTAGGAGATGAATCATTTAGTTCTTTTGTAGTTTAGCGAAACCATTCATTTATCTATACACTACCCTTTATCCTAGTTTTCTTCTTCAAATAATCGACACAACACATTTATCAATTAATCAAATATCGTTTATCTAAGAAGATTGCAATTTGTTAGAAATCATCATCAAAACCGCAGAACATCATATTTACCTAATCTGGCTAATAGTCGTCCTCTAAGTCAGTTAAGTCGTGGAAAAACCTTTAAAATTTATCAAAGTCAGGCCGCAATTCAGTCTCTCAAAGATTCAGGATAGCAGCTGTCCAGCAGTGTCACCGTCCTCTCCGTCAGCATAACGTCAGGAAATCGAGTTCGTCAAAGAAGAAGAGTCTTTTTTTAGTTTATTTCCCTACCTACTTTTATAATTAAATTAATGTCAAAATGTATCAAGATTGGGGTTTTGGAAAGTTCTAATTGGTGGACTTGGGGTCGTCCGGTAAAGTTCTCACATAGTCCGCAGGATGAAGTCATCGCATTTGCTGGTTCCGGTTTTTAAGACAGTTCTTTGTATTGTCGTTGGCGAAGCTCCCAGAGTGTCCTTGATAAGAACATCTTCTCCTGGGGTCAGGACGAGGCCATCGTTGCTGGCGGTGACGCATGCGGACTTCACCCAGAACCTCATGTGTCAGGAGCAGTCACGTTAAACGTCTCGTTCAGCCATCTTGGATTAGGCCGAAATGGTCAACTTAAGCAAAACAAACACAAAAACGTAATTAAAACATAGAAATGGCTAATAAAATGTTAAACCATCACTAATTCCCTTATGTGTAAGTAATTATCTAGCAGAATAGCAACATCCAAAGCGTTTATACTCACTCAATGATGCGCAACTTACAATTACATCACAAAAGCAACATATATCATGCAATATTCTAATTTTCTTCTATTAATAGGTGTAAATATGTTAGTTTACAATTAGTTTAGCCATGCAAAGTGCAATTCCACGTGTAATTCTTTTGTTAATATAATTGGTAAGTCTTTCACTGCAAACAAATTAATAAGATTATTATTAGTTGATTATTCAGATTAATATAACATGCAGAATGGGGGGGTATACAAAATTTTGTACTACCCGCTCCAGCAATCCTCCCTTTGGTGATTATATCACCACACCAACAAAAATTTTGTATCCCCTTTTACAGAATTTCAAAGTGATTTCTTGTTTCATTCATATTTCAGTTTCCCCTGTTTCTTCTCTTTTTGCTGTTTTATACATACTCTCCTTGATTTCTTCTAATTCTATTTCTTAAAATTCTCTCTCTTGTTTCTTATGTGTTCTCCTTAAGTTTTCTCTTTTTAATCTTTTCTGATTTTTATCCTTTCTACGACAAATACATCCTAGTCTAATTATTAATACTAAGAAAATCACACATGTTAATGGAAATAATATCTTACCTGAAAATGTACTACCTAATCTAACTACAAAGTCTTTAATAGCTGATATTTTCTTACCAATCTTCTCCCAAACACCCTCAACCTCCAGTAGTGCAATTTCGTCATGTAATTCTGTAATATTCTTAATATAAATTTTCAAATCCCTACTTTCGTCAGGAATGTAAGTACAACAATGTTGAACTTTCAGCATTCCACAGACTCCACCCTCTTTTGCCAATAAAATATCAAGGGCAAGTCGATTTTGCATTACCATAGCACGCATGGCAACCATTTCAGTATTTTCCAATAAGAATCCTCCAGCGGTGCTTGTTGACAAGCGATCCACTACTGTTGAAAGTCTTCTAATTTTGTTTGCATTCAGAGATATTCCCACTGCGGGTATCAGTGCTCCAAAAATGTCACCTACAATTTCAGTCCAAGATTCTCTCTTACTACTTGCTAAATAACTACCTAAACTATGTACACCATCTTCTCCTCTATCCATATGAAAAATCTTTGGAAAAACCAGGCCAACATAACATGTGCCAAACCAATGGTCTGGCAAACGATAATATGCCCTGTTCCCACAAATAAAATAAAGTCCTGGAAAGACTGGATCTTTTCCACCTTTAAATCCCCATCCTCCCATGATTCGGTATTTATCATGGCACTCAATATTCCCTACAAAATAATTATCATACGCTGTTTGATTCCTTCTTATACACAATTTCGCTTTCTGAGGCCAATCTAAAGCCATAGTTGGACTCGTTTCCCCTTTCAAGTGTTTTTCCATTTCTACATTTCAAACTGTTTTCTCCACTTTCCCTTCTGAAGCCTTTCTTTGCATTTTCAATCTCCTTTCTTCAACCATATCTAAAAATGTCTTCTCCTCTTTCTTTAAACTACAAGTCAAGTTATTTTTAAATATGTATTCTAATGTTAGTTCTTTAGTCTCTAAGAAAATTTCACCTAATACCTTTGCAGGTTTTACCTTGTTTAGTTTGTTAATTGCCGGTACTTGTGAGATTATAGTATCTACATCTGAAAAATAATACTCTAATTTACCTGTTTGATAAAATTAACTAGCTATTACACTACATGTTATTCCATAAGTTAATCAGATACAGATGCAGGTAACTGCATACATACGTAGCAATCCCTTACGTCCATTGTTTTTACATACTCATACAACAATCTTGAAAACACATTATTAGAAAAATCTGTTATAGACCTGTCTTTATGCAAATCATTTTGATCTATTCTAGTCGGAACTACCTTTTGAATCTTCCCTATATTAGTTATGTTATCACTATGTCCGTCTAAGGTATCTATAGTAACTTTAAATGAGATTAGTAGAGCAAGTATACTCCAAAGAAGCATTAATAATCCTGTACAACAACAACACATTTTACACCATCTTCTAAAGAATGTACATCTACCTTTGCTACTATCTATGTTTGCCATCTTAGCTAAAATGGACCGTGTCTTTTGACTTAGCCTCTTCTACTTCACAACTAGTTTTCTAACCCAAGGCTCTAAGCGCCTACGTGGTTCTATCAGTTTTTGTCTTTTTCAGTATTTATTGTCTTTCCGTCAGTAGTTTTCTTGTCTCATTCACGTTGGCATCTCATCATCTTTCACTTTTCCTTCGTTTTCGGTATACAGAATGTCCTGAACATCCGCTTCTTCTCCAATATCGGACAAGATAACTCTCAGGATTTCCGATTCTTCGTCTTCCTGAAGAACCTAGACCATATGGGCCTGGCGGCGCAGGCTACGCCTTAATCTCCTGAGTTCACCTGCTTTGTCGAACAGAGACACGGGACACTCCGTTAGGCGTAGAAGGTTTGGTTTCTTAGCTGCAGCTAAGTACAGTTGTCCCAGAAGTACACTCGGTATGTTCTTAGGAGACTGCCACTTTACTTCGTGGCCTCCCTTCCAACTGTGTTTGTCACCCTTCCCCACAAGTTAATCAGTGGTAGTGTTTATAAGTTGACTTGCAGGTGGCAGGACACATTTGTATGCCCCGCAGGGTAGTTGTGAAATGAGAGAATACGAGTAAAGAATAGCGAAGGCCAGAGGATAAGATAAAGTCAGGAAAGAATGGTGCGAACCAACAGATAGTCGAGACAGGGATCAGTCAAACCAGACGAGGATTAGTGGAGTCGGCCAGACCCTGACACCAGCTATAAACAGAGGTAGGAGGTTATTTGAAACGTTGCAGTAGGAAGAGGGAAAACAACACCTCCTTCACCGTGCTGCCTGAGTGAGGGCAACACAAAATGGCAGTGGAACACAAAATGGTGGCTAAATACGAACGGGATCGGAAAACTGAATTACCTCAGACCCTCCTTTTGCCATTACTCAGGCGAGACACACAGACTCATTTTAATCTGAGTCGACGTCAATGGCCATGAGGTCATCAAGCTGTTGCTGCAACATCATTTTAATGCTCTCCGTCTTCCGTGACACAGGCCTTGGGACACACATAGTGGCACAAAGACCACAGATGGCAGGGCCACACTGCATACAGAGACAACAGGAAAAAATGATGGCCAAAATCACTCCAAGCAATGTTAATACCTTCCATCCCCATTTGGACAGTAATCCCCAAAACCATTCCAATAAAGACCAATCTCCTTCGTCCTGATGAATCGACTCGGAGACCACATGTAATTTGGAGATGGCTTGGTATACCGTAGGGGCATCATCAGGTATATAAATGCAACAGCTAGATCCGATCAATTTACAAACTCCACCACGATCCGCAAGAATAACATCCAGAGCAATCCGGTTCTGCAATGTCATAAGACGATCCGCCAAAAGTTCAGCTGTGAAATTACTCAAGGCTCCCACAGTGACATCTATGGTAGTCTCAACAACACCAACCAATTGTCTCATGTTTCTACTGTTGGCCATTGGGCCCCAAAAAGGAAGAAATCCTTTAAGGAAATCACCTCCCTCTTGTCCTGCCGTGTCTTTAGAATCAATAATTCCTCTGCCATATCTGCTTCTGTGATGTCCTGAAGGAGCAGTGTATGTAGGGGGGAGAAGAAAGGCTATATAGCACGTTCCTGAAAAATCCGTTGGTAGCCATGTGTACGCTCTATCGTGGCAGACAAAATACGTGCCCTGGGATGGCACTAACGGTGGTGAATTCTGAGATGTGTGAATGTATGTCTGGGAACAAACACTCTTTCCTTGTCCAGTGTCAGTAGTCTGGCCATTCATTTGTAAACAAAAGTTACCTCGATGAGGCACAGTCCAAATTGGTGGAGATTTTCCCTGTTTAACTCTATCTGTAATGCTAGTAGCGTAACGAGTCACGTTCCAACCATCGTATGCCCGTTTCTCATCAACCGGAACCCTACTATTCTCCACAATTCTAGCCATAGCCACTATTCCTTTTATCAGAGAACTATGACTAAAATCTTGCCCACTACCATATGAACCAACTGGACGTCTAAATCGGTTCTGATATGCATTTGAAAACATCACAAAATAGGCCCAAGCGGAACCTTCATAAGAGAATGGAAGGGCTAAATATGGCATCCCTTTGTCTGTGGTATGAGGCATAAGTCCACACACCCAACAGTCGGTTGTGTTGACTACCAATTGGTGTTGATGCAACAACTGGACAAATGAATTGTTAAAATATTCTGTTCTCCTGATTAGTTCATGTTGGGGAAGTGTATGTAATTGATGTGGGGAGATAGTAGAATGAAGAGGCAAGGAAATAGAAGTAGGGACAGATTTGTGCTGCATAGCATGAACAATCCAACCTACACACGCCAATAAGATACTAGAAAACATAAGAACACACAATGTTATGCCACATTGACTGTACACCAATTTACAATATTTCTTTCTCATCTCTTCCTTCTTCTTCTTCTTTCCCAATTTGACATCCATCCTCTAAAATTGTTGCTCACGGCAATCTTCCTTACTCACTTGGCTGTGATTATTAGCCGTCCTATGACACTGCAAGTCCTGGGGGCCTAGCCACTATACAGGTCACGAACCAAGACTCCTACCGTGACCCTGCAACCTGGACAGATGATACATGTCACGAAAGAGATGAAAATTTCAGGTGTCCTTGACCAGTCTAGGCCTTAAATTATATCGAGTTCTGTTCAGTACAGTTTGGTCCTGAAATAGTGTCTGTGGATCTGTAGTGTTCAATCGGAGATGTGGCGGTACTGCTTCTTGTAAAACGTCGTCATCTTCTTTTTCAGACCGAGCTCCATCTAGGTGTGCACTACTGAAAGGTACAAACCGAGGGACCCTTTCGCCTTCAAAATCACCTACACCCTTACGAACCCACTGGTCAAAAGGCAAGGGCAAGGGCACCTTTTTGCAGTGCACGCCATGGATCCAGTTCTTTTTCTCTTCGACCATCACTGCTGTACGTGTTACTAGAAGAACCTGTCGAGGCGCCCTCCAACGAGGTTCCAAATTCCTTGTCCTCTGAAAATTTTTCACACAGACCCAGTCTCCCGGTTGGATAGAATGACCTGGGTCTGTGGAGGCCTCTGGTAAAGCGTCTCAAACCTGTTGGTGGAGAACACGTAATTTTAGTGGTGAGGTCATGCAAGTAATCAATCAGCATTGGATACTGTATGTCAGAATACTTTTTAGGGCGAGGGACTCCCCAAACATTAGCCGGGCGCCCAAAAACAACCTCGTATGGGCTGAGTCCCAAACGAGAATGTACAGCTGTTCTAGTGGATAGGAGAGCCAAAGGTAAAGCATCGGGCCAGACAAGTCCCGTGCTAGCCTGTACCTTTGCAAGCTTAAGTTTGAGAGTGCCGTTATAGCACTCTACCAAACCCGCTGATTGGGTGGTTCGCCACATGGAATTTCTGTCCGATACCAAGACCGGCACACACCTTTTTCATAATTTGGCCCACAAATTCACTTCCATTGTCACTCCAGACAATGCGTGGCAAACCAAACCTAGGGAAGAACTCTTCCAGAAGAACTTTGGCAGTGGACAAAGCAGTGTTGTCTTTCAGGGGGTAGGCCTCTATCCATCTGGAGAAGGCACACACCACCACCAAAACATATTTGAGATTGTTGCATCGTTCCATGTGAATATAATCAATTTGCAACACCTCAAAAGTATATGTTGGGGGAGCAAAATGACCTGCTGGAGTTGGGGTTCCCTTTCCTGGATTATGCATCAAGCAAACGATACAATGCTTCACTAAATTATCTGCACATTTTGGAATCCCTTCGTTCAGCCACACTGGAGCCAGAAGCTTACATATTCCTTTCGCACTGATGTGGGCTGGACCATGCGCCATAGCAACTACAGGCAGTACATAGGCATCTGGTAACAGCCAACGCTGATGTTCTGACAATTCTATCCAACATCCCATCGCGTCTAACATTCCTGTACTCTCTTTCCACTTACTTAACTCTTTCTCTGTAGCCTCTCCTTGAATCGATCTCACACTTTCTATTGTATCCTCACACATTCCTTTTTCCTTGACCCAATTTTCAGGGCCCGCAACATACATGCGACTTACAGCATCTCTGGCTGTTTCTTTCGCTATCTCATCCGCAAAAGCATTCCCGCGACCAACATCATCAGTAATCCTCTTATGCGCACTACACTTTATGATTGCTATCTGGGTAGGCAAAGCAAGTGACTCAAGAAGATCAGTTACCAACTGACCATGCTGTATTTTAGTACCGTGGGAGGTAAAGAATCCTCTTTCCTTCCACAAACGACCAAAACTATGTGCCACACCAAACGCATACTGGCTGTCGGTATATACATTCACTCTCTTCCCCTTAGATAACACACATGCTCTGGTCAAAGCTATCAGTTCAGCCGCCTGAGCTGAATTATGTCTGATGCGTGCTGTCTCCACGATTGTATGCAAGGTGGTAACAGCATAAGCTGAAGTTGTTTCACCATTAGGGAGTTTAAAACAAGAACCATCCACCCACAGGATCCCATCCGGGTCCATTAGTGGTGTATCTTTCAAATCAATCCTACCTTTTGTCTCCTCCACAGTACGGAGAAAACAATCATGTTGTTCCTGAATACCTTTCTCCTCTGGAAGAGGTAACAATGTGGCTGGATTTAAAGTGTTACATCGTTTGTACATGACTAGCCAAGAGCGTCAGCTCATACCCAGACAAGCGAGCACTTGTAAGATGCTGCGTTTTCGTCCTATTTAGCAAGGTATCCACTGCATGTGGTACCATAACAATAAGAGTGTTATCCAGCACCACTCCAGCAGACTGACTAATAGAAATTGCTGCTGCTGCTGTCGCTTTAAGACAACAAGGCAATGCCTTGGCTACTGGATCTAATGTAGCCGAAAAGTAGGCACATGGCCGCTGCTTGTCTCCAAATCGTTGTGTTAAGACTGACAACGCACAACCCTCTCTTTCATGGACATAGAGCGTGAAGGGCTTACTGTAATCCGGAGTACCCAACACAGGAGCAGAGCACAGAGCAGTACGTAAATCAGAAAAACTCTTCTGACATTTGTCAGTCCAAGGAAGGGGTTGGGGTGTGTCTTTCAAAGTGAGTGCCAACAAAGGTTTAGCCAACAAAGAAAAATTTGGAATCCACTGTCTACAATAAGAGGTAATGCCCAGAAAGGCACGCACTTCTCTTTGTGTGGATGGCACAGACATTTGTGCAATTGCTTGAATACGTTCTGGGGTCAGTCGCCTTCCCTCCTTCAACAAGAGATGACCTAGATAGGTAACCTCTCGACGGACATATTGTAGTTTAGAAGGTGAAACCTTATGGTGAAGGTCAGACAAGTGACGCAATAGTGCAATAGTCACGTTCTTGCAAATATCCTCTGAATCAGCAGCAATCAATAAATCATCCACATACTGAATAAGGGTAGCACCTGGCGGCAAAGGAAAAGCATCAAGCTGGCACTTCAGAGCTTGGCTATAGATGGAGGGACTTTCACAATAGCCTTGGGGTGCGCGCTTGAACCGGAAACTTCGGCCTCCTTGAGAGAAACCAAAAATATCCCTACTCTCTTCAGCAATGGGGATGCTGAAGAAAGCATTTTTCAGATCAATAACAGAAAATCAAGCTGCCGAGGCAGGTATCATAGTTAACAGGGCAGTGATATCTGGAACAACAGGAAAATGCGGTACAACAATTTTATTAACCTCCCGGAGATCAATAACAAAGCGATAAACAGGAGGCTGAGAAGGATCAGTGCGTTTAAGAACCGGGAGAACAGGACTATTGCATACATTTCCCCTCGTCTCCTCAACCACACCCTTCTGAACCAAATCATAAATAATAGCAAAAAGTGCTCTTTCACCATCATTGGGAATTTTGTATTGAGGGATGCGTGGCAATTTAGCATTGGGCTTGAGGGTAACGACATAGGGTGGGATCTCAAGACAACCAACATCATTTGGACCCGTAGCCCAAAGTGTTGCAGGGAGAGAGAGCAATTCAGGTGGAAATTGATCTTTAGACAGATACATTGGAGAAGTCAGTTTCTGCCCCAAAGCGAGATGTACACCAGAAGGAGAACAATATATCGTTGCATGCAATCTTTTCAATAAATCCAAACCCAACAGATTCTCGCCGCAACCAGTCGTTAAAAGAAGCAGAGCTTATAAATCATAAGAACCAATTGAAATAGGCAGAGGACAAGAGACCGGGCTATGAACTGGGGCGCCAGAAAATCCTACGGATACATTTGTTAAGCCAGACAAAGGTGCCCCAGGGAGTTTGGAGTGAATGATAGAGCTTCTCATTGCACCAGTATCCAAAAGAAATGGCTCTGAAACACCCATTGTAGTGACATTAACATAAGGCCCATTCTGATCTACTGGAATCAATACAACTCCCTCACTTTGTCTATGGCTGTCCTAGTTAGCGTGAAGACCGTCATTCTCACCTTCAACATAGTAGTCATCATTGTAATACTGTGTGGACTGAGTATTTTGCTGATCAAAGTAGTTCATAGAATGTGGAGGTGGAGGGGAACGCTGTGTCTGGGCGACATACCTCGACCTCTACCCCTGGGCGCTAACTGGGAACCACCATGACCTCGTGGAGCAGATAGTGTTCCATTACGCTGTAATAAAACCGGGCAGCCATTCTTAAAATGACCTTCCTCCCTACAATAGGCGCATTGGTTAGGACCTAACAAAGGCCGCGGAATATAGGGCTCAGGCTTTTGAAACACCCTCTGAAACTGGGGAGGCTGTTGAAACTGGCGCTGAGCAGAGCGAGGAGGATAAGCTTGTTGTAGAAGAACCTTCGTTTTTAATTCTTTAGTCTTTTTCTCTTGCTTGTCTTTTTCCTCTTTGTCCCTGTTTTCGTAATATTGAGCAGTAGCCAATATCTGAGCAGAAGAAGAAACAGCCCATGAACTTTCAGAGTCTTTTAATTTATGTGACAACTCGGGGAGCAAATTAAATACAAATTTATCTACAAATAATCGCTGTACACCCTCCGTAGTCATATCCTGACCACTGTGATCAATAAACGTCTCCTCAAAATGAGTGAAGAAATCAGAGACACTCTCATCTTTCTTCTGTCTACACGCAGCTAATTTATCCCAATTAACTCGTAAGGCGGGCATCATTGTTTTCATTAAAGTAATAATCCTACCAGGGAGTTCTGTGATCAAAACATCAGGCTTAGCACCACCCACTTGTGCTCTATCCGAGGCAGTTATAGCATTCCATGTACCACCCAATTCTTGAGCGTGATCCTCTCTACGAATCCGAGCCCATAACGCTTGTGGGACTACATTTCCCATCAACATGTCAATATCGGCTAAATTCATAATACAGGCATCAACAGTCTGAGACAATTCTTTATAGTAATCAGCAGGGTTTTTACGGGGATCCGGTAAAGATTGTTTGAGGGCCAAAACATCAGACCTCTTCCAGGGCACATGTACCCATATACGCTGGAAGTGAGCGGGAATAGCTGGATTATTACCTGCTTGCGCAACCTCTTCCATCCATATCGGAGGAACCTCTCTCATTGGGTAATGTTTCAATGTCTGCCGAACAGCAGGATCAGAATCAAGAAAAGTTTGTGAAGAAAATAAGGACCTAAAAGTAACAAGTGTCCTTACGGCGTCCTCAACCTTAGAACCCACAATGAGTCCTTTATCGAAATTAGCCTGAACGTCCAACAGACCCTGGGGAAGTAAACCCAAATCCATATCCTCCCATCCTTTAGCGAGAGTGTCACACATGACATTAAATACATATCTTTGCGTGGGCGCATCCCACTGATGAAAGGTGATCATGATATCTTTCACACTATACTGGGGACCCTTCTTGATCCATTTGCGAGCGAGAGAGTACAATACCACCCGTTTGTCGGAACCTGGAAGTTGACTACGAGACTGTCTTCGAGAGAAAGCCGGAGACATGTTCAGAGTCCCAAAGAAAGGGGACAAAAAGCCAGAGACAGTATCTGTTATTCGTTTGCGCACAGTAGGAGAATTAGACATAAGGACAGGGGACAAGGTATTAGGCGATACAGGAGAGGAACTGGCAGTTATAAGGGGAGCCGAAGGCAAAGAAGATTGATGTTCAGGAGATGGAGACAAAGGAATCGGTGACACGAGAGGTGGGAGTGGCAATACCGGAAGGGGCAAATGTGGAAGATCCGGAACAGGTGGGGGGGACAACAGGCAACTGAACAGGTTGTAACAACGGGGGTGCATTAGCACCTTGTACATAGGGTGGAGGCAATCTCAATAGGTGAGACATCAAAGGGTCTTCCTCCAGATCCTTACTTTTATCAGAAGGGGAATTAGGCAACACCGGATAGCATCTATCTATTGCCATACGATGCTTTCTTTCTGAAATTTCCATTTCATTATCAATCTCATTATCTTTAAACTGCTGTGCAGCCTGTATAATCGTCATATTTTGTGCTTTCCTATCTCGTTTTGCCTGCTTAATTTCTTTCTGTTTGGCTTCCTTACGCCAGAGGCGGAAAGAGTCAAACATTGCCGGCCGGGCTTGTCTTTTGAACAATATCGCTTCCAAATTTTCTAATATGTCAGGCTTAAAACAACCATTTTGTGGCCACTGTAGAACGCCATTGTTCTTCGTGTATCGGATCCATGCCTTATTAAAGGCAATGGGGCCGACACCATGTTTTGAATAAAGCTCATAGGTGGGAGTTCCAACCGGAGGAATCGGACAAGAGTCCTCCAGCCGGGAATCCCTATTACAACCAAGGCAACAGAACTTCCTAAACTTACTCAGACCAGACATCGTTATTTCACTGGACTGTTCACAAACATCAAGGGGTTAAATCAAATAATACAGCACAAACGTACTCACCCCTCGGCTTCGGCTTTTGCAATAGCCGAATCAAAGACCCAAATCAAAACAAAATAGTGGGAGCTACCCACTAATACTTAACTAAGTGTCTTCTTACACCAACAGAGGCCCATCTAATGTCTCGCGATACCAAACATCATCAAAGGGACCAAAGCAGGGCGGTAGTCAGGGCAGCAGTCGTCAGCAGCCGTCAGAAAGGAGAAACCGCGCTGCAAAAGACCTTCGGACCACTTCGACATACAGGGGTCGCTTGACGTGGTTCGCGATTCCTCCAGAATTTTCTTGCGGGGCTCCTCACGATCCTCGGGCAGAACTGCTACCTCTGAAGCCGCTCCCCGTTGGGCGCCAAATTGAAGAACCTAGACCATATGGGCCTGGCGGCGCAGGGTACGCCTTAATCTCCTGAGTTCACCTGCTTTGTCGAACAGAGACACGGGACACTCCGTTAGGCGTAGAAGGTTTGGTTTATTAGCTGCAGCTAAGTACAGTTGTCCCAGAAGTACACTCGGTATGTTCTTAGGAGACTGCCACTTTACTTCATGGTGCACAATATTTTATAACACACATATTCACAAAGAACACTCCCAATGCATACAGGGTTAACCAATGAGAAGAATGTGAAAACAAGACATTAAGTAACTCAAATAAGCCTCCCTTCCAACTGTGTTTGTCACCCTTCCCCACAAGTTAATCAGTGGTAGTGTTTATAAGTCGACTTGCAGGTGGCAGGACACATTTGTATGCCCCGCAGGGTAGTTGTGAAATGAGAGAATACGAGTAAAGAATAGCGAAGGCCAGAGGATAAGATAAAGTCAGGAAAGAATGGTGCGAACCAACAGATAGTCGAGACAGGGATCAGTCAAACCAGACGAGGATTAGTGGAGTCGGCCAGACCCTGACACCAGCTATAAACAGAGGTAGGAGGTTATTTGACACGTTGCAGTAGGAAGAGGGAAAACAACACCTCCTTCACCGTGCTGCCTGAGTGAGGGCAACACAAAATGGCGGCGGAACACAAAATGGTGGCTAAATATGAACGGGATCGGAAAACTGAATTACCTCATTCCTCAACCACTTCCGGTACAACCACCTCTGGATTTCCTTGGCTATCCGCCTCTTCTTTTACTTCAGGCAGGGCCACATATGTCCATTCCGGTGATTTATACTTCTGGTTAGGTTTCCTTGTTCTTTTGCTTTCTTTAACCACAATTGTTTCTTCTTCTTTAGATTTCTCCTGGCTCGTCACTTCATTCACTTGTTCAGCCCTTGGTGAATTTTCTCGTGTCAGTCGATATCTGAATCTTTTTATTTTATTCGGCCAAACATCGTCTTTTGCCGCTCTTTTCAATTTACTCCCTTTATCGTTCTTTTCAGTCCTCCAAGCTCTCTTTCTTAGAACTCGGCCTTCTGGTACTTCATCTTCGCTTTCCTCTGACTCTGTTTCAACTTGCTTTTTACTCTCAACAGTTTCTTTTTCCACCACTTCTTTTGTTTTCCCTACTTCTGTCCCTCCTCAAATCTCTGGCACGCAATCTTCCTGCTGACTACTTGTCCCTGCTTCTAACTGGATGTTGGAGTTCCCCACACCTCCTCGGGGGTCTTCCGCAATAATCTTTCCCTCTCTCTCTGTATCCGGCACCTGTTCATCTAAGTGTGTTATTTCAGGTGGAATTTCTCTCAATCTTTCATCTGGCACTTCTTTCTCATGAATCTCTTTTATCGTCTCTCCACTGTCCTTCTCTTTGTTCTTCCCTTGTTCTTTCCTGGAAGAATGTGCTCTTTGTTCTGTCTGAACTGGCATCAGAAATCTGTAACCTTCTCCTCAGGGAATTACTTCTGGGGACAAAAGTTAAACTCGGCTCTGTTTCCCCCCTTTTAGGGTTTTCTTTGTCTTTTGGCTCTCCGTCATCCGACTCAGTACTGGATTCTGATTCGTCAAAATACTCCTTTTCTTTGCTGTCGACTGGATTTGGAATTCTCAAAGTATGGCTTGCATGGATCCAGTTCTTTAATCCAGCGCACTTCACAGCTGTTGTTGTGGTCAAGATGACTTGTCTTGGTTTTCCCCACCTGGGAACCAAACAATTTCTTCTTCTGTGAACCTTTATCTTCACCCAGTCCCCTGGGCTCAGATCATGAGCATGCTTCTTTTCAAGGGTGGTGGCATCCGCTCCAACCTGATGAAACACAGAATGAACTGCGTCAGCCAGGCTTTTACAGTATTCCAACACCATGTCATCAGTTATAGTCATCAGCTTGTTGACTGGTATAAAAACATGACGCATGGCTCGTCCCATGATGATTTCATGTTGACTTAAACCTGTAGTTCTGTCTGGAATTGATCTAATAGTCATGAGTACTAGAGGCAAGACATCAGGCCATTTCATACCTGTGGCTAAACACATTTTCCCTATTCTGTTTTTGATAGTACCATTCATCTGTTCCACCACACCAGAAGCCTCTGGTCGATAGGCACAATGAAGTTTGTGTCGTACATTCAATGCTTCACATATCAGTTTTATGATCTCATTATGGAAATGTCCTCCTCGGTCTGATTCAATTGTCTCTGGGATCCCAAATCTAGGGATAAATTCCCTCAAAAGCAATTTTGCCACTGTCATCCCATCATTCTTTCTTGTTGGGAAGGCATCTACCCACCTGAAAAATAGACATACCATGACCAAAACATACCTCAACCTGTTACAGGGAGGCATCTCAATGAAATCCACTTGCATTCTGGTAAAAGGCCCTCCTTCTCGACCTATTGTTCCTAGACTCACTACTGTCTTTCTTCCTGGATTGTATTGCTGACAAATTAGGCATCTCTGACAAAGACTTTCTGCTACAAGTCTGAATTTTGCATCGATACCAAGTCTGTTTAAAGGACCTAATCATAGCGTCTCTCCCTATATGTCCCTGTCCATGATACATCCGTGCCATGGCAGACATCATGCTATCAGGCATGACTGGTCTTCCATCTCGATAGACCCACACATGATCCTTCTCTCTTGGTGCACATCCTGCTTTTACCCACTGTTTTATTTCTTCCTCTCCTGCTTCTTCCTGCAATTGCCTTACTTCTTCCCATGTTCCCACAGTGTTAGTAAACATTGGGAAACAAGAAATCGACTCCTTTTCCTTTGCCCGATTGATTGAATTCTGATTTCGTGCACAGTATTGCGCCATGTCATTTGCGAATTTGTTACCAGTGGCAATATAATCACCACTGCGACTATGGGCAGCACATTTTACCACAGCCAATTGCCTAGGCAGCTGTATCGCCTCAAGCAACTTTCCAACCACTTCAACATTCTTAATGGGAGTTCCACTCGAGGTTAGGAAACCTCTCTGCAGCCATATCTGGCCGAAGTCATGGACTACCCCATAGCCGTACTGGCTATCAGTTATCACAGTCACTCTCACACTTTTCCCAATTTTGCATGCTCTTGTCAAGGCAACAAGTTCAGCTACTTGGGCTGATCTTACCCCTTTCAAATAGGATGCTTCCATTACTGCTGCAACTGTACATACCGCATATGCTGCACTCAGCACTCCATCATCTGTCCTCAAACAAGATCCATCAACGAACATGACATAATCACTTTCTGGTAAAGGTTCATCTTTTATGTCAGGTCGTGGTTTTGTACAAAAATCAAGTACATCCAAACAGTCATGATCTGCTTCATCTCTTACTTCCACATTCTCTACATCCGGCAACAGTGTTGAAGGATTCACATTCACACATCTCACAAGACTCACATTCGTTGCACCCAATATGACCTTTTCATACTTAGTCAGCCGACTGTGTGTCATATACTGAGTACGACTCCTTGTTAAAAGGATCGCCACATCATGGGGTACAAACACTTTCACAGGATAACCCATCACAATTCCCTCACTCTGTTCCAAACTTCGACATGTAGCAGCTACTGCTTTCAAACACCCAGGAAGGGCTACAGCTACTGGGTCCAACATGGATGAAAAATATGCAATTGGTTTCCTCAGTTTTCCATGCTTCTGTACTAGAACAGAGAGTGCACATCCATTTCTCTCACTGCAGTACAACTCAAACTCCTTCTCATAATCAGGCATTCCAAATGCAGGAGCTTCACACAAACCATCTCTCAATAGTTTAAAAGCTGCCAATTCCACTTTATTCAAATCAATAGGATCTCTCACATCACTTCTTGTCAATCGTACCAAAGGTTTTGCAATCAATGAGAAATTGCTAATCCACTAACGACAATATCCAACCATTCCCAGAAACATTCTCACTTCTCTTTGGATCATTGGTGGACACTTTCTCTTTATGATCCTGATTCTGTCTATAGTTATTCTTCTCTGTCCTTTTTCAATGTTATGTCCTAGATATTGTACTTCCTTCTACAAAATTGTAATTTCGATGGTGACACTTTTAGTCCTCCATCTGCCAAGTGATTCAGCAAGGCTACTGTGTCTACCTCACAAGCTTCACGAGTTTTCGATGCCACAAGCAGGTCATCGATGTATTGAACCAATACAGAATTTTACGGCATTTCTAGACTTTCCAAAGACTTCTTCAATAGCTGATTAAATATTGAGGGGCTTTCTGTATACCCCTGTGGAATTCGGCACCACGCCAAAATACGCTCACCGAAACGAAATGCAAAAATCTGCTGACTGTCATGATGCAAAGGGATGGAAAAGAAAGCATGGCATAGATCAATCACTGTATACCATTCTGCGTCATGAGGGATCTGATATAAAATCACAGATGGATTCGGTACAATGGGACAACATGGTACAACAATTTTGTTTATCTTTCTCAGATCTTGCACTATCCTGAACTTCCCACTAGGCTTTTTCAATCCCATTATTGGTGAATTACATGGGCTACTCATTATTTCTCTCAAAATTTCCTGTTTTATCATTTTCTCAATCACAGGAGTAACTCCTTCAATTATTTCAGGTGTCAATTTATATTGTGGGACATTTGGGTAACTTACTCCTTCTTTTACTGTTATTTTTACTGGGTCTAAATTTCTCATCAATCCTACGTCTTCTCCTGTGAAATCCCACACTTCTACTTTAACAGATTGTTTTAATTGTTTTGGTAATTCGTCAGGGTTAAATACAGCATAGGTTCCTGTAACCTCTTTCTCCCTGTTTGCCATTGTCATTTTATACAGCACATCATCATCGGGTGTTTCAAAGGTTATTCCATCTGGAGTACAAAATATAGTGCAGTTCATCTTGCACAATAAATCTCTACCTAACAAGTTCACAGGACTGGTGTCGCACACGACAAACCGGTGCTTTTCAGAGAATTTCCCTATGCTAACTTTCACTGGTTCTGTAAGGTAAGTTTTAATCTGTCTGTTGGATACACCAACTACTTGGATCGTTTCATCCGAGAGAGGAAGATTCTTAACATCAGCTGATCTAACAGTTGATCGAGTAGCACCAGTATCAACTAGGAAAGTAATATTTTCATTATTAACTTTTCCATCTACAAATGGGCCTTTCTGGTCTACTTCTAGAGTTGCGCCAAGCACGCACTCTTCTTCCTCCCTTCGGCACCGTCAATAACCCTCTTCTGAATCGCTTTCATCGCGTTGCAGCCAATACTGCGAAGCAGCGCTAGCGCGTGGCGGCTTCTTTACCTGTTCTTCGTTGTAGAATCCATTTTCTTTACTATACTTCTGGCAATTTTTGTTCTGTGTAAAAGGTGGTTTTGGCACCTGATTCTGTTGTGTTACAACCTGCTGTTGTCATTGCTGTTGACCACTCACCTCATTCTGCACCTGTGGATTCAATGTTGCATTTTCATTGTTAGTACTCGGAGGAAATTTACACTCGGATTTCCAATGCCCTATCCTACCGCAATTATGACACGGAAATTTCTTTTTAGCTTCCTCGATATGTCCTTTACCTTTCCCAGGATTAAATTTTGGTCTTGACCCTGCTTGTTCTGCTAATTGAGCTTCCTGTCTTTCTGCTACCTTTACTTGTGCCCACATTGCCTTTTCTTTCAATTTTCGCTGTTTTGCTTCAATTTCATCACTGAAATATTTAGCATGTCTCAGTACTTCGTCTATTTTCTTATTTTGCCAATCTACAGTATGCTGCTTTATAATCTCACTAATTTCTGGACAAAGACCATATACAAATCTGTATTCAAAATGACTCAAATCCTTTTCACTTAGATTTTCATCTCCAATGAATTGTTTAAAGGCCAAAATTAACCTCTCATAATATGCATGTACTGATTCTTTGCTTTCCTGATGTGTTCTGTCAATTTTTACCCAGTCTGTCTCTTTAGGAGGTACCATATTTCTTCATGACCTCGGGGTCTGGAACCCCTGTTTTTGGATCCCTTGGGTATTCCTGTGTCGGCCAATCTATCACGATTTTACACTCTGTCCATAGATCTGCTGGTACTATTATGTCAAACAAGCTATTTAGATCAATCCATAATACTTTGGATAATTTTACGAATCTGTCCACCTGTCTATACCACTCGAGGGGTTAATCACGTAGTCGAGGGCAGTCATTCGTAAATGACAAAATATCCTGTCTTGTCCATGGGACATGTACATATCCTCCTCCTGGAATCTCTCTCATAGGGCATTCTGTCACAACCTTCTCTTTCTCTCTGACTGGGAAAGCTGAAAAAGTTTTGTCTGAAACTTCATCTCGTTTTCGATACCATCTACTTTTCCATTTGTCCACATCTCCCCATTTTCTCAACAAAATTATTATCTCTTTAATCTGACCTATTCGTCCTGTGGTATTCATGTTTTCAATGTCTTTTTCAGTGAAATCTACTCAATAGGGTTTCTGTAGTGCTTTTACCTTTTCAATATCAATACCCATTTCATTTGCCACTTCTTCTAATCTTTCATGGAGACTTTTTGCTCTCCATTTTACGCTTTTACATAGAAATAACAACTCCTCATCTTGGTAAGTTTTTAATTTTTCCGTAGGGATAGTTCCTACTATTAATTCTTCCAGTACCATTCGTAGCTTAGCCACATCTATTGACTGAGATTCTTTGTCTTTCTTCTGCAAGCTTCTCAACCATTCACTCAATTCCTCTGTAGATAGTCCTACTTGCTTCTCTACATTCCCTTGTCCAAAATCCTTTTGTGTTTCTGATATTGACTGTACTATCGTCACACGTTTTTCTGCACAGTTTTGACCTACAAACGGGTTATTTGAAAAATTCGGTTCAATCGTACTCATAGCCTGTCTCCATGGATTCTCATTCTGACTCACTCTTGTTTGTTCAACCGGTTTATTACTTTTATAAGGGACCGTCAAACAATGCTAGCTATCTTTTTGTTTATCAAAAATAGGCATTACTGGACCTATCGTTACTGGAACTGTTACCACTCCCAGATTTTTAGTCAATTCTCTTATTTTCTCGGTTAATTCTAGGGTCGTTTTCGCTAGTTCTGCTGAATTTTCATCGTTTATTTTACCTCCGGACTTCTTCTCCACCTCTCCAATGGAATTGTTTCTTCCCAAATCTTGGAACTCGGGTTCCGATTTTATGATTCGTACTGTCTCTTTCACTGGGGCACTTGGGGTTAATATTTCTGGTTCTGGTCGATATGGAGGTGGATTTTTATAGAACATGTTATCAAGAACATCATCCTCTGATTCATTCACTCCATATCCTCTCGATTCCACATTATGCCTCTTTTCTACGCACTTTCTTCCTTCATTCTCTCCTGCAGTTCTTACGGGAAACAAACCCTTAGTCATACTCGCATTCCGCCACCTTCTCATTCGATCATCATGCGTCTCATGTCCGTATGATCTACCAAACATGTACCTATATCCTCTACCATTTCTCTGTCTTTCTCGGTCATGCATCTCATCTTATTACTCCGTCAATGCTTCGAATTGGATCAGTCTAGGTCTTGGTTCTAAATTCATCATTTTCTCTCTTAAATTTCTCAAAACTGCCAGATTAAATGAACCATGTTCTGGAAAAGCCAACACTCCATCCTTTTCGGTATACTTGACCCAATTATCTAACCAAATACAGGTGTGATATCCATATTTCGCAACCATAAAGGATGCAGGGGTTTTCGGTGGAGGAAGTAACTGTCCTTCCCTAGTTACAATCGGTTTGCCCTTCTTAAACCACTTTTTAATTCTACCAAACCAAGACTTTTCTCCTTTTCTGGTGGATCGTAATACATTTTCCTTTCTTTCGTTGATCACTAGTCTCTCCTTACAACTGTACCGCTATTCTGTCCAATCGTAGCGCGACTCACACTAACGCACCAAAACGGAGCGTCAATGTCACTTTTGCAATTCTCCAATCCCAGCGCGACTCACACTAACGCACCAATACGGAGCGTCTATGTCACCCTGTACTTCTCCACTCCTAGCGCGGCGCACGCTAATGCACCAATCCGGAGCGTTTTACGTTTCTGACCGACTGTCCAATCCCAGCGCGGTCGTTCTGACGTCAGCAGCCGCTGCCGCAGCTCCTGCTCCTATCTACCCCTCCTTTACAAAACCGCTCAGTACGTTTTTGTTTCAAATTTACAATTCTGTTAGTAACACCATAAAAACACCACCATTGTCCGCTTCGCTAACCAAGGAATAGCAAGAGGCCTTTCTCACGAGAATTCCGTCTTTCCTGAGAGCAGCGCTTACCTCTGCCCTACTACGGAATTGTTACTTCTGTTGATAAAGTAGCACATCCCTCTACCTTACCCTTCTAACAAGCATTAGCGAACTGTTTCTCCAGAATTAAGACACATAGTTGGAGACCCAATGCTCCTGAGAAATAAAACTAGAGTTTCACAATTAACCTGAATGCCTTCACATTCACGCACTTTCACACAAGAAAAATGTAGTACATTCACACAGAATTCTGTCTTTCCCGAGAACAGAGAACAGTCTGTCCTACTACAGAATTATGACATACGTTAACAAAGCAGCGCTTCACTCTACTTTGTCCTTCTAGCAAGCTCAGAGAACACCTGTTACCTTTCCAGTGATAAGCGTTATCGGAATGCCATTTGGACTCCTGGTACCTAAGACCAAAATTTCACAGGTGACCTTCGCTATCATACACACTTCTCTCACACAGAAAATGTCTCTAATGGCAACACACGGCGATGTCACCGAATCAAACCCAGACAATGCGTCGTGCAACTTCAATCGTTACACGTTTTCCCCATGTACCTACAGGGTAACAACAATTGCGTCTTTGCCGAGAGCAGCGCTTACCTCTGCTCTACTATGGAACCGTTACAAACTTCTGACTTCCTACATCCCAGAAGCCGTGCAAACAACATAAAACTCAACGCGGTGCCCACTGAGGCCTCCTGCAGGAGAGCATCGGTGAGACCCCTGCACCTCCTGCAAGGCACCAGGGCTGGTGGTGCCCACTGAGGCCTCCTGCAGGAGAGCATCGGTTGAGACCCCTGCACCTCCTGCGAGTCACCGGGCCTGGTGGTGCCCACTGAGGCCTCGTGCAGGAGAGCATTGGTAGAGACGCCTGCACCTCCTGTGAGGCACCGGGGCTGGTGGTGCCCACGGAGGACTCCTGCAGGCGAGCATCGGTTGAGACTCCTGCACCTCCTGCGAGGCACCGGGGCTGGTGGTGCCCACGGAGGCCTCCTGCAGGAGGCTCCAGGCTGAGCCCCCTGTACCTCCTGCGAGGCATCTGGCTGGTGGTGCCCACTGAGGCCCCCTGCAGGAAAGCATCGGTTGAGACCCCTGCAATTCCTGCGAGGCACCGGGGCTGTGTCATGGACCCGGCCGGGGGGTTGTATGCGCGAATGCATGGTGGGTTCTGGCAGATGGAGCACTACACCGCTCATGGTTAGCGGTCTAGTGCTCAAACACAGGAAGCACTTCCGGGTGAGACCGCTGATAAGCCGCGGCGCTCAATCCCGTCAGTGCTTCCAGTTAAGATACCTAGCTGCTGCCGACCGCCGTCCGCCCAACGTACCTTCCAGCTCCCCCTGAAGCTGCGACCACCGGCGAAGCTCCAATTCCCTGACGGACCCCCGCCGAGACCTTGTGGCAGGTTTGTACTACGACTCGCCGTGGAGAGCGTGTCGCGGCTGTTTGCAGCCCCCCCTCACGGCGTAGGAGCGCCTACACTTCTGTATACCGTGCCACGCGGGAAGCGTGGGCACGGTCACGTCCTTGGTTTCTCTTCGGCGCAGGAGCGCCTATCCCCCAGCTTTCCGTGTCATGCTAGGAAAGCGTGGGCACGGTACACTTTGTTTTCTCCCCAACGAAGGAGCGCCTACTCCCCTGCTATTCTGTGTCACGCTTGGGAAGCGTGGGCACAGTTGTTTCTTGATTTTGCCTTGGCGCAGGAGCGCCCACACCCCTGACCTACCGTGACACGCGAGTGAAGCGTGGTCGCGGAGACACTTGTTTTCTCACCAGCGAAAAGGGGAGCGTGGTCACATACCTTTTGTTGTCTGTTCAGCGCAGGAGCGCCTTTTCTTCTTGAGTGTTGATTGATTGTTCAGTGTGTTCATGGTTTCCCTTGTTTCATTCTCATTGCGCAGGAGCGCCCTTGTTTTCATCACTGACCATTGCCATCATGCACGTCTGCATGACCCTTGTTTGCCTTCTTGACACCAGACGTCGGGAGCCCTGATACAGCCCTCTTCTGAGCAACCCACGAGTGGAGCCCGATCCTCATATGCCAGGTGACTCTTGGATTTTGATTACCTTGCTCCTTGCTGAATGGTTGTTGTGAATGGTTGTTGTGAATGGTTGCATGCCCAGTAGCAAAAAGGCAGACGCATCTAATAGCTTCTTTCCCTTGTGTAGCTGGCGATACCCAAAAGAACGGGCCCGGTCTAGTGGGATTCCTTATCTGGTCTTCCTCCACGACATCCCTTCCCGACACCTTTAGGCACCTTCCCATGATCCCATCCTTGCCTGGGTCTGTCTTTTCACCCCGATCAGGTAGGGAGGGGAACGGTGGAGGTTGTTCACGTCGTCCCTGCGAGATAACTCCGCAAGCAAAAACAGGTAAGGCTTGTAGGGTCCTGACAGGCTGGTGGTGCCCACTGTGGCCTCCTGCAGGAGAGCATCAGTTGAGCCCCCTGCACCTCCTGTGAGGTACCGGGGCTGGTGGTGCCCACAGAGGCCTCCTGCAGGAGGCTCTAGGCTGAGACCGCTGCACCTTCTGCAAGGCACCGGGACTGCTGGTGTCCACGGCGGCCTCCTGCAGGAGGCTCTAGGCTGAGGCCCCTGCACCTCCATGCGGCAGAGGGGCTGGTGGTGCCCACGGAGGCCTCCTGCAGGAGAGCATCGGTTGAGACCCCTGTAACTCCTGCATGGCACCGGGTTCGGTGGTGTTCACTGAGGCCTCCTGCAGGAGAGCATCAGTTGAGACCCCATCGCCTCCTGCGAGGCACCTGGGCCGGTGGTGCCCTCTGAAGCTGTTACAGCGTGGAACATCAAATTCCCCCTTCGTCGCAGACCAAATACCTCAATAGCAAATTCACTCAAAAACATTCATTGGTGGGGCCCATAACACCAACACTCATACTTCGTTGATCTGCTTCCCTAGAGGAATAGGCTTCCAAACGCTGACATGAAAGGAACATCTTTACCTAACCCTAAATGCGTTGACTCCAACCTTGTGATATTCCCCTCATTAGGAGATGAATCATTTAGTTCTTTTGTAGTTTAGCGAAACCATTCATTTATCTATACACTACTCTTTATCCTAGTTTTCTTCTTCAAATAATCGACACAACACATTTATCAATTAATCAAATATCGTTTATCTAAGAAGATTGCAATTTGTTAGAAATCATCATCAAAACCGTAGAACATCATATTTACCTAATCTGGCTAATAGTCGTCCTCTAAGTCAGTCAAGTCGTGGAAAAACCTTTAAAATTTATCAAAGTCAGGCCGCAATTCAGTCTCTCAAAGATTCAGGATAGCAGCTGTCCAGCAGTGTCACCGTCCTCTCCGTCAGCATAACGTCAGGAAATCGAGTTCGTCAAAGAAGAAGAGTCTTTTTTTAGTTCATTTCCCTACCTACTTTTATAATGAAATTAATCTCAAAATGTATCAAGATTGGGGTTTTGGAAAGTTCTAATTGGTGGACTTGGGGTCGTCCGGTAAAGTTCTCACATAGTCCGCAGGATGAAGTCATCGCATTAGCTGGTTCCGGTTTTTAAGACAGTTCTTTGTATTGTCGCTGGCGAAGCTCCCAGATTGTCCTTGATAAGAACATCTTCTCCTGGGGTCAGGACTAGGCCATCGTTGCTGGGGGTGACGCATGCGGACTTCACCCAGAACCTCATGTGTCAGGAGCAGTCACGTTAAACGTCTCGTTCAGCCATCTTGGATTAGGCCGAAATGGTCAACTTAAGCAAAACAAACACAAAAACGTAATTAAAACATGAAAATGGCTAATAAAATGTTAAACCCTCACTAATTCCCTTATGTGTAAGTAATTATCTAGCAGAATAGCAACATCCAAAGCGTTTATACTCACTCAATGATGCGCAATTTACAATTACATCACAAAAGCAACATATATCATGCAATATTCTAATTTTCTACTTTTAATAGGTGTACATATGTTAGTTTACAATTAGTTTAGCCATGCAAAGTGCAATTCCCACGTGTAATTCTTTTGTTAATATAATTGGTAAGTCTTTCACTGCAAACAAATTAATAAGATTACTATTAGTTGATTATTCAGATTAATATAACATGCAGAATGGGGGGGATATACAAAATTTTGTACTACCCGCTCCAGCAAGGCCTCCTGCAGGAGAGCATCAGTTGAGAACCCTGCACCTCCTGCGAGGCACCGGGGCCGGTGGTGCCCACTGAGGTCTTCTGCAGGAGAGCATTGTTTGAGACCCCTGCACCTCCTGCGAGGCACCGGGGCCGGTGTTGGCCACTGAGGCCTCCTGCAGGAGAGCATCAGTTGAGACCCCTACACCTCCTGCGAGGCACCGGGGCCGGCGGTGCCCTCTGAGACCTCCTGCAGGAGAGCATCAGTTGAGAACCCTGCACCTCCGTGAGGCAACAGGACTGGTGGTGCCCATGGAGGACTTCTGCAGGAGGCTCTAGAATGAGACCCCTGCACCTCCACATTGCACCCGGGCTGGTGGTGCCCACGGAGGCCTCCTGCAGAAGAGCATCGGTTGAGACCCCTGTAACTCTTGCATGGCACCGGGGCCGGTGGTTCCCACTGAAGCCTCCTGCAGGAGAGCTTCAGTTGAGACCCCTGTACCTCCAGTGAGGCAACAGGGCTGGTGGTGCCCACGGAGGACTTCTGCAGGAGGCTCTAGGCTGAGACCCCTGCACCTCCACCCGGCACCGGGGCTGGTGGTGCCCACGGAGGCCTCCTGCAGGAGAGCATCGGTTGAGACCCCTGTAACTCTTGCATGGCACCGGGGCCGGTGGTTCCCACTGAAGCCTCCTGCAGGAGAGCATCAGTTGGGACTCCTGCACCTCCTGCGAGGCACCGGGGCCGGTGGTGCCCACAGAGGCCTCCTGCAGGAGAGCATCAGTTGAAACCCCTGCACCTCCAACGAGGCACCGGGGCCGGTGGTGCCCACTAAGGTCTCCTGCAGGAGAGCATCATTTGAGACCCCTGTACCTCCTGCGAGGCACCGGGGCTGGTGTTGGCCAATGAGGCCTCCTGCTGGAGAGCATCAGTTGAGACCCCTGCACCTCCTGCAAGGCACCTGGGCCGGTGGTGCCCACGGATGCCTCCTGCAGGAGAGCATCAGTTGAGAACCCTGCACCTCCTCGAGGCAACAGGGCTGGTGGTGCCCACGGAGGACTTCTGCAGGAGGCTCTAGGCTGAGACCCCTGCACCTCCACATGGCACCGGGGCTGGTGGTGCCCACGGAGGCCTCCTGCAGGAGAGCATCAGTTGAGACCCCTGTAACTCTTGCGTGGCACCGGAGCCGGTGGTGCCCACTGAAGCCTCCTGCAGGAGAGCATCAGTTAAGACCCCTGCACCTCCTGCGAGGCACCAGAGCCGGTGGTGCCCACAGAGGCCTCCTGCAGGAGAACATTGTTTGAGACCCCTGCACCTCCTGCGAGGCACCAGGCTGGTGTTGCCCACTGAGGCCTCCTGCAGAAGAGCATCGGTTGAGACCCCTGCACCTCCTGTGAGGCACCAGGGCTGTTGGTGCCCACGGAGGCCTCCTGCAGGGCGCTCTAGGCTGAGACCCCTGTACCTCCAGGTCCTGCTGCTGGTAGAGAATCCTCTCCTAGTGCCACCTCCCAGTGGCACTGCCCATGGAAAGCTTATAAAAGAGCCCCATGTGCCCCAAGAGACATGTGCCCCACATCATAGCTACTTCGGGTCCTACAAGATTGATTCTACTAATTTATTTCTAAGAACATCCATCATTTTTATGATGAGTAGAAATAGTGCGTTCCTGCTGTTAGCTGGCATGAAGGTCTTCCACCAGGAGCTGAGGGGAGTGCAGGGGACAGGGCTGTCTTCACTAGGAGAGCTGAGTAGGGAAGTCATCTTATGGCAAGAGGCGAGGCTGGCACAGATCTGAGGCTGAAAGATACCCAGGACTGGGTAGAGACTGTCATGAAACATTTCCAGGACTGGGCAGAGACTGGCACAGAAACATATCTTGGACTGGGCAGAGACTGGCAGAGAAATATGTCTAATACTGGGCAGAGACTGGCACTGAAACATATCCTGGACTGGGTGGAGACTGTCATAGAAACATATCCAGGACTGGGCAGAGACTGGCACAGAGATATAGCCAGGACTAGGCAGAAACTGGCACAGAAACATAGCCAGGACTGGGCCGAGACAGGCATAGAAACAAATCCAGGACTGGGCAGAGACTGGCACAGACACATATCCAGGACTGGGCAGAGACTTGGACGGAAATATAGCCAGGACTGGGCAGCGTCTATCACAGAAATATACTCAATGCTGGGCCGAGACAGGCATAGAAACATATCCGTGGCTGGGCAGAGACTGGCACAGACACATATCCAGGACTGGGCAGAGACTGGCATATAATCAAATCCAGAACTGGGCAGAGACTGGCAGGGAAACATGTTCAGGACAGGGTAGAGACAGGCACGGAAACATATCCAGGACTGGGCAGAGACTGGCACAGACACATATCCAGGACTGGGCAGAGACTGGCACAGAAACATATAAAGGACTGAAAAGAGACTGGCACAGAAACTTATCAAGGACTGGGCAGAGACTGACAGAGAAATATATCCAATACTTAGCAGAGCCTTGGTCAGAAACATAGCCAGGACTGGGCAGCGTCCATCACAGAAATATACTAAATACAGGGCAGAGAAAGGCATAGAAACATGTCCGTGACTGAGCAGAGACTGGCACAGACACATATCCAGGACTGGGCAGAGGCAGGCATATAATCAAATCCAGAACTGGGCAGAGACTGGCAGGGAAACATGTTCAGGACAGGGTGGAGACAGGCATAGAAATATATCCAGGACAGGGCAGAGACTGGCACAGAAACATATCTGGGACTGTGCAGAGACTGGCAGAGAAATATATCCAGGACTGGGTAGAAACTGGCACAGAAACATATCCAGTACTGGGCAGAAACTAGCACAGAAACATATAAAGGACTGGTTAGAGACTGGCACAGAAGCAAATCTATGACTGGGCAGAGAATGTCATTGAAACATATCCAGGACTGGGCAGAGACTGACAGAGAAAGATATCCAATACTGGGCAGAGACTTGGACAGAAATATAGCCAGGACTGGGCAGCGTCAATCACAGAAATGTATTCAATGCTGGGCCGAGACAGGCATAGAAACATATCCAGGACGGGGCAGAGACAGGCATAGAAACATATCCAGTACTGGGTAGAAACTGGCTCAGACACATATCCAGGACAGGGCAGAGACTGGCAGAGAAACATATTCAGGACTGGGCAAAGACTGGCCCATACACATATCCAGGATAGGGAAAATATTGGCACATAAACAACTCCAGGACTGGGAAGAGACTGGCACAGAAACAACTCCAGGACTGGGCAGAGACTGGCAGGGAAACATTTCAAGGACTGGGGGGAGACTGGCACAGAAACATATCTAGTACTGGGCAGAGACTGGCACAGAAACATATCAAGGACTGGGCAGAGACTGGCAGAGAAACATATCCAGGACTGGGCAGAGACTGACAGAGAAATATAGCCAGGCCTGGACAGCGTCTATCACAGAAATATACTCAATACTGGGCAGACAAAGGCATAGAAACATATCCGTGGCTGGGCTGAGACTGGCACAGACACATATCCAGGACTGGGCAGAGACTGGCACAAAAACAAATCCATGACTGGGCAGAGACTGGCACAGACACCTATCCAGGACAGGGCAGACACTGGCACAGAAACATAACAATGACTGGTCAGAGACTGGCACTGAAAAATATCCTTGACTGGGCAGAGACGGGCATAGAAACATATCCAGGACTGGGCAGAGACAGGCATAGAAACATATCCAGGACTGGGCAGAGACTGGCACAGACACATATCTAGGACTGGGCAGAGACTTGGACAGAAATATAGACAGGACTGGGCAGCGTCTATCACAGAAATATACTCAATACTGGGCAGAGAAAGACATAGAAACATATCCGTGACTGGGCAGAGACTGGCACAGACACATATCCAGGACTGGGCAGAGACTGGCATATAATCAAATCCAGAACTGGGCAGAGACTGGAAGGGAAACATGTTCAGGACAGGGTAGAGACAGGCACAGAAACATATCCAGGACTGGGCAGAGACAGGCATAGAAACATATCCAGGACTGGGAAGAGACAGGCATAGAAATATATCCAGGACTGGGCAGAGACTGGCAAATACACATATCCAGGACTGGGCAGAGACTGGCACAGAAACATATCTGGGACTGTGCAGAGACTGGCAGAGAAATATATCAAGGACTGGGTTGAAACTGGCACAGAAACATATCCAGTACTGGGCAGAGACTGACAGAGAAAGATATCCAGTACTGGGCAGAGACTGAAACATATAAACGACTGGAAAGAGACTGGCACAGAAACATATCAAGGTCTGGTTAGAGACTGGCACAGAAACAAACCCAGAACTGGGCAGAGACAGGCATTGAAACAGGTGAACAACCTTTACAACGCAACTATTACAACTCACAACACTTACAACGAAATTTTTACAACGCAACATCCACTACAACGCATTCCATTACATCGCATGACACTACAACGCATGTTTAAAAACTACCTTTACAACGCATTCCATTACATCGCATACTACCTTTACAACGCATACCATTACAACGCAATCCAACACTTACCCTACTGTTGCACCCCCTGGAGTTAGAATAGTAATTTTTACACCTATACTATCCAATACTTACCTTAAATGCAATTTAATATTATGCATTGTAATGGTATGCGTTGTAAAGGTAGTATGCGATGTAATGGAATGCGTTGTAAAGGTAGTTTTTAAAAATGCATTGTAGTGTCATGCTATGTAATGGAATGCGTTGTAGTGGATGTTGCGTTGTAAAAAATGCGTTGTAAGTGCGTGCGTTGTAAAAGTGTGCGTTGTAACGACATACATCCAGGGAAACATATCCAGGACTGGGTTGAGACTAGCACAAACAAAGATCCAGGACGGGGCAGAGACTGGCATGGAAACATAACAAGGACTGGGCAAAGACTGGCACTGAAAAATATCCAGGACTGGGCAGAGACTGGCAGAGAAACCTATCCAGGACTGGGTAGAAACTGGCTCAGACACATATCCAGGACAGGGCAGAGATTGGCAGAGAAACATATTCAGGACTGGGCAAAGACTGGCACAGACACTTATCCAGGATATGGCAGAGACTGGCACATAATAAAATCCAGGACTGGGCAGAGACTGGCAGGGAAACATGTTCAGGCCCGGATAGAAACTGTCACAGAAACATATCTAGGACTGTGCTGACACTGCCATAGAAATGTATCCATGACTGGGCAGAGACTTGCACATAAACAACTCCAGGACTGGGCAGAGACTGGCAGGGAATCATTTCAAGGACTGGGGAGAGACTGGCACAGAAACATATCCAGAACTGGGCCGAGACTGGCACAAAAACATATTCAGTACTGGGCAGAGACTGGCGCAGAAACATGTCAAGGACTGGGCAGAGACTGGCAGAGAGACATATCCAGTACTGGGCAGAGACTTGCACAGAACTATATCAAGGACTGGGAAGAGACTGGCACAAAAACAAATCCAGGACTGGGAAGAGACTGGCACAGAACAAATCCAGGACTGGGCAGAGACTGGCACAGAATCAAATCCAGGACTGGGAAGAGACTGGCAGAGAAACAAATCCAGGACTGGGCAGAGACAGGAACAGAAACATATTCAGGACTGGGTAGAGACTGACAGAGAAATGTATGCAATATTGGGCAGAGACTTGGATAGAAATATAGCCGGGACTGGGCAGCGTCAATCAGAGAAATGCATTCAATACTGGGCAGAGACAGGCATAGAAACATATCTGTGACTGGGCAGGGACTGGCACATACACCTATACAGGACTGGGCAGAGACTGGCATATAATCAAATCCAGGACTGGGCAGAGAAAGACAGGGAAACATGTTCAGGACAGGGTAGAGACTGGCACGGAAAAGTATCCAGGACTGGACAGACGCAGTCAAAAAAACATAGCCAGGACTGGGTAGAGACAGGCATAGAAACAAATCCAGGACTGGGTAGAAAGTGGCACATAAACATATCCAGGACTGGGCAGAGACTGGCACAGAAATAAATCAAGGACTGGGCAGAGACTGGCACAGAAACAACTCCAGGACAGGCCAGAGACTGGCAGAGAAATATATTTAACACTGGGCAGAGACTGGCAGAGAAACATATCCAGGACTGGGTAGACTGTCATAGAAATATATCCAGACCTGGTCAGAGATTGGCATATAATCAAATCCAGAACTGGGCAGAGAAAGGCAGGGAAATATGTTCAGGACAGGGTAGAGACAGGCACGAAAACGTATCCAGGACTGGGCAGAGACAGGCATAGAAACATATCAATTATTTTGATATCACCTAGGTTAAGGTCAAGTGACATCACTTTCACATGAAGATTATGGGTCAAAGGTTATATGATGTCACTTCATTTCATGTTATTACGTCAAAGGGTGAGTGAAGTCACATCTGTTACCCGGGCATTTTGGTAAATCAACGTCCATGTTGTGACCACACACAAATCTGTATCTTTTCCAGTATTCAGAAAACTTTTAACGGCAAATACAGACCCTGAAAAATATGCTGAATTTCTTCTCTTGGAAGCTGATTAAAATTTGCTTCAATCATTCAATAGGGGAGAGTGCACTAAAATTGTAAAATAAAACAAACGTTTATCCTTATAAAGGCACTGCAATCTTCCCTTTACATCTTGTTTATCCTCACTCACTACCTGTCTCTGACTGTCACGTTCGCTCCCACACACATGCTCGCTTACAAACATAGGGGCATATTCTCAAGAACGTGTGATAACTACCGCAAAATTAGCTTAAAACAACTCTTCAAAATCACAGTCTATCGCGGGAAAATAACGCTGTGTTAACGTGGTATTTCCAACACGGCGGTTCCAAGCATTAGCCTCACGAGAACGCGTCAAATGAACGTGTTAAAATCACTGCAACGCCGCAAAAACGCGAAACACAAACATGAAAATAGTAGCGATGACACCAATCGCGATACAAAAATCCGCGAAAACCAGCCACAGGCCTGCAATTCCCACGCGGCATGCGGGAAAATGCACTATAAAAGTAGAAAAAAAATACAAACAAAAGCCAAAAACAGCAAAGCACAATGGAGGTAGCCGGAGCAAGTACAGAGGACAACCAGACCCCACAAGCCCCCCGGAGGACGAGCCTGGGACCTCAGGGTCAGGGAAGGGCAAGGAGAAGAAGAGTAGGAAGAAAAGGTTCAGTCCGCAGTAAAACAGGATCCTGATAACGGATGTGATAGAACACCATCAACTACTGTTCGTCACCTTCATTGTGTCATTGGCAACAAAAAATGGAATTTGGCAGTCCATCGTGGACAAGGTGAATGCAGTGGGAGTGCTGCAGAGGACAATGGCAGAGGTCAAGAGGCGCTGGAATGACGTCAAGCGCAAAACCAAGCTGAAACTCGCCAACAACCGGAAGGCAGCAATGCAGACTGGAGATGGGAGTCCTGCGCCACAGGAGGAGCTGGACAAGATGGAGGAAATGGTGTCCACAGTCATCAGTGGGGAGACGGTGGTAGGAGTTGGGGGACCGGACACTGCTGAACATGACGGGACACAACAGCACCAGGGTGAGTAACGACCAGGGACTGGGGGGACAGAGGGAGATGGGCACAATGGCACACACGCACAATTAAGCATAGCACATCTGCGAACAAACCATGTCCCAGACCACCAACTCCCACCAAGAGACTCATGCACCCAAGTATGCAACATCTCAGCACTGTATAAGCACAGAAGCCAGAAGCACACCGCATGTAAGGGATAAGGGGCAGCTAAATCAGAGCTGCAGGGGTGACTCCCCCAAAATGCAGCACGCACACATTACATGCAGAGTACCTCAACATTGACAACGATATGGTACAAACCGCAACACGTCCACAACAGAACAGAGGACACAACTGGTGCCGCATGTGCGTAGAAACTGGCCAGTCACATTTGGCATTGCAGGGAAATGTGAGTTGACAATGTACAAGTACAAACACATATCCGTGATGTTGTTGGAATGTCCACTGTCCCCCAAACAGTCACAATGTGCACTGTCATACAGTCTGAATGTAAACATGTACAATGCGTCAACATACATGTGAACACAATGTTAAACCCTTCACATTGCAGGGGGAAATCCAACACCTCCTGCAGAGTAGGACGAACCTTTCTTCTCTGATGACAAAGAGGACCACCACACCTTCGTCTCTGACGCCCTCCAACAGCTCGTGGAGAGCCTTCGCAGCCCACTTCCAAGAGCAGGGCAGCCCAGCTGCTACGAGCAGAACCCACCCCCTGCACAGAACACACAGCAGGCAGCACCCACCACCACGGCTGCCTCCCAGGACCCCCACGATGAACACATGGCCTTCCAACGCCGTGTGTTGGGGTGCCAGGAGCAGCTCGCTGAACAGGTGCGGGTGGGGTTTGACCGCATGGCAGCCAAACTAGACGCCATACGTGGTGTCTAAGTCCCATCAGGGACCACTCACAGTTCCTAACGGACACCCACAGTCCACTCCATGCTCTCCAACAAACCATGCCTGACATCGCCAGAGTCCTGACTCTGAGACAAGAACGACTGTCTAGTCAGAGTGCCTCCAGCGAGCTCGCGCAGGAGTTGGGACACATGCGGAGGATCATGGAGAACATGGAGCGGACACAGGCGGAAAGAGCGGCTGCCACGGCTGCCACGGCTGCACACCAGCGAGCGGTAGCTGGGTCCCTCAATGCCCTAAAGACCCTCCTCATGGCATTGCTGCCACAAGACCTGGCGCTGATGCATGCTGCTGCTACCACCCCATCCACAGCTCCGGCCCCTGATGTGTCAGTGCCACACAATGCGGCAGACATTCCACCTCTAGCCCCTAAGGTGTCACTGCCACACAGTGCTGGAGACAGAACACCACCACCCACATGTGAGGCACCTGAAACAGCAGCGGACGAAGATGCTGATGAATCTGCCACTGTGGTAAGAACGACGCAGTAGCATGCATCTCCGCCATATGTCCTGTTTCTGCTTGGTTCTGCCCTCTGCATCATCACTTTCCACTGTCCCCCGATACACTCTGCGACACTCACCTTGGACCTCGACATGGACTGACATATTCTGTTTGGTCGCCAATGACACAGCTTTCAGACTGCGGACTGAGCTCTTCCCCTTCCGTTGAACTTGTCATTCCCTGAAGGACTCTGGCTGGCCCTCCACGGGCTATCTATGTAAAGTGGAGTTTGCATGGCCCTGCACTGCTCCAGCTGCAACACTCCACTGAATGTGCAATAAACATTCATATTCACACAGTTGTGTCATGTCTATGATCTTTCAAGTGTGGAAGTATGGCTGAATGTAGGGTCAGTGATTCCCCCTTATGTCCATGTTGCTCATGTTGTGGGACTTGGGTCACAGGGTGACACCTTGCCGATTGCGGTCCGGGTGGTGCCGACCCTACTACGGAGACACACGCATTAGTTACTTCCTTGTCCAGCCCAGGATGGAACCACGCGCAGAGACCCGGGGTCATTGTTCACACCCTTACGCTGGACTGGCATACACCAGGTCAGCCCACTCGGCTTACGCTCACAGGGGGGGAATGACAACGCTACATGTCCCTGTAGGGATCTGCTGCCCACAGGTCTGGTTGGCAGCATGCCACAGTCACTCCCTCACGGCTGGTTTACACCCACACCACACCCATCCACCACAGCCGTCACAGGACATGTGACCCTACCAATAAAAAGGGCCTGGTGCACGTGCTGGAAGCCATTTCCACTCTCTAACTTGGTGTCTCCGTGTGGTCATCATTTATGCATGAGGGCCTAGGGTCCTGCCACCTCACATTACCCTTTGCCGGGGGTGACATGATGGTGTCCGCACCACAGGACTCAATCATAAAGGGTCCATGGCTAGCGGTGCACAGACTTGGGGGCACCGGATACACTGCGGCAGGCACACCGCCACGGGATAATGTCTTGCGGTGCACTGAGGTAGGGGCACCTAAAGTGCTGAGCGGTGTGCAGCCTGCGATGACGCGCCGTCCTGGCGGTCCGAATTGGTAAGGATTAGTGTGAGCCCTTCTGGACCACAGTGTAGACCTGAAGCAGCGGGCAGTGCGGGACTCCCGCCACATAGCGTTGCCTCGCGATTCACAGAGTTAGTGGCACCTCAAGAGCTGAGCGGGTGTTCAGCCTGCGATGAGCCCGTGTGCACTGATATTGTCTCTGCCATTGCAAAATCAAGACCCAGAATCAAGTGTGTGACCTGGTGGCCCACGGTGCGGGGCTGCATGATGTGGAGGGTGCCATGGTCGCGGGCCCCGGGCTTGGAGCTCCCACTGGCACATGGTGGGCCCTCATGGAGACACGACGGTGGCGGAAGGTGAGTAGTGAGGAATGGCTGCGTAGGGGCGGGCAATCACCGATGGGCGGCGGGAGGGGCTGGGGTGCAGCACCCTGTGTGCCCAGGGGCGGGCAAGCGATGATGGCGTGTGCAATTGTATGGACTCTGCCATCCATGTCTCTGGAAACTGTTTCAGATGAGGGACTTGGGGGACTGCAGTGTATACCGGCTGTTGGACTTGGCCCTTCAGGCAGGTTCACCCCTGAAACTTTTTGCTTTTACTTATGATCTGGTGTTAGTAATTTTTGGCTTCTGCGCACTTTACCGCTGTGTCCCAGGGTAAAGTGCGTGCATGTAGTGAGGTTGGCCTGCCCTCCCATAGGAATGCATGGGGGAATGTATGTGTCCCTGGTAGTTCCTGATGCGTGGGGAGTACAGGTGCGAGTTTGGTATGTGCGGACTCGTGTGATTAAATGCTGCGCGATGATGTGTGCAGTGTCTAGGTAGCTAGCGGGGAAGTGCCACTTTTAGACGCTGGCATAAATGTGCAGTGACTGCCTGGCGCGTGAGTGGCTGGCTGAGGTCATGTGATGGGCTAGGGAATCCCCAGAGTCAGGATGAGTCACCCAATGGTGAATGGGGAGATCAGCAGCCAGATGGGTGGGAGGAGTACACCTGGGACCTGAATAGGGCTGGGCTTTCCCCACACAATGCTGGCTCCGCCCCCTGTGGTGCGACTGATGACCCTGGCCTGCTCTCTGAATAGGGAGAGGGGCTGAGCAAAACAAAGTGCTCAGGAACCAGTTGTAACTGGTTCGCCCCTCCCCTGCACCTTGAAACAAAGGTAAACTTGTGTATAAGAAGGGGCTGTGACCCCATGTAAAATGTTCTCTTCCAGGATCCTATCTGAGGGGGGCTGCTGCTGCTGGAGGCCAGGAGGAACCGCCACTTGGGACTGCCTTCCTGCCTGGAGAGCCCAGTGAGCTGGCCCCTGGCCCAGCCTTGCCCCCTGCCTACCTTCCTGAACTTTGCCAGGACTTTGTTGCTGGACCTTGCTTATAGCGCTGGGAGCGCTTTATTTTGTCCCCATAGCGCCTGGGGGGCGCTTTTCCTCTAGCGCCTGGAAGCGCTTTACGTGGCCCTAGCGCTGGGAGCGCTTTATCCGTATTGGGCGCAGAGAGCGCTTTAAATTCCATTGAGCGCTGTGTATCGAGGGCAGTTGTTGGCGGGTGCCCACCCCGCTTATTTCCTTGTTTGAATTACGGGAGCCCACCCTGTTGCCGGCGCCGAAGCTTCCAGGGCCGCCGCGCTGCCCGCGGTGACCCGGAAGCCTTAGGGTGGGCGGGGCCTCGCCCCGAACCTGGATGCCGACAGGAGCCTACCCCGCGCTCCTGCGATGAGAGCGCCGTGTCTCCAGACCCAGGCGGGAGCCCAACCCGCACTGGGACGTGCTGCCGTCAGGTTTGGAGCCGGTAGGCTCCGCATTCCAGTCCCGGGTCCCAGGAGGGGGCCCGGGTGAAGACCGCCGTGAAGAGTCCGGTGTGCCTGGAGCCTCGGAGGCTCCCCGAGGGAAGAGCTCCTGTTAAAGAGGGCTCCTCGCTAAAGGGCACCGTCCTGCCCGCACCGCAGGATAAAGACTGCCGCCGCCTTCTCCACGAAGAACCTTCCCCCCCAGCTACGAGCCGGTGAGTCGAGACGGTAGGGTGGGGAGGAGAGGTGCTGTGTTAGGGCCGGCATTGTTTGTTCCAAGCGCGAGTGCGCTCACACGCTCAGCGAGGCAAATTGCTTGTCACGAGTCCCCCGAGCAGGACTCCAACGAGGAGGGCAATCTTTGTCTGTGAGCCCACGAGGGTCCAACGTATACGGGGGCAGTTCTTTTAGTGTTCAGAGCGGCCCCGGAAGGCAGCGGTCCGCTCCAACGTATGGGGACACTGTCTGTTCAGAGCGCATGACGCTCCAACCCCGGGGGCAGTATTCCTTGAGCGCGTTGCACTCTCCAACTAGGGGGCATTTCTTGTTGTTTGAGCCCAGCGAGGCTCCAAGGGGCCAGTCCTTTGGTTAGAGCCCAGAGGGGCTCAGGGGACAGTCAGTTGGCCAGAGCCTGCAAGGCTCCAGCGGTGGCCCCATCATTGTTCTACAGCTGCCCAGCACTTCGTGGGCAGCTGCTCCGTTTAGGCCCCTGACACTGGGACACAGGGCGTCCTAGCCCCAACAAGGCCAGTTGGCCTAGGGACAGTCACAGGTGGTGACTTATGTGAGTTTGGCGCAATTGTGTTTTCCTGCACCTCTGAATGTGTTTTTATGCGTCATGTGCCTTGTGTTTACACCTCTGAATGTGTTGTGATGCATCATGTGTAATGTGCTTATACCCCTACAGGTATTGTGATACTTAGGTGGTTGTTTTTCTCCTAGTACTGGTGGTGCTAGTGAGGTCCTGGTTCCCTGCGCAATATTCTCCTAAGGTGGTTAGGGTTGCGTAGGTGGTACTTAACATTTACCAGTAGTTACTGGTTGTGTGCTACAGTGATTTACATTCTATGTTCTAAGTGATATTCTAAGTGCTAGTTCTAAAAGTGCTGATTCCTGACAGTGGTCCAGTTGGCCCTGTCTTGTACATATCCCCTGTAAATTCTGCCCGTGCCTGTTGGCACATTGTAAAGTGTGTGTTTTTATCTAATGTGTTTTGGTATAATACAAAGGCTATTTTTATATATAACCTTGTGTGGAGTTTCTTTTGTGGTGGGCCTAGGGTGTTGTTGCTGTGTGCGCGCGCAAACGCTTTACACATTGCCTCCGGGATAAGCCTGACTGCTCGTGCCAAGCTACCAAGGGTGTGAGCAGGGGTTATCTTTGGCGTGTAACTTCCTTGCCCTGACTAGAGTGGTGGTTTCTGCCTGGCTTTGGCGCAAGCCCTAGCCAACCAGAAATCTCATTTCTAACACCGGCACATGGTTGGAGACACACCGGCGGCAGCAGGTGAGCGGTGAGGCCTGGGTATGCAGTGTCGGCACTCTCTCTCCCTCTCTTTCTCTCTTACTCTCTCCCTCTCTTTCTCCCTCCCTCCCTCTCTCACTCTCTCTCTCTCTCTCTCTTTCTCTCTCCCTCTCTTGCTCTCTCACTCTCTCACTCTCTCCCTCAATCCCTCTCCCTCTCTCCCTCTCTCTCTCCCTCTCCCCCTCTCCCTCTCTCTATCCCTCTCTATCCCTCTCTCCCTCTCTCTTCCTCTCTCCCTCTCTCTTTCTCTTTCCCTCTCTTCCTCTCTTTCTCTTTCACTCTCTGCTGACTCTCTCTTTCTCTCTCTCTCTCTCTTTCTCCCTCACTCTCTCCCTCTACCTCTCTCTCTCCCCTTATCTCTATCTCTCTCTCTTTCTCTCTCCCTCTCTTGCTCTCTCACTCTCTCACTCTCTCCCTCAATCCCTCTCCCTCTCTCCCTCTCTCTCTCCCTCTCCCCCTCTCCCTCTCTCTATCCCTCTCTATCCCTCTCTCCCTCTCTCTTCCTCTCTCCCTCTCTCTTTCTCTTTCCCTCTCTTCCTCTCTTTCTCTTTCACTCTCTGCTGACTCTCTCTTTCTCTCTCTCTCTCTCTTTCTCCCTCACTCTCTCCCTCTACCTCTCTCTCTCCCCTTATCTCTATCTCTCTCTCTTTCGCTCTCTCTCTCTGTACTTTGATGAGCACATGTCACACCTTCTTATCTAGGTTTTTGTCTTGCAGGCTGTGACTTACAGAATGTCCTGGGAAGACCCGCCATGACTCTTCAGAATTGTTGTTTTGGGTTTATTCTGTAATAAACGTCTTATTTGGATATTATGAGATGAATGTATGATTTTCCTTTTTCTGACCACACAAGTATGTTAGGTGTTGTGATTGCGCGACTTCAGGTGAATTGTTTGGTTCATGATTTTGTGGAGTTGATGTGCAATATCTTTGTCCAGGGGGTACCCGGGGGGGGGGGGAGTGGTGGGGGGGTCCTGGGGATGGTGGCAGTGGGTGTTGTTGCCTGTGAGAAGTTGGCGTGATATATGCTGTCCACTAGTTATAGTGGGCACCTTGTATCAGTCCAAACAACCCCTTATGGTGATAGGTTAAAGACAACCTTTATTGAAAGCTATCCTAGTGGTAGCTATGGAGAGCAGCCTTCAGGCTAAGTCTTGAAGGAATGTAAAGCAGCTTGTTTTACCAGTCTATAATCTCTTGAATGATCAAATGAAAGGACAACCACACCAGGTATATATTTGAAATATATGTATTTAAGATAAAACACACCCCACACCAAACCATATACCAATAAAGTGGTATAAGAACCACGACTGAGCTAGACACAAGGCCTAGAGTCTGTAAAAGTGCTTGGACCACAAGGAACCACCAAAGGTAGTGACACAGGGGACCCACGGGGGACGCGTGCAGTGTGAGAACACAGCCGCGAATCACCGTTTACTTCTATGGGGAAAGTCGCGGTTGGAAGTTTGAGTTTAAGGACACTTAGAGGATGACTACGAGCGAACCCTTTTGGACTTTTGGCGGTGTCTAGGGCCAACACCCACGGGAGCACCGGAGTACTCGAGTTACCTCACCCAGGGAAGCCGGGTGAATAGGTGTCAAATGGTGTCGGGTCGCGTTGCTGTTTTCAATGGAAGCTGCTCAGGAAGTGCCGCTGCCGTGAAGAGGAGAAGTGTCCGGAGAGATCCAAGTCCAAATCTAGAATGGAAGGAACCTGAAGGCAGAGCGGACAGAGTCTGGGTCACTAGCCAGTGCCCAAGGGCAGGATGGACCAATGCCCACAGATGTCGAGTGCTTCAGGTGAGTTGACGGGTGTCTTGATTCTTCAGCCACGAGGTCCAGGCGGCGTTGACGACAACCAGGAGCTGGATTTGAGCTGTCCCACAAAGTCTGTCGAGTGATGCGGTATCGGTGACCAGATCGGACCCAACAAGCCTTGGCAACGGCAAGTCACTTGGAAATAGAAAAAGGACGTCGGTGCAGACCAGCAAGGGCTGGGGGACTCTCCCAGCAAGAGTAAGTCGGGGCACGTCTGGAGGAACCAGGAAAGCCAAATCAGAAGAGATGTCGCCTTCGTGGGGACCCTCTAGCCAACAGGCTAGCAATCGTGAAGGAGCCTTGTGCGGTCGCACTGGAAACTGGCCCACAGGTCACTCATGGAGTGGAGGCCAGAAATCTTCGGTGCAGGAGGTGCTCAAGGCTACTCGGAGCCCCAAGCACAACTTCAAGGAAGACCAGGAAGATGATGGATCAGCAAAACATCACGGTGTCCAGGGGTCACGGTTCCTCATCACCCACGATAGCCACTGGCCTCAGCTTTGCTGTGGACTCAGGGTAGCCTCGGGGAAGTCTGGAATTCCACCTCTGGGGATGCAGAGACTTCAGCGTCCGGCGGGGGCTTCAGAATTGCAGACCGGACAGTTGCTTCTTTGGTGCCTGCCAAGCAGGGGAGTCACTCCTTGACCCCAAGGGAGATTTCTTCCATTTTCTAGTCAAGATAGAAAGTCGAAGGTCCAGGATATATGTTGCAGAGTTTCGTCCAGGGTAATCTAAAGTCGCAAGGACTGGGTTCCCATACTTATACAAAGTTTGGGGGTTGGACATACTCTAGGGACCCACCTATGGGAGGGTTTGGAAAGAAGGGTGGTTACACCCATTTCCTTTGTCCAGTTTCGCACCAGAGCAGGGGCAGGTAGCCCCTGCAACCGGTTTGAACTGGACTATGCACAGGGACACCATGTGTGCCCCCAGTGCAGGACTTCAAAGCACCAGAGAGTGCCCCCGCCCAGCCCCAATACACATCTGCATGTTTGGGGAGGTGGTTACATCTCCCCAGGACAGGAAACCTATTGTCCAGGCCTCCCCTGCCGGAGTATCGGTCAGCAGCAGGAGGCCAGACCCGTTTCTGTGGCAGTGGCATCCATTTTGTGATGCCAGGGCTCAGGAAAGTCCTACTGGGTTAGACCAGTGTGAACATGTCTCTCCCTCTAGAAGGGTGGAATGCTACCCCCGCCGCCAGAACTGGTGGGGGGGGGGGGGGGTAGTATTCCAAAGCGTTTGACACCAAACACAACATGTTTTGATGCAGCCATTACAAAGTTAGCATTTACCGGGAGGTTATAATGCACTTAAGAGTATATGGTATGGCTGTATCTCAGAACAGCCATAAGGAAGTATTTCCTTAAGCTGCAGAGGGGCTCAGCTCATGCTTGGGCACCCTCTCACATAAAACCAAGCCCTCTGCCTTCAGGATTGTTAAAGCCTGCCATAGGAGTGACTTATAGGTTTATATGTGTCTGTATATATAGGTGGATATAGGTAGCCTATACCACTGTAAGGGGTGCAAGCACACCCTTACCCAGGCTGCAGTAGCAGACCTGTGGTGCCATTTTGGAGTGCTTTCCAGGGGTGGCATAATACATGCTTCAGCCCCTGATAGGCCTCTGAGGTACCTATGCCCTAGGTACATAGTATACCATATACTAGGGACTTATAAGGCACTCCAGAATCCAATTAGATATGTAACTAATGTACATGCGAACCATTTTGGAGAGGAAGCAGCAAGGCTGTGGTCCTGATTAGCAGGGCCACAGCCAGACTAAGGTCGAAAAACAGTGAAACACCAGCAACAAGTGGGAGTACCCATGTGACGCAGATCCTACTCTCCTGCACAACCCCCCCAAACGCAGGGACATTAAACTAACCTTGACCAGTTGAGTCTTCATGTTCTAAGTGGAAATACCTGGAGAGTCCATTTGCATTGGCATGGTTACTCCCAGGTCTATGTTCCACTGTAAAGTCCATCCCCTGTAAGGAAATGGACCACCTAAGCAGTTTGGGGTTTTCACCCTTCATTTGTTTTAGCCATAAGAGGGGCTTATGGTCTGTCTGAACAAGGAAGTGAGTATCAAACAAGTATGGCCTCAACTTCTTCAGAGCCCAAACCACAGCAACGGCCTCCCTCTCAATGGCTGACCAACGTTTCTCTCTAGGGGTCAGCATTCTGCTTGTGAAAGCTACTGGCTGATCCTGACCATCATCATTCAATTGTGAAAGTACAGCCCCTACCCCCAATTCAGATGCATCTGTTTGGACACTGAACTTCTTGGAGTAGTCAGGACTCTACAGAATGGGAGCAGTGCACATGGCCTGCTTTAGGTCATCAAATGCATTTTGACAGCTAGCTATCCACTGAACCTTTTTGGGCATCTTTTTAGAAGTTAAGTCATTCAAGGGTGTCACTATTGATCCATACCCTTTGACAAATCTCCTATAGTACCCAGTCAGGCCTAAGAAGGCTCTCACCTGAGTCTGGGTAGTTGGAGCATTATGGTCTGGATTTTGCTCTGCAATGGTTGAACCTGGCCTCCACCTACAAGGTGGCCCAGGTATACAACCTGACTCTGCCCTATCTGGCACTTAGTAGCCTTGATAGTTAGGCCTGCTTTTTGCAGGGCCTCCAAAACATTCCTTAAGTGGACCAGGTGATCCTACCAGGTGGAGCTAAAGACAGCAATATCATCTAGATATGCTGCACTAAAGTCTTCCAGGCCTGTAAGGATTTGATTCACCAACCTTTGGAAAGTGGCAGGTGCATTCTTCAAACCAAAGGGCATTACCACAAATTGATAGTGCCCACTAGGGGTAGAAAATGCTGTTTTTGGCTTTGCATCATCAGCTAGTCTGATCTGCCAGTAGCCAGCTGTCAGGTCAAATGTGCTTAGAAACTTGGCTGAGGCCAACGTATCTATTAGCTCATCTGCCCTTGGGATGGGATGGGCCTCAGTCCTAGTGATTGCATTGAGACCCCTGTAGTCTACACAAAACCTCATCTCTCTTTTCCCAAGACTGGTGTGAGGTTCTGGTACCAGGACTACTGAGTGTTCAATCACACCCAGATCCAACATATTTTGGACTTCTGTACTTATACAGTCCCTGACATGGTCAGGTTGCCTGTAGATCTTATTCTTCACAGGTAGACTGTCCCCAGTATCCACTTCATGAGTGCACCAGGTGGTCTGACTTGGAGTCAGAGAAAACATATGTCTAAACTGGCTGAGAAGGTTTCTGCAGTCAGTTTGTTGCTGAGCAGTGAGGCTTCCTGCCAAGGCTACACCATCAACTGACCCATCATCAGGGTTCTGAGAAAGCAGGTCAGGGAGTGGGTCACTCTCTTCCTCCTGTCCTTCATCAGTAGCCATGAGCAAGCCCATGTCTGCCCTGTCAACATATGGTTTAATTCTGTTGACATGAAGTACCCTATGGGGACTCCTAGGGGTTCCAAGGTCTACCAAGTAGGTAACCTCCCCTTTCTGTTCAACAATTGTATGGGGGCCACTCCATTTGTCCTGGAGGGCTGCTGGGGCCACAGGCTCCAACACCCACACCTTCTGTCCTGGCTGGTAAACAGTCAGTACAGCCTTTTGGTCAAGCCAGGCTTTTTGCAGTTCCTGGCTAGCCTCAAGGTTTTTGTTTGCCTTTTTCATGTACTCAGCCATCCTGGAGCGGAGACCAAGTACATAGTCCACTATGATTTGCTTTGGGGGCTTGAGAGGTAACTCCAATCCTTCCTTCACCAAACACAATGGACCCCTGACAGGGTGACTAAACAAAAGTTCAAATGGGATGTAACCAACCCCCTCTTGAGGCACCTCCCTGTATGCAAATAAAAGGCAGGGCAAGAGTAGGTCCTATTTTCACCTAAGCTTCTCTGGGAGTCCTTTAATCATGCTCTTTAAGGTTTTATTGAATCTCTCAACTAAACCATTGCATTGTGAGTGATAGTGTGTGGTGAACTTGTAGTACACTCCACACTCCTTCCACATAGCAGTCAAGTAACTAGACATGAAGTTTGTATCCCTGTCGGATACTACCTCCTTAGGAAAGCCTACTCTTGAGAACACACTCAAGACAGCTCTTGCCACCACAGGTGCTGTAGTGGTCCTTAGGGGAATTGCTTCTGGGTACCTGGTGGCATGGTCCACCACCACCAGTATAAATCTGTGCCCAGATGCTGTTTGGGGATCCATGGGACCAACAATGTCAATCCCTACCCTTTCAAATGGCACCCCCACCACAGGTAGCGGTATCAGGGGGGCCTTTGTAGTGCCACCTGCTTTACAACTGGCTTGGCAGGTTACACAGGAGCGACAAAACTCATTTGTGTCTTCAGACATGTGGGTCCAGTGAAAGTGGAGAAAAATTATGTCCCAAGTCTTGTTCTGGCCTAGGTGTCCTGCTAGGGGAATATCATGGGTTAGTGTCAATAGGAAGCCCCTAAACCTCAGAGGTATAAAGAACCTCCTGGATGCACCAGGCTTGGGGTCTCTACTCGCTGAGTATAGGACTCCATCATCCCAATAAACTTTATGGGTGCCACTAGCTTTCCCAGCAGCCTCATCAGCCACCTGCTTTGGTCTACTCAGGCTCCTGTGGAAGATTCTCCCCTCACTACCTTTCCAAGCAAGACAGATTATGGTACAGGGTCTCATTCTGTCTCGTCTAGATTTTAGGAACGCCCTCTATTTAGGGGCCCCTCAAACTACCTTGCACAAGCTTCAGATTATACAAAATAGCGCCGCCCGAACACTGCTTCAAATCCCTCGTCGACTCTCAGCCAAACCCAGGTTAAAGAGCCTCCATTGGCTCCCAGTCAGGGAAAGAATCGAATTTAAGGCCCTATGCATCACTCACCAAGCCTTTTGGAGAACGGGTGCTGTTATCAATCACCCACTGATCACCCCCTATAAACCGACCAGACAGCTCAGATCAGCATCCTCTCTCCTTGCTACAGTACTCAGGATCAAGAGAGTCAGGTGTGGGGGTCGGTCGTTCTCTTATAATTCGGCCATACTGTGGAACTCCCTCCCCTTTCCTCTGCGGTCAGAGCCCAACTTACTTCTGTTTCGTAAACAATTAAAAACCCTGCTTTTTAATAGGCCTGAATAATCCCCAACTCTCCTACCTGCACGCGTTGTCCGTAGCACTAGGAAGCCTCAGGGTAGCTATTGCGCTCAATAAATGATCTTTCCATTCCATTCCATTCCCTATAGAGGAGTTAGACTGGACAGACCCCCTTGACAGAGATCTATCCCTTCTAGCCCTACTTTCAACTCTACCTGGAGGAATAAAGGAAGGAGCATTATTGTCATCCTCCTCATCCTCATCCAGGAGATCTGGGTTCACCAGAGTCTGGTCATTGTCAACAGTCTGGTCTGCATTAGAGGTAGGGTCAGGGAAGTTGCTACCCCTACGCCCACCCTCACCTGCTGCCCCACCCACACTGTCTACCCCATCAGGCCCACTAGGCCCTGTGATATCATCCAGTTTCAGTATCTTTATGAGATGCTGGGTGGTTGGGCTTTTGCCAGTCTTCAGCTTCCTAACGGTACATAAGGCCCTAAGCTGAGCAAAGGATAGATCCTCATATTTATAGGGAAGGAGCTCACTGGTTCCTGGTAGGGACCCGCTGGTTAGATATTACTAATGCGGTGTGGTGTATTGGACTACGTACACTAGTGTGGCGTACTAAACTCTCTTGAGTTGTAGAAAGGGTGTGCTATCCCTTAACACACAACTCTAAGTTCAGTAGAACATACTGTAGCTAAACTTGATATTATATGGTACCTTTAGTGGTTTTCAGTTGATCAATTCAATTGAGATTATCTGGTAAAACAATAGCAAGCTGGAATCCCACACGCTGCACACCAATGTGAGAAGGTGGCCTGATATATGCTGTCCACTAGTTCTTGTGGGCACCTTGTATCAGTCCAAACAACCCCTTATGGTGAATGGTTAAAGACAATCTTTATTGAAAGCTATCCTAGTGGTAGCTATGGAGATCAGCCTTCAGGCTAAGTCTTGAAGGAATGTAAAGCAGCTTGTTTTACTAGTCTATAATCTCTTGAATGATCAAATGAAAGGACAACCACACCAGGTATATATTCAAAATATATGTATTTAGGATAAAACACACCCCTCTAGTCTCTTTATGAGATTGGAGTTTTGAAGTACTTTGTTTACAAGTTAGCAATTATCAGTAATAGCACAAATACACGTTTGGGCCCTAGGGGCGTACCAAACCATATACCAAAAAAGTGGGATAAGAACCATGACTGGAATAGACACAAGGCCTAGAGCCTGTAGAATCGCTGGGGCCCCAAGGAACCACCCAAGGTAGTGACACAGGGGACCCACGGGGACTGTATGCAGTGTGAGAACACAACCGTGGGTTCCCATTAGCTTCTATGGGCAATGTCGCGGTTGGAATTTTAAAGATTAGGTACACTTAGAATCGAGTCAGGACCAAACCCTTTTGGACTTAAGAAGTTCTAGGGCTAGCACCCACGGGAGCACCAGAATACTCGAGTTACCTTACCCAGGGAAGCCGGGTGCATAGGTGTCTTTTGGTGTCGGGTCGCGTCATCGATTGCAATGGAAGCCTGCAAAGAACTGCTGCTGCCGTGAAGAGGAGAAGTGTCCGAAGAGATCCAACCCTGGATCTAGGATGGAAGGAACCTGAAAGCAGAGGGGACAGAGTCTGGGTCACTAGCCAGTGACCAAGGGCAGGATGGACCAATGCCCACAGATGTCGGGTGCTTCAGGTGAGTTGATGGGTGTCTTGACTCTTCAGCCACAAGGTCCAGGAGGCGTCGACGAAGTCCACGAGCCGGATTCAAGCTGTGCCCACGAAGTGTGTCGGGTGCTGTCCCACAAAGTTTGTCGAGTCCTGAGGTGTCGGCGACCAGAATGGACCCAACAAGCCTTGGCTACGGCAAGTCACTGGAATTCAGAGAAAGGACTGCAGTGCAGACCAGCAAGGTCTGAGGGACTCACCCAGCGAGGGTAAGTCGGGGCACGACTGGAGCAACCAGGAAAGCCCAATTAGAAGAGGAGTTGCCTTCGTGGGGACCTGCTAGCCAACGGGCTAGTGATCACGAAGGAGCCTCAAGCGGTCACACTTGAAACTGGCCCACGGGTCACTCGTGGAGTGGAGGCCAACAATCTTCGGTGCAGGAGGTGCTCAAGGCCCAAAGCACAACTTCGAGGAGGACGAGGAAGATAGTGTTGCTGCAAAAGTTCATGGTGTCAAGGGGTCATGGTTCCACGTCACCCTCGATAGTCACGGGCCTCAGCTTTGCTGTGGACTGAGGGTAGCCTTGGTGAAGTCTGGTAATCCCCCTCTGTTGATGCAAAGACTTCGGCGTCTGGTGGGAGCTTCAGCACTGCAGACCGGTCAGTTGCTTCTTTGGTGCCTGTCAAGCAGGGGAGTCACTGCTTGACCCCAAGGGAGATTTCTTCTTTCTTCTAGTCGTGGTAGAAAGTCGAAAGTCCAGGATATATGTTTCGTCCAGGGTAATCTAAAGTCGCAAGGACTGGGTTCCCATACTTATACTAAGTTGGGGTGTTGGACATACTCAAGGGATCCACCTAGGGGAGGGATTGGAAAGAGGGGTGGTTACACCCATTTCCTTTGTCCAGTTTCGCACCAGAGATGGGGCAGGTAGCCCCTGCAACTGGTTTGAACTGGACTACGCACAGGGACACCAAGTGTGCCCCCAGTGCAGGACTTCAAAGCACCAGAGAGTGCTCCCGCCCAGCCCCAATACACATCTGCCTGTCTGGGGAGGTGGTTACACCTCCCTTCGAGAGGAAACCTATTGTCCAGGCATCCCCTGCCGGGGTTTCGGTCAGCAGCAGGAGGCCAGACCCGTGTCTGTGCAGAGGCATCCACTTTGTGATGCCAGGGCTCAGGAAAGTCCTACCGGGTTAGACCAGTGTGAACATGTCTCTCCCTCTAGAAGGGTGGAATGCTACCCCCGCCGCCAGAACTGGCAGGGGGGTAGTATTCCAAAGCATTTGACACCAAACACGACATTCCAAAGTTAGCATTTACCGCGAGGTTATAATGCACCTAAGAGTATATGGTATGGCTGTGTCACAGAACAGCCATAAGCAAGTATTTCCGAAAGCTGCAGAGGGGCTCAGCTCATGCTTGGGCACCTTCTCACACAAAACCAAACACTCTCCCTTCAGGATTGTTAAGGCCTGCCATAGGAGTAACTTATAGGTTTATATTTGTCTGTACATATGGGTGAATATAGGTAGCCTACACCACTGTAAGGGGTGCAAACACACCCTTACCCAGGCTGCAGTAGTAGACCTGTGGTGCCATTTTGGAGTGCTTCCCAGGGGTGGCATAGTACATGCTTCAGCCCCTGGTAGGCCTCTGAGGTACCTATACCCTAGGTACATAGTATACCATATACTAGGGGCTTATAAGGCACTCCAGAATCCAATTCGGTATTGTAGGAAGGTGGATATCTGACTATGGTTACCCCCAATTTTTTTGCCTAGTGTCTAGCTGGTTTTTCGACTTAGTTGGCCTGAGATCCTGCCATTCAGGATCTCAGCCTATCTGCTCTCTCTTTAAAATGGACTCCATGTACCCTAGGTGCATAACCAATTGGAATTGGATCACCCTGTGAGCCCCTGTACCAGTGTACACTAGGTACCCAGGGCATTGGTGTATCTAAGACCTACCAGGGGCTGAAGCATGTATTGTGCCACCCCTGGCCTGGCCTAGCAATTTGACACAACTGGCTGATCACTCAGCTGGGGTAAGTTGGTGTAACCACCTCTTACTTAGGTGTAGTATACCTATACCTAACCTTAAATGGGACACATGTTAACCTATAAGTCACTCCTATGGCAGGCCTTAACAATCCTGAAGGCAGAGTGCTTGGTTCCATGTGAGATGGTGCTCTGGCATGAGCTGAGCCTGTCTGCAGTGGTCGCAACAACTTCCTTCTACCGTTTCCAGATATCGTCATACCATATACTCTTAAGTGCATTATGAACCTCGCGGTTAAATGCTATCTTTGGTTTGGCTTTATCAAAACATGTCGAGTAAGGTGTCATACGAATTGGAATACTAACCCCTCGCCAATTCTGGCGACGGGGTTAGCATTCCACCCTTCTAGAGGGACACGACATGTACAGCACCTGAAACCCGGGTAAAATCAGACATAGCCTCAGCTCCACAAAATGGACGCTGCCACCACCGACACAAGTCTGCCCTCCTGCTGCTGGGAGTTCTTCCAGCTTGGGAGACGTGGACAAAGGGTTTCCTGCCAGGGGAGGTGCGTGCACCACCCCAGACAGGATTTTGTGTATTGGTCAGGTAGGGCTTGAATAGAATCAGACATGCCTGAGGCTCACAAGGAGCCTCGGTGCATATGCCAGTTCAAACCGGTCCTGGGGCACACCAGCCCCGGACCTGGGGCGAACTGGACAAAGGATTGGGGGTGTAACCACCCCCCTTCCTGGTCCCACCCTTAGGGAGGGACCTAGCAGGTAGTCCGGCCCCTAGAATCCGCTTAAAGGTAGGAGCTGTGTCCTAAGACTTCAGACATCCTGGAATCAACTTAACACAAAGAAGAAGACGGGAACTTCGATGCTCTGCTGCACAGAGGACTGAAGAGAATCTCCCCTATGGTCAGGGAGTGACCATCTTGCTATTGCAAGCACCATCCAGCAACTCAACGTCTGCTTTGCTGCCGCCTCCTGCCGGAGTCCGAGCCCAGAGACCGACAAGAACTGGACCTCCAGACCTCTCACCGCCCGATACACAGTCCCTGCAAAGAAGGAACCCGTGGAGGCACCGAGACACGTGGAGCCAGCCATGTTGAAAAGACACTCACCAAGCTGCAAGCGCGACAACAGAGGCTCCCTCCAAGTTGTGCTTTGGGTCCTGAGAAGCCCAACATCCGAGCAGCATCTGCACCAAAGGTGAGCCCTCCAGCATCTCCACGATCTGCGTGGGGCCCCTCTGCACTTTGCATCTTGACGCGCCTGCCCGGTCCCTGGCCCGTTGGCTAGTGGCCATTTTGGCAACCTTGTTTGAAAACTACAATGCTGGTCTGGTTGCTCCAGACTGGCCCCTGCTTCCCTCCAAAGGAGCAGCCCATCTGACCTTGCTAGTCAGAGTAATCAGCTTTCTTCAATTCCTGCGACTCCTGCTTTTGCCAAAGCTTGTTTGCTTCCTTTGAGTTGCCGACACCGCCGACAGCGAGAGCCTGCGTGGTACAGCTTGTGAACCGACTCCTGGACATCGTCAACCTTCAGGGACCACGTGGCTGCAGAGACAAGCTACACCTCTTCACCTGTTTGCACCCGACATCGCCTGGTACCTACCTGGTGCCACGCCGGTCACTGGCTAGTGACTGTGAACACTGTCCCCTCTGCTTTCAGGTCTTCTACAGCTCCGATCCACCCTTGGATCCACCGCATCTCTTCTGGACCGACCGCCTGCAGCATCTTTGTCATCAGGCTCCATTGAACAGATAGACGAAACCCGACGCACTTCGAGACCTATGCACCCGCTTCCTGTGGGTGAGGTAAAGCTGGCACTCCGGTGCCCAAGTGTAGAGAAACATCTCTAGTGTCTGTGTTTTAAGTCTTAAGTTCGTAGTCCATCCAGAAGACCCTTCTAGCAGTAACTTTTGAACTTTTACGCACCCATTGAAAACCTATGGGAGCCCGCGTGTAACTTTCCTCACTGCACACGCAACCCGTGGACCTCCTGGTCACTAACTGAAGTTAGCTCCTTGTAGGCCCAGAGATTCTAGAGGCCCTAGGCCTTTTCCCTTTCCTAGTCGTGGTACTTATACCACTATTTTAGTATATGGTTTGATCGGCCACCATGGCCTATCCATATAAAGTGCAACTTCTGTATATTGTAATACTTTCTTGTTTAACGATTTGTGCTCCTGTGCTCATAAAGAGTCTAGGGGATACTTTGAGTAATAAATACATATATATTTTGAATATATATCTGTGTGGTGTCCTTTCATTGGTATAAAGGGGGGTTACATATGGTAAAACAGCTTGCTTTACATGCCAAAACGAGTTTAGCCTGAAAGACTGCTTAGCCTACGCTACCACTAGGGCAGCTGGTCCGAAAAGGTTGACTTACAACCACACCATAGGGGTTACTTGGCATGGTACAAGGTGGTCACTTTAACTAGTGAACAGCATATACCAGGCCAACTTCTCACATTGGTGAGCAGCGGTTGGGATTTGAGCTTGCTGTGTTTTACCGTTGTAATCTCTTTGTTACCAATTGAAAGATCACATAGGTACCAGTAGGTACATATAAAACAAGATTAGTTATATACTTAAGTTCTACTGAACTTAGTTGTTGTAGAGCAAAGGGTTTAGCACACCCTGACTACAACTACTAGATAGGTTTAGTAGGAAAACCCAAGTGTAGGTAGTTGCAACACATCCACCCACACTTAAGAGCAATGGCTGGGGCAGAGGGGTCCAATGTACCCATCTCTGTCGAGAGTGACCCCCAGAGGGCACCATCCATTTTTGCTACCCTTAACCAGAATGAGCTCAGGCAGTTGGCAAATATCAGGGGCCTTAAACAGCTCAGGAACCCTACCTCTGCTGAACTCAGAGAACTCTTACAAGCTGATGAAGATCAGAAAGCTCTCAAGAAAGCCTCCCAGTTAGGCCCCTCAGGGACTGGAACAGGAGGCCCCCCTTCTGAAGATGCTACTGAAGTACCCCTTTCCAATAGTCACCCCTTAGATGCGAATCATACTACAGAGGATGAAAGTGATAGGGGTACTGATACAGAAGGTAGTGGGGATGAAGGGAGAACTAGCCCAGTGCCAAGTGTTATACGTGGCCCAGCTAACCTAAGGCTACTGGGGACGGACAATGGGGTCACCCCATTGGATCTCCCCAGTGGACTTAACCAGGGGTTTGGGAGACAGAGGAATCACTCAGGTGACTCTAATGCTTCTCATGCCTCTAGAGGCTCTCAAGGTCGCTCCAGAAGGCGGATGACCAGCCCCCAGAGAAGGGAGCATGAGGCCAGAATGCAGGAAGCCCAGCTGAGGATCAGGAAGCAGGAGCTAGAAGTAGCCCTGATGGAAGAGAAACTGAACAAGGCTAGGCAACCTAGAGAGAGTGGGTCTGTACCCACTGGTGGCAGCATTGTCCCTAGGGACAAAGATAGGGTCTTTGATAATAGGAACCTGTCTAAGGTTGTGCCCCCCTACAAAAGTGGGGTTGATGTCCACAAATGGATGACTGCTCTTGAGAGAGCCTGCAAAGTGCAGCAGGTTCCTGAAGACCAATGGGCAGCAATCCTCTGGCTCTCCTTTGAAGGTAGAGGCAGAGATAGACTCCTCACTGTTAGAGAGGAGGATGTCAGAAACTACAGAGCCCTGAAGAGTGTCCTGGTTGATGGGTTAGGCTTAACCACTGAACAGTACAGGTTAATGTTCAGAGATACCCAGAAGACACAGACTCAGGACTGGTCTGAATACATTGAATGTGCCACTAAGGCTTTGGAGGGTTGGTTGCTGGGAAGTAAGGTGTCTGATTATACAGGATTGTACAATTTGATGATGAGAGAGCAGATTTTAAGTAACTGTCAAAACCAGCTTCTCCATCAACACCTGGTAGACTCAGATTTGACCTCTCCCCAAGAATTGGGAAAGAGGGCAGATAAATGGGTCAGGACCAGGATTAGGCCTAAAAACCAGGGTGGTGACCAAAAGAAAGATACCACCAAGCCTCAAGAGAAGGGTGGGGATAAAACAAAAGAGAAATCTTCCTCAGGGCCCCAAAACTCCACACAGGGTGGTGGGTCCCAAGCTCCCTCCTCTACCACAAGTAAAAAGCCTTACTGCCATGAATGTAAAATTCCTGGGCATTGGAAAACTGACAGCAGTTGCCCAAAGGCTAAAACCAAAACTGTTCCTCCAATTACTCCTGTCACACCACCTATTACTGTCAGCAGTAATCCCCCAGGTGGTGGGAGTGCCCCCAGAAATTTGGTTGGGTTTTCTTGGGGAACACAGGGGGACCCTGGCTTAGCCAATTCCCCTACAGCAACTACTCTTGTCTGTGATGGTGGCATGGGGTTTGCCAACTTCATTGCCTGTCCCAACACTTTGGGTAGGTACAGACAGGAGCCCTACATCAATGGTACAAAAGCTGAGGCCTACAGAGACACAGGAGCTAGCATCACTATGGTGGCCCATTGGTTAGTCCCCTCTGAGCAGCTTTTGCCTGGTTTCTCCTACCAGGTAACTAACATTGATGGCAAACAGAACGGTCATCCCATGGCAGAGGTATGTCTCAGCTGGGGAGGTGTCACTGGCCCTAAAAGGGTGGCAGTGTCCCCAACCTTGCCTGTAGACTGCTTACTGGGGAATGACTTAGAACTCTCAGCTTGGGCTGGAGTTGAACAAGACACCCATTCTAAAATGGTAGGCCTTTCAAAAACGGGTAGTGGGGTGGTGCCAGCCACAACCCCTGTCCAAGTAGATTTCCTCCCTGAAATGGTTGGAAGGGCAGTGGTAGCCGCAGCCCAGGCAAAGACAGACTTCCCTGTAGAGACTGGCAGAGCTGTGACAGTCACAGCTCAAACCCAAACTGAGTGGCCCCCTGAAAAGGTTGGCAGGACTGTAATGGTCTCAGCCCATACTCAGACTGACATAGGTGTAGTGAAGCCTGAAACTATGGATCACTCCACACAAACAGAGAGTAGTGGGGAGGAAGAAAAGTCTCCCTCTCCCCAGACATTAGGAAAAGGTCAGCCTCCCCAGGGATCTGACCCCACCCCTTGTGAAGGAACTGCCCCAGAGGTAGCCAGGCCTGGCCTGGCAGAGCCTCTGATGTCAGTGGCCCTTTCCAAGGTGGGACCCAGTCTGGTGCAGGTAGCCTGCCTCTCTCTACCCTGCCTCAGTCAGCCCACGGCTGCAGAGGTCAGGGAGGCCAGTGGCCCCCAAGAGGCCCCTGTCCACAAGAACACCCCATCAAAAGAATGAGGATTGCCTGGCTAGTAGCCCTAGCCAGGTGATGGTTAAACACATTCCCGAGGGATCCCCTTTACAGGTAGTTAGGGACCTCCCCCAGAGGGATTCTGTTGGGCACAGGCAAACCTGGGACCTTAGGGCCCCAGACCTGACCTGTCCCTCCAGTAAGCCCACAAAAGGGACCCAGCCTCCAGCTTTAGGTAGCCAGAGGCTGACCCTGAGAGCACAGTGCAACTCAGTGAAAGAAAGAAAGGCATCCATGGTGGAGGATGATTGGAGGAAGCTGAGGCCTCACTTTGAGGACACTCACTTCAGTACTCCATCTCAACACCAGCCTTTTACTTTTCAAAGACACACCAAAGGTAGAGATTCCCTATGGTGGAGACCCTATGATACCTTTAGGGTGAGGGATTGCTTAGTGGACCATGAGACAGGGGGTAACCATGCCAGTGCTGGTTCTTCCTTATATGGCCACTCAGGCAATATAGGCTTACCTGGGCAAGGTCAGCCTTATCTCCCTTCGTTTGGGGGGGGGGGTGGTTGTGTAGGAAGGTGGATATCTGACTATGGTTACCCCCAATTTTTTTGCCTAGTGTCTAGCTGGTTTTTCGACTTAGTTGGCCTGAGATCCTGCCATTCAGGATCTCAGCCTATCTGCTCTCTCTTTAAAATGGACTCCATGTACCCTAGGTGCATAACCAATTGGAATTGGATCACCTTGTGAGCCCCTGTACCAGTGTACACTAGGTACCCAGGGCATTGGTGTATCTAAGGCCTACCAGGGGCTGAAGCATGTATTGTGCCACCCCTGGCCTGGCCTAGCAATTTGACACAACTGGCTGATCACTCAGCTGGGGTAAGTTGGTGTAACCACCTCTTACTTAGGTGTAGTATACCTATACCTAACCTCAAATGGGACACATGTTAACCTATAAGTCACTCCTATGGCAGGCCTTAACAATCCTGAAGGCAGAGTGCTTGGTTCCATGTGAGATGGTGTTCTGGCATGAGCTGAGCCTGTCTGCAGTGGTCGGAACGACTTCCTTCTACCGTTTCCAGATATCGTCATACCATATACTCTTAAGTGCATTATGAACCTCGCGGTTAAATGCTATCTTTGGTTTGGCTTTATCAAAACATGTCGAGTAAGGTGTCATACGAATTGGAATACTAACCCCTCGCCAATTCTGGCGACGGGGTTAGCATTCCACCCTTCTAGAGGGACACGACATGTACAGCACCTGAAACCCGGGTAAAATCAGACATAGCCTCAGCTCCACAAAATGGACGCTGCCACCACCGACACAAGACTGCCCTCCTGCTGCTGGGAGTCCTTCCAGCTTGGGAGACGTGGACAAAGGGTTTCCTGCCAGGGGATGTGCGTGCACCACCCCAGACAGGATTTTGTGTATTGGTCAGGTAGGGCTTGAATAGAATCAGACATGCCTGAGGCTCACAAGGAGCCTCGGTGCATATGCCAGTTCACACCGGTCCTGGGGCACACCAGCCCCGGACCTGGGGCGAACTGGACAAAGGATTGGGGGTGTAACCACCCCCCTTCCTGGTCCCACCCTTCGGGAGGGACCTAGCAGGTAGTCCGGCCCCTAGAATCCGCTTAAAGGTAGGAGCTGTGTCCTAAGACTTCAGACATCCTGGAATCAACTTAACACAAAGAAGAAGACGGGAACTTCGACGCTCTGCTGCACAGAGGACTGAAGAGAATCTCCCCTATGGTCAGGGAGTGACCATCTTGCTAACGCAAGCACCATCCAGCAACTCGACGTCTGCTTTGCCGCCGCCTCCTGCCGGAGTCCGAGCCCAGAGACCGACAAGAACTGGACCTCCAGACCTCTCACCACCCGATCCACAGTCCCTGCAAAGAAGGAACCCGTGGAGGCACCGAGACACGTGGAGCCAGCCATCTTGAAAAGACACTCGACAAGCTGCAAGCGCAACAACAGAGGCTCCCTCCAAGTTGTGCTTTGGGTCCTGAGAAGCCCAACATCCGAGCAGCATCTGCACCAAAGGTGAGCCCTCCAGCATCTCCACAATCTGCGTGGGGCCCCTCTGCACTTTGCATCTCGACACGCCTGCCCGGTCCCTGGCCTGTTGGCTAGTGGCCATTTTGGCGACCTTGTTTGTGAACTACGACACTGGTCTGGTTGCTCCAGACTGGCCTCTGCTTCCCTCCAAAGGAGCAGCCCCTCTGACCTTGCTAGTCAGAGTAATCAGCTTTCTTCAATTCCTGCGACTCCTGCTTTTGCCAAGGCTTGTTTGCTTCCTTCGAGTCGCCGACACTGCCGACAGCGAGAGCCTGCGTGGGACAGCTCATGAACCGACTCCTGGACGTCGTCGACCTTCAGGAACCATGTGGCTGCAGAGACAAGCTACACCTCTTCACCTGTTTGCACCCAACATCGCCTGGTACCTACCTGGTGCCACGCCGGTCACTGGCTAGTGACTGTGAACACTGTCCCCTCTGCTTACAGGTCTTCTACAACTCCGATCCACCCTTGGATCCACCGCATCACTTCTGGACCGGCCGCCTGCAGCAGCTTTGTCACCAGGCTCCATTGAACAGATGGACGAAACCCGACGCACTTCGAGACCTATGCACCCGCTTCCTGTGGGTGAGGTAAAGCTGGCACTCCGGTGCCCAAGTGTAGAGAAACATCTCTAGTGTCTGTGTTTTAAGTCTTGAGTTCGTAGTCCATCCAGAAGACCCTTCTAGCAGTAACTTTTGAACTTTTACGCACCCATTGAAAACCTATAGGAGCCCGCGCGTAACTTTCCTCACTGCACACGCGACCTGTGGACCTCCTGGTCACTAACTGAAGTTAGCTCCTTGTAGGCCCAGCGATTCTAGAGGCCCTAGGCCTTTTCCCTTTCCTGTTTGTGGTACTTATACCACTATTTTAGTATATGGTTTGATCGGCCACCAGGGCCTATCCATATAAAGTGCAACTTCTGTATATTGTAATACTTTCTTTTTTTTTTTTTTTTTTTTTTTTTTTAAAAACCTTTATTCGTGCATCTTAAAAGAACAAATACGGGCCTACAACCGTCAGGCCGGCCACGATACAGTAAAGCACTGATACCCACATTACAGCCCCCGTGCATCAACGGTCAGGATTAACAACAGGTTATGAGTCACATACTGGAGATATCTTTGAAACCCGGGGAAGGAGAAGTGAAGGTTAATTTTAAGTTTTTTGATAATTTTATCAGAGAAAAAAGTCAATGAAGGATAAGAGCAAAGTAGATTCGAGTCCGCAAGATAGCTTCACCACACGGGCGAGCAGCAACATCAGTAAGAACAACAATGGGAGTAAAATCTCAATCAGTGAGGCGGTGCAGAGATATATCAGGATAGTCACATGAGCAAGTACGCGCCCCTCCAGAGCCGCCCCCACTCGATCCACCCCACACCCGGACCCCGAATCGAAGAAAGTAGAGCACAGAGACATAAAAGAAGAAAGGCCCATAGAACTAATTGAGAACAGAGTATTACCCCCCCACCCTACACCAATGCGGAGGCTACGGCCTACCCCCCCCCCAGCATAGTGCCTGTCGCCCAAGGAACCCGAAATATAGAGAAGAGAGAAAGTAGGAACAGAGTAAAGAAGGGAAGAAAACAGAAAAGAAGGTGGGGAGGAGCCCACTAGACACCAGAGCGCCCCGAACCATCAGCCAGTTATGGCCCCCACACACTGAGAGCCCTCTACGCCAAAAACGGCATGCAAAGATACCATGGCACCACAGTTTAAGCAAGGGATACAAGTCGCGACAAGTGCGCGCAAAACATACATACAGTCCCAGTCCCAGGCCAGCCCGTCCATAAACCATAGCGATAGAAGTCAGACTAGCCCTGGCCCGATCGCGGGCTTGGGATTAAACCAGCTCCTGCGTGAAGGCCCCGTGTCCCGAGCAGACAAAGACAAGATGGCCGCTTGTGAGAGGATGGGGAAGTAGGATCACGAAATGGCCGCCGACCGTCGATTGAGGTCCCTTGTTGCACCACATAAAATCCAAACCTGGCAAGTAAGGTACAGGAGTTCCACAAAAAGGCAGCAGTGGGCCACCGCGGACGGTCCCTCGAAGCCGTTAGGTATCGCTCAGCAGGATAGCCTCGCGGACGCGATGAGGCAGGGAACAATGAAGCAGGCAGCCATGACCAGGGGGACAAAGTATCCGCAGTTGAGGTGGAGAGCGGTGGACCCTGGGCGCCGGGAGCGCTAGATGAAGGCACCAGTGTAGCACAATCATACACCGCCGCTGCGTCCCCGCAAGAGGACAAGAGCACCGGAGGACCCACGCCCTGTGGATGACAAACAGTGCGCTCACGGCCCGCAGCCGACAGTATGGGGTCAAACCTCTCACTCAGCGCCTGCAGGCCAGCGCACATCTGTAGTTGAAAGTCCCGCAGGACAGCCAGAACGGAGCCGCATGTCAGCGGAAGCTGGGCCCCAACATCGGCAGCAATCCGGGACGGCACTGTGGAGCTGGTGTCCGGAAGAGGGAGGGCGAAGTGGGCAGCGGGCGAGACCGGAGTATCACCCCCCAGCCGCGAGCAGGCACTCAACGCCATGTTTTGCCGCTATACGGTGCAATGGCCAGGGGGGGGGGGTCGTGGCAAGTGGTCAATTCCCCTCAGGTCTACGCCGCAACAGGAAAGGCCGACAGTCGCTTATCTTCTCGCCGGTCCCCCTCGCCGCTGGCTAGGCAATAGGCAAAGGGGGCAGCAGCCCCCCACAGCTCGGTCCTCAGAGCGGGGCAGGAGACTCACCGCACCGGGGCCCACCCCACCGCTCCAGCCCGTCAGGCACAGGGTGCAGAAGGTGTCCGGCCGTCTCTCCCCGGGCTCATCCGGCAACGATCCATGGTGCGAGGCGAGATCGGGACCGCGGGGCTCAGGTTAGCGCTAGCTGGTCCGGTAACTGCGGAGCTTCCAGGAGGCCGGCAAAGGCCGTAAGGGCGCAGGGTTTCAGTGCCGAGGACAAAAGCACCCAGAACTCGGGCATCCGGGCGGGTTGAGACTCCGGGAAAGCAGCAGCGCGGTCAGCGCGTCTTCGCACACGGTGCACCTCGAGAATCGGCGAGGATGGGCATCAGGATAGTAGTCCGAGGCCACGGACCGACGGAGCCGGGCGCTCAAGCGTCTGCTCCGGTCGCCATCTTGGCTCCTCCTCCTGTAATACTTTCTTGTTTAACGATTTGTGCTCCTGTGTTCATAAAGAGTCTAGGGGATACTTTGAGTAATAAATACATATATATTTTGAATATATATCTGTGTGGTGTCCTTTCATTGGTATAAAGGGGGGTTACATATGGTAAAACAGCTTGCTTAACACGCTTTAACGAGTTTAGCCTCAAAGACTGCTTAGCCTTACGCTACCACTAGGGCAGCTGGTCCGAAAAGGTTGACTTACAACCACACCATAAGGGTTGCTTGGCATGGTACAAGGTGGTCACTTTAACTAGTGAACAGCATATACCAGGCCAACTTCTCACAGGTATGTACCTAATGTACATGCAAACCAATTTAGAGAGGAAGCAACTAGGCTGTGGTTCTGATTAGCAGGGCCACAGCCAGACTAAGGTTAAAAAACAGTGAAACACCAGCAAAAAGTGGGGGTACCCATGTGAAGCAGATCCTACTCTCCTACACTACTCTCCTACATTGCCCTATTGGTGCTCCGGGCTGCATGTTCAGTTGCTCCAGGTCATCTGTTGTTCTTCATCTGTGGCTCTGGGCTGTGCTCTCTTTTCTGGTGCCGGTTGTCGTCCGACTTTACACCAGGTCAGAGCAGGTGTTAAAATCCTGCTGCCAACGCGCCTTATCGCATGTTTTGGGATAGTATCGCCAATCTGGCTGGTCATTGAGAATGTTGTGGAGGGGTGTTGTCGCGGCTTTTTGCTCGGGAACGCCCACTCTGCATATCATTAGCGTTAGTTGCTGGGGCCATCTGTGGCGATGTTTTTTGCGACTGCTATCGCAGGTAAACTGGTGATATGGGCTAGTGAATGGGGCGATAAATTTATCGCGACTTTGGCTGCGATAAAGTGCCGATAACTCAGCGATAGATCCTTGAGGATATGCCCCTTAGACGCTTACACCTAAACACCCCCTCTTTCCCACAAACACGCTCCCACCAGCAGGCATGTACACAACATACCTTTCAAACTATTTGTACTTACCTCAGCCGACAGCGAAGGTCTCATCCAGCTCCGATGCTCCGTTTCCGTTACACGAATAGCGAATAATCTGCAGCTATTCACTGTGAGCGCAATAGAAGTGGCCAAACAGAAGGATGGAGCAGCCCCTTTGTTCTTGGCGCTGATTTGGCCGCCTCTGAAGCCAGGGGTCACAAAGACAGTACCACAGGTCGCAAGGGCAAAGCTGCGACCCTTAAATGACATCCACGGGTCACTAACACTTTTGCGGGTGATGCGAAATTGTCTCAGTAAATCCCTTTATAAATGTTTTTCATGCTTTGTGAATCACAAAATGGAATTTGAAATTATAAACTTTGCTATACCAATATATTGGAGAATCCACCCCTATGCAAGTGCCTGCATTTCAATTCAGCCATCACAGTGCAGATGAAATATTAATGGAAGCCGCTCATATATTTCAAGAGGGTCTCCCTACACCTCCAGCTGGTGTGGCCTGCACTCAGCCTGTGCTGAGGGGTCCTTTCCCCTTGTGTCTTGGCCTCAGTGAATCTGCCACTTCACTAGTACCCAACTCTTCTGAAAGTAGCTATTGTATTTGTATGACTTTCCATTCTTATAGGAACACTATCTGTAACATTATTATCAGTCCCAAAGGCCATATTTATGCTTTTTTAGGACAGGAAGAATAGCAAATCCGGCGTTCCTCCGCGGCACCAATCCCGCGATCTCCCCACTGGATTACCAGTGGTAATCCCCGATCTGAGGGCTTTTCCACCACAGGACCGCTGGGCACAGCCACCATTTCCCCAGCAAGTGCCTGTCAAGCACTGAGTGACGGGCATGGGCGCGGAAGACGTCACCTGTCAAGTGCAGCATAAAGTTGTCCTACATGGACCGCGTTTGGGCAGAGAGGAAGGAAGCCCAGCTTTGGATGGACGTTTTCTTGGAAGAAGAACTCTTTGCCGATCTGGCTCTTAAAACGCGAGGCCCATCCAGCAAACGTTGCTGCTGGGAAGGAAGCAGCCAGTATGTTGGCGTCTTTCATAGCAGAGCGACCCCCAGCAGGCAGGCAATGTTAGCAGTCAGGAGGAGGGGGAAGTCTAAATATAGCCGAAGGTCTCCTGCCACGGTGGCAGAGGTTCAACCCTCCAAGAACCTGGCAGAAGGGTAGGGTCCCCACTGAGGCTTCATTTCCATGATAAATGTAAAGATCTAAGCCTGCGTGGGGTCAGCCAATGATCGTTTGACGTAGTACGCGACGGGCATTTGTGTAGAGCCTACTGATGTTATTGTAGCATGGCAGCGCCTTCTCTGTGCTCCCTTTCGAGCTGACATGGAAATTCCATCAAATATTTGTGTCTACTGAAAATTGGTGTCTGAATGTGTAAGGTTAGTAGAGAGTTTTAGAAATTATTGGCGGGAGACTTTCTTTTGCGTTTCATATGTGCAGATTGGTGCGCCGCATGGCTTGTCCATTCTCATATTGGACATTCAATTGTCCATTCTCGGGGGGGTCTAAGGTGCTTTCCATATACGCAACACAATCCAGGGAGACAACTGTGACGCAGTATTGAGAGCATGGTAGTGCGCTACATTTATTATGGTTTATCAGAGTGGTTATAGGGCGTGTGCTGGTGTTCGGAAGACAGTGCTGATGGTTGGGTAGCGCTTTGCCAACCATGGCCCTGATTGCAAAGTAGGTGAATATATGTGAGGGGATAAAGCGTGGCTGGAAATAATGTTTTCAAACCTATCACTGCACATAAAACCGGCTATAGCAAATGAATCCTTTTGCAAAAAGGAATCAATGGTTTAGCCCAGTTTTATTGGGAGAAACTATGTTTGATGCTCCCCGTTGTGTGGATTAACACATCCTTTTAGTATCTTCGTTTGGAAGATGGTAAATGAAAGGGGGAGTAAATCCAGAGGGTGGGGGGTGTACAGGGAGGCGGATGTGAAGAGAGGCAGAGGGAGGATGTGTTCTGGCCGGGCAAGTCTTACAAGTTCCTCAGTGCCCCACAAAGAGGTCTGGCAGATGCCAGGGACAGGGCCTGGCTGCTTTTGTAGCCGAACCCCAAAGCAATGTTTGGGCTGGGAGCATCCGGTCAAACGCTTCTGGACCCTGAAAATACTTTTGCAGAAACACCAGGCCAAATATATTCGGGTGTAGCAATATCACGTTTAATCTTAAACTTAAATTAGGACCTAGATGTCGTGACGGCTCTGGTGTGCCAATCGCTGTGTAAAGATCTGCCTAGTTTGTGCTGTCAGAGAAAGAGCACTTTTCATTCTGTGTCGCAATATCACGCTTAATTTACACAACACTCAAAATGAAATGTGTTGGTATGACTGAGGGATGAGGAATGAGGAGTAGGGATGACGTATGAGGAGTAGGGATGACGTATGAGGAGTAGGGATGACGTATGAGGAGTAGGGATGACGTATGAGGAGTAGGGATGATGGATGAGGAGTAGGGATGATGGATGACGTATGTGGAGTAGGGATGATGTATGAGGAGTAGGGATGATGGATGAGGAGTACGGATGATGGATGAGGAATAGGGATGAGGTATGATGAGTAGAGAAAATGGATGATAGATAATAGATGAGAAGAAGGAATGAGGTATGAAGAGTAAGGATCATGTATGAGGAGTAGGGATGAGGTATGTGAAGTAGGGATGAGGTATGAGGAATAGGGATGAGGTATGATGAGTAGGGAAAATGGATGATAGATAATAGATGAGAAAATGGATGATGGATGAGGAGTAGGGATGATGGATGAGGAGTAGGGATGATGCATGAGGAGTAGGGATGAAGTATGAGGAGTAGGGATGAGGTATGAGGAGTAGGAATGCTGGATTAGGTATGAGGAGTAGGGATGATGGATGAGGAGTAGGGAGGAGGTATGATTGATGAGGAGTAGGGATGATGAATGATGAGTAGGGATTAGGTATGAGGAGTAGGAAGGATGGATTAGGTATGAGGAGTAGGGATGATGGAGGAGGAGTAGGGATGAGGAATGAGGAGTAGAGATGATGGATGAGGAGTAGGGATGAGGAATGATGAGTAGGGATGAGGTATGAGGAGTAGGAATGATGGATTAGGTATGAGAAGTAGGGATGATGGATGAGGAGTAGGGATGAGGAATGAGGAGTAGAGATGATGGATGAGGAGTAGGGATGAGGAATGATGAGTAGAGATGATGGATGAGGAGTAGGGTTGATGGATGAGGAATGAGGAGTAGAGATGATGGATGAGGAGTAGGGATGAGGTATGAGTAGTAAGAATGATGGATTGGGTATGAGGGGTATGGATGATGGATGAGGAGTAGGGATTGTGAGAAGTTGGCCTGGTATTTGCCGTCCACTAGTTATAGTGGGCACCTTGCACCAGTCCAAACAACCCCTTATTGATGATAGGTTAAAGACAGCCTTTATTGAAAGCTATCCTAGTGGTAGCTATGGAGAGCAGCCTTCGGGCTAAGTCTTGAAGAAATGTAAAGCAGCTTGTTTTACCAGATCAGAACCTCCTAAATGAACAAATGAAAGGAGAACCACACTAGAGATATATAAAATATATGTATTTATTACTAAACACTCTCTACTAACCTCTCTATGAGATTAGAGGTCATTTTCATTTCATAAGGCTTTATTCGGAGCTTAAAACACAAGTCCATAAAAGCAAAACAAATACTCATCAAATACATCAAACAATACATGATTAAAAATGTAGACAGGTTACATGATTTAAGAATATAAATAATTAAAAGAGCATACCAGGCCTTACTTTGATAGCTAATAAGAGGAAGGTTGCAGTAAAAAAGCATACGTCAGGATGTGGTTAAACACTCTCTACTAACCTCTCTATGAGATTAGAGGTCAAAGCACATATGTTACAATCAAAATATCAACAGTAAATAGCACAATATACGATAGACTCCAGAGGGGCGAACCATATACTAAGTAAGTGGAATAAGAACCACAACTTGACTAGCAACAGTGCCTAGAGCAAGTAGAATTGCTGGGACCCCACGGAACCACCCAAGGTAGTGACACAAGAGATCCACGGGGGATGCGTGCAGTGTATGAACACAGGCGCGGGCCCCGTACAATGCTATGGGAAAGTCACGGTTGGAAAACTAAAGATTAAGGACACTAAGAAGAGGACTTGGAACAAACCCTTTTGGACTTAGAAGGTTCTAGGGCCTGCACCCACAGGAGCACCAGAGTACTCGTGTTATCTAACCCAGGGAAGCCGGGTGCATAGGTGTCAAATGGTGTCAGGAGTCTTCGTCGATTTCAATGGCGACATGCTGCAAAGTGCTGCTGCCGTGAAGAGGAAAAGTGTCTGAGGAGATCCAAGCCTGGATCAGAGATGGGAAGAACCTGAAAGCAGAGGGGGCAGAGTCCGGGTCACTAGCCATTGACCAGGGGCACAATAGGCAAATGCCCACAGATGTCGGGTGCCTCAGGTGTGAAGAGGTGAAGCTTGACCTCGCTGCCACGAGGACCAGGAGCCATCGACAACAACCAGGATCTGCAGGCGAGCTGTCCCACGAAGGATGTCGAGTGCTGGGGGGGTCAATTCCCGGATTGGAACCAACAAGCCTTGGCAACTGCAACCGACGCCGTGAGAGTAAAAAGGCTTCGGTGTGGACCAGCAAGGTCCTGGTGACTTCCCAATCAATGGAGAGTTAGGGCACATCTGGAGCAACCAGGAAAGCCCACTGAAAGTACAAGTACCCTTCTCAGGGACCCACAAGTCGACGGACAAGGGATTGCGAAGGGACCTTGAGAGGAAACACTTGGAACCAGCACACGGAACACTCAGGGAGTGTAGGCCGGTGAACTTCGGTGGAATTACTGCTCGGGGTCTGGACTACAAGTAGCCCAAAGCACAGCCTCGGGGAATGCCGGGAAACGTGTGCAGCTTCAAATGGTCACGTTTCCAGGGGTTCGGGTTGCATGTCCCCACTAGGGCTACAGGTCTCAGGTTCACTGAGAACATGGGTCAGCCTCGGGGACACTTGGAAACCCACCTCCTGTGTGGCAAAAGTCTCCGGAGTCCTCAGGAGCTTCGGAGATGCCAACCGGCCAGATGCTTCTTTGGGGCCTGCCAAGCAGGGGAGTAACTCCTTTACTCCAAGGGAGATTCTTCAGTCATCTTGCGCCTTGAAGATCATCATAGTTCCGTGATTATGTATCAGAGTTTCGTCCAGGTAAATCTAAAGTCCTGTAATCAGGGGTTCCTACTTTATACCCAGGAAGGGGTGGGACAAACTCTAGGGACCCACCTATGGGAGGGTCAGGACAGAGGGGTGGCTACACCCATGTCCTTTGCCCAGTTTTGCGCCAGAGCAGGGGCTGGAAGCCCCTGTAACCGGTTTGAACTGGACTATGCACAGGGGCACCAAATGTGCCCCCCAGTGCAGACTTCAAAGCACTCTCAGAGTGCACAGACCTAGCCCCAATACACTAACGCCTGTCTGGGAGGTGGTCACACCTCCCTGTGACAGGAAACCTATTGTCAAACCTTCCCCTGCCGGAGTTTCGTCCAGCAGCAGGAGGGCAGATTCATGTCTGTGGCTGGCAGCATCCATTTTGTGGTGCCCGGGTTCTGTGTAAGCAGGTACCGGTGTACCTGTATAGTTATGTTTCTCCCTCTAGTAGGGTGGAATCACACCTCCCATGTCAGTTACTGGCGGGGAGCTATGATTCCAAAGTGTTTGACACCAAACACGACATGTTTCTGTGCAGCCGTTTTAAAGTTAGCAGTTACCGCGAGGTTATAATGCATTTGAGAGTATATGGTATGGCTGCATCACATACAACCCCGAAGGATAGATTGCGAAGGCTGCAGAGGGGCTCTGCTCAAGCATGGGCACCCTCTCACATGAAAACCAAGCACCCTGCCTTTAAGATTGTTAAGGCCTGTCATAGAGTTGACTGATAGGTTTATATGTGTAGTGATTAGAAGAGATATAGTGAACCTATATCTCAGAAAGGGGTGCATGCACCACCTTACACATGCTGCAGTAGCAGACCTGTGGTGTCATTTTGGAAGGCTTCCCAGGGGTGGCATAATACATGCTGCAGCCCCTGGTAGGCCTCTGGGGTACCTATGCCCTTGGTACATAGTATACCCTATACTAGGGACTTATAAGGGTACCCCGGGAATCCAATCGGGAGTGTACCTAAAGTACATGGAATTAATTTAGAAGAGAAAGTGGATAGGCTGGGGTCCTGATTGGCAGGATCCGAGCCAAACTAAGTCAAAAAAACATCAAAACAGGAGAATAAAAGTGGGGACAACCATGCAGTCAGATTCCACCTTCCTACAGGAAGGAGGTATGATGAGTAGGGAAAATGGATGATAGATTATAGATGAGAAGAAGGAATGATGGATGAGGTATGAGGAGTAGGGATGAGGTATAAGAAGTAGGAATGATGGATGAGGAGTAGGGATGGGGTTTTATCAGTTATTGTAGGTTTAAACCTAAAACCGGACAGCCTAGGTATGAGGAGTAGGGATGATAGATGAGGAGTAGGGATGAGGTATGATGTGTAGGGATGAGGAATGGGGAGTAGGGATGAGGAATGAGGAGTAGGGATGAGGAATGAGGAGTAGGAATGATGGATAAGGTATGAGGAGTAGGGATGATGGATGAGGAATAGGGATGATGTATGATGGATGATGAGTAGGGATAAGGTATGATGAATAGGGAAAATGGATGATAGGTAATAGATGAGAAGATGAATGGTGGATGAGGAGTAGGGTTGATGGATGATGTATGAGGAGTAGGGGTGATGGATGAGGAGTAGGGATGAGGTATGAGAAGTAGCCATGATGGATGAGGAGTAGGGATGAGGTATGAGTAGTAAGAATGATGGATTGGGTATGAGGGGTATGGATGATGGATGACGAGTAGGGATTGTGAGAAGTTGGCCTGGTATTTGCCGTCCACTAGTTATAGTGGGCACCTTGCACCAGTCCAAACAACCCCTTATTGATGATAGGTTAAAGACAGCCTTTATTGAAAGCTATCCTAGTGGTAGCTATGGAGAGCAGCCTTCGGGCTAAGTCTTGAAGAAATGTAAAGCAGCTTGTTTTACCATATCAGAACCTCCTAAATGACCAAATGAAAGGAGAACCACACTAGAGATATATAAAATATATGTATTTATTACTAAACACTCTCTACTAACCTCTCTATGAGATTAGAGGTCAAAGCACATATGTTACAATCAAAATATCAACAGTAAATAGCACAATATACGATAGACTCCAGAGGGGGGGCCGAACCATATACTAAGTAAGTGGAATAAGAACCACAACTTGACTAGCAACAGTGCCTAGAGCAAGTAGAATTGCTGGGACCCCACAGAACCACCCAAGGTAGTGACACAAGAGATCCACGGGGGATGCGTGCAGTGTATGAACACAGGCGCGGGCCCCGTACAATGCTATGGGAAAGTCACGGTTGGAAAACTAAAGATTAAGGACACTAAGAAGAGGACTTGGAACAAACCCTTTTGGACTTAGAAGGTTCTAGGGCCTGCACCCACAGGAGCACCAGAGTACTCGTGTTACCTAACCCAGGGAAGCCGGGTGCATAGGTGTCAAATGGTGTCAGGAGTCTTCGTCGATTTCAATGGCGAGATGCTGCAAAGTGCTGCTGCCGTGAAGAGGAAAAGTGTCTGAGGAGATCCAAGCCTGGATCAGAGATGGGAAGAATCTGAAAGCAGAGGGGGCAGAGTCCGGGTCACTAGCCATTGACCAGGGGCACAATAGGCAAATGCCCACAGATGTCGGGTGCCTCAGGTGTGAAGAGGTGAAGCTTGACCTCGCTGCCACGAGGACCAGGAGCCATCGACAACAACCAGGATCTGCAGGCGAGCTGTCCCACGAAGGATGTCGAGTGCTGGGGGGTCAATTCCCGGATTGGAACCAACAAGCCTTGGCAACTGCAACCGACGCCGTGAGAGTAAAAAGGCTTCGGTGTGGACCAGCAAGGTCCTGGTGACTCCCCAATCAATGGAGAGTTAGGGCACATCTGGAGCAACCAGGAAAGCCCACTGAAAGTACAAGTACCCTTCTCAGGGACCCACAAGTCGACGGACAAGGGATTGCGAAGGGACCTTGAGAGGAAACACTTGGAACCAGCACACGGAGCACTCAGGGAGTGTAGGCTGGTGATCTTCGGTGGAATTACTGCTCGGGGTCTGGACTACAAGTAGCCCAAAGCACAGCCTCGGGGAATGCCGGGAAACGTGTGCAGCTTCAAATGGTCACGTTTCCAGGGGTTCGGGTTGCATGTCCCCACTAGGGCTACAGGTCTCAGGTTCACTGAGAACATGGGTCAGCCTCGGGGACATTTGGAAACCCACCTCCTGTGTGGCAAAAGTCTCCGGAGTCCTCAGGAGCTTCGGAGATGCCAACCGGACAGATGCTTCTTTGGGGCCTGCCAAGCAGGGGAGTAACTTCTTTACTCCAAGGGAGATTCTTCAGTCATCTTGCGCCTTGAAGATCATCATAGTTCCGTGATTATGTATCAGAGTTTCGTCCAGGTAAATCTAAAGTCCTGTAATCAGGGGTTCCTACTTTATACCCAGGAAGGGGTGGGACAAACTCTAGGGACCCACCTATGGGAGGGTCAGGACAGAGGGGTGGCTACACCCATGTCCTTTGCCCAGTTTTGCGCCAGAGCAGGGGCTGGAAGCCCCTGTAACCGGTTTGAACTGGACTATGCACAGGGGCACCAAATGTGCCCCCCAGTGCAGACTTCAAAGCACTCTCAGAGTGCACAGACCCAGCCCCAATACACTAACGCCTGTCTGGGAGGTGGTCACACCTCCCTGTGACAGGAAACCTATTGTCAAACCTTCCCCTGCCGGAGTTTCGTCCAGCAGCAGGAGGGCAGATTCATGTCTGTGGCTGGCAGCATCCATTTTGTGGTGCCCGGGTTCTGTGTAAGCAGGTACCGGTGTACCTGTGTAGTTATGTTTCTCTCTCTAGTAGGGTGGAATCACACCTCCCATGTCAGTTACTGGCAGGGAGCTATGATTCCAAAGTGTTTGACACCAAACACGACATGTTTCTGTGCAGCCGTTTTAAAGTTAGCAGTTACCGCGAGGTTATAATGCATTTGAGAGTATATGGTATGGCTGCATCACATACAACCCCGAAGGATAGATTGCGAAGGCTGCAGAGGGGCTCTGCTCAAGCATGGGCACCCTCTCACATGAAAGCCAAGCACCCTGCCTTTAAGATTGTTAAGGCCTGTCATAGAGTTGACTGATAGGTTTATATGTGTAGTGATTAGAAGAGATATAGTGAACCTATATCTCAGAAAGGGGTGCATGCACCACCTTACACATGCTGCAGTAGCAGACCTGTGGTGTCATTTTGGAAGGCTTCCCAGGGGTGGCATAATACATGCTGCAGCCCCTGGTAGGCCTCTGGGGTACCTATGCCCTTGGTACATAGTATACCCTATACTAGGGACTTATAAGGGTACCCCGGGAATCCAATCGGGAGTGTACCTAAAGTACATGGAATTAATTTAGAAGAGAAAGTGGATAGGCTGGGGTCCTGATTGGCAGGATCCGAGCCAAACTAAGTCAAAAAACATCAAAACACGAGAATAAAAGTGGGGACAACCATGCAGTCAGATTCCACCTTCCTACAGGAAGGAGGTATGATGAGTAGGGAAAATGGATGATAGATTATAGATGAGAAGAAGGAATGATGGATGAGGTATGAGGAGTAGGGATGAGGTATAAGAAGTAGGAATGATGGATGAGGAGTAGGGATGGGGTTTTATCAGTTATTGTAGGTTTAAACCTAAAACCGGACAGCCTAGGTATGAGGAGTAGGGATGATAGATGAGGAGTAGGGATGAGGTATGATGTGTAGGGATGAGGAATGGGGAGTAGGGATGAGGAATGAGGAGTAGGGAGTAGGGATGAGGAATGAGGAGTAGGAATGATGGATAAGGTATGAGGAGTAGGGATGATGGATGAGGAATAGGGATGATGTATGATGGATGATGAGTAGGGATAAGGTATGATGAATAGGGAAAATGGATGATAGGTAATAGATGAGAAGATGAATGGTGGATGAGGAGTAGGGTTGATGGATGATGTATGAGGAGTAGGGGTGATGGATGAGGAGTAGGGATGAGGTATGAGAAGTAGCCATGATGGATGAGGAGTAGGGATGAGGTATGAGTAGTAAGAATGATGGATTGGGTATGAGGGGTATGGATGATGGATGAGGAGTAGGGATTGTGAGAAGTTGGCCTGGTATTTGCCGTCCACTAGTTATAGTGGGCACCTTGCACCAGTCCAAACAACCCCTTATTGATGATAGGTTAAAGACAGCCTTTATTGAAAGCTATCCTAGTGGTAGCTATGGAGAGCAGCCTTCGGGCTAAGTCTTGAAGAAATGTAAAGCAGCTTGTTTTACCATATCAGAACCTCCTAAATGACCAAATGAAAGGAGAACCACACTAGAGATATATAAAATATATGTATTTATTACTAAACACTCTCTACTAACCTCTCTATGAGATTAGAGGTCAAAGCACATATGTTACAATCAAAATATCAACAGTAAATAGCACAATATACGATAGACTCCAGAGGGGGGGGCCGAACCATATACTAAGTAAGTGGAATAAGAACCACAACTTGACTAGCAACAGTGCCTAGAGCAAGTAGAATTGCTGGGACCCCACGGAACCACCCAAGGTAGTGACACAAGAGATCCACGGGGGATGCGTGCAGTGTATGAACACAGGCGCGGGCCCCGTACAATGCTATGGGAAAGTCACGGTTGGAAAACTAAAGATTAAGGACACTAAGAAGAGGACTTGGAACAAACCCTTTTGGACTTAGAAGGTTCTAGGGCCTGCACCCACAGGAGCACCAGAGTACTCGTGTTACCTAACCCAGGGAAGCCGGGTGCATAGGTGTCAAATGGTGTCAGGAGTCTTCGTCGATTTCAATGGCGAGATGCTGCAAAGTGCTGCTGCCGTGAAGAGGAAAAGTGTCTGAGGAGATCCAAGCCTGGATCAGAGATGGGAAGAACCTGAAAGCAGAGGGGGCAGAGTCTAGGTCACTAGCCAGTGACCAGGGGCACAATAGGCAAATGCCCACAGATGTCAGGTGCCTCAGGTGTGAAGAGGTGAAGCTTGACCTCGCTGCCACGAGGACCAGGAGCCATCGACAACAACCAGGATCTGCAGGCGAGCTGTCCCACGAAGGATGTCGAGTGCTGGGGGGTCAATTCCCGTATTGGAACCAACAAGCCTTGGCAACTGCAACCGACGCGGTGAGAGTAAAAAGGCTTCGGTGTGGACCAGCAAGGTCCTGGTGACTCCCCAATCAATGGAGAGTTAGGGCACATCTGGAGCAACCAGGAAAGCCCACTGAAAGTACAAGTACCCTTCTCAGGGACCCACAAGTCGACGGACAAGGGATTGCGAAGGGACCTTGAGAGGAAACACTTGGAACCAGCACACGGAACACTCAGGGAGTGTAGGCCGGTGATCTTCGGTGGAATTACTGCTCGGGGTCTGGACTATAAGTAGCCCAAAGCACAGCCTCGGGGAATGCCGGGAAACGTGTGCAGCTTCAAATGGTCACGTTTCCAGGGGTTCGGGTTGCATGTCCCCACTAGGGCTACGGGTCTCAGGTTCACTGAGAACATGGGTCAGCCTAGGGGACACTTGGAAACCCACCTCCTGTGTGGCAAAAGTCTCCGGAGTCCTCAGGAGCTTCGGAGATGCCAACCGGACAGATGCTTCTTTGGGGCCTGCCAAGCAGGGGAGTAACTCCTTTACTCCAAGGGAGATTCTTCAGTCATCTTGCGCCTTGAAGATCATCATAGTTCCGTGATTATGTATCAGAGTTTCGTCCAGGTAAATCTAAAGTCCTGTAATCAGGGGTTCCTACTTTATACCCAGGAAGGGGTGGGACAAACTCTAGGGACCCACCTATGGGAGGGTCAGGACAGAGGGGTGGCTACACCCATGTCCTTTGCCCAGTTTTGCGCCAGAGCAGGGGCTGGAAGCCCCTGTAACCGGTTTGAACTGGACTATGCACAGGGGCACCAAATGTGCCCCCCAGTGCAGACTTCAAAGCACTCTCAGAGTGCACAGACCCAGCCCCAATACACTAACGCCTGTCTGGGAGGTGGTCACACCTCCCTGTGACAGGAAACCTATTGTCAAACCTTCCCCTGCCGAAGTTTCGTCCAGCAGCAGGAGGGCAGATTCATGTCTGTGGCTGGCAGCATCCATTTTGTGGTGCCCGGGTTCTGTGTAAGCAGGTACCGGTGTACCTGTATAGTTATGTTTCTCCCTCTAGTAGGGTGGAATCACACCTCCCATGTCAGTTACTGGCGGGGAGCTATGATTCCAAAGTGTTTGACACCAAACACGACATGTTTCTGTGCAGCCGTTTTAAAGTTAGCAGTTACCGCGAGGTTATAATGCATTTGAGAGTATATGGTATGGCTGCATCACATACAACCCCGGAGGATAGATTGCGAAGGCTGCAGAGGGGCTCTGCTCAAGCATGGGCACCCTCTCACATGAAAACCAAGCACCCTGCCTTCAAGATTGTTAAGGCCTGTCATAGAGTTGACTGATAGGTTTATATGTGTAGTGATTAGAAGAGATATAGTGAACCTATATCTCAGAAAGGGGTGCATGCACCACCTTACACATGCTGCAGTAGCAGACCTGTGGTGTCATTTTGGAAGGCTTCCCAGGGGTGGCATAATACATGCTGCAGCCCCTGGTAGGCCTCTGGGGTACCTATGCCCTTGGTACATAGTATACCCTATACTAGGGACTTATAAGGGTACCCCGGGAATCCAATCGGGAGTGTACCTAAAGTACATGGAATTAATTTAGAAGAGAAAGTGGATAGGCTGGGGTCCTGATTGGCAGGATCCGAGCCAAACTAAGTCAAAAAACATCAAAACACGAGAATAAAAGTGGGGACAACCATGCAGTCCGATTCCACCTTCCTACAGGAAGGAGGTATGATGAGTAGGGAAAATGGATGATAGATTATAGATGAGAAGAAGGAATGATGGATGAGGTATGAGGAGTAGGGATGAGGTATAAGAAGTAGGAATGATAGATGAGGAGTAGGGATGGGGTTTTATCAGTTATTGTAGGTTTAAACCTAAAACCGGACAGCCTAGGTAGGAGGAGTAGCGATGATAGATGAGGAGTAGGGATGAGGTATGATGTGTAGGGATGATGGATAAGGTATGAGGAGTAGGGATGATGGATGAGGAATAGGGATGATGTATGATGGATGATGAGTAGGGATAAGGTATGATGAATAGGGAAAATGGATGATAGGTAATAGATGAGAAGATGAATGGTGGATGAGGAGTAGGGTTGATGAATGATGTATGAGGAGTAGGGGTGATGGATGAGGAGTAGGGATGAGGTATGAGAAGTAGCCATGATGGATGAGGAGTAGGGATGAGGTATGAGGAGTAGGGATGAGGTATGATGAGTAGGAATGATGGATCATTTATGAGGAGTAGGGATGATGGATGAGGAGTAGGGATAATGGATGAGGAGTAGGGTTGATGGATGATGTATGAGGAGTATGATTGATGGATGAGGAGTAGGTATGAGGTATAAGAAGTAGGAATGATGGATGAGGAGTAGGGATGAGGTATAAAAAGTAGGAATGATGGAGGAGGAGTAGGGATGAGGTATGAGGTATGAGGAGTAGGGATGATAGATGAGGAGTAGGGATGAGGTATGAAGGGTAGGGATGATGGATGAGGAGTAGGGATTGTGAGAAGGTGGCCTGATATATGCTGTCCACTAGTTCTAGTGGGCACCTTGTATCAGTCCAAACAACCCCTTATGGTGATAGGTTAAAGACAACCTTATACCAAAGCTATCCTAGTGGTAGCTATGGAGAGCAGTCTTCAGTCTAAGTCTTGAAGGAATGTAAAGCAGCTTGTTTTACCAGTCTATAATCTCTTGAATGATCAAATGAAAGGACAACCACACCAGGTATATATTTAAAATATATGTATTTAGGTTAACACACACCCCTCTAGTCTCTTTATGAGACTGGAGTTCGAAGTACCTTAGTTACAAGTGTTTAAGCATCAGTAAAAGCACAAATACACGTTTGGGCCCTAGGGGCGTACCAAACCATATACTAAAAAAGTGGTATAAGAACCACGACTGTAATAGGCAGTATGCCTATTGCCTCTAGAATCGCTGGGACCCCAAGGAACCACCCAAGGTAGTGACACAGGGGACCCACGGGAGCCGTATGCAGTGTGAAAACACAACCTCGGGTTCCTATTATCTTCTATGGGGAATGTTGCGGTTGGAATTTTTAAGATTAGGGACACTTCTAATCGAATCAGGACCAAACCCTTTTGGACTTAGACAGTTCTAGGGCTAGCACCCATGAGAGTACCGGAGTACTCGAGTTACCTCACCCAGGGAAGCTTCTGCCGTGAAGAGAAGTGTCCAGAGAGATCCAAGCCTGGATCTAGGATGTAAGGAACCTGAAAGCAGAGGGGACAGACTCTGGGTCACTTGCCAGTGACCTGGGGCAGGATGGACCAATGCCCACAGTTGTTGGGTGCTTCAGATGAGTTGATGGGTGTCTTGACTCTTCAGCCGTGAGGTCCAGGAGGCGTCGATGAAGTCCATGAGACAGATTCTAGCTGTCCCACAAAGTTTGTCGAGTGCTGCGGTGTTGGCGACCAGGAAGGACCCAACAAGCCTTGGCAACGGCAAGTCTCAGGAATGCAGAAAAAGGACTGCAGTGCAGACCAGCAAGGTCTGATGGTCTCACCCAGCAAGGGTAAGTAAGGGCAAGTCTGGAGCAACCAGTAGAGCCCACACAGAAGTGTAGTTGCCTTCATGGGGACCTGCTAATCAACGGGCTAATGATCGCGAAAGAGCCTTGAGCAGTCGCACTTGGAGCTGGCCCACGGGTCACTCGTGGAGCGGAGGCCAACAATCTTTGGTGCAGGAGGTGCTCAAGGCTGGGGCTACTCAGAGCCCAAAGCACAACTTCGAGGAGGACCAGAAAGGTAGTGTTTCTACAAAAGTTCACTGTGTCTAGGGGTCACGGTTCCACATCACCCACGATAGCCACGGGCCTCAGCTTTGCTGTGGTCTCAGGGTAGCCTCTGAGAAGTCTGGAAATCTAGCTCTAGAGATGCAGAGACTTTGGCATCTGGCGGGAGCTTCAGAATTGCAGACTGGTCAGTTGCTTCTTTGGTGCCTGCTAAGCAGGGGGGTCACTCCTTGACCCCAAGGGAGATTTCCTCCGTCTTCTAGTCGTGATAGAAAGTCGAAGGTCCAGGATATATGTTGCAGAGGTTTGTCCAGGGTAATCTGAAGTCATAGGGACTGGATTCCTATACTTATACTAAGTTTAGACTAACTCTAAGGCTCCACCTATGGGTGGGCCTGGGGTCGGGGTGGTTAGACCCCTTCCCCTTTGTCCAGTTTCATGCCAGAGCAGGGGCTGAGTGCCCCTGCAACTGGTTTGAACTGGGCTATGCACCGGGACACCATGTGTGCCCCAGGCAGTGTCTCAAAAGCATTCTCTGAATGCACCCACCCTGCCCCAATACACATCTGCCTGTCTGGGGAGGTGGTTACACCTCCCTGTGACAGGAAACCTATTGTCCAAGCCTCCCCTGCCGGAGTTTCCCCCAGCAGCAGGAGGTCAGACCCGTGTCTGTGGCAGTGGCATCCATTTTGTGATGCCAGTGCTTTGGAAAGTTTTAACCGGGTTTAGCCAGTGTGAACATGTCTCTCCCTCTAGAAGGGTGGAATGCTACGCCCCCACCAGAACTGGCGGGGGGGGGGATTAGAGGGGGGGGGTAGTATTCCAAAGCGTTTGACACCAAACACAACATGTTTTGATTCAGCCATTCCAAAGTTGGCATTTACCGCAAGGTTATAATGGACGTAAGAGTATATGGTATGGCTGTATCACAGAACAGCCATAAGGAAGTATTTCCGAATGCTGCAGAGGGGTTCAGCTCATGCTTGGGCACCCTCTCGCATATAACCAAGCACTCTGCGTTCAGGATTGTCAAGGCCTGCCATAGGAGTGGCTTATAGGTTTATATGTGTCTTTACTCTTTATAAGGTAGTGATATAGGTAGCCTATACCACAGTAAGGGGTGCAAGCACACCCTTACCCAGGTTGCAGTAGCAGGCCTGTGGTGTCATTTTGGAGTGCTTCCCAGGAGTGGCATAATACATGCTGCAGCCCCTGGTAGGCCTCTGAGGTACCTATGACCTAGGTACATAGAATACCATATACTAGGGGCTTGTAAGGCACTCCAGAATCCAATTAGATATGTACCTAATGTACATGGAAACCATTTTAGAGAGGAAGCAGCTAGGCTGTGGTACTGATTAGCAGGGCCACAGCCAGACTAAGGTTGAAAAACAGTGAAACAACAGCAAAAAGGGGGGTACCCATGTGAAGCAGATCCTACTGTCCTACAGGGATGAGGTATGAGGAGTAGGAATGATGTATGAGGAGTAGGGATTAAGAATGACGAGTAGGGATGAGGTATGAGGTGTAGGGATGAGGTATGAGGAGCAGGGATGAGGTATGAGGTATGAGGAATAGGAATGATTGATGAGGAGTAGGGATGAGGCATTAGGAGTAGGGATGAGGTATGAGGATTAGGGAAGATGGAGGAGGAGTAGGGATGAGGTATGAGGAGTAGGTATGATGGATGAGGAGTAGGGATGAGGTATGAGGAGTAAGGTTGATGTATGAGGAGTAGGGATGAGGAATGACGAGTAGGAATCAGGCATGAGGAGTAGGGATGAGGTATTAGGAGTAGGGATGAGGTATGAGGATTAGGGATGATGGATGAGGAGTAGGGATGAGGTACGAGGAATAGGGATGATGGATAAGGAGTAGGGATAATGGATGATGGATGAGGGGTAGGGATGAGGTATGATGAGTAAGGAAAATGGATGATAGATAATAGATGAGAAGAAGGAATGATGGATGAGGAGTAGGGTTGATGGATGAGGAATGAGGAGTAGGGATGAGGTATGAGGAGTAGGGATGATGGATGAGGAGTAGGGTTGATGGATGAGGAATGAGGAGTAGGGTGAGGTATGAGGAGTAGAGATGATGTATGAGGCATAGGATTGATGGATGAGATATGAGTAGGCTTTCTATTTTTGGTCAATACTGGTGGGTTTTTTCAGTGTTTTCAAGTGATTTCAATACCACAAAAATGGTGGTTATCAGTGGTTACACATTTTCGCACCAAAATAACAGAAACAGTGTTTTTCCGGTGTTTATTGAACATTTTGCTTCTTTATTGCTTGCTTTTCAAGGTCCAAATAAATTTTTTGCAAATCAAATTATTGTAGTACACCATACAGTACTTCTTCAGTGAGTCTTTGATCATGTGCGCTCGCTATTCCCTTCCCATGTATAAAGAATTTTGTGAAAAGGCCCTCTCAACATTGGTACTTGAGACGGGCAATGGCAAAACAGCCAGTGCACAATTTGTTAACTCCGGCCACTGACAAAGCTTTCCATGCCAATACTGGTGAACTTGAAGATTGCGATTCTCTGGGCACGTTCTGCATCATTTGAGTTGAACTGGGTGCTTATGCCCCCAGAGTTATTGAAGTGGTCAATAATGAAGCAGCACTTTTGAAACTACAGCGGAAATTCCCTTTTCAGAAGGGATCTAGAACTTGTACAGAGCACCACAGTGAGGTTTCATTGACTTCAGATGCCATGGTTAGTGAAGGGACATTTATATGCATCATTGTAAGACATTTCTCATACGTTGTAAAAACAGAGCGGGTCATTAGGATGGCGGAATAACCGCCACCACCGGCCCGGCGGTGGTGGTACTTCTGCCATCACACAGGATATTCCCACTGCCAAATTAGGATGGAGGAGGGAATCCCAATCTATCCCCGGCGGACGTAAAGTCCATCCGCCACGGTTCCGCAAGGTGGTCCTTTTCCGCCCGCCTGGCGGAACCAAAACACAGGCCAGCATTAGGAAATCCCTTTCCACCTGTCTTTTCGCGGCAGTCATCCCATTGTGGGCCCCCTCTGTGCTGGGGGTGCACGGGGGGGTACCCATGGTACCCCTGCATTTCCCTGCACTGCGTGGCAGGCACAGCATGGCATCTTAGCATTGCATATGGTGCTGCAGTCAGCAGCCCTGTCCACAATTTTCAATGCCTTGTGGGCGCATCCTAATTGCAATGGAAACCGCCTCACGTCTGGCGGGCGGTCCCAGCACCGCAACGATGGCGGGCAGGCTGATGTCCAACCGCCATCTTAATGAGCCCCAAAGTTCCTGAATTGCTCTTCAACAGAGGCAAGGATCTCTTACAGGGAAGCACTTCAGTTCAGGTGTCTATTTTGTCAGGTCATCACACAACTTTTTCATATACGTAGCTGAATCACTGCAAATACAAACAATATTACTCCAATTTGTGTTGAACTTGGAAAGAACCTTTTTTGCAGAGCATTCCAAGTGACACTGCGCTCCATGTTTATCAAAAGTCTGGTGCAATGTTCTCACCAGTATCCCAGATGCTTGGTGATAGCGCTCTTTATACATATACTTGTCACTATACCTCGCATTGAATGTTTAAAGCCTGAGGTGTTGGCAATTCACCTACTATCAATACTGACTCACTAGAAACTGGTGGCTGATGTATGAAGGGTTTTCACCCATTCTCTGTGGGTAAATGTGATGATGCATGTTAGGAAAGATTTTTATGAAACCAGCCATTTTACCTATCAGTGAAAGAATCAAACGCAGCCAAAATATCAAATATGATTTTAATATTTCCTGATTCTCTATAGTTTATAAAATAATTAAGCAAGACCTAAAACATGCTTCTAAACCCTGCATCTTTAGGCCAAAGACTACAAAACTGAAAAAAAGCAAAAGGAAGAAGAAACAGGGACGATTCACAGAACTAACTTAAGACAAAATCCTAAACTTACTACCATTTTGGTATTCACAGAAGGCACTTACTCATTTCGGTATTCACAGAAGGCACTTACGCCACCCTTACGCCATCAGATGCGTCACGCATCTGTTTATCCTTGCGCCACGATGCGCTGCATTGTAAATGCGGCGCATCTGTGGTGGCGCAAGGGTAAACTTGCGTGACGCATCTTTCCTGGCGCATCCCTGCTGATTTGCAGGGATGCACCAGGAAATATAAATCTGCCCCTAGGTACATATCTAATTGGATTCTGGAGTGCCTTATAAGCCCCTAGTATATGGTATACTATGTTCCTAGGGCATACGTACCTCAGATGCCTACCAGGGGCTGCAGCATGTATTATGCCACCCCTGGGAAGCACTCCAAAATGAGACCACAGTTTTGCTACGACAACCTGGGTAAGGGTGTGCTTGCACCCCTTACTGTGGTATAGGCTACCTATATCACTACCTTATACAAATCTATAAGCCACTCCTATGGCAGGCCTTGACAAGCCTGAAGGCAGAGTGCTTGGTTTTATGTGAGCGGGTGCCCAAGCATGAGCTGAGCCCCTCTGTAGAGTTCGGAAATACTTCCTTATGGCTGTTCTGTGATACAGCCATACCATATACTCTTAAGTGCATTATAACCTCGCGGTAAATGCTAACTTTGGGATGGCTGCATCAAAACATGTCGTGTTTGGTGTCAAACGCTTTGGAATACTCCCCAACCCCCCCGCCAGTCCTGGCGGCGGGGGTAGCATTCCACCCTTCTAGAGGGAGAGACATGTTCACACTGGCTAAACCCGGTAAACTTTCCAAAGCACTGGCATCACAAAATGGATGCCACTGTCACAGACACAGGTCTGGCCTCCTGCTGCTGGGGAAACTCCGGCAGGGGAGGCCTGGACAATAGGTTTCCTGTCACAGGGAGGTGTAACCACCTCCCCAGACAGGCAGATGTGTATTGGGGCAGGGTGGGTGCATTCAGAGAATGCTTTTGAGACACTGCCTGGGGCACACAAGGTGTCCCTGTGCATAGCCCAGTTCAACCCGGTTGCTGGGGCACTCAGCCCCTGCTCTGGCACGAAACTGGACAAAGGGGAAGGGGTGTAACCACCCCCACCCCTGGCCCACCCATAGGTGGAGCCTTAGAGTTAGTCCATCCCCTAAACTTAGTATAAGTATAGGAATCCAGTCCCTAGGACTTTAGATTACCCTGGACGAACCTCTGAAACATATATCCTGGACCTTCGACTTTCTATCACGACTAGAAGATGGAAGAAATCTCCCTTGGGGTCAAGGAGTGACTCCCCTGCTTGGCAGGCACCAAAGAAGCAACTGACCAGTCTGCAATTCTGAAGCTCCTGCCGAAGTCTCTGCATCCCCAGAGGTGGGTTTCCAGACTTCCCCGAGGCTACCCTGAGTCCACAGCAAAGCTAAGGCCTGTGGCTATCGTGGGTGATGTGGAACCGTGACCCCTGGACACTGTGAAGTTTTGCAGCAACAACACCTTCCTGGTCATCCTCAAAGTTGTGCTTTGGGCTCAGAGTAGACCCAGCCTTGAGCACCTCCTGCACTGAAGATTGTTGGCCTCCACTCCACAAGTGACCCGTGGGCCAGTTCCAAGTGCGACCGCTTGAGGTTCCTTCGCGATCACTAGCCCGTTGGCTAGCAAGTCCCCATGAAGGCAACTCCACTTCTGCTTGGGCTCTTCTGATTGCTCCAGACTTGCTCTTACTTATCCTTGCTGGGGAAGTGCCTCAGACCTTGCTGGTCTGCACCGCAGTCCTTTCTCTGCTTTCCTGAGACTTGCCGTTGCCAAGGCTTGTTGGGTCCATTCTGGTTGCTGACACTGCAGCACTTGACAGACTTTGTGAGACAGCTCGAATCCAGCTCATGGACTTCGTCGACGCCTCCTGGACCTCATGGCTAAAGAGTCAAGATACCCTTCAACTCACCTGAAGCACCCGACATCTGTGGGCATTGGTCCATCCTGCCCTAGGTCACTGGCAAGTGACCCAGACTCTGTCCCCTCTGCTTTCAGGTTCCTTACATCCTAGATCCAGGCTTGGATCCCTCCGGAAACTTCTCCTCTTCACGGCAGCAGCAGTTCTTTGCAGGCTTCCATTGAAATCGACGACGCGACTCGACACCAAAAGACACCTATGCACCCGGCTTCCCTGGGCGAGGTAACTCGAGTACTTCAGTGCTCACGTGGGTGCTAGCCCTAGAACTTCCTAAGTCCAAAAGGGTTTGGTCCTGACTCGATTAGAAGTGTCCATAATCTTTAAAATTCCAACCGCGACATTCCCCATAGAAGCTAACGGGAACCCGCGGTTGTGTCTTCACACTGCATACGGCTCCCATGGGTCCCCTGTGTCACTACCTTGGGTGGTTCCTTGGGGTCCCAGCGATTCTAGAGGCAATAGGCATACTGCCTATTTCAGTCGTGATTCTTATACCACTTTTTTAGTATATGGTTTGGTACGCCCCTAAGGCCCAAACGTGTATTTGTGCTTTTACTGATGCTTAAACACTTGTAGCTAAAGTACTTTGAACTCCAGTCTCATAAAGAGACTAGAGGGGTGTGTGGTATGTTAAATACATATATTTTAAATATATACCTGGTGTGGTTGTCTTTTCATTTGATCATTCAAGATATTATAGACTGGTAAAACAAGCTGCTTTACATTCCTTCAAGACTTAGCCTGAAGAATGCTCTCCAAAGCTACCACTAGGATAGCTTTCATATAAGGTTGTCTTTAACCTATCACCATAAGGGGTTGTTTGGACAGATACAAGGTGCCCACTAGACCTAGTGGACAGCATATATCAGGCCACCTTCTCACATTGGTGTGCAGCGTGTGGGAATCCAGCTCGCTATTGTTTTACCAGCTAATCTCAATTGAATTGATCAACTGAAAACCACTGAAGGTACCTGAGGTACATATAATATCAAGTTTAGCTACAGTAAGTTCTACTGAACTCAGATTTGTGTGTTAAGGGATAGCACACACTTTCTACAACTCAAGAGAGTTTAGTAGGCCACACTAGTGTAGGTAGTGCAATACACCACACCACATTAGTAATGTCTAACCAGCCAGGAACCACTGAGTTCCTACCTGGAACCAGTCAGCTCCTTCCCTATAAATATGAGGATCTCTCCTTTGCTAGACTTAGGGCCTTATGTACCATTAGGAAGCTGAAGACAGGCAAAAGTCCATCCACCCAGCATCTTAAACAGATACTAGTGGGCCTGTAGATGGAGACAGTGTGGGTGGGGCAGCACCTGAGGGTGGGTCCAGGGGTGGAAACTCCCCTGACCCTAACTCTGATGCTGACCAGACTTGTGACAATGACCAGACTCAGGTCTCCAAAAACTAACGTCTGCTAAAATCCTGACTAAGCCACCCCTAACATTGGGGGTGGATTATGCTGATATGACCATAGGGTCGTATCAGCAAGGTTATCGCCCTTTTGCAAAACGGCGATAACATCACTATCTCTGGAATTTATATCGCCCTGGAGCAGCGCGTTGATGTTAACGCGCTACCATGGCGATAAAAAGCAGAGATAGCCAGCGATAAGAAAGTTATCGCTAAGCACAGCCAGCGATAATTATCGCTGGCCGTTGCGGATATGGCTCTCTGTTTCTTCTCACAGAGGGAGGGAAACCTCCCAGGAGAGGAGAGAGAGACTGCTGAAGTATGAGCAAGACAAGTTCAACCTCAGAAAGCACCAGATGGCCTTAGATAGGTGTTAGACCTGTCAGCCCTAGGGTGGTCTCCCCCTGTATTTTTGCCCTTGCCTCTTTGTTTTCCACCCTCTTTTTGCGTTGGACTTAGGTCTCCGGGCGCCTTTTCATTGCCAACCAGTGTTAAGGTGCAGGTGCTCCCTTCCCCTGAGATGGCTGCCACAGGCCCCTGCTACTGCGGAGTGGCCTTTCTAGTAGCACCCTAGCTGCCAGGAGCTGGCTGGAACCCCACAACAATGTTGCGACACCAGCCCGCCTTTTTTGTCCTATACCTAGAGTGGGGAAGCTCCTGGAATGTGCTGGAACCTTCTAGAAAGGAGGTGGGGTTTTACTTTTGCCGCCTTAGAGAGGGAGGGAACTTTTTCTAGTCAGTTGGGGCGACGCAGACCTGGGGGAACCTACGCAGGAGTTTTAGGCGGTAGGGCCTAGTCAGGGACCTGTGCCTCTGAAAGTGACAGGGCTGAGGTGCTGCCTTTTAAGTGAGTGAGGGATCCTGTACTAGCCCACTGATCTGGTCCAGCGGGAGGGAAACCCAGGGGCAACCTGCCAAGCCTGACTAGGAGCGAACTAGTCACCAACTTAACCTACCCCTCCCCCCCCCCCCCCACAGGAACAGAACCCCTAAGGGCGCCAGAGCCAACGGTGCCATTAAGACTGCCGAACATTAATGCTGAAGTTAACTACTGAAACTTAATACTGAAGGTAACTGCTGAAACTCAGTGCTGAAGCTGACTGCTGAAACTTAATGCTGAAGCTGATTGCTGAAACTGACTACTGAAACCTATCTCTAAAGACTCCCTACTGGACTGCCGGGGGATCAACCAGGTACTAGCGCTGTGACCCCTGCGCTCCCCGACCTTGCCTGGGATCCCCCTAGTCAGTCCTGCCACGGGCGCTGGGCGCCGAAGTCACCATCACCCCCGTAATTGTCATCACCCCCGTCGGGGTGGCTCACGAGAATAACTCACCGCCGTGTCCCTGCCCCCCTCCTGCCATCGCCAGGGCCCCGTCGCTGCCGGCGTAGCCGAAGTATCGCGGCCCCCGGGGCTGAGGAGGCCGCCGTAGAGCAGCGAAGGCCGCGCAGGCCCGAAGCCAAGAACCATCATCACCTGACGGGGGTGGACTGCCGAGCGCCGCCCCCGCCGTTGCGCCATTGGTTGGTTCGGCCGCGCCCCCGCAGACCGCACTGCCATTGGCGGCTGCGGGCCCCTGAAGCATCGAGGAGGTCTCCGGAAACCCTGGTGAGGCCGGCGGAGCTCCCCGGTCACGTCTGACCCGACCGGGAGCCCCGTGCTTTGTCCCCCACTCCCCGCACCAATCAGCTCGGCGGGAGAAGCCCGCGAGGGAGGCCCTCGACCCGCTGGGAAGGAGGAAGATCAGCAACGCAGGTAATCTCCGGGGAGGAGGGCGGGAGGCTCCCCGAGGCCCGGAGTACGCCCCTTCCCCGGGGAGATCCCCCGCGAGGTCTCAACTGCCCCCTAAGCGTGCCAGAGACTGGGCGGACCCCTGACTGCCTTCCAGGCACCGCGCTGTGTGGAACTGCCTCATGTAAAGCACCAAGGAGTTACCAAGCCCCACAAACTGCCAGGTTCAACGCGCCCAGGATTCACTGAGCAAAGCGCTATGTTCCTAGGCCTGATTTGAAGCGCTATTCCTTTGCTGTGTGCAGCGCTATGTTCCTAGGCCTGATTTGAAGCGCTATTCCTTTACTGTGTGCAGCGCTATGTTCCTAGGCCTGATTTGAAGCGCTATTCCTTTGCTGTGTGCAGCGCTATGTTCCTAGGCCTGATTTGAAGCGCTATTCCTTTGCTGTGTGCAGCGCTATGATCCTATGCCTGATTGGATGAGGTTTAATTGTTACGCGCAGCGCTATGCTTAACCGCTATGTTTGACGCTCTCCAGGATCACCAGGTGTCGCGTCTTGGTCCCCTACCCATTCCATGTATTCAGGTATCGCCAATTGAAATGTAATGAAATGCTTTTGAACTTGACATTGAAAGGTATTCAGGTTTTGCCAAATGAAACCTAATGAACTGCTTTTGAATCTAACCTGATTTAGATAAACCTGATTGATTTCCATTGAGCCTACGGTGTGGTGTCAGTTATTGCGTGCGCTTCCGGCTTCAGGGGATGTGTGTGTTGTATGGTCGCTTTACACTTAAGCCTTCGGGTGCCTACCTGCTCGAGTCACGTTACGCCCTTAGGGCCTGGTGACCCCTGGTCCTACAATAGGGAAGCCCGGGAGCTCTACAGAGCTAGTAAAAAGGAGGGACTAGAGTCCCTTCGTGGCAGCAATTTCCCTAGAGATAGAGAGAGGTCTTATGATCATAGAAACCTAAGTAAGATTGTCCCTCCCTACCAGAGTGGGGATGACATACACAAATGGATAACTGCCTTGGAGAGGGCCTGTAAAGTACAGAAGGTCCCTCAAGGTCAGTGGGCAGCAATCTTATGGCTCTCCTTTGCAGACAAAGGTAGAGACAAGCTCCTCACTGTAAGAGAAGAGGATGCTGATGATTACAGTCTTGAAAAGTGCACCGATAGATGGGTTTGGCCTAACCACTGAACAATACAGGCTAAAGTTCAGAGACACCCAAAAAGTACAACATCAAGACTGGGTTGACTTTGTTGACTGTGCTGCTAAGGCTCTGGAAGGTTGGTTATTGGGCAGTAAAGTGTGTGACTTCAAAGGATTGTACAATCTGATAACGAGGGAGCAGATTCTTAATAACTTTCAAAATCAGCTGTTGCACCGGTACCTGGTAGACTCTGATCCGACCTCTCCCCAAGAATTGAGAAAGAAGGCAGACAAATGGGTCAGAACCAGGGGAAGGCAGAAAGGACAGAACCAAGGTGGTGACCCTAAGAAGCAAGATTCTAAAAACTCTGATAAGGGTGGGGACAAGGGTAAAGACCAGAAGTCTTCACAAGGGCCTCAAAAATCTTCTTCAGGGGGGATTGCCAGTTGGGAAAGGGAAAAGGCCAAAAGAAGCCCTGGTGCAAAATCTGTAAACAGAAATCTCACTGGAGTAGTGACTGCACCAAGGCTAAAGAAAATACTCCAACCACCACCAATGCCCCTAAGGCACCTGCTCCCCCTAGTACAGTTACAATTGGTGGTGGGAATACACAGAATAAGGGTGTAGTAGGGTTAACCCTGGTTTCTGAGATGGACTCTGGCCTAGTCAGAGTACCAACTCAGGCTGTGCTTGTCAATGATGGGGGCATGGATATGTCCCCCTTTGTGAGCCCCAGTAACCTGGGCAAATACAGACAGTAGCCTTTAATTAATGGAGTAGAAGCTTGGGCATTCAGGGACACATGAGCAAGTGTCACAATGGTGACAAAAGATCTTGTGGATCCTGGGCAGATTATACTTGGTGAAATGTACCAAGTGACCAATGCTAGTAACGTCAGACCAGACCATTCTCTGGCAGTTGTTAACTTCTCCTGGGGAGGGGTAACTGGCCTTAAGAAGGTTGTGGTAAGTGCAGACCTACCAGTACAATGCTTGCTTGGCAATGATCTGGAAACTTCAGCTTGGGCTGAAGTGGAGCTCAGGACACATGCAGAAATGTTAGGAATCCCTGCACATGTCTTTGCTGTGACTAGGTCACAGGCTAAAATGTCAAAAGTTGGACAGGCCCCGGATTCTGGAATGATGGACCAAGTGCCTCACAAGAGGAGGAGCAGTAGGGCTAAGGCAGAGCCTTCCCCCCTGTCTCAGGATGCTGATCAGTCTCCTCAGGGAGATGATCTTGAGCCTGAAGAAGGAACTGTCCCAGAGGAGCTTGAACCTGACCAGGCTGAGTTCTTGGGGACAGGGGGCCCTTCCAGGGCTGATCTGAGTCAGGAGCAACAAACCTGCCCCTCTCTTGAAACCCTCAGACACCAAGCTGCTGATGAGGCTGCTGGGAATGCTAGTGGCACCCATAAAGTTTATTGGGATGATGGACTCCTTTACTCAGAGAGTAGAGACGTCAAGCCTGGTACATCCAGGAGTTTGGTTATACCTCTGAAGTTTAGGGGTTTCCTTTTGACACTAGCCCATGATATTCCCCTAGCAGGACACTTAGGTCAGAACAAGACTTGGGACAGAATTGTTCCTCACTTTCACTGGCCACACATGTCTGAGTTTTGTCGCTCCTGTGTAACCTGCCAAGCCAGTGGCAAAGCAGGTGGCACTACAAAGGCCCCCCTGATACCCCTGATACCACTACCTGTGGTGGGGGTTCCCTTTGAGAGGGTTGGGATTGACATTGTTGGTCCCATGGATCCTCAAACAGCATCTGGGCACAGATTTATACTGGTGGTAGTGGATCATGCCACCAGGTATCCAGAAGCTATTCCCCTAAGGACCACTACAGCATCTGTAGTGGCAAGAGCTCTCTTGAGTGTGTTCTCAAGAGTAGGTTTTCCAAAGAAGGTAGTATCTGACAGAGATGCCAACTTTATGTCAAGTTACCCTAACTGCAATGTGGAAGGAGTGTGGAGTGAATTACAAATTTACCACACCCTATCACCCACAATGCAATGGTTTAGTTGAAAGGTTCAACAAAACCTTAAAGGGCATGATCAAAGGACTCCCAGAGAAGCTTAGGCGGAAATGGGACCTTCTCTTGCCCTGCCTTTTATTTGCACACAGGGCAGTGCCTCACAAGGGGGTTGGCTACAGCCCATTTGAACTTCTGTTTGGTCACCCTGTCAGGGGCCCATTGTGTTTGGTGAAGGAAGTATGGGAGTTACATCTCAAGCCCCCAAAGCAAGACATAGTGGACTATGTACTTGGTCTCCGCTCCCGGGTGGCTGAGTACATGAAAAAGGCAACCAAAAACCTTGAGGCTAGCCAGGAACTGCAAAAAGCCTGGTATGACCAAAAGGCTGTACTGACTGTTTATCAGCCAGGACAGAAAGTGTGGGTGTTGGAGTCTGTGGCCCCAGCAGCTCTCCAGGACAAGTGGAGTGGACCCCACACTATTGTTGAACAGAAAGGGGAGGTTACCTACGTGGTAGACCTTGGAAACCCCAAGGAGTCCCCTTAGGGTTCTCCATATCAACAGGCTAAAGCCATATGTGGACAGGGCTGACATGGGCTTGCTCATGGCAACTGATGAGGGACAGGAGGAAGAGAGTGACCCACTCCCTGACCTCCTGTCACAGAACCCTGATGATGGGTCAGTTGATGGTGTATTCTTGGCAGGCAGCCTCACTGCCCAGCAGCAAACTGATTGCATACAGGTTCTCAATCAGTTCAGACACATGTTCTCACTGACTCTAAGTCAGACTACCTGGTGCACTCATAAAGTGGACACTGGGGACAGTCTGCCTATTAAAAATAAGATTTAAAGGCAACCTGACCATGTCAGGGACTGTATCAGGACAGAAGTCCAGAAAATGTTGGATCTCGGTGTGATTGAGCCCTCATATAGCCCTTGGGCTAGTCCAGTGGTCCCTGTGCCAAAACCTCACACCAGTGGTGGAAAAAGAGAGATGAGGTTTTGTGTGGACTACAGGGGTCTCAATACAGTCACTAGGACTGATGGCCATCCAATCCCAAGGGCAGATGAGCTTTCAGATACTTTGGCCTCAGCCAAGTACATTAGCACATTTGACTTGACAGCTGGCTACTGGCAGACCAGACTAGCTGATGATGCAAGGCCAAAAACAGCATTTTCTATCCCTAGTGGGCACTATCAATTTGTGGTAATGCCCTTTGCTTTGAAGAATGCACCTGCCACTTTCCAAAGGTTGGTGAATACAGTTCTCACAGGCCTGGAAGCCTTTAGTGCAGCATATCTAGATGATATTGCTGTCTTTAGCTCCACCTGGGAGGATCACCTGGTCCACCTAAGGAATGTTTTAGAGGCCCTGCAAAAAGCAGGCCTAACTATCAAGGCTACTAAGTGCCAGATAGGGCAGAGTCAGGTTGTGTACCTGGGACACCTTGTAGGTGGAGGCCAGGTTCAACCATTGCAGAGCAAGATCCAGACCATAATGGAATGGACTGCTCCAACTACCCAGACTCAGGTGAGAGCCTTCTTAGGCCTGACTGTGTACTATCGGAGATTTGTCAAAGGGTATGGATCAATAGTGACACCCTTGAATGACTTAACTTCCAAGAAAATGCCCAAAGAGGTTCAGTGGACTGCTAGCTGTCAAAAGGCATTTGAGGACCTGAAGCAGGCCATGTTTACTGCTCCCATTCTGCAGAGACCTGACTACTCCAAAACGTTCATTGTTCAAACTGATGCATCTGAATTGGGGGCAGGGGCTGTACTGTCACAATTGAATGAAGAAGGTCAGGATCAGCCAGTAGCTTTCATAAGCAGAAGGCTGACCTCTAGAGAGAAACGTTGGTCAGCCATTGAGAGGGAGGCCTTTGCTGTGGTTTGGGCTCTGAAGAAGTTGAGGCCATACTTGTTTGATACTCACTTCCTTGTTCAGACAGACCATAAGCCCCTCTTATGGCTAAAGCAAATGAAGGGTGAAAATCCCAAACTGCTTAGGTGGTCCATTTCCCTACAGGGGATGGACTTTACAGTAGAACATAGACCTGGGAGTAACCATGCCAATGCAGATGGACTCTCTAGGTATTTCCACTTAGAACATGAAGACTAAACTGGTCAAGGTTAGTTTAATGTCCCTGCGTTTGGGGGGGGGGGGGTTGTGTAGGAGAGTAGGATCTGCTTCACATGGGTACCCCCACTTTTTGCTGGTGTTTCACTTAGCCTGGCTGTGGCCCTGCTAATCAGGACCACAGCCTGGCTGCTTCCTCTCTAAAATGGTTCCCATGTACATTAGGTACATATCTAATTGGATTCTGGAGTGCATTATAAGCCCCTAGTATATGGTATACTATGTACCTAGGGCATAGGTACCTCAGAGGCCTTCCAGGGGCTGCAGCATGTATTATGCCACCCCTGGGAAGCACTCCAAAATGACACCACAGGTTTGCTACGGCAACCTGGCTAAGGGTGTGCTTGCATCCCTTACTGTGGTATAGGCTTTTTGGAGGGCGGGCCGGATAAACAGATGAGGAGGCTGTATGTAGGGTGCCCGTCTGCGACTTTTATTTAAGGTTTCAGTTAAAGGATTCGAGGGGATTGTTGACTCCTTGGCATCCTCGGGTTTCTTCTCTTTCTCAGGGGAGGCGTCGTCTTCTGTAGGGCCCTCGTCTGTCTGGTCTTCTTCTCTGGTTGGGGTTCTCCCACGGAGGCTCATGAGAGTAAAAAGAAAGAAGAGCCGTCAGTCGTCTGGTGTATTATGCCCGTATGCTAGGATAGTCCCTTCACCATACCCATGTGATGGATTGACATGTCTCTGTGGCCGGTTAGTGTTACTCGTGAGGGTAGGGAATTTAGTTGTCCGGGTAAACAGGAGGCGGGGAAAGTGCACAGTGGATAATCGTGCTGCTTTTTAGGATGCAACACTAGCAATAGCGGTCAATTTACAGGGGGGGTAGTGCATTTGGGGATAGTGCATTTGGTGAAATTCGAGCGTGCCCGCGTTTTGGTTCTCAATCTCTTCATCCCCCCCCCCCTTTTACCTACTCGCCCCTCTCCCCCCTTCCCGGTCCCGAATCACTCACCGGCTCCGCCGCAACTTTCCCGAGTTGCGGCCGCTCTCCAGCCTCCTCCTGTGGTGACCACCAGTCTTCACACCACCTCTCGTCCTTGTCTTCCTCATCGTCTCCGTTTTCTCCCGGTTTCACGTCTTCCTCGGACTCCGCGTCTTCTTCCTCCACCGCCTCGTCGTTCGCTAACTTCTTTCTTCTTCCGGCTTCTCCGCGCCTGCCTTCCGTGGATTGGTCCTTTTTCTCCCCCTTCCCGCAACTACTTCCGAGGTTCCTCCCTCCTTCTCTTGCGACGTCCCGTGGGAATGGTTCCTGTAGGGGTGGAACACGAAAGGGTGTGTTTATCTTCCGAAAGGGCGCCTGGTGTGTAGCGGGATTCTGGGTCCTAGCTCCTGCAGGTAAGTGTTCTCTGTTACAACATATGGGCCAGGGACGGGACACGCTCGGCACGTCCTCACAAGGCTACCTATATCACTACCTTATACAGACACATATAAACCTATAAGCCATTCCTATGGCAGGCCTTGACAATCCTGAAGGCAGAGTGCTGGGTTATATGTGAGAGGGTGCCCAAGCATGAGCTGAGCCCCTCTGCAGCATTCGGAAATACTTCCTTATGGCTGTTCTGTGATACAGCCATACCATATACTCTTAAATGCATTATAACCTCACGGTAAATGCTAACTTTGGGATGGCTGCATCAAAACATGTCGTGTTTGGTGTCAAACGCTTTGCAATACTACCCCCCCACCAGTTCTGGCAGCGGGGGTTGCATTCCACCCTTCTAGAGGGAGAGACATGTCCACACTGGCTAAACCCGGTTAAACTTTCCAAAGCCCTGGCATCACAAAATGGATGCCACTGCCACAGACACGGGTCTGGCCTCCTGCTGCTGGGGGAAACTCCGGTAGGGCAGGCCTGGACAATAGATTTCCTGTCACAGGGAGGTGAAACCACCTCCCCAGACAGGCAGATGTGTATTGGGGCAGGGTGGGTGCATTCAGAGAATGCTTTTGAGACATTGCCTGGGGCACGCAAGGTGTCCCTGTGCATAGCCCAGTTCAATCCGGTTGCAGGGGCACTCAGCCCCTGCTCTGGCACGAAACTAGACAAAAGGGAAGGGGTTAGTCCATCCCCTAAACTTAGTATAAGTATAGGAATCCATTCCCTAGGACTTTAGATTACCCTGGATGAACCTCTGAAACATATATCCTGGACCCACGACTAAAAGACGGAAGAAATCTCCCTTGGGGTCAAGGAGTGACTCTCCTGCTTGACAGGCACCAAAGAAGCAACTGACCAGTCTGCAATTCTGAAGCTCCTGCCAGATGCTGAAGTCTATGCATCCCCAGAGGTGGATTGCCGGACTTCCTCGAGGCTACCTTAAGTCCACAGCAAAGCTGAGGCCCGTGGCTATCGTGGGTAATGTGGAACCGTGACCCCTGGACACCGTGAACTTTTGCAGCAACACTACCTTCCTGGTCATCCTCGAAGTTGTGCTTTGGGCTCTGGGTAGCCCCAGCCTTGAGCACCTCCTGCATCGAAGATTGTTGGCCTCCACTCCACGAGTGATCTGTGGGCCAGCTCCAAGTGCGACTGCTCAAGGCTCTTTCGCGATCATTAGCCCGTTGATTAGCAGGTCCCCATGAAGGCAACTACACTTCTGTGTGGGCTCTACTGGTTGCTCCAGACTGGATCTTACTTACCCTTGCTGGGTGAGTCCATCAGACCTTGCTGGTCTGCACCGTAGTCCTTTCTCTGCAATCCTGAGACTTGTCATTGCCAAGGCTTGTTGGGTTCTTTATGGTCGTTGACACCGCAGCACTTAAAAGACTTTGTGGGACAGCTTGAATCCGGCTCGTGGACTTTGTCGACACCTCCTTGACCTCGTGGCTGAAGAGTCAAAACACCCAACAACTCACCTGAAGCACCCGACATCTGTGGGCATTGGTCCATCCTGCCCTAGGTCACTGGCAAGTGACCCAGACTCTGTCCCCTCTGCTTTCAGGTTCCTTACATCCTAGATCCAAGCTTGGATCCCTCCGGACACTTCTCCTCTTCACGGCAGCAGCAGTTCTTTGCAGGCTTCCATTGGAATCGACGGCTCGAATCGACACCAAAAGGCATCTATGCACCCGGCTTCCCTGGGTGAGGTAACTCGAGTACTCTGGTACTCTCGTGGGTGCTAGCCCTAGAGGTGTCCAAAAGGGTTTGGTCCTGACTCAATTAGAAGTGTCCCTAATCTTTAAAATTCCAACCGCGTCATTTCCCATAGAAGATAATAGGAAACTGCGGTTGTGTCTTCACACTGCATACAGCTCCCGTGGATCCCCTGTGTCTCTACCTTGGGTGGTTCCTTGGGGTCCCAGCGATTCTAGAGGCGATAGGCATACTGCCTCTTTCAGTCGTGGTTCTTATACCACTTTTTTAGTATATGGTTTGGTACGCCCCTAGTTCCCAAACGTTTATTTGTGCTTTTACTGATGCTTAAACATTTGTAGCTAAAGTACTTCGAACTCCAGCCTCATAAAGAGACTAGAGGGGTGTGTGTTATCTGAAATACATATATTTTAAAAATGTACCTGGGGTGGTTGTCTTTTTATTTGATCATTCAAGAGATTATAGACTGGTAAAACAAGCTGCTTTACATTCCTTCAAGACTTAGCCTGAAGGCTGCTCTCCATAGCTACCACTAAGATAGCTTTCATATAAGGTTGTCTTTAACCCATCACCATAAGGGGTTGTTTGGGCTGATACAAAGTGCTCACTAGAACTAGTGGACAGCATATATCAGGCCACCCTTTCACAGTGGGGTTTTATCAGTCATTGTAGGTTTAAACCTAAAACCAGACAGCCTAGGCATGAGGAGTAGGGATGATGGATGAGGAGTAGGGATAATGGATGAGGAGTAGGGATGATCTATGATGGATGAGGAGTAGGGATGAGGTAAGATGCGTTGGAATAATGGATGATAGATAACAGATGAGAAGAAAGAATGAGGGATGAGGAGTAGGGTTGATGGATGAGGTATGAGGAGAAGGGATGATGGATGAGGTGTGAGGAGTAGGGATGATGGTGGAGAAGTAGGGATGAGGAATGGGGAGTAAAGATGGTGGATGAGGAGTAGAGTTGAAGGATGAGTTATGAGGAATAGGGATGAGGTATGAGTAGGGATAAGGTAGGAGGAGTAGGGATAATGGATGAGAAGTAGGGATGATGGATGAAGAGTAGGGTTGATGGATGAAGGATGATGGATGAAGGATGATGGATGAGCAGTAGAGATGAGAAGTGAGGAATGAGGATGTTCTAAAATGGATTCTCTATACCTGGAGACCCTCTGGCGCGCTACAAATCAACACAATGTAACAGAGATCCTTCCACCTTACATGGACCTAGTATTAAAAGTGGAGGTTTGAATTAACACAGCTAACGCCTACGGTTAGAAAACACAGAAGAAAGACTCTAGAGACAGTGCGGATACACGGACACGTAGGGATCACAAGAAGTTGATAGGTACAAGTGGCAGTGTCAAGAAAACCATGCAGAGTTTAACAAATGGGCCTAGACAAACTGTCTGTTGTGAGAAGCATGGGGTATCTTCAAGGGGTGTATGAGGTAGAATAATTTCTGTAAACTCTGTAATTGCCCCTTTCAAGTCACGTGAGTTGGGTCTGGTTGCCTCACGTGCTGGGGGGTATGATGTGCAGACCGGACCCAGCAGATGTTATGTTATGTTAAAATAATTTCGTAAGCACAAGTTCACCAACGGTTTCTTGGCGCTGATGCCAGGCAGAGTTTATTTTTCCTCCCAGGCCTCAGCCTTCCACTTAAAACACTTTGCCAGGATAACCCTAGCGACCTGTTCTGACACTCAACCTGAGGTCAGACTCATTAGAGATACTAATCTCTCCAGGTAGCCTTTGTAAGCCAGACTTTAGAGACTTGACCTATATGGCTGCACGGCCTCTCTTCTGACACTGGATGTAGAAGCAGTTTACTCATGGATGCACGCCCTCTCTTCTGACACTGGATGTAGGAGCAGTGCCCCCATGGCTGCACAGTCTCTCTTCTGGCACTGGTTGTCAAAGCAGTGCCCCATGGCTGCACGCCCTCTCTTCTGGCACTGGATGTAGAAGCAGCGCCCCCATGGCTGCACTGCCTCTCTTCTGGCACTGGATGTAGAATCAGCACCCCCCAGGATGCACTGCCTCTCCTCTGGCACTGGATGTAGAAGCAGCGCCCCCACGGCTGCACTGCCTCTCTTCTGGCACAAGATGTAGAAGCAGCGCCCCAATGGCTGCACTGCCTTTCTTCTGGCACTGGATGTAGAAGCCGCACCTACATGGCCGCACGCCCTCTCTTTTCGCACTGGATGTAGGATCAGCGCCCCCATGGCTGCAGGCCTCTCTTCTGACACTAGATGTAGACGCAGTGCCCCCATGGCTGCACGGCCTCTCTTCTGGCACTAGATGTAGAAGCAGTGCCCCCATGGCAGCACGCCCTCTCTTTTGGCACTGGATGCAGGAGCAGCGTCCCCATGGCTGCATGGTTGCTCTTCTGGCACTGAATGTAGAAGTAGTGCCACCATGGCTGCACGCCCTCTCTTTTGACACTGGTTGCAGGAGCAGCACCTCCATGGCTGCATGGTCGCTCTTCTGGCACTGGATGTAGAAGCAGCACCCCATGGCTACACGGCCTCTCTTCTGGCACTGGATGTAGAAGTAGCGCCACCATGGCTGCACGCCCTCTCTTTCGACACTGGTTGCAGGAGCAGCACCTCCATGGCTGCATGGTCGCTCTTCTGGCACTGGATGTAGAAGCAGCACCCCATGGCTCCACGACCTCTCTTCTGGCACTGGATGTAGAAGCAGCACCGCATGGCTGCACACCCTCTCTTTTGGCACTGGATGCAGGAGCAGCGCCACCATGGCTGAATGGTCTCTTTTCTGGCACTGGATGTCGAAGCAGCACCCCCATGGGTGCACAGCCTCTCTTCTGGCACAGGATGTCGAAGCAGTGCCCCTATGACTGCACGGTCTCTCTTTTGGCACTGGATGTAGAAGCAGTGCCACCATGGCTGCACGGTCTCTCTTCTGGCACTGGATGTAGAAGCAGCGCCCCCATGGCTGCACGGCCTCTCTTCTGGCACTGGATGTAGAGGCAGCACCCACATGGCCGCACGGCCTCTCTTCTGGCACTGGATGTAGAAGCAGTGCCCCCACTGCTGCACTGCCTCTCTTCTGGTACTGGATGTAGAGGCAGCACCCACATGGCCGCACGCCCTCTGTTTTGGCACTGGATGTAAAAGCAGCGCCCCCATGGCGGCACGCCCTCTCTTTTGGCACTGGTTGCAGGAGCAGCGCCCCCATGGCTGCATGGTCGCTCTTCTGGCACTGGATGTAGAATCAGCACCCCCATGGCTGCACGGCCTTTCTTCTGGCACTAGATGTAGAAGCAGCGCCCCCATGGCTCGTTGACCTCTCTTCTGGCACTGGATGTAGAAGCAGCACCGCATGGCTGCACACCCTCTCTTTTGGCACTGGATGCAGGAGCACCACCCCCATGGCTGCACTGCTTCTCTTCTGGCACTGGATTTAGAAGCAGCGCCCCTATGGCTGCACGCCCTCCCTTCTGGCACTGGATGTCAAAGCAGCCCCTCATGTCCGCACAGCCTCTCTTCTGGCACTGGTTGTCGAAGCAGTGCCCCATGGCTGACGGTCTCTCTTTTGGCACTGGATGTAGAAGCAGTGCCACCATGGCTACACGGTCTCTCTTCTGGCACTGGATGTAGAAGCAGTGCCCCCATGGCTGCACGGCCTCTCTTCTGGCACTGGATGTAGAGGCAGCACCCACATGGCCGCACGGCCTCTCTTCTCGCACTGGATGTAGAAGCAGCGCCCCCACGGCTGCATTGCATCTCTTCTGGCACTGGATGTAGAGGCAGCACCCACATGGCCGCACGCCCTCTTTTTTGGCACTGGATGTAAAAGCAGCATCCCCATGGCTGCACGGCCTCTCTTCTGGCACTGGATGTAGGAGCAGCACCCCCATGGCTGCACGGCCTCTCTTCTGACACTGGATGTAGTTGCAGTGCCCCCATGGCTGCACGGCCTCTCTTCTGGCACTGGATGTCGAAGCAGTGCCCCCATGGCTGCACGGTGTGTCGTTTGGCACTGGATGTAGAAGCAGTGCCACCATGGCTGTACGGTCTCTTTTCTGGCACTAGATGTCGAAGCAGCGCCCCCATGGCTGCACGCCCTCTCTAATGGCACTGGATGTAGAAGCAGCGCCCCGTGCGTGCTCAGCCTCTCTTCTGGCGATGAATGTCGAAGCAGTGCCCCCATGGCTGCACGGTATCTCTTTTGGCACTGGATGTAGAAGCAGCGCCACCATAGTTGAATGGTCTCTTTTCTGGCACTGGATGTCGAAGCAGCACCCCCATGGCTGCACGCCCTCTCTTCTGGCACTGGATGTAGAAGCAGAGTCACCATGGCTGCACGGCCTCTCTTCTGGCACTAGATGTAGAAACAGTGCCCCCATGGCAGCACGCCCTCTCTTTTGGAACTGGATGCAGGAGCAGCGTCCCCATGGCTGCATGGTCGCTCTTCTGGCACTGAATGTAGAAGCAGTACCCCCATGGTTGCACAACCTTTCTTCTAGCACTAGATGTAGAAGCAGCACCCCCATGGCTACACGGCCTCTCTTCTGGCACTGGATGTAGAAGTAGTGCCACCATGGCTGCACGCCCTCTCTTTTGGCACTGGATGCAGGAGCAGCACCACCATGGCTGAATGGTCTCTTTTCTGGCACTGGATGTCGAAGCAGCACCCCCATGGCTGCACGCCCTCTCTTCTGGCACTGGATGTAGAAGCAGTGTCCCCATGGGTGCACAGCCTCTCTTCTGGCACAGGATGTCAAAGCAGTGCCCCTATGACTGCACGGTCTCTCTTTTGGCACTGGATGTAGAAGCAGTGCCACCATGGCTGCACGGTCTCTCTTCTGGCACTGGATGTAGGATCAGCACCCCCATGGCTGCACGGCCTCTCTTCTGGCACTGGATGTAGAGGCAGCACCCACATGGCTGCACGGCCTCTCTTCTGGCACTGGATGTAGAGGCAGCACCCACATGGCCGCACGCCCTCTTTTTTGGCACTGGATGTAAAAGTAGCGCCCCCATGGCGGCACGCCCTCTCTTTTGGCACTGGTTGCAGGAGCAGCGCCCCCATGGCTGCATGGTCGCTCTTCTGGCACTGGATGTAGAAGCAGCACCCCCATGGCTGCACGGCCTTTCTTCTGGCACTAGATGTAGAAGCAGCGCCCCCATGGCTCGTTGACCTCTCTTCTGGCACTGGATTTAGAAGCAGCACCGTATGGCTGCACACCCTATCTTTTGGCACTGGATGCAGGAGCACCACCCCCATGGCTGCACTGCTTCTCTTCTGGCACTGGATTTAGAAGCAGCGCCCCTACGGCTGCACGCCCTCCCTTCTGGCACTGGATGTAGAAGCAGCACCGCATGGCTGCACACCCTCCCTTTTGGCACTGGATGCAGGAGCACCACCCCCATGGCTGCACTGCTTCTCTTCTGGCACTGGATTTAGAAGCAGCGCCCCTATGGCTGCACACCCTCCCTTCTGGCACTGGATGACAAAGCAGCCCCTCATGTCCGCACAGCCTCTCTTCTGGCACTGGTTGTCGAAGCAGTGCCCCATGGCTGATGGTCTCTCTTTTGGCACTGGATGTAGAAGCAGTGCCACCATGGCTGCACGGCCTCTCTTCTGGCACTGGATGTAGAGGCAGCACCCACATGGCCGCACGGCCTCTCTTCTGGCACTGGATGTAGAAGCAGCGCCCCCACGGCTGCACTGCATCTCTTCTGGCACTGGATGTAGAGGCAGCACCCACATGGCCGCACGCCCTCTTTTTTGGCACTGGATGTAAAAGCAGCGTCCCCATGGCTGCACGGCCTCTCTTCTGGCACTGGATGTAGGAGCAGCACCCCCATGGCTGCACGGCCTCTCTTCTGACACTGGATGTAGACGCAGTGCCCCCATGGCTGCACGGCCTCTCTTCTGACACTGGATGTAGAAGCAGCGCCCTCATGGGTGCACAGCCTCTCTTCTGGCACTGGATGTCGAAGCAGTGCCCCCATGGCTGCACGGTGTGTCGTTTGGCACTGGATGTAGAAGCAGTGCCACCATGGCTGTACGGTCTCTTTTCTGGCACTAGATGTCAAAGCAGCACCCCCATGGCTGCACGCCCTCTCTAATGGCACTGGATGTAGAAGCAGCGCCCCGTGGGTTCCCAGCCTCTCTTCTGGGGATGAATGTCGAAGCAGTGCCCCCATGGCTGCACGGTATCTCTTTTGGCACTGGATGTAGAAGCAGCGCCACCATAGTTGAATGGTCTCTTTTCTGGCACTGGATGTCGAAGCAGCACCCCCATGGCTGCACGCCCTCTCTTCTGGCACTGGATGTAGAAGCAGTGCCCCCATGGCAGCACGCCCTCTCTTTTGGCACTGGATGCAGGAGCAGCGTCCCCATGGCTGCATGGTCGCTCTTCTGGCACTGAATGTAGAAGCAGTACCCCCATGGTTGCACAACCTTTCTTCTAGCACTAGATGTAGAAGCAGCACCCCCATGGCTCCACGACCTCTCTTCTGGCACTGGATGTAGAAGCAGCACCGCATGGCTGCACACCCTCTCTTTTGGCACTGGATGCAGGAGCAGCACCACCATGGCTGAATGGTCTCTTTTCTGGCACTGGATGTCGAAGCAGCACAACCATGGCTGCACGCCCTCTCTTCTAGCACTGGATGTAGAAGCAGTGTCCCCATGGGTGCACAGCCTCTCTTCTGGCACAGGATGTCGAAGCAGTGCCCCTATGACTGCACGGTCTCTCTTCTGGCACTGGATGTAGAAGCAGCGCCCACATGGCTGCACGGCCTCTCTTCTGGCACTGGATGTAGAGGCAGCACCCACATGGCCGCACGGCCTCTCTTCTGGCACTGGATGTAGAAGCAGTGCCCCAATGGCTGCACTGCCTCTCTTCTGGTACTGGATGTAGAAGCCGCACCCACATGGCCGCACGCCCTCTTTTTTGGCACTGGTTGTAAAAGCAGCGCCCCCATGGCGGCACGCCCTCTCTTTTGGCACTAGTTGCAGGAGCAGCGCCCCCATGGCTGCATGGTCGCTCTTCCGGCACTGGATGTAGAAGCAGCACCCCCATGGCTGCACGGCCTTTCTTCTGGCACTAGATGTAGAAGCTGCACCCCCATGGCTCGTTGACCTCTCTTCTGGCACTGGATGTAGAAGCAGCACCGCATGGCTGCACACTCTCCCTTTTGGCACTGGATGCAGGAGCACCACCCCCATGGCTGCACTGCTTCTCTTCTGGCACTGGATTTAGAAGCAGCGCCCCTATGGCTGCACGCCCTCCCTTCTGGCACTGGATGTCAAAGCAGCCCCTCATGTCCGCACAGCCTCTCTTCTGGCACTGGTTGTCGAAGTAGTGCCCCATGGCTGACGGTCTCTCTTTTAGCACTGGATGTAGAAGGAGTGCCACCATGGCTACACGGTCTCTCTTCTGGCACTGGATGTATAAGCAGCACCCCCATGGCTGCACGCCCTCTCTTTTGGCACTGGAAGCAGGAGCAGCACTCCCTTGGCTGCTCGGCCTCTCTTCTGGCACTGGATGCAGAAGTAGCACCCCCATGGCTGCACGGCCTCTCTTCTGGCACTGGATGCAGAAGCAGTGACCCCAAGGCTGCACGGCTTCTCTTCTGGCACTGGATGCAGAAGCAGCGCCCCCATGGCTGAACAGCCTCTCTTCTGGCACTGGATGCAGAGGCAGCACACCCATGGTCGCATGGCCTCTCTTCTGGCACTGGATGCAGGAACAGCGTTCCCATGGCTGCATGGTCGCTCTTCTGGCACTGGATGTAGAAACAGCACCGCATGGCTGCACGGCCTCTCTTCTGGCACCAGATGTAGAAGCAGCACCCCATGGCTGCACGGCCTCTCTTCTGGCACTGGATGCAGGAACAGCGTTCCCATGGCTGCATGGTCGCTCTTCTGGCACTGGATGTAGAAACAGCACCGCATGGCTGCACGGCCTCTCTTCTGGCACCAGATGTAGAAGCAGCACCCCATGGCTGCACGGCCTCTCTTCTGGCACTGGATGTAGAAGCAGCACTCGCATGGCTGCACGCCCTCTCTTTTGGCACTGGATGCAGGAGCACCACCTGCATGGCTGCACAACCTCTCTTCTGGCACTGGATGCAGGAACAGCGCCCCCATGGCTGCACGGCCTCTCTTCTGGCACCAGATGTAGAAGCAGCACCCCATGGCTGCACGACATCTCTTTTGGCACTGGATGCAGGAGCACCACCCGCATGGCTGCACAACCTCTCTTCTGGCACTGGATGCAGGAGCATTGCCCCCCATGGCTGCACGGCCTCTCTTCTTGCACTGGATGTAGAAGCAGCGCCCCATGGCTGCACGCCTTCTCTTTTGGCACTGGATGTAGAAGCAGCACCTCCATGACTGCACGGTCTCCTTTATGGCACTGGATGTAGAAGCAGCGCTCCCATGGCAACACAGTCTCTCTTCTAGAACTGGATGTAGAAGCAGCCCCCCATGGCTGCACGGTCTCTCTTCTGGTACTGGATGCAGAGGTAGCGCCCCCATGTCTGCATGGCCTCACTTCTGGCACTGGATGGAGGACCACTGCCGCCGGTGGTAGTCAGGCCTCTTCTGGCACTATTTGTAGGAGCAGCGCCGCCAGTGTAAGCCAGGCCTCTTCTGGCACTGGATGTAGGAGCAGCACCCTAATGTCTGCACGGCCAATCTTCTGGCACTGGATGTAGGAACAGCACTGCCAGTGGAAGCCAGGCCTCTTCTGGCACTGGTTGTAGAAGCAGCACCGGATCGGTGTAAGCCACTCCTCTTCTGCATTGGATGTAGGAGCTGCACTGCCAGTGCAAGCCAGGCCTTTTCTGGCACTGGATGTAGGAGCAGCACTGCACGGATATAAACTAGGCCTCTTCTAGCACTGGATGTAGGAGCAGCACCATATTGGTGTAAGCCAGGCCTTTGCTGGCACTGGATGTCGAAGCAGTGCCACCAGTGGAAGCCAGGCCTCTTCCAGCACTGGATGTAGGAGCAGCACCGTACGGTGTAAGCCAGGCCCCTTCTGGCACTGGATGTAGGAGCAGCACCGTACCGGTGTAAGATAGGTCTCTTCTGACACTGGATGTAGAAGCAGTGCCGTACCAGTGGAAGCCAGGCCTTTTCTGGCACTGGATTTAGGAGCAGCACTGCCAGTGTAAGCCCGGCCTCTTCTGGCAGTGGATGTAGAAGCAGCACCTCCAGTGGAACCAGGCCTCCTCTGGCACTGGGTGTAGGATCAGCAAGGTACCGGTGTAAGCCAGGCCACTTCTGCACTGGATGTAGGAGCAGCACTGCCTGTGGAAGCCAGGCCTCTTCTGGCACTGGTTGTAGGAGCAGCACCATACCGGTGTAAGTCAGGCCTCTTCTGGCACTGGATGTAGGAGCAGCACGGATGCCGGTGTAAGATAGGCCTCATCTGCACGGGATGTAGGAGCAGCACCGTACCGGTGTAAGCCAGGCCTCTTCTGGCATTGGTTGTAGGAGCAGCACCATAACTGTGTAAGTCAGGCCTCTTCTGGCACTGGATGTAGGAGCAGTGCCGTACCGGTGTAAGATAGACCTCTTCAGGCACTGGATGTAGGAGCAGCACCGTACTGGTGTAAGATAGGCCTCTTCTGGCACTGGATGTAGGAGCAGCACCGTACCGGTGTAAGATAGGCCTCTTCTGCACTGGATGTAGGAGCAGTGCCGTACCGGTGTAAGATAGACCTCTTCAGGCACTGGATGTAGGAGCAGCACCGTACTGGTGTAAGATAGGCCTCTTCTGGCACTGGGTGTAGGAGCAGCACCGTACCGGTGTAAGATAGGCCTCTTCTAGCACTGGATGTAGGAGCAGCGCCACCAGTGTAAGCCAGGCCTCTTCTGCACTGGATGTAGGAGCAGCATAGTACCTGTGTAAGCCAGGCCTCTTCTGCACTGGATGCAGGAGCAGCACCTGTCAAGGGAACTTAACGAATCACACAGGAGCAGAATGACGCTAACTCCCAATGCCCTTCTCAGGACCACCCCTGCTAGGTTTGTTTTAATCCATCGCAGGTAAGTTCTGAGGGGGAAAGGGGATTGGACAGAGAAGAGACAGCTCCAAAACACTGCTGGTCCTGCTTAATCTTCTTCTTCAGGTTGTTAGGCTAGAAACATTAAATAGTCAGATATATCGGTTACCTTGACAGACTGCTTTCCTCAATATAGATACATATACATTTAATAACTAATCTCACCAGTAAGTAGTTTTGGGCTTGCAACTCTTCTTACTTCTCTTGAGCGTTGTGTGTGTTTACCCAGAGAGGCCTTCTCTCTAATCACTTGTTCTTTTCCTTGCAGGCCGTTCTATTCTAAGGTTCTCTGTCTTGATAAAGGAAAAAACAAGGTAAGTTATCTTTCTGTTCTGTAAGTATGTAATGTAGTTCGATGTTCCCTTCCTACCTATGTACTTACTGGACAAGTGATTGAGATGTTTATAATTTGTTGCCTGAAGTATGAGAACTTCAATTAAATAGAGATATGAGGACAATTGCACCTGTCAAGATTTTTTCTAAAATGGAAGATTTGCTGATTTATGCTTCCCAGCCAATTAGAGAAGGTGCTTATAATCAGTTTGGCATGACTATTTATCACAGCTCTTATGGCGGCTGCCAAGACGTGTGCAATTTAGTATTTTCCTTCTCAGGGAAAAAATGTAATGAAGCGCGAACGGAAATCTCTCAGTGTTCACACTTGTTCGTTTTTTGAATTACGCAGCTCAAAAGAGAGGCGCGTTTAAATATTGCAGAGGAATTTCTGTAACCTTGCCGGTAGTGCGCACGAACTGAAACGTGCGCACAAGTTTAATTCCTGCAGCCTTTAGGTACCGCGAGGCACAAAAGGAACAGTGCCCGCGAGTAAACTTCAAATCCAGAATGAGAAATTCGATCTAGCATAACGCAGCTCAGAGAGACAATGCTCGCGTTTTTCCCTAGTGCGAATTTACAGGACGTTAAGAGTTAACTGAACTTGTCAACATTCTCTTCCTTGTCATTCTCTCAGGAAATACAATACTAAATATATTTAATTGGTTAAAGTTGAATTAATCTTCTTCACAGATTTATTTCAATCGTTAGCGCAAGCAAGGCTTCAGTCAGAATTATGTTTCAACAGCTTATTGCCTGAAAACTTGGATGGGAACAGAAATAATACTTTGAAGTTGACACTAACCTTTAATCTTGAATATTGTTAGTAACCGACGAAGCTAACCCCGCATATTCGGCCACTACCCTGACTAACTTTCGCGACGCATGAACAACAGGTGCTGCTCCAGAAGAATCTTCAGTGAAGTGCACAGTAGAATGTTGGAGCACACCTCACCAACTGTCATTTGCAGAAAGACTAGACTGCTAAACAGCGTTATGCTGTTGCAATGTCTGGATGTTGGCAGCCATGTTGGAGTTTCTACGGTGCCAACTAGCGCTCTAACTAAAAGGATTAGCTACTCTTAGAGTTTGTGAAGAGAGAATAGTAGCTACGGAGGAGATAGGAGGAGGAAACCTCCTGTGATTCCTGACAGTACCCCCTCCCAACGGGGTTTCCTCCAATCTGGGTTTGGTAGGAAATTTAGCATGGAAGGCTTTAATTAATCGAGGGGCATGGACATCAGTACTTCTTTCCCAGTAACGTTCATCAGGTCCATAACCCTTTTCAATCAATGAGGTAAAAGAGTTCATCACGGATGAGTTTTGAATCTAAAATCCGTTTAACTTCATACTCAGCCTCACCATGCAGGATTAGACGATCAGGAGGGGAAGGCCTACGCAACCCGGGGTGAATTGGTTTCAAAAGAGAAACATGAAAGACCGGGTGAATTTTGGTGGAACCAGGAAGAGATAATCAATAAGTAACTGGATTAATGACCTTCTCAATTGGTTAAGGACCCATAAAACGAGGCTGGAATTTACGGGAACCTTTGAGTTTAAGATTTTTTGTACACAACCAGACTAAATCTCCCACATGAAGCTCAGGTGCCTTTTTACGTTTTCGATCAGCGAAGTGTTTGTAACGAGCCTTTGCTGTGGACAAATTCTGGGTTACAGTGTGGTGGATCCTAGCTAACTGGTGGGGAATATCCTGAACAGCAGGAAGGTTAGTATTGTCAAAATTAACATGGGAATTAGGATGCCTGCCTGAATTTATAAAGAAAGGTGAGCAACCTGTGGAGACATTAAGAGTGTTATTGTAGGCATACTCAGCAGTCCATAAATGGTCAGGCCATTCACCCTCCTCATCTAACAAGTATAACCTAAGGTGTTGTTCAAGTTCTTGATTAATGCGTTCGGTTTGACCATCAGTTTCAGGATGAAAGCTGGTAGAATAACGGTGGTTAATGTTAAGGCCCTTAATGTAAGCTTTCCAAAAGTGTGATAGGAACTGAGAGCCCCTGTCTGAAATGAGTACCTTAGGAATCCCATGAAGGCGAATAATGTGTTGATTGAAAAGTTGAGATAGCTGCTTGGAAGTGGGTGCACCATTAAAGGGTACAAAGTGTGCCATTTTACTAAATGTGTCAACCACAACCAGAATAGTGTCATAACCATGAGAGGAAGGTAAATCAACAATCAAGTCGAGGGAGACCGTGTGCCAAGGATATGGGGGTGTTGGCATGGGTTGTAAGAGGCCCTTTGGAGCTTGCCTGTCCGATTTCCCCCGCGCACATAGTTCGCAACTCAAAACATATTGACGAATATCACGGCACATGTATGACCACCAAAAGTTTTGTTTAAGTAAATCTTCAGTTTTTAGGATGCCCTTATGACCAGCCAGTGGATTGTCATGACTTTCCTGCATGGCTTTTAACTGGAGTTCCTTAGTGGGTAGATACTAGGCAGAGCTGTGGTAGGGAAGACCGTTGTGAATAGAATGTAGCGGGTCTTCTGAGAGCCAAGTCTGCATATCCAGATCTGACATCAAATTGTGAACATGATGTTCAAAGGGTTCCAAGAAAAGCACTGCAATTAATTTGTCATCAGGTATGATTGGTTGATTTTCAATGACTGGAGTTTGATTTTCTGTATCTAGCCGTGAGAGGACATCAGCCTTTCCATTTTTGGATCTGGGACGAAAGGTAATAACAAAATCAAAGTCTGCAAAGTAGAGAGACCACCGCAATTGACGTGGTGTGAGTGTACGCGCAGAGCGCAAAAATTTTAGATTGCGGTGATCTGTGAACACAGTTACAGTGTGTTTAGCCCCCATTAAGTAATGCCTCCAATCCTTGAAGGCATCCTTAATGGCCAGAAGTTCTTTTTCCATGATAGTGTAGTTACATTCCACAGGATTGAGTTTGCGTGAACGATACGCTACAGGATGCAGCTGCCCAGTGTCTTTGTGTCTCTGTGAAAGAATTCCTCCGATGGCTAGGTCTGAAGCGTCCGTCTCCAGATAGAAGGGTTCGGAGGGATCTGCGTGAAGTAAAACTGGGGCTGTGGTGAAACTGGTTTTCATTAATCGGAACGCCTCTTCAGCTTCATCAGACCAGTGGAAAGAGACGCCTTTCTTCAGAAGACGAGTTAAAGGAAGAATTTTAGAAGAGAATACATGAATGAATCGTCTGTAAAAATTGGAGAATCCAATAAAGCTTTGAAGTTCTTTGATACTAGTAGGAGATTTCCAGTCTGTTATTGCTTTCACCTTCTGTTCATCCATTTGAACTCCACTAGGCGAGAGTACAAAGCCAAGGAATTCCACTGTGTCGGTGTTAAAGAGGCATTTCTCCAGTTTTACATATAGAGAGTTTTCCCGTAGGCATTGTAGAACCGCTCTGACCTGATCATAATGTTCTTCAGTCGTATTTGAGTAAATTAAGATGTCATCAATGTAGACTATTGCACATTGGTCAATAAAATTACTTAAAACATCGTTGATAAAGTATTGGAAGGCCGCAGGTGCGTGACACAGACCATACGGCATTACAAGGTACTCATAGAGCCCGAATTTAGTTCTGAACGTGGTCTTCCATTCATCGCCTTCTCGGAGTCTGGTTAGATGATATGCTCCACGTAAGTCTAGGCGAGTGTAAATCTTAGCTTCTTTCACCTGATCAATCAATACCGAGATGAGGGGTAACGGGTATCGGTTTTTGATAGTGATTCTGTTGATTGCTCTAAAGTCTATGCAAGTCCTGAGATCCCCCCCCCTTCTTTGGCACGAAAAAAATGGGGGAAGAGACAGGGGACTGGGATGGCCGAATAAAGCCATTTGCCAAGTTCTTGGTCAAATAGGGCCACATGCATCAACGAGAAAACTGGTCGCAAACGGGCAGATTTGCAGAATCTGCCCCTTTGCGACCGGTATTTTTGCATTTGGGATGCATCATCCCAAATGCAAAAATCGCAATTTAAGGAATCTCTAAATAGCGATTCCTTAAATTGCGATTGCATTTAAGGAATCCTAAATTGAGATTCCTTAAATGCAATGCATTAAAGTTAAAAAATTAGCAATTTCGCTAATAGGGAGAGCAAATTACCATGAAGTTGAACTTCATGGTAATTTGCAAAAACTTTGAAAAATGCACTTTTGTGCATTTTTCAAAGTTTCATGTTGCACACACACATGCCCTTAGAGCATGTGTGTGTGCAAGATGTACTCATATGCAGATTTCAGGGGTGCAACAGGGTGTCCTTTTGACACCCTGGCACCCTTGAAATTGCATGAGCAATTTTCGATTCTCTAATTGAGAATCGCAAATTGAGAAAGTCTTCACATTCATTCCTATGGGCCTCTAGGCCCATAGGAATAAATGGGGAGGTATTCCTTAATTGCTACTCGCAATTTCCTAGTAGCAATTAAGGAATGTTTAGGAATCGCTATTTTGTGAGCGATTTCTACATGCATAGCCTTTTGCTATTCCTTATTAGCGGATCCTTATTTTTCGCTATTAAGGAATCGCAAATGGCATTGTTGATGCATGTGCCAGATAGTCTTTTAAGTGGAGATTTTCCTTTTCCGTTAGGGCATAAACTCTACTGCAAGGTAGGTTAGCTCCGGGTTCCAGGCCGATCTTGCAGTCATAAGACCTGTGTGGAGGTAATGTTTCGGCTTTAATTTCATCAAAGACATCTGCGAATTCTCGGTAAAGCTCTGGTATTTCAGGTGTTTGAACGACACATATAGAATTTCCATTAGTGCATAACTGAGTGACCGCACTGGTTACGGTAGGGTGTGTAATGACAAAGATGGAATATAACATATACACAGCACTTCCTAAGGTGGGCAAACTTTCAACACTCCCCCAAAGGCAAGGCAAGAAAACAATAATTTGCGCATCACTTGTGAGGAGTAGCGCCAACTTCCTATAACACAATTACCCGCTAGAAGGGAATTCACCCATCCTTCTACAACAGAATACTTGGCCAAGAAGAGTCCACACCTCCTGCTACAAGGAAAAGACGAATTGGTATATCTGGGATGTATTTATTAGTAAATAGCATCACACAGTAAGCCAAATGCACCTAACATAGCAGACTCTAACATATCAATAGTATGATTGCAAATATATATTTAGAAATATATATATATATATCAGAAAATAAGAAGGAAAGGAAAGAATTCAGAGACAGTTAGTAGCAGAGACACCTCACCTCATCATTTCACCCCACTTTGCTCAAGGGGAGTCCATTGCTTGAACCGGGCGAAAGCTCAGAGGTGACCCCACTTTCCGTGACAACACGTCTGCTCCACGGAAGAACTTCCACCGAGCCAGTGTAGACTCCCCTTTTTAATACACATTCAAAACACAGCGAAGCTTCTAGCAAGCCACGCCCCCTAGTTCTCATGAGAGCCAGTACCAGCCTGCTTCAAGGTCAGACCAAGGGTTGATCAGGCCCCTGTTATGACTAAAAGTCAAACCATGTACATTCCTCTGATAAGAACCAGTTCTCTCTAGTCAGTAAAATGCGAAAAACAGCAGGAAAGCAAAACATGCCCTCTTCTTCACAGAAAATGGCTTCAGAGTTAGTTAAGCCATGCACACAAAGGCCCAAAGCAAGATGGAATCAAAAAAGCAAGGAGCACCTATAATTCTCATCCACACAACTTACAAGCACCACTGTGCACACAGAAAAGATTGAAGCAAGGTAAAGTCAGAAGGCAGAATGACATTAGACCACGTCAAAGCCAATAGGTCAAAGTCATAATTCACCTAACCCAAATAACATTATACACTTAATCCCTCAGTATACAACATTGAGCACATGTGTGCACCACCACCCACAAGACTGCACCACATCATGTTGTTGGAGATTTGATCGTGGGCGGGGATTTTAATATTTTGATGAGTCCACATCTGGATTCCACGGTCCAAGGGAAAAAGCAGACAAAGCCTAGATCTCTTAAAACATTGATAGATCATTCGGATATGCTAAATTTACAAGATCCTTGGTGAGCAGCATATCCGACTTTAAAGAAATTTACATGTGGATCAGGACGGTTTGGATCTGCCTCACGCATTGATTTTTTTTTAATCTCTCGGAATTTAGATTTTTTTCAACAAAATTTCTTTTTCAATGGATTTTCGGACCATGCAATGCTATCTCTGGAAATTCATGTGGGCTCTGGTTTAAAAACACCCAAACGCTGGTTATTTAATAAGTTGCATCTGAATGACGCTGAGTGGGTAAAGTTTATGGACACTGAGATTAGACAATTTTTAATTCAGAACATTAATTCTGCAGAACCCAATATAGTTTGGGACACACTTAAAGCCTTCATTCGGGGGTTAGTAGTAAGTAAAGAGGCAGTCGCCGCCAAAAATGCTAAGGTGAAGAAATTAAAAATTGAAGATCAGATCCATATTTGTAATGCGGCCTTTTTAAAGAATCCCTCTTCCACCACCAAAGTTCAGCTTGAACAAGCCAAACGTGAGCTTTGCACTGTATATAGCACTCAAAGCGAGATCTTTTTCCAACAGTCTCAGCAGAAAATCTATGAGGAAAGCAACTTTACTGGTAGGCTCTTGGCGTGGCAGGCCAAGGAACAAGCAGCCACGAATCAAATCAAAGCTTTGAATTTCCCATGTCTAGCAGGCTTTACGGAGGATCCAGGTGAGATTAATCGTATTATGCTTGCTCATTATCAGACCATTTATGGCCAACTTCAGTCAGTCGATGATCTGTTGTTGAAAAAGTTCCTGCTTGAAAATCCACCACCCATGTTGATGGAAACAGATAAAAATCTTATGGCCCACTCGTTTTCATTAATAGAGTTGGAAGAGGTGATAAAGAGCTTACCTAATGCTAAAGCATGTGGCCCAGATGGCTTACCCACCGAATTTTATAAAACTTTTTTTAAGGCGTTTGGTGAATTCTTCCTCTTCTTGATAAATTCTATGCTAGATGGGGGGGGTATTCCAGAATCTTTTAAACAGGGAAATATTGTTAGCTTTCCGAAGAAGGGCAAAAATAAAAGGGATCCCAACTCTTATCGCCCAATTACATTGTTGAACTCGGACTATAAGATTGTTACAAAACTTTTATCTCTCCGGTTCAATAAATATGCGGCAAAATTGATACATGTCGACCAAAATGGATTTTTACCGGGCAGACAGTTAGCTACCAACACCCATTTTCTTGCAGAAGCCTTGGATTATTTTGAAATTCAGAACATCCATGCGTTAGTTTTATTGCTCGATGCGGAAAAAGCTTTTGATTTGGTTGTTTGGAAGACGTTGTTTTGTATTTTGAATTCTTTTAATATTCCAACGTCTTTTATACTCTTAATTCAGAATTTGTATAAGAATGCAGTGGCAAATGTAATTATTAATTCGACCGTGGCAGGGTCCATTAATATTAAGCGTGGCACAAGGCAAGGATGCCCTTTATCACCAGTACTATTCGCCTTTTTCATCGAACCCTTGGCAATCGCAATACGAAACTCCCCAGATATCCTTCCTCCAATTCCGACTATGCCGTCGTTAAAACTTTATGCAGACGATATTATGTTGTTAATTAAGCCTACAATAGAAGTACAAATCAAAGTCTTCCAACTATTCGAGGACTTTGAAGCATTAGGAGGGTATCGAATAAATAGAGCCAAAACGGAAGTTATACAATGTGGGAGAGCTGCTTTTGATTTACATCTAGACATCCAAGGCTCAGTAAATCTTAATCCAAAACGATATCTGGGGAGTTTCTATTCAGCGTCGTTTGAAGATTTATTTAAACTTAACTATACGCCACTTTTAAGAAAAGTTCAAGGGTTATTGATTCGTTGGAATATGCTTCCTTTATCCATCTTAGGTCGTGTGGCTCTTATCAAAATGTCTATTTTACCATTGTTTAATTTTCTGTTTTCTTCAATACCATGCACTTTATCAAGCTCGTTTTTCTCTCAGGTTGAGTCCATGTTTACAACTTTTTTATGGGCAAAAAAAAACCCTCGTTTAGCACTTGGCACTTTATATGAAGATTTAGATCAGGGAGGGCTCGCACTTCCGAATCTGAAATATTACTATGATGCTTATTTTGCACAGTATTTATCTAGGTTCAAGCCTTTACCACATGCACATTTTTATTGCAATTTCTTTTTTAATCTAATTTGTACTGAAACTCAGATTAACTCTCCCATGTTATTGTTTAGGTACCCAAAGTTGGTACGATATAAATGCCTCCAATTTATTTTTAAAAGACGTCAGGCCTTCTTTAAAAAATATTCTATCCCCACAATTAATTCAGCCACATTAATAGAAGAAATCCTTCCCTTAATAGGAATTAAACAACCCACCCACCTGACAGCAAAATGGGCGGAAGTCGGGTACCGTAAAATATCAGACTTCTTAAGGGGCGGTAACTGGATGACGGTAGCAGAAATATCTCCAGGGATCGCTAAGGATTTTATTTTGGTTAACTCTTATGGCTGTCTATATAAATATCTAGTAGAAGTAAACCCCACCTCTTTTATGATCCAAAATCAACTTGTAGAGGATTTGTTAGTTAAAGCAGTCAATAAGAATCCAGGTGCTTGGAAAACTTTCCTGGCTTCTTTCAAACAATTGGATCTTGAGTCAAAAGCAATTAAGAAATGGGCTGATCATGAAAATTGTGTAGTATCGCCTCAGATTTGGTCTACAATTAATAAGTAAAATTTCTGCACTCTCAGAGGGGCTAATTGGCGTAGGATCCTGTTTTTTAGTAAATGGTTATTATATCGAACCCCCGCTGTTTTAGCTAGGATGTTCACTAACCAGTCCTCTCAATGTTTTCGCTGCATGGATTATGCACACGCTAATTGGTCACATATTATGTTGAGTTGCCCAAATATCAAAATTTATTGGACTGAGATATTTTTTTCATTAGAACAAGAGTGCAATATAAAGCTTGAGGTTAACAGTAGGCTAATATTACTTGGTTATGACCCAGATCTTCTCTTCTCGGAATCCATGATTAGATTGCTCTACATAGCAATTGCGATCGCAAGGTCGCTTCTGCTGCAAAATTGGCGTTCGGATTCCATACCCTCAGCTATAAAATGGGTTCAGAAGATGAGGAGGGTCAAGAAGAGTGAATATACCTATGCCGCACGCATTGGAGGCCTTAAGAAGTTTGAGAAAATATGGGGTAATAAGTTTGATTTTTGATTATTAGCCTTGGGAGATATTTGAAATTGCTATTAAGACGTAATTGAGTCAGGGGAGGCTTTAACTTTTTTATGAATTTTACTAAAGTTGCCTTTAAGATAATTCTTTGTCTTAGATTGTTAAACAGGCTGAAAATTTGTAATATTCTCTGATCTATTAATCAATTATTTGTGTTGTAATATAACATCATGTTTTTAATCTGGTTGCAATAAAAAAAAAATTTTTTTTTAAAAAAAGACTGCACCTCAACATTCCATACCTTCTATTCTTGGAAAGACTATTCCACTAAAAGGCAGAAGAAAAGCAGGCATATGCAAACCCATCCTACATTAAGGCTAAGGTAACATAACACACTTAAGTCAGCACAGAATGGTGGTGGTTGAGGGTCATCATAGGGTGTCAGACCACAAAAGTGGCTGATTCACTACAGGGTGATCCATATCTTCAAAACAATGTCTTGCACAATATTCCGAATTTAATTGAATAGTCCTGGCTCCCCAATCTATCAACGGATTGTGTTCAGTCAACCAAGGTAGGCCCAAGATTAGTTGAAATTGGGGGGCGTCAATTAAATTAAACTGCAGGGTCTCTTGGTGTCCCTCAATGGTGGTCATGTGTACCGATTCTGTATGACTGATTATTGGTCCTAAAGTTAATTCAGTACCATAAACTTCTCGGACCTTCTCGCTTTTCTCCTTTTTAATGGCTTGTAATCCAATTTGATCCGCAAATTTATGGTCGCAGAAATTACCTGTTGCTCCAGAATCAACCATGACAATAACTCCGGTCAAATTTATACTTCTAAATCGTAGTGTTACTGTCATAACCAAATGGGGCGAAGAGACTTGTAACGTGTTCGCTACCTGATGGTCTGTTGGAGTTGTTGCTCCTTTCACAACCACGGGTCCAACTCTGCTCACCCGTGGTGCTTCTAGTTTTCCTTCTCCTTTGCTGGTAATTTTGGTCTTTTTAAACAGTTCCTGACAAAATGTCCACTTCCTCCACAATACAAACACAACTTGTTTAATCTTCGTTTCTCTTTTTCCTCCTTGGAGAGTGGACCTCTGATTACTCCAATTTGCATGGGTTCTGCTCCAGTGGAACTTTCTGCTGTTCGTGACGGTTCAGTTTTAACTCGATCAAAACGTGGAACACTAGGTCGAAACTCCCGTCTACGTTCTCCTTTTCGCTCGGTTTGTCGATGATCAATCTCTAGAGTCAAATCCACTAGGGCAGAGATGTCAGTAGGTCGATTCGGGATTTGGGAAAGGGCATCTTTCAATTCTTCTCGCAATCCCCTGTAAAATACTGCTGCTCTTTTATTTTCTAGCCAATTCGTCTCTACTATTAATTTATTAGATTGAGCTAGATAGGCCACGAGTTCTCGGTTACCCTGTTTTAATTCTAACAGTTTGTTGTCAGACGCCTGTGATGCAGTTCTACGATCAAAGATGCAAAGGAATTCTTTCTTGAAGTCTTCAAGGTTATATAAAATTGGATCATCTTGAGACACTAGTGGCATGGACCAGGAAGCGGCGTCCCCACCAAGGTAGGACAGGATGAACGCCACACAGGATTGGGCATCAGGGAAAATGGTTGGACGGCACATGAAGTGCAATGAGCACTGGGTCAAAACAATTTGTGCCTTTTGTGGATCTCCATTGAACCTCTCTGGTGGAGCAAGAGGAATTACGGGGGATAATGAGTGAATGACTTGGGTGGTGGCAAAAGACGGAGTGCTAGCGTTTGGATTCTGTGTAGTAAAAGATGTGGAGGCTTGACTGGCTACCTGAACTGGTGTTCCCGTTTTAAAGGTTATAATCTCCTGTCTTAATATCTTATTCTCCTCCTTCACTGCCTCTAAGCCCCTTGGTATATTACTCAAAATCTCGCATACATTTTTTAGATCCAGACCTTCCGTCATTCTGCTCAGGTGTTAGTACCAACTTGGGCACTTCACTCTGTCAGGGGAACTTAACGAATCACACAGGAGCAGAATGACGCTAACTCCCAATGCCCTTCTCAGGACCCTCCCTGCTAGGTTTGTTTTAATCCATCGCAGGTAAGTTCTGAGGGGGAAAGGGGATTGGACAGAGAAGAGACAGCTCCAAAACACTGCTGGTCCTGCTTAATCTTCTTCTTCAGGTTGTTAGGCTAGAAAAATTAAATAGTCAGATATATCGGTTACCTTGACAGACTGCTTTCCTTAATATAGATACATATACATTTAATAACTAATCTCACCAGTAAGTAGTTTTGGGCTTGCAACTCTTCTTACTTCTCTTGAGCGTTGTGTGTGTTTACCCAGAGAGGCCTTCTCTCTAATCACTTGTTCTTTTCCTTGCTGGCCGTTCTATTCTAAGGTTCTCTGTCTTGATAAAGGAAAAAACAATGTAAGTTATCTTTCTGTTCTGTAAGTAATGTAATGTAGTTCGATGTTCCCTTCCTACCTATGTACTTACTGGACAGGTGATTGAGATGTTTATAATTTGTCGCCTGAAGTATGAGAACTTCAATTAAATAGAGATATGAGGACAATTGCACCTGTCAAGATTTTTTCTAAAATGGAAGATTTTCTGATTTATGCTTCCCAGCCAATTAGAGAAGGTGCTTATAATCAGTTTGGCATGACTATTTATCACAGCTCTTATGGCGGCTGCCAAGACGTGTGCAATTTAATATTTTCCTTCTCAGGGAAAAAATGTAAGGAAGCGCGAACGGAAATCTCTCAGTGTTCGCACTTGTTCGTTTTTTGAATTACGCAGCTCAAAAGAGAGGCGCGTTTAAATATTGCAGAGGAATTTCTGTAACCTTGCCGGTAGTGCTCACGAACTGAAACGTACGCACAAGTTTAATTCCTGCAGCCTTTAGGTACCGCGAGGCACAAAAGGAACAGTGCCCGCGAGTAAACTTCAAATCCAGAATGAGAAATTCGATCTAGCATAACGCAGCTCAGAGAGACAATGCTCGCGTTTTTCCCTAGTGCGAATTTACAGGACTTTAAGAGTTAACTGAACTTGTCAACATTCTCTTCCTTGTCATTCTCTCAGGAAATACAATACTAAATATATTTAATTGGTTAAAGTTGAATTAATCTTCTTCACAGATTTATTTCAATCGTTAACGCAAGCAAGGCTTCAGTCAGAATTATGTTTCAACAGCTAATTGCCTGAAAACTTGGATGGGAACAGAAATAATACTTTGAAGTTGACACTAACCTTTAATCTTGAATATTGGTAGTAACCGACGAAGCTAACCCCGCATATTCGGCCTCTACCCTGACTAACTTTTGCGACGCATGAACAACAGGTGCTGCTCCAGAAGAATCTTCAGTGAAGTGCACAGTAGAATGTTGGAGCACACCTCACCAACTGTCATTTGCAGAAAGACTAGACTGCTAAACAGCGTTATGCTGTTGCAATGTCAGGATGTTGGCAGCCATGTTGGAGTTTGTACGGTGCCAACTAGCGCTCCAACTAAAAGGATTAGTTATTCTTAGAGTTTGTGAAGAGAGAATAGTAGCTACGGAGGAAATAGGAGGAGGAAACCTCCTGTGATTCCTGACAGCACCGTACCGGTGTAAGATAGGCCTCTTCTGGCACTGGATGTAGTAGCAGCACTGCCAGTGTAAGCCCGGCCTCTTCTGGCACTGGATGTAGGAGCAGCACCATACCGGTGTAAGATAGGCCTCTTCTGGCACTGGATGTAGTAGCAGCACTGTCAGTGTAAGCCCGGCCTCCTCTGGCACTGGATGTAGGAGCAGCACCGTACCGGTGTAAGCCAGACCTCTTCGGGCACTGGATGTAGGAGCAGTGCCGTACCGGTGTAAGATAGGCCTTATCTGGCACTGGATGTAGGAGCAGCACCGTACCGGTGTAAGATAGGCCTCCTCTGGCACTGGATGTAGGAGCAGCACTGTACCGGTGTAAGATAGGCCTCTTCTGCACTGGATGTAGGAGCAGCACCGTACCGGTGTAAGATAGGCCTCTTCTGGCACTGGATGTAGGAGCAGCACTGTACCGGTGTAAGCCAGACCTCTTCTGGCACTGGATGTAGGAGCAGCACTGTACCGGTGTAAGCCAGACCTCTTCTGGCACTGTGTTAGAATCCGGGTTCTCTGGTTGGCACAGGTAGATACTTGTGTCAAGCAGGGAACCTTTCCTCTAGTCAGGGTAAGGGGTTACACTCTAACAATAACCCCTGCTCACCCTCTAGGTAGCTTGGCGCGAGCAGACAAGGCGTTATCTTAGGGCGTTTAGGTTAAGCATTTGTGTACACACACACAGTAACTCAGCAACAACCCCACAAATGAACCCCACACTGGGATATATAAAAAATAGTTACTTTATATAACAAGACTTAGCACAAGACCAGATAACGTTTAAACGGCCCACAATACGATTTACAAAAAGAGTTCTTTACTTTAGCGTAGTATTAATGTTCTGTGCGCTTCGTTCCTTTCAGTATGCTTCGTACGCGTCAAAAATAGTCTTGGGGAACGGGTCTTACACGCACTGTAGGCGCTTCGGGATGAAGCGTACACCCTATGGTGCGAACAGGCACAGTACCTTTGTCTTTGGTGAGTTCGCCACGAAGGCTGCGCGGGCATCAAGCGTGATGTACGGTGCGTTGTCCTCCTGGCGCGGTCCGTACTACGGTACGTTGGACCTTGGGTGTGCAGGGCTTCAGGGGACGGTGCGTAGGTACGGTGCTTTCAATGTTCGTCGCGGCGTTCGCGCCGTACCATGAGATCGGCAATCTAGAGTTGAAGTGCAGGACACAAGCGAACAGTACGCTCCGCACAGGGGAGACGTACGTGACTACCGTACGCACCGCAGCCTTTCCAAAGCAGGGGAAAGGAGCGTACGCTGGGCAGTACGGTTCGTAGAGGATAGAAGCAAGTACGGTTCGCAGTCCTTTCGTTACAGTGCGAGCTACGCCTCGTAGGGGCCTGTTAGTCGTGTTGCTCAGGCCGGACGATACCTTCCTTTGCAGTGCGAGCTACGGCTCGTAGAGGGGCCTTAGTCACTTTGTTCGGGCCGGACAGCTTGGTGCAGGCTTCCAGGGGGGTACGCTTCGATCGTCGAGGCGTACACAGCAGTTCGCTACAGGATTACGGGGAAAACGGTCCGTTGTCCGGTGCGTTCTCACGGCGGTGAAGTCCACTGGTCCTGGGACTTCGTTCAGGGGCCAAGCTCACTCACAAGCCCTTGGAGATCTTCAGCACAAGTCAAATCAAAGTTTCTTGTGTCTTTTCTTCCTCTTCTTCAGCAGAAAGGCAACCACTGCAGGCCAGTCCCACAGGTCAGGGACAGTACTCCTCCATGCAGCTTTCCCAGTTCCTTCTCGTCGGACAGAGGTTTCTTCTTGGCAGGACAGGATCTAATTTCTTAGGAGCAGGGCTCCTACATTTATACACCATTTCTTTTGTCTTTGCAGGCCAGGGGGGCCCTTGCCTAGTTCGGTGCGGTTTCTGAGCACTTTGTTGACATGATGCAGGCTTCTTCTTTCAGTGTGCAGGGCAGTCATCAGACGCTCCACAGGGGGTGGAGCCAGCATTGTGGTGGAAGAGTACAGCCCTATTCAGAGTCCAGGTGTACTCCTCCCACCTATCTGTATGTCAATCTCTCTATTCACCACCAGGCTACCTAGCCCTGCCCCTCTGGGATTCCCCAGCCCTGTCACTCACACAAGCCTGGCAGCAGATACACATCAGCGCAGAGGCGGGCTGAAACACAGAACATTAAAGTAAACCTTGCTAACAGATGTATTTTATTATTCTGAGTTCAGGCATACTAAACTCGATTTTCTAAGCATGTTCCCTGGGTCTGTTAGGATCATAGGATGTAACAATTCCAACAGCCCATTCTGGCCTAAGAGAACAGGTAGCCTTACAATAGTGAAAAACAAAAATGGCTGAAATTCACTATTAGGACATGCCACACACATCAGGGCTTGTCCTACCTTATGCTTACAATGCAGCCTGCCCTTGGGCCTACCATAGGGATGACTAACATGAAGTTAAGGGAAGGTTTTGGGACTGGCAAGTGGGTGCACTTGCCAGTCAGCATGACAGTACCAGACTTTACGCAGGTTCTGCAATGGCAGACCTTTGACACATTTTACCAGGCCGCTTCTGTGGGTGGCACAACCAGTGCTGCAAGCCCACCAGCAGCATTTGTATTCACAAGCCCTGGGTACACCTGGTGCACTTTACTGGGGTCTGACAGTAAACCAAATAGGCCAATCATGGAATCCAACCACCATATACATTTTAAATAGGGAGCACTTGCACTGTGGCACTGGTTGGCAGTGGCACGGTGCTCTGAGCAGCTAACACCAGCAAAATACATGAGGCACAACGAAACGAAAAGTGGAAGGGAGACTCACGCCAAGGTGCCAGGTCTAACACACTGGATGTAGGAGCAGTGCCGTACCGGTGTAAGATAGGCCTCCTCTGCACTGGATGTAGGAGCAGTGCCGTACCAGTGGAAGCCAGACCTCTTCTGGCACTGGATGTCGGAGCAGCACCGTACCGGTGTAAGTCAGGCCTCTTCTGCACTGGATGTAGGAGCAGCACTGCCTGTGGAAGCCAGACCTCTTCTGGCACTGGTTGTAGGAGCAGAACTGTACCGGTGTAAGATAGGCCTCTTCTGCACTGGATGTAGGAGCAGCACCGTACCGGTGTAAGTCAGGCCTCTTCTGGCACTGGATGTAGGAGCAGCACCGTACCGGTGTAAGCCAGACCTCTTCTGGCACTGGATGTAGGAGCAGCACCGTACCGGTGTAAGCCAGACCTCTTCTGCACTGGATGTAGGAGCAGCACCGTACCGGTGTAAGCCAGACCTCTTCTGCACTGGATGTAGGAGCAGCACCGTACCGGTGTAAGCCAGACCTCTTCTGCACTGGATGTAGGAGCAGCACCGTACCGGTGTAAGATAGGCCTCTTCTGGCACTGGATGTAGGAGCAGCACCGTACCGGTGTAAGATAGGCCTCTTCTGGCACTGGATGTAGGAGCAGTGCCGTACCGGTGTAAGATAGGCCTCTTCTGGCACTGGATGTAGGAGCAGCACCGTACCGGTGTAAGATAGGCCTTCTCTGGCACTGGATGTAGGAGCAGTGCCGTACCGGTGTAAGATAGGCCTCCTCTGCACTGGATGTAGGAGCAGTGCCGTACCAGTGGAAGCCAGACCTCTTCTGGCACTGGATGTCGGAGCAGCACCGTACCGGTGTAAGTCAGGCCTCTTCTGCACTGGATGTAGGAGCAGCACTGCCTGTGGAAGCCAGACCTCTTCTGGCACTGGATGTAGGAGCAGTGCCGTACCGGTGTAAGATAGGCCTTCTCTGGCACTGGATGTAGGAGCAGCACCGTACCGGTGTAAGATAGGCCTCCTCTGGCACTGGATGTAGGAGCAGCACCGTACCGATGTAAGTCAGGCCTCTTCTGCACTGGATGTAGGAGCAGCACCGTACCGGTGTAAGCCAGACCTCTTCTGGCACTGGATGTAGGAGCAGCACCGTACCGGTGTAAGCCAGGCCTCTTCTGCACTGGATGTAGGAGCAGCACCATACCGGTGTAAGCCAGGCCTCTTCTGCACTGGATGTAGGAGCAGCACCGTACCGGTGTAAGCCAGGCCTCTTCTGGCACTGGATGTAGGAGCAGCACCGTACCGGTGTAAGCCAGGCCTCTTCTGGCACTGGATGTAGGAGCAGCACCGTACCGGTGTAAGATAGGCCACGCAGGGCTCTCATTTTGATTTATGAAGCCACAAAAAGCCACCCTGCGTGGCTTTGAATGCCCTTATATATCATGAGTAAGTTGACGCAGCGCGAATCGCTGGATCGCCATACGCTGCGCCCGGGATGCGTTCCCTGGGCGTTGCATCGCGTTTTCCCATTCAACACCCTAGATTTACAAGATCATGTGAAAATGGGGAAGTGCCAAATCTTCACGTCTCCCGAGGTGAGGCTAACGAGGATAAATATGTACATTTCTTTTCTTTTTTTCCCTAAGATTTTACACCAAGTTTGCATCACAAAAGTAACAGAAGTCGATGTAAAATCTTTTTTTACCTATTTACTTTCCAGCGCTAAACCTGTTTAGCGCTGGAAAATCACATGAAACCAACGAAAAGCAGCGCATAGTGCTGCTTTGCATTACTTAGCGCCTAGTGGGCGTACCATGGGTGGCGCATGGGTGTTCCCATGCAACCAACAAAGGATTTTGACGCCAAACCCGATTTACGTAATAAATAGGGTATTGGGGCAAAAAACTTTGCCCATTTCAAATTAGCGCCATGAAGGAGAAATGCTTTCATTTCTCTTTCTTTTCCCACGTTGCACGTGTGCTGCGCTGTACAGCACGTGTACAAAGAGGGACAAGCTTTAAAGTTAGTCTAAGCGTTGTATTTTGTACTGAAAGGGATCCTTCGAGTACAAAACCGATGCCAGACTCACAGAGACACCTCGCACTATGGTGCACCGTGTCAGATGTGGTGATTGCCGCAGTATTGACACAAATAGCAATTTAAATACCACTTTTTTTTTATTATGCTGCATGCTGACACAAGCGCTTTACGTTACACGTACATATGCTGCATGCTGACACAAGCGCTTTACGTCACACGTACATATGCTGCATGCTGACACAAGCGCTTTACATCACACGTACATATTATGCTGCATGCTGACACAAGCGCTTTACGTTACACGTACATATGCTGCATGCTGACACAAGCACTTTACGTCACACATACATATGCTGCATGCTGACACAAGCGCTTTACGTCACACGTACATATGCTGCATGCTGACACAAGCGCTTTACGTCACACGTACATATGCTGCATGCTGACACAAGTACTTTACGTCACACGTACATATGCTGCATGCTGACACAAGCACTTTACGTCACACGCACATATTATGCGTCACACGTACATATGCTGCATGCTGACGCAGGCGCTTTACGTCACACGTACATATTATGCTGCATGCTGACACAAGCGCTTTGCGTCACACGTACATATGCTGCATGCTGACACAAGCGCTTTACGTTACACGTACATATGCTGCATGCTGACACAAGCGCTTTACGTCACACGTACATATGCTGCATGCTGACACAAGCGCTTTACGTCACACGTACATATTATGCTGCATGCTGACACAAGCGCTTTACGTTACACGTACATATGCTGCATGCTGACACAAGCGCTTTACGTCACACATACATATGCTGCATGCTGACACAAGCGCTTTACGTCACACGTACATATGCTGCATGCTGACACAAGCGCTTTACGTCACATGTACATATGCTTCATGCTGACACAAGCGCTTTACGTCACACGTACATATGCTGCATGCTGACACAAGCACTTTACGTCACACGCACATATTATGCGTCACACGTACATATGCTGCATGCTGACGCAGGCGCTTTACGTCACACGTACATATTATGCTGCATGCTGACACAAGCGCTTTGCGTCACACGTACATATGCTGCATGCTGACACAAGCGCTTTACGTCACACGTACATATGCTGCATGCTGACACAAGCACTTTACGTCACACGCACATATTATGCGTCACACGTACATATGCTGCATGCTGACGCAGGCGCTTTACGTCACACGTACATATTATGCTGCATGCTGACACAAGCGCTTTACGTCACACGCACATATTATGCTTCATGCTGACACAAGCGCTTTACGTCACACGTACATATGCTGCATGCTGACACAAGCACTTTACGTCACACGCACATATTATGCTGCCACTGCTGGAGCGGCGGGACACCTCTGCAGAGGTAGCTGTTCGCGCTTCATAAATGTCGGTATTTATTTATTATACGTTGACAATAAGTCATATGCGTGTACATCAATATAAGGGACGTGTTACATATGACAGTGAGGGTTACAAGGTGTAGGAGGCCCACGAGCTTCATATCTCGCCGTACTACGTTAGAAAGATTACAATTTATGAACTGCGAGTAACAAAAGGATCTCGGTCTTGAAATTAGTCACCCGCGTACCCATTTACATTGCAGCGTTGTGATTGGTCAGCGGAGCCTGCCCGTTCTTCCTGGCTTTCTGTTCCTCGAGTCCTGCGAGGAGAGCCGGAGCATAGTACCCCCAGGGGCACCCCGCTTTCCCCCCTCCCCCAAATTAGGTTACCCAAAGAAGACACAAGAAACAGTTGTAAATGGGTAACAAATGCTGCAGGATTTATTACATAATTCCAGGATATGTAATAGGTGGGTTATCTTACGGGCGATCCAAGGGCAGGCGGCCATCTACTTCACCTGCCCCGCCTGATGAGCCGGGCAGCACGGGAACGACCCGCAAGTGCTGCCCCCCAAGTGATTCTTTTTTCGATCACGTGCCGTTGAGATTCTACTCACACCCCCCCTCTCGGGGCGGAGCGTCGCATAGCAAGCCCCCGGTTGTTCAGGCCCACAACCGCCCACAGGCCTAGCGGGGCGCCGACCGGCTTCCGGGACCTCTCTGGAGGCTCCTCGTTTTGGCTCAGGCACCACGTGGTGCCGCGCAGAGGTACCCTTTGTACCGGCCTGCTTCCAGATCGCCCTGTAACTCCGCCTGCAACGAAAAGAAAACATTAAAACGTTCACCAAAAAACCCCCACCCCACCACACCACGCCGGGTAAGCGGTAGGGAGGGTAAAAGGCGAGGTGGGCGACAAAGAGGTCGCCAGTGAGGGTGGGGGAAGGCTAAATAGCCTTCCCCTCACACCTGGGCCCGGAAGTGACGCGCCTTTCGCGTCACTTCCGGCCCTCGACACGGAGGGGGGCAACAATCGGGATCCCCGCCCCCGCCCCCGCCCCCCCCCGAAGGAGGGAGTGGGGAGGGGTGACCGGGGCCCCGGGGCCACTAAGGCGCCGACCGCCGAGTGGCCCCCTGCGGGGGCCGCGGTCAGCGGCATAGTACCCCCAGGGGCACCCCGCTTTCCCCCCTCCCCCAAATTAGGTTACCCAAAGAAGACACAAGAAACAGTTGTAAATGGGTAACAAATGCTGCAGGATTTATTACATAATTCCAGGATATGTAATAGGTGGGTTATCTTACGGGCGATCCAAGGGCAGGCGGCCATCTACTTCACCTGCCCCGCCTGATGAGCCGGGCAGCACGGGAACGACCCGCAAGTGCTGCCCCCCAAGTGATTCTTTTTTCGATCACGTGCCGTTGAGATTCTACTCACACCCCCCCTCTCGGGGCGGAGCGTCGCATAGCAAGCCCCCGGTTGTTCAGGCCCACAACCGCCCACAGGCCTAGCGGGGCGCCGACCGGCTTCCGGGACCTCTCTGGAGGCTCCTCGTTTTGGCTCAGGCACCACGTGGTGCCGCGCAGAGGTACCCTTTGTACCGGCCTGCTTCCAGATCGCCCTGTAACTCCGCCACAGCCCTGGAGGCGGCTAACCGTCGCAGCCAGGGCCCCCCACCAACCTAGCTCTTTACCTGCACCCTCTATTCACCAATGCTTCGCTTAAATCCAATAAAAACAGGTCCATGCCTATTTGGGAGAGGTGTACTCCATCCAAGTCGAAGTACCCCTTCACATTCCCCCGAATCATCTCATGGCGAATAAAGCCCAAACCCCTTTGGGCTGTGAACTTACGCATTGCTCCATTAATGCGCCTCCTGGAGTGCTCTACCGCTTCTAAGGATTTAGCTCCCCGCCAAGACCTGCGGGGGATGATCTCCGACCACACGATCTCACACTCGCCCAGACGCTTGCAGATTTCCCCTAAGTCTCTTTTCATGGCTAATAACAGCAATCGTCTCCCTAGGGTAACAAGGTCGTTACCGCCCAGGTGTATCACCAACAGGTGGGGCAAGGTGGACCCGTGTGCTCTTAGTCTCTGCTCGATCTTATTCCTGAGTTCGAACCATCTCATCCCCGGCACCCCCATCCATTCCACTTCGGTCTGAGGGAAGTGTCGCATCCAATTTCGGTGCAATGCCCATTGGGCCACCCGGGCGACAAATGAATGCCCGATCACCCACACCACTCGTCCTAATAAAGAGGAGACATGGTGTACACACAAGTTATTTAATCAGAAAGGGTGATTTCAACGATACACACCATAAATCACAAACACATTACTAACAGCTGCCTCACGGGCGAACGTATATCTTATAGCAATCAGATTCCCAACGCCCCAGTTTCTTCACCTGAGCGGCCTCTAATCCCGCCAGGTGAGCGGCGGTGGCAGCGCCAATGCGGAAGGAGTGGCTGGAATACCTTCTGTCCGGCCGGGCGCGCCCCGCCCTGGCTAAACTGGCCCTGATTACCTGCTCGAACTGGTATCTAGTTACAGGGGTACCATTTGAATGCAACAGGAGATAACCAGGGCCAGGCGGTCTGTGTTCCAAAAACGCCTTTACCCATTGTACTGGGCAGAACCTGGGGTCACCTAGGGGCTGGAGAACCACCCTGATCCCCCGCCCCGCCTGATCAGTCTTGGACTTGCGTAAAAGAATGGTCAGTGACCCGGAAATGGACACGTCTGAAATTGCCAGCGCATCCCCTGAACAGTCGACCTTGGACCTAGCCACTAACTCACTGACTCTGAAAGCCCCGAAGAATGCTAAGCAGAATGTGGCTGAAAACAGCGTGGCCTCGTAATGAGAGTAGGTGACTAACTCGAGAGCCCCTTGCATGCCTTTCAGGATTTCGAAATCAATGGGCGCTCGATTATCAGGGGCCCTGGGCTCCTCCCTAGCCCAACCCTTCAAGGCGGCCCGGATGGGATAGGAGTTAGTGGGATCCGCCCCGCCAGACAACCTAGTGTCGTGGCTTACGGCTGCCAAGTGACTGCCCACCCATGAGCGGCTCTTCCCTTGTCCCCTAGCCCACACCAGGAATGCTCGGACCTGGGACACCAACGCAGCCCCTGAAGTACCCAGTGCCACAGAAGTTGCTCTGAATGTTGCCATGTGGGCGCTGTAACGCTTTCTGGTACCTGGGGCCAGAGCTCTTTCTCCCATCGCTTTCAGGCTCAGTCCCACTGCAGGATCCTCCATAGATGGTCCGGGAATGGGGTCATCTGCGCTCTCGCCCGCGGCCAGGCCTCCCTGAATCGGAGCCACTGAAAACGAGAAAGAGCGTCAGCTGCCACATTTTGAATCCCCTCAATGTGCCTGGCTTTAAACTCCACATTGATGCGCAGGCAAGCCCGGACCAACTCCCTTAGTAAGCACAGCACCAGCCGGCACCTGGCGGACTGGTTGTTAATTGCCTGAACGACCGCCATGTTGTCAGACCAGAACACCACCTTTCTGTCTGACAATGCCGCCGGCCATAGGTGTAATGCAACAACAATCGGGAAGAGCTCCAACACAGTAACATTTTTGGTGATCCTACGCCTGCGCCAAACATTGGGCCATCCCTGCGCGCACCATTCTTCGCCCAGGATAGCCCCAAAACCTTCCCTGCCTGAGGCATCTGTGAAAAGACATAGTTCCTGACTATCAATCCAGGGCTGCTTCCAAATAACTGTCCCGTTAAAGCAGGCGAGGAATTCGCTCCATACCGCCAGATCCTGCTTCAGCCCTGTCCCCAGCTTGACCCAGTGATGTTTCTTCTTTATACCAGCAGTCGCCCTAGCTAGCCTGCGTGCAAAGACCCTCCCCATGGGTATGACCTTTAGCGCAAAATTCAGGGTTCCTAGCAGGCATTGGATTTCACCCAGAGTAGCCTTGTCCCTACCCAGTAGATCGCAGATCTCCTGACGCAGGGCCTGTACCTTATCCGCAGGGAGTCGGGACACGCCCTTTACCGTGTCCAACTCGATGCCCAAGAATACCAAAACCTGCGCCGGACCCTCGGTCTTACCAGGAGCTAAAGGTACGCCCAGGTGTCCTGCCAATTCCTTGAAACATTGCAGCGCCCGTGCACAATCTTGCGAGTCAGCTCCCCCGATGAACAGGAAATCATCCAGGTAGTGGGTCACTCCCTCAATGCCATACCTGTTTGTTAGGGCCCACTGTAGGAAGGAGCTGAACGCCTCAAAGTACGCACAGGACACCGAGCAACCCATGGGCATACACCTATCATAAAAGACCTGGTCCCCCCACTTGAAGCCCAGAAGGTGTTGGCTGTCCGGGTGTACTGGTAGCAGCCTGAAGGCCGATTCGATATCCGACTTGGCCAACCAGGCTCCCTTCCCTGCCCTCCTGATCATGTCGACTGCCAGGTCTAGGGAGCAGTAAGACACTGAGCATCTACCTTCGTCAAGCCAGGAATTCACGGAGTCCCCTTCTGGGTGTGATAGGTTGTGGATAAGTCGGAAAGCCCCTGGCTCCTTTTTTGGTACCACCCCCAGGGGAGAAATCACAAAGTGGGGCATAGGGGGTGATGAAAATGGGCCCGCCACCCTGCCCAAAGACACCTCCTTCGCTATTTTATCCCGCACTACCTCCGGGTGTTCCCTAGCTGACTTCTGATTTTCCGCATCCCTGCTCACTAAGGGGCCTTGATAAGGAATGCGGAAACCGTCTAAGAAACCCTCAGAAATGAGGGACCCTTCCTTGCCAGTGTAACCGCGGAGTGCGCTGAGGAGGTTCTTTACGCAGATGGGAGAGGGCCCTTTCACATGGTCGTGTGGGGCTAGGTCATGCGCGCTGGCAGCTGTGTACGCAGGGGGCCAAAGCGCAGGAGGGGGGAACCCCCCCGGGCTACTTGCTCGATGAAGGCTTGTCGGGGGTGTCGCGCTTGGAGCATGCGGTAGCGGCATGGGGTGCCCCGCACACACTGCAGTTGTGGGAGAAACGGCATGATTTGTCCCAGGAGCAGAACCCTGCATTGAAGAGCCTGCAAGTTCCAGAAGACCGTGCCCGAAAGCCAGGCCTGCGACCCCCCCCACGCCCGCCCCGAAAGGACTTCCTGCTCTCCCATTTCCTCTCCTTTTTATCCTCTTTCTCTTTGCTCTTTACACCGCTCTCTGTACCTGACTTCGTCGTAGACCCCTCAGTATGCTTGCCCATGTGTTTTACCCATAAACGGACCTCCAACTGGTCCCATTCAAGATCTGGGCAGATTGCTCTCTGTCTGCGGAAGTCACAGTCGTAGTGGTACCATCCCATGCCCCCACCCTTAGCAGCCTCTTCAGTAATCACGCTTGCATAGTGGAAGAGACCAGGCCCTTCATCTGGGAATTTCTCCACTATCACTGCCGCAAAAATGGCAAAGGCCTGACCCCAAGTCACAATATTTTTGGTGGGATATACATGATACCGCACCCGCTTGTCCTCTTCCTTGTTGCCCATCCTCCTGGTATCTACCCCCTCCGCCCCATGCATGAGAAGGGTGAAGATATCAATAAATTCCCTGCGCCAAATCCCTTCTTTGGCCACTAGAGGGACCATCCAAGCGAGTGAACAGCGGCCCGATACTAGCGGGGCCGTGGTAACTAGAGGCTTAGGTGCTACGGCTAGCGTTGGTGCCGGCGTCGGTACCACTGGGGGAACCACTACTGCAGTATCGACCGCACTTGCCGCGCTCTCGGCCACAGCAGCAGCTGGGGGTGTGGGCCGCGGAGGAGGTTCCAACGCAGCCGGCGGCTGACACCACACCTGCGTGAAGCCCCCCCGCGCCGGGTGAACAGTCGGCGGCGGTGGGGCGGCCGGACCAACCCCTAGGGGTGACCTGGCAAGCAGCAGACCGGATCTGACCTCAGCCATGAAGTCTTTTAAAGTGTCTGAAAGCTTACCCAAATCCTCTGCTGAGGCAAATGTCGCCTGGGGCGGGCCAGGCAGTCCATTGTGCGCCCCCGTCCCCAAGCTAACCGCCGCCTGGGGGGGCGCTGGGGCCCTGTGAGGAGGGGCCGCTCTATTCCGCGCCGGTGGTTGTTCAACCGGAAAGTCTTTGCTCGTGGGGCGGCGGATTCTTTTCGACCGTGACGGGCCCGCAACCTCCCCTACATCCTTATCCGTAGCCGGACCGTCCATCGCTATCCCAGAGTCTGGGGGGGTACTGGCTTTCAATAGTTCCATCGCCCAAGCTAAACCCTTGGCCCTCGTCAGCTCCAAGAAAGCGGCAATCCGTGCTTCCTCCGAAGTGTCCGGCACGGACTCCTCAACCTGTGTCCCTGGTGTGAAAAGGGGGGGGGATAATCCTTGGCTGTCCATCACTTAGCAGTTGTTCTCTCTTATCTGCAATTGGGAAAGAGAGAAAGTTAACCGCCTGTTCACCCCCTTTGAGGTTAGTTCTTCGCTCCTGAGTGCCACATGCTACTCCGAGAGGTACCCCCATCCCCCAACTGCCCGTACTTACTCCCGTCTGAGCCCCGAATACGGACGGTGTTTGTCTCGCGTCTCTCTGTCGCCAATTAATAATCCTCCAGTCAGTGAAAGCGGACGAACGTACTGCAAAAGAAACCAGCATAAGCGCAAGAAATATGCATACACGAAAAGGCGTGGCTGTACCGCAAGAAAAAAGGGGGGGGGGAGAGTGGGGGGGGGGGGGGGAGAGAGGACACAGGTGCTCATACACATCACGTTTAACCACGCACACCCTGTTCGCGTCTGCCCTCATCCCCACCCTGAACCTGGCAAGCAGCATGGTGCTCGCTTGCGCCCCACCCCCATACTACCTTCCTGGCGCCCATTTGCCCCAAAATCACAGTCTCGCGTGAACGAACACGACCAAATCTCCGTTCATTTGCCTTTATTGTAGCGTGCCTACAAAATTATTGGCACACTTTACATTACATATTACATACACACGGGGAATAATGCTTTGCCCAGGACGGCGACGCGACCCGCGGCTCGCAGCCCGCCCTTTGGGGGGGGGGGGGGGGAGATCTGGAGCACAGAGACGAGAGCCCAACGGGTGGTCATACATATCACTTCTTACAATGCCCACCTCGCTCGCCTCGACCCCCACCCCAACCACGGCAACTGGTGCGCGCCTGCGCCACACCACTGAAGTTTAGGTTGCCCATTTAGCCATCGCCCCACCGGCCAGATGCAGCGGTGCCCACCTCTATCATGCTGCCCCCGCCGCAAAGGCACCTCCTATGTAGCGTCGAGATAACCCCAAGGTAATGGGAGTGCTAGACGCAAGCGGTGGTTTAAGCATCGTTGTAATTTAGAAAGATGATTTCGAAATTTCGCCACCTTATGACATTTAGACCGCGTTCCCGGGACTCGAACCCCTGTCCTGTGAGACAATTTACGACCGTAGGCACCAGACTTAACATTGAGCTATAGCTCTTGGTTAATTCCATGTAGGTTTGAATCGCGCGAAGGTGTGACGGCGCTACACTTGAGCGTCCGTCGCGATATCTAATTAGTGTAGATTTTAACAGCGCGAGTGTATGACAGCGCTTTCACACACATTACCCAGTGCCAGAAATGACGGTGCTTTGATGCCCGCCAACAAACAGTTACTAAACGTAAGCGACTCGCCCAGAATCAAGATGGTGTGGAGTCTGGGGGTGGGGGGGTGCCGCATGAGAGCCTCCCCCCCCCACTTATTATGTATATTGACGAAGGTTTGTATTTTGCGAAGGTACGACAGCGCTTTAACTGCAACAGGGTTACAATATTCATGTAATGCAGGTGTGTACTATGCGACGGTTCGACGGCGCTTTACATGAGCACCGGTTACCTTACGCCTCCAAAGCAGGTTTGAACCGTGCGACCGAAATGACGGCTCTTTAAATGAGCACCGGTTGCATTCGCGCACGGGGAGATTAAGTGATTCACCCAGAAACCAGGATGTGGAGTCGACCTCTAGGCTCGAACCCTGGTTTCCCGGCTCAAAGACGAAAACCAACCAACCGACTACAATCTTTCTCCTACAAGGCACGATGCGGACGCGCATCCCCCATGATTGAGAACATGAGCCGCGGCCCTTAGCACAGCAGCAGCCTAACGTATCAAAGCTACATCTTAAAACAGGGGGGGATTGAGTGAAACACCCCGAAAAAACAGAATGCAAACGCGGCCCCGATACACCACAAACCCGACCGATTGTGTTTGAGGACCTGTGCCTCACTGATTGCAATCTGAATCATTATCGCCGTTCGTTATCTAGCGGGCACGCGACCCGAATGAATTGCAGCAGGGCCGTATCTACCCGACCATTCCTACACCGGAAGATTACGTGGTCTGCCCCGACTCCCGGGATGTGGAAGTGAGCTCGCTGTTCGATGCTCGACACCCCGAGAGCGCCACAGATTGCATGCACCAGGATCCTACTAGGCACCGTGCACTGCTGCTCTCGATATCTCTGCCACAGCGATGTCCATCTAACGCCATGACTGCCCAGTGCCCCCTTTCCCCCGATGTACAGAAAGGATGCGACCCGGATCTCGCCCCAGGGGCCCCGACGCCCAGGAGTAGGCAACCGTAGCTCAATAATCGACACCAGATGCCGAGCCCGCGACACAATGGCACGGAACTGCCCCCTGCGCGGCCCGCACTCCCCAAAACCCCGCAACGGACCAAGCGAAATCAAAACATCGCGCTCTTTAGCCCAAAAACGCCTCCCCAGCCCCCCATCTTGCATCCCCTCCGCCCGTGGCGATCCTCGCCACAGGGCCCCGTCGACCTGGTACTGCCCAGGGACAGGGCCGGGGCGGAGTAGGTGCTGCAAGACTCACCAGACAAGAAGCGTGGAGGCGACGACGATCACTGAGGCGTGGGGGCCGGCGGAGCACGAGGAGGCGCGGACGACGGACCAAAAGGCGAGGTGGGCGACAAAGAGGTCGCCAGTGAGGGTGGGGGAAGGCTAAATAGCCTTCCCCTCACACCTTGGCCCGGAAGTGACGCGCCTTTCGCGTCACTTCCGGCCCTCGACACGGAGGGGGGCAACAATCGGGATCCCCGCCCCCGCCCCCCCCCCGAAGGAGGGAGTGGGGAGGGGTGACCGGGGCCCCGGGGCCACTAAGGCGCCGACCGCCGAGTGGCCCCCTGCGGGGGCCGCGGTCAGCGGCAGAGACGCAGGACCCGGCCGCAAGGCGCAACCCCACGCCACCACGCCCCAGTCCCCACCACCCGCGAGTCATGCCGGCCGCTTTCTCCTTCTAAATAAATGTATAAGTTGAGGCCCAGACTTTGTATCCCAGTTGCCTCAATATTTTGGCTCAACCCCAATGCAAAATCTAATTTGTTAAATATTGTAGTGCACTCAAATGTACTCATGATAGACCGACTTAATATGCATGTCACTCCTAGTGATGTCACTTCCGGTCATGTCACGCCCAATCTGCCTACTTTGGTGAGCCCCCCCACTTCTGTTTGAATACGACGAAGATGAGGCGAGGGAGACCGGATCACGATATTAAAACTGGACTTCAGCCCAGTCTTGAACAGTGACCTTTGTACACATTCGAACCAGAATGAGGAAGTGTCGTCACAACGTGCGCGTGCTCTCTCTTTCAGTGCCTGACGCGCCCCTTCGTGAATGCAGCACGCTAGGCGCTAGACCCAGGTTCTATATCTGGCAGCTGACATGGCAAAGCCTCAAAAACTGCTGATCGGAGCCGAGAGCAGCTGTAAATGAAGTATTTTGGGAGCATTTGCATCCGGGACATAAACCTTCACCGAGTGTTTGAAATGCAGCGCGTTCACTTCTTCCTCTCGCATGATGTCTGATCCTGAGCATCTGACTGCAGCAGGGAGGGTGAAGGGGTGTCCAGACAGACTGCCGCAGGGAGGGTGAAGGGGTGTCTAGACAGACAACAAGATGGTTTGTGCTGTTAGACAGGTCCAGGTACTTGTCCACAATAAGATGGTATGTGCTGTTAGACTGGTCCAGGTACTCGTCCCAGATAAGATGGTTTGTGCTGTTAGACTGGTCCAGGTACTTGTCCAAGATAAGGTGGTTTGTGCTGTTTGACTGGTCCAGGTACTCGTCCAAGATAAGAGCGGTGGTGCTGTTCCAGGTACTCGTCCACGATAAGATGGTTTGTGCTGTTAGACTGGTCCAGGTACTCGTGCAAGATAAGAGGGTTGGTGCTGTTAGACAGGTCCAGGTACTCGTCCACGATAAGATGGTTTGTGCTGTTAGACTGGTCCAAGAACTCGTCCACGATAAGATGGTTTGTGCTGTTAGACTGGTCCAGGTACTCGTCCTAGATAAGATGGTTTGTGCTGTTAGACTGGTCCAGGTACTCCTGCAAGATAAGAGGGTTGGTGCTGTTAGACAGGTCCAGGTACTCGTCCACGATAAGATGGTTTGTGCTGTTAGACTGGTCCAAGAACTCGTCCACGATAAGATGGTTTGTGCTGTTAGACTGGTCCAGGTACTCGTCCTAGATAAGATGGTTTGTGCTGTTAGACTGGTCCAAGAACTCGTCCACGATAAGATGGTTTGTGCTGTTAGACTGGTCCAGGTACTCGTCCTAGATAAGATGGTTTGTGCTGTTAGACTGGTCCAGGTACTCGTCTACGATAAGGTGGTTTGTGCTGTTAGACTGGTCCACGTACTCGTCCACGATAAGAGGGATGGTGCTGTTTGACTGGTCCAGGTACTCGTCCACGATAAGAGGGATGGTGCTGTTTGACTGGTCCAGGTACTCGTGCAAGATAAGAGGGTTGGTGCTGTTAGACAGGTCCAGGTACTCGTCTACGATAAGGTGGTTTGTGCTGTTAGACTGGTCCAGGTACTCGTCCAAGATAAGATGGTTTGTGCTGTTAGACTGGTCCAGGTACTCGTCCAAGATAAGGTGGTTTGTGCTGTTTGACTGGTCCAGGTACTCGTCCAAGATAAGAGCGGTGGTGCTGTTCCAGGTACTCGTCCACAATAAGATGGTTTGTGCTCTTAGACTGGTCCAGGTACTCGTGCAAGATAAGAGGGTTGGTGCTGTTAGACAGGTCCAGGTACTCGTCCACGATAAGATGGTTTGTGCTGTTAGACTGGTCTAAGAACTCGTCCACGATAAGATGGTTTGTGCTGTTAGACTGGTCCAGGTACTCGTCCTAGATAAGATGGTTTGTGCTGTTAGACAGGTCCAGGTACTCGTCTACGATAAGGTGGTTTGTGCTGTTAGACTGGTCCAGGTACTCGTCCTAGATAAGATGGTTTGTGCTGTTAGACTGGTCCAGGTACTCGTCTACGATAAGGTGGTTTGTGCTGTTAGACTGGTCCACGTACTCGTCCAAGATAAGATGGTTTGGTTGGCAGTCTCTCTCTCTCTTCTCCTAAGGTAGCGACACTGGCCCATTCAAAGCTCCTCGGTTGGCAGTCTCTCTCTCTCTCTTCTCCTAAGGTAGCGTCGCTGGCCTATTCAAAGCTCCTCGGTTGGCAGTCTCTCTCTCTCTTCTCCTAAGGTAGCGTCGCTGGCCCATTCAAAGCTCCTTGGTTGGCTGTCTCTCTCTCTCTCTTCTCCTAAGGTAGCGACACTGGCCCATTCAAAGCTCCTCGGTTGGCAGTCTCTCTCTCTCTTCTCCTAAGGTAGCGACACTGGCCCATTCAAAGCTCCTCGGTTGGCTGTCTCTCTCTCTCTCTTCTCCTAAGGTAGCGTCGCTGGCCCATTCAAAGCTCCTCGGTGGGCAGTCTCTCTCTCTCTCTCTCTTCTCCTAAGGTAGCGTCGCTGGCCCATTCAAAGCTCCTCAGTTGGCTGTCTCTCTCTTCTCCTAAGGTAGCGACGCTGGCCCATTCAAAGCTCCTTGGTTGGCTGTCTCTCTCTTCTCCTAAGGTAGCGTCGCTGGCCCATTCAAAGCTCCTCGGTGGGCAGTCTCTCTCTCTCTCTTCTCCTAAGGTAGCGTCGCTGGCCCATTCAAAGCTCCTCGGTGGGCAGTCTCTCTCTCTCTCTCTCTTCTCCTAAGGTAGCGTCGCTGGCCCATTCAAAGCTGCTCGGTTGGCAGTCTCTCTCTCTCTCTTCTCCTAAGGTAGCGTCGCTGGCCCATTCAAAGGTCCTTGGTTGGCTGTCTCTCTCTTCTCCTAAGGTAGCGTCACTGGCCCATTCAAAGCTCCTCGGTTGGCAGTCTCTCTCTCTCTCTTCTCCTAAGGTAGCGTCGCTGGCCCATTCAAAGCTCCTTGGCTGTCTCTCTCTCTCTCTCTCTCTCTCTCTCTCGTCTCCTAAGGTCGTGAGACGCCTGTAATGGTTTGTACGAGCAATCTCTAGGGTAATCTCCCCTGACATCTTCCCACTTGAATTAAAACCAGAATGACTGCTTTCCTTAACTTGGGTCTCAGTTTTTTGCAATCGGAGTCAATTTTCCACTCTCAATCATGGACACCGTGGACTCCTGAGAACTCACAGACCCCTGTCCCACCACATCTTCAACCTCGGCAGAAAGATGACGGGCGACAAGCTCAAGAATGTCCTGGGCACATCCATCACCGGCCCAGCTCCAGCGAAGGTTCTTGAGAAGACAATCAACCAGCAACCCACCGAACACCTGGAACACAACAACCTCCTGAAACCCTCTCAATCCAGATTCTGAGCCAACCACAGCAACAAGATAGTACTCATCGCAGCCTCCAACGACATCAGGGCCTTGCTGGACTGTGGCGAAACGCAGCCCTCATCCTCCTGAGCCTGTTAACCGCCTTTGATTCCGTCTCCCATCACATCTTGATCAACAGACTCCACCACATCGGAGTCCAAGGTGACTCCCTCAAATGGATCTCCTCATACCTCACCGGAAAAACCCAGCAATCCATTTTCCACCATTGACCGCGGAACCCAAGAAGTTAATCTGCGGCGTCCCACAGGGATTGTCCCTCAGACCCACCATCTTCAACACGTACGTGACCCCCTGGGCCAACACCATCAGATGGCACCGACTCAACATCATCTCCTACAGCAACGACACCCAGCTCATCCTCTCGCTGTCAGAAGACCTCTCCTCCACCAGAGCGAACTTCCAAAGGTGTATGAAGAACGTGGCCGACTGGATGAAGGACAACAGTCTCAAACTCAACACGGACAAAACAGAAGTCCTCATCTTTGGGAACAACACCTCGCTGTGGAACGACGCATGGTGGCCACTTGGCCCATCCCCCACCCCCACAGACCATGCCCTCAACCTCGCCATCATCTTGGACAGCAAGTTATCTATGCAGAAACAGGTAAACACAGTCTTGTCTGCCTTCTTCCACACCCTTCGCATGCTCCGCAAAATCTTCAGGTGCCTCCCAGTGAAGACCAGCAGGACCATCACGCAGGCCCTCGTCACCAGCAGACTGGACTACGGAAACACACTATATGTAGGAATCACTGCACGCCTCCTGAAGAGACAACAGACAATACGAAACTCAGCGGCCAGACTCATACTCGACCTCCCCAGAAGGACCGTCACGCAGGCCCTCGTCACCAGCAGACCGGACTACGGAAGAACGCTCTATCTAGGAATCACTGCACGCCTCCTGAAGAGACAACAGACAATACGAAACTCAGCGGCCAGACTCATACTCGACCTCCCCAGAAGGACCGTCATGCAGGCTCTCGTCACCAGCAGACGGGACTACAGAAGAACGCTCTATGTAGCAATCACTGCACGCCTCCTGAAGAGACAACATACAATACAGAGCTCAGCGGCAAGACTCATACTCGACCTCCCAGAAGGACCGTCACGCAGGCCCTCGTCACCAGCAGACGGGACTACAGAAGAACGCTCTATGTAGCAATCACTGCACGCCTCCTGAAGAGACAAGAGACATTACAGAGCTCAGCGGCAAGACTCATACTCGACCTCCCCAGGAGGACCGTCACGCAGGCCCTCGTCACCAGCAGGCTGGACTACAGAAGAACGCTCTATGTAGCAATCACTGCACGCCTCCTGAAGAGACAAGAGACATTACAGAGCTCAGCGGCAAGACTCATACTCGACCTCCCCAGGAGGACCGTCACGCAGGCCCTCGTCACCAGCAGACGGGACTACGGAAACACTCTCTATGTAGGAATCACTGCACGCCTCCTGAAGAGACAACATACAATACAGAGCTCAGCGGCAAGACTCATACTCGACCTCCCAGAAGGACCGTCACGCAGGCCCTCGTCACCAGCAGGCTGGACTACAGAAGAACGCTCTATGTAGCAATCACTGCACGCCTCCTGAAGAGACTCCAGACAATACAGAACTCAGCGGCCAGACTCATACTCGACCGCCCCAGAAGGACCACGTCCCACCAGCACTTCAAGAAGCTACACTGGCTCCCGATCCGGAAGAGATGCGAGTTCAAGATGTCGACCCACGCCTACAAGGCCCTGCACAACAAAGGACCAGCACACATCAACGAGTGCTTGACCTTCCACCAACCGGCCTGACACCTACGATCCACCTCCCTCTTCCTCGAAGACACCCTCCCCCTTGATCCGTCACAGCGCAGCACAGGGCAGCACAAGGCAGCGCAGAGAAGCACAGGACTGTGCAGGGCAGCACAGGGCAGCACAGGGCAACTCAGGGCAGCACAGGGCAGCACAGGGCAGCGCTGGGCAGCACAAAGCAGCACAGGGCAGCACAAGGCAGCGCAGAGAAGCACAGGACAGCGCAGGGCAGCACAGGGCAGCACAGGGCAGCTCAGGGCAGCACAGGGCAGCACAAGGCAGCGCAGAGAAGCACAGGACAGCGCAGGGCAGCACAGGGCAGCTCAGGGCAGCACAGGGCAGCACAAGGCAGCGCAGAGAAGCACAGGACAGCGCAGGGCAGCACAGGACAGCGCAGGGCAGCACAGGGCAGCACAGGGCAGCTCAGGTCAGCTCAGGGCAGCACAGGGCAGCCCAGGGCAGCGCTGGGCAGCACAAGGCAGCACAGGGCAGCTCAGGGCAGCACAGGGCAGCACAGGGCAGCACAAGGCAGCGCAGAGAAGCACAGGGCAGCGCAGGGCAGTGCAGGGCAGCGCAGGGCAGCACAGGGCAGCGTGGGAGTTGCAGTCGCATCCTTGGCGTTAGCCTTACGGTTCGTGAATAGGGTCAGCTTAGAGCTGGCGTGGCATTTTTAGTGTAATGGGGGGGGGAGTTTAGGGGTTCAAAGAGCCATTAGGTTCGGGGTGCGTGGAGTCTAGGCGTGGTGAAATGTCTATGGGGCAAGGATGGGCGGTGCATGGGGGCTGTGAGGGGGTGAGTGAGGGAAGTGTTTAGGGGGGTGAGGGGGCAGCAAATTAAAAGCATCTGCAGTAATTGTTTGATACAAATGGAGAAATGTCCCCTGAAGTAATGCACTGAAATATACACCTGACTACAATGTGTCTGTAGACCCGCAAGCATTGCGTTTACACCTTAAAAGTGAGCATCGAAGGCCAATTTCGATTTAAAAATGCCATTCTATGAATAGTTTTTATGGCGTGGCACGCGCCATCACCCTGCGCGTTTCCATGAAGCCCTCCAGGGGCGGCGCTTCCCGGCACCGCCAGCGCTTCCATGAAGCCGTGTTTCTGTGAATCGCACCGAGCCGCGTAGCAGCAGGAGGTGAGGGCACAGTGGGGTGTTTATTAGGGCAGAGGGTGCCACAGAGGCCCGGGGGTGTCTGATGCCAGGTGAGGGGGGAATGTTAGCACCATACCTAAATAAAGGGGACAGATGGCCCTGGCCCAAGAACCAGTCTGTGTCAGACTGGGCGGAGGCTGGCATAGAGCGCATCAACGCACTGGCATGCCCCTGCGCGCCAGGCGCTCTCCCAGAGATGGGGGGCCCTGACTGCACCTCGCCTCCTGTGCCGACAGAGCTCAGACCTTTGCAGCAAGGCCAGGTACCACCCTGGACAACCCTGGCCTGTCCTGGGCTGCATCAGGGTTTCATGCTTGCGAAGTATGTGATATGCTGCAGACCTGAATAGGGAGGCTGCCGGGGGCCCGACACCCTGCATGAGGGAGGCGGGGCTCAAAGGAGTTAAATATACCTCCTTCTGAAGGCTCGACCCCGAGCTCGTCAAACTGCCCTTTGGTGAACTTGAACCCATGAGGAGCGCTGTTTTCTTGAAAAAGCATAAGCTATACAAACAAACACCAGCAACCGGAGACCAGAAAATAGAACAGAAAACACAGGGCCTGGTCTATGAGGCCCTTACGCCAGCATTGCGTCGCTTTTTGTGACACTGCAGCGGCGTAAAAAATGCGCCACACTGCGCCATATTTACAAAGGGATGCATCTAGGCAGATGCATTACTTTGTAAAGCCCTGCGCTCCATTATACCTGCTTCAGGCATAATGTATGCAGGGTGGGCGTTCCGACGCAGAAAAGCCACGTAGAAGTGTTGCAGTGAAATCTATGAAATTTCACTGCAACACTTCTACGGCTTGACTGCGTCAAATCCTTACACCTTCTTGAAGCAGGCGTAAGGAATGGCACAGGGCTTTTTACATGGCACTCGCCCCATGTGTAATGACGCACTGCGGGAGTTGTGTCGGTTTCCAGACAAACTCCAGCAATAAACCTTTTTTGCGCCGACAGATACATCTGGATTTCTGACGTATCTGTCAATCCCTGTGAATCGGAGCGCCTGACAGTAAATACGGCTCATCCATGGTGGCGCGAGGAGGGCGCACTGACAAGTGAAGCATCGCTGCTTTACCGGAGCCATGCAACACTTTTCATAAATGAGGCTCTAGTATGGAGCAAAAGAGAGGGCGAATGGAATGAGCAAGGGGGGTTGGCGCAGAGGTGCCATGGCATGGCTAAGAGCAGAGGAAGAGGTGTGTGGGCATTGATATATGTACTAGGATGGAAGTATGTGTAGAGGTACGTGGATATAAGTAGCCGCCTCCATAATAGGGTATAGTATAAGCATTAGGATGTAGGTAGGGGTCGAGTACTAGGGCATAGCTAGGGGTCGAGGTTCTTGAATATATGTAGGGGTAAAGGTAGTCTAGTAAAGACAGTTGTAAGTGTCCCAGGGTATAAGAAATGTTAGAGGTATGTCCTAAGATGAAGGTAGAGAGAAAGGTACAAGGGTATCAAATGGGTTTTGGATATTGGGTTATTGACAGTGGTTGCATATTATGGTAGTGTTAGAGGCAGATATAGTAGGGCATAGGCAGGACTGAAGGTGCTGGGGTATAGGTAGATGGACTAGGGTACAGGCAAGGGTAGTGATACTGGGGTATATGTAGATGCACTAGGGTACAAGCAAGGGTAGTGGTGCTGGGGTACACATAGATGTAGTAGGGTACAGGTTAGGGTGGTGATGCTGTGGTATATACAGCTTTAGTGGGGTATAGGCAAGGGTAGTGGGGCGGGGGTATAGATAGATGTACTAGGGTACAAGCAAGGGTAGTGGTGCTGGTTTATAGATAGATGTACTAGGGTACAAGCAAGGGTAGTGGTGCTGGGGTATAGATAGATGAATTAGGGTAAAGGCAAGGGTTGTGGTGATGGGGTATAGATAGATGTATTAGGGTAAAGGCAAGGGTAGTGGTTCTTGGCTATGGATAGATGTACTAGGGTACGGGCAAGGGTAGTGGTGCTGGGGTACAGCTAGATGTGATTAGAGTTCAGGTAAAGGTAGTTGTGATGGGCATATATAGATGTGCTAGGTTACAAGCAAGGTGGTGCTGGGGATAGCTAGATGTACAAGGGTACAAGGAAGGGTAGTGGTGCTGGGGTATATATAGATGTTGTAGGGTACAAGCAAGGGTAGTGGTGATGGGTATAGATAGATGTACTAGGGTACAGGCAAGGGTGGTGATGCTGTACTGAAGATAAATGTACTAGGGTACAAGCAAGGTTAGTGGTGCTGGGGTATAGATAGATGTACTAGGGTACAAGCAAGGGTAGTGGTGCTAGTGGAGAGATAGATGTACCAGGGTATAGACAAGGGTAGTGGTGCTGGGGTATAGATAGATATACTAGGGTACAAGCAAGGGTATTTGTGCTTTGTATAGTTAGATGTATTAAGATACTGGCAAGAGTAGTTGTGCTGGGGTATAGATAGATGTACTAAGGTACAAGCAAGGGTAGTGGTGATGTGGTATAGATAGATGTATTAGGGTATAGGCAAGGGTAGTGGCGCTGGGTTATAGCTAGATGTACTAGGGTACAAGCAAGGGTATAGATGATGTACTAGGGTAGAGGCAAGGGTAGAGGTGCTGGGGTATAGATAGATGTACTGGGGTATAGACAAGGGTAGTGGTGCTGGGGTATAGATAGATGTACTAGGGTACAAGCAAGGGTATTGGTGCTTGGTATAGATAGATGTGCTAGGGTACAAGCAAGGGTAGTGGTGCTAGTGTATAGATAGATGTACTAGGGTACAAGGAAGAGTAGTGGTGCTGGGGTATATATAGATGTTGTAGGGTACAAGCAAGGGTAGTGGTGATGGGTATAGATAGATGTACTAGGGTACAGGCAATGGTGGTGATGCTGTACTGAAGATAGATGTACTGGGTATAGGCAAGGGTAGTGGTGCTGGGGTATAGATAGATGTACTAGGGTACAAGCAAGGGTAGTGGTGCTGGGTTATAGATAGATGTACTAGGGTACAAGCAAGGGTAGTGGTGCTGGGGTATACATAGATGTACTAGGGTACAAGGAAGGGCAGTGGTGCTGGGGTATAGATAGATGTCTTGGGGTACAAGCAAGGGTAGTGGTGCTGGGGTATACATAGATGTACTAGGGTACAAGCAAGGGTAATGGTGCTGGTGTATAGATAGATGTCTTGGGGTACAAGCAAGGGTAATGGTGCTGGGGTATAGATAGATGTACTTGGGTACAAGCAAGGGTAGTGGTGCTGGTTTATAGATAGATGTACTAGGGTACAAGCAAGGGTAGTGGTGCTGGGGTATAGATAGATGTACTAGGGTACAAGCAAGGGTAGTGGTGCTGGGGTATAGATAGATGTACTAGGGTACAAGCAAGGGTAATGGTGCTGGGGTATAGATAGATGTACTAGGGTACAAGCAAGGGTAGTGGTGCTGGTTTATAGATAGATGTACTAGGGTACAAGCAAGGGTAGTGGTGCTGGGGTATACATAGATGTACTAGGGTACAAGGAAGGGCAGTGGTGCTGGGGTATAGATAGATGTACTAGGGTACAAGCAAGGGTAATGGTGCTGGTGTATAGATAGATGTCTTGGGGTACAAGCAAGGGTAATGGTGCTGGGGTATAGATAGATGTACTTGGGTACAAGCAAGGGTAGTGGTGCTGGGGTATAGCTAGATGTACTAGGGTACAAGCAAGGGTAGTGGTGCTGGGGTATACATAGATGTACTAGGGTACAAGCAAGCGTAGTGGTGCTGGTTTATAGATAGATTTACAGGGTACAAGCAAGGGTAGTGGTGCTAGTGTATAGATAGAAGTACTAGGGTATAGGCAATAGTAGAGGTACTAGCGTAGTCATAAACATACTATGATACAGGCCATAGTAGAAGTGCTAAGGTATAGGTAGTGTACAATAGTTTATGTGGGGATATGATACTAAGGATGGGGGATTCGGGTATAAGGGTATCAGGGTATATGCAAGGGAAGTAATACTGTGGTATAGATAGGTGTACTAGGGTACAGGCAAGGGTAGTTATGCTGGGGTATAGATAGATGCACTAGGGTACAGGCAAGGGCAGTGATGCTGTGGTATAGATAGATGTACTAGGGTTCAATCAAAGGTTATAGGTAGTGTATAAGAGTAGAGAATAGAGTCTGGGAAAAGTGGTAAAAGGGCATAAGGGCATAGCCACCGGTTTAATACTAGGGCACAGGGATAGCTAGGTGTACTAGGGTACAGGCAGGGGTAAAGGAGCTGAGGTATTCATAGCGTACAAGAGTATTAGTAGGGGTGTGATACTATGGTATGGGAAAAGAGGTATAAAAGTATTAGGGTATACGCATTGGTTAAGGTAATGTGGTACAGGTAAGGGCACTAGGGTTTCAGTAGGGGTACAAGTATTATAGTACAGAAAGGGAGTAGGTAACGTATGGCGTAGGTAGGGGTGCTGGTATTATAGCGCAGGAAGGGAGTAGGTAACGTATGGCGTAGGTAGGGGTACAGGTATTATAGCACAGGAAGGGAGTAGGTAACGTATGGCACAGGTAGGGGTACAGGTATTATAGCGCACGAAGGGAGTAGGTAAGGTATGGCGCAGGTAGGGGTACAGGTATTATAGTGCAGGAAGGGAGTAGGTAGCATGTGGCGTAGGTTGGGGTACAGGTATTATAGCACAGGAAGGGAGTAGGTAACTTATGTTATAGGTAGGGGTGCAGGTATTATAGCACAGGAAGGGAGTAGGTAACATATGGCACAGGTAGGGGTACAGGTATTATAGCGCAGGAAGGGAGTAGGTAACGTATGTCATAGGTAGGGCTACAGCTATTGTAGCGCAGGAAGGGAGTAGGTAAAGTATGGCACAGGTTGGGGTGCAGGTATTATAGCGCAGGAAGGGAGTATGTAAAGTATGGTGTAGGTACCAGGGTATAGGATGGGGGTAGATAATTTACGGTGTAGGTGAGGTAGCCCTGCTGGTGCCTGGAGCCCTTGTTTGCAGGGACCGGGCCTCGCAGGTGAAAGCTATGGCTGCCTCTCAGGGGGGGTTACGGGAACTGTTCAGCCCACAGGAGCCCCAGACTCCTCCCTGGCTGATGCCACCCAGGCTTGTGTAGGGAAGGTGGCCCTGTCCGGTGCCTCGAGCCCTGGCTTCGTCTGTCTCTCACGGGGGATTACGGTAGAACTCAGTCCAGAGGAGCCCCAGACTCCTCCCTGGCTGATGCCACCCTGGCCTGGGTACGGAAGGTGGCCGTGTCCGGTGCCTCGAGCCCTGGCCTAAGGGAACGAGGCCATGGCTTTGCCTGTCTCTCAAGGGGGGTTATGGGAGCTGTTCAGCCCTTAGTAACCTCAGACTCCTCCCCGTTCTGATGCCACCCTGTCCTGGGTAAGGAAGGCGACCCTGCTTGGTGCCTGGAGCCGTGGCCTGTGGGTACAGGGGATCCCAGGCAAAGCCATGGGTTCACCCACCTCTCACTGGAGATCATGGGAGCTGTTCAGCCTGACGAGCCCTAGACTGCTCCCCTGTCGAACACTACCCTGCCCATGATCTGCCTGGTGTCTGCGCCTTCACAGGGAGGGGGGTACTGTACCTGCTCCACACCACAGAGGGGCACAAGATTCCTCCACAGTCTGCAGCGCCATGCCCTGGGTAGGGACTGTCACCCCTGACATTGGCCCAGGGTGTTCCACCTTCTTTATGCCTGATCATGAGGAGCTGAAGATTCTTAAGCCCCCAAGCAACTCCCCTCTCGCCTCTCCCCTCTCGCCTCTCATCTCTCCCCTCTCCCCTCTCGCCTCTCGCCTCTCCCCTCTCCTCGCCTCTCCCCTCTCGCCTCTCGCCTCTCGCCTCTCCCCTCTCGCCTCTCCCCTCTCCCCTCTCGCCTCTCCCCTCTCCCCTCTCCCCTCTCGCCTCTCCCCTCTCCCCTCTCCCCTCTTGCCTCTCCCCTCTTGCCTCTCCCCTCTCCCCTCTCCCCTCTCGCCTCTCCCCTCTCCCCTCTCCCCTCTCGCCTCTCCCCTCTTGCCTCTCCCCTCTTCACTCTCGCCTCTCCCCTCTCGCCTCTCCCCTCTCCCCTCTCCCCTCTCCCCTCTCCCCTCTCGCCTCTCCCCTCTCCCCTCTCCCCTCTCCCCTCTCCCCTCTCACCTCTCCCCTCTCGCCTCTCCCCTCTCCCCTCTTGCCTCTCCCCTCTCCCCTCTCGCCTCTCCCCTCTCGCCTCTCCCCTCTCGCCTCTCCCCTCTCGCATCTCCCCTCTCCCCTCTCCCCTCTCGCCTCTCGCCTCTCCCCTCTCCCCTCTCCCTCTCCCCTCTCCCCTCTCCCCTCTCCCCTCTCGCCTCTCCCCTCTCCCCTCTCGCCTCTCCCCTCTCCCCTCTCCCCTCTCGCCTCTCCCCTCTCGCCTCTCCCCTCTCCCCTCTCGCCTCTCCCCTCTCGCCTCTCCCCTCTCCCCTCCCGCCTCTCCCCTCTCTCCTCTCCCCTCTCCCCTCTCGCCTCTCCCCTCTCGCCTCTCCCCTCTCGCCTCTCCCCTCTCCCCTCTCGCCTCTCCCCTCTCGCCTCTCCCCTCTCCCCTCTCCCCTCTCGCCTCTCCCCTCTCGCCTCTCCCCTCTCGCCTCGCCCCTCTCCCCTCTCGCCTCTCCCCTCTCCCCTCTCCCCTCTCTCCTCTCGCCTCTCCCCTCTCCCCTCTCCCCTCTCGCCTCTCCCCTCTCTCCTCTCCCCTCTCCCCTCTCGCCTCTCCCCTCTCGCCTCTCCCCTCTCGCCTCTCCCCTCTCGCCTCTCCCCTCTCCCCTTTCGCCTCTCCCCTCTCGCCTCTCCCCTCTCCCCTCTCGCCTCTCCCCTCTCCCCTCTCCCCTCTCTCCTCTCCCCTCTCCCCTCTCCCCTCTCGCCTCTCCCCTCTCCCCTCTCGCCTCTCCCCTCTCCCCTCTCCCCTCTCGCCTCTCGCCTCTCCCCTCTCCCCTCTCCCCTCTCGCCTCTCCCCTCTCCCCTCTCCCTTTCCCCTCTCCCCTCTCGCCTCTCCCCTCTCCCCTCTCGCCTCTCCCCTCTCCCCTCTCGCCTCTCCCCTCTCGCCTCTCCCCTCTCCCCTCTCGCCTCTCCCCTCTCGCCTCGCCCCTCTCCCCTCTCCCCTCTCCCCTCTCCCCTCTCCCCTCTCGCCTCTCCCCTCTCCCCTCTCCCCTCTCCCCTCTCCCCTCTCCCCTCTCCCCTCTCCCCTCTCCCCTCTCGCCTCTCCCCTCTCGCCTCTCCCCTCTCGCCTCTCGCCTCTCCCCTCTCGCATCTCCCCTCTCCCCTCTCCCCTCTCGCCTCTCGCCTCTCCCCTCTCCCCTCTCGCCTCTCGCCTCTCCCCTCTCCCCTCTCCCTCTCCCCTCTCCCCTCTCCCCTCTCCCCTCTCGCCTCTCCCCTCTCCCCTCTCGCCTCTCCCCTCTCCCCTCTCCCCTCTCGCCTCTCCCCTCTCGCCTCTCCCCTCTCCCCTCTCGCCTCTCCCCTCTCGCCTCTCCCCTCTCGCCTCTCCCCTCTCCCCTCTCCCCTCCCGCCTCTCCCCTCTCTCCTCTCCCCTCTCCCCTCTCGCCTCTCCCCTCTCGCCTCTCCCCTCTCGCCTCTCCCCTCTCCCCTCTCGCCTCTCCCCTCTCGCCTCTCCCCTCTCCCCTCTCCCCTCTCCCCTCTCGCCTCTCCCCTCTCGCCTCTCCCCTCTCGCCTCGCCCCTCTCCCCTCTCGCCTCTCCCCTCTCCCCTCTCCCCTCTCTCCTCTCGCCTCTCCCCTCTCGCCTCTCCCCTCTCCCCTCTCCCCTCTCGCCTCTCCCCTCTCTCCTCTCCCCTCTCCCCTCTCGCCTCTCCCCTCTCGCCTCTCCCCTCTCCCCTCTCGCCTCTCCCCTCTCGCCTCTCCCCTCTCCCCTCTCCCCTTTCGCCTCTCCCCTCTCGCCTCTCCCCTCTCCCCTCTCGCCTCTCCCCTCTCCCCTCTCCCCTCTCTCCTCTCCCCTCTCCCCTCTCCCCTCTCGCCTCTCCCCTCTCCCCTCTCCCCTCTCGCCTCTCCCCTCTCCCCTCTCGCCTCTCCCCTCTCCCCTCTCGCCTCTCCCCTCTCGCCTCTCCCCTCTAGCCTCTCCCCTCTCCCCTCTCCCCTCTCGCCTCTCCCCTCTCCCTTTCCCCTCTCCCCTCTCCCCTCTCGCCTCTCCCCTCTCCCCTCTCCCCTCTCGCCTCTCCCCTTGGGCCTTACTGGGAAGCTCTTTTTCTCAACTAGGGGTTACAGAACTTGGGGAGGAAACACAAGTCAGAGTTATCTGCGATGGCTGGCCTGCCAGTCATCTGGTTAACCAGCCACTGACTGGTAATCTGGTCAGCCAGCCACCAACTGGTCATCTTGTCAGGCAGCCTGGTGATGAGATCGTTTGATCTGACTGGGTGAACAGAGTGCCCTGGCGGCAGCACTCAAGACGCTCCTTCCTAGAACCACCAACCAGCTTCTTGCCTTCAGGCAACTCAGCTGGGCCTGCTCCAGCCATCTGGTCATCCTACTGACCTGTGAGTGATAGTGCCCCATCACTGCACTCGACGGCTCAAGGCAGGAGTGGGAGGCCCCCATGCTGCAATGCAGTGTGGGAGGTAGCCTCCCCCAGGTCTGCACCCCGTCCCTCTCTCTCTACCTCCAGGCTAGTGGCAAAGGGACCCCAGAGGGCCACAGGGACCCCCAGATGGAGACAAAAGCTTGCCTCTTCTACTTTGGAAACCCTGACCCAGAATCAATTTGTCTACAAATGATTTAGCACCGGGTGTCCGACGAGCATGCGGTGCACTAAGGGTGATGGAGGCGGCCCCCTTCCGTCCGCGCTCTGGTCCCCAAGCGAGCGGCTGTAGGCACTGGCCTAGAGACGGGCTATCCCAGGCTGAGACTCCACAGTACTGCTGTATTGTTACGGCGTAGCAGGGATTCTGAGGTAGCGACATTCTGACATAATCCACAGATGGTTCCTTCACCCCATTGGCTCCTCAGCAAAGCACATATGCCTAAGGGCAGATTAATTAAGGTTTCACGCAACGCAGAGCAGGTAGCCAAGTTGCTGCACTGAGTTGCATGAAATGGAGATAGCAGAAATGCACCACATCTGCTAAGGTAAGGCACGCTTCTGCTCCCTCTCCGCCCTGGTGCACAGTGCGCCACCTGGCCCCAGCACAGGCACCTTGCGCCCTGCTGCAAGGGTGCCTGGGTTACAAACAAGGTCAAAGTTCCTTCCTGCACAAAAACAATCCTTACAGGCATTTTCCTTTTTCTATGTGTTCTCCAGAATACGCCCATCACAGAAAAAGAAAAGAGGAGAAATGAAGATATTTGTCCTTGTTACGCCTGGGTCTGGCGGACCGGGATGAGACATGAGAGGGCACAGGGAATGACACCCAGCGTATACAAAGAGCAAGGACTTAATCAACGCAAGATTATGACCCACTCTTACTGGGAATTCCTCATTCATGGGAAATAATTGCAATCCCCAAACCCTGTCACAAACGGGGTTCAGAGTGTTACCGCATCTATTGGCAAAGGGTAGACATGCTGATCCGTTCAGTGTAGAACGCATGCAACCCAGATTTGTAAGGACATCAAAGACAGTTATTGCTTTATCATGTGTGGCAGGATGCCACTTGCACCTCTAAGAAGTTGAAAGCTGACCGTTGGGGGTCATGTGACTAGTTTGCATACACGAGTCTCATTTGTGATCTAAACTAACCAGAAAAATTGCTTAATCAACTTAGAACAACCATGAAACGCCACCAACAGAATTGAGAAAGAGCAATTAATTTGTCAGTCCTTGTGTCCGAGGTGAGTGAGGTTTTTAAGCCGCAGGCTCCACTCCCGGTGGTGTACTTTTGTTATTTTCTTTTAGTTTCAGCTTTTCAATGATTCTCCTCCCTGATCTGAAAGATTGGTTTCCCAGAAGCTGCTCAGCGGGTCATGATAATAACGCAGCTGGGTTGCTAGTTGGCATAATTTTAGTCGGAACTACGATGGTAACTGATCGTCTTAGGACCTCTGACTTTCATTCTTTATCAATGAAAACATTCTTGGCAAAGGCGTTCACTTTTTTTTTTGCGGGGTCCAAGAATTTTAACACTAGCGGCACAATCGAATGCCCCCGGCCGTCCCTCTTAATCATGGCCCCAGTTCCGAAAACCAACAAAATCCTACCAGTGGCCTTTTCCATTATTCCTAGCTAAAGTATTCAGGTGACTAGCCTGGTTTGAACATTACATTTTTTTCAAAGTAAATGCTTCAGACCTCCAGGACACTCAGTCAAGAGCATCAAAGGGACGCTAGGAGGCAGGGGCAGGAACAGGTGGTAGCTCGCCTCACAGCAGACCGCCAGGACCATCCCAAGTTCCAAAGATGAGCTTTTTAACTGCAGCAACCTTAGTATACCCTATTGGAACTGGAATCACCGCGGGTGCAGGCACCAGACTTTCTCTCCAAAGGATCCGCTTTAAATGATTTAAGGAGTTCTCATTCCAATTACAGCGGCTCAAAGAGTCCTGTATTTTGTTTGTCACTACCTCGCCAAGGCTGGGTAAATTAGGCGCCTGTTGCCTTCCTTGGATGTGGTAGCCATTCCTCGGGCTCTCTCTCTGAAGTCAAACCCTGATTCCCTGTTACTTATGGTCGCCATAGAAGTCACAGACTGTACCATTGAAAGTTGATAAGGCAGATACCTGTATGTACTGTCGCTGTCACGGGGACATACCATCAGCTCAAAGTTATCTAGAGCCCCCTTAGCAGCCAGACGAGTCAGAATCTGTCTTAGTCTGATAAATGTACGCATCCCAGGAAGTCAGCGCTCGTCGGCATGTATTACCTCTAGAATTACCACAGTAATCCAAGCAACAGATGTAGGAATCAAAGGGACCATAACTGATTTCATGAGCTATTCACATTTTCACTGTACTGGCCATGTGTTCTGACACGTGCATGGCTTAATCTTTGAGACATGCATATGCTACTGGCAGGATCAACCAGGTAGTCACACCTGCCGAACGGGTTGTTGGGAGCTGCGTGCCCGTCCCTAACCAACCTGCGCACCCATCAGCACCTACTTTGGGAGCTCCTGCTTGCTTGAAGGCCTGGGGGCACGAGTAGGCTTAGGGGCACCAGCGGGCAAAGCCTGCTCCATGATGAGAGAAGGGAGTGGCCGGCTAGGGGCAGCCGGAGCAAGGCACATGGGTGCTGTGTCCAGACCTTGGCATCTGGGGTCACCCCACTTAGTGGTTGTTCCGAGCTCCTACAGAAATTCACTGGGTGGAGAAGGGCAACAGACAGGCACACTGGGCCCTAACCACAAGACAGCGTCCGGGACTAGCATCACCCGACCCCAGTCACTCTGGTCAAACCACTTCACAAGTCCGGCTGCTTGGCTAGTGGTCTCCCCAAAAGGCAGACCGTCAAGTAGGACAGTCCAGGCCCGGTGGGAGTTCTTCAATTGAGGCTCGCCAAGGAACCAAGCCGTAAATGGACCAAGTGTGCCCAATTAATCAGAGTACAGTGCTAGCTTAACTGCCCCAGAGCAGGCCGCCCTGCAGAAGAGGTCAGCTTTGCATCGCTGTCTGCTCTCCACGCTTTGAAGAAAGGCCCATCAGAGAAGACTGGCAGGCAGCTACAGGCTCAGGCCCCTGGGGCACAAAGATGGTAGGGTCCTGGCCCTCATGGCACCTGGGTGAAGGACTGGAGGACAAGGGGGTCCCTTATACATTGTCCCTAATAGTCTGGAGGAAAGCTACTCCCCTTTCTCATAATCCATCCATGTGAGAAGGTGGCCTGATATATGCTGTCCACTAGTTCTAGCGGGCACCCTATATCAGTCCAAACAACCCCTTATGGTGATAGGTTAAAGACAACTTTTATTGAAAGCTATCCTAGTGGTAGCTATGGAGAGCAGCCTTCAGGCTAAGTCTTGAAGGAATGTAAAGCAGCTTGTTTTACCAGATCAGAACCTCCTGAATGACCAAATGAAAGGACAACCACACCAGGTATATATTTAAAATATATGTATTTAAGATATAACACACCCCGCTAGTCTCTTTATGAGACTGGAGTTCAAAGTACTTAATTTACAAGTCAGCAATCAACAGTAATAGCACAAATACACGTTTGGGCCCTAGGGGCGTACCAAACCATATACCAATAAAGTGTTATAAGAACCACGACTGAACTAGACACAAGGCCTAGAGCCTGTAGAATCGATGGGACCCCAAGGAACCACCCAAGGTAGTGACGCAGGGGACCCACAGGGACTGTGTGCAGTGTGTAAACACAACCGCGGGTTCCCATTAGCTTCTATAGGCAATGTCGCGGTTGGTAATTTAAAGATTAGGGACACTTAGAATCAAGTCAGGACCAAACCCTTTTGGACTTAAGAAGTTCTAGGGCTAGCACCCATGTGAGCACCGGAGTACTCGAGTTACCTCACCCAGGGAAGCCCGGTGCATAGGTTACTTTTGGTGTTGGGTCGCGTCATCGATTACAATGGAAACTGGCGAAGAACTGCTGCTGCCGTGAAGAGAAGTGTCCGAAGAGATCCAAGCCTGGATCTAGGATGGAAGGAACCTGAAAGCAGAGGGGACAGAGTCTGGGTCACTAGCCAGTGACCAAGGGCAGGATGGACCAATGCCCACAGATGTCGGGTGCTTCAGGTGAGTTGACGGGTGTCTTGACTCTTCAGCCACGAGGTCCAGGAGGCATAGACGAAGTCCACGAGCTGGATTCAAGCTGTTAAAAAAAAAGTCTGTCGAGTGCTGCAGTGTCGGCGACCAGATTGGACCCAACAAGCCTTGGCAGCGGCAAGTCTCGTGGAAAGAGAAGAAGGACGTCGGTGCAGACCAGCAAGGTCCGAGGGACTCACCCAGCAAGGGTAAGTCAGGGCACGTCTGGAGCAACCAGGAAAGCCCAAGCAAAAGAGGAGTTGCCTTCGTGGGGACCCACTAGCCAACAGGCAACGCACTGGAACCTGGCCCACGGGTCACTCGTGGAGTGGAGGCCAGAGATCTTCAGTGCAGTCAGTGTTCAAGGATGGGGCTACTCAGAGCCCAAAGCAGAACTTCAAGGATGAACAGGGAGTCGGTGTACCAGCAATAGTATGTGGTACCTAGGGGTCACAGTTCCTCGTCACCCACGATAGCCACTGGCCTCAGCTTTGCTGTGGACTCAGGGTAGCCTTGAAGAAGTCAGGAAATCCACCTCTGGTGATGCAGAGACTTCGGCATCCAACGGGAGCTTCGGAATTGCAGACCAGACAGTTGCTTCTTTGGTGCCTGCCAAGCAGGGGAGGCACTCCTTGACTCCAAGGGAGATTTCGTCAGTCTTCTAGTCAGGATAGAACATCGAAGGTCCAGGATATGTTGCAGAGTTTCGTCCAGGGTAATCTAAAGTCGCAAGGACTGGGTTCCCATACTTATACAAAGTTTGGGGGTTGGACAGACTCTAGGGACCCACCTATGGGAGGGTTTGGAAAGAGGGGTGGTTACACCCATTTCCTTTGTCCAGTATCGCACCAGAGCAGGGGCAGGTAGCCCCTGCAACCGGTTTGAACTGGACTATGCACAGGGACACCAAGTGTGCCCCCAGTGCAGGACTTCAAAGCACCAGAGAGTGCTCCCGCCCAGCCCCAATACACATCTGCCTGTCTGGGGAGGTGGTTACACCTCCCTGGGACAGGAAACCTGTTGTCCAGGCCTCCCCTGCCGGAGTTTCGGTCAGCAGCAGGAGGCCAGACCCGTGTCTGTGGCAGAGGCATCCATTTTTTGATGCCAGGGCTTTAGAAATTCCTACCGGGTTAGACCAGTGTGAACATGTCTCTCCCTCTAGAAGGGTGGAATGCTACCCCCGCCGCCAGAACTGGCGGGTGGGGGGGTAGTATTCCAAAGCATTTGACATCAAACACGACATGTTTCCGTGCAGCCATCCCAAAGTTAGCATTTACCGCGAGGTTATAATGCACCTAAGAGTATATGGTCAGGCTGCACCACAAACAGCATCAGAGGAGGTACTCCGGATGCTGCAGAGGGGCTCTGCTCATGTAGGGGCACCCTCTCACATAAAAACCAAGCACTCTGCCTTCAGGATTGTTAAGGCCTGCCATAGGAGTGACTTATAGGTTTTATACGTGTGTGCAATGTTAGTGAGATAGGTAGCCTATACCACGGTAAGGGGTGCAAGCACCACCTTACCGAGGCTGCAGTATCAGACCTGTGGTGCCATTTTGGAGTGCTTCCAAGGGGTGGCATAATACATGCTGCAGCCCCTGGTAGGCCTCTGAGGTACCCATGCTCTAGGTACATAGTATACTATATACTAGGGGCTTATAAGGCTCTCCAGAATCCAATTTGAAATGTACCTAACGTGCATGGAATCCATTTTAGAGAGGAAGCAGCTCGGCTGTGGTCCTGATTAGCAGGGCCACAGCCAGACTAAGGTTGAAAAACAGTGAAACACCAGCAAAAAGTGGGGGTACCCATGTGAAGCAGATCCTACTCTCCTACAATCCACACTGAGTGACAATGGGGGGCTATCGGAGAAAATGCATCTGACCTCCTAGTGCCCGGGCTGGGCTCGTACAGTGACAGGGACTTCCAGGACCAATAGAGCACCCAACAGGAACACATAACGTGCAACCAGATGTGCGAGAGTCAGAGTGCCCACATGCTCAGACTCGAAGGACAGCCATTGATCATGCTGGGTTCTATGAAAAAGGTTTTGCTCCCCCATGAAGGGGACAGGGACTCTGGGGCCTGGCTTCTCTGATCCCAATCTGGGTGTCAACCAAGAGGCTATGGGCGGAGGGGACTGAAGGAGCTCTGACCCAGGACTTTGTCAGAGCTTCTGGCCCCAGACAAGCAGGGAAAACCTTTCTGGACCTGCGGGACCTCCTCCCTGCACTTTGCGACACGGCGTGTCGAAGAAGGGAGCTGATGACTGGGGGCTTCCTCCCCAGGGCCAGCTGGAGTTCTGACCCAGGGCCTGGCCAGAGTTACTGAGCCCGGAAAATCAGGGAAAACCTCCCCGGGCCTGCACAACCCCATCCCCAGAACTTAGTAATATGGCTGACCAGAGAAGGGGCCTCTAGGACAAGGGCTTCCACCCCAGGCCCAGGTCAAAGCTTCTGAATCCAGACAAGCAGGGGAGACCTCCATGGGCCTGCAGTACCCCATTCCAAGCGCTTTGTGACACAGTGAGCTGGAGAAGGAGCCCAGGTCCAGGGGCTTCACCCCCCAGCAGCAGCCAGAGCTCTGATATAGCGCTTGGTCAGAGCGTCTGAACTCAGAGTGTTGTGGATTACATAAGCCCTGGGCACATAACATCACCATTTTACATGCTCACGGTCAAAGTTGAAATCTTTCTTAAACAATGACTTTTAACTCAAATTTGCTTGCGCAGCTGTATGGGACAATATTCTGAGAAATAGATTTGCTTACACTTACACATCTTCATTCGCATATTATCAGACCCTTGAAAATTCTGTACAAGAACTAATTTCACTGTGCAAAATGCTTGTTGTTGTCGGTTTGGCGACAGCTCTGTAAGGGTAGAATATACAATGACAGTCAGACTAGAACTCTGGCATGGAGGCTATGGGTGAAGTTTATTATAAAAACCATCGCAGCCCTTTGTTTTGTGAGAGGAGCATGCTGCTGGGACTGTTGAGATGCCCCATGCCAGAACTCTAGCCTAGCTGAATCTCGTTACGATCTTGAGAAGTACGGAAGCCTGCTCTGCACCAAGACGGGCTCCCAGATCACAAATACCCGCAGGTAAGTGGTGAGTAAGACCAGTCTAAGGTATTCTGGCAGTCCGGCAAACTCTAGTACATTAGAATAGGATTAGAGATACAATTACATGTATTGACATAACCATGGAACGGCACAATGCTTTAACTATTCGTTCTCTTTACCATTGTTGTAACCCTGATTACTCTGTTTTGTTTCCTTCTATTGATTATTACGGCACACGTATTGTACACAAGAATCTTATTGCTTCAATTAATGTTTGAATTGCCAATTTTGAGTATTTCTGGTGTCTCCCTTTGGGCATGCTTGAGTTACTAACAAAAGGGTCAGATCTGTTTCCACGATTTACTTTGGGAGTCAGATTTGTTGTGTTGTGAGGTCGCACATATCATTCGGTACCTTGTAAGGAAAGAGGTCCAGATGGTGCATTGTGAGCTAGCCAGGACTTAGGCCAACATATTCTGAAGGTATGCATCAATTTAGTCGTGCATAGCTTTGACGGTTATGTTGCCCAAACGCTGTCTTAATGAAGTAGTAGGAACTGTACGACAAGACAAACAGGGGACACCTCCTGGTGCTGCTAAACCCCGTCCTGGGCACTTTGTGGCACGGCAGCCTGGAGGTGGGAACCCAGGGCTGGGGGCTGCATCCCTGGAACAGCCGGAGCTCTGACCCAGACAACCAGGGAGGAGCTTCTGGTGACTGCTGGACCCCACTCCAGGACTTTGTGACACAGGAGGCTTGAGAAGGGAGCCCAGGGACAACGGCTTTCACCCCCGCCTGCTAGAACTCTGATCTGGGGCCCATTCAGAGCTTCTTATTCCAGGCAAGCAGAGAAGGTCTCCATGGGCTCCTAATGAGATGGCCGGCCGTGGAACGGAGCTCCGGGCTGGGGGCTTCCACCCCTGGGGCTGCTGGGTCTCCGACATGTGACCCGGTCAGAGCATCTTATTCAGGGCAAGCAGAGGAGGCCTTCCTGGGCCTGCGACCTCCATGTCCCAGGCACTTTGCGACATGGCACATGGAAACCAGGTCCCTGGGGCCCTCATCATCACCAGAGCACTACCTATTCTTATAATCTGTGCACACTGAGTGACAGAGGGGAATATTTGAGAGTATGCCTTCATCCTCCTGGAGCGCTGGCTGGGCTTGAGGCTTCAAGTGATCCCTCATTAGGACTTCCAGGGCAGCTTGGAATTCTAAAATCTGAGTCACATGAAGGAAATGACCCGTTTTGTTTATTTTAAATATAAAACATCACCAGTGACGTTGGCATGGCACATTTTGGCCCGCCCATGTCGGCGTGGCACATGACCCCTATTTTGGATTATGCTCAGCCCTCTATACCTAGGTATAGGTGGAGGACAGATAATAGAGTGGAGGCAGGAAGATGGGATGAAGGAAGTGACCCGAATAGGGTCACACAGGTCACTCGCGACCACCTCTCAGCCTTCCAAACAAATGAGGAGTCGGTCAGACAGTAGAGAATACAAACAAGTTATTTATTAGTCATACACTCGAGTGGAGTCCAGTCTGACCAGCCTCCTTGGATTGATGCAGAGGGATTGACGCCCGCCAACATAGTAATACATGAGTGTTGGAAGGCGGGCCTCGGGGGGTCGGAGAGACCACCCAGAGGGGCCCCCACACTGCACGAAGTAGCCGAGCGCTGCTGAGAAGCCTCCGGGGAGAGGTCCTTCTCTTATAACGTACTAGCACAGTAACACCACCACACAGGACTCGAGGGGATTCAGCAAGACGAGCAGTTCTTTATCGGCACTTATGAAGTTACGGTTATCAATATTTACAAGGGGGGATCGAGGGATCCACAAGAGTCTCAAAGTCTTTGGTAGGGATGGGGTAGCGGGACAGTCTTTAGCAGCAGCTTGGTACGAGGGTACCTGGGGCCCAGTTCTTCTCCCCACTCTGGAGGGCCTCCGGATCTCGGAGGGGTCGAGCCGCGACGGCGTCAGCAGGGCTCTGGTGTTCAGTCCTTGGAGTTCGAGCCGCGACCAGGTCAGCAGGGCTCTTACGGTGTCTTGGTTCAGCTCGAGCCGCGACGACGTCAGCAGGGCTCCGATGTTCCGTGAGGCTTCGTGACCTCAATAAGGTGGAGCCACGACGCAGTCAGCAGGGCTCGTGGTAGAGTCTCAAGCAAGAGTTCTTCTCCGTTGGGTCGGCCGCGATTCAATCAGCAGGGCTCTCGACTCCGGGATACAACTGCTGTCCTGTTGCAGGGTCGCCCCAGATATAGGTCTGGAGCCCTTTGATGTCCGGACCCTTGCGCCTGGGGGGGGGCGGAGAGGCCGGGCTGGGAGAGGCCAGACGCCCAGCGGGAGAGGCGCCAGGCCCAGGAGAGCTGTGGGGCGATCGCACCTAGGTGTGGGAGGACGGTTGGTGGTCCCATCGATACTGCCCTCCGCCGGGAGTGGGGAAGTGTTCACGTGGTACCCCCTGGCCAGTTGTTGGTGCCTTGATGTCGGGGCTTGCTGGGGCCGAGGCCGGGTTGAGCGGGGTCACGTAGGCTGGCGCGCAGATTTACGTACAATCCAAAATGGAGGAGCCCCGAGGTGCAGGGGACCTCGTGCGGCTTGGCGAGGGGGAACAGGACCACGCCACGAGGCCGGCTCCAACAAGCGTCCCCCCCCAGCTGAAGGCAGGGAGAGTCACCCATCTCCTTGGGGATTCTCCTCGTCGAGGCGGAAGAAGCGGGATAGGCCGTCGGCGTTGGCGTGGTCATTGCCGGGCCGGTGTTCGACGGAAAAGTCCATCCCTTGCAGCGAGATGGACCACCGCAGCAGCTTGGGGTTCTCGCCTCTCATCTGCATTAACCACCGCAAGGGCCGGTGGTCGGTTTGAACCCGGAAGTGGGTGCCGAAGAGATAGGGCCGGAGCTTCTTGAGGGCCCACACGACAGCGAAGGCCTCTCGCTCGATGGTGCTCCACCGCTGTTCCCGGGGCAATAGCCGTCGGCTAATGAAGGCCACGGGTCTGTCGAGTCCCTCTGCGTCTGCCTGGGACAGGACGGCCCCAATTCCATATTCGGAGGCGTCCGTCTGCACAACGAACTGCTGTAGTCAGGGGCCTGTAGCACGGGGGCAGTGCACATCGCCGTCTTGAGAGTCTCGAAGGCCGACTGGCAGCGGGGTGTCCAGTGCACCTTCTTGGGCTGCTTCTTGGACGTGAGCTCTGTGAGGGGGCCAACAATGCTCCCATAGTCTTTGATGAATCGCCCAGGAAGGCCCGGACAGCTGTCTGGGTGGTGGGGGGTTCCCAGGCCTGGATGGCATCAACTTTTGGTTGGAGGGGAGCCACCTGACCGCTCCCCACCTGATGGCCCAGATAGGTCACCGATCCTTGACCTATCTGGCACTTGCTGGCCTTGATCGTGAGCCCGGCCCTTTGGAGGGCGGCCAGGACTGCCTTGAGGTGCCCCAGGTGCTCAGCCCAGTGGTTGCTGCACACGGCAATGTCATCCAAATAAGCCGTGCTGAAGGCCTCTAGCCCGGCCAGAACCTTGTTCACCAGTCTCTGGAAGGTGGCCGGGGCGTTCTTCATGCCGAAGGGCATCACCCGAAAGTGGTGGTGCCCATCAGGGGTGGAGGAAGCGGATCTCTCTCGGGCGCCGGGGGTGAGCTGGATCTGCCAGTACCCGGCGGTGAGGTCAAAAGTACTCAGGTAGCAGGCTGCTCCTAAACGGTCGATGAGCTCGTCGGCCCGGGGAAGGGGATGGGCATCGGTCTTGGTAACAACATTCAGACCCCGGAAGTCCACACAAAATCGTAGCTCCGGGGGATTGCCTGGGGCGGCGGCCTTCGGTACGGGACTGGCCCACGGGCTGTCGGAGGGCTCGATGACCCCGAGGGCCAGCATCTTTGCCACCTCGCCCTGGATGCAGGCCCGCACCCGGTCGGGTACTCTGTAGGCTCGGTGTCCCACGGGGGGACTGTCCCCAGTGTCGACGTCGTGGACGCACCATGGGGTCACCCCCGGAGTGAGGGAGAAGAGGGCTGCAAAGGGCTGCAACAGCTGCTGAAAGTCGTGGTGCTGTTCCGGGGTCAGGGAGGAGGCGAGTTGAACGCCTTCGATGGACCCATCTTGGTCGCTGATCCGCAGGAAGTCGGGTAGGGGCTCGGAGTCGTCTTCGCCCCCATCGTCGGTTGCCAGTAGCAGGCTCAGTTCGGTCCGGGCAAAGTGGGGTTTGAGCCGGTTAGCAGGTAGGACCCGGAGGGCGTTCCGGGGGGACTCTAGGTCGATTAGGTAGGTGACGGGGCTCTTCTTCTCCACCACCTTGAAGGGCCCAGTCCATTTGTCCTGGAGGGCGCAGGGGTCAACCGGTGCCATGACCCAGACTTGCTGGCCTGGCTCAAACTCAATGGTAGAGGCGTTCCGATCATACCATCGCTTCATGTCCTCCTGGCTGGCCTCGAGGTTGGCTTCGGCCAGGGCTCGAAACCTGCGGGTCTGGTTTCGTAGGGTCAGGAGGTATCGGTAGACGTCGGGAGGGGCATCTTGGGGCTTCGTCTCCCAGCCCTCCTTGACCAGGCTGAGGGGTCCACGGACCGGATGCCCAAACAACAGTTCGAAAGGGCTGAACCCCAGGGACTTCTGCGGGACCTCCCGATAGGCAAACAGGAGGCACGGCAGCAGGACATCCCATCTCCGCCTTAGGGGCTCTTCCAGGCCCTGGATCATTCCCTTTAAGGTTCTGTTGAACCGCTCGACCAGTCCGTTCCCCTGAGGGTGGTATGGGGTGGTGAATTTGTACGTGACCCCGCACTGCTGCCACAGGGACCGCATGTATTTAGAGATGAAGTTCGTACCCCGGTCGCTCACCACTTCTCGGGGGAATCCCACTCTCGAGAAGATCCCCATTAGGGCCTGGCCTACCACGGGGGCCGTCACAGTCCGAAGCGGGATAGCCTCAGGGTACCTGGTTGCGTGGTCCACGAGGACCAGGATGAAGCAGTGACCCAGGGCGGTCCGGGGGTCCAGGGGCCCTACAATGTCTATCCCGACCCGTTCAAACGGGGTGTTGACTGTTGGGAAGGGCTGGAGGGGGGCTTTGACCCGTCCCCCCGCCTTCCCGCTGGCTTGGCAGGTCTGGCAGGACCGGCAGTGGTTGTCCACGTCTCTCCGCATCCGGGGCCAGTAGAAGTGGGTCACCAGGCGGCTGTAGGTTTTGTCCTGCCCCAGGTGCCCGGCGAGGGGCGCATCATGCGCTAGGTTAAGGAGGAACTCCAGGAATCGGAGGGGGACCACCAGCACTCGACTGGCCCCCAGTTCCGCAATCTTCTGTTCGCTGTACAGTAGGCCCTCTGCCCAATAGACCCAGTGCGTTCCGGTCTGGTCACTGTTGGCCTGCGAGGACGCCTGCTGTCGGACCCCTTCGAGGGAGGGGCAGGTCTTCTGTTCCTGCTGGAACTGCTCTCGGGTGGGACCCCCGTCGTGGCGCCATTGGGCAAGCGCTGGGAGCGCTTCGAGAGAGTCGATTTCATCTGGGGAGGGTTCGGTGGGTCCGGTATCAGCGTCCGCTTCTCCCTCGCTGGAGGCGGGTGGTGGCGCGGGCCCCTCGGGCCTGGTGGGGTCGGATGCTATGGGCGAGCGTGGGGCCTGGGTGGCCATGGACCGGGTAGTGGCGCAGGCCCATTCGGGTAGCCCCAACATTCGGAGGTGCTCTCGCCGCTCCACCTGAGCCCAGGGAGAACTCTCTAGGTCGTTCCCCAGGAGGCAGTCCACCGGGGCGTCGTCTCGGACAGTCACCTTGAGTATGCCCGTCACCCCTCCCCATTCGAAGGGGACCTGGGCCATCTGGCACATGGTTTCGCTGTTGTCGGCCGTCCGGACGGGGCATAGTACATTGGGCAGGATCTGTTCGGGGGTCACCAGGTGGCAGCGGACAGCGGTGACACTGGCTCCGGTGTCACGGAGGGCATCGGCCCGTCGTCCATTGATAGTGACCCACTGTTGGTACTTCTGGGTGTTGCTCGGGATGGGTGTTCGGGGCACCATTTCTCGGCTGCCCAGGCAGACCAGGGACATGGCCGCCGGCTCCCACTGAGTGGGTCCTCCGTCGAGGGGTTCTTCCTCTTCCTCCCCTTCCCCCAGGGCGGCAGCCGCCAGCTCTCGGGGCGGGGGCCCGCCGGCCCCACTTCTTCGGTTCATGGGGCAGGTCGGGTCGCTGGCATAGTGTCCGGTTTGTTGGCAGCCGTAGCACGTTATCGAGGGCCGGGGTCCGGTCCGGGCTGGTGCCGTCCCTCTTCGGGCCAGGCTCGGGGAGAGGTGTTGCTGAGGCGGCCCACGAGGCGGACTTCGGGGTGGCCCAGCGGGGATGTCCCGATTCCGGTTCGACCCTCCTCCTCCGCCGCGCTGGCGGGGAGGTCCGGTGGTGTTTCTCTGGTACTCCCCCATCGAGTTCCGGGGGACTCGGGTGTTGACCCATCGATCGGCCTCGGCGGCGAGCTTCCGCGGTTCGGTCAGCTTGCTGTCGAGGAGGTGTTGTCTCAGCTCCACGAAGCAGTTGTTGGAGAGGTGTTCCCAAAAAATGAGGTCGACCAGCTGCCCGTAGGTGGTGACCTTGCTACCCTTGATCCATCCTTATAGGGCCCTGCTGAAGAAGTCCACATATTCTACCCACGTGGTACCGGGGATTTTTTTGCAGTCTCTGAAACGCTGGCGGTACATTTCCGCGGTTAGTCCGTAGCGGGTGAGCAGGGCCTCCTTCATATGGTCGTAGGAGGTCACCACATCTTCTGGTAGCTGGAGCAGGGTGTCTCGGCCCTCGCTAAGGAACCGCCCCCACAGGCCAGCACCCCAATCCTTCCGGGGCACCCGATGGGAGGTCATGGCCACCTCGTACGCCTTGAACCACTGCTGGATGTCGTCGTTTTTATAATATTCTTTGACGACATCTTTGGGGATATGCACCTTGGCTTCGGTGGGGGGTGGAGTGTCTCTATTACTGGGGTTGCCGGTCTCCCCCTTCTGGGCCTTGAGTTCGAGTTCTTTGAGGCCCCGCTCGTGTTCAAGGGTCAACCTTTTTTCTTCCAATTCTCGATGCCGCTTTTTCTCCTCTATCTCTTCCTGCAGCCGTAGCTGTTCTATGGCCATTTTCTTTTCGGCCAGCCGGAGTTGCCGTCCAGCTGAAGTCGTGCAAGCTCTAGTTCGTGGGTCCGGACCTTCTCCCGCTCTTGTATTTCCTCCACGGAGAGGCCAGTTCCCAGGCTGTTTCTCCCTCCGTTCGCCGGGGTCGGTGCGGGTGGTGTGGCTGCATTTAGGGGCAGGGGCCCTTCGTTCTGGGAGGGGTCCGCCTCGGACTCTATCCAGGTTCTCAGGGCTTTCTGCATCTCTTCCTTGGTACCTAGGCCGGTGGTTGCAATGCCCTTGTCTTTGCAGAGCTGTTTTAACTCTTTGTGAGTATACTCTTCCAACCGTTCTGGTTGGAACTCCATGGTCGCGGTGGTTTCCTGGTTGCTCATGGTCTCTGTTCGTCTGCATGGATAGCGAGTGGGTTACTTGCTTGTACGAAGTGCGTTCGGCTCGGATCCCGTCGCTGGCCACCAAATGTTGGAAGGCGGGCCTCGGGGGGTCGGAGAGACCACCCAGAGGGGCCCCCACACTGCACGAAGTAGCCGAGCGCTGCTGAGAAGCCTCCGGGGAGAGGTCCTTCTCCTATAACGTACTAGCACAGTAACACCACCACACAGGACTCGAGGGGATTCAGCAAGACGAGCAGTTCTTTATCGGCACTTATGAAGTTACGGTTATCAATATTTACAAGGGGGGATCGAGGGATCCACAAGAGTGTCAAAGTCTTTGGTAGGGACAGTCTTTAGCAGCAGCTTGGTACGAGGGTACCTGGGGCCCAGTTCTTCTCCCCACTCTGGAGGGCCTCCGGATCTCGGAGGGGTCGAGCCGCGACGGCGTCAGCAGGGCTCTGGTGTTCAGTCCTTGGAGTTCGAGCCGCGACCAGGTCAGCAGGGCTCTTACGGTGTCTTGGTTCAGCTCGAGCCACGACGACGTCAGCAGGGCTCCGATGTTCCGTGAGGCTTCGTGACCTCAAGAAGGTGGAGCCGCGACGCAGTCAGCAGGGCTCGTGGTAGAGTCTCAAGCAAGAGTTCTTCTCCGTTGGGTCGGCCGCGATTCAATCAGCAGGGCTCTCGACTCCGGGATACAACTGCTGTCCTGTTGCAGGGTCGCCCCAGATATAGGTCTGGAGCCCTTTGATGTCCGGACCCTTGCGCCCGGGGGGGGCGGAGAGGCCGGGCTGGGAGAGGCCAGACGCCCAGCGGGAGAGGCGCCAGGCCCAGGAGAGCTGTGGGGCGATCGCACCTAGGTGTGGGAGGACGGTTGGGGGTCCCATCGATACAGCCCTCCGCCGGGAGTGGGGAAGTGTTCACGTGGTACCCCCTGGCCAGTTGTTGGTGCCTTGATGTCGGGGCTTGCTGGGGCCAAGGCCGGGTTGAGCGGGTTCTGGTAGGCTGGCGCGCAGAGTTACGTACAATCCAAAATGGAGGAGCCCCGAGGTGCAGGGGACCTCGTGCGGCTTGGCGAGGGGGAACAGGACCACACCACGAGGCCGGCTCCAACAATGAGATACATTTCCAGTACCCCTAAAGACACACCCAGACTGGAATTTTCCAGTTAGTAGCTGGTGAAAAAAGGAGACACAGAAGGATGAGCTGCAATCCTGGGACCGGGTACAAGCTATCTCAGTTTCAAGGTTACTCTGCCCGTGCCCGCCACTCCAAGGGTGGGAGCAGGCCTATTCAAGGGGAAAGGTAGGTAATGACAAAATGGTCTATTCATTAGTGCAGCGAAGCTCAACCTTGGAGAAATAGAAAAAAAACATTGAGGCTGGTTTCTGTTGAGGCAAACAGAATGGGACAGAAGTTTACTTTCGATCATGGTACAAAATGGCGGCTGAATACAAAATGGTGCCGCAAATTCTAACATAAATTGTTCAATGCAAGGGGAAGTCTCCCAAAAACATTTTCCATTCCAACAGGGACGTGGGATGAAGTCATCCTCCTGCTCGTTCCAAAGTTTCTCCAGAACAGGTGTCCTTAAATGTGAGCCCTGTGAGCTCCATCTCTCTCACACACTCTCAGCCCCTCTCCAAGCCTCACTCCCTTGCTCTGCCCTCTGTGCGGGGATACTTGAACAGCCCCACATGACATGGACATAATGTAAATATATTTGTACTTATATAGCGCACGTCTACCCAGAGGTCTCGTAGTGCTGTATTCATACCGCTGTGGGACCCTTCCTGGTTTTCCTGTGAGAATTCAAGAGCCGCCGAGGCAGGAATTGAACCCTGGTCCCCAGCCAAACCTCTGCATCAGGGTCTGGCGCTCAAACCATTGAGCCACACTTCTCCACATAGCAACCTTCATCCTTCCAGAGTCATTTAAAGGAGCACCACTCTAATAACTAAATGTTCGGATGTTACATGTCAAGCCCTTGATGCAAACCTGATGCATAACCGAGAATTTATAATGACTATAAATGAACTATTCATTTCAACGACTCTGCCAGCTAATGAAAGGGTGAGAATGCCACAGCTCTGGTGATGGCTGTGAAGGACACATTTAAAGATAGGGCAGGCGGGGCTTCTGGGGGTCATGGAGGTCAGGCCAGAGGTGGGCGTGCAAGAATGGTTAGTTTGTGACAGAGGACAGGTGCTCTGCAGGTGTGTGTTTGTGACAGAGGACAGGTGCAGGTGTGTGTTTGTGACAGAGGACAGGTGCTCTGCCAGGTGTGTGTTTGTGACAGAGGACAGGTGCTCTGCATGGTGTGTGTTTGTGACAGAGGACAGGTGCAGGTGTGTGTTTGTGAGAGAGGACAGGTGCTCTGCATGGTGTGTGTTTGTGACAGAGGACATGTGCTCTGCAGGTGTGTGTTTGTGACAGAGGACAGGTGCAGGTGTGTGTTTGTGACAGAGGACAGGTGCTCTGCATGGTGTGTGTTTGTGACAGAGGACGGGTGCTCTGCAGGTGTGTGTTTGTGACAGAGGACAGGTGCTCTGCCAGGTGTGTGTTTGTGACAGAGGACAGGTGCTCTGCATGGTGTGTGTTTGTGACAGAGGACATGTGCTCTGCAGGTGTGTGTTTGTGACAGAGGACAGGTGCTCTGCATGGTGTGTGTTTGTGACAGACGACAGGTGCTCTGCCAGGTGTGTGTTTGTGACAGAGGACAGGAGCTCTGCCAGCTGTGTGTTTGTGACAGAGGACAGGTGCTCTGCAGGATTGCATTTGTGACAGAGGACGGGTGCTCTGAATGCTGTGTGTTTGTGACAGAGGGCGGGAGCCCTGCAGGTGTGTGTTTGTGACAGAGGACAGGTGCTCTGCCAGGTGTGTGTTTGTGACAGAGGACAGGTGCTCTGCAGGTGTGTGTTTGTGACAGAGGACAGGTGCTCTGCAGGTGTGTGTTTGTGACAGACGACAGGTGCTCTGAATGCTGTGTGTTTGTGACAGAGTGTGAGTGCTCTGTCTGGTGTGTGTTTGTGACAGAGGACAGGTGCTCTGCATGCTGTGTGTTTGTGACAGAGGGCGGGAGCTCTGCAGGTGTGTGTTTGTGACAGAGGACGGGTGCTCTGCATGGTGTGTGTTTGTGACTGAGGGCGGGTGCTCTGCAGGTGTGTGTTTGTGACAGAGGACGGGTGCTCTGAATGCTGTGTGTTTGTGACAGAGTGCGAGTGCTCTGTCTGGTGTGTGTTTGTGACAGAGGACAGGTGCTCTGCCAGCTGTGTGTTTGTGACAGAGGACAGGTGCTCTGCAGGTGTGCATTTGTGACAGAGTACGGGTGCTCTGTCTGGTGTGGGTTTGTGACAGAGGACGGGTGCTCTGCATGGTGTGTGTTTGTGACAGAGGGCGGGTGCTCTGCAGGTGTGTGTTTGTGACAGAGGACGGGTGCTATGAATGCTGTGTGTTTGTGACAGAGGGCGGGAGCTCTGCAGGTGTGTGTTTGTGACAGAGAACAGGTGCTCTGCCAGGTGTGTGTTTGTGACAGAGGACAGGTGCTCTGCAGGTGTGTGTTTGTGACAGAGGACAGGTGCTCTGCAGGTGTGTGTTTGTGACAGACGACAGGTGCTCTGCCAGGTGTGTGTTTGTGACAGAGGACGGGTGCTCTGCCAGGTGTGTGTTTGTGACAGAGGACAGGTGCTCTGCAAGTGTGTGTTTGTGACAGAGGACAGGTGCTCTGCAGGTGTGTGTTTGTGACAGAGGACGGGTGCTCTGCATGGTGTGTGTTTGTGACAGAGGGCGGGTGCTCTGCAGGTGTGTGTTTGTGACAGAGGACGGGTGCTCTGCATGCTGTGTGTTTGTGACAGAGGGCGAGTGCTCTGTCTGGTGTGTGTTTGTGACAGACGACAGGTGCTCTGCCAGGTGTGTGTTTGTGACAGAGGACAGGTGCTCTGCCAGGTGTGTGTTTGTGACAGAGGACAGGTGCTCTGCAGGTGTGTGTTTGTGACAGAGGACAGGTGCTCTGCCAGGTGTGTGTTTGTGACAGAGGATAGGTGCTCTGCAGGTGTGTGTTTGTGACAGAGGACAGGTGCTCTGCAGGTGTGTGTTTGTGACAGAGGACAGGTGCTCTGCAGGTGTGTGTTTGTGACAGAGGACAGGTGCAGGTGTGTGTTTGTGACAGAGGACAGGTGCTCTGCATGGTGTGTGTTTGTGACAGAGGACAGGTGCTCTGCATGGTGTGTGTTTGTGACAGAGGACATGTGCTCTGCAGGTGTGTGTTTGTGACAGAGGACAGGTGCTCTGCATGGTGTGTGTTTGTGACAGACGACAGGTGCTCTGCCAGGTGTGTGTTTGTGACAGAGGACAGGTGCTCTGCAGGTGTGTGTTTGTGACAGAGGACAGGTGCTCTGCAGGTGTGTGTTTGTGAGAGAGGACAGGTGCTCTGCAGGTGTGCATTTGTGACATAGTACGGGTGCTCTGTCTGGTGTGTGTTTGTGACAGAGGACGGGTGCTCTGCATGGTGTGTGTTAGTGACAGAGGGCGGGTGCTCTGCAGGTGTGTGTTTGTGACAGAGGACAGGTGCTCTGCCAGGTGTGTGTTTGTGACATAGGACAAGTGCTCTGCAGGTGTGTGTTTGTGACAGAGGACGGGTGCTCTGCAGGTGTGTGTTTGTGACAGTGGCCGGGTGCTCTGCATGGTGTGTGTTTGTGACAGAGGACGGGTGCTCTGCCAGGTGTGTGTTTGTGACAGAGGACAGGAGCTCTGCCAGGTGTGTGTTTGTGACAGAGAACAGGTGCTCTGTCTGGTGTGTGTTTGTGACAGAGGACGGGTGCTCTGCATGGTGTGTGTTTGTGACAGAGGGCGGGTGCTCTGCAGGTGTGTGTTTGTGACAGAGAACAGGTGCTCTGGCTGGTGTGTGTTTGTGACAGAGGGCGGGTGCTCTGCAGGTGTGTGTTTGTGACAGAGGACGGGTGCTCTGCATGCTGTGTGTTTGTACCAGAGGGCGGGTGCTCTGCAGATGTGTGTTTGTGACGGATGACAGGTGCTCTGCCAGGTGTGTGTTTGTGACAGAGGACAGGTGCTCTGCCAGTTGTGTGTTTGTGACAGAGGGCAGGTGCTCTGCAGGTGTGTGTTTGTGACAGAGGACGGGTGTTCTGCATGGTGTGTGTTTGTGACAGAGGACGGGTGCTCTGCATGGTGTGTGTTTGTGACAGAGGGCGGGTGCTCTGCAGGTGTGTGTTTGTGACAGAGGACGGGTGCTCTGAATGCTGTGTGTTTGTGACAGAGTGCGAGTGCTCTGTCTGGTGTGTGTTTGTGACAGAGGACAGGTGCTCTGCATGCTGTGTGTTTGTGACAGAGGGCGGGAGCTCTGCAGGTGTGTGTTTGTGACAGAGGACAGGTGCTCTGCCAAGTGTGTGTTTGTGACAGAGGACAGGTGCTCTGCCGGTGTGTGTTTGTGACAGAGGGCAGGTGCTCTGCAGGTGTGTGTTTGTGACAGACGACAGGTGCTCTGCCAGGTGTGTGTTTGTGACAGAGGACGGGTGCTCTGCCAGGTGTGTGTTTGTGACAGAGGACAGGTGCTCTGCAGGTGTGTGTTTGTGACAGAGGACGGGTGCTCTGCATGGTGTGTGTTTGTGACAGAGGGCGGGTGCTCTGCAGGTGTGTGTTTGTGACAGAGGACGGGTGCTCTGAATGCTGTGTGTTTGTGATAGAGTGCGAGTGCTCTGTCTGGTGTGTGTTTGTGACAGAGGACAGGTGCTCTGCATGCTGTGTGTTTGTGACAGAGGGCGGGAGCTCTGCAGGTGTGTGTTTGTGACAGAGGACGGGTGCTCTGCATGGTGTATGTTTGTGACAGAGGGCGGGTGCTCTGCAGGTGTGTGTTTGTGACAGAGGACGGGTGCTCTGAATGCTGTGTGTTTGTGACAGAGTGCGAGTGCTCTGTCTGATGTGTGTTTGTGACAGAGGACAGGTGCTCTGCCAGCTGTGTGTTTGTGACAGAGGACAGGTGCTCTGCAGGTGTGCATTTGTGACAGAGTACGGGTGCTCTGTCTGCTGTGGGTTTGTGACAGAGGACGGGTGCTCTGCATGGTGTGTGTTTGTGACAGAGGGCGGGTGCTCTGCAGGTGTGTGTTTGTGACAGAGGACGGGTGCTCTGAATGCTGTGTGTTTGTGACAGAGGACAGGTGCAGGTGTGTGTTTGTGAGAGAGGACAGGTGCTCTGCATGGTGTGTGTTTGTGACAGAGGACATGTGCTCTGCAGGTGTGTGTTTGTGACAGAATACAGGTGCAGGTGTGTGTTTGTGACAGAGGACAGGTGCTCTGCATGGTGTGTGTTTGTGACAGAGGACGGGTGCTCTGCAGGTGTGTGTTTGTGACAGAGGACAGGTGCTCTGCCAGGTGTGTGTTTGTGACAGAGGACAGGTGCTCTGCATGGTGTGTGTTTGTGACAGAGGACATGTGCTCTGCAGGTGTGTGTTTGTGACAGAGGACAGGTGCTCTGCATGGTGTGTGTTTGTGACAGACGACAGGTGCTCTGCCAGGTGTGTGTTTGTGACAGAGGACAGGAGCTCTGCCAGCTGTGTGTTTGTGACAGAGGACAGGTGCTCTGCAGGATTGCATTTGTGACAGAGGACGGGTGCTCTGAATGCTGTGTGTTTGTGACAGATGGTGGGAGCTCTGCAGGTGTGTGTTTGTGACAGAGGACAGGTGCTCTGCCAGGTGTGTGTTTGTGACAGAGGACAGGTGCTCTGCAGGTGTGTGTTTGTGACAGAGGGCGGGAGCTCTGCAGGTGTGTGTTTGTGAGAGGGCGGGTGCTCTGCAGGTGTGTGTTTGTGACAGAGGACGGGTGCTCTGAATGCTGTGTGTTTGTGACAGAGTGCGAGTGCTCTGTCTGGTGTGTGTTTGTGACAGAGGACAGGTGCTCTCCCAGCTGTGTGTTTGTGACAAAGGACAGGTGCTCTGCAGGTGTGCATTTGTGACAGAGTACGGGTGCTCTGTCTGGTGTGGGTTTGTGACAGAGGACGGGTGCTCTGCATGGTGTGTGTTTGTGACAGAGGGCGGGTGCTCTGCAGGTGTGTGTTTGTGACAGAGGACGGGTTCTCTGAATGCTGTGTGTTTGTGACAGAGGGCGGGAGCTCTGCAGGTGTGTGTTTGTGACAGAGAACAGGTGCTCTGCCAGGTGTGTGTTTGTGACAGAGGACAGGTGCTCTGCAGGTGTGTGTTTGTGACAGAGGACAGGTGCTCTGCAGGTGTGTGTTTGTGACAGAGGGCGGGTGCTCTGCAGGTGTGTGTTTGTGACAGAGGACGGGTTCTCTGAATGCTGTGTGTTTGTGACAGAGGGCGGGAGCTCTGCAGGTGTGTGTTTGTGACAGAGAACAGGTGCTCTGCCAGGTGTGTGTTTGTGACAGAGGACGGGTGCTCTGCCAGGTGTGTGTTTGTGACAGAGGACAGGTGCTCTGCAAGTGAGTGTTTGTGACAGAGGACAGGTGCTCTGCAGGTGTGTGTTTGTGACAGAGGACGGGTGCTCTGCATGGTGTGTGTTTGTGACAGAGGGCGGGTGCTCTGCAGGTGTGTGTTTGTGACAGAGTACGGGTGCTCTGCATGCTGTGTGTTTGTGACAGAGGGCGAGTGCTCTGTCTGGTGTGTGTTGGACAGGCCACACGAAGGGCTTGCTCCCTCCCCGCATGACAGGGCCAAAGCCCGGCCCGCCAGGCGTGACCCACGAGAATCACCCGCACCCCGTCTCCCGACGGAACTCCTGCCCTCGGACCTCCATGTATCACGGGCCCAAGCCACCACCGGCTCCCTCGGCCGGGTCAAGCCGCCATCTTGGGCCCTGCGCCACGAGGCCGCGTGGCCTCCCCCCGACCCTAACCCTGGGCCTGGCCGGCCCCGACATCCCGGCACCACCATCCACCCAGGAGGTGAGCGGACCACTTGGCAGGTCAATGGGAGAACGAAGCGCCAAGGACTCTCCTCCGCCAGGTGACGATCGCCTCCAGCTCCCCCAGGCACCGGCTCCACCCCCCGCTGAGTGTCTGGACACCTTCATCCCGGACCCTCCGACCTCCAAGTGCGAGGGTCCGGACATCAAAGGGCGCGTGCCCTATAACTGGAGCAGCTCCGGAGCAGGAAGGCAGTTGTATCCTGGAGTCGAGAGGCACCGAGAGAACTCAGCCTTGACGGACTACTGGCGCTGCCGTAGCCCTACCTTGTGAACTATCGTCCTGCCTGCTGGCGCTGCCGCGGCCTTCTGCAACATCCATCCTCGTCGGGACCTGCTGGCGCTGCCGCGGTCCGTTGTAACGACCATCTTCACCGGGACCTGCTGGCGCTGCCGCGGACCGTGTATCGACCATCTTCCCGGGACCTGCTGGCGCTGCCGCGGACCGTGTATCGACCATCTTCACCGGGACCTGCTGGCGCTGCCGCGGCCCGTCCCAGCTAGAACACCAAGCTCGAGGATTGGGAGCTATCCACCATACCACCTCAACTACCAGACTGGTAACCAGACTGTCCCGCTACCCCCCTTTCCCCATCTTGAGAGACTCGAATCGAGGGGACCCCTGAGTCCAGACCTCCTTGTACCATTTCATCGTACCTTAAGAAATTGCCTATAAAGAACGCTGAATCTTCTCCTTGTGTGGTGTCTGTCTGTGGGGGGGAAGTTATTTATCTGTACGATCGCTGGAGACGGCTCTCCCCGGAGACCTCTCCCCTTGTCCTCGGCCGACCCTCCCGGTCCGTCTAACATTGGTGGCCAGCGGCGCGATCCGAATCAACGCGTAATCGTACAGAGAGTAGCTCACCCCACGACAAAACCACGATGTCAGCCAAAGATAGCGGTTCCACTGAAAAGTTCCAAATGGATAAGTTGGAAGAATATAGCCACCGCGAACTTAAACAATTCTGCATGGAACTAGGCATTGCTACCACCGGCCTGAGTACCAAAGACGATTTGAAGCACGCCCTTGAGTCGTGGGCAGAAACTGGGGTCACCGGATCCCCCGACCAAAACAGTGTCGCACCAGAGGGGAACGCCACGGCTCCCGAGGAGCGGAGAACGGGCCTCTCGCAGGAGGAGATCCAAGAAAGAGAAAGAACCAGATTACATGAGTTAGAAATGGCACGACTCAAGATGGACGGTGAACTAAAGTTAGCCGAGCAGAAACTAAATCTAGAACATCTGCGGCTCCGAGAAGAGCGAGAAGAAAAACAGAGACAAAGAGAGCTCGAGGAAAAAAGAATAACACTTGAACACGAGCGCAAACTGGCGGAAATAGAACTTCGGAAACAGAATAAAGAACCGGGGGTGCCTGAGCGACCGCACACCCCGGGAGCAACCGAGAAAAAAGTCCACATCCCCAAGGATGTTGTCCGAGAGTATGTCCGAGAAGACGACATACAACAGTGGTTCAAAGCCTACGAGATCGCCATGACCTCCCACCGGATCGACCGGAGTGATTGGGGAGCCGGACTATGGGGGAGGTTCGTCAACGAAGGCCGCGATGCCCTATTGCAGCTCCCAGATCACCAGATGTCGTCCTACGACCACATGAAGGCTGCCCTCCTCACCCGCTACGGCCTCACACCCGAGATGTACCGCCAGAGGTTCAGAGACTGCACCCGGATCCCGGGTACAACTTGGGTGGAGTACGTCAACTATTTCAGCCGAGCCTTCGAGGGTTGGATCAAGGGGAGCCATGTAACGACCTACGAGCAACTCTTTAACCTTATGGTATGGGAGCACCTGTCGAACAACTGTTTCGTCGAGCTCAGGCAGCACCTCCTCGACAGTAAATTGACTGACCCCCGGCAACTCGCCGCCGAAGCTGACCGATGGGAAAGCACCCGAGTGGGCCGGAGAGGACCACACGAGCAAAACCGAAACAACCAAGGCCAGCACCGTCCCCGGGGAGGAGGAGGAGGCCAGGGGCGGGGGAGAGACACCATCCCGGCAACCCCCGTGGCCAGCACCCTGCCCCCGGCCGGCCGGGGCAACCCCCCGATGCGCCCGGGGTTCCGAGCCAACGTCACGTGCCACCGATGCCAGCGAGTCGGCCACTACGCCAATGACCCGAGCTGCCCGCAGAACCAAACACCAAAGCCCCGCCAGGTAGCTGCCGCCGCCCTGGGGGAAGAACGACTATCAGAGGAACAGGAAGAATATGAGCCGGCCCAGCAAGAGTGGGAACCGGCCGCCATGGTTCTAGCGTGCCTAGGGGGAAAAGACATGGTCCCGCGGGCTCCCCTACCCGCCAACACCCGGAAATACGGCCAGTGGGTGACCATTAATGGGCGTCGGGCCCAGGCCTTACGTGACACAGGCGCCAGTGTGACGGCCGTCCGCTGTCACCTGGTGAAGCCCGAGCAGATCCTACCGAACATTCTCTGCCCCGTCCGCTCAGCCGACAATTCCGAAAGTCTGTGTCAAATGGCCTGTGTCCCCTTCGAATGGGGAGGGGTCTCCGGCCTGTTGAAAGTGACGGTCCGGGATGATGCCCCCGTGGACTGCCTCCTGGGGAATGACCTTGAGAGTTCCCCGTGGGCCACCGTCGAAAGAAGAGAGCACCTGGGGATGCTGGGCCTCCCGGACTGGGCCTGCGTAAGCACCCGGTCCATGGCCGCCCGTGCCGTCCCCCGATCAGAAGAACCAGAATGGCCAGCACCTCCACCCCCGGTCGCCCCAGTAGAGGACAACGATGAGGCCAACCCCCCAGAACCAACGGCCGAAGGGGTCGGGCAACCCCAGGACCTTCCCGGCCTGGCTCAGTGGCGTCAAGAAGGGGGGCCCACCCAAGAACAGTTCCGCCAGGAGCAAAAGACCTGCCCCTCCCTCGAGGGACTCCGCCAGCAAGCCAGCGCCCAGAGCGCAGGGGACTCCACCGGAACTCATTGGGTCTATTGGGATAACGACCTGCTATACAGCGAACAAAGAATCGCAGAGCTAGGGGCCAGTCGAGTGCTGGTGGTACCCCTCCGCTTCAGAGACTTCCTACTAACTCTGGCCCACGATGTCCCCCTGGCTGGACACCTGGGCCAGGACAAAACCTACAGTCGCCTAGTGACTCATTTTTTTTGGCCGAAGATGCGGAACGACGTCCTTAACCACTGCCGGTCCTGCCCCACGTGCCAGGCCAGTGGGAAGAGCGGCCGTAAGCTGAAAGCCCCTCTGCAACCCTTCCCCGTGGTCACCACCCCGTTCGAGAGGGTAGGAATAGACATTGTGGGGCCCCTGGACCCCCGCACGGCACAAGGACATAGGTTCATCCTGGTACTGGTGGATCACGCCACCCGCTACCCCGAGGCGGTGCCTCTACGAACTGTAACAGCTCCGGTGGTTGGCCGGGCCCTAATGGGGATCTTCTCCCGGGTGGGCTTCCCCCGAGAAGTCGTCAGCGACCGAGGCACGAACTTCATCTCAAAATACATGAAGTCCCTCTGGCAACAGTGCGGGGTCACCTACCGATTCACGACCCCCTATCACCCCCAAGGGAACGGACTAGTGGAGCGATTCAACCGCACTCTCAAGGGGATGATTGGGGGATTGGAAGAGCCCCTCCGTCGCCAGTGGGATGTACTACTCCCGTGCCTCCTCTTCGCCTACCGAGAAGTTCCCCAGAAGTCCCTCGGTTTTAGCCCTTTCGAACTCCTGTACGGGCACCCTGTGCGAGGGCCCCTCAGCCTAGTCAAAGAAGGTTGGGAGATGGCCCCCCTAAAGACCCCTCCAGACGTCTTCAAGTACCTCCTGGCCCTTCGCAATCAGACCCGGCGCTTCAGGGAGATGGCCAAGGCGAACCTCGAGGCCAGCCAGGAAGACATGAAGAGATGGTATGATCACAATGCCTCCTCCGTCGAATTCGAACCTGGTCAACAAGTGTGGGTGATGTCCCCCACCGAACCATGTGCCTTGCAAGATAAATGGACGGGGCCCTTCAAGGTGGTCGAGCGCAAAAGCCCCGTCACTTACCTCATCGACATGGGGACCCCCCGGAACCCCCTTCGGGTCCTCCACACCAACAGACTCAAACCACACTTTGTGCGCTCAGAACTCAGCCTCCTGATGGCTACGGACAGTGGGGCAGAGGAGGACTCCGAACCCCTCCCGGATCTCCTGACGACTCAGGAGAACGACGGTTCCGTGGACGGGGTCCGGCTCTCCGATGCCCTCACCCCAGAGCAACGCCAGGGCTGCCGGGACCTCCTGCTGCGGTTCGCTTCTCTGTTCTCCCTCACTCCCGGGGTCACCCCTTGGTGCTTGCACGACGTGGACACCGGGGACAGTCCCCCTATCCGACACCGGGCCTACCGCGTACCAGATCGGGTACGGGCCTGCATACAAGAGGAAGTGGCCAAAATGCTCACGATCAGGGTCATCGAGCCCTCGGACAGTCCCTGGGCCAGCCCGGTTGTATTGGTCCCCAAAGCCGCTGCCCCCGGCACCACACCGGAACTGAGGTTCTGCGTCGACTACCGGGGCTTGAACGCTGTCACCCGAACCGACGCTCATCCTATCCCCCGGGCGGATGAATTGATCGACCGGCTGGGGGCCGCCCGCTACCTCAGTATCTTCGACCTAACAGCGGGCTACTGGCAGATCGGTCTCACACCCCGGGCTCAAGAACGGTCCGCCTTCTCTACCCCCGATGGCCACTACCACTTCAAGGTCATGCCCTTCGGCATGAAGAACGCCCCCGCTACATTTCAACGTCTTGTGAACCAGGTATTGGCGGGGCTCGAAGAGTTCAGCGCTGCCTACCTGGACGATATCGCTGTATACAGCCGCCACTGGTCCGACCACCTCCTCCACCTCCAGGAGGTCCTACAGGCCCTCCAGCGGGCCGGCCTCACGATTAAGGCCGGCAAATGCCAAATTGGTCAAGGGTCCGTGACCTACCTGGGGCACCAGGTGGGAAGCGGGCTGGTGGCCCCCCTGCAACTTAAAATTGCTGCCATCCAGTCCTGGCAGCCACCCGTCACCCAGACCGAAGTCCGAGCCTTCTTGGGGCTCACCGGCTACTACCGGCGGTTCGTGAGGGACTACGGCAGCATTGTGGGGCCCCTCACGGGTCTCACGTCCAAGAACCAACCGAAGCGGATTAACTGGACCCCCGATTGTCAAGCGGCCTTCGAAAAGCTGAAGGCCGCCCTGTGCACCGCCCCTGTGCTCCAAGCCCCCGATTACAGTCGGGAATTCGTGGTACAGACAGACGCCTCCGACCACGGCATCGGAGCGGTTCTTTCCCAAGTGAACCCCGAGGGTCATGACCAGCCGGTGGCCTTCATCAGCCGACGCCTCCTGGCCCGAGAACAGCGCTGGAGCACAATCGAGAGGGAGGCCTTCGCAGTGGTGTGGGCCCTCAAAAAGCTCCGGCCCTATCTCTTCGGTACCCACTTCCGGGTACAAACCGACCATAGACCCCTGCAGTGGCTGATGCAGATGCGGGGGGAGAACCCAAAACTATTGCGCTGGTCCATCTCCCTGCAGGGAATGGACTTCACCGTGGAGCACCGACCGGGCCAAGACCACGCCAACGCAGATGGCCTGTCACGCTTCTTCCGCCTCGACGAGGAGAGTCCCAAAGAAGATGGGTGACTCTCCCCGCCTTCAGCTGGGGGGGACGCATGTTGGACAGGCCACACGAAGGGCTTGCTCCCTCCCCGCATGACAGGGCCAAAGCCCGGCCCGCCAGGCGTGACCCACGAGAATCACCCGCACCCCGTCTCCCGACGGAACTCCTGCCCTCGGACCTCCATGCATCACGGGCCCAAGCCACCACCGGTTCCCTCGGCCGGGTCAAGCCGCCATCTTGGGCCCTGCGCCAAGAGGCCGCGTGGCCTCCCCCCGACCCTAACCCTGGGCCTGGCCGGCCCCGACATCCCGGCACCACCATCCACCCAGGAGGTGAGCGGACCACTTGGCAGGTCAATGGGAGAACGAAGCGCCAAGGACTCTCCCCCGCCAGGTGACGATCGCCTCCAGCTCCCCCAGGCACCAGCTCCACCCCCCGCTGAGTGTCTGGACACCTTCATCCCGGACCCTCCGACCTCCAAGTGCGAGGGTCCGGACATCAAAGGGCGCGTGCCCTATAACTGGAGCAGCTCCGGAGCAGGAAGGCAGTTGTATCCTGGAGTCGAGAGGCACCGAGAGAACTCAGCCTTGACGGACTACTGGCGCTGCCGTAGCCCTACCTTGTGAACTATCGTCCTGCCTGCTGGCGCTGCCGCGGCCTTCTGCAACATCCATCCTCGTCGGGACCTGCTGGCGCTGCCGCGGTCTGTTGTAACGACCATCTTCACTGGGACCTGCTGGCGCTGCCGCGGACCGTGTATCGACCATCTTCCCGGGACCTGCTGGCGCTGCCGCGGACCGTGTATCGACCATCTTCACCGGGACCTGCTGGCGCTGCCGCGGCCCGTCCCAGCTAGAACATCAAGCTCGAGGATTGGGAGCTATCCACCATACCACCTCAACTACCAGACTGGTAACCAGACTGTCCCGCTACCCCCTTTTCCCCATCTTGAGAGACTCGAATCGAGGGGACCCCTGAGTCCAGACCTCCTTGTACCATTTCATCGTACCTTAAGAAATTGCCTATAAAGAACGCTGAATCTTCTCCTTGTGTGGTGTCTGTCTGTGGGGGGGAAGTTATTTATCTGTACGATCGCTGGAGACGGCTCTCCCCGGAGACCTCTCCCCTTGTCCTCGGCCGACCCTCCCGGTCCGTCTACCAGTGTGTGTTTGTGACAGACGACAGGTGCTCTGCCAGGTGTGTGTTTGTGACAGAGGACAGGTGCTCTGCCAGGTGTGTGTTTGTGACAGAGGACAGGTGCTCTGCAGGTGTGTGTTTGTGACAGAGGACAGGTGCTCTGCCAGGTGTGTGTTTGTGACAGAGGATAGGTGCTCTGCAGGTGTGTGTTTGTGATAGAGGACAGGTGCTCTGCAGGTGTGTGTTTGTGACAGAGGACAGGTGCTCTGCAGGTGTGTGTTTGTGACAGAGGACAGGTGCAGGTGTGTGTTTGTGACAGAGGACAGGTGCTCTGCATGGTGTGTGTTTGTGACAGAGGACGGGTGCTCTGCAGGTGTGTGTTTGTGACAGAGGACAGGTGCTCTGCCAGGTGTGTGTTTGTGACAGAGGACAGGTGCTCTGCATGGTGTGTGTTTGTGACAGAGGACATGTGCTCTGCAGGTGTGTGTTTGTGACAGAGGACAGGTGCTCTGCATGGTGTGTGTTTGTGACAGACGACAGGTGCTCTGCCAGGTGTGTGTTTGTGACAGAGGACAGGTGCTCTGCAGGTGTGTGTTTGTGACAGAGGACAGGTGCTCTGCAGGTGTGTGTTTGTGAGAGAGGACAGGTGCTCTGCAGGTGTGCATTTGTGACATAGTACGGGTGCTCTGTCTGGTGTGTGTTTGTGACAGAGGACGGGTGCTCTGCATGGTGTGTGTTAGTGACAGAGGGCGGGTGCTCTGCAGGTGTGTGTTTGTGACAGAGGACAGGTGCTTTGCCAGGTGTGTGTTTGTGACAGAGGACAGGTGCTCTGCCAGGTGTGTGTTTGTAACATAGGACAAGTGCTCTGCAGGTGTGTGTTTGTGACAGAGGACGGGTGCTCTGCAGGTGTGTGTTTGTGACAGTGGGCGGGTGCTCTGCATGGTGTGTGTTTGTGACAGAGGACGGGTGCTCTGCCAGGTGTGTGTTTGTGACAGAGGACAGGAGCTCTGCCAGGTGTGTGTTTGTGACAGAGAACAGGTGCTCTGTCTGGTGTGTGTTTGTGACAGAGGACGGGTGCTCTGCATGGTGTGTGTTTGTGACAGAGGGCGGGTGCTCTGCAGGTGTGTGTTTGTGACAGAGAACAGGTGCTCTGGCTGGTGTGTGTTTGTGACAGAGGACGGGTGCTCTGCATGGTGTGTGTTTGTGACAGAGGGCGGGTGCTCTGCAGGTGTGTGTTTGTGACAGAGGACGGGTGCTCTGCATGCTGTGTGTTTGTACCAGAGGGCGGGTGCTCTGCAGATGTGTGTTTGTGACAGATGACAGGTGCTCTGCCAGGTGTGTGTTTGTGACAAAGGACAGGTGCTCTGCCAGTTGTGTGTTTGTGACAGAGGGCAGGTGCTCTGCAGGTGTGTGTTTGTGACAGAGGACGGGTGTTCTGCATGGTGTGTGTTTGTGACAGAGGACGGGTGCTCTGCCAGGTGTGTGTTTGTGACAGAGGGCGGGTGCTCTGCAGGTGTGTGTTTGTGACAGAGGATGGGTGCTCTGAATGCTGTGTGTTTGTGACAGAGTGCGAGTGCTCTGTCTGGTGTGTGTTTGTGACAGAGGACAGGTGCTATGCATGCTGTGTGTTTGTGACAGAGGGCGGGAGCTCTGCAGGTGTGTGTTTGTGACAGAGGACAGGTGCTCTGCCAGGTGTGTGTTTGTGACAGAGGACAGGTGCTCTGCCGGTGTGTGTTTGTGACAGAGGGCAGGTGCTCTGCAGGTGTGTGTTTGTGACAGACGACAGGTGCTCTGCCAGGTGTGTGTTTGTGACAGAGGACGGGTGCTCTGCCAGGTGTGTGTTTGTGACAGAGGACAGGTGCTCTGCAGGTGTGTGTTTGTGACAGAGGACGGGTGCTCTGCATGGTGTGTGTTTGTGACAGAGGGCGGGTGCTCTGCAGGTGTGTGTTTGTGACAGAGGACGGGTGCTCTGAATGCTGTGTGTTTGTGACAGAGTGCGAGTGCTCTGTCTGGTGTGTGTTTGTGACAGAGGACAGGTGCTCTGCATGCTGTGTGTTTGTGACAGAGGGCGGGAGCTCTGCAGGTGTGTGTTTGTGACAGAGGACGGGTGCTCTGCATGGTGTGTGTTTGTGACAGAGGGCGGGTGCTCTGCAGGTGTGTGTTTGTGACAGAGGACGGGTGCTCTGAATGCTGTGTGTTTGTGACAGAGTGCGAGTGCTCTGTCTGGTGTGTGTTTGTGACAGAGGACAGGTGCTCTGCCAGCTGTGTGTTTGTGACAGAGGACAGGTGCTCTGCAGGTGTGCATTTGTGACAGAGTACGGGTGCTCTGTCTGGTGTGGGTTTGTGACAGAGGACGGGTGCTCTGCATGGTGTGTGTTTGTGACAGAGGGCGGGTGCTCTGCAGGTGTGTGTTTGTGACAGAGGACGGGTGCTCTGAATGCTGTGTGTTTGTGACAGAGGGCGGGAGCTCTGCAGGTGTGTGTTTGTGACAGAGGACAGGTGCTCTGCCAGGTGTGTGTTTGTGATAGAGGACAGGTGCTCTGCAGGTGTGTGTTTGTGACAGAGGACAGGTGCTCTGCAGGTGTGTGTTTGTGACAGACGACAGGTGCTCTGCCAGGTGTGTGTTTGTGACAGAGTACGGGTGCTCTGCCAGGTGTGTGTTTGTGACAGAGGACAGGTGCTCTGCAAGTGTGTGTTTGTGACAGAGGACAGGTGCTCTGCAGGTGTGTGTTTGTGACAGAGGACGGGTGCTCTGCATGGTGTGTGTTTGTGACAGAGGGCGGGTGCTCTGCAGGTGTGTGTTTGTGACAGAGGACGGGTGCTCTGCATGCTGTGTGTTTGTGACAGAGGGCGAGTGCTCTGTCTGGTGTGTGTTTGTGACAGACGACAGGTGCTCTGCCAGGTGTGTGTTTGTGACAGAGGACAGGTGCTCTGCCAGGTGTGTGTTTGTGACAGAGGACAGATGCTCTGCAGGTGTGTGTTTGTGACAGAGGACAGGTGCTCTGCCAGGTGTGTGTTTGTGATAGAGGATAGGTGCTCTGCAGGTGTGTGTTTGTGACAGAGGACAGGTGCTCTGCAGGTGTGTGTTTGTGACAGAGGACAGGTGCTCTGCAGGTGTGTGTTTGTGACAGAGGACAGGTGCAGGTGTGTGTTTGTGACAGAGGACAGGTGCTCTGCATGGTGTGTGTTTGTGACAGAGGACGGGTGCTCTGCAGGTGTGTGTTTGTGACAGAGGACAGGTGCTCTGCCAGGTGTGTGTTTGTGACAGAGGACAGGTGCTCTGCATGGTGTGTGTTTGTGACAGAGGACATGTGCTCTGCAGGTGTGTGTTTTGACAGAGGACAGGTGCTCTGCATGGTGTGTGTTTGTGACAGACGACAGGTGCTCTGCCAGGTGTGTGTTTGTGACAGAGGACAGGTGCTCTGCAGGTGTGTGTTTGTGACAGAGGACAGGTGCTCTGCAGGTGTGTGTTTGTGAGAGAGGACAGGTGCTCTGGAGGTGTGCATTTGTGACAGAGTACGGGTGCTCTGTCAGGTGTGTGTTTGTGACAGAGGACGGGTGCTCTGCATGGTGTGTGTTAGTGACAGAGGGCGGGTGCTCTGCAGGTGTGTGTTTGTGACAGAGGACAGGTGCTTTGCCAGGTGTGTGTTTGTGACAGAGGACAGGTGCTCTGCCAGGTGTGTGTTTGTGACATAGGACAAGTGCTCTGCAGGTGTGTGTTTGTGACAGAGGACGGGTGCTCTGCAGGTGTGTGTTTGTGACAGTGGGCGGGTGCTCTGCATGGTGTGTGTTTGTGACAGAGGACGGGTGCTCTGCCAGGTGTGTGTTTGTGACAGAGGACAGGAGCTCTGCCAGGTGTGTGTTTGTGACAGAGAACAGGTGCTCTGTCTGGTGTGTGTTTGTGACAGAGGACAGGTGCTCTGCATGGTGTGTGTTTGTGACAGAGGGCGGGTGCTCTGCAGGTGTGTGTTTGTGACAGAGAACAGGTGCTCTGGCTGGTGTGTGTTTGTGACAGAGGACGGGTGCTCTGCATGGTGTGTGTTTGTGACAGAGGGTGGGTGCTCTGCAGGTGTGTGTTTGTGACAGAGGACGGGTGCTCAGCATGCTGTGTGTTTGTACCAGAGGGCGGGTGCTCTGCAGATGTGTGTTTGTGACAGATGACAGGTGCTCTGCCAGGTGTGTGTTTGTGACAGAGGACAGGTGCTCTGCCAGGTGTGTGTTTGTGACAGAGGGCAGGTGCTCTGCAGGTGTGTGTTTGTGACAGAGGACGGGTGCTCTGCATGGTGTGTGTTTGTGACAGAGGACGGGTGCTCTGCATGGTGTGTGTTTGTGACAGAGGGCGGGTGCTCTGCAGGTGTGTGTTTGTGACAGAGGACGGGTGCTCTGAATGCTGTGTGTTTGTGACAGAGTGCGAGTGCTCTGTCTGGTGTGTGTTTGTGACAGAGGACAGGTGCTCTGCATGCTGTGTGTTTGTGACAGGGGGCGGGAGCTCTGCAGGTGTGTGTTTGTGACAGAGGACAGGTGCTCTGCCAGGTGTGTGTTTGTGACAGAGGACAGGTGCTCTGCAGGTGTGTGTTTGTGACAGAGGACAGGTGCTCTGCAGGTGTGTGTTTGTGACAGACGACAGGTGCTCTGCCAGGTGTGTGTTTGTGACAGAGGACAGGTGCTCTGCAGGTGTGTGTTTGTGACAGAGGACAGGTGCTCTGCAGGTGTGTGTTTGTGACAGAGGACGGGTGCTCTACATGGTGTGTGTTTGTGACAGAGGGCGGGTGCTCTGCAGGTGTGTGTTTGTGACAGAGGACGGGTGCTCGGCATGCTGTGTGTTTGTGACAGAGTGCGAGTGCTCTGTCTGGTGTGTGTTTGTGACAGACGACAGGTGCTCTGCCAGGTGTGTGTTTGTGACAGAGGACAGGTGCTCTGCCAGGTGTGTGTTTGTGACAGAGGACAGGTGCTCTGCAGGTGTTTGTTTGTGACAGAGGACAGGTGCTCTGCAGGTGTGTGTTTGTGAGAGAGGACAGGTGCTGTGCAGGTGTGCATTTGTGACAGAGTACGGGTGCTCTGTCTGGTGTGTGTTTGTGACAGAGGACGGGTGCTCTGCATGGTGTGTGTTAGTGACAGAGAGCGGGTGCTCTGCAGGTGTGTGTTTGTGACAGAGGACAGGTGCTTTGCCAGGTGTGTGTTTGTGACAGAGGACAGGTGCTCTGCCAGGTGTGTGTTTGTGACATAGGACAAGTGCTCTGCAGGTGTGTGTTTGTGACAGAGAACGGGTGCTCTGCAGGTGTGTGTTTGTGACAGAGGGCGGGTGCTCTGCATGGGGTGTGTTTGTGACAGAGGACGGGTGCTCTGCCAGGTGTGTGTTTGTGACAGAGGACAGGAGCTCTGCCAGGTGTGTGTTTGTGACAGAGAACAGGTGCTCTGTCTGGTTTGTGTTTGTGACAGAGGACGGGTGCTCTGCATGGTGTGTGTTTGTGACAGAGGGCGGGTGCTCTGCAGGTGTGTGTTTGTGACAGAGAACAGGTGCTCTGGCTGGTGTGTGTTTGTGACAGAGGACGGGTGCTCTGCATGGTGTGTGTTTGTGACAGAGGGCGGGTGCTCTGCAGGTGTGTGTTAGTGACAGAGGACGGGTGCTCTGCATGCTATGTGTTTGCACCAGAGGGCGGGTGCTCTGCAGATGTGTGTTTGTGACAGATGACAGGTGCTCTGCCAGGTGTGTGTTTGTGACAGAGGACAGGTGCTCTGCCAGGTGTGTGTTTGTGACAGAGGGCAGGTGCTCTGCAGGTGTGTGTTTGTGACAGAGGACTGGTGTTCTGCATGGTGTGTGTTTGTGACAGAGGACGGGTGCTCTGCATGGTGTGTGTTTGTGACAGAGGGCGGGTGCTCTGCAGGTGTGTGTTTGTGACAGAGGACGGGTGCTCTGAATGCTGTGTGTTTGTGACAGAGTGCGAGTGCTCTGTCTGGTGTGTGTTTGTGACAGAGGACAGGTGCTCTGCATGCTATGTGTTTGTGACAGAGGGCGGGAGCTCTGCAGGTGTGTGTTTGTGACAGAGGACAGGTGCTTTGCCAGGTGTGTGTTTGTGACAGAGGACAGGTGCTCTGCAGGTGTGTGTTTGTGACAGAGGACAGGTGCTCTGCAGGTGTGTGTTTGTGACAGACGACAGGTGCTCTGCCAGGTGTGTGTTTGTGACAGAGGACGGGTGCTCTGCCAGGTGTGTATTTGTGACAGAGGACAGGTGCTCTGCAGGTGTGTGTTTGTGACAGAGGACAGGTGCTCTGCATGGTGTGTGTTTGTGACAGAGGGCGGGTGCTCTGCAGGTGTGTGTTTGTGACAGAGGACGGGTGCTTGGCATGCTGTGTGTTTGTGACAGAGGGCGAGTGCTCTGCAGGTGTGCATTTGTGACAGAGTACGGGTGCTCTGTCTGGTGTGTGTTTGTGACAGAGTACGGGTGCTCTGCATGGTGTGTGTTAGTGACAGAGGGCGGGTGCTCTGCAGGTGTGTGTTTGTGACAGACGACAGGTGCTCTGCCAGGTGTGTGTTTGTGACAGAGGACAGGTGCTCTGCCAGGTGTGTGTTTGTGACAGAGGACAGGTGCTCTGCAGGTGTGTGTTTGTGACAGAGGACAGGTGCTCTGCCAGGTGTGTGTTTGTGACAGAGGACAGGTGCTCTGCAGGTGTGTGTTTGTGACAGAGGACAGGTGTTCTGCAGGTGTGTGTTTGTGACAGACGACAGGTGCTCTGCCAGGTGTGTGTTTGTGACAGAGGACAGGTGCTCTGCTGGTGTGTGTTTGTGACAGAGGACGGGTGCTCTGCATGGTGTGTGCTTGTGACAGAGGGCGGGTGCTCTGCAGGTGTGTGTTTGTGACAGAGGACGGGTGCTCTGCATGCTGTGTGTTTGTGACAGAGTGCGAGTGCTCTGTCTGGTGTGTGTTTGTGACAGATGACAGGTGCTCTGCCAGTTGTGTGTTTGTGACAGAGGACAGGTGCTCTGCCAGGTGTGTGTTTGTGACAGAGGACAGGTGCTCTGCAGGTGTGTGTTTGTGACAGAGGACAGGTGCTCTGCCAGGTGTGTGTTTGTGACAGAAGACAGGTGCTCTGCAGGTGTGTGTTTGTGACAGAGGACAGGTGCTCTGCAGGTATGTGTTTCTGACAGACGACAGGTGCTCTGCCAGGTGTGTGTTTGTGATAGAGGACAGGTGCTCTGCCAGGTGTGTGTTTGTGACAGAGGACAGGTGCTCTGCAGGTGTGTGTTTGTGACAGAGGACGGGTGCTCTGCATGGTGTGTGTTTGTGACAGAGGGCGGGTGCTCTGCAGGTGTGTGTTTGTGACAGAGGACGGGTGCTCTGCATGGTGTGTGTTTGTGACAGAGGACGGGTGCTCTGCCAGGTGTGTGTTTGTGACAGAGGACAGGAGCTCTGCCAGGTGTGTGTTTGTGACAGAGAACAGGTGCTCTGTCTGGTGTGTGTTTGTGACAGAGGACAGGTGCTCTGCATGGTGTGTGTTTGTGACAGAGGGCGGGTGCTCTGCAGGTGTGTGTTTGTGACAGAGAACAGGTGCTCTGGCTGGTGTGTGTTTGTGACAGAGGACGGGTGCTCTGCATGGTGTGTGTTTGTGACAGAGGGTGGGTGCTCTGCAGGTGTGTGTTTGTGACAGAGGACGGGTGCTCAGCATGCTGTGTGTTTGTACCAGAGGGCGGGTGCTCTGCAGATGTGTGTTTGTGACAGATGACAGGTGCTCTGCCAGGTGTGTGTTTGTGATAGAGGACAGGTGCTCTGCCAGGTGTGTGTTTGTGACAGAGGGCAGGTGCTCTGCAGGTGTGTGTTTGTGACAGAGGACGGGTGCTCTGCATGGTGTGTGTTTGTGACAGAGGACGGGTGCTCTGCAGGTGTGTGTTTGTGACAGAGGACGGGTGCTCTGAATGCTGTGTGTTTGTGACAGAGTGCGAGTGCTCTGTCTGGTGTGTGTTTGTGACAGAGGACAGGTGCTCTGCATGCTGTGTGTTTGTGACAGGGGGCGGGAGCTCTGCAGGTGTGTGTTTGTGACAGAGGACAGGTGCTCTGCCAGGTGTGTGTTTGTGACAGAGGACAGGTGCTCTGCAGGTGTGTGTTTGTGACAGAGGACAGGTGCTCTGCAGGTGTGTGTTTGTGACAGACGACAGGTGCTCTGCCAGGTGTGTGTTTGTGACAGAGGACAGGTGCTCTGCAGGTGTGTGTTTGTGACAGAGGACAGGTGCTCTGCAGGTGTGTGTTTGTGACAGAGGACGGGTGCTCTGCATGGTGTGTGTTTGTGACAGAGGGCGGGTGCTCTGCAGGTGTGTGTTTGTGACAGAGGACGGGTGCTCGGCATGCTGTGTGTTTGTGACAGAGTGCGAGTGCTCTGTCTGGTGTGTGTTTGTGACAGACGACAGGTGCTCTGCCAGGTGTGTGTTTGTGACAGAGGACAGGTGCTCTGCCAGGTGTGTGTTTGTGACAGAGGACAGGTGCTCTGCAGGTGTTTGTTTGTGACAGAGGACAGGTGCTCTGCAGGTGTGTGTTTGTGAGAGAGGACAGGTGCTGTGCAGGTGTGCATTTGTGACAGAGTACGGGTGCTCTGTCTGGTGTGTGTTTGTGACAGAGGACGGGTGCTCTGCATGGTGTGTGTTAGTGACAGAGAGCGGGTGCTCTGCAGGTGTGTGTTTGTGACAGAGGACAGGTGCTTTGCCAGGTGTGTGTTTGTGACAGAGGACAGGTGCTCTGCCAGGTGTGTGTTTGTGACATAGGACAAGTGCTCTGCAGGTGTGTGTTTGTGACAGAGAACGGGTGCTCTGCAGGTGTGTGTTTGTGACAGAGGGCGGGTGCTCTGCATGGTGTGTGTTTGTGACAGAGGACGGGTGCTCTGCCAGGTGTGTGTTTGTGACAGAGGACAGGAGCTCTGCCAGGTGTGTGTTTGTGACAGAGAACAGGTGCTCTGTCTGGTTTGTGTTTGTGACAGAGGACGGGTGCTCTGCATGGTGTGTGTTTGTGACAGAGGGCGGGTGCTCTGCAGGTGTGTGTTTGTGACAGAGAACAGGTGCTCTGGCTGGTGTGTGTTTGTGACAGAGGACGGGTGCTCTGCATGGTGTGTGTTTGTGACAGAGGGCGGGTGCTCTGCAGGTGTGTGTTAGTGACAGAGGACGGGTGCTCTGCATGCTGTGTGTTTGCACCAGAGGGCGGGTGCTCTGCAGATGTGTGTTTGTGACAGATGACAGGTGCTCTGCCAGGTGTGTGTTTGTGACAGAGGACAGGTGCTCTGCCAGGTGTGTGTTTGTGACAGAGGGCAGGTGCTCTGCAGGTGTGTGTTTGTGACAGAGGACTGGTGTTCTGCATGGTGTGTGTTTGTGACAGAGGACGGGTGCTCTGCATGGTGTGTGTTTGTGACAGAGGGCGGGTGCTCTGCAGGTGTGTGTTTGTGACAGAGGACGGGTGCTCTGCATGGTGTGTGTTTGTGACAGAGGGCGGGTGCTCTGCAGGTGTGTGTTTGTGACAGAGGACGGGTGCTCTGAATGCTGTGTGTTTGTGACAGAGTGCGAGTGCTCTGTCTGGTGTGTGTTTGTGACAGAGGACAGGTGCTCTGCCAGCTGTGTGTTTGTGACAGAGGACAGGTGCTCTGCAGGTGTGCATTTGTGACAGAGTACGGGTGCTCTGTCTGGTGTGGGTTTGTGACAGAGGACGGGTGCTCTGCATGGTGTGTGTTTGTGACAGAGGGCGGGTGCTCTGCAGGTGTGTGTTTGTGACAGAGGACGGGTGCTCTGAATGCTGTGTGTTTGTGACAGAGGGCGGGAGCTCTGCAGGTGTGTGTTTGTGACAGAGGACAGGTGCTCTGCCAGGTGTGTGTTTGTGATAGAGGACAGGTGCTCTGCAGGTGTGTGTTTGTGACAGAGGACAGGTGCTCTGCAGGTGTGTGTTTGTGACAGACGACAGGTGCTCTGCCAGGTGTGTGTTTGTGACAGAGTACGGGTGCTCTGCCAGGTGTGTGTTTGTGACAGAGGACAGGTGCTCTGCAAGTGTGTGTTTGTGACAGAGGACAGGTGCTCTGCAGGTGTGTGTTTGTGACAGAGGACGGGTGCTCTGCATGGTGTGTGTTTGTGACAGAGGGCGGGTGCTCTGCAGGTGTGTGTTTGTGACAGAGGACGGGTGCTCTGCATGCTGTGTGTTTGTGACAGAGGGCGAGTGCTCTGTCTGGTGTGTGTTTGTGACAGACGACAGGTGCTCTGCCAGGTGTGTGTTTGTGACAGAGGACAGGTGCTCTGCCAGGTGTGTGTTTGTGACAGAGGACAGATGCTCTGCAGGTGTGTGTTTGTGACAGAGGACAGGTGCTCTGCCAGGTGTGTGTTTGTGATAGAGGATAGGTGCTCTGCAGGTGTGTGTTTGTGACAGAGGACAGGTGCTCTGCAGGTGTGTGTTTGTGACAGAGGACAGGTGCTCTGCAGGTGTGTGTTTGTGACAGAGGACAGGTGCAGGTGTGTGTTTGTGACAGAGGACAGGTGCTCTGCATGGTGTGTGTTTGTGACAGAGGACGGGTGCTCTGCAGGTGTGTGTTTGTGACAGAGGACAGGTGCTCTGCCAGGTGTGTGTTTGTGACAGAGGACAGGTGCTCTGCATGGTGTGTGTTTGTGACAGAGGACATGTGCTCTGCAGGTGTGTGTTTTGACAGAGGACAGGTGCTCTGCATGGTGTGTGTTTGTGACAGACGACAGGTGCTCTGCCAGGTGTGTGTTTGTGACAGAGGACAGGTGCTCTGCAGGTGTGTGTTTGTGACAGAGGACAGGTGCTCTGCAGGTGTGTGTTTGTGAGAGAGGACAGGTGCTCTGGAGGTGTGCATTTGTGACAGAGTACGGGTGCTCTGTCAGGTGTGTGTTTGTGACAGAGGACGGGTGCTCTGCATGGTGTGTGTTAGTGACAGAGGGCGGGTGCTCTGCAGGTGTGTGTTTGTGACAGAGGACAGGTGCTTTGCCAGGTGTGTGTTTGTGACAGAGGACAGGTGCTCTGCCAGGTGTGTGTTTGTGACATAGGACAAGTGCTCTGCAGGTGTGTGTTTGTGACAGAGGACGGGTGCTCTGCAGGTGTGTGTTTGTGACAGTGGGCGGGTGCTCTGCATGGTGTGTGTTTGTGACAGAGGACGGGTGCTCTGCCAGGTGTGTGTTTGTGACAGAGGACAGGAGCTCTGCCAGGTGTGTGTTTGTGACAGAGAACAGGTGCTCTGTCTGGTGTGTGTTTGTGACAGAGGACAGGTGCTCTGCATGGTGTGTGTTTGTGACAGAGGGCGGGTGCTCTGCAGGTGTGTGTTTGTGACAGAGAACAGGTGCTCTGGCTGGTGTGTGTTTGTGACAGAGGACGGGTGCTCTGCATGGTGTGTGTTTGTGACAGAGGGTGGGTGCTCTGCAGGTGTGTGTTTGTGACAGAGGACGGGTGCTCAGCATGCTGTGTGTTTGTACCAGAGGGCGGGTGCTCTGCAGATGTGTGTTTGTGACAGATGACAGGTGCTCTGCCAGGTGTGTGTTTGTGACAGAGGACAGGTGCTCTGCCAGGTGTGTGTTTGTGACAGAGGGCAGGTGCTCTGCAGGTGTGTGTTTGTGACAGAGGACGGGTGCTCTGCATGGTGTGTGTTTGTGACAGAGGACGGGTGCTCTGCATGGTGTGTGTTTGTGACAGAGGGCGGGTGCTCTGCAGGTGTGTGTTTGTGACAGAGGACGGGTGCTCTGAATGCTGTGTGTTTGTGACAGAGTGCGAGTGCTCTGTCTGGTGTGTGTTTGTGACAGAGGACAGGTGCTCTGCATGCTGTGTGTTTGTGACAGGGGGCGGGAGCTCTGCAGGTGTGTGTTTGTGACAGAGGACAGGTGCTCTGCCAGGTGTGTGTTTGTGACAGAGGACAGGTGCTCTGCAGGTGTGTGTTTGTGACAGAGGACAGGTGCTCTGCAGGTGTGTGTTTGTGACAGACGACAGGTGCTCTGCCAGGTGTGTGTTTGTGACAGAGGACAGGTGCTCTGCAGGTGTGTGTTTGTGACAGAGGACAGGTGCTCTGCAGGTGTGTGTTTGTGACAGAGGACGGGTGCTCTACATGGTGTGTGTTTGTGACAGAGGGCGGGTGCTCTGCAGGTGTGTGTTTGTGACAGAGGACGGGTGCTCGGCATGCTGTGTGTTTGTGACAGAGTGCGAGTGCTCTGTCTGGTGTGTGTTTGTGACAGACGACAGGTGCTCTGCCAGGTGTGTGTTTGTGACAGAGGACAGGTGCTCTGCCAGGTGTGTGTTTGTGACAGAGGACAGGTGCTCTGCAGGTGTTTGTTTGTGACAGAGGACAGGTGCTCTGCAGGTGTGTGTTTGTGAGAGAGGACAGGTGCTGTGCAGGTGTGCATTTGTGACAGAGTACGGGTGCTCTGTCTGGTGTGTGTTTGTGACAGAGGACGGGTGCTCTGCATGGTGTGTGTTAGTGACAGAGAGCGGGTGCTCTGCAGGTGTGTGTTTGTGACAGAGGACAGGTGCTTTGCCAGGTGTGTGTTTGTGACAGAGGACAGGTGCTCTGCCAGGTGTGTGTTTGTGACATAGGACAAGTGCTCTGCAGGTGTGTGTTTGTGACAGAGAACGGGTGCTCTGCAGGTGTGTGTTTGTGACAGAGGGCGGGTGCTCTGCATGGGGTGTGTTTGTGACAGAGGACGGGTGCTCTGCCAGGTGTGTGTTTGTGACAGAGGACAGGAGCTCTGCCAGGTGTGTGTTTGTGACAGAGAACAGGTGCTCTGTCTGGTTTGTGTTTGTGACAGAGGACGGGTGCTCTGCATGGTGTGTGTTTGTGACAGAGGGCGGGTGCTCTGCAGGTGTGTGTTTGTGACAGAGAACAGGTGCTCTGGCTGGTGTGTGTTTGTGACAGAGGACGGGTGCTCTGCATGGTGTGTGTTTGTGACAGAGGGCGGGTGCTCTGCAGGTGTGTGTTAGTGACAGAGGACGGGTGCTCTGCATGCTATGTGTTTGCACCAGAGGGCGGGTGCTCTGCAGATGTGTGTTTGTGACAGATGACAGGTGCTCTGCCAGGTGTGTGTTTGTGACAGAGGACAGGTGCTCTGCCAGGTGTGTGTTTGTGACAGAGGGCAGGTGCTCTGCAGGTGTGTGTTTGTGACAGAGGACTGGTGTTCTGCATGGTGTGTGTTTGTGACAGAGGACGGGTGCTCTGCATGGTGTGTGTTTGTGACAGAGGGCGGGTGCTCTGCAGGTGTGTGTTTGTGACAGAGGACGGGTGCTCTGAATGCTGTGTGTTTGTGACAGAGTGCGAGTGCTCTGTCTGGTGTGTGTTTGTGACAGAGGACAGGTGCTCTGCATGCTATGTGTTTGTGACAGAGGGCGGGAGCTCTGCAGGTGTGTGTTTGTGACAGAGGACAGGTGCTTTGCCAGGTGTGTGTTTGTGACAGAGGACAGGTGCTCTGCAGGTGTGTGTTTGTGACAGAGGACAGGTGCTCTGCAGGTGTGTGTTTGTGACAGACGACAGGTGCTCTGCCAGGTGTGTGTTTGTGACAGAGGACGGGTGCTCTGCCAGGTGTGTATTTGTGACAGAGGACAGGTGCTCTGCAGGTGTGTGTTTGTGACAGAGGACAGGTGCTCTGCATGGTGTGTGTTTGTGACAGAGGGCGGGTGCTCTGCAGGTGTGTGTTTGTGACAGAGGACGGGTGCTTGGCATGCTGTGTGTTTGTGACAGAGGGCGAGTGCTCTGCAGGTGTGCATTTGTGACAGAGTACGGGTGCTCTGTCTGGTGTGTGTTTGTGACAGAGTACGGGTGCTCTGCATGGTGTGTGTTAGTGACAGAGGGCGGGTGCTCTGCAGGTGTGTGTTTGTGACAGACGACAGGTGCTCTGCCAGGTGTGTGTTTGTGACAGAGGACAGGTGCTCTGCCAGGTGTGTGTTTGTGACAGAGGACAGGTGCTCTGCAGGTGTGTGTTTGTGACAGAGGACAGGTGCTCTGCCAGGTGTGTGTTTGTGACAGAGGACAGGTGCTCTGCAGGTGTGTGTTTGTGACAGAGGACAGGTGTTCTGCAGGTGTGTGTTTGTGACAGACGACAGGTGCTCTGCCAGGTGTGTGTTTGTGACAGAGGACAGGTGCTCTGCTGGTGTGTGTTTGTGACAGAGGACGGGTGCTCTGCATGGTGTGTGCTTGTGACAGAGGGCGGGTGCTCTGCAGGTGTGTGTTTGTGACAGAGGACGGGTGCTCTGCATGCTGTGTGTTTGTGACAGAGTGCGAGTGCTCTGTCTGGTGTGTGTTTGTGACAGATGACAGGTGCTCTGCCAGTTGTGTGTTTGTGACAGAGGACAGGTGCTCTGCCAGGTGTGTGTTTGTGACAGAGGACAGGTGCTCTGCAGGTGTGTGTTTGTGACAGAGGACAGGTGCTCTGCCAGGTGTGTGTTTGTGACAGAAGACAGGTGCTCTGCAGGTGTGTGTTTGTGACAGAGGACAGGTGCTCTGCAGGTATGTGTTTCTGACAGACGACAGGTGCTCTGCCAGGTGTGTGTTTGTGATAGAGGACAGGTGCTCTGCCAGGTGTGTGTTTGTGACAGAGGACAGGTGCTCTGCAGGTGTGTGTTTGTGACAGAGGACGGGTGCTCTGCATGGTGTGTGTTTGTGACAGAGGGCGGGTGCTCTGCAGGTGTGTGTTTGTGACAGAGGACGGGTGCTCTGCATGGTGTGTGTTTGTGACAGAGGACGGGTGCTCTGCCAGGTGTGTGTTTGTGACAGAGGACAGGAGCTCTGCCAGGTGTGTGTTTGTGACAGAGAACAGGTGCTCTGTCTGGTGTGTGTTTGTGACAGAGGACAGGTGCTCTGCATGGTGTGTGTTTGTGACAGAGGGCGGGTGCTCTGCAGGTGTGTGTTTGTGACAGAGAACAGGTGCTCTGGCTGGTGTGTGTTTGTGACAGAGGACGGGTGCTCTGCATGGTGTGTGTTTGTGACAGAGGGTGGGTGCTCTGCAGGTGTGTGTTTGTGACAGAGGACGGGTGCTCAGCATGCTGTGTGTTTGTACCAGAGGGCGGGTGCTCTGCAGATGTGTGTTTGTGACAGATGACAGGTGCTCTGCCAGGTGTGTGTTTGTGATAGAGGACAGGTGCTCTGCCAGGTGTGTGTTTGTGACAGAGGGCAGGTGCTCTGCAGGTGTGTGTTTGTGACAGAGGACGGGTGCTCTGCATGGTGTGTGTTTGTGACAGAGGACGGGTGCTCTGCAGGTGTGTGTTTGTGACAGAGGACGGGTGCTCTGAATGCTGTGTGTTTGTGACAGAGTGCGAGTGCTCTGTCTGGTGTGTGTTTGTGACAGAGGACAGGTGCTCTGCATGCTGTGTGTTTGTGACAGGGGGCGGGAGCTCTGCAGGTGTGTGTTTGTGACAGAGGACAGGTGCTCTGCCAGGTGTGTGTTTGTGACAGAGGACAGGTGCTCTGCAGGTGTGTGTTTGTGACAGAGGACAGGTGCTCTGCAGGTGTGTGTTTGTGACAGACGACAGGTGCTCTGCCAGGTGTGTGTTTGTGACAGAGGACAGGTGCTCTGCAGGTGTGTGTTTGTGACAGAGGACAGGTGCTCTGCAGGTGTGTGTTTGTGACAGAGGACGGGTGCTCTGCATGGTGTGTGTTTGTGACAGAGGGCGGGTGCTCTGCAGGTGTGTGTTTGTGACAGAGGACGGGTGCTCGGCATGCTGTGTGTTTGTGACAGAGTGCGAGTGCTCTGTCTGGTGTGTGTTTGTGACAGACGACAGGTGCTCTGCCAGGTGTGTGTTTGTGACAGAGGACAGGTGCTCTGCCAGGTGTGTGTTTGTGACAGAGGACAGGTGCTCTGCAGGTGTTTGTTTGTGACAGAGGACAGGTGCTCTGCAGGTGTGTGTTTGTGAGAGAGGACAGGTGCTGTGCAGGTGTGCATTTGTGACAGAGTACGGGTGCTCTGTCTGGTGTGTGTTTGTGACAGAGGACGGGTGCTCTGCATGGTGTGTGTTAGTGACAGAGAGCGGGTGCTCTGCAGGTGTGTGTTTGTGACAGAGGACAGGTGCTTTGCCAGGTGTGTGTTTGTGACAGAGGACAGGTGCTCTGCCAGGTGTGTGTTTGTGACATAGGACAAGTGCTCTGCAGGTGTGTGTTTGTGACAGAGAACGGGTGCTCTGCAGGTGTGTGTTTGTGACAGAGGGCGGGTGCTCTGCATGGTGTGTGTTTGTGACAGAGGACGGGTGCTCTGCCAGGTGTGTGTTTGTGACAGAGGACAGGAGCTCTGCCAGGTGTGTGTTTGTGACAGAGAACAGGTGCTCTGTCTGGTTTGTGTTTGTGACAGAGGACGGGTGCTCTGCATGGTGTGTGTTTGTGACAGAGGGCGGGTGCTCTGCAGGTGTGTGTTTGTGACAGAGAACAGGTGCTCTGGCTGGTGTGTGTTTGTGACAGAGGACGGGTGCTCTGCATGGTGTGTGTTTGTGACAGAGGGCGGGTGCTCTGCAGGTGTGTGTTAGTGACAGAGGACGGGTGCTCTGCATGCTGTGTGTTTGCACCAGAGGGCGGGTGCTCTGCAGATGTGTGTTTGTGACAGATGACAGGTGCTCTGCCAGGTGTGTGTTTGTGACAGAGGACAGGTGCTCTGCCAGGTGTGTGTTTGTGACAGAGGGCAGGTGCTCTGCAGGTGTGTGTTTGTGACAGAGGACTGGTGTTCTGCATGGTGTGTGTTTGTGACAGAGGACGGGTGCTCTGCATGGTGTGTGTTTGTGACAGAGGGCGGGTGCTCTGCAGGTGTGTGTTTGTGACAGAGGACGGGTGCTCTGAATGCTGTGTGTTTGTGACAGAGTGCGAGTGCTCTGTCTGGTGTGTGTTTGTGACAGAGGACAGGTGCTCTGCATGCTATGTGTTTGTGACAGAGGGCGGGAGCTCTGCAGGTGTGTGTTTGTGACAGAGGACAGGTGCTTTGCCAGGTGTGTGTTTGTGACAGAGGACAGGTGCTCTGCAGGTGTGTGTTTGTGACAGAGGACAGGTGCTCTGCAGGTGTGTGTTTGTGACAGACGACAGGTGCTCTGCCAGGTGTGTGTTTGTGACAGAGGACGGGTGCTCTGCCAGGTGTGTATTTGTGACAGAGGACAGGTGCTCTGCAGGTGTGTGTTTGTGACAGAGGACAGGTGCTCTGCATGGTGTGTGTTTGTGACAGAGGGCGGGTGCTCTGCAGGTGTGTGTTTGTGACAGAGGACGGGTGCTTGGCATGCTGTGTGTTTGTGACAGAGGGCGAGTGCTCTGCAGGTGTGCATTTGTGACAGAGTACGGGTGCTCTGTCTGGTGTGTGTTTGTGACAGAGTACGGGTGCTCTGCATGGTGTGTGTTAGTGACAGAGGGCGGGTGCTCTGCAGGTGTGTGTTTGTGACAGACGACAGGTGCTCTGCCAGGTGTGTGTTTGTGACAGAGGACAGGTGCTCTGCCAGGTGTGTGTTTGTGACAGAGGACAGGTGCTCTGCAGGTGTGTGTTTGTGACAGAGGACAGGTGCTCTGCCAGGTGTGTGTTTGTGACAGAGGACAGGTGCTCTGCAGGTGTGTGTTTGTGACAGAGGACAGGTGCTCTGCAGGTGTGTGTTTGTGACAGACGACAGGTGCTCTGCCAGGTGTGTGTTTGTGACAGAGGACAGGTGCTCTGCTGGTGTGTGTTTGTGACAGAGGACGGGTGCTCTGCATGGTGTGTGCTTGTGACAGAGGGCGGGTGCTCTGCAGGTGTGTGTTTGTGACAGAGGACGGGTGCTCTGCATGCTGTGTGTTTGTGACAGAGTGCGAGTGCTCTGTCTGGTGTGTGTTTGTGACAGATGACAGGTGCTCTGCCAGTTGTGTGTTTGTGACAGAGGACAGGTGCTCTGCCAGGTGTGTGTTTGTGACAGAGGACAGGTGCTCTGCAGGTGTGTGTTTGTGACAGAGGACAGGTGCTCTGCCAGGTGTGTGTTTGTGACAGAAGACAGGTGCTCTGCAGGTGTGTGTTTGTGACAGAGGACAGGTGCTCTGCAGGTATGTGTTTCTGACAGACGACAGGTGCTCTGCCAGGTGTGTGTTTGTGATAGAGGACAGGTGCTCTGCCAGGTGTGTGTTTGTGACAGAGGACAGGTGCTCTGCAGGTGTGTGTTTGTGACAGAGGACGGGTGCTCTGCAGGTATGTGTTTGTGACAGAGGACAGGTGCTCTGCAGGTGTGTGTTTGTGACAGACGACAGGTGCTCTGCCAGGTGTGTGTTTGTGACAGAGGACGGGTGCTCTGCCAGGTGTGTGTTTGTGACAGAGAACAGGTGCTCTGCAGGTGTGTGTTTGTGACAGAGGATAGGTGCTCTGCAGGTGTGTGTTTGTGACAAAGGACGGGTGCTCTGTATGGTGTGTGTTTGTGACAGAGGGCGGGTGCTCTGCAGGTGTGTGTTTGTGACAGAGGACGGGTGCTCTGCATGCTGTGTGTTTGTGACAGAGTGCGAGTGCTCTGTCTGGTGTGTGTTTGTGACAGACGACAGGTGCTCTGCCAGGTGTGTGTTTGTGACAGAGGACAGGTGCTCTGCCAGGTGTGTGTTTGTGACAGAGGACAGGTGCTCTGCAGGTGTGTGTTTGTGACAGAGGACAGGTGCTCTGCCAGGTGTGTGTTTGTGACAGAGGACAGGTGCTCTGCAGGTGTGTGTTTGTGACAGAGGGCGGGTGCTCTGTCTGGTGTGTGTTTGTGACAGAGGGCGGGTGCTCTGTCTGGTGTGTGTTTGTGACAGAGGACAGGTGCTCTGCATGGTGTGTGTTTGTGACAGAGGGCGGGTGCTCTGTCTGGTGTGTGTTTGTGACAGAGGGTGGGTGCTCTGTCTGGTGTGTGTTTGTGACAGAGGGTGGGTGCTCTCTCTGGTGTGCGTTTGTGACAGAGGGTGGGTGCTCTGTCTGGTGTGTGTTTGTGACAGAGGGCGGGTGCTCTGTCTGGTGTGTGTTTGTGACAAGGACAGGTTCTCTTCCTCTCTGCATTTGTGACAGAGGACATGTTTTCTGCTTTCGTGACCCCATCCCAGGACTTTGAGGACAGATTGCCTGC